>NW_026694542.1:6955000-8155000 GCF_021218885.2 Marmota monax | reverse complement strand
CCTATGACTCATGGTCAACTCCTCCGACTCCAGAGACTCTGCCCCCACCTGAAACCCTCCCTGACCCCTTGCATGAGATTCTGGTGTGTAGTGTGGTCTTTGGACTTTGTGTGGACTCTACAAGTGTCCTTTCAATGGGTAACTGTAAAACCATAGATATTGAAGTCATAACCTGTTACTCCCACTTTAAGAATGGTGAAACTAACCTGCTGGGTGTTTAAAACCAAACACTTGGAGACCAAAGTCAAGGAAGTAAAAGGACTGAGGAAAATGCAGCCAACATTTTGGGCCTTGCCCTTACTTTGGCCCTAAGCCAGAATTCAGAAAATGAAGGAACCCCTCTTTGGGCCCTGCAACTCTCATGAGTCACCCAATCTGCTGATCCGGAGGACCCTAGAGAAAAAAATAGAAAAACAATTGAAAAGATATCTTCCCCCCCAAAAAAGGAAGGGACCATGGAAGCCAACCAGTGCACATTCTGCAAAGAAGACTGTCATTGGAGATGGAAGTGTCATTGATGCTTCCAAGAGAAGTCACTTATGGTTAACAAGACACTGACTCATCCTGGAAGATGGCACCACTGGTTAAAGGAGCCAAGAGACTTCTCACACATTCCCAAGAGTAATCTCTGAGGAATCTCACTGACTCTTTTTTTTTAATATTTATTTTTTAGTTGTAGTTGGATATAGTAACTTTATTTTATTTATTTATTTTTTATGTGGACCTGAGGATCAAACCCAGGGCCTCATGCGTGCTAGGTGAGCATTCTACTGCTGAGTCACAACCCCAGCCCTCAGCTGACTCTTAAGGGTAGATAGGAACAAGGTCAGTTTTGACCAACCTGGTCTTAAACACCTGACAGGAGAGTACAGGCTGAGCACAGTCCTACATGGACATTTCAAAGGAAAAACAATGTTTTGTTTGTTTTTTAATGTAACTTAAGAGGTACACTTGTGTCAGTCCTACCAAAAGTAAGTGGTAATGACTATCTCCCAAATTAACAAGTGAATTACAACTCCAACAGAGAACAAGTAGAATGTAGCCTTTGAATCATCTCTTTAAAATCCCCCTATTCCTGCTGTTGGGCAGAATCACAGCCTCTGGGACAGAAGTCTTCTGTAAAACAATAAACCTTCTTGTTCCTTTTTCTCAAAACCGTGTCCTGGTTATTGAATTGGCATTGGAGACAGGGACCAAGATTTTGGCAACATTACTCTTTTTTACTTCAGAGTTATTTTTCACCATGCAGATATCTTTAAAAGTTCTGATGCATATTTAAACATCTAGACTTCCCTATTGAAGGGAAAGGGAGAAAGTGGGAAATGGGCGAGCAAGTAATGAAACACGGAGACCAGCCAGAGATACACATGAGAGAGTTTATTTGTCAGAGCTGACAAATAAAAGCAACATCCCTCCATAGTAGAGACAGGCAGCACAAGCTTGAGTTCTGGGACTTGTTTTTTTTTTTTTTTTAATATTTTGTCTCTAGTTGGGTTGGACCCAATGCCTTTATTAAAAATATGTGGTGCTGAGGAGCCAGCCCAGCGCCCTGCATGGGCTATTCGAGCCCTCTACTGCTGAGTCATACCCCAGCTCCAAGTTCTGGGACTTTTATGAGAGAGGCTCAGGCATTAGAGCCAGGTGGGTCTGAATGTGGGTGATTAAGGGTGAGGTTGGTTTGAGGAAGTGGTAACATTCCCTTGGGCAGGAAAATGGGGGCTGTTACTTAGGATGGCCACCCAGATGCTAAGCAAGGACCTCACACCTATTAAAGGTGTTTCTTTTCCTTCCTCCTCCTCCTCCTCCTTCTTCTGACTGGAGGTCTCGCTGTGTTGATCTTGAACCTCATTCTCTCTGGTAGCGAGCTGGGATTACAGGTGTGCATCACCACACCCAATTCCATTGTAGATGTATCTGTGCTGTCAAAGTGTCATAAATCATAAAATGAATATAGTGACAAAACACACAATCAGAAGGTATCTTTGTTTTTCTTTGTGCTGGGAATCAAATCTAGGGCTTTGCACGTATTAGGCGAGTATTACCAAAAGCTTGCTTCTTGTCCCTGATGCCCATGCAATAACAAGGACAAGGTTTTGCGTAAAAGGAAAAAGAAGTCTTATTGCTTTGCTAGCAAAGGAGGAACACAGGGAACTCCTGTCCCAGGGCCTGTGATTCTGCCCATCCAGGGGAGCAGGCAGTTTTTAAAGAGGTGACGCAAAGGCTACAGACCATATGTTCTCTGTTGGAGTTGTAATTCACTTGTTGATTTGGGAGACAGTCATTTCTGAGAACTTCTGGTTCCATCCCTAAGCCTGAATTACATTGGTCCTGTGGCATGTGTGTGTGTACAGATAATTCTGCCTAGGATGGGGAAGAAAGATAATCCTGTTTGCCCATGGGATTAGGGAGGATCTAGAGAGGAACAGAAAGAAACATGTCCATTTAAAAAATAAGTTAGAGTGTCAGAGCAGCAAGGGCTATATTCACAGTATAAAGTGGACCACTGTTATATTTTTTTCTTCATTTTTTGGAGACAGTTTTATTCACTTTTATTTGAAATGTTTCTGAATACTTTTATTGCAACTTGATTCTTTCACTCTCTATCAGAAACCAATTTTGGTGATCAGTATAAGAAGAAGGTTCAACTTGCATTTTTCCTCAAGTTACTGTTCTCATTTATATCATGTAACCATGCCATTTATTATGAAGTTTAAAAAAAAGAGATTTTAATGAGTCTGGGGATGTAGCAAGAGCAGAGTCCCTGGGTTCCATCCCTAGCCGCCCAGAATAGAAAATGGAAGTGGAAGAGGAGGAGGAGGAAGAGTTGTTAAAGTGTTTTGCTTTTTTATATTTCCATCATCTCTAGATATTTGTGGCTCCTCAAGGCGTCAGCCTTCATCTTGGTACTCAGCATTGTCCTAGTTGTATTCAGAAGTGTGTCCCTTCCAGTAGCATTCGGCAGCTTCAAGCCAGAGCATGAACACCTGCCGCTGAAACTTCTTCCTGAGGAGCACCTCCGGAAACTGTTTTCCTATGATGGAATCTGGTGAGCCATTGAGTGTTCTCTCTCCACCCTCGCCCTCCTGCTCTCTTCCTTGCCTCTCATATGGGCAGAGCCCCGCTATGCCCAGTGTACAGACAGCTCCCTGCCTTCCTGAACCTCTGCTGATCTGCTAAAGTGATTCCTAGTTGTAGGAGCCAGGAGAGAGCCTGGTCTACAGAGCACAATCTCTGTTCTCTGTAGCACTCAGCAAAATCCCTTAATACTTGGAGGACCCAATGGGCCAAGACTAAAGGGAGACATTTCGTTCCTATTGCTTTGCCCTCCCCTCCTCATGGGACTGGGACATTGCTGAGGTTCCTGTGGCTCTCAGGATGAAAGAGGCCAGGTGAAGGGGACAATTCAAGAGAGGGAAAGCCAGATGCTGAGGTTCATGCCTGTAATACCAGTGACTTGGGAGGTTGAGGCATGAGGATTGCAAGCCCAGCCTGGGATGGATGGGGATATATATATATATATATATATATATATATATATATAGAGAGAGAGAGAGAGAGAGAGAGAGAGATCAATGTCAATATCATGAGAGAGAGGAGGGAATCTTCAATCCTCCCTTCCCTCCCTACCTGTGTCTCGGCTGGAGGATTCCAGGATCTCGAGGGTGTGATAAAGGAGATCCTTAGGGCTAAGGACACACTGAATTGGACCTCAGGTTCCCTCCCACCCAACCCAAGTTTACAGCCCTCTTGCTTCCTCTAGGCTGTTTCCTAAAAAGCAGTGCAAATGTGAAGGACGGCAAGGAGGTTATAACTTTCAGGATGCCTATAATCAAAGCGAACTCCCAGCGGTGAAGGCAAGGAGACAGGCTGAATTTGAACACTTTCAGAGGAGGTAATGCGGGCCGGGGGGATCATGGGTCTGGGGAGAGTTGGAGTGGGTCTTAAGAGAAAAACCAGGATTTCCTTCTCTTGGCAGGAGCTATCGGGAATAAATGAGAAGGGAATTGAGGACATGGTCCTTAAGAGAAGTTTTATAGAACATGCATAAAATATTTCATAACAGAAGAAGAAAAAGGAATGGAGGTATTTTGAAACTAGTTGTTAGGGTGATGGTGGGAGAGCCTCCATGCACCCAGGCATCTCAGCGGGTCGCTCTGTACTCATCACCAAGTTGCATTATTTTATTCATTTGTATATTGGGAACATACAGTTCACCTGCCATATGTGAAAAGGGGCATGTCACTTTTTTTTTTTTAATTACAAGAGGTGCAAACACTCAGTGCGTGTATCAACCAAGACTATTAGTTGAAAAGGGAAGAAATTGATTCTCTGGCTGATATCAAGAGGGAATTGGTGGGAAGGATTCTGGGGTTTCATCAAATCCCTAGATGGTAAGATGGGCAGGCTGGAAGCTGGACAAGAGCCAAGGGGACACTAAAGGTCTGGTCAGGCCCCAGAGCCATCTGGTGCCTATGTTGTCATTAACTCTGCAATATACTGTCCCCAGGTCATTGCCTTAGTGTTCTGTTGACTGAGCCAAAGTCATGAATCAAAAGTAAGAGAAGGACCCAGTCAAATCCCTCTGTGTTTGATTTTTGGAGTGAGCCACTATCCCCAAATCACATGCAAGTAGAGGAGTCCCTGGGAGAGAGATTCAGGCACCAGTAGGAAGGGAGTGCTGAAAACCACATAGCCAATGGGATACACAGGTGATTCTGCCATGGATTTGAACCTGGCACATCTGACTATGTGCAAAGCAATGGGGCTGGGGCATGGGAGGCAGGCCAGCTGCACTCAGGTCCTATAGCCTCCACCTTCTGCTAGCGACCTTGGACAATCTGCTTAGCCTTCTCTGTAACACAAAAATGGTACTTAGCTCTTAGGGTCATCCTAAGGATCTAAGGAGTTGATAGATGGAAAGGGCTTAAAACTGTATCTGCTTTGTAATATGATTGAACACCTTCATCATGATCATCCTGTTCTCTGTGAGATTATAGGACAGTGGGGAGATACGAAAAGGGCTGAAGATACAGCTTAGTGGTGGGGCACACACCTCGCATATGTAAGGCCTGAGTTCTATTATCAGTACTGCAAAATAAATAAATAAACAAATAATAACAATCTAAGTATAGAGATGGCCATACATTGGTGTGACAAGTTCTCACCTTGAGACCATTTGTCTGATCGTCTCCCAGTTTCTCTCTGGCACTGATTCATGACATTTCTGTACACAGAGACTCCAGACCTGAGACAGTGGCTGACACAAAGAAAGACTCTGTAAACATGCATCAAATAAGAGAATGGTGTAAGGGGAGGCACAGGGGACATGCTCCTATGGTTAGTCAGCTTCTGTCTCCACCCTGGGAACTGTTGGTTGTCACCAGGAGGGAATATCTCAGGTGGAGAAGGAAAGAAAAGAGAAAGGTATTTGAAGAGTCCCAGGGGGGTGAGATGGGGAGAGCCAGGGGAAGGTTAAGGGGTCCTGGGTGGAGTGCTAGGGTGGAGGGAGCTGGGCAGAGGAATTATCAGAAGAGACTGATTCCAAGCAGGGAATGCTATGGAGCTGGAGAAGTTCCTGGGCATGTCCGCATCTTCCCCTTCTCCCCCTGTGGAAATGCCCAGTGTTCTTGGGATTATACTAGACAATATAGGAATGAACAAAAGCCAACAGAGCCCAATAATAATGGTTGACTTGGATGGTGGTGAAGACAGGTATGCATCAAGCAAAGCCTAAGTGGTCAACAGAGGGATAGAAATAAGGCTGTAGGAGACATATCTGTGACAGAGGAGAAACAGACACATTGCTTAATACATTTAAATATACCGAGAGACTTATACTATTGGCTCAGACTTCCAAGGTCAAGTATCAATGACGTACAGAAAGCTTTTAGGCAAACAAGGAAGTATAAGTTTGGCAAAGAAAATGTAGCAATTGGCAAAAAAACAATCTATGGCTTATTCATGATTAATGTGAACATAGTTACAATAATATACACAATAAATATTATTCTATACCAAAATCATGATGTAATTATTATGTGAGGAAAGAAAGTAAAAATTAGCTGGGCAGAGAGATGCTCAGTTCAGCTCCTCCATGATGTTCCTCACATCTTTCTTTCTTTTCTTTTTTGGTTCTGGGGATTGAATTCAGGGGCACTCGGCCACTGAGACACATCCCCAACCCTATTTTGTATTTTAATTTAGAAAAAGGGTCTCACTGAGTGGCTTAGGGCCTTACTTTTGCTGAGGCTGACTTTGAACTCAGGATCCTCCTACCTCAGCCTCCTGAGCCGCTGGGATTACAGATGTGTGCCACCACACTCAGCTCCTCACATCTTTCTTATTTAACTCCTGAAATACAGTGAATGCCTGCTTTGAGCAAGGTGTGAGTTAGGTATAGAGATAAATCTAATGCAGACCCTGCACTCAATGAGCTTATGATAGTAAGTGCATCCTAATCCATAATCAAGTGTCTATTCACATTAACACTCCCTGTGTGCCCCTATAGCGACAGAGTGACGGAACCCAGTGTTGAATTGTGAGTGAATGTGAACAGTCAGTGGTCCATGGAATGTATTTAACAAGCTGGGTGGAAGCTCAAGAGTTCAACTCAAAGCTCAGTGTTATCATAGTAGTGAGAGGGAGTGACATGGAAGATCTTGGGAGGGAGAATGGATTCCATATCTGATAATTGACAAAAGAATATTCGAGAACAAGGTTCAGTCAAAGCCCAGCTTTCTCTTTGTTATTGAAAAGATGGCTTAGTATTCTCATTATTGGCATCTGGGCCTGGGTCTGAGTTCCCATTCTTCCAGGAAAGGGGCTTCGTGTATTTCTGTGACTCCAGTTTAGCACAGGCCTGGCAGACAGGACGCTATTAAATAATGTGGGACTCTGGGCAGAACTCTTAAGTGTGGTTCACTTCCAGCACAGAGGAGCAATTCTGAGGACAAAAGTTTCAGGTAGTAAAAGGAATTTGGTAAATCTAGATGCATTGGTAGGGAACAGAGCTCTATTAGGTCAAAAAAAGCAAGATGTAAGAAGATTGCATAGTATACCATCATTTGTGCTTTTAAAAGTGTAGAGGATATTCATGAGTGTGAGTGTTATTTCTTGAGGGTGTTGTTAAATGGCCTCCAAGCAGGGCCACCCTGATTTGGAGTGTTTGCCAGGTTCTCTGGTGGAAAAATACCCATACCATAGCTGATTTTAAGTTACCAGTGTGACATTACTGGATGTGGAGTTGGAAAGAGACATCTAGTAGGTCACAATTCTAAAATATCTCCACTGTACAGAAAGAGTTTCAAGATCAGAGTTAATAGTAAAATACTTAAGAAGTGATGAGCTTTGAGTATTTGTTACCATTTTCTCATTACACTGTATTCATTTTTATTTATTTATTTTGGCACCCAGGATTGAACCCAGGGGCCCTTAACCACTGAACCACATCCCCAGTCCTTTTTTTTTTTTTTTTTTGAGAGAGAGAGAGAGAGAGAGAGAGAGAGAGAGAGAGAGAGAGAGAGAGAATTTTTTAATATTTATTTTTCAGTTCTCAGCGGACACAACATCTTTGTTTGTATGTGGTGCTGAGGATCGAACCCGGGCTGCACACATGCCAGGCGAGCACGCTACCGCTTGAGCCACATCCCCAGCCACTGCTTTTACCATTTTAAAACTTCAATTTGAAAAGTATTTCATTATTTTTATTTATTTATTTATTTTTGCGGGGGTACCGGGGATTGAACTCAGGGGCACTCAACAACTGAGCCACATCCCTAGCCCTTTTTTGGATTTTATTTAGAGACAGGGTCTCACTGAGTTGTTTAGGACCTTGCTAAATTGCTGAGGCTGGCTTTGAACCTGCGATCCTCCTGCCTCAGTCTCCTGAGCCACTGGGATTACAAGCTTCATTATTTTTTAAATACACATTTCTTGATTGATATGGAAGTGAAGCATGTTTCACATGTTTATTGTCATTTGCCTATTTATGCCCTTTTTCATTTAAAAATTTTATCCTTTTCTTATTTGCATGCATATTCGCTGGAATGGTCTAATTTTTCCCAAGGTAATTTAAGTGATATGCTTAGTTAACTGGATCCCTCAAAGTTACATTTTAACCACAGTTTTGTCCCTCAAAGACTCATTCTTCCTGGATTGGTATGCTTTTGCCATTGACTGAAGGATATCAACAACTATAGCAAACCATAAAAATAGTTACTGGGTTTGCTCTACAAATATTGAGATAACAACCACTCACAATCAAGTTTCTTGTGATATAGCTAATTTTTTAGTTTTGGAGAAAGTTTCCTTCCCTTCCAGAATGGATCTGCATCTCCCTGTTGATAATAAGGACAGTGTACTTTCAATCACTTTATACCTGGCTACCAGGAAGTTCAGATATGACCTTGGTTTTCAGCTACTGCAGGAGGGTTGACCCCCATGGTCTGATAATTTCATTTTTTTGTTATGATTTTTAATATTTATATGCTTTGTTGTGTACTGCCCCAGTACCTTTGTGGAATAGAGCTTGAGGAGAGGAGTGAAAATAAAGATATGGGGGAGGGTGACAGGAACAATCTACTTTTGATTTCTCAACATTGGAAAGGCAAGGCTGTGTGTACAGGGACCACTTTGAGGACCAACCACAGGACCAGCATCAGGGCAGCTGCTCATGTTTGCATTCTCCTACAGAGAAGGGCTGCCACGCCCACCACCCCTGCTGGCCCAGCCCAACATCCCCTTTGGGTACCCAGTCCACGGAGTAGAGGTGATGCCCCTGCACACGATTCTCATCCCAGGTAGGTATACCAGCATCCTAGAGGCTGCAGACATTATTCTTACTCTCCTAGGGAAAAAGGAGGGAGAAGAAGGAGTCACTCATTGAGTGCCAGCTGTATACACAGCACAACTCAAGAAGCTTGGTGTGATGTCATTTAATGTTAACCTCCCTGGTTCCACAACTGGCAATCTCCCTTAGTGGCTGTGATCTTTCTGGGGAACAAAGAAAATATAGAAGAGGACAGAGAGCTGTGTGTCTCTAAGAATCTTAGGGCAAAGTTGACTCTTGGGAGTATTTTAGCATGAAGGGCAAAGACAACACATGAGCTAGTCTCCAGGGAGGGCATTTTGAAAAGCTTATTTCTGCTGGTTAGAACTTCCTCCATGGCAGATTTTTACACATCCCTGTAGTTCAGCATCACATCCCTTTTCAAAGCCAAGTGCAGTGTTACCAGAAGAGACAAGAAGCATGAGCCTGCATGTGCACATGTCTTCCCCCAGTGCAGAGACGATGGATTCAGTGGGCTGGGCTGATGGACTCTTCTGCTCTGGGATCTTGAGGCAAACAGCCCCACCATGAACTCTTCAAGTATGTGCTGGGTGGCAATGACAGCTGGGATGGGGCATGTCTCCTGGAGCCAGATGAGCCCTCTTTAGGTCCTGTATCAATGAGCAAGAGCCAAATTACCTAAAGTCACAAGTCAAACAGGGAACAATGAGTAAGTGCCACAGGCAGGTACCAGAGCTGGGGCTGAGCCTCCCAGATGGGACAAAGGGAAGAGAGAAGCAGGGCCGAGCCTCAGCCCCTCCTTCAGGTGAGCCGGCTCCCTTCATTTCTGTTCCTGCCCTCTTGCTTTTCAAACGCTCTACCGCTGAAATACAACCCCAGCCCTGAAATAAACTCTATCTATATTGCCAATTCTCTAGACGGTAAGAGTCTAGTAAGCTTACTCAGGCCACATAAAGAAGGTGTGTCTGAATTACAATTAAACATATTATAAAAATAGAGATTTTAAAGTAAATACATTTGGAGTGAATTGATAATGGATTTGAATAGTTTTTTTTTGTTGTTGTTGTTATTGTTGTTTTTTGTTTTTTTGGTGCTGGGGATTGAACCCAAGGTCTCCCATATGCTGAACAAGTGCTTTAACTCTGAGTTGCAACCCCAGGCCTTTTTATTTATTTTGAGTCAGGGTCTCATCAAGTTGCCCAGGCTGGACTTGAACTTCAGATCTTCCTGCCTTAACCTTCCAAGTAGATGGGATTTCAAGTGTGTGCCATCATCCCCAGCTTTTGAATTTGGGATGATACTTTTTATTATGGTAAAATATGTACAACACAAACTATCATTTTGACCATTTTTTTAGAAGATAACCTTTTTTTTTTTTTGGTGCTGAGGATTGAACTCAGGGCCTAGTGCATGCGGGTCAAGCACTCTACCAACTGAGCTATATCCCCAGCCCCAGAAGATAACTTTTTAAAATATATCTTCATTTTATTTATTTTTTATATGGTGCTGAAGATTGAACCCAGTGCCTCACACATGAGAGGCAAGCACTCTACCACTGAGCTACAACCATGACCCTCATTTTGACCATTTTTAAGCATATAGTTCAGTGGCATTGAGTATATTCACACTGTTGTACAACCATCACCCATCTCTAGACATCTCTAGAACTTCTTCACAATTCCCAACTGAAACTTTTTATTTTATTTTTATTTTCCACAGTGCTGGGGATGGAACTCAAGGCCTTGCACATGCTCAGTAAGCACTCTACCATTGAGCCACACCTCCAGCCCTCCAATTGGTACTTTTTTTTTTTTTTGGTACTAGAGATTGAACCTAGGGACACTCAACCACTAAGCCACATCCTCAATCCATTTTTCATATTCTATTTAAGACAGGCTTTTGCTGAGTTGTTTAGAGCCTTGATAAGTTGCTGACGCTGACTTTGAACTCAGGATCCTCCTTTCTCAGGCTCCGGAGCCTCTGGGATTACAGGCATGCACCATCATACCCAGCTACTGCCGGGTTTCTGTTCTCGCGACTAAAAGGCTCAGGGGTCACTCTAGTTAAACTGGGCTAACTGGGCTGCACAAAATAACCACACAAGAGACACAAATACCTTTTTCTTTGGGGTCGCTGTGACGGCTCCTCTGACCTTAAGGGTCCACAGAAAGAGAGAGAGCGAGAGCATGCGCTGACCCCTTTTATTGAGGAGAAGCTATTCAAATGAGGCAAGGGGTCAGGTTTCAGGGGGCTGAGTCTATCTTCATGATGTCCACTGTCAGCAGGTTGACTGACACCTGGGTAGGCCACACCCAAGAGCACAGTAAGAGGAGGGGACACACACAAGGCACTTCCATGGAAGATTCTATCCTAAACAGGACAAGGGGTTATATTACAAAGGAATAGGTGAGCATAGCTTCACCCATGGGGCTATAGCAAGACACACCCATTTCTGTGACTGAGCGCCTCAGCACCCAGCTGGGGAGTGTAACTCAGTCACCCATAAGGTTGGCCTCCCACAAGCTACAATTGGTACTATATACCCATTTAACAACAACTCCTCATTCCCAGCCTCTGGCAATCCCCGTTCTCCTTTCTATCTCTATGAATTTTACAAATCCAGATCCCTTGTCTAAGGATGTCTCCATTGCTGCCTTCCCTTCAGTACCAGGAAGGAGTTGAGTGAATTCCCAGCATCCAAAGCTGAGGAAGGGCCCTGGAGGCCTTAGAACCACTTGGGTTTGTGAAAGACTGTGACACCACCTGACAGATTTGGAGAGAAGAGGTTTGTCAGCCAACATTCTGGAAAGCTGGTGACACTTAGAGTCTCTCAAGGATGTGTAGTTAGGGGAGAGCATCAGGGATCCTTGGCATCCTCTCAGATGGCACTTTTTGTCCTTTTCCCTGTGTCCTCCAGGTCTCCAGTTTGAAGGTCCAGATGCCCCAGTCTATGAGGTAAGATTCCCCTTCCTAGCATTGCACTGGGCATCCTGCCGTTACTGCCCTTATCCAGATGAAATAGCCCGTGAGCCCAAGGTGGGCCATGAGGAGGATGGGTGTAGAAGCATGATCTTCTCAGCCTTGGGGGTGGCTGGAGTTGTGGGGAGAATTCCCAAGGCCACACAAAGCACTGGGCCACCACGGTAGCTGCTATTTCTGCTGCAAAGAAAGCTGCTAGCTTGTGTGGCCTCTGGCTTGTGTGGCCTCTGTTGAGGTCAGGGCTGGCAGGACAACAGTGCTCAGTGTCCTTCTTTCCCTACTGAATGCTCCAAGTCGAGATCTTTTGAAGGGATATCTGATTGGTGGGATATACCCTGGGTGAAATGTAACTTTTGTTTTCCTACCTCTGCATGCCAGATAGAAGCTGGAATGGTGATGAGTGAGCTAATTCTGTCCTCCGTGGGTCTTCTCTGGTTCCCCCACCCCTTGAGCACATCCCCAACCTTGTTACTGTCACTTTCTTGTTGCACTGGTTTTTTTTTGTTGTTGTTGTTTTTGTGGTGCTGGGGATTGAACCCAGGGCCTGTGTATGCAAGGTAAGCACTCTACCAACTGAGCTGTATCCCCAGCCCCTTTTGTTTTGTTTTATTTTTACATTTTTTGCTTGCAGTGCTGGGGATGGAATCCAGGG
The DNA here is from genome assembly GCF_021218885.2 of Marmota monax. Lineage (NCBI taxonomy): Eukaryota > Metazoa > Chordata > Mammalia > Rodentia > Sciuridae > Marmota > Marmota monax. The sequence continues at coordinate 8,142,581 of NW_026694542.1, read as the reverse complement.
ACTCATGAAAGGTGTTCTACCCATGAGCTATGCCCCAGTTCCTTCTGCTACCTTCTTCATGGTCCTTATCTGTAGCTGAGTAACTGTGTGTGGCTCTGTGCTGGTTGATGTCTTCCTCACTGGAATACCGTATTCATTCTCAGAGAGTATCTGTTGATTAAATCATATTTTCAGCAGGAGTGACAATCCAGTTGATGTTTTTTTTTTTGTACTAGGGATCGAAACCAAGGGCTCTCAAATACTGAGCTTTATCCCTAGGCCCCTTTTGTATTTTATTTAGAGATAGGATCTTGCTGAGTTGCTTAAGGCCTTGCTAAGTTGCTGAGGCTGGCTTTGAACTCAGGATCCTCCTGTCTCAGCCTCCCAAGCTGCTGGGATTACAGTTTATTCTTTGTGTGTGTGTGTGTGTGTGTGTGTGTGTGTGTGATGCTGGGGATTGAACCCAGGTCCTTGTGCATGCAAAGCAAGTACTCTACCAACTGAGCTATATCCTCAGCCCCTACAGTTGATTTTTTACTTGTTATTTTTAATTATACATGACAGTAGAGTATATTTTGACATATTTATACAAACATGGAGTACATCTTATTCTAATTAGGATCCTAGTCTTGTGGTTGTAAATAATATTCACTGTGGTATATTCATATATGTACCTAGGAATCTTATGTCAGATTCATTCTGCTGTCTTTTCTATTCCTGTCCCCCCTCACTTTTTTTCATTCCCCTTTGTCTAATCCAATGAACTTCTATTTCCCCCACACACACCTTGTTGTATGTCCACAGATCAGAGAGAACATTCAACCTTTGGTTTGGGGGATTGGCTTATTTCATTTAGCATAATAGTCTCCATATCCATCCATTTACTGGAAAAAAGTCATAAAGTCATTCTTTTTTATGACTGAGTAATATCCCATTGTGTATATATACCACATTTTCTTTATCCATTCATCTGTTGAGGGGCTCCTAGGTTGGTTCCATAGCTTAGCTCTTATGAATTGAGTTGCTGTCAACATTGATGTGGCTATGTCACTGCAGTATGCTGACTTTAAATCCTTTGGGTATTTTCATAAAGATACCTGACTATGACTGGGTGTGATGACACACAACTGTAATCCCAGCAATTCAGGAGGCAGAAACAGGAGGTTCACAAGTTCAAGACCAGCCTCAGTAATTTAATAATGCCCTAATCAACTTAGTGAGACTCTGTCTCAAAATACAATATAAAAAGGGCTGGGGATGTGGCTCAGTGGTAAAGTGACTCTGGGTTCCATCCCCAGCACCAAAACCAAACAAATCTACTTGATTATTGCAGAAGACAAGAGCAGAGAGTAGCATGGAGGGTGGCAGTGGGGGTGGAGAGAAGAGGTGTACAGCTAGCTGCATGTCTAAGATAGAGCTGGCAGGGCTTGCCCACAATGGGCTGTAGGCGAGAGGAGAAGAAGCGAACAAGAAAAACTTCCTTTGGGGGGCTTGAGCAGGTGAGTGGACAAAGTGCCATTCACTAAGCAGGGAGAAAGGGGGTGAGTGGGCAATGGGTATCTATCCAGTAGTTTCTATCAGTATCAAAACCATCAGTAATTCGGTGTCTAAGACACTGAGTTGGAGTTGCTTGGGAAATTTCCTAGCAGGACCACCAACCAGGCAGCTAGATCACCAAAAGACATGAGCTGGTTTTGAAACCATTCATAAATAATTGTTTCTTTAAAGTAATAAGAATGGATGAAATCCTTTAGCAGGAAAGTATGAAGTAAGAAGGGAAAAGGGTCTCCAACCAAGTCCTAAAAATCTCCCTTTGGAGGTTAGAGTGAGGATGAGATGGCAAATAGTCAAAAACAGCAGTAAGATCAGGCATGGTAGCCCATGCCTATAATCCCAGTAGCTCAGGAGGCTGAGGCAGGAGGATTGTGAGTTCAAAGCCAACCTCACAATTTAGCAAGACCCTAAGCAACTCAGAGAGACCCTGTCTCTAAATAAAATACAAAAAAAGGGCTGGGGATGTACAGTAATTAAGCACCCAGTACAAAACAAAACAAACAAAAAAACCTCAAAAACAAAACAACAACAACCACAAAAAATCACCAGCCCCCCCCCCCCAAAAAGTGTGTGTATATAAAAAATAATAAAATAAAAATGTACTCTTAAAACAAAACAAACAAACAAACAAAAAACCCCAGGAGTAGGGCTGGGGGTGTGACTCAGTGGTAGAATACTCTCCTAGCATGTGTGAAGTCCTAAGTTTGATCTCAGTAACACAGAATAATAGCAAGAACAAATCTAGTAAGAATAAGAAGAAATCTTGCAAGCCAAGAAATACCCTATGTTTGCAGAAACAGTTCCTTAAACACACAGGAGTCCTAATACTTAGTCTAGGACTTAGTGGGTGGAGAGGATACAGCTGCAGCAGCCATTCCCTGCAAAACTAGAACTACAATGTCCTTCAGCCCTCCTGTGGTCTTTAGCTCTTCTGTGCTCTGCCCCCTGCTGGTCATCCTGTGCATGTGCTTTTCCTGAGAAAAGATACTTTCCTATCCTGGCATTTAGCATCTTTCTGCCAGGGGCCAGGGCCCTGGGGAGGGAAAAATGGGAAGTTATAGTTAAATGGATACAAAGAATCAGTTGGGATTGGTGAAGAAGTTATAGAAATGGATGATGATTGCATAATAATGTGAATAAACTTAATACTACCCCAGGTCACCCTGACAGCTTCTCTGGGGACATTCAACACTCTCGCTGATGTCCCAGATGATATTGTGCAGGGCAGAGGCCAGAAGCAGCTGATCATTTCAACCAGTAGCCGGGAGCTTTTGAAGTTCATTCTCCAGCATATGACATATACCAGCACAGGGTACCAGCACCACAAAGTGGACACGGGTGAGAACCTGTCTTTGGACCACAAATGTCTAAGGAACTAGAAAATACCACTGGGATTCCTCTTCAGTCTTCTTTCTCCAGGAAGCCTGCCTGTGTTTAAGATTCTTCATTTGCATTTATGTCTAATGCCAGACTTCCCAATTACTGTATCCAATACTATTCCTACATTGTCATTGATCCCGTAGGGTGACTCAAGGACAGAACAAACCATTCATGAGGCTCCCATCACACAACAGTGGGCTCGCTGAGGAAACCACCTCTATTAGTGTTTTGTCATAACAAATACCTGAAATGATCAACTTATAAAGAGGAAAGGTTTATCATGGCCCACAGCTTTGGAGGTTTCAGTCCATGATTGGTTGGGCCTTTGCTTTGGGTCTGTGGGGAGGCAGCACATCATGGCATGGAGCCTATGGAAGCAAAAGAGAACAGAAGAGGCAGAGGCTAGGGTCCCACCATCCCCTCAGGGGCTCACCTGCAGTGATCTGAAGACCTCCCCATGCCCCGCCTCCTAAAGGCTCCTCCCCTTCCGGTGGTGCCACACTGGTAAGCAAGCCTTCAGCACATTTCCTTTGGGAGAGACTTACCCGAACCAAAGCACCATCCATTCTGTCTCCCATTCCCCAGGTCGCAAAGCTCACTCTTCAGCTTTGAGAGGAGAGAGGAGGGAGCCAGTCTGTACATCAATATACTGGCCTGGGCTCTAACAGAAAGAGGACATGTGGGGGAACTCTCAGTTCTAAGTGACTTTGTCTCCTCTCCCCGCTCCAGAAACCTCGGGAGAACAGTTCCTGCCATCTTCAAGGCAGCCTCGGTTTCCTTCTGGATCAGTTAAAATCACCCTTTTCTCTTCACTAGCCACACAGGATGCATTCCCAGGACACCAACAGAAGACAAATGCAACATGGGACAGATCACTCATCACCCCTAGCTAAAAAGATAGTTCTTCCCACCTTCAAGTTTTAAAACGTTTCCCTTCAGAAAATGACCCTGTGAGGTGAAACAGAGCAGGTACTGTTATCCTGGTTTTGTAGGCAGAGAAGGCAGTGAAGTAATTTCTTCAAGGTGTCTCAGAGAGTACACAGCACAATCTTAATCCAGACTCTGGGATCCATAGCCCACTCCCCCCAGCACAGTCTCACAGGGGGAGAATGAGAGCTTCGGAGGCATTCATCAGGTTGTCCTAGGGACAAGTCAGGAGCCCACACGCCATAGGCTCTGTGGAGTCCTCAATCTTGTCCCTGCTAGGACTCACCCCACCACCTTCACCTGAGCCCATCAAGTCAGCTTCCTGGGGCAGCGTGGAGTTCCACCCAGAAGTGGTGCTACTCAGTCTTTGACCTCTTTTCTCCCTTCAGTGATTCTGACATCCAAATCCTCAGTGGCCAAGTTCCCAGTGACCATCCGCCATCCGGTCATACCCAAGTTATATGACCCCGGACCAGGTAAGGCCCTTGTCCTTGGAGCTCCACTGTGGTATCTTATAGAGCTACTGGTTGAAATTTGGAGGAGATATCTCTCATATGGAGAACTGATCACAACCACAGGGCTGGTGGGATTCTTGAGCACAAGTTTTGTTCAAGGGAAAAAAAATTTAGAACACATTCCCCTAGTATTGCTTCACTGTATTTACTTACTATGTGGTTTCTGCTTATTTTGAAAAAGAAAATTATACCTTTTTAATTTTTTTTTTGTACTGGGAATTGAACTCTAGGGCAATTAACTACTGAGCCACATTCTCCCTCATTTTTAAAAAAAAATTTTTTTTAGTTGTAGATGGACACAATATCTTTATTTATTTATTTGTTGCAAGTAACATAATTTTTAAAAATTATATAATTTATTTTACAGTAGATTGCATTTTGACACATAGTACACAAATAGAGTACAGCTTCTCATTCCTTTGGCTATACATGTTTTATTTATTTATTTATTTACTTATTTTAAGTTATACATGGGCACGATCTATATTTTGTTTGTTTATTTATTGTGGTGCCCTGGATCGAACACAATTACTCACGTAATCAAGCTAAGTGCTCTGCCACTGAGCCACAATGTCAGCCCTGTTTATTGATTTTTATGTGGTGCTGAGAATCAAAGCCAGTGACTCACACATGCTAGGCAAGCACTCTACTGAACTATACCCTAGTCCTCCCCACGATGTTTTAAAACATTTTTTATATTTTGAGACAGGGTCTCACTAAGTTGCATAGAGCCTTGCTAAGTTGCTGAGTCTGTCCTTGAAGTTGTCATCCTCCTGTCTCAGCCTCCTGAGCCATGGCGATTTTAGGTGTGAGCGACTGTCTGGTGATTTATAACATTTTAATAAGTAATAGTAATAAAAATAGTGGTACTGGAGAATGAATAGATACACTTTGGAATAAAATTGGAAACCCAGAAATAGACCCAATACATGTTGGAATTTCACAGTGTGATAAAGGTAGCTTTTCAAATTAAGTGGGGCAAATTAACAATTTAAAGATGGATTAGTCAAGAAATTATGTGGGATCACTGTGTAGCTATGTGAAAGGTAAAAAGTTGAATCTATATCACAACTCATAGCAAGATAAATTTCAAATAGATCACATATCTGAGTATTTTTAAATGACTAAAAAATAACCCATAGAGTTTAAAAAGTAATGTTGGCATGTAAGGCATGACACAAAGCCTAGAGACTAAAACCATAAGATATATAACATTTTAGCCAGGCACAGTGGCCCACACCTGTAATCCCAGTGGCTCAGGAGTCTGAGACAGGAGGATCATGAGTTCAAAGCCAGCCTCAGCAAAAAGTGAGGTACTAAGCTGCCGCAGTCCGGCTGGCTGCAGCAAAATAACCGGGGGGTGACGAATAACTTGTGTACGTTGATACAGCAGGAGTGGGAGCCGTTTATTGCAGGACAGGAGCAGTATTTATACATTCCACACAGCTTATCTAATTAGCATAAATTAGATACATCAGTCAACCAATAAGGAATCTCCACACTTAATGGCTTGTTTTTGTTACTTCTCAAACCACTCCCTCTGGCATTTTGCTAGGCACCATCCAGACTTGTTTACGAACTCTAACATTCCCCTGGCAAAATGCCAGGTGTTATTTTGACTTGTTTACAGACTCTTAACACTAAGCAACTCAGTGAGACCTTGTCTCTAAATAAAATATAAAATAGGGCTGGGGATGTGGCTCAGTGTTCAAGTGCCCCTGAGTTCAATCACTGGTACCCCCCCCCCCCCAAAAGATATATAACATTTTAGAATGTTTTTATGGCAGAAGCCCACCATAAGCAAAGTCAAATGACAATGGACACATGGGGGAAATGAACATCTTCAACACACATTAAAGTCTAATTTTACTTAAGGACACCTATAAATTAATAAGGAAAGAACATCCAATAGGGCTTTGGTAAAGCACTCAGTTCACAAAAAAAATATATTCCACAATATTTTTAGTGATTAAAATATATGCTTTAACTGGGTGCAGAAACACATGCCTCTAATCCCTATGACTCAGGAGGCCGAGGCAGGAGGATTGCTAGTTCAAAGCCAATTTAGCAAGGCCTTAAACCACTCAGCAAGACTCTGTCTCTAAATAAAACACAAAAAAGGGCTGGGGATGTGGCTAGTGGTTAAGTGCCCCTGAGTTCAATCCCTGGTACCAAAAAAAAAAAGTTCAATCCAGATGTGCTGGCACAAGCCTGTGATCTCAGAGACTCCAGAGGCTGAGACAGGAGGATCACAACTTCAAAGCCAGGCCCTGTGCACCTTAGAGAGACCCAGTCTCAAAAAAAAAAAAAAAAATTAAAAATTAAAAATTAAAAAATTAAAGGGCTGGGGATATGGCTCAGTGGTTAAGCACCCCAGGGTTCAATCTCTAGTATCAAAAAATATTAAATAAATAAATAAATGGATAGATAGATTGATTAAAATATTTGATGCTAAAAAAAAAGTGCATATGGGGGGCTGGGGAAGTAGCTCGGGGGTAGAGTGCTCATCTAGAATGACCAAAACCCTGGGTTCAATCCTTAGTACAAAGGAAGGAAGGAAGGACGGACGGAAGGAAGGAAGGAAAGAAAGAAAGAGGAAGGAAAAGAGGGATTCATTGTATACAAATGGAGCACAACTTTCATTTCTCTGGTGGTACATGATGTAGAGTCACACCATAGGTGCAGTCATACATGTACCTAAGGTAATTATCATTCCACCATCTTACTTACCCCCATGCCCACTCCCTTTCCCTCTCCTTGCTCTCCTTTGCCCAGTTGAAGTTCCTCCATTCTTCACATGCCCCCCTCCCCCATTATGGATCAGCATCCACTTATCAGGGAGAACATTCTGGCCTTTGGTTTTTTGTGATTGGCTAACTTCACTTAGCATGATATTCTCCAACTCTATCCATTGACCTGCAAATGCCATAATTTTATTCTCTTATAATGCTGAGTAATATTGCATCATGTACATATACCACACTCTCTTTACCCATTCGTCTGTTGAAGGACATCTAGGTTGGTAAAAAAGGAAAAAAAAAAATTAAAGACTTTAAAGGGGGTAGCAGGGAGGATTAGTTCAGCAGGGTCTTGAGGACAATTTTTTTTTTTCTTTTTTAGTATGGGGTGGGAGGATAAAACCTAGGGGCACTTAACCCACTGAGCTGCCACAGTCTGGCTGGGCACAAATGCCGCAGTCTGGCTGGGCACACAATCACGAGCCACCACACAGCTTGTAGATTCAAACAGCAACTCTTTATTCCCGAACTCACACCAGCCGTCTACAATCACGTTCTGGGGAAATCCACGTTCTCTTCCCAAATCCACGTTCTCTGCCCAAATCCACGTTCTCTGCCCAAATTCACCTCCACTGGGCTTCTATCTCCCAAAATACTGTCTGAATCCCGTGAGAACTCAAGGGGAACTCAGGCAGCAGGATACGCCCTATTCCCAGCAGGAATAATCTTAAACCTTAAACCTGGAACCTAAACTGGGAACGCCCTAAACAGGATTATCTTAAAACCGGGAACACCCTAATCTGCCTTGGTCCTTGAGCAAGGTCACGTACATTCAATGTCACTGCAACATGTCAGCAACATGGGGTACGCTGGCAAGGAAATTGTCATACCTACTTGGCTAATGGCTCCCAGCACTGAGCCACATCCCCAGCCCTTTTTAAATATTTTATTTAGAGACAGGGTCTCACTGAGTGGCTTAGGGCCTTGCTAAATTGCTGAGGCTAGCCTTGAATTCCCCATCCTCCAGCCTCAGCCTCCATAGTGAATGGGATTTCAGGATTGTGCTACCATCCCCAGCTTGAGGACACTTTACTTGCCTCTTTCCACCCGTCTCTTTTCCCCTTCATCAGATTCACTAGGAGCTGAAGTAAAGGTGCAAGACAAAAAAAAAAAAAAATTAAAGAGAGAGAGGGAGAATTTTTTAATATTTATTTTTTAGTTCTCGGCAGACACAACATCTTTGTTTGTATATGGTACTGAGGATCGAACCTGGGCCGCACGCATGCCAGGCGAGCACACTACCACTTGAGCCACATCCCCAGCCCAAGACAAATTTTTTAAGGGGACTCTGGAATGACTTCTGATTTCTGTCATTCTGAGAAAGAGGCTCTGCCTGGGGTTATGCACGCTCACCTACCGACAGTAGTAGGGTGTGGCTTTCAGCGGGAGCTAACTCCACCCACACCAGCCCTGCTGACATCCCCAAATTCAGCTGGGGGGTAGGGCTCCACCTCCACTGGCTGACTCCAGACCACCTACCGGCTCCAGTTGTTTTATCATGGGATCTTCTCCTTGGAAAAGCTGACCTTTCCCCAGTCTTTTAAGTCACGTGCCTCAGAATGGACAATTTAATCCAGGCCTTGCAGTCTCCAAATGGACCTCCTTCCCTCCATATCTTCCTGAGGAGAATGACCAGGTAGGCTTCTCCTAGGGCTTGGATCTGATGGCAGGAACAGATGTCAATTTCTTAAGACCTGGGTTCTGTGACTCTCCTCCTTGGACCTCTTGAGTGGTGAAGCTCTGAGCACATTAACTTCTAGTATTAAGATGGAAGCAGGGGGGCTGGGGATGTGGCTCAAGCGGTAGCGCGCTCGCCTGGCATGAGTGCGGCCCGGGTTCGATCCTCAGCACCACGTACAAACAAAGATGTTATGTCAGCCAAGAACTAAAAAATAAATATTAAAAAAAAAAAAAAAAAAAAAGATGGAAGCAGGGTGCCTGTAAAATGCTAAAGAGTGAGTGGAAAGAAAAAAAAAGGAAGCATTGTAACAGACAGTAGGAAGATGGCATAGCAGAGCTCACAGAACCAGGAAAAGGAAAAGATGTAAAATTTCAGCAAACTGGGTGTTGTCAATGCCTTCAGTTTCCAATCAAGTGACATGTGGCATGAAGAATCCCTCAGGGCAGGCGCCTGATGGAGTACACCTGTAATACCAGGGGCTCTGGAGACTGAAACAGGAGGATTGTGAGTTCAAAGCCAGCCTCAGCAATTTAACGGGATCTTTTCTTCAAATAAAATATAAAAAAGGGCTAGGGATGTGGCTCAGGGGTTAAGGGCCCCTAGATTCAATCCCCAGTACCAAAAAAAAAAAAAAAAAAAGGAAGAAGAAGCCCTCAGGAGGCTGGGGTGTGGCTCAGTGGTAGAACACTTACCTAGTGTGTAAGGCCCTGGGTTCAATTCCCAGCACTGGTAAAATAAAACCAAGCAACATCAGAGAGCAAGTCAAGACAGTGAGGTTTCCTGCAAGACAAAACTCTGGCATCTACTCTTTTTTTGTTCAGAGAAGAAGCTCAGAAATCTGGTGACCATTGCCACCAAGACTTTCCTTCGTCCCCACAAGCTTAAAGTCCTACTCCAGAGTATTCGAGAGTATTACCCAGATGTGACTGTGATCGTGGCTGATGATGGCAAGAAGCCCCTGGAAATTAAAGATGACTATGTGGAGTATTATACAATGCCCTTTGGGAAGGTATGTCCCTCTCAGATCTGGGGGAACTTTGCTCCTTGGACAAGAGGGCCCCAGAGTCAAGTTCTGCCCTGATGGGGCTACTATAGTGGTCTCCAAAGACAAGAGGAGTCCTGGAGTGGGAGGGCCTGGGGTCTCTCCCTGAGTCCATTTGCTAACTCCAGATTCAGAAAGAAATCTGGTCACCCTCATATTTCTGCATTAAGAAGTGGTTATTTCATTTTCCTTCATATTTGGTGTGGAAATGACAAGGGGTCCTTATAAATAACTTGCCGTCTCTGACATCCCAAGGATTCTTGAAGTGTAGCCCCAACAGCAGAGAATTCTCTCTTCCCCACATGCCTTCCTGCATGGGTAAAGGAGGAAATGATTATAGTACTTTTCAGATGTCCCCCAAACTTGACATCTCTTAGGAGGTAGAAAAAGAATCACAGGAATTCTGTGAGATGAAAAAGTTCTTCTGTCCATTCATGGAGTCCACAAGGCCAGTGAAGACTTTTTAAAAATATCTTTATCTTGTTTATTTATTTTTATGTGGTGCTGAGGATCGAACCCAGTGCCTTACATGTGTGAGGCAAACACTCTGCCACTGAGCCACAACCCCAACCTCCCAATGAAGACTTTCTAACTTTTCTTTGTCCAGAAAGTCACTGTCTCTTACTGTGTTTCCCTGAGACATGGGCTCCCTTTGCCCAGCTTTTCAACCTTGGCCGTGTATTGGCTTCACCCCCACAGATTCTGACATAATCCATGAGGGGGTACAGCGTGGTTATTGGGAAGCATCCCCAGCGATTCTCCTTGTTAGCCAAGGTGGGCAACTGCTGATCTAAGTTTGTGCCACTTACAGGGTTGGTTTGCTGGTAGAAACCTGGCCATATCTCAGGTCACCACCAAATATGTTCTCTGGGTAGACGATGACTTTGTCTTCAACAACAAGACCAAGATTGAGATGCTGGTGGATGTCCTGGAGAAAACCGAGTTGGATGTGGTAAGGGACAGTTACCAATTTTACCCCCGCCCCAGCAATCTGTAGTGGCAGCGAAGGGGAGGGCTGGAGAAAAAGAGAGGAAAGGGCACCGAGAGGGAGGGAGGGAGAGAAGCTGATGCTACAGGTGACAGATGAATAAGTCCGCACAGCTCTGGGCCTGAGAGTACTGCACAAGGAACCAAGGAACCAGGAGATGTGAGTTCTGCTTTTGCCTCCACACTTGTTTTTCTTTGAGCAAATACACCCTCCCCTTAAAATTCACAGTTGTTCTACTTTTATTTTTTATTCATTTTTTTAAAGAAAGAGAGAGAGAGAATTTTAATATTTATTTTGTTTTTAGTTATCGGCAGACACAACATCTTTGTTTGTATGTGGTGCTAAGGATCGAACCCGGGCCGCACACATGCCAGGCAAGCGCGCTACCGCTTGAGCCACATCCCTGGCCCCACTTGTTCTACTTTTAAAATGGTGTGTTTGTGCATCACTTCCAACTCCCTCAGAGGACCTATGGGAGATTAAAAAGATCCGTGCTTTGGTTCTGTCACAGAACATTTTTTTTTTTAAAACAGGGTAAAGCCACCCTTATCTAAATGCTTGAGACCAGAAGTGCTTTGTAATTTGGATTTTTAAAACTTTTGGAATATTTGTTTGGTGGTGTTGGGGATTGAACCCAGGGCCTGGTGCATGTGAGGCAAGCACTCTACCAACTGAGTTATACCCCAACCCCAACTTTTTTTTTTTTTTTTTAAAGAGAGAGAGAGAGGGAGAGAATTTTTTGTATGTGGTGCTGAGGATTGAACCCGGGCCACACGCATGCCAGGCGAGGGCACTACCACTTGAGCCACATCTCCAGCCCCCAGCCCCAACTTTTTGAATAGTTGTATATACACAGTGAGATATCTTGGATGGGACCCAGATCTAAACGTGAAATCCATTTGTTTCATATATACCTTATACACATATCCTGAAGATAATTTTATATACTATTTTGGGAGTGGGGGTACCAGGGATTGAACTCAGGGCCACATCCCCAGCCCTATTTTGTATTTTATTTAGAGACAGGGTCTCACTGAGTTGCTTAGTGCCTTGCTTTTTGCTGAGGCTGGCTTAGAACTCGAGATCTTCCTGACTCAGCCTCCCAAGCTGCTGGGATTACAGGCATGCACCACCATGCTGGCAATTTTATACACTATTTTAAATAATTTTGTGCATGAGGCAAAGTTTCCTGGTATAGAATTTACCATTTGTAGGGTCATGTTGCCTTTCAAAATGTTTTGGGTTGTGGACCATTTAGGATTTCAGATTTCAGTATTAGGAAAGCTTAACTTGTAGTACAAATTTTAAAAGCCACATGAGCCCAGTGGCATTTTAAAAAGAGGAAAATAATGAAAACATCAAAAGTCAATTAACTAGCCAGGCACAGTGGTGCACACCTGTAATCCCAGCGGCTCTGGAGGCTGAGGCAGGAGGATCTTGAGTTCAAAGCCAGCCTCAGCAACTTAGCAAGGCATTGAGCAACTCAGTGAGACCCTGTCTCTAAATAAAATATAAAAGGGATTGAGGATATGGCTCAGTGGTTGAGTGCCCCTGAGTTCAATCCCCCGGTACCAAAAACAAACAAACAAACAAAAAGTCAATTAGCTGAGCTGGGCACAGTGGCACACACCTATAATACCAGCAATTTGGGAGGCTGAGGCAGGAGGATCTCAAGTTCAAAGCCAGCCTCAGCAGATTAGCAAGGCACAGAGCAACTCAGTGAGACCCTGTCTTTAAATAAAATATAAAAAAAGGTTGGAGGGCTGAGGATGTGGCTCAGCGGTAGAATGTTTGCCTTGCATGTGCGAGGCACTGGGTTAGATCCTCAGCCCCACATAGAAATAAATAAAACAAAATTAAAGGTATTGTATCAATTTACAACTACAAAAAATATATTTTAAAAAGGGCTGGGGATGTGGTTCAGTGATTAAGCCGTTCAATCCCCGGTACCAAAAAAAAAAAAAAATGTTTTTCAATTAAGTATAGAAAAGAGAAGAAGACAAGGAAATGTATCCTAAGGTAAGGTAGCATGACCACAGTAGAAAATCCCCAGGGCATCTGAATGAACTCAGACATGTTGGTTTCCCCATACCAACAAGTCACAGTAGCTTACACAAGAGGGAAGGTGTAGTTTCTGCTCTTTTGAAACTCCATGCTGGCAGTTTGGTCAGCTTCCAAGAGCATCCTAGACAACTGCTTCCTCTTGTCACCCCTTGATCCCCCTACCCCACCCTCGAAGGCCAGAAACAAGGGGGAGAAGGAAGTCCAGGGCAAACAGGTTTCTGTTTCTTTTCTTTCTGGGTTTTTTTTTTTTTTTTTTTTTTTGTGTGTGTGTGTGTGTGTACCAGGAATTGAACCCAGGCGCGCTTAACCACTGAGCCACATCCCCAGCCTCTTAATTTTTTTTTTTTTTTAATTTGAGACAAAGTCTTGCTAAGCTCCATAAGGTCTCACTAATTGCTGGGGCTGGCTTTGAACCTTGATCCTTGATCCTCCTGCATTAGCCTGGGAAGCCTCTGGGATTATAGGTGTGCATCACCACGCCTGGCCTGCAAAGGTTTCTTTTAAGGACATGAGCTAGATGTTGCACACACTAGTTCTAAATCATATCCCTCCAGTCAGAATTTAGCCACCAGATTAAACTTTGATGCCAGGGGGTGTGGGAAATGTCATCTTTAGTTGGCTAATTGACTTTAACTTAATTTATTCCACTTAAAAACTCAGAGGGTTCATTTATAAAAAGGAAGGAAGAAGGAAAAGATGAGAAGGAACAATGAGTAGACCTCATTGTGTCACCTTTAAATGATGGTGATTGTTTCAGGACTAGATATACAGTCTGCCCCTGGTATTGGTGAGTTCTATAACAGAGGACCTACTCAACCTCTGATCAAAAATGGCATGGGGTGGAGTTATCTTGTTGCTGACATGTACTAGGTAGTTAGACCACTTGAGGGTCACGACTATACTGAATCTGTACAAGTTTTCATTTCTTATCATTATTCCCTAAACAATACAGTGTAACAACTACATTGTGTTAGGTGCCATAAGAAATCCAGAGATGATTTTTTTTTTTCCAGTGCTAGGGATGGAACCCAGGACCTCAGCTAGGCAAGTGCTTTACCATTGAGCTACACCTCCAGCCCTAGAGAAAATGTAAAGTATACAGGAAGATGTGCTTAGGTTATTTGCAGAAATTGTGCCGTTTCATACAAGGGACTTGAGCATCTGTATCTGCAGAGGGTCTGAGAACTGGCTCTCCATGGATACCAAGGATGATGGTACTTGCTCATCCTGTTTTGCTGAAGCTCAAACATTTAAATGCATTTATCTCCCATGGGTGCATGGACAGGCAGCATAGAGAAGTAAGCCAAGATCAGTCAAAAAGGGAGGAAGGCGACTTAGGTACATCGCCTTCTGCAAGGAGATCTGGCAAATGCACACTTCACAAATGGACCATTGAGAATAGGCAGCCTCTTGCCTAAACTAAGATAACGGAAAGGAGTGCTGAGAGATCTTGCAGGACAGGAGAGCTCGTGCCCCTGTGATCAGAACATAAGGTAGCAGTTGCCTGACTTTTGGATTTGGGAAATGCTGTTCACATCAAGGAGATCGGGGAAGGCAGGAATTCAAAGCTCCAAAGGGCCCGCAGCAGTATGTTACAAACTGTGGTCGCAGAGCAAGAAGAGAATAACTGAGGGGTGGTTTGAAGGGCAAATCCAGAACGGGTGCGATTCTCATCACACGGGGGTGTAGTCCAGTGGGGCTTCCTGGAAGAGGCAGGGTGCTCTCAAACCACATCTCTGTGCCCTCTGGCTAGGTGGGTGGCAGCGTGATGGGGAACGTGTTCCAGTTCAAGCTGTTGCTGGAACAGAGTGAGGCTGTTGACTGTCTTCACAAGAGGAACGGATGGTTCCAGCGCCTGGACGGCTTCCCCCACTGTGTGGTGACCAGTGGCGTTGTCAACTTCTTCCTGGCCCACACGGAGCGACTCCTTAGAGTTGGCTTTGATCCCCGCCTGCAACGTGTGGCGCATTCAGGTGGGAGGCTGGAGAAGCGGGGAAGGGAGCCGGGCTGGGTATACCCCTCCGCAGCGCGTTCTCACCAGTGGGTCTCCTTCCTCTTTCACCCCAAACTAGGGAGCTCATGATCTTTCTTGCCTCCCTCTCTCTTCACCTGTCTTCCACTTCCGTGCCTCTCCCAGGCTGTCCCTGCCCATCTGAGATGCCTCTCCCCTTCATTCCTCTACAGCTCTGTTCTGCTTTGCGGTCTCTTTTCCCCGGAAGTCCTCTTCTATTAAAGCGCTGCTGGTAACTGCCCCTGCCTCTCTCTCTCAATCCTTCCAAACGGGAGCCCACAGTTCTGTTCCGTAGAAGCCTGATCATGCCTCTCTGCCTGAGAAATGAGTTTATTGCCTCCCAACACATCGGGACAGGCAGGTTCCTGGAGTTCGGGGTGTGGCTTTACACGGAGCTGGACCTCTCTAGCTTCTCCCTTGGCCGCCCTCGCAGAGCTGCATGCAGGAGGCTCTCTGGCGGCAGCTCTCATTTCTTCTCCCGCTCTCCCTCTCTTCACAGAGTTTTTTATTGATGGGCTGGGGAGTCTGCTGGTGGGCTCATGCACAGATGTGGTTGTCGGTCACCAGCCCCGCAGTCCATCGGAGGACTCGGAGTTGGCCGCCCAGGAGAAGACCTACAGCATATACAGGACCAACACCAGGGCTGGGGTCCAGTTCAAACTGGCTCTCCACTACTTCAAGAACCATCTCCAGTGCTCCACATAAAGGTGCAGAGCGCAGGAAAAGCTCTAGACTGACTGGTTGTGGGTATCGAGAACAATGGAACTGGCAAGGGCTACCGGAAGGCGGACTCCTAACAAGATGATCAGCGAATTTGCTTGTGGATAGGGCAAGTTGGATGTCTCAATCAAAGGTTAAGGGTCATTGTCAATGATCAGGGCAACGGAGACTACATTAATAACAGTAATTATTTGTATGATGCCTTCCCTTTTATGAAGCATTTTCACATAGGAGTATATTACAATATTACAACATCACATCTGATTTCACACAAAAGAATATATTGGTTGTTTGTTGGTGTCCTCGGTCAAGAGAACAATTGCTGGATCCTTGAGGATTATTCGATGCAAATCATATGACAATCAGAAATATCATGTGTGTGTGTGTGGGGGGGGTAAAGTTCATTGGATTAGACAAAGAGGAATAAAGAGAAGGGAAGGGGGATGGGAATAGGAAAGACAATAGAATGAATCAGACATACTTTCTTATGTTCATATGTGAATACACAGCCAGCGTAACTCCACATCATGTACAACCACAAGAATGGGAGTTATACTCCATGTATGTATAATATGTCAAAATACACTCTACTATATATCTAAAAAGAATGTTAAAAGAAAGAAACGTTATATCCAGCATCACCGTCATCCACACACCTTCTTATTTGGTTCTATCTTGTGGACTCCAAAAAGTGAATGACCAGCAGCCTTGCCTTGGGGAGTTTGTAGCCTGGTTCAGGTGGCAGTGGACCTAGTGGTTAGAGCTGCCAAAAATCAACTCCTAATAAGATGCACCAGCTGGTGGGTAAGAACTGTGAGTGTGTGTAGGTGTAGATGTATCATTCATGAGGTATGACACCAAACTTGACATTGGCAATCAGATGGTTGTTGAATGCTATTCAAGCAGGATACCAGGCCTGAAGAATTCCTGCACAAACAAAACCGACTGGATCTTAAAGACGGCCATAACGCTGCTTACACTGCAAAATACAAGTGAAACTTCTGTCATTTCTGGTAAATGCTTACATTAGACAGAAACAAAACTTAACCTTGGCTAACCACAAGCAGCCAACGAACATATGATTATGTGAATTGCTTCTTCTTCAAATAAACTTTAAATTTTTTGTTGTGCCTTAGATTTTCTTCTACAAGGTAAAATTACAATAATCTTATTTTTATAAAAATATTTTAATAATTTTCTTTTTAAGTAGATTTAAGATGTTATTCAAGTAATTTGGGGGGTGTACTGGGGATTTAACTCAGGGGCACTCGACCACTGAGCCACATCCCCAGCCCTATTTTGTATTTTATTTAGAGACAGAGTCTCACTGAGTTGCTTAGTGCCTCGCTTTTGCTGAAACTGGCTTTGAACTCATAATCCTCCTGCCTCAGCCTCCTGAGCCGCTAGGATTATAGGCGTGCACCACTGCACCTGGCTTCAAGTAATTTAGATTTTTAAATGTGATATTTGTTCATTGTAAATTCTTTTAATGGATAACTTTGAATATTCTAGAAGAAAAATAATTTCTAAAAATGTAAAAAGGAATGCTAAGTTTTAAATTTACTAGAGTTGCTTCAATTAACCCTCAAGGTCAATACTCCTATGTGAAAATGCTTCATAAAAGGGAAGGCATCATAGGACCATAGTTACACTTAATTTTTTAATTCCTTAGATATTTATTGCTCAGTGCTGGTCCACAGGAGATAAGAAACCCCTGTCCAAATTAATCAGTATATAGCTTCCTTCATCAAGAAAGTCTTCCATGAAAAAATGTCAGCTCAACTAAGAGTTGTGCTTACAGATGTATGGTGGGGCTCCTTATCAGAGTTTTTGCTTTCTATGTTTACTTGCAGTCTGAAAATAATTGCTAAGAGCAGTGAGAAATTAAGATACTTAGAAAGCACATTTACTTTTATTACAGTATGTCATTATAACTGTTCTATTTTATTACTAGCTATCATTGTTAATCTCTTTCTGAGTTCTATTAATAAATTAAACTTATCATAGATATTTATGTATAAGAAAAAGCATAGTATATGAAGGATTTGGTACTAACCACAGTTTCTGGCGTCCCCTGGGGTCTTGGAACATATTCCCTACTGACATTCAGCTTCACAGCTCAGAGATCATACCAGTGACCATACTTTGACTAGCCTTGCTTTTGGTTAGGGGGTCAGGAAACATTTTTGTAAGGGACCAGATAATAAATATTTTAGGCTTTCTGAGCCACATAAGCTGTCTTATGTTATTGTTTTTTTTTATTTTTTTATTGGTTGTTCAAAACATTACAAAGCTCTTGACATATCATATTTCATACATTAGATTCAAGTGGGTTATGAACTCCCATTTTTACCCCAAATACAGATTGCAGAATCATATCGGTTACACATCCACATTTTTACATAATGCCCTATTAGTAACTGTTGTATTCTGCTACCTTTCCTATCCTCTACTATCCCCCCTCCCCTCCCCTCCCATCTTCTCCCTCTACCCCATCTCCTGTAATTCATTTCTCTCCTTGTTTATTTTCCCATTCCCCTCACAACCTTATGTTATTGTTAAAACATTGTAAAACCCATTCTGAGAGCTCTAGGGGCCATCCAAAGACAAGCCACAGGCTGTCTGCGGCCATGGGCTGTGGTTTTTGCTTTAGACTAGAACTATTTTTAGAGTACAAGTTATGTGAAAAAAAATCTTGATTATAAAAATATAATTATGGATGTTGCTGAAATGAAAGCAAGGAAGTTAAACTGAGTGGGATAAATATATGATCATTTATAAATTTTACATATGTGTATATGTGTGTTGTTCTTACTCATCTAAACATCAACAGCCCATCAATTAAACCCCCAGATATGCACAATAATAATTAAATTCTATTGCCTACTTTTGATCACCTAAACCACAGATTTAAAATATTTTCTATTTCAGCTGGGCATGGTGGGGACACCTGTAATCACAGCCATTCAGGAGACTAAGGCAGGAGGATCCCAAATTGAAGGCTGGCCACAGCAATTTATAAAGGCTCTGTCTCAAAAATAAAAAATAAAAAAGGGCTGAGGAGATAGCTTAGTGATAAGAGTGCCCCTGGGTTCGATCCCCAGTACAGAATTTTTTTTTTCCCATTTTACCACAAAGGTAAGAGGATAGAACATAAATTTTAATAGCTTCTTAGCTTCATTTTTTATAGATTTAAATATTTAAACATAAGGGTGTGGGTTTTCATTTATCCCAAGCCTAGTTCCATAATAAATGTCTGCTTCCTGATTACTCACATTCTTGACTTAGGTGATAACCTTGTGCCCTTTATGGCAATTATACCTTCTCCAACATCTCCCAATAGGGCCCTTTGACATGCTGTAGTTAACGTATCAGCGTGTTCAGACACATTTTCCTCTCTATCCCAAGATCTGGTCGAGAGGAATAGTCAAAATGGAGCTGCCTATCCTGTGAGCCAATAATCCCCCCTCCAGGAAGCTACCATGAACTGTGTGACTCACTCCTCAGCTCCAACGTATATGACAAGAGAGGCACAATCCTGATCCTGTGTCTGAGCAGATGGTCTTTTCTTGGAATTGGAGTTGAGTCTGAGAAACACCACATCTGGCTGGTGGGTGGTTGCACTGGAGACATTACACCTAGAAGCTGCAGAGCATTGGGCACTGTGTGGACTGAGGGGCAGAGGTGCTATTCTGCGGCTAGAGAAGAATTCAGCAGCTGTACTGAGAGCAGCAGGGATGAGGTCCGCCTACCCACTTTTTTTGACTTTCAAATGGAAGGATCTTACTGCCCTAGGGTTTTGGAAGACACCATGCCCTTTCGTTTCTTTTTGCTTACCCTAACTTGAGTTGGCTCCTTTTGCAAATAACCAGTGTCCGAAATAACACAGCTTTTCTGATGTGTGCCTGTTTTCAAAACAAAAGAACAAAAGATTTTTTCCTCAAGTGGTTTGGAAGCAAAAATCAGGTCACAGTAACAGCCACAAAAGCCTTGAATTTCAGATACAACCAACAGTTTGGACCAAACTGATGACAGAAGTGTCCTTCTACTAAACTCCAAATTCCAAGACAAATTAGGTACAAATATCCAAATGATTGTGTGGGCCTCCAAGAGAGCTCAGGCCTGCCCTCTCTGTTCCTGACTACTCTTTTTTTTTTTTTTCTTTTTTTCCAGTTACTTTGATCTTCAAAGAGAGGAATCTTACTGGCTACGGGGTTATGGTCTTTTTCTTTTTTTCTCCTTCATATCTTTATTCCTTCTTCCCCTTTCCTTCTCTCTTCCCTCCCCTTTTTTGAAAGAGAGTTGGGGGAATCTTGCTCTGTTACCCAGGCTGATCTCTAGCTCCTGGGCTCAAGTGATCCTCCTGCCTCAGCCTCCTCAGTGCTGGAATTATAAATGTGTGTCACTATGCCCAGCTTGGGATTTTTGTGGCACCAAGAACTGAACCAGGGGCACTCTACCACTAAGCTACATCCCCCCCCCCTTTTTTTTTGAGATCAGGTCCCACTAAGTGCCCAGGCTGGCATTCTCCTGTCTCCTGAGTTGCTGGGATTATAGGCATGTATGTGCCTCCATACCATATGGTTTTTTATTTTTTTTAGTGTTTTATTGTTTTTATTTGTTCTTTTTAGACATACATGACAGTAGAATCTATTTTGATATATTTATACAAACATGATTGTTTTATTTATTTTTTTTAATTTTTATTCTAATTTGTTATATATGACAGCAGAATGCATTACAATTAACATGGTTGTTTTTTATTTTGAGGAGGGGAGTTACATGGGATTGAACTCAGGAGCATTGAACCACTGAGCCACATCCCCAGCCCTATTTTGTATTTTATTTAGAGACAGGGTCTCACTGAGTTGCTTAGGGCCTTGATTTTCTGAGACTGGCTTTGAACTTGCAATCCTCTTGCCTCAGCCTCTGGGGTTATAGGCATGTACCACTGTGCCCGCAGTTTTTTGATTTTTGATAGATACAAAATACAAAATGCTACCACAATAAGTTTATCTTTGAGAATGTTTTCACCTTCAATCACCAGAAACTTGGCCCAAACTGTCTTAAACTATCTCAAATAATTTGAAACCCAGAGGTGAGGCAGATGGCAATGTCCTATGATCCACAGGGAAGGAAGGGATTTCAAGCGTTGGCAGTGGAGCGGTGGCTTGCCAGTCCACCTGGCAGGTCCAGGTTCTCCCTGGGAAGCGCTCCCTTGATCTTCACCTTTCAGGTCCACATCTGGTGGGCATTGGGCAGATTGACCTTTCTGAGTCCTATAGCCACCTATCTCCTTCCTGTTAGTGATGTTGAAGGGCCTGGAAGTGACAGAAGGAGTAAAAACTCACTATAATTAGGTTATTGAGGAAGCTGAAGATTCCCTGTCATTTTCAGTCAATTCCGGACATTTGTGCACTTCCGAGACTGGAATATCTATCTGTTCTTATAACCACAGGCATGACCTATGCTCAGTTGAATGGCCTCTGTCTTGTACTCTTTGCCCCGTTTTTCCTCTTTGTGGACAGAAAATGTTTCAGACATTGCAATCAGCAGGCTGGTCTCTTGCTTAAATTATTCTCCTGTGAAGTCCCCTGTCTCTGCTGGTGCTAACTTTCTCTTGAAGCAGAGTCAGTTTTTGCAGTCTGCAAGACTCAGTTATAAGCCTGCCAGGAAACTGGTATTTCAGGGCACTCTGAGCAGAATTAAAACCTTAAAAGACGGGGCTGGGGATGTGGCTCAAGCGGTAGCGCGCTCGCCTGGTGTGCCTGCGGCCCGGGTTCGATCCTCAGCACCACATACAAACAAAGATGTTGTGTCCGCCAAAAAATAAATAAATTAAAAAAAAAAAAACAAAAAAAAAACCTTAAAAGAGGACACCTTCAGCACAAAGTCTGTCTCTCTTACAGGACCATTCTAAACACTGCATGGAATCACTGATACATACGGTTATTCTGGTTTTTTCCCTACTGTTGCAGGGCATGGGGACTTTTGCCAATCGGAGGCAGCACAAAAAGCCCTCCTTCATCCTAATTTTTGCAATCATGTCAAGAAGATTTCAGATGTCTCTCAGAGTGAAAGGCATGAGTTTCTGAGAGGGGATAGGACAGGGGCAAAGGGGACACTCAAGAAAGAGAGTGAGTCCTCTCAAAGTAAAGAGAGACAGTTTGCCTCTCTTACCCTCCAGTTTTTATTGGGGGTCCCAAGAAAATTTCCAGAGCCCCACCCAGGTTCATCTCTTGACTTTTTTTTTTTTTTTTTTTGGTGGGGGTTTCCAGGGATTGAACTCAGGGTTACTCAACCACTGAGCCACATCCCCAGCCCTATTTTGTATTTTATTTAGAGACAGGGTCTCACTGACTTGCTTAGTGCCTTGATGGTGCTGAGGCTACCTTTGAACCCACGATCCTACTGCCTCAGTTTCCCAAGCTGCTGGGATTACAGGCGTGTGCCACAGCACTTGACCCCATCTCTTGACTTTTGACAGACAGTAGGATGACATCAGACTTTAAAATCCCTACTACCATGACAATTCTAGGTCACTTTGGCCCATGATGACCAGTTTTAATTAGAACCAGTCCTGGACTAGGGATACAACTCAACGGTATAGTGCTTGCCTAGCATGCATGAGTCCCTGGGTTTAATCCCCAGGGCCCAAAAAATAAAATAAATGAGTAATAGAACCTGTTCTTACAGATTTTTTAATGGTGAAGAAGGATTATTCCTATTTCCCTGAGTTCTGGGATCTGGTCTGTGGAAGGGTTGCAAAAGTCCCAAAGTCCCTCACTTTAGGGTAACTTGGATTTTTCTTATCAAGCTTTTGGAGCTTGCAATTCCTGCTGATTACAGGTAGTTTGCTGAGGAATGTAACATATCCTGCAGGCAGGGCTGCGGTAAATTGCATTTTAAAAGTAAAAGTACGTGTGAGTCAGCATAGTATACCCAGTTTATAGAATTATGCCCTTAACCTCATGCTCCTGCCAGTCACATATCTGAAAGGCCAAGGTTCGTAGTCGGAGATTAAAATGCGAACACACAGATAACAGTGACAAAGAAGAAGCACCTTATTGCAAGCTGGTGTTAGCTTAGAAAGTGAGAGTCAGTTATCTTAAACCAGGAAGCTCCCGGAGCCAATCATAGTAAAGGTCAGGTCATCACGTACGGTGGACACCTCCGCCCTGCATAAGATTCATGGGGGACACGAGCTGTCCACTATCACGGAAGACTGGAGGACCAATTGGAAAATTTTCAAAACAACTTGTTATCCGCCAACTGGCAACTTGCCTGCCGCCATGTTGCATTAGGGGGTCCTTATCTGAAAGGCCCAGGGAGTTCTTGTTATCTTCCCACTAGCAATTTGCCCACCGCCATGTTTGAAAGGCCCGGGGAGTTCTCAGGGAGACTCCCAACAATATCTCTGTTCCCTCTCATTACCATATCCCATAATTCAACAGTCCTTTTAAAATATTTATTCTTTAGTTGTAGTTGGACACAATACCTTTAGTTTATTGATTTATATGTGCTGCTGAGGGTGGAACCCAGGGCCCCGCAAGTGCCAGACAAGCGCTCTATCGCTGAGCCACAACCCTCACCCCAAATTCAACAGTCTTGATAGACTTACTCTCCGTGTTCCAGATATTAGCAACAGTTTCAGGATCATTAACATTCCAAGAGGTCCCTAACCCTCCACCCTACCTCTTCCACTTAGCCCTATTTCTGTTTAATGGCCTTCATAGAGGATTCACGTTGACACACAGCTCTTTTATTATCATTTTTTTTGTATGTGTGTGTGGGGGTACCAGGGATTGAACTCAAGGGTACTCAACCACTGAGCCACATCCCCAGCCCTATTTTGTATTTTATTTAGAGACAGGGTCTCACTGAGTTGCTTAGTGTCTCAACGTTAGGCACTAATTCTAATTCTCTCGTCTTTAAATTTTGCCAAGAGATAATCAAGATTTTCATAATGTAACTGAGTAATCTGTATAATTGCATATGTCCCCTTGCTGTGCCTTTGTGCTTGCAAAGATCTCAGCTCTCTAGACAAAGAGGCAGATATGCCTTTCTGCATTTTCTGCTTTTACCATTATAAATGTTTCACCTTTATAATCTAAAAAGATAACATAATTTTTTAAAAGAATTTTTATTTATTTATTTTTTTTGCACCAATGGAGCACAACTTTTCATTTCTCTGGTTGTACATGGCATAGAGTTACACCACTCGTGCATTCATATCCAAACATAGGGGTAATAATGTCCATCTCATTCTACCATCTCTCCCCATACACACTCCCCCCCTCCCCAACATAATTATTTTTAAAAGATAAAGTGAAAACATTTAAGAAAATGAAATGTGGATTCATGCTTTGTTAAAAAAAAAAAAAAAAAAAGAGTAAGCCAGGCTGTCCAGGAAGACTCAGAGCGTCCCTTTGTCACCAAGCACAAGGAGGCACCGTTGGCTTGTCTAGTTCAAACAGGGCTCTAAGAGGGAAATAGGGTGATTTGTAGTATATATCACCTAACCTGGGTGGTGAGGACATAGAGCAGGATAGGTTGAGAGTAAGTCAATAGGAATACTTCAACTATTCCAAAGTGGAATTTTATCGAGCAAGAAACTTGGTAGAATTTTGCTTTTTCCTTGGGTGGTGCTGGGAATTAACCCAGTACCTTGTGCATACAAGGCAAGCACTCTACAACTGCACTTCATCTCCAGCCCTTAACAGAATATTTTAAAAATTGCTAATCCCAGGAATATTCTGCCATCTCTAGGATGTCATACACTATGGATTTATGTTCAAGTAAACTAGCTATGCTAGGGAAAGAAGATTAGAGTTTGTTTTTATATTTTCCATGTTATTTAAAATTAATTAATGTGATGTAAAAGGTCTCTGAACCCCAAAACTGGAAGGCTTCTGCTTGCCCCCAGATTCCGGAATCCCTAAGGAGTGATTCAGTGACCAAGACTGGAAAGGCACCAGCCACATTCAAAGACCAATAAACCCTAGAGCCAGCCCCTAAGAATTCACAGCCCTGCAATGTGGAGAGGGAGGAAGGTTGGCAGGGACAGCCTTGTTGTTTACACAATTACCTATAACTCCAGCGAGTAAAGACAAAAATCTAAGGGAGGTGATCTTTTTATGCTACCTGGAGAATGCACGATGGGGAATCTCAGTGATTATCTCACTTGAGCTGGGAAGATTTTTTTTCAAGCTGAGAAAGAAGGTGGGGGGAAGGCAAAGGAAGAACTAGGGCAAGTGAGTAGGTAAAAAAGTGAGCATGGGGGCATCTTTAAATATGATAAATATGTCTTATACATTGTCAAAGGATATAATCCTGGCTCTTTAGGATTTCTTTTTTTTAATTTGTTCTTTTTAGTTATACATGACAGTAGAATCTATTTTGATATATTTTACAAACACGAAATATATCTTATTCTAATTAGGATCCAGTTCTGTGGATGTACACGATGTTGAGATTCACTGTGGTATATTCATACATGTACATGGGAAAGTTATGTCAGATTCATTGCACTGTCTTTTATATCCCTATCCCCCACTCTTCCCTTCATTCTCCTTTATCTAATCCATTCATTTTCTATTCTTCCCCCACCCCAGGATTTCTACAGTAGCTTCTGAGAAATTAATGGTAATGCACTCTCACTTGTACTCACAGAGGCTTTGTAAGAAAGAAATAAACCATCAGGAGAGCTGAGCTTCAGAGAAGGTAGACATTCCCCGCTAGTCTTTTTTTTTTAATATTTATTTTTTAGTTGGAGTTGGACACAATATTTTATTTATTCTTATTTTATTTATTCTTATGTTGTGCTGAGGATTGAACCCAGGGCTTTGCACATGCTAGGTGAGTGCTCCACCGCTGAGCCACAACCCCAGCCCTCAACCCCGGTCTTAATAGAACACTCCTTGCTATAGATTTTTTTTTGGGGGGGTGGTGGTGGTGGTGGATGTTCCTCTAAAGGAAAAATCCTTAATGTTTATTTTGATAGTATATAAGTTATAAGAATGTTTTCAATCATACAACATAAAGACCCTCATAAATTTACTCCCCAGAGATAACTATCGTCAACAGAGCTTTTCAGATTTGGGCTAACTGGGTTCTTGACTAAAGGTCATAATAAAGAATTATGCAGAAAAGGGATTTATTAGAAAGATATCAGATCACTCATAACCATCAGAGGAAGACTGAAAAAACAAATTCAGGAAAATGGGCAAGAATTCAGGGGACCCAGGCAGCCAGGAACCTCCCAGCTAAGGTCAGGATACTGGGCAGTCTCCTAAGAATGCCAACTTGTTACCAGTGGACTTGGCATGGCTGCTCACACTGCCCTGTGGACGTTGGGTGCACAGCCATCATCACCAGCAGAACAAGTTCTAAAATACCCCTACTTCTAGGCATCAGGATTACAAATCCGGGTGGCTCACACTAAGGACATGCACTTCTGCTGTGAGTGCCAGAAGCCCAGAGAGTGGGGCATAGCCCTGCTGTCTCCTAGACCCACACAAAGTCAGATTCTTCCAGAAAGTGAGTCAGATGTCATACAGCAAAATAAATGGCAGGTTTTCGTTACACATGTGTATAGCCTTTCTGTTTCTACATAAGTGGGATTTTATTATATATGCTAATCGGTAAATAGATTTTTTGTTTTGTCTGGTTTGTTTAGGCACGTATGTCTTTCATGTCAATACAATAAAATATTCCCTAAAATTCACACAGTGTTTATTGCATATATATTTTCATTATTTACCAATTGACACTACACTATAATGAACACCATAGTTGAGAAGATCCTTGAACGTATATCTTGGCACTAGTCTTACTATGCCAATAGGATCAAGTCCAAAGGTGAAATTGTTGAGTCAAATGGCACACGAAATTCTATCGGCTGCCAGACTGATCTGCAGAAACGTGTTACATCTCAGTCAACTTAAAGGAGAGGCCAGAGGGGGGAGTGTCTTCTTCAACTGATCTTGTCGTAGCCTAAGCGATTAAAGCCAGGTCGCCCATCAGGTGAGCATTTTGGGGGGCGGGGGGGCCGGGCAAGAGTTCCTCTGAGCGACTCTGAAAGCGCAAGCAAAAGTGGAGAAGGCGCATAAATGCAAATCTTGTTAACTTTATCCTGGCGTCGCGCTACTAGCCCAGGAGCCAGAAGCCGGGGCGCACTACTCAAGTCTCCGCTTGTCCATCTTCTGGGGTTTGAACCGCTGTCCCACTAACGTGCCAGTCCGCTTCCCTCCTCGCTGGGCCAAAACGTCCCGCGCACAGAGCTCGCAATGTAAATAAATAAATAAATGAATAAATAAACAAGTACGAAGACCAAACTGCGTGTGCCGCTCCTTCGGCCAGGGACTTTCTCCTGACCCAGTCCGACCCAGCGCCGCCGCCAACTCACGGCCTCCGGACTCTTGGGACGCAGGGCCTGATCCCTGAAGGAATGCAGGAAGAGCAGCGGGAAAAGATGACACTCCCGGATCAGGAACGCCTGGAACTCGAGGGACGTGGAAGGTTTCCCTGCTGCGCTTCTGTTCGCCAGTCTGGCCCTGGCCCAGCACCTAGCCACCTAGGCGGTGGCACTTTGGAAAAGCCGCCTAGCAGGCCACGTGGCTTGAGAAGACTCCCGGCCGCCTAAAGCAGCCAGCAGGTCCCATGGTGTAATGGTTAGCACTCTGGACTTTGAATCCAGCGATCCGAGTTCAAATCTCGGTGGGACCTCAGCAAACCTTTTGGTCTTTAACAGTTTCTGTTTTGGGGACCGCAGGTAGCAGCGACTACCTCGGGCTTTGCCCTGCTCTCCCAGACTTGGTGGACCTCTGTTTAGGGTCACACCCCGCCCCCTCAACACACTTTCATTTCAGGGCCATCATTGGTGTTACAGTGCGCAGGCGCGAGAATCGGGCTTGAAAAATAAACGTGTTGATCGGAGACTGAACGTGACTTTGCCCTGGAGGGGAATAGCCGAAAGAACCCGAAAGATCCCGAAGCTGCAGCTCCGGGCGGGGCCTTGCAGCAATCAGCGCGCCTAAAGGCCCTCTCTTCCGCGAGAGCCGCCGGACTCCTCCTCCTATTGGCTACTGTGCAAGTTCTATACGCGAGTGCTCTGTCAGCCGCCAATCAAGTGGCCGGATAGAGCCAGAGGCGGGGAAACGGCGCTTGCGGGACTCCAATTGGTCACAAGCAATAACCAGGCTCTGGTTCCACAAAGCTGTGTGTACCGTGGTGTGGGGAGACAGTGTTCACCTAGTTTGACCCTGCTCAGCCTGCGAGGTTGTCTGTGTCGTTCAGTTGTAACGCAGGTCCGTAGGGAATGAGCTCACCCCGTCTTACCCCGTCAGGATGTCCCTGGTGGCCGGTCTCACATCCATGGGATGTTTCTCCCTAGCGGAGGACGGGAATCTCTAAAGGATTCCCAGCCGGGTCCGGCACACCTGTAGGCGAATCTGTTCGGGAGCGGAATTGAGGATGCGCACATGGCGCATGTAATTTGCGGGAAAGAGCGTACCTCTAGGTCAGTGTGAAAGAGATGTAATGGAGTATTGTCTTCTTTGGATTAGTAACTGGGTTTTGAAAAGTGTTCGTCCCTGCGGGATAAGTGACAAGGGAGCTGGTTGACGCATTTATGATCTCCCTCCAGGGTGATTGGCACTGTGGTTATATGTTCCCACCCCTTGGGAGGATGCCATGGAAACAGAGGATCCTTGGTCTCCCATCTCTCCCCTGAGCACCCCTCCTCCCCACCCGACCCACACACTCCTTAAACGTTTGAATGGATCTGCGTATATGAGCCATCCCAGCTTAAGAAATATCTAAGCATGATTGGTGGGTGGATTTGTTGTGCCAGAGAGTATATCAACTGTATACCATAGGAATTAAGATAGTGTGATATTCGTGTAACATAGACAGACATACCAATGGAACAGAATAGAAGAGAATCAAGATACAGCCCTGCCTAGTTGGACAATTGATTTATTTAAAAGGTGGCACAACCGAGAAATGGGGGAAAGGACCTGGTTTTAAATAGATGGTTCTAGGACAATTGTGCCCATATGAAATCAGATTCCTCCATAACTTGTACTAAACACAGCAATAAATCCCAGAAAAGTATAGATTTTAATTCCAAGAAAAAGCAAAAAGCTTTTGAAAGACAAGGTATGTGAATATCTTTATGATCTCAGGGTAAAAAAAGGCTTTGTAAAAGATACCGAAGGTTCTGAAGGCTTTCTAAACTTCATCATATTAGAGTGATACTCTATGTTCTTATCAAAAGAAAGTGAAAAAAGCTGGGGATGGACGTTGGTGGTAGAGCATGCAAGCTACCGGAAGCCTGGACTCAACCCCCAGTGCATGTATATATACACACACACAAAATTGAAAAGATAAAACACAGAATAGGGAAAGATATTTTTAATGCATAACTTATAAAGAAGTCCTTAAAATGAATAAGAAAAAAGATCTACAGAAAAATAGTAAAACTAAGAGAAAAGTAACAAAAGGTTTGAATGGGCTTCACTGTTAGAAACCCCAAATAACCAAAATACATATTAAAAGATGCAGGGCTAGGAATATAGCTCAGTTGGTAGAGTGCTTGCCTCACATGCACAAGGCCCTGGGTCCAATCCTCAACACCACACACACACAAAAAAAAAAAAAAAAATGCAAAAGATCATTCATCAACACAAAAATGCAAATTAAAAGTTCAATCAGATACCACTACACACTCACCAGGTTACAACTTGAAGGTTATCAAGAACATGGAATAATTTGAATCCTCACAAGAGTATATTGGTGAGAAACACTTCAACATTTACTACTAAAGTTGGAGATGCCCATACCCTATGTCCTAGAATTTCATTCCAGTCCAAATACAGAAATATGTGTACATGTCCACCTAGAGGCATGTTTAAGAATGTTATTGGCAAGATAAAAACCAAAAATTAGAAAAGAATTTAAATGTCCTTAAGTAGCAGAATGCCTATGCATAAATTGATATTATATAACAACAAAAACAAATGAACAACTACATGCAATAAAATAGATGAATTTTGGTTTGGAGTGGAAGTTTGAGGGGCAAATAGGAAGAATTTTCTAACAATTCAAGTTGTCCATCAACACATCAGTCTTGAGAAATACTGGGTTTCTAGTGATTGGAAATCTTCCGGGGAGGCTCAAAGAAACACTTTGTCAGTGTGCCTGTAGGAAAATTTCTGTTCTCAGGTGGAAATTGGGCTCCATAAAAGATATGGATATGTTGCCTTCTTGCTAAGTTCCTTTCTGTTGTGACTTCTCACCCCCAGCTCCGGGCTTTCCTCAACATGAGCTTTTTCATCATTTCTTTCTCCCAGGACTTTCACCATTTTGTTTGTTTGTTCATTTGCACCAAAACCCTCAATAAGATCATCTATTTCATCTCACAAGCCTGTACACACGTATATACACACAGACAAAACAGAAATAAAAGTTTAAGAAAATAATATATGCCCTTACACATGTAATATTATATATATCATAGATCTCACAATTTACCAAATTGATTTTATAGCTCACAGTTTGCAAAACATTTGGGAGCTCACTCTCATCCCCACTGTTCTCTTCCTCCTAGTTCCAGATTATCTGAAGCTCTCATTTCCTTTTTCTATCCCCAATAGCTGAGAGGAGAACACACCCCTCTCTCTCCTTCCCTCCCTCCTTCCTTCCTTCTCCCTCTCCCACTACCTTTCCCTCTCTCCCCTTTCTTTTCCTCTTTTCCTCAGACAGTCCCTTCCAAAGGAGCCCCTTCCAAAGGTTTTATTTTGGTTAGGAGCCCCAGGGGTTGACGTTTTCTAGAAAGTAGTACCCTAAAGTAAGTCGTCCCTGATCAGAGTCACCAGCAGAGGGCAGCACCTGACATCCAAGACCAACAGCCCAGCCAGGTCTGTGCCTTGTCTGGACTCTCCCTTCTGCTGGGTTCCCAGTGCTGTCCAGTTTTCATCTTCTTTGTTTACTCATTTGGACATGAGATAATGTATGTACAACACTCACACTTCCTGGTGCACAGTGCCAGAGGGCAGGGTGAGTTACAGAATGCTGTTTCACGCCAGTTAGCCAAGCACCCACCAGGTTTGAGGAAATACAAAATAAAGCAAGACTTGATCCCTGCCCTCAAGGAACTTGAAATCTTTTTATTTGTTTATTTTTCTTTCTTTTTTTTTTATGTGGTGCTGAGGATTGAACCCAGTGCCTCACACCTGGGAGACGAGTATTCTACCACTGAACCACAAGCCTAGCCCAAGGAACTTGAAATCTTGATCAAAAAGAAAGACTAACATACAGCGTACAACGGTAGGTTCAGGAGTATATGTGGGCACAAATGTAGGTGAAATCCAGCCAGGTGAGCTTTCAAAAAGGAAACCTCCACAAAATCTCAGAATAGCATATAAGTGTGCTATTTGTATAGCGAGTGTTTCTCTGGATGGCTTATGTTTGCACAAAACATCTCTGGAAGGTTACAGCAGAATCTGGAAATATCAGCTTCTCTAGGGATGAAACCAGAAGGAGAGAGAAGAGAAAGAGACTGTCTGTGGCACCTCCTCCAGACATTTTTTTTTTAAAAACTGGAAATTGAACCCAGGGGTGCTTAACCACTGATCCATATCCCCAACCCTTTTTTATATTTTATTTAGAGACAGGGTCTCACTAAGTTGCTTAGGGCCTCACTAATTTGCTGAGGCTGGCTTTGAACTTGCAATCCTCCTGGTCTCAGTCTCTTGAGCCGCTGGGGTTACAGGTGTGCACCACTGTGTCTGGCTACTGCATCCTTTTTGCACCTCTTGAATTTGGAACCATCTACCATTTGAGTTCCTCTATTCAGTCACAAAGTCTCAGGTATTCAGGGAGCCAGAGGAAGCTCACAGAGATGCTTAACTTAGCTGTGACCTACTATGTGAATTAGCCAGATAAAGAAAAGTCACAGGATTAAGGGTATTTAAGTCATGAATCTGCCAAGGAATTGAAAGGCGCTCCATGTTAATGAGTGGAGGCCAGGGGTTAGGGTGAGCAGAGGCCCCACTGGGTAGGGCCTGTATGTCCTTGGTCCCTAGGAGCCTTGACTTGATCTTATAGAGTGGAAAGTCAAGAAGGGAGCCACCAGGTGGAGAGCAGGCAGCAGCTGGCTGGGCCAGAGGGGCATTCTCAGGAGGCTCTGGAACCATGAGTGGGGTTGGGAGCTGGTCATGGATCTTTAAGGGCAAGGCAGAGGGAGCAAAATGATAAACAGGTAAATGTGTGAGAGCTTTAGAAGGTAGAATCAACAGGAATTAGTGTGGTTTGGAATTAGCATGATTAGGTGGGGGCAGGGGCCAGGAAGAGCCAAATCCTCGTGAGGCTCTTCATTGCTCTCTGCTCTCCTGGCCTCCTAGTTCCTAATTCCTCAGCCCTGCCGCTGTCGAGGATGAGTCATGCACCCCTTCCATTCCCTGGTCTGTGGAGAGTCAGAAATCAGAGGGGCCCATGGGGTATCTGCCTCCCCACTCCTCTCTCTCCCAGGAAACTGTCAGGAATGCTGGAGGAGACCAGGAGCAGGGTCATTTTCATGCTGACCAGAAGTCCCCCTTATACCCAGCCCCTGGATAAGCATCCCGCCACCTCCATCCACCTGGGGTATCTATCTCCCCTACGTAGGACCAGACATATCATATACTATATTATATTATATTATATAGTTATATACTTTATATAATATGTAAGGTCCTTATTCAAAAATTATTGAGAATTTCAAGACAGTGACAGTAGAACATTTTCCACCCCCCTCTAGCACAGGCCCCTCTAAGCATGGGGCCCTGTGTAACTCCACAGCTGGAATACACATGAGGTTGGTCTTGTCCCAGGCATCAAGCTCAGGTAGAGAATCGGGGAGGAGGGGCAGAGGGCAACAACGGACCTTCTTCAGGCCTGGTGTCATGGTGGGTTAATCATCCTCTGCCCACAGCACCAAGGTGCCACACAGACACAGTCCTGTCCCACGAACAAGAAATGTTACTTCCTAACATTTTACATCTCTCCCCTTCCAGCTTCCTAGGTGAGACTGCCTCATCGTGCATGAGCTGAGACCATTCTAACCACTCTGCTGTCCCTCTCCCCTCCTTGACACTGAGGATCTATCCTGGGAGTCCCCAGTGGGGTGTGGAAGGAAGGTAATAGGGAATTTGAAACTTGGCTCTGTATTATTTGACCAGGAGCTCCAGAGTTCAAGAGCATTCCTTCCTTTTTCCTCCTTCCTCCTGGCTTGACATCATTTTACTGACCAGGATCATCTAAATGTCAATTATTGGGTCTCTGCTTGGCTCACTCACACCTCCGGCCCTCCCATCTTGGTCCTCTTCATCTTCTTTCCTCCTCCACCCAGCCTCAGCCGCTGGGTTTCCTTCAAATTCTATTCTTGGCCCCTGTCACACACATAGCCCTCTTGAGCAATCTCGGATACTCTCACAATGCCAGCTACCACCTCTCAGTGATTCTCAATGGGGGCCCTAGGGGAGGGAGGAGAAGCCAAGGGAGGCACAGAGAATCACCTGGTGGGGATCGGGGATCGGGGTCCACTGGGTTTAATACCATTCACCCAGTCATCCAGGAAGAAATGATTAAGTTGGTAAAGGCGTCCTCTCTGTCTTCTATTCAATCTCAAGGAAGTGGCCCTGGGTTCCATCCCCAATGCCACCAAAAAAAAAAAAAAAAAAGTTCAAAATGTTACTTCCTGATGATCTCTTCAGTTGTCACCTCTCCATTTTTTTTTAACTTTTTAAATCTGTTCTAATTAGTTATCACCTCTCCATTCTAACTCTACCTGCCCAATTCAGTTCCTGATCTGAGTGGCTGGATCATAATTCTTCCCATTTCTCTGGGAAACTGCTGTTCTCTAAGTTGCCCTAGCGGTCAGCAGAGAAAAGAATTGCATCCTGTCTGACTCCTGGGAAGCAGCTAAGGTTCTGGTTAGATGATCAAGGTCTTGGAGCATAATTGAAGGACAGAAGACAGGAGACCTGTGGAGAGCTATTGAGGCTGAACTCACTTTAAGGCGAGTCCAGAGACTGAAAGTATTTGTACTGGGGACGTTTCCCAGAAGAACCCAGCAGAGGAGGTTCTTCCTAACTCAGAGACCTGCTGACCACTGGGCTGGCTAGTTCTCATGAAACTAAACAGCTAGCGATGCACAAAAGGAGATTATTCATGGAAAGAACAGTATGGAATTTTCTTCTTTATGGCCACCCTGGCTCTACCACTACCTATTGAGCCAGCAATGGTGACAGCCATGAGCCCCTTTTACAGTACCAGACCTCAGGTCAAGCAGCCAATTCCCTGGAAGGAACAGAGAATTGTCCTCATTGGAGTAGGCACTTATTCAAAAACTGGGTTTAACTGGGTACAGTGGCCCACCCCTGTAATCCCAGCAGCTTGGGTGGCTGAGGCAGGAGGATCATGAGTTCAAAGCCAGCCTCAGCAATTCAGCAAGGCCCTAAGCAACTTAGTGAGACCCTGTCTCAAAATAAAAAATAAGAAGTCCTGGGATAATGGGCTGGGGTTGTGGCTCAGTGGCAGAACACTTGCCTAGCACTTGTGAGGCAATGGGTTTGATCCTCAGCACCACATAAAAATAAATAAATAAGAAAAAAAGGTATTATGTCCATCTACAGCTAAAAAATTTTTTTTTAAAATGGAGCGGGGGGGGGCTGAGATATGGCTTAGTAGTTAAGTGCCCCTGAATTCAATCCCTGGTACCAAAAAAAAAAAAAAAAGAAATTGGGTTTGCATTTTCTGTGTTATGTTCCTGCCAACACCAACATGTACAGATTTATGGAATGCCTTCTAAAGGCCATGGCATCTTGGGCCATGCTGTGTTTAGCCAAAAATCTCTTCCCAGCAAAAGAAGCAAAGCACTAGATGTAGTGTGAGTCCTGGGGGGGGAAAAATATGACATTAGTGAAGAAGCTGGGGAAGTATAAATAAAGTCTAGAGCTTAGTTAATAGCATTGGATTAGTGTTAATTTCTTAGTTTTAATGAAAGTGTCATGGTTATGTCATCAGGGAAAACAGATGAAGGATATAGGGGAACTCTCCATGGTATCTCTGCAGCTCTTCTGTAAATCTAAAATTATTTCAAAATAAAATCACTGAAGAAAAAAAAAGGAAGGAAAGGAAGAAAGAAAGCAGGTGATATTGAAAGCATCCACTAATCTCATCATGGGTCCAGTATCTGGAAGCAGGTGGCCTACAGAGTGATAGGATGGCCTGGAAAAGACCCAATGTGGCCGGGCACAGTGGTGCGTGCCTGTAATCCCAGCAGCTTGGAGGCTGAGGCAGGAGGATTGGGAGTTCAAAGCCAGCCTCAGCAAAAACCAAAGTGCTAAGCAACTCAGTGAGACCCCCGTCTCTAAAAAAATACAAAATAGGGCTGGGGATGTGGCTCAGTGGTCCAGTGCCCCTCAATCCTTGGTACCTGTTTCCCCCACAAAAAAGACCCAATGTGGTGCCACCAGCCCAGCTGGGAAACCCTGCTGTGCACAGATGAGGTGCTGTCTGAAAATCTGCTGGATGTGTTCTGAATTGAACCAGTGATGACACAGTGCTTGCTTGCTTTCCTTTTTTTTTTTTTTTCCTGGTGCTGGGGACACACTAGGCAAGCACTACCACTGAGCTACACTTCCAGCCCTAAACGGTGCTTTCCTTTCACACCTAAAAAATTTAAGATCTATGGGATCAAGGTAGGGATGGATGTCTTGGATGACAACAATGGCCCCCCTCTTGCTGGGCATGATGGCACACGCCTTTAGTCCCAGCA
Organism: Marmota monax; assembly: GCF_021218885.2. Taxonomy (NCBI): domain Eukaryota; kingdom Metazoa; phylum Chordata; class Mammalia; order Rodentia; family Sciuridae; genus Marmota; species Marmota monax. The sequence continues at coordinate 8,107,100 of NW_026694542.1, read as the reverse complement.
AGTTCAAAGTCAGCAACTCAGCAAGGCCTTAGGTAACTAAGCAAGACCCTGTTTCAAAATAAAAAGGGCTGGGATGTTGCTCAGTGGTTAAGTGCCCCTGGATCCTGGCACCCCCCCTTCTAAAAAAAAAAATGGCCCACTCTTAGAATGGTCACTTCCATCCTCACCCTGCCTTGTGAGGTGTGGGCCTGGCAGGAAGGAATGCTGCTGTCAGACACAGCACTGTGATTCCTTCAAATGGAGGCTGAGATCTCTACTTGGCATTTTGAGGCTCTTGATGTCAAATAAACAAACAAATAAAAAAAAAGACAGGAAAGGAGTCAGAGTGTTGGGCTAGTGTCCTGTCTTGAGATTCAGGCTGTTACCATACCTCAGGGTGACCAGGAAAGGGATGCAGGAGCCAGAGATCATCTGGGCCACTTCGAGTGAAAGCAAGCTGAATAAACCACTTCTCTGTGCGGAGTCCCAGGAGGGCTCCAACCTCTCAGGAAGAAAGTTACAGTCACCTCTGGGACCAAGCACCCATTCGAGGAGGTTCTGCCTCAAGGAAGGAGAAGGGCCAGGCCAGGTAGCCAGAAAGACGCATAGCCACGTGGCCTATGACGACATGAGGCCGGCCCCATCTCTTTCTCCTTTATTTTTTTTTTTCAACCAAGAGATTTTATTGGGGGGATGCCAAAAGGGAAGAAAAGGAGAGGAAGAGAGCAACCTCTTTCTCCTTTCTTAATGGAACCATGTGGAGTATTTCCCTTTCCCATTTTCTGAGATAAGAATTATTGCAATAAATGTTGTTCTCAGTCCTCTTCTTTTCCTTCTCTTCAACTGGGTATATTGAGGCTGACTGAACTCACTCTGGGTTGCACAGTGGCGAGATGGAGCCAGGATGCTATCGTGAAGTGGAGATACGGGGTTCTGACCACAACCTCACCTGAACTTACCCTTACTCTGCCTTCAGGCTGTGGGGAAGGGAGGCTGAGACTGCAGCTGTACCTACGATCATGGTGTACATTTGGTTTGTTTTCAGACATTTGCTTTCAATCCTATTTAGTAAATTCTCCAAGCCAGGGGCTTGGATATCATCCTTGAAAACTCACCACTTGATAAGACATTGAGATCTGAAAACTTTATTTCCAACTCTTCAACCTACCACTCAACAACCTGCCACATGGCCACTGTCCTAATTCAGGCTTTCTCACCTCTCCCGGGACGGAATGGTCACCTCCTTAATTGCCTCTCTGCCCCTCCCTCTTTCCCCTTTCTATCCTGTCAAGAGCAAATCTCCTTCTGATGCCACTAAGTCACTCCCAGCAGATAAGGATGTTGAGATCAGCAAGTGAGACACCCCTCTGGTCACCTCCAGCCCCACCTCTCTAGCAGCATATCCTGAGAATCTGGGCCTCTCTTCTGATATTCCAACTCCAACCTGCTTGTTGTTTCCATTCGAACCACAATTATATTTTTTCTCCTAACGATGCCTGTGCTTATACTGCCCCTTCAGCCTGGAGTGCCATCTGGCCACTCATTTACAACCCCCCACCCCCGTCACTTCCTTCTGGAGGCCTCTCCTGCCCTCCCTGCCAGAATCTAACACACCCATTCAGCTGGATTAGGTAGCCCTCCTGAGGGCTGTGTCCTATTCCATGCACACGGTTCCCTGGGTGTCTGCTTGTCTGTAGTCCCTTCAGATAGTCAGTTTCACCCACCATGTGTCCCCAGCCCTTGGCATGATCCAGCCTCTTCTGATAGATGAAGCCTGTCCCTTGGTTGCTTAAATACTTTGCTCTGCTTCTCTTGTCCTTCAAATGAAGAAGAAAGTTCTTGGCCAGATGTGGTGCTGCTGCACGTCTGTGATTCCAGCTGCTCACAGGTGGCTGAGGCAGGAGGATCACAGGTTCAAAGCCAGCCTCAGCAACTTAGCAAGGCTATAAGCAACCTAGTAAGACCCTGTCTCAAAGTAAAAAATAAAAAGGTCTGGGGATGTGGCTCAGGAGTTTAAACACCCTTGAGTTCAGTTCCTGGCACACACACACACACACACACAAAAAAAAGTTCTTAACTGAGTTCTCAGGAAGGCCCTTCAAGACTTGACCCTGATCTCCCTCTCCAACCTCGTTCTGTAGTCCCTCCAGGGTCATCCATGCTGACCTTGTTCATTGCCCTGAGTGTCCATCTACTGTTGTTCCTGCACTGCCCTTGACTTTTCCCATTGTAGCATTTATTGATTTAATTGTAAATTGTTTCATGTCTTCTCCACCAAATTCCATGAAGATAGAACCATATTCGTCCTGCTTATACTTTTAACCCTAGTGCTCAGCACATAAGACCCTCAGCAATTTTAAATAAATCACGAAATCACAACTTTACAAACTCTTTGTCGGCTGGGCACAGTGGTACACGCCTGTAATCTGGGCAACTTGGGATTCTGAAGCAGGAGGAGCTCAAGTTCCAGGCCAGCCTCAACAATTACGGAGACTCTCAGCAACTTAGTGAGACCCTGTCTCAAAATGAAAAATAAAAAGGGCTGATGTGGCTCAGTGATAAAGCATCCCTGGGTTCAATCCCTAGTGCCAAAAAGAAAAAAAAAAAAAAAACAACTTTGTGTCATCAGGCCATGGCGGGGGCGTGGTCTAAATGACTAGAAAGAGGATCACAGGACAGGCAGGACATGAGATGTGGGAAAGGACCACCCAATCCCAGCTCCCAACCCAAACCATGTGGAAAAGCTTTTTCCCTAAAAGAGGGGGAAGGGAAAGCATGGAGGGGTTTGGGGAGTAGCTAATGCTTCCCAGGACTGACCTCTGGGCCTCCCACCCCATCCCCCCACCGACCAGTTTCCTCTCCAGGACCAGGGTGAGGCTCCATGCTCTGTCCATTACTACTTCCTCAGGCAAAGCTCAGGGTGTTTTGAAAGTGGGGTCTTCAGTGACCCAGCAGGAGGACAGGGAGGAAGGTGGGGCCAGGGAATAGATTCACAACGTGTTCATTCAAGTATCTTTACTGAGTCTGTGACAAGAGAAGGTGAACAATCACTAGTTTTCTGGGTTCCCAGAACACTTGGGTCCTGGCTGAGGAGGGACAGACACGCAGGGGGAGGTGCCCAGAGCCATCAGCTTATCGCGCAGGAGCCTTTCTCCCTGAAGGGATTCTTGTCCTCAGGGACGCCTTTGAGAAGAGGGTCGTTCCCTGCCTGGGCCTCCACATAATCCTTGATATCTTTTCCTGTCTTGGAAATCTGTGAGGACACAAAATATGATCATACCCCGTGTTTATTTCTCAGGATCCGTGACTTGGTCAGTCCCAGGGAAACAGGCTTCTGGGCAAGGTAGGGATGGAGGCCAAAAAGGAGAAAGGTGAAAGGGCCAGGTAGGTAGGAGGCCTTGACCTTCTGGGATGCTTGGCCAGGCCCAGTTAGAGACAGACCTGGACACACACAGGGCTCCATGGTCATTTCTCCTGTGCCCAGGGGACTGTGGCACCTTTCCCAAGGATCAAATCCAGCCTCCTTTCACATCTTACCCTAGCCCAGAGGCACTTCCTGGTTCCTTTGCTACCCAGGAAAGACCCCACTATCCCCTTATCGTCACTTCCTCCTTCATATCACAGATCCATCCACAACAGGAAGTAACAGAGAAAAGGAGAGGAGGGAGGGAAGAGGAGGCTCACCGGAACTCTTGTGTTCTTCACTTCTTTCTTTAGCTGTTCCACTTCCATCTTCAGTAGCTCCTTTTCACTGAGATCTTGCGCCATTTTGCCCTAAAGAGACCTGGCCCTGGAAAGAGTTCAGCAATCAGGATTATGGATCCCATCAGCTCTTCCAACTCCCTCCATACCTCAACTTTTATCCTCTCCCCTGCAGCATCCCTCAGGTCAGGTCATTGTTAGATATGTCTTCATTCCATCCCTCTACCCACTGCCCAATCATGAGTGTAGGGTCAGGAGGAGAGGAAGCCCTCAGTCTGATAGGGGAAGCACAATCTTTGCTTTTGCATAAGGACCTGTCTAAGAAGAAAACAGAGAAAGAAGAAAAAATGAGTTTCTTTCAGCAAGGAAGATTTGGGAAGCTATCTACTTCTGTTCCACAAAATGATTCAGGTAGACATTTTTTGTTGTCTCCAGTCCTGGCAGGGGACAGTACAGCCTAGTGTTAGGAGCAGGGGCCCAGCTCTGCTGCTTCCTCACTGCATGCCTAAGGCAAGACATTCAATCTCCCTGAATCTTAGTTTCCCCATCTGTGAAACAGGTATTATAATAATAGTACCTACCTCACAGGATTGTTGTGAGAAGTAGAAAAATAATGCATATGGAAGGGCACAGTGGCACACGCCTTGAATCCCAGTGACTTGGGAAACTGAGGCAGGAGGATCACAAGTTTGTGTCTAGCCCTGGCAATTTAGGGTGACCCTGTCTCACAAAAATAAAAATAAAAAATACAAAGGGCTGGGATCAGGGTATAGCATCCCTGGAGATCCAGTCTCAAGGAAGAAAAAAAAAAAGGGAGGAGGAAGAGGAGAAGAAGGAGAAGGAACTAATGCATATAAAATATTTAACACACTGGCTGGCACACAATGAACATAACACATTTCTCCTTATTATTATCACTGATAACAATGTCATTATTATCATCACTGCAGGGTAATCCAAAAGACCTGCCTGGTGCCTAACCTCGATCATACTAAGTCTAGATCCCCGCCCAGTAAGACCTCAACCCCCTCACCTGCCGAGAAGAGCACCCCAAGTCACTTCTCCAAGACCCAGACAAGATGGTGTTTGAGCCTCCTAGCTCTTCATCAGCTGAAAATCTTTGGATAAAGCAGATGGTCTGGAAACCCAAATCTCTGATGCCTAAGCTGATCATAGGCTCAGGTTCTAAGCCCATCCACCGCCTGAGCCTCTAAGACTGCTGCACCAGCGCAGAGAGGCTGACATTCTGCCCATAGAGTAGGGAACAGAAGCCACCTTCAGTGTGTGCCTCTGGGCTTTGTCCTTGACACTCTGCATCAGCCCCACCCCTCTAGTGATCCTCAGCCTTCTCCGACTCCAGCTCCCTGCCCCCAGCCCTAGCTCCCCCTGCCTGATGTCCCCCACCTCTGAGCTGCTTCCAGGCTCTTCTTGCCCAGGGGACAAGTCCCAGACCAGCTCCTGACTCCCCTCATCTGGAAGCCTTTGTGTCCTCCTTTGACTCCCCACAATTTCACCTTGCAGGGGCTCCTGGCTCGCTCTTCATTCATTCATTCCATAAAAATTTCTCGTTTACAATACTGTGCCGCTTAGGCCTGGGGGCGATGGCCACCCTACTGCCCATGTCCTTGCTTCCTGGCCTGAGCCCTAGGTGTGGGTCTCCCTTATCTACTGTAGTCCTTGATAAGGGGCCCACATCCTGGTCTTTCTCCTGGTATCCTCCCAGCACATGCCGCTGGTTGACACCTGTCAAATGCAAGAGACTCTCTCAAGGAGAAGGTGTTAAGGAACCAATGCATTCTCCTCTTGTTCTCTGCCTTGGGGCTGACAGACTGGGGGTGAGAGGGGCAGGTCCATGCCCACTCCAGGACCCAAGACCCACGTGCAGTTGTGAACCCTAAGAATTTTTTTTTTGGGGGGGTACTAGGAATTGAACCAAGGGGCACTTTACCACTGAACTACATCCCCGGCAGGATCTCATTATGTTGCTTAGGGCCTTGCTAAATTGCTGAGGCTGGCTTTGAACTTGCAATCCTCTGAATCACTGGAATTACAGGCGTGTGCCACCACGCCCCACCAAACACTGAGAATTAGACAGAATCCCAGAATTCACCAACTTCTCCTCTCTTGTTTACTTTTTTGTGGTGTTGGGGATGAAACCCAGGGCTTCACATGTGGTAGGCGAACACACTACCACTGAGCTACATCCCCAGCCCTCAGCTCCCCTGTAAAGACATGACCTGGATGGAGCCCGTGGCTCTAGAGGGAGGCTCCATGCTCTGTCCATTACTACTGCCCCCAACCCACAAGTTAACCTGGAACTTTAACTTCGTGTTGTCTCAAATCGAAATCCTTCCTGTTGTCTGATTTCTGAGTCCCTCACACCAGATGTCACACTCAGTCAGTTTCATCTTGTTCAACCTCCATCAGACACAGAGTCTCTATAGCAAAACTTTATCTCACCTGACCCTTCGCAGGCTTGGTAACACTTCTCCAGGAGCTTCTGCCTGTGTCTTCCTAGTGTCTAACCCTGATTTCTCTTGCTGCTGCATGGGTTGTTATTCATTGTCACTGTCCACAGTCCCCACCCCACCCCCAGTATGACTGATCTCCATATCGTATCCACCCTCCACTCCCCTGTCCTTTGGTGACTCATCCCAGGGCTTCCCAAGGAAGCCCCCACCCTCTGCCCTTTCCTCCCCTCTTCCATGAGTGGAAAATCCACACCCCCATAGCAGACCAGCCCCCTTCCTCCTCAGTCTCCCACCCCATCCCCCCACCGACCAGTTTCCTCTCCAGGACCAGGGAGCAATCACAGCCTCCTGGACCTTGGCTTCCTCTTCTGGGTGGGATTGGGGGCTGGGCCCCCAAACAGGCCCCCCTGGCTTCCCCCTTCCTCTGGGCTGGGGACAGAGAGGCACAGGCTCAGGGAGCAGGGACTGACTTCCTCTTGTCCCGGAATGAGCTTGCCTGCCCTTTGCGAGCAGGTTTGGGTCTCTCACGCAGAGGAAACCAAAAGCAGTAAGAGGGAGGGCAGACAGAGCGACCAATCAAGGGCAGGGTGAGGCTCAAAACCAGCGGGCTCCCTGGGGAGCCCCACCGAGGCTGGGGGCAATGGCGGAGCTGCAGCAGCTACAAGAGTTTGAGATCCCCACGGGCCGGGAGGCTCTGAGAGGCAACCACAGCGCCTTGCTGCGGGTGGCTGACTACTGCGAGGACAACTATGTACAGGTAGGTGGAGTGGGCACAGGCCAGGACGACGGGCCCTCAGGGCCCTTGCAGCCCAGCTTCAGGGGCCATGGCAGCCATCTGACAGGTGCTTGTTCTGGGCCTTGACTTCCACTCCAGGCTTTGGCCTCAGCCCAGGCCCCAAAGCTCAGCTACTCAAGTGACAACTGGGCCCCTTCTCCTGGGAGAGCCTCAGAGGTCTGGGACGTCCTGTTCTTGGGCCAGACCCCAGACTCATGTCTCTCAGAACCCCTGCTCCAGAGGCCCAAAGACCCTTTCCTTCTGGTACATTCCATTTCAGTCTGGCTCTAGATGAGATGTCAGAAGACCTTCCCGGACGCTGTAGTGAACTTAAGACAGACTAGGGAAGGGAATTTGTTCCTTGATATTTGAGAGTGGAGAAAAGTCAGAGCAGGCTCACCCAAAGAGAAGGGGGCTGATGAAGACCAAGGGGGTTACGACATGGCTGCTGGGAGCAGGTCCCAGGCAAGGCGAGGAGAGTGGCATTGTAGAAATGTCTTTTTTAAATTGCGTGGTTGTCTCAGGACAGACAAAATAGATTCCTGAATCTTGAAGAGGGGCAGAGGAACCAAATGACTGAACACTTCTGTGTTTTCATTTACCCTCACAACTGCCTCCGGAGAAAATTATTAAAATTCCTATTTTACGAAACTGAAAACAGCAGCTTGAGGAGGTGAGGTGACTTGTCCAAGGTCACCAGCTCTGAAACTGCTGAGCGGAGCATCAGCCCTGGCCTCCCTGACTTTCCATGCCAATATCTTTCCTCTTCGTCCTTCTGCCTCCCTGTCATGTCCTCTGATTAATTTTATGGCTTTTTTTGTTTGTTTGTTTGTTTGTGGTGGTTGTTGTACAGGGAATTGAACCCAGGGGTGCTTAACCACTGAGCCCCATCCCCAGCCCTATTTTGTATTTTATTTAGAGACAGGGTCTCACTGAGTTGCTTAGGGCCTTGCTAAATTGCTGAGGCTGGCTTTGAACTCAAGATCCTCCTGCCTCCGCCTCCCCAGCCACTGGGATTACAGGTAGCTTTTCTCTGTTACCTTAAGACTGAATGGCTATGCCTGTTACCTCTTGGGCAAAACTTTACTTTTCTAGTTGCCCCAGGGCCTCCTGGCATAATAAGAGAGTTGGGGTGGGGACGGAGCAAACCTGAGCTGAAAATACTCTAAGCCAAGTCTGTGTAGGTGCTGACTGATCAGCCTGTAATGAGATGGAACATGGATCACTAAACAGCTCTGTTCTCCTGGCACTAAAAACTATGCTTATATGGACAAGGATAAAAACATCCCTTTCCATTTTCTTCAATAACTTCTACACCATGTGAAGTTCTTCCAGATGGGTTCTTTCTTGTTTGCACATACAGGGCACACTCAGGATTTGAGGTCACAAAGACCTGAGTCCAATTTCTACCTCTGCCACCTGCCAATCACAGGACCTGGGGCAAATTCCCCCTCAGAGTCTTATACCTTGACTTTTTAACTGTATTAGAGCGTTTAGCTCAGTGCCCACTGCTTAAGAAGGGCAGGAAAAATAGCAGTTATTCTCATCACTGTTATTATTGACCTTTAGAAGGATGAAAGGTACCCATGAATAAAAAAACTCCATTCTATTGAGATGACACAGCCCTTGCGAAAACACTTCAGGCCGGGCACGGTGGCACATGCCTATAATCCCAGTGATTTAGGAGGCTGAGGCAGGAGGATTGTAAATTCAAAGCTAGCCTCATCAATTAAGGGAGGCCCTAAGCAATTTAGAGAGAGCCTGTCTCAAAATAAAAATAAAAATAAAAAGGGCTGGGGATGTGGCTCCGTGGTTAAGTGCTTCTGGGTTCAGTCCCTGGTACAAAAACAAAACAAAAACCACTCCAGATACTGGGAGCCCTGGCCCCTCAGAATCCCTGGACTCTTGCTTTCTTCATGCAGAGCACTAACTACTAGAGATGCAACCAGTTACCTTTTCTGGCCTCATTCCTGGCCCCTTCTTCTCCACCTCAACCTCTCTCTTCCCACTCCAACCATGGTGACAGGAAATTCATGGGAAATGGGAGAAAGCCGACTGGGGTCAACTGCAGAGTTCTCAGTCAGGGTTGATTGACTTTACAAACAGAGTAATTTGCATGGTGAACGACCTGGAGGCCCTGATGATGGGTTCCTGACCCTTGTTCCTCCAGCCCTAACTTTGGACTAAGACCAGAGCTGGGGGTCAGAAAGTGTCCAGGCTTAAGGCACACAGAGCTGGGCTCACACACTTTTCCTGTTTGGGCTGACATTTTCACATGCCAGTCTGGGGAGGGAACTGTCCAGAAGAAGAGTTAAGAAATTTGGGTGGAGACCCAGGAGTAGTTAGTTTCATTCTGGGCTTGTTTCCTCACTTACTGAGGGAAGATCTTGAGCTTGAACAAGACCTGCTGCCCTTTCTGGTTTAACATCCTGAGTTGATTTCTTTGCCTATTCAAAGTCTTTTGGTGACATATGCTGATGAGATGTAAATTTAGTTACATATGTGGATTAGATGTAAATTGGCATGCAAAGGAGCATCATTTTCCTGCTGTTGGAGCAGAAAGGCAGGGAGGAGAGGACCAGAATGAGGGCTTCCCAGAAGGTTCTGGGAGTCAGCCAGGTTTCTCTCAGGACTCTGAAAATGTCTAGGTCTGTTCCCCACTAACAGGTCCGGAGCAGCATCTGAGAGCTGAAGCAAGGAGACCCCAAGGGTGGCCTTTCCTGTCAGTGCAGGGCCCTGCCCCCCGGGGAAGGTACAGGGTAGAGTCAACAAGCTCAGGACCCCATGGGAGATGCCGAAGTTGCCAGAGGAAGCAAAAGACCAGAGAAGTTTTGCCCCTGCCTGATCTGGGACTGACAAAAGATGTCTTTTGTGTTTAGCCACCTTCTGCTCATCCCTCCTCTACTGACTGGCAGTGTGACCCTCAACAGTGCCCCACACAGTGTCTGACAGGTGGCCAGCAAGCGTTTGGGCTCCTACAAATGCATATTTATTAAGTATCTGTTGCCAGGTGTGATGGCAAATGCCTATAATCCCAGCAGCTTGGGAGGCTGAGGCAGGAGGATCATGAGTTCAAAGCCAGCCTCAGTGGCTTAGTGAGGCCTTAAGCAACTTAGCAAGACCCTGTCTCTATATAAAATATAAAAAAGGCTGTGGATGTGGCTCAGTGGTTAATTGCCCCTGAATTCAATCCCTGGTACAAAAATAAATAAATAATAAAACACCACACATATTAAATATCTCCTGTGTGTTGGGCACTCTTCCAGACCCAGACAAACTCCCTACACTCATAGCACTTACATTTGGGGGAGAGGAATAGATAATATAGAGGTAAATAAGCAAATTATATTTATTTATTTATTTGGGAGGTACCCAGATTGAACTCAGGGGCATTCAACCACTGAGCCACATCCCAGTTCTATTTTGTATTTTATTTAGAGACAGGGTCTCACTGAGTTGCTAAGCACCTTGCTTTTTCTGAGGCTTGCTTTGAACTCTCAATCCCCCTGCCTCAGCCTCCTAAGCTGCTGGGATTACAGGCGTGCTCCACCACACCCCATAACAAATAATATCTGATAGTGCTGAATGCTGTGAAGAACAGGGAAAATGTGATAGTCAATAGAGAGAAAGTGTCTCTGAGGTGAAACCAATTAACAAGGATTCTAAGGAGTACAGAAAATGCAATGGCCCTGAGGTAGAACTGATCTAGCTTGTCCAGGAACAGAACCCCGGTGGCCAGTTCCTGGAGCTAGATGCAAGGGAGTAAGTGAGAAAGGGGAGTGGTAGAGGAGAGGATGAAGAAAAAGGCAGGAGCCAGACCTGGAGGTGCTGTCTACAGGTCTTGGTCAGAAGTTTGGATTTTATTCTCAGCATATTAGGAAGCTATTAGAGGAATGAATGAATGAATGAATGAGGTCACTCCATTCTGGGTTACAGTTTTCTTACCTGAGTTCCCAAGCACCAAACCACAGACTGGGGCTCAACAAGGAGCATAGAGCCACTTGAGGAGGATTCAGGTACAGATTCCTTGGTCTTGCTCTTAAGAGAATTTCAGTTTAAAGGTAAGGGGGTGGAGGATGAGGTTGGGTGGCTTTTTTTTTTTTTTTTTTTGTACAAGGGATTGAACCCAGGGGAGTTAACCACTGAGCCACATCCCCAGCCCTTGTTTATTTATTTATTTAAGACAGGGTCTCACTAAGTTGCTTGGGGCTTTACTAAATTGCTGAGGCTGACCTGGAACCTGCAATCTTCCTGTGATTGCCTTTTAAATTTAAGGATATCTCCTCCAGCCAGTATGCATTCCTTTTTCTTTTTTTCTATTCACCTCCCAACCTCTGAGGGACATTTATCGCTGAAGTCCTCAGGGAGGCAGCAGGGTCATCTCAGCTCCATCCTCAGCTTGATTACTGGAGGAAGGCTATCTTTCTCTGCCCCCATACCCATTCCACAAGGAGGTATGCCCCGAGTCCCTCTTCCTACATCATTCCTCTGGAAGCCACTTCAACATCTAAGGGTTGCCACTTTCTCCCAATTCTGCTCCTGTCTTCTCTATATCATCTCCCACTCCATCCCACCCAACCAAAGACCCAATGGAATGTGCTGGACTCAGGCCAGGACTGTCTGTTTTTCAGGCCACAGACAAGCGGAAAGCACTAGAGGAGACCATGGCCTTCACCACCCAGGCACTGGCCAGTGTGGCCTACCAGGTGGGCAACCTGGCTGGGCACACTCTGCGAATGCTGGACCTGCAGGGAGTTGCCCTGCGACAGGTGGAAGCCCGCGTGAGCACCCTGGGCCAGGTAAGTGTATGGAAGACATTTCGGATCAACCCCCGGCTCTTCAGCCCCACTCAGACATTTTCTGCAGCAAAAGTTCCTTCCTGCCTTCCTTCATGTCCCAGTGCCCAATTTGACTGCAGAAGGTTGGCACTTTCTAAGCTTTGGGAGGCTCCTTATCTCTAGCTAGGTCACAGTGGTGGGCTTTGCTGAATTCCCTGAAGGCAAAGCATTTTCTTTCTCTGGATGCTACCCTTGACATCAGAAAGCAATGCCTGCCAATCACAGTACAGGCGAGACACAAATGGACACTGTTTTTATCTAAATACAGGCAGTAACTTAATAAATATCCTAGACTCAAGCGCTTGCTTGGCAAAGGTCATCTTTAGCCCTGGAGGCACTGCCACCACTGTCAATCCCCAAGCCTTTCTAGCATGTACACCCTCCTCCTTCCTTCCCGGGACCTTGAGCAAGGGCACTGTCCCAAACAGCTTGTGCACAAATCCAGTCGTACCTTGGACCTGGCCTTGCATCCCTCTCATGGTCAGTGCATGGGGTATGTCTTTTCCTCTCAGCCTGGCAGACCACAGTTCCCACCCTCTCAGAGATGTAGGCTTCTCTATGGAACATTCTAAGGGGAAGTTAATTCACTTATTTGTCCCCAAAGAGGAGAGCCTATCCAGCCAGGATTCTCTGCCAATTCCACATTATCTCCCTGTGCTCCGAGGCCAGCCCTGTCCTTCAGTCCCTTCCCAGCATCCCCAGGGATGTTGTGTTTCTCTCTTCCTCCCTTCCTGCTCAGCTAATAATAACCCTCATTCTCTTCCACCAGGAAGTTGCTCCAAAGTGACTCCATCCTCCCGTGCTACTCTTTTCCTAATTACTGTGTGGCCTTGGGCACAAAACTCACTCTTCCTCCGGGCCTCAGTGCCTCTCGGGATTCCCTGCTCCCACCCCAATGTCTCTAGCCTCTTCCTCCCTTAAAGTGAAGGATGCTGGACACAGACTGCCCCCCCCCCCACTGTCACCTCAAACCCTGTCACGCAGATGGTGAACATGCATATGGAGAAGGTGGCCCGAAGGGAGATCGGCACCTTAGCCACTGTCCAGAGGCTGTCCCCTGGCCAGAAAGTCATCGCTCCTGAGAGCCTACCCCCCCTCACGCCCTACTGCAGGAGACCTCTCAACTTTGGCTGCCTGGATGACATTGGCCATGGAATCAAGGTAGAAAAGGAGCCCCCCTTCCCACAACCTGCACTGTCCTGACTCAAGGCTCCTTTCTCTCTAGGACCCCAGTTCTTGTCCATGTTCTTGGTTTACCCTGCAATCGCTCTTTCCCCACTCCCTGCAGCCACACCCTGAGTCCTCTCCTCTTCCCCAAATCTTGTAATTCTCCCTTGACCCTCTCCTCCCTAACTGACCTTTACCCTGTACTCAGATGATCTGCTGAGAGATCCTGATCACCTCCCTCCACGCCTGGCCCCTCGTTGGTGCTGGGTGTGTGTGTGTGAAGGGGAAGAGGGGGAAGGGAGGGTGTCAGAGTGTGCATGAGAACAGCTCCCCAACCACATGAGAACAGCGACTTCCTCTGTCTGGGGGTTTGAGGTTACTGAACTGAGCAGTCACCCCAGAGCTGCTGGTGGTGGGAAGGAGCAGGATGCAGCCACATAGCAGGAACATGGTGAAGAGAGGGGTGCTTTCCTTTCAGCTTATCTCTTTCTGAAGGGTAGGAGAACACACACACACACACACACACACACTCACACACCTTTTGTCAATTCCTGTCTCCACACTTCATCACTCCAGACTAGATTACAAGCTTTTCTGTGTCTAAATGACCCCCATAACATCCCTAATATATAGCTCTCCCAAAAGGGGAATCCGTCACCAGTTCTCTGCACCAGTAAGTTATTTCTGTTGTCTAAATTTCTCTCGCCCCACCTCACTCTATTTTGGTGGTTCCGGGGATCAAACCCAGGGCACTGAGTTACAGCCCAGCCCCTCCACTTATTCTTTATTCTTCAAGTTCCCTTTGTCTTATTCCTAGTGAAGAACAGCAAACAGAGAACCTAGTTCCTCATGTGCTCACTCTTGACAAAATTCCAATTACAAAAGTGCCCTCTTGTAATGGTTCACACCCTGACATTTGCACACTACCTTCTAAGTGTCGCGGGTCCTGCTCCTCTGTCTTGTACTCTGAGAAGTCACTTCCATAGTTCTATGAAAATGACAGGTGAGACCCTTCTGAGAATGCCCTGTCCACTTCTCAGCTCATGTTGGGGTTGAGATCTAATCAAAGTTAAGAACCACCAAGGCACCCCAGCTCCCCCGGCTCTGGGATGGTTTGGGGGAAGGGTGAAGCTGAGGGGCCCACTCAGTCACTGTGGCTATGCAGAGGAAGTGGCCCTCCGACGTCAGTCAGAAACTCCGACTGCTGGTCAGTAGGGCCTGTGGCAGACTTGAGGCCCTGGGGACCGGGCAATGACAGGAGGCAAGTGGAGATGTGGGTAGGGCAGGAGAGGAGCTGGGAAGTGGAAGAGGGAACTTGCCGAGGCCCCGCTCTCCCTCCCACTTCTCGTCCGCCCCTCCACCCCCCTCCTCCGCGAGGAGGATGGGGATTGCGGCCCCACACCCCAGATGCCAGCCCTACCCGCCTTCCTGGCAGGACCTGAGCACGCAGCTGTCACGGACTGGGACCCTGTCTCGAAAGAGCATCAAGGCGCCTGCAACACCTGCCTCCACCACGCTGGGGTGAGGCTCCTATCGCTTCCTAACCAGCCCCGGGCTGCAGCGCGCGGTCCCGAAACCACTCCCCCGCCCCCGCCTGGCGCCCCGCTGCTCTTGGTGCTGTGCTTGACGCCCGGCGTCCAACCACCCCTCCGTCAGCATCCCCTCCTCCTCGAACCGAGCCTTGCCGGCCAAGAAATGTTCCCCCTTATGCTACCCCCTCCCCAGGAGACCACCCCGGATCCCGGAGCCCGTGCAGCTCCCAGTGGTGCCTGATGGCAAACTCTCGGCCGCCTCCTCCGCCTCTTCCCTGACCTCCGCCGGGTGAGCCCCACAATCGAGCCCGAGAGGGTGGTGGGTGGGCTGTGGATATAAGGTCCCCGGCCCGTCATCACGGTGACCATGAGGTTGGGGGGAATCACAGAGGCGAAGTTAGGAAGCAGGGTTTCGGATGGGGGGAGCGGGGCCTATTGGGGTCCGTCTTACAGAAAGTGTCCCAACCCGGCTTTCTCTGGGCTTCAGCAGCGCCGAAGGTGTCGGTGGGGTCCCTCAGTCCAAGGGACAGGCTCCCCCAACTCCACCTCCTCCACCCGCCGCCGCCGCCGCCGAGGTGTTTCTGCCGCCCCCTCCACTCGAGGAGCTGTCCCCGCCCCCACCAGGTAAGGAGCCCCGCCCTTCCCGGTGTCGCTGTCCCGAGGTCTCTGTCACACCTCTGCACCCGGTAGCTCTTGGCTGTCACCCTGCGAGCTTCTGCGAGCGCTGCGTGGCTGTTACACCGACCCGAGCGAAAGGCGGCAGTGCGAGTGAACTAAGAACTGGCACCTACTTAACACCAGGCCCCATGTTCAAAGCTTCTCTCCCATCTTCTCATTTCAACTTAACCCGAGAGAATCTTCACACTCTTATTTAACAGGCGAAAAAGCTGTGACTCCGATGTAAGGGGATCTGACTAGTGCCACCTAGTTAAATGGCAAAGTCTTACTACTCTAAACTGCTCGATCTTTCAGCGTGTTTTGAGCACCTTCTACATGCTATAGAAATATGGGAGGATGGGTGCGCCCTGGAGGGAGATAGCATGAAATGGATAGATCTTGGGCCTCCTCTGGAGCAGCGGCTTCCGGAGGCAGCCCTTGCTTTCCCTCCCTGTCACAGAGCTGCCCCTGCCCCTGGACCTGCCCCCTCCTCCGCCTCTGGAAGTAGAGGACCTGGGGCTGCCACCTCCACCCCCGCCAGGCTTTGGATCGGATGAACCCAGCTGGGTCCCTGAGGCATACTTGGAAAAAGGTACCTGAGTCCTAGAACGGAGGGGCACCAGATCCTGCGGCCCTCTTTTGCCCTGACCCCCATTCTCCCACCCCAAAGGCATTCTCCCCTCCCTCTGCAAAGGTATGAACTTGTTATCCGTCCCCCCTCCGGTGATGATTGGATAGGAAGCAGCTGGTCTAGCATTGAATACTAAGCTGGGGAGGGGGCCTGAAAGCTCGGAAGGCACTCCTACTCCCTGCAGCCTTCTCTCCCAGTTGCTCCCCTAGAGTCCAGTGTTTGGCCCCTCCATCTCTATGCAGGAGGGGGCAGGAGGCACAACTCATGCACCCTTTCATCCTGCCCTGCAGTGGTGACACTGTACCCATACACCCGCCAGAAGGACAACGAGCTCTCCTTCTCTGAGGGCACGGTCATCTGCGTCACCCGCCGCTACTCCGATGGCTGGTGCGAGGGCGTCTGCTCGGAGGGGACTGGATTCTTCCCAGGGAATTATGTGGAGCCCAGCAGCTGACAGCTCAGGGATCTCCCTGTACCCACCCAGGGTCTGCAGGGAGCAGGTGTCTTGAGCCCCAGAACAAAGCCTGCTCCAGTCAAGCTCTGGATTAGGCCACCTCTTAGTCTGTGAGCTGTGTTGTTTCTTTCCCCTTATTGTCGCGGGGGGAGAGGTCCTAGGGACAGAGAGAGGATACCCAGAGACTTACTGCAAGTGAAAAAGAACTGGAAGTCAAAGAATCTGGTGATGTTGTCCACAGAGGACCCCTAATCCATGCAGAGTGGGGTCTCCAGCTGCAAGTACCAACTTTGAATAAAACTGATGACCTGATGACTGCCCTGCAGGGCTAGAGGACCAGAGGGGAGGGACTGAAAGGCACTCAATTCTAAGGCTCCTGCTGTAGCCCTGCAGAATGCCCCAGTAGCAGTGCCTTTCCACCTCCTCAGTCCTCATTAGTCCTCATTAGTGTTCCTTCCACCAGACCACCAAGTCTTTGGCAGTGAGTGTCTGGGTCTTTAGACCCTTGCTCGTGCTTCCCTCCCGGTCTCTGTGTGTGTGTGTGTGTATGTGAGCGCGCACTCAGCCTTGGTTCCTCAATTTGAATAGCGGGGACAACCTCCCTCACTTAAGAGAGGCTGAGAGCAAACAACATCTCATTTTCAACCCTCAGACGGCGGCGCAGTAGAGATCTCAGTCACTTTGTCCCCCTTCACCTCCTTTATAGTTCTCAAACACCAGAGGGAGAAGGGGCTTGGGTTTCCCTGGCTCTGCTTAAAAACATCATGGCTTCCTGTTCCATATGGAAGGAGGGGGACGTGGAGGACGACTTTGGTGGAGTCCCTGGGCTCTTGATGCATAGAGGAGGCTGGGATGCAAGGAGACACCTTCGCAAGCAGTGAAGTCCCTGGCAGGCGTTAACCTGAGGTGGACGGTGTGCTACCTCACTCCACCACTAGGAGGCGACTATCCTGCTGGCTTTTTTTTTTTCCTTTTTTCTTTTTTACCGTATAGAGGTGCTGACCGGGTAGGAGGGGGGGCGGCAAGGTGTTGCGAGCACAGAAATAGTGAGATTTCCGGGGCTGAAGCAAGATCCAGGAGGCCTGGAGCTGTCAGCAGAGAGGATCATCTGTCTCCACGGAGAGTCCGGTGCCCCGAGGAATTTGGAATCCTGGGTCCCCCTTGAGGAAAGACTGGGGGAAGGGGAGGTTACGCAGCCCGAGGCAGCAGTTAAAGCAGTGGGAGGTGTTCCTTTTCTTATCTGTCAAGAAGCCCCCACCTCCCAGTTCAGAGCACAGGGTTTTGGAAACACTGCTATCTTTCAAAAGGTATGCACGCCACTCCCCCAAGGACCAGACTCCAGAATTAAACGGTTTGCTGCAGGGGACAGCAGCCGATCTGGGTTAACTGCATAGTTAAGGACCATTCAGAACTCCTCTCCCGGCCCCCAAATGAACGAAATTCCAGAAATTTCCGGAGGGACATAGCAAAGCCAAAGGGGAAAGGGAGTAGTAAAACTAGGTTTGTCTTTCCCAGTTTCCCCTCCCCGCCCTTCCTCCCCGCTCTTGCCCCGGGCGCCCCCTCTAGCGGCAGTGCTCAGCACGTCTTCAGCACCTGTTGCAGATGGAGGCGCACTTCGGTGGCCGTTTCCCAGGGCACCACGCTGGCACGGAAGGAGCTGGGTTCGGCCTTCTGTGCCTCCTGAATGAGGCGGTGCATGGGGTAGCCGCGGCGCGGGAAGGCCACATCACCGCCCGCCAGCAGCCCCATGGGGCAGAAATCATTCGCACCGTCGCCCACGTAGAAGAGGCGCTCGAAGTGCACACCATCGTGGGCCCGCTCGCGCAGGTAGTCGCTGAGCACCTTGTGCTTGCACATGTTGGCTGGGCAGCGCGTGCAGCTATGCGTGTGGAAGGGCCGCAGCGCCAGCAGTCCCTGAGCGTCAGGCCCAGATGGGTTGCTGAGGATGCGGCGGAACAGGCTGTGGTGGCCGGCGGCGCGCAGAGCGCTCTCCACACCAAAGGTGTTGGCATCCGAGATGAGAATAACCTCGAAGCAGGAGCCCTGCTTGGCCACAAACTGCAGCAAGTCTCCCATACCCGGAGACAGGGGGATGGCCTCGTAGATAGCGCTTAGGTCCCGAGGCCGCACGCCCTGCTCACCCAGGTACTTGAAGACGCGCTGCATGTATTCGTTGTAGAACCCCTCGCGGTAGGTGGCTCGCAGGCTCTCGGGCAGCCGCTGGCCCGGCGCAGCGCGCACGATGGAGTCGTCGCTGTTTTCGTCCACAATGGTCTCGTCGAAGTCGAAGGTCAAAAGGAAGCGCGGTGTGCCTTGAGCAGCCATCCCGCTGTCCTGGGAGCAGGAGGGAGGGGAGCAGGAGGAGGAAGAAGGGACAAGCAAGAGGGGGCGCGGCGGGAGCCGGCCAGGGAGAGGCTGGTTAGCGGGCCACGGCCAAAGGCGCTGGCACGTCCAAGACCTGAGGAGGACCCAAGGCTGGTTAAGCTCTGAGGAGTACACAAAGCTGACCCCCACCCAGCCTTCCCCGCCCACCCTCTTGTGCCTTAGTTAGCCATACTAGGATTCACACCCAGGGGACCATCCTAGCCCTGAAGGGTTTCTTTGGTTCCTGTTTCTGCTAATCTCACCCAGGGTCACTGGATGAGGTTTGCAAGGGTCAATTTAGAAAAGTAGCTTCCTAGGGATTGTCCCTTTGGGAGGTTCCTGGACAAGAATGATTTAGAGAATTCCAGTGGCCCTTGTGGTTGGTATGGAAAAAAGGGGGGTGAAAGGAATAGATCCTCCTTTCTCAACACAAGCAGAGTTGGGGGACAGGGGGACTACCCATGCACCCCGCTGGAGTAACCTCCTTATTTTCCTTTTGGTCCTTGTAGGATCAATGGCTTATGGGACTGTGATGGACAATAAGGAGCCAGGCTCCAGGGAAGGTTCTTTGGGCATCCTCCTAGGCAGGTAGCTATGGAGTGCCAGGCCTCAGGGTTAGGTGCCTGGGCCTCTGCACTGGCCAGAGAACTGGATTGGGCCCTTGGAATTACCAAGTAGGTAGACTGACCACATAAGACCCAGGGGGGTTCTCTGGGAGCTGCTTCCAGACAGATGGCTCTGGATAGGGGTCCAGGGATGAGACAGAGCTTCTCCAGGGATTTTAGAGCCCTGTGCTGACAGCTGATCACTAATCACTTGCCAATTCCCTGGGAGGAACGTGTCAGCAGGTGGGGTTTCTGCCAGAGTCCGAAGCAAGCGGGCAGCAGGAGAAGCAGTGGGGCTTGGGAAGGTAGAAGCCTCCCTCGCCAGGCCACGGCATACCTGGGAGACAGGTAAGGGAGAGGAAAGAGAGCAGCAGTGGCTGAAAAGGCAGAGGAGGAGGGGGCAGGTAGTGGGCACGTGAGGGGAGGACTAGGAGGAAGTCATGCTAGTGGAATGTGGAGACAGACTGCTTAACAGGAAGACAGAGAGGGGTGTCCAGGAAGTGAGACCTTGGGCCAGTCATGTTAAGGAGGGATGGTGGTGGTGGTGATGTGTGTGTGGACAGCATGGGAAAGGATGGGGGCAAAGGGGAAGTGTCAGGGCACAAAGAAAGGCAAGCAAATGAAGACAGCGAGAGCCCTCGATGGCATGTCGCTGCCACCTTGTTTGCCAGCAGCAGCTAAGTGTGAGGGACAGCATGAATGGATCCTGTACAGCTTCAGAATACCCACCACATTGCCTTCCCTCACCCCACCTCCCACCCCAATTCATCTCGATGGAGTCTGGTTTCTTCCTTCCCCTCTCTCTAATCTGCCTGGTATGTTGATGGCCTGGCAGACCTTGTAGAACAAAAGCCTAAACTCCTCATTTTAACCTGGTTACTCGCCTCCCTGACAGAATGGTCCCTTTGACCTCATCCCTAGAGTCATCCTCTGCTGTCACCAACATCCATCTGGGAGTCTCAGCCCAGGATCCCTGGAGCTGAGGATGTAAGGTATCCCACACCTGGGATAGAAGCTTTCAGGGATTAGTGGAGCCCAGATGGAGGTGAGAGCAAGCCTGAAAGGGGCTGGATAGGGCTCCTCCCACTCCACAGTGGGAAAATGTGGGCTGAAGCCCCATCCCAGAGGGATCCACTTACCCTAGTCAGGCATCGGAGGCCAGCAACTGGAAGACACCCACTCATCATCACCGCCTCTAGGGACTCTGTTGGCCTCCAGCTGTTCTGCAGAGCTCCTGACAATCAAAAAGTCCATTTACTGGGCCCAGTCAGCTGGCTTTGCTTCCACCACTGCTGCCCACTTGGCCCTGTTCTCTTGCTGAGCCCCAGTAGCCACTCCCAGGATCTCAGCAAAAGCAAGCCCTTAAATGGGCACAGCATTTACAGATGTACCTTGGTTATTACAGATGTACCTCTTACAGTCCCCTAGCATGCCAGAGAGGCCACAGATGGCGTTATATTAGAGACCAACACAACTGATTTGCCACTGTGAGTGGCAGTGGCATCTCAAAACCATATTTCAGAGTCCAGAGTCCAGTTCTCCAGTGTGATCACTGCCCCCTACACATGTAGGGTCATACATCATAGTTTACAAACCACTTTTACTCATTCTCTTACTACTCAGTCTGGTGAGATCAGCAGATAAAGGTTCAGAGGTTGACTTACTTGCCCAAGGCCATGCTGTTTACATAGGGTAGAGTATGGTTCATGAACCCTTGGCCATAGCTTTATCTTCTCTGTGCCCTCAAAAGGTAAGGGGCCTCCAGACACCATGGCACATGCCTGTAATCCCAGCAATTTGGGAGGCTGAGGCAACAGGATCACAAGTTCAAAACAAGCCTGGGAAATTTAGCGAGACCCTGTCTCAAAATAAATAAGGACTGGGGATTTAGTTCAATAGAAGAGTACTTACCCAGCATATGCCAAAATCTGGGTTCAATCCCAGTAACACACACACACACACACACAAGTAGAATATAAAAATAGAAAAGGATGGGGAAATAGCTCAGTGTAAAGCATCCCTGGATTCAATCCCCAGTACCACACCAAAATAATACAATGATGTGGAAAGGCCAGTGATCAGCATTTATTGTATCAAAACTGGGGGCGCTGACACCCCTGGGTTCTACAAGTGATCTGGAAATGGTCTCTCTAGTGCTCTCAGAGGTCTGGGATCCAGCAGATAGGACAGGAGTCAGGTTGAAATCTCTGCTGGATTTTGCTGCATGCCTTTGGGGACCAGCTTTGGCCTCTTTGAGGCCTACACCGATGCAGCTACAAAGAACACCACATAGAGCTGCCAGCTCCTCCCTGCTCCCATAACCCCTTCCATCCAAGGGTTGAGTGAGAGACCAGAGAGAGGCATGTCGGACAACTGGAAAGCTACTAAGAGCCAAGAGACTAGACCAGGAGCAAAGATCTGACTGCTTGCTGCCCTCTGCTGGTGACAATGGATGACACTGTAAATGCCTCTGACTTTGTCAAGGTGACACTCTCCCCTGACCATCCCAGGGGAGCAGGGAGAAGCTGCTGGCCTCTACAGAGACTGGGTCATACAGGGACAGAACATAGGCTCTACGACTTTCCATCTCATAGCATGCCCTGCCCACCCATCCCCTGACCACGCGTGCATTACCATTTCAGTGAGGAGAGGATATGGGTTTAAACTTTCCCCCAATAACTTTTAATTGGGAATAGGGAGAGGGCTCAAAGCTGAATGGTGCAGTTGGCAAAGAGTGTGATAGGTTGAGAAAGGAGACACGGGTTAAGAAGAAAGTGAGAGGGAGGAAGACATGGGGGGCAAGGGAATGGCAGGCTGGTGGGAGGGTTTCCCCAGTCAGAATCCTGGGTGATATTACAAGTCTGCTGGGTCTAGATGAGTCAAGGAGAAAGGTCAGAGGATGCCACTCCCATTGCAAAAGCAAACATGGATAGGCACGTGTCAGGCACACAGAGAAGCAAAGGAAAGATAGGAAGACGATGGGGTGGCCAGAGAGAGTGACAGAGACCAACTTCCATCCCACAGAAAAGGGTCTCACCACTTTGTCCGTGTATCCTTTCTTTTTTGGAATATTCTTATTCCTTTTTTAAACCAGGGATTGAACACAAGGGTGCTCTACCACTGAGCTACATCCTTTACCCCTTTTTCTTTTGAGACGGGGTCTGGTTAAGTTGCCCAGGCTGGCCTTGAACTTGTGATCCTCCAGGCAGCCTTGAGTTGCTGGGATTACAAATATGCAACACCACGCCTGGCTTGGTATATCCTTCTGATCTTTAATTATGTTCAAAACTTCTCATTTCTCATAATAAAAGGCATAGCTACATTTTTTCATCTAATAGTATTTAGGGAAATCAGTTAAACACTTGTTTGGTAGATTGCCCTTGATTCTTTTCATCTTCAAAGCAGAAAGCCAAGCATCTTCCCTGGAGACTGAATAGTCCATGCTGTGACACCCCCACCCCACCCAAAGCAATTAGAGGGGCCTTCCCCAGTTAGAATCTGGCTCCTGTAAATTCCAAAAGCTCACTCACCTCTCGCAGCTTTGTCCTGAGTGATCAAATCCTTGTGGTCACCAAGAGGGTCTCCAAAAGAGGTCAGGATCTCTAAGTTTCTCTCTCAGGCTAGAGCAGGGAGAAGAGAGTAGGGTTTCTGGGAGTGGCAGGGAGTCCATTTCTAGTCCCATGTAAGATTAGTGCCTGACTCCTTGATTTATCTGGGATCATAGGTTCCTGCCAGCTTCCTCCTATCTTTGACTCAAAGATTAAATCTATGTGAAGAGAGTGGAAGAGTTCCTGGGAATGGGGAAGAAAAAGGACCCTCTTTGAAATTGGGCCCTAAACTTGAAATTCCCCCTTCTAGTGGGTAGATGAAGTCCTCAGGAAAAATTTTGGGGAGCCTGGCACTGTGTGGCTCAGGCCTGTAATCCCAGCAGTTTGGGAAGCTGAGGCAGGAGGATTGGGAGTTCAAAGCCAGCCTCAGTAACAGCGAGTTGCCAAAGCAACTCATTGAGACCCTGTCTCTAAATAAATATAAAATAGGGATGGGGATCTGGCTCAGAGGTGGAGTGCCTCTGAGTTCAATCCCTGGTACCAAAAAAAAAGTTTTGGGGCAGTTTTGCAAAGGGCAAACACAGGATGGGAATGGGGTTGAGGACTCCTGAAATCCCACTGTACCAAGCCCTCTCTGTCCCAAAACAAGTCTCATATCACTAGAAATCAGAGTTAACATTTTAAAGCTGGAATTCCCTCCCTCCCCCACACAGCACCCCCAACTTCACCACCTTTCTTGTTCACCAACCCCCAACAGCAGCTAGGAAAAACAGGCCCAGAGAGGTCAAGCTAACATCACCCATGGGGAGGGGGCGATCACACAGCATCAGAATCAGGATTAGAACTCAGGGGTCTCTGAGCCTCCTGGGAAAACTGCAGCTGGAGCTTCTCCTATGGCCCTGGAGGCTCCCTTAGGCTCTGAGCTCCCCGTCCTGATAGTTTCTGGGCAATGATCGTGCATTGGTGCCAGTGAGAATCTGAGACTAGGAGTCACCTCTGGGCTCTCTCCCCGCCTGGGTGGACAAGCTGAGAGGAGATCCTCACTGGGTAGGGGTAGAGAGGTGGCAGCTGCGGTGGGGTGGGGGGAGATATTTTTAGAGGTGACTGGAAAGCAGGCACTCTGGCACACCCCCAGCTGGCGGGCGCTTCGCTTTAATGCGGGCGGGGGGTGCGCGGCTTGGGGAGAGGGCGACAGGGAGCAAGAGGGCACCAATTCCATGGCTTTGCCAGAGCTGGAAAGAAGGGACACGGGGGCACCAAGTTCTTGGGGGCGTAAGAGGACTCTTTCCTCTGCTCCAGGGACTCCCCCACCGCCACGGGCGTGAGCGAGCGCCCTGAAACTCCACACAGCCCCCACCCTACACTGGGACCCCAGCCCTCCCCACCTCGCGGAGCCCAGCACTCACGTGGGAACAGTGGCGGCAGAACTCTGTCCTGGCAGAGTTTGAAGTGTAAGGAGTGGGGAGGGGGTCTAGGTAAGGTATTTAGGCGCAGGATGGAGTAAGCGGTGCTTACGGGAATTGGAAGGGGACGCGGTGTCTTATCCACCCCCGGATTTCTTGGCTTCGGCTCACGAGTCCCTCCAGTCCAGAGGGACCGTGGATGATGTGCGTCTGAGCCGTCCCCTCCACTTGACCCCCATCCCCCCGGGCCGCCGCCGCGTCCCCTTTAAATGCCCGGGAGCGGGAGCCCGAGCCGCTGCCGGCGCTGCGGCTGCTGCAGCACCGGGACCCACCGCAGTCCCCGCACGTCACAAGCGACTGTCCAATCACAGTGGCGCCGGCGCACATCAAAGGGGCGGGCCGCCCGCAGACCACGCCTCCCGGCTCTCCCGGAGGCTGTACGGGCCAGAGCGAAGGTGGGATTGGGCCCAGGGGCAAGGGTGGGAGGTTGGAGATGGGGCGCGTCCCATCTGAAGCTCACTGGTGGGGGACACCCTCCTTAGAGTGGCCGCGGGCCTAAGCCAAAGTCCAGATCCACTCGCTTAGCAGTGCAGGGCGGTGGGCTTTCTCCGCCTCCGCCTCCAGGGCTCTGCTTTCTGGGATTTTCAGAAATTCACCTCCCCCTCCAGCCTATTCCGCACACTGTCCCTAAACCTGGCCTGAGGCCCCGCTTGACCCTGCCTGGGAAAGCAGTTCCCCTTCCACGTGCGCCTAGCTTGGTGTCATCTGCCCTCTAGGCGGAGTCGCGATGCCCGGCTCCACCCCTGGGGACCCTCTTCCCAGGTTATGGGTTCCGAGGGATTACCGCGGGTGGGATTCTGTCACTCCCCTACCTCGTAAACACTGATTTAGGGGCTGAACAGTTTGTCCCTTTGCAAACGGTACTGTACATTTTAAAAATGCACTTTCTCCTCAGCTTCCTCGGAGTCCGCTCCCAACCACACCCCTCCTCCTCCGGTTTTGGCCACTCCGCCTTCTGGTGAAGGGACGGAGAGGAGATGAGGATTAGAGAGGAAAGAGGTGCAAGTTGTATTTCCCGAGAACATGATATGAACCAGGCTAGATGGCCGCGTATGTCACTGAATATTCACAACACCCAGGAGAAATGATTTGCCCAAGAGTTCAAACCCAGGGACACCTGACTCCATTGGGTCCCAAAAGGAGTGTGGGCGTGAGCATGTAGGCGTCCCAGGTCCGGATTCTAACTTCAGTCCTTCCTAAATCTTTCCCTGCCTGCTTCACTCTTGGAAAAACCAGATGTAAAAGCTGATGAATCTGGAAGTCCTAGCGGGAATGAGAGTCAGCAAGGAATCGCCCCGTCTCTGTACTCAGGCCTGGGGCTTCAGTAATAAACGAGACAGATTGGCCTGGTTCCTCATGGGCTAAGTGGAAGGAACACTTTAAAGCTTTCAAACTCATCTTGCCACTCTTTCCCTTCAAACCCCGACCGGCTTCGGTGCCCCAGCTCCTTAAACCATCTTGC
The DNA here is from genome assembly GCF_021218885.2 of Marmota monax. Taxonomy (NCBI): domain Eukaryota; kingdom Metazoa; phylum Chordata; class Mammalia; order Rodentia; family Sciuridae; genus Marmota; species Marmota monax. The sequence goes on along the minus strand of NW_026694542.1, from coordinate 8,081,452 downwards.
TGTTCCTCTTTACCTTCACCCCTTCCTCCTCTTCCTGCTCCCCAGCATCCTCAGCAATGCTCCCGCTTTCCTTGGGGCCTCCCTCCTTCAGGAGCACATGCCATGGGGAAGGCACAGAGGTGCCTTCCGGATGGCATGTTTCTGAGCCTTGGCATCATCTCCGCTCTCTGCCTGTTACAATCCTGCAGCCCACGATGGTCCTATGTGTACTACTTGGTGCTGGGAATAGTTTTACATGTCAGCTCATGTAACCCTTGCCCCTCTGTGAAATGGGTGTTGTTCAGGTTCATTTTACTGCAGGTAAATCAAAGTCTAAAGCCTTGTGCTTGCTTACTTCACCCAGTTAGTGAATGAATGGGAGTCCAACCCATTCCAACCCGGTTGCTTAAACATTACTCCACACAGTCCCTCTCATTCAAGGTTTGTCACCCCTCCTCTCCTGTAAGTAACAGGTGGAGACCATGTTTATCCTGTCTATTAATGTGGCCCCCAGCCCCTGTTATAGAGACCCTGGCACACAGTAGGTCTTAGATGTTTGCTGTTGAATGAAATAAGTCCCCTGCTGTGTTCCAGGTCCTACACTCTATTTGTGTTTCCTTATTTAATTTTCATAATAAACAGGCTGCTCCGATATTATCCCTATCTTACAACAAGGAAATTGAGACTCAAAAGATCAAGCCACTTGCCAAGTGTCACACAAGTGTTGGGGAAGCTTTTGAGTGGAATCCTGACCCTCTGATGCAATTTCAACCTTGTTCCCAAATGATAGGATTGGGGGAGGGGGAGGCAGATGACTTCCTGTTGGCATCAGTGCCCAAATTTTCTGCCCAATTCTGCCTTCCAGGTGCCACCTGCAAGATGCCTTTGTGAAATAAGTGTAGAAACTCCTGTTTCTCCCTGCGCTAATTTCAGGACACAAAACTGTTTCTCCTTCCACTTTCTTTACTTTCTCTTCTTACTGTCAATTAGTAAGCAAGCCAGATGACCAGCCAGCCATGTACCTAAGATGGGACAGAAATGGAATGGGAAGTCCACCTCCCAACTGGTAGAGGCCTCTGCCCAGCACACAGACAGTGGATCTTGCTTTCCCTTTCTCTTTCACCTTAGGACTTTAGTCAGTTGACATGGCATAGAGCTTGTGAGAACAGGAGTCATCTGAGGTGACAGGGCTTGCTCAAGTCTGGTGAACCCTGACTCAGGCAGCCAGGGATGAGCTCTCCACCTGCTCTTTCCAGAGAGTGAGTCACTTGCCCAGTGTCTCAGGGTTAGAGTCAAAGGAGGCCAATAATCCAAGAATATTGCTCCCGCTCTCCAGGTGTCTTTCAGTGGGAGGAGCAAGGGGGAGAGGGAGGGACAGGACAGTTCAGTCCGCACACTTCACCTGCAGGCGAAGAAATGTGTCTGGAAATCATTGGGGTGCTGGTCACATACTCCCCACAACCACCCCCCACAACAAGGCAGATTATATTTAGTATTCCCATTTTTGCAAATGAAAAAGCCGGAGCACAGGAACATTCGGAAAGCACCTTGAGCCAGGCGTGGTGCTGCACACCTGTAATCCCAATGACTCAGGAGTCTGAGGCCAGAGGATTCCAAGTTCAGGCCAACCTCAGCAATTTAGCAGGACCCTAAGAACTTAGTGAGACCCTTAAATAAATTTTTTATCTCAAAATAAAGACTAAAGAGGGCTGGGGCTGGGCTCAGTGGTAAAGCACACGGGTTGAATCCACATAATAAGTGGGGATGGCCAGGGTGGGAAAATAAAAGGCTCAACTCTTTTTTTTTTTTTAAATATTTATTTATTTATTTATTTTTAGTACTCGGCAGACACAACATCTTTGTTGGTATGTGGTGCTGAGGATCGAACCCGGGCCGCACGCGTGCCAGGCGAGCGCGCTACCGCTTGAGCCACATCCCCAGCCCAAGGCTCAACTCTTCATTCTCATATTTCTCTCTTACCTACTAGTTTCTCCATTTTACAGATGAGAAAAAAATGAGACACAGAGTGGTATGAACTTGCTCAAAGTCACAGGGCTAGGAAATGGCAGAAGGAAGAGTTAAACCCAAGTGGCCTACATTCCCATCCCAAATGCATGTCCTATCCAAAAGAAAATGTCCCCCTGCAGGACAAGGAAAAGGTACCCACCTGTAATCCCAGAAGCTCAGGAGGCTGAGGCAGGAGGATCACAAGTTCAAAGCCAGCCTCAGCAATGGCGAGGCACTAAGCAACTCAGTGAGACCCTGTCTCAATAAAATACAAAATAGGGCTAGGGATGTGGCTCAGTGGTGAAGTGCCCCTGAATTCAGTCCCTGGTACCCCTCCCCCACAAAAATAAAGGTACCAGTCCTGAAGAAGGGAATCGGAGGGAGACTTGTGTTCTTAGGTATTTTTATTACTGATCACAGTCTTTGGCCTACTCATTGCTGTCTATTAACGTGGAAAGTTGATGCTCTGGCTTCTAGAGCAGTCTGACTTGGAATCAGGATACCGGGTGTGAACTTGCCTGACTTCAGGCAGGTGGCTGTCCTTGGAACCGCATTTCCCTACTTGGGTGGAACTCAGGAATTTTGAGGATGGTCTGCAATAATGGAAACCAGAGAGGGAGACTTGGGGCTCCTCAACGACCCAAAGGCCAAACAGCGCCTCCAAGAACCCTCATTTCCAAACCAGAGCCAGGGGTGCTTCAAGGAGCAGGGGTGAGGACAGGAGCAGGGAGCGGGCTTGAGGCTTTGAGCTAGCACAGAAGGCACTGGGGAGGGGAATATCTCTGCCCAGGCAGCAGCCAGCCCAGCCACCTGGGTCCACAGCCCCAGGAGGGCAAGGTGAGAAACATTTTTGAAATATTCTGGCTGGAGTCCCTGGACTCACCCAAGCCTGCAGAAGCCTGTCTGCTTCCCCTGTGGTACTTGGGGCATTTCCTCAAGTCTGCCCCCTGCCCACTGCTCCCATGGGAGAAGATTCTTATTTTCATTTTCCAACCCTGGGCTGTGAATTGACCCTCCAGGTTCTAGCCCTGGCTCACACACTGTGTGATTCTGGCTAATTTGCTAGACCTCTCTGAGTTTTGCTCTTGTGGGATCCAAGTAGGTTGCCCCACCCTTATCTAGCCCTTGGAAGAATCTGATAACAACACAGATCTGGGCTCAGAACTTCAGAGCTTGATCCCATCACTAGCTAGTTCTACACCCTGTGTCACTTCTAGGCATCACTAGCAGGCTGCATTCATGTTTGTGTTCCCATTGATTCAACAAAAGTGAACTGCTTCAGGCCCTGGGAGATAAGATATTGAACCAGACATTGATCCTGACTTATGGGAGCTTGCAATCTTTCTACAGGGAACTTGAACAAGAAAAGGAGCTTCCCAAAAGAATGTTAAGGCCTGTTGCAGTGGTTCACACCTATAATCCCAGCGGCTCTGGAGACTGAGGCAAGAGGATGGCGAGTACAAAGCCAGCCTCAGCAATTTAGCAAGACCCTGTCTCTAAATAAAATATAAGAAAGGGCTGGGGATGTGGCTCGGTGGTGAGCATCCCTGGGTTCAATCCCCAGTACCAAAAAAAGAAAAAGAATGTTAGGGAAGAGCTGCTGACCCTGTGCCGACCCAGGAATTCTGTCTCATCCTCTAGCAGCTCAGGTAGCTGCAACCCAAGGTATCTCCAGAATAAAGAGAAGACCATTATTCAGGGGCTGGGTCCCCCAGAGAGGTCCCATTGCCCCCAATGCCTCCCCTCCTCCTTGCCTTCCCCACTCAAAGCCCCTTCTCCCTATAACAGACTCAGCCTGCCCTCCCTCAGTAAGCAGCCTTGATGAGCCATCAGGTGGCGGAGGGGGTGGGACGGGAAGTGTGCAGGTCTGAGGACTAGGCATACTCCTCCCTAGCTCCGTACAGAGTCTTCTCGGTGTCTGAGCCTGGATTTCCTTGAATGCAAAGTGGGTCTACTGCTACCCTGCCCACCCTGCAAGGAGGTTATCAAATTAGATGAGGGGAAGGATGTGGAAGGTCTCATATATTGTATCAGAAGATCCTTGGCTGGGTATGGTGGTGCACAGCTGTGATCCCAGCAACTCTGGAGCCTGAGGCAGAAGGATCCCAAGTTCAAAGCCAACCCGAGCAATTTAGCAAGGCCCTAAGCAACTTAGCAAGACCTTGTCTCAAAATGGGGAAAAAAAAAAAAAAAAGGCTGGGGATGTGGCTCAGTGGCTAAGTGTTCCTGGGTTCAGTTTGTTTGTTTTGTTTTGTTTAAAGTGTCCTACATATTTTCATGGTGCAGTGTGGCTGAGGGACAGCCTCCAGGTTCCAGTGTTGCTCATACCCTACCCACTAACAGACTTTCAAGGCCCTTCTGGAGTCTGGCAAGTGGAGATTCCTGCTCAAGTGTTTGCCTTCCCTGGACTGACCTATAGGAGGATCTAGAGAAGTGGAGGAGGGGGGAGCTAACTTCCCCCAAAACCAGTGTTTCAGAGAATCTTCTAAGAGGATATTTGCTGTGACGGGTGACATCAGATGCCAATCAAATCGGCTTTGCTTTGCAAAATAGAAACTAATCACCCTCCTGCTCGCCCCTCAATAGCCTCCTACTGCTGTTGGGATCCAGTACAGACACCAGCTCACTTCCCATAAGGCTGCAGCTACTAGGTCAACTCCTGCCAATCTCTCAGGCCTTACCCAGTGTCCTCTTTCAGTTCCTTGAATACAAGCACACCAACTCTTTCTGGCCTCAGAGCCTTTGCACATACTTTTCTCAGCTTTGAGTGTGCTTCTTCCTGCTATGACGCCCTGGTTCCTTCACATGAGAGATGTGTTCACTGTTAAATATCATCTCCTAGGTAGGTCCCACGGTTACCGATCATTGTGTTCTTTACCTTTACAGGGCTTTGGACAATTTATAATTCTATATGTAAGTGGAGTGTATCATCAGCTTTCTTCCAGTTTTCAAATGTGTTGCCACAGGCCCTTTGCACTTCATATAGCCTCTGCCCAGAAGACTTCCCACCCCATCCATGGCTCCTCACTGATTCAGGACTCAGCTCCAATGTCACTTCCACAAAGAAGCTTGTCCTGCTCACCCCCGAGATCAGGATCTCTTGTTAGGTGTCTCCACAGCCCCCTGTATTTCTCCCAGGTGATTAATTAACTGATTGATGACTGCCAACTCCGGGGCTGGGGCTGTAGCTCAGAGGCAGAGCGCTTGCCTGGCATGTGTGGGTCACTGGGTTTGATCCTTGGCACTCCGTAAAAATAAAGGCATTCTGTTCATCTACAAATACCAAAAATAAATAAATAAATAAATAAATAAATAAAAATAATAAAAAATTAAAAAAAGAAAAGATTGCCAGCTCCTAGAAGACAGGGACCGTAGTGTTGTGCACAAACCTTGGTCCAGAGTAGCTGCTAAATAAATGTGTGTTGCCTGAATGACTATAGAATTCTCTACCTAGTCACATTGCATAGGGTGTTGTCTTGGGCTTGGAACGGGACCAAAGCCAGCTGTCCCCACCTGAGTCATGTCATAACCCAACCATCTGACTATGATATGCTAGCAAAGGATAGGTCTGGTGGAAAGCATTTTCACACCTTCCCCTGAGCAAACTGCACTACTAGGAATCTTCCCATTCCCAAGGCAGGTCTATGTTGAGAGGAGCAAGGGACTGTCAGGATCCCAGCATTCAATGCCTTTTGCCTCACTCTAGATGTACCCGCCAAAATTAGAGTTCATCCAAAATAAGAGTCCCTCATGTTTTCAGTGGGCTTTGGAGCCTACAAAACAATCTCTGCAATTCACATTATTTTCCTTATGAGGAAAAACAAGGCTGAGAGGTCAGGTGTCAAGTCCAAGGTCATGTAGTTAGTTAGGTGGCCAAGGCAAAGCTTGAAGGCAGGTCTTTTGAAATTCAGCCAATTTTCTGGGAGCAATTATTATGAGGGGAAAGGCTGTGCCAACCAGAAAAGATTCTAAGACTCTGGTCCTTTGGGTAATTGTTTGATTCATTTATTAATTCATTCAGGAGATACAAGTTCTGGTGGGCCAGAGTTTTGTGCTGGCCTTTTCAATCTAGGGTCTGCGAATGGCTTGAGTTTATTATATATATTTTCTCTTCTTTCTGTACCACTGAGCTACACCCCAGCCTCATCCGAGTCCCCTGCCTGGTTGGGTGATTAAAGCCCCGACATGACAGCATCTCTGGCTCTGGGTATCTGGGCCAGCACTACTGCCTGGGACAGCTCCTCTGGGAAGATCAAAAATAGAAACACACACACTGCCACTCACTGATGCCCCCAGCTCTGCAACTACTCCTGACCCCGGGGAGATATTTGATTTTCCCCTCTAGCATTAGTAGCCCCCCACACTGGTCATGTGTGGCCGTGTATGGAGGGCTTGCCTGTGTCAGGCACCTTGATGCTGACCCGCTCCTGTCTGCATCCCCACAGCATGGCTGGGAAGAGGTGAGGCGAGTTCTAAGAGGGCCTATGGGTGGTGGTGGGAGGAAAACTGGATTAAGATCCTTCAGGGCTGGGTCAGTGGTCACGGCTATTCACTCCCCATGAGAACTGAGATCTAGAGGACTCGTGCTAAAATCATTCCTGTCTTCATTCTTTTTTCTGACAACTATTTCTTGAGCATCTTCTATGTGCCACGTAAGTGTTGGGGATCATGGTAGCCTCCCAAGGTGGCCTTGATCAAACCTATCTCCAAGGGTCTACACTTCAGCCAATCTCCTGCCCCCCACAAAATACTGGACCAGGGAGTCAAGAGACATTCCTTCTTTTTTGGGGGAGGAGGGCAACTGAACCCAGGGGTGCTTTGCCCCCAGCCCTTTTTACTCTTTATTTTGAGGCAGAGTCTCCTTAAGTTGCTGAGGGTTTTGCTAAGTTGCCAAGGCTGGCCTCCAACTTGTGATCCTTCTGTCTCAGCCTCCCGGTTGGCTGAGATTACAGGCGAGCACCCCCACACCTGGCAAAGGACATCACTTCCAATATTAGATTATCAAAGACTGTGGTTCTGTCTTAGATGTTCTCTCCTTCTCCCTCTTCGTTTGGATCATTTGCTCTGGGGGAAGCAGGTGCCCATGTGGGGAGCAGCCTACCAAGAGGCCCCAAATTTTCTGGCCAGTGGAAAAATTGGGGCTGTCAATCACCACATGAGTGAGCTTGGACACAGACCCTTGGCCCTGGTCTGGCCCTGAGATAGCTGTGACCCAAGAGGACAGTGGCTCACAGAAACAAGAAATGCTTGTTGTAAGTGGCTAAATTAGGGGGTAATTTGTTACACAATAATAGAAAACTCAATCAGGGAGACCTCAGTAAACAAAACCGACAGTGCTCTTGCGTTCTATGGAAAAGAAGCAGACAGTAAACACGATGAATAGGTTAAAGACCCCAGTGTGCCAGACAGCAGCGAGCGCTAGAGAAAAATAAAGCAGGGAAGTGGGATGGGAGTGGGGGAAGTTCGATTTAAGCAGTGTGATCAGGGAGGAGCCAAGTGACAAGGGGGCATTCAAGCAAAGAGGAAGCGGATGAGCCACATAGAAATCAGAGGGGAAGCTGGGTGCAGTGGCCTACGCCTGTAATCCCCGCAGCTCTGGAGGCTGAGGCAGGAGGATCTCAAGTTTAAAGCCAGCCTCAGCAACTTAGCGAGGCCCTAAGCAACTTAGTGAGACACGGTCTCGAAATTAAAAATAAAAGGGGGCTGAGGATGTGGGTCAGTGGCTAAGCGGCCCTGGGTTTAATTCCTAGTACAAAAAAAAAAAAATTCCCTTGAGCCCAGGATGAGCCTGAGAAATATGGCAAGACCCTTCCCCTACTTTTGTGTTAGGTACTGGCAATTGAATCCTGGACCTTAAGCATGGTGGGCAAGCACTCTACCACTGAGCCACATCAAGAGCCATTGAGACCCCATCTTAAAAAAGAAGATCAGAGGGGAAGAGCATGCAGGCAGAGGGAATGACGGCAAAAAGACAGGGACATGGGACACGGCTAGATCATGGGACTCCTTTGTGTGTATGTGTGTGTGTGTGTGTGGGGGGGGGGTTTGTGCATGTGGCACTGGGAATTCCAGCCTGAGTCACTGGGATTACAGGGGTGCACCTACCACACCTGGCTAGACCTTATATATTTTGCCACTAGATTTATTGTCCTTGCCAAACTTGGCTGTGGTCACTCACTGTGCTGTTTCTAGAAGTGGGATGGTGGGGTGCTGGGTCCCCCACTTCTCATGTTCTCTCCCTGAAGGCCCAGGCCCTCCACCTTGGCTCCCTGGCTCCATTCTGGGGAGTGAGTCTGAAGGTGGCAGCAAGTCCAGCGGCCGTATTTTCCCAGTCCACCCTTGGAGCAGGCCTAAGATGAAATCAAGGTTAGCTTTAGGATGAGAGGTTAGGAGGGAGATGCAATCTGGATGCAGAGATACTGACATTTCACAGGTCCTCCAATAATTTATGGAAGCAACAGAATAATCCAACTGGAACCCAGCGGCTGTAGTTGTTGATCTTTGCCATTTCCCTCTTTGGGGCAAACTGTATACAGAGTGCATGTCTATTTCAGCAAAAAGTTCAAAATAGGAACCTGACTTGGTGCACACCCATCTCCCTCCCAGTAGCAGAGTCCTTCTTGTAAGTGACTCAGGGCCTGGGGACTTCCCCTTCCACACCCTCCTCCCTCTTAACCCAAGGATGTCTGCCTTGTCCAACAGCATCCTCAGAGCCTCCAGGGATGGAAGAGGGGAGCTCCTGGGCCTCCCATCAGCAGGCCCATGACCATGGCAACCAGATTTAACAGATCAGGATGGACAGACTGTGCCGTGAAGCCTGCAGTTGTACTTAGAGAACCAGGGAGGCCTGGGCTTTCCTGGAAAATAGAATCAAGTAGCCAAATCACATCTAAGAGACCAGACATCCTACAGGGACAGAGGAATCATTTGCTGATTCATTCATACCTTTTTCCAAAAATATTTCTTGAACCAGGCGTGGTAGTGCACACCTGTAATCCCAGCGGCTTGGGAGGCTGAGGCAGGAGGAACGTGTGTTCAAAGCCAGCCTCAGCAACCATGAGGCACTAAGCAACTCAGTGAGACCCTGTCTCTAAATAAGATACAGGATAGGGCTGGGGATGTGGCTCAGTGGTCAAGTGCCCCTGAGTTCAATCACCAGTACCACCCCCCACCACCCCCCAAAAAAATCAGAAAAAAAGGAAAAATATATTTCTTGAACACCTATTATATTCCAGGTGCTGGGAAGGGCTACTCTGGGAGCACTTGCAGTTGGCTAGGGAGATAGACAAGTGCACAGGCAAGAACACGGTGCCCCTGGTAAAGTCAGGAGAGCCATCCATCCTGGGCCAGGGGGAGGACCAGGGAAGCTGGTGTATGTGTTGTGATGTCAGGGGAGGAGTCCATGAGAAATGGCTTATAGCTGAGATCCGAAGGATAAATAGGAGTTAGGTGAGAAGGAGAACGGTGTTGAGGAGAGCAAGAACTTGTGCAAAAGTCCTGAGGTGTGAGGGGAGATATAAAAGGCAGACAGTATAGGGTCTTTTGAGTTTTATCCCTAGAGGTTGTGGGGAGCCACAATTTTTTTTTTTTTTTGGTATTACTGATGCTCTGGTATTATTAACACAAAAATGCATGCTCAAACACACACACACACTTTTGATGACTCTCCGGCTGAGCATACCTAGCACTTGGAGAGAACACAACCCAGACTGACCCAGTCCCCAGGGTGTTGTGGGGATAATGACAAGCTCTCTGTACCCCACCGCAAGCAGCAGGCTTCAGGATCAGGTTCAAGGACTGCTATACTGGGCTCTGGTGGGTGAGGCCTCCATCCCACCTCTGCCTACACTGAACCAGTCTGTCTCTAGGATGAGGAGTTCATTTGTATCTCCAAGGTGGCAGGGCCTCCTCCCCGAACCAGGGTGCCCAAGATAACAGGGCAGCCTTGTTGGCAACAGGTCCACCTTGGCCCCTGGAGCCCTACCTCCACTAGTTTGTTCTGCATGCCAGTGTGGCCAGCTCACAAGGCCATGGCGAACTTGCGGTTTTTCTGTTCCTGCTTGTCCGTCTGAGACATATGTATCCCACGGGAATGCCTTGACCTTTTCTGGTCTGATGGACTTATTGTTAAGGGAGGTTTCGGTACCTGACAATAATAGATGTTGAAACTAAATTTCTCCCCCCTCCCTCCTGCTTTTGGGTAGTTTTCCACTTCTGCTGCTTGGGGTATAAAAAAAGGCGTGTTAGCAATAAAGATTATTGACTCCTGGATGAAGAACCTTGGTGTCCTGTGTGTCTTTTAACCTCGCCGTCCCTCGCCGGACTCGGCTCCCTTGGCCGGACGCGGCAATTGGAGGTCCTACCGAGATCCGGAAAGCAGGGGTAAGCGGACGGGGCTCACCTTCTAAGAAAGAAGGGGGAGGATTGGTTTAAAGATATTTTAAAGAGACAGGGTACGTACCATGGGTAACTCAACAGCGAAGGTTCGTCTGGCCAACGAACTGAAAGAGCTGTTGAATACACAAGGAACAGGAATAAAAACTAAGACTGCAACCGAATTCGTTGAAATTATTGCCCAGGCTTGTCCTTGGTTTCTGACAGGAGGATTTCTTAATAATAGTGACTGGGACCTGGTGAGGCATGACCTTCAGAAATTATTGAGGGACCGGGGCTCGGACAGTGTCCCAGTTGCCACCTTTTCCTTATGGAGGTTGGTAAAGGATGCTTTATTAACAGATAAAGTAAAGATCAAGGATCAGCTTGCTGAATGTGAACAGGCCCTTAATCAGGTGCAGGAAGAGCAAATGGCAGAATCCTTAAAGGATGAGGGTCCTCTTGAGGACTCGGGCTCGGGGGTAGGAAACGCCTCCAGATTTCTAAGCCCAAAAAGGATCCTGAGGACCTCAGTTCTCTCTCTGAGGAAGAGGAGGGATTAGAAAGGGAGATAGAGGAACTAGAACATCGCCTTAAAAGGGCAAATGTGAGGGTGCCTAGGGCCCCCTCAATTGCCGCACCTCCCCCCTATAATCCTGATTGGAATGAGGACGCCCCTACTAGACGGGCGGGGGTCCACTGGGGTTCTAGAGCGGCTCAGGTTTTTCCAATGATTGAAAACGCCGATGCTGATGGACAGCCGGCCAGAGCCCATGTCCCCCTAGCCTTCAAGGACATAAAACAGCTTAAGGAGGCGGTCATTAATTATGGACCTCATGCCCCTTTCACATTGACCCTCTTCGAGTCCTTCTCAGCCAGTCAACTGATACCTAATGATTGGCAGCAACTTTGCAGGGCTGTGTTATCTGGAGGGGATTTCTTATTGTGGAAAAGTGAATATCATGAAAGGTGCCGCGAGCTGGCTCAGATTAACCTGAATGCGGGCCATCAACGGCGAAATGCTGAAATGTTGACAGGAACTGGGCAGTATGCCACCATAGGCCAACAAATTAATTACGACCCAGGTGTTTATGCTCAAATAGCCTCAGCTGCAGTCCATGCCTGGAAAGCCCTGCCCGTTTCTAAGACTGAAGCAAAAATTTCCAAGATCTCTCAAGGACCCTCTGAACCTTATTCAGACTTTATAGCCCGCCTAATGCAGGCTGCTGGAAAAATATTCCCTAATCTGGAACAGGCTATGCCACTTATTAGACAACTGGCATATGAAAACGCTAACACTTACTGCCAAAATGCTATTAAGTCCTCCCGGGCCAAAAGTATAGATGACATGATTCGAGCATGCAAAGATATAGATGGGCCTCATATTACTGGTCAGGTTTTGGCTGCTGCCCTTAAGACTGGAATGCAAAAAGCTGATAACAGGGGAACCCGCTCTAAGGGGTGTTTTAAGTGTGGGAAAGAGGGACATATAAAGAGAAACTGCCCGGAAAGGAGCGAGGGTGCTGGCAGAGGGATGCCTAGAATTTGTCCTAGATGTCATAAAGGAAATCATTGGAGCAGTGAGTGCAGGTCAAAATTTGACATCCAGGGTAACCCAATACCGTCGGGAAACGGGAGCAGGGGCCCGCCCCGGGCCCCGGAAGCCAAAGTGTACGGGGCAGTGCAGGGACAGAACAGTGCCCCAGGGAGTGGGCGTCTCCGCCGCCTCCCACTGACCAACCCCTTTCTATCTGGGAACTCCCCAGGGGAACACCAGGAAGCGCAGGACTGGACCTCAGTTCCACCTCCCGAGCGGTATTAACTCCCCAAATGGGACCTCAGACGCTGCCTACTGGGGTTTTTGGACCCCTGCCAGAGAGGACGGTGGGACTAGTGTTGGGACGAGGTAGCGCAACTCAGTGGGGCTTGAAGATTCTTACGGGGGTTGTTGATGCTGATTATCAGGGAGAAATAAAAATAGTAGTAGAAGCTACCCAAGGAATTGTTATTCTTCCCCCCGGGGAGCGTATAGCTCAATTGCTGCTGCTACCCTTAGCTTCCATTCCTGGGCACGCCCTCCGTGGGTCCCGGGGCGACGGCAGCTTTGGCTCCACTGGAACTCCCCAGGCCTTTTGGGTAGCTCATTTGGATTCGCGTCCCAACCTGACCATTGAGATACAGGACAAGGCTTTCAAGGGAATACTAGATACGGGGGCGGATGTCTCTGTCATTTCTGAAAAACAATGGCCACCTGCCTGGCCCCTCCAGAGTCCCTCAGCCATATTACAGGGGATAGGACAGACCCGACCAAAAAGAAGTGCCTCCTTTTTAAAATGGAGAGATGGTGAAGGACATAGTGGCCATTTCCAGCCCTATGTGGTGACTGGACTCCCCACGAACCTTTGGGGGAGGGACTTGCTTCATCAAATGGGGGCTATTCTCACTACCCAGACTTTGAAAGGAAATAATGACTTTGTTAATGATGCAATGCTAGACATGGGATGGATCCCTGGAAGGGGACTAGGAAAGAGACATGAGGGCAGAATATCACCCGTGGATCCAGCAGAACAGGTTACCCGGCGGGGAAGAGACCGGAGAGGACTGGGAAATTTATCCTAGGGGCCACTGAAGTGCGGCCACCTCCACTGTCCATTACTTGGTTATCAGATGACCCTGTGTGGGTAGAACAGTGGCCCCTAACTAAGGACAAATTACAGGCCGCTTCCCTATTAGTTCAAGACCAGCTTAAGTTAGGACACGTGGTGCCCTCTACCTCCCCTTGGAATACCCCTATTTTTGTTATACAAAAGGGGTCTGGGAAGTGGAGACTTCTTCAGGACCTACAAGACCAGATAGACTCCCTAGCAGAAGTAGTTCTTCAGAACAGGCAGGGTTTAGACTTGCTTACTGCCAATCAAGGGGGAATTTGTTTAGCCCTTGGGGAGAGGTGCTGTTTTTATGCTAACAAATCTGGCATAGTTCGCACAAAAATTAAACAACTCCAAGAAGACCTAGAAAAAAGGAGGAGGGAATTATTTGAGAACCCTCTCTGGACTGGACTTAATGGATTTTTGCCTTATCTTCTTCCCTTATTGGGACCATTGTTAGGCCTCCTTCTAGTAGTGGCAATAGGACCCTGCATTGTAAATAAGATAGTACAATTCATTAAGGATCAAATTAATATCTTAGCCTCTAAGCCGATACAGGTTCACTATCAACGCTTGAAGATGGATGATCGCCTCTCTGAGATATACTTCAGACCTATCCGAAGATGAGTGTCCTCCTTAAAAGAAGAACTCCTGCCATATCTTTTCTCTATGCATACCTCTCCCTCTTGCTTTCCTGTATTAGGATCTTTGCTGTCTAATCTCTCGGTCCAATCACATCTGCCATTCGGTGGTGACGGTCATGGGTCCCGTGGGTGGAGACGATTAAGCGTTCACCGCAATAATGTCTTGATAGGTCATAACACCTTGAGCTGATCTTGTAGTACCCAGTGACGGGCAACTTTCACGCTTGCTGTGCGACCTAAGACAGGGAATCGGGGCCTTCCCAGAGACGGGTAAGCATCGCAAGGGCTGTGAACGACCTAAGACAGGGGCTACTTGATTCCCACTGGCATGCAAAAAACAAAAGAGGGGGACTTGTTGGCAACAGGTCCACCTTGGCCCCTGGAGCCCTACCTCCACTAGTTTGTTCTGCATGCCAGTGTGGCCAGCTCACAAGGCCATGGCGAACTTGCGGTTTTTCTGTTCCTGCTTGTCCGTCTGAGACATATGTATCCCACGGGAATGCCTTGACCTTTTCTGGTCTGATGGACTTATTGTTAAGGGAGGTTTCGGTACCTGACAATAATAGATGTTGAAACTAAATTTCTCCCCCCTCCCTCCTGCTTTTGGGTAGTTTTCCACTTCTGCTGCTTGGGGTATAAAAAAAGGCGTGTTAGCAATAAAGATTATTGTTGACTCCTGGATGAAGAACCTTGGTGTCCTGTGTGTCTTTTAACCTCGCCGTCCCTCGCCGGACTCGGCTCCCTTGGCCGGACGCGGCACAGCCTGGGAGCTGTTTATGAAAAGGCTGCGGAGCGGGTGGGTAGGCCCTGGGGAATCAGGACTGCTACCCTAGATAGCAACTGGGGCGGGGAAGGCTGTCTAAATTACAGCTCCTAGAATAGAGGGGCCCAGAGGGTGTGGCGGGGCATCCTCCCAAGGAAGCCCTGGCAGCCTGCCAGGCTCCTCCAGGCTCCAGGCCCTGCCGCAGGCCGAGGCTGGGTGACCACATGATAGGCGGGGCGGTGGGGGATCAATTCCCTCTTGGCCACAGCAGCCCTGCTGCTCTGAGGGGGAACCAAGCAGTGGCCGTGAGCTCCTCGGGGTTAGGGGAGACCAGCCTGGGGAGACCTTCTAGAAGGGGTGAGGATAGTAGGAGAGAGTAGGGACAGGAGGGGGGAGGAATGACATCTGGCCTGCCTCTGGGGGAGACGCTCCATCACAGGTCCCTGTGGATAGTTCATACATAAAAAAAAGTGTGAGGTACTCTAAAAATAACAAGAGTGACAGGCTAAGGGTAGCCATGTGTCAGGCTGCTCTGACAGTGACACACACTGCCTCGGTTCACCGCACAGCCCCACATGTGTCACTATCCTCATTTTACAGATGTGGAAACTGAGGCCCCAGAGGTCCAGAGCCTGCCACGTAGACCTGGGGAGTGGCCAACATGACCCCAGGTTTGTTGGACTGCAGAGCCGGGCCCACAGTCATCTGTTTGGAGTCTTTTCTGGGTCTCAGTTGCTCATCTGTCAGGTGGGATCACAGTCTCTTGCCCTGTTCTGCATGGGCTTCTAGAGCTGTAGTCAGAACCACATGGGCACAGTGGTAGGATGTGCCGGGAAAAGCATCAAGTTCATGGCCTAGCTAAGTACACTGTGTGACATATCCCTGTCCCTTCCTTCTGTTCTCCTTTTTGTAGTGGGATTGAGCCCAAGGGCACTTTACCACTGAGCCACATCCCCAGGGTCTCACTAAGTTGTGGAGGTTGGCCTTGAACTCGAAATCCTCCTGCCTCAGCCTCCCGAATCACTGGGCACCACTGCTCCTGCCCCGTTCTTCATTCAGTTTTCCTAGAAGGGGTGGCTTAGAGCAAAGCACACCTGCTTTCCTTCTCTCTGAGGATTTTCTGCCTTGAAACCATCTTGGCAACTGTTTGTAGCCAAATCTGCTGATTTTCAGCTGAGGCTGGGCAACCCCACTCCTCTCCAGGTTCCCAGCATCAGCTCTCTCTTTGGCTGGAGGCCCCAGACAGACACAGCCTCAGCTCTAGATGACCTTGACCTCAGGCTGCTGCTGGTCTCTGAACCTCCTGCTCTCCCACATGTATTACTTAATGTCAGGCAAGATCTTCTAATATGCCCCAGGGGATGTACTGCAATGAACCCCAGAGTCTGGAATTTGCTGATTCATCTGGGAAGCCAAGGACAGGTTAAGGGCACCCAGTCTGGGGACAGGAGGGGACAACCTGGCCTGCAGTTTCATGGGCACTCTGATCCTGAGGATGGCCTCCTCTCTGCCTCTCTAGGTTCTGACCTTGCAGTGACTAAGCGCCATGCAGGGAGCTGGGAACCACACCCTCCACCTGCTCCTGCCAGTCCCTGTGGGGCTCCCTTTCCAAGGCCAGGCCTTCTCTCCCCCCTACCCCCAGGTTCCTCATTGGTCACCTCAAGGAGCTGTTTCAACCTGGCACCTGGCACCTTGGGGTGTTATTCATAATTGCATTGTTACAACTGCCCGCAGCATGGTAAGACTGGCCCGGGACTCTGCCAATCGAGAGACCATGCTCCTGCCCAAGGCGAGTGCCCCCTCCTCCCAGGAAGGAGAATCGCTCTCCATGCCTGCCTCTGTGTCCAGTGCTGCCCTGGGCACCAGAGGCACAGACAAGGGTGCCCTCAGGGAGCTCACATTCAATGGGAGACGCGAGAAACAAGGAAATTCACGGATGCCAGAAGATGATGTGTCCTTTGGAGAACACAGGCATGAGGGGGACATTCCCTTCTCACCAACGCCCTGTGACAGAACACTTTGTGACCAGGTGTTGAATGCCGTGAGGGCAAACAGCAAGGGATCCAGTCCTGCAGGAAAGCAGGGACTCAGGTGTGTCCTGATGGTGGTGTGTTCCAGAGCAGTGGGGACTCAGTGTGTGGCCAGAGCCGGAAGCCCGTGGAGTTACCGGCTGGACAGAGTTGTGACTCAGGCAGAAGCAGGTTGAGGGATGGAAGTTTCCACCGTGAAGATCCTCCTCAGCTCCAACCCACGTGCCTCAAGCCAGTTAGTTCTTTAAGCTGGGATAAAGCTCAGCCCCAATCTGCTGTTCCGAGGCTCCTCTCAAGGGAGAGTGGCCAGGCTTCCCCTGCAAGGCAGTGTCACCTCGATTCCTTTCTGCCCTGCTCTGCTCCCCTCCCCAATCCTTCTACTCCCCTGCATGCCCAGCCAAGAGACCACTCATCTGTTTACCCACCTCTCTTTACCCTCGCTTGGCAGCTGCCAAAATGTCATTATCACTTCCTTTTACATCTCTCTCCAGCTAAACTGAGAGCCATCATGGGACTGGGACTAGGACTAGCTTAAAACTTCTTGGAGTTTAATGCACTGGGTACCCTGAGGTCTTAATAAATATGCTGAAGTTGATTGGGATGGTGGATGCTCACCAGAGGCCACCTCTCTTCTTGGGGACCCCATGACCACAAGCTGCCTTCTTCCTGTGACAGCCTTTCATGGGCTTGTGGCTACAGAGCAGGACTGGTGGGCATCGCAGGAGCTAGGAATTCCAGGGTTCACATAAAGAGAATTGAGCAGGAAATGTCCATTTCTCTTTTCTGTCCTTGAATTTCACCTTGTGAATACTAAATTCATATCACCTCTAGAACATCACCTAAGGTGAGTCTGTGATCTTACTACCCCTGGGTTCCAAGGAGGGCTTCAATAAGGTAGCGGGAGAGGAAGCTTAGTGAGGACCTTCTGCCCACACCACCCCACCCCACATCAACAAGAGGAGGAACTCTGCTTTCATTATTCACTTCTGTGTGCCCAGATACGGTTCCACAACACGCACACCTATAGGGCTTGCAAAACACTGGTGTAGCTGAACGTTTTGGAAACTCTGGTTCTAGACTGCTATGAATTTGACCAGGTTTGGCCTGGTCAGTCTCCTTATCTAGAAATAAGGACATCCGGAAATACCTTCCACACCACGGCAAGATAGCTGGCTGGGGACTGAACCCAGGGCCTTCTGCATGCAAGGCAAGCTCTCTAACTGAGCTGTATCCCCAGCCCCACTGGCAAATTCTTCAAACCAGTTTCCCCACTTTAATGATTGTAATCTGGGTGATTCTGATCCAGGTAGTCCATAGACCACATCGTGGTAAACCTTACTTTAGGAAAATCCCTAGAAGAGAACATTTTATTTCTGGAAGGACATATATAAGAAAGGAATAAAAGTGGTTCCTCTGGGGAGGGGGAGGGGGGTTGAGGGTGGGGGGGCGAGAGGAAGATTTCCTTTTCACTGAATTCTTTCTTTGTACCTTTTGAAATTTGTACCACATGCTTGCATGATTGTTAATTTATCTCAGAAATAAATTTAAAACATTTAGAGCCTTCTTCAAAGACAAGGCAAACACCCAACACCGTTTGACAGCCTGCTGTGATCTCCCTGCACAGGTGGAAACTGAAGCAGTCAGAAGCTGGAGAGCACATTTCCGAGGAAGTGTGTCCACTGCCACCTGACCAAGTCACTCAGGGTCATCCTGAGAGCCAAGGAGAAGGGGTCCAGGGAGCTGACCAACTGACCTCTCTCTCACATGTGGCACCCAAGCCGGGTGAAGGGAGCAGGAGCTGCTCAAGATGGCAGAGAGGTTAAAACTAAACAAATCCGCAAATCCACCCAGCACACAGGGAGGTGCCTGAGTTAGAACACTGGCAGCTCACCTTAAAAAAAAAAAAACTGCCTGGAGGGATTGTACTGATCTGTATATTCAGCTGCCCCCTCCCACATACTGTCAGTGCCTCCAAGGCAGAGAGATAGTATCTTGTTCATCCTGTGTGTCCAAGGGCCAATGCCCAGCCCTGTTTAAGACCTGGATGTAAATGTCTGAGGAAGGAGGGCTTTTCATAGTTCCATGCCAGGCCTCTGTGTTACTGCCGCAGCCACTGCACCCAACAACTAGCAGCTGACCCCTTACAAACTGATCTCTTTTGTTTCGCAGACAAACATCTGGCAATCCCATAAAGCAGGTTTTGCCATTACTACTATTATCTCCATTGAACAAATGAGGAAAGTGGTCTTGCATCTACCATTTCTTATTTTGTGGTGTGTATGTGGCCGAATCATGTCATTTCTTTGGGTTTGTCACTGGCAAAATGGGAGCCATGGTTTCTGATACACCCGCAAGCCAGGCAACAAAGAAGATTCAGGATTCCCGGAGGCCACATGTTCTGAAGCACCCAAGGAGGGCTAGCTTCTGTACTGAGATTTTGTTGTTGTTGTAGTTCTGGGGATTGAAGCAGGGGCACTTTACCACTGAACCACATCTCCAGCTCTTTTTTAATTTTTATTTTGAGACAGGACCTTGCTAAGTTGCTGAAGCTGGCTTTGAATTTGTGATCCTCAGACCTCAGCCTCCCAACTCACTAAGATTACCATTCACAGCACATGGCTGGTCTATGACATTTCTGTTGCCCCACAAGCCTCAGGAACTGGGAGTCATCATCCCATTCTGGATGTACAGGTTCTATCTTTGATCAAGTTGATAAACCTGCTCGTTTTTTCTTTTTCTTTTCCTTTTTTTTTTTTTTTTTGTACACAGGATTGAGATTGAACTGAGGGGCGCTTAATCACTGAGCCACATCCCCATTCCTTTGTATTTTCTGAGAGGGTCTCACTAAGTTGCTTAGGGCCTTGCTAAATTGCTGTGGCTGGCTTTGAATTTGAATCCTCCTGCCTCACCTCAGTCTCCTGAGTCCCTGGGATTACAGGGATGCATCACCATGTCACTTTTCTCATCTTTCTTTTGGTCATCATTAGGAGTTTGTTGGCTGAGAGGGGACAGGCAAAAAGACCTTTATATTTCACTAACAACCCTTTTGACTACCTACTAAATGCACAGTTGTTGGGGAGGCAAATATAATTAGTTAACTCCTTATGACAGGCTGTTGCCTGCAAATAAAGTATGTGAATGTGAACCTTGGAATATTAGTGCTGGAAGGCAGGTTTAATTTTTGTAGTTGTAGATGGACATAATGCCTTTATTTTACTTATTTTTATGTGATGCTGAGTGCTGGGAGCCATTAGCCAAGTAAGTATGACAATTTCCTTGCCAGCGTACCCCATGTTGCAGTGACATTGAATGTACTTAACCTTGCTCAAGGACCAAGGCAGATTAGGGTGTTCCCGGTTTTAAGATAATCTTGTTTAGGGCGTTCCCAGTTTAGGTTCCAGGTTTAAGGTTTAAGATTATTCCTGCTGGGAATAGGGCGTATCCTGCTGCCTGAGTTCCCCTTGAGTTCTCACGGGATTCAGACAGTATATTTTGGAGATAGAAGCCCAGTGGAGGTGGATTTGGGCAGAGAACGTGGATTTGGGCAGAGAACGTGGATTTCCCCAGAACTGATTGTAGATGGCTGGTGTGAGTTCGGGAATAAAGAGTTGCTGTTTGAATCTACAAGCTGTGTGGTGGCTCGTGATTGTGTGCCCAGCCAGACTGCGGCATTTGTGCCCAGCCAGACTGCGGCATTTGGTGGCCCGTACGGGGAACTTCTGAAGCCTAGAGGTAAGTGAAATTGCTTGCCCCTGAGGAAGAGCAAAAAAATGGGTGACCAATTCAAAAAACAATGTGTTATTGTTTTGATTTATTTTGTTTTTGTTTCAAGCTGCCTGTTCTTAGAACTTTCTCAGGCAAACTGGGGAAAATGGTTGACTCAAGATTTGAAGTTGTTCACCTCCGAGGAAGAGAAATTGTTAGAGGAAGGAGGCACCCCAGTAAGACCAACAACAGTTAGGGCATATGTTGATACAATACAAAAATGTAGCACATGGCCTTTTAAAGACGAGTTATTAAGTATACCAATGGGACCATCATGGTATCCTGTAGAAGGATTTTTCTTCAACAAGAAAGAGATGGCTAGTTCTGTTTACTACATTTGTCTAAGATCTTGGTTTTTACAGACATCTGATTAATTTACAAAGCTAAAGTGTTAAAATATCAACCACTAAATATAAAATCAAGTACTCTTGCTTATTAAGTTCCATAAGGTAATATATTTAAACATTATGTGTGTTTTCATAAATTGGTAAATGGAAAAAGGTTTAATATTGCTTTGTGTCTGTGTCTTTGCTAAAACAAGGTTACTAAGTGTTAAGATTCTATCATGTGTAATTTATATACAAAGAGTAAAAAAAATTTCAGTTGGGTTTCAATTATAGTATTATAGTATCATAAAAAACATGAAAGTCTTTCATTTTATTAAAGTGGAGTAATTTGTCTAAATCAGAAATTTTATAAGAGTTGTTTCAAAATGTGAATTTATAAAAAGGGTTAACGGTTAAAAAAGAGATAGAAAAAGATTCAAGATGTGGAAATATATTTTAATATGGAAGGTTAAAAGAAATGTTTCTAGATGAGATAATCTCTGTGTGGTAAAGTAAAAAGTTGTAAAATGTCATTTAAAAAAAATTTTGAGGAAACTAGACTTAATTTAAAAGCTTGAGAAAGGAAGAAAGAAGAAAAGATATTTGTACATGGCAGATTGAGACAAAGCTTCTCAATGGAGTTAAAAAAAAAAGGCCTTTGGTTGAAAGGCAGCCATGTAAACTAACATTAAAGCGATTTAAACAGAATCTAAGCCTTGTTTAAAAGAGTGAAGCTGTAGGTGGTGAAAAAGTACATTTAAAAGTACAGTATAGATGATAATTAAAAGGCTTTAAAAGGTTAAATTGAAGGTGGTCGAGATACCTTCATGGCAGAAAAAAGATTGCTTTATTGCATCATTCGAAGCCTAGTTAATCTTAAAGGCATTACTTTAAAAAAAAATGGGAAGATAATAAGAAAAGATATTTAGATAAAGAAGATTAAAAATTTAAAGTGAAAAACTTTAAAGACAGAAGTGTAGAAAGTTAAAAACAAAAAAAGATAGAAAAGATGTAGAAAGATAAAAAAGTGTAGGAAGACAAAAATTTTAAACCCACAAAATAGGAAGAAAAAAAAGAAAACTAGGAGGAAAATAAGCAACTAAGGGTAAATATACAAACCTTAGGGAAAAAAAAAACTAGAAGATAGAAATAAGATAAAAAATGGATGAAAATGTCAAGTAAGGTATTTCAGATAGAAAAATGCAAAAAGCTAGACCAACTATTAGATACAGACATATACTTATTAAAGCAAAAAGAGGGAATTGGAAAGGGGTATATATCCCCCATAGATAAACTTAACATAACCCTTTTTACTCTAAACTTTTTAAATTTGGATTCATCAGGACTTAGTGCTGCGGAAAGACATATGTATCCAAAAAATGTACATAAGCCTAAGGTACTTTGGAAAGATATTCTAACAGGACAATGGAAAGGTCCTGACCCAGTGATTGTCTGGAGTCGGGGTTTTGTTTGTGTGTTTCCACAGGGAGAACAGCAGCCCATTTGGATTCCAGAGAGATTAACTAAAACAGTTTCTACAGATCGAAAAGAAGATGATTTGACTCAAATCCATAACAGTTGATATCCAGAACTCCAGCTTGGCCATTCTTACATCTGCGACAGTGATTAACCAGGATGCTTTTTTCAATAGCTATTTTATTATTGCATTTTTCCACATCATAAGGTTCTATTTTTATTTTTTGAGCTCATACAAACCTAGGTTAATGTTTTTCTTATCAGTTTTATTTTTTGACTGTGGAGTTTTTAAACATTGCAATGGAGATTTCACCTAGGTAAAGCTACAAGGCCTTTACTATTTTCTTATGTGTTGTACGTTTGTGTACACTCTTGTGTTTTGTGTTGTATGTCTGTATGTGCGTATGTCCATATTTCTTATATGAGGAGCGCTCATGAAAAAATGGATCCGAATTATTATTATTTTTTTATTCACGTGATTTAAATGGTTTAATTTAAATTATGTAAACAGCTGTTAAGGATTGTTTTTAAAGGTGGTTAACAGATCTGTTTGTTTACTAATTTAAATTAGGTAAAAGGCTGTTAAGGATTGTTTTTAAAGTAGGTTAACAGATCTGTTTGTTTACTTTCACCTTTCCTTTTCATTATATTTAATAATTCTTTTCAGGATAATGTCTCTTTAGCATCATTGCCAGAATTCCTATCTCCATCCCAGTGCCGGTGAAGAACTCAACAAGTAATGCTCAATCAAAGAGTCAACTTACTTTGGGAGGAGACAGATTTTGGGGAGGAAATGGACATATTGATAGATTCCTCTGCTTTGAACTGCTTGCAGAACTTGCCTGGACTATGTAACTATCGTTTGGTGCAGCGAATTGTGGTAATGCTGGCATATCTTTGCTGATGGTGTCATTGGTGATGCAATTTTTATTTCCTTGCCAGCGCACCCCATGTTAATTGTGGTAGTGCTGACATATCTTTGCTGATGGTGTCACCAGTGATGCAATTTTTCCCAAGGAGCCGTCAATTGGCTTGGTGTCGTGGCATTTCTGTATCCTCCTCCCTTCTGCTAGTGATGGTCTAAAATTTGGGGGCCAATGGCTTATGCTGGACCGGTAGTCAGTGACGGGTATGATCCAATTGCAGTGGTATCAACCTAAGACAGGAGGCTGACGCCTAAAGGTCAGTTTTCCGATGACGGGTAAGAACCATATGTTGAATTGGACAACCTACCAGGCACGGTCCATAAGCCACATTAACCTCACTCCCCCACTGGCACCAAGGCCAAATTTGGGGGCCAACAGAGGTGAGGCAAAGAACCTCACCCCCCCACTGGTGCATAGACCTATCCACAAGTATGGCTGTATGCTGGACCGGTAGTCAGTGACGGGTATGATTCAATTGCAGTGGTATCAACCTAAGACAGGAGGCTGACGCCTAAAGGTCAGTTTTCCGATGACGGGTAAGAACCATATGTTGAATTGGACAACCTACCAGGCACGGTCCTTAAGCCACATTGCTTGTTGTTTAATTAATCAGAAGGGGGGAGATGCTGGGAGCCATTAGCCAAGTAAGTATGACAATTTCCTTGCCAGCGTACCCCATGTTGCAGTGACATTGAATGTACTTAACCTTGCTCAAGGACCAAGGCAGATTAGGGTGTTCCCGGTTTTAAGATAATCTTGTTTAGGGCGTTCCCAGTTTAGGTTCCAGGTTTAAGGTTTAAGATTATTCCTGCTGGGAATAGGGCGTATCCTGCTGCCTGAGTTCCCCTTGAGTTCTCACGGGATTCAGACAGTATATTTTGGAGATAGAAGCCCAGTGGAGGTGGATTTGGGCAGAGAACGTGGATTTGGGCAGAGAACGTGGATTTCCCCAGAACTGATTGTAGATGGCTGGTGTGAGTTCGGGAATAAAGAGTTGCTGTTTGAATCTACAAGCTGTGTGGTGGCTCGTGATTGTGTGCCCAGCCAGACTGCGGCATTTGTGCCCAGCCAGACTGCGGCAGCTGAGGATTGAACCCAGTGCTGCGGGCATGCAAGGCAAGCACTTTGCCACTAAGCTACAGCCCCATCCCCAGCCCCCAATCCTTAAATAGATGGGAAAACCGAGGTCCAGAGTGGGAAGGACTTGCTCAAGTTACACAAACGGAAACACCTGAGTCGTTTGTAATTCTGTTTATTAATGAGAAAGCCGGAGTATTAGTCCTTAGCCTTTAATCCTGATGGATTGAAGCAGGGAAACTAAAGCCAAAATCCCGCGATAGACTAGGCGCGGTGGTGCACACCTGTAGTTCCAGCAACTCAGGAGGTTGAGGCAGGAGGATCACAAGTTCCAAGTCAGCCTCAACAACTTAAGGAGGCCGTGTCTCTAAATAAAGTATTAAAAACGCTGGAGATGTGGCTCGGTGGTTAAGCACCCTTGGGTGCAAATCCTAGTACCACGGTAAACTATGGCCCAGCTAGAACCAGAGCCCACATTTTTCTCACCCAGTCCTGAGGGCTGTGTGGAGAAGTCATGAGGGGAGGGTGGAGTCATCCCTCAAAAGGAAGCACAGAGCCCCAAACGGGAGCCCAAACCTTTGTGGTCTCTCCCCTAGAGTTTGGAGATCCCTGAAGTCCCCCTTTCCCTTTCCAGAGGTTGCAGCTAGAAAGAGGGAGATGAGCCTGTCAAATTGTGATCCCAGCAACAGGGCCTTCCAGGGCCTGGCTGTGGACGGGTGGGGACTCTCTCCTTTCTGCTAGGTTGCTGTCCCCGCCGCTGTGCCATCGGCGATTTGGGGCGCCTTCCCCACCTCGCGCATGGGCTGGCGCGGTTTAGGGATGGAGAAAGAGGGGCAGGTTGTCTGCCCGGCCCTTCCTGAAAACAGATCTCTTCTCCTCCCCCAGGACCAAAGAGATGTCTGGACACTCAGCCGAGCGAGCTGGTCTTGGAGCTGAGAGCTCCGCAGCCCCGACGCGGGGGCGGCGCGGGGACCTCGGCGCGGCGAGTGCCTGGCGGCGTGTCGCGCGGGCTCGGGGTTGCCATGGCAGCCCCTCCTGGCGCGGCTCTGGCACACGCGGCACTCGGCCTCGCACCGGCCCCGGCGCCCGCCGGGCGTTCCCGAGCTTCCTTGTTTGTGGGCCAGCGAGCGCGGAGCCGGACACGTCCGGGAAGGACGAGTTGGTCGGCGGCTGGGACCCGGCGCCCCGCAGGCAGCGGTCCCCGCCCAGCTCCGGCCACGCCTCGGCAGGCGCCACGTCCCGGTCCCGGCTCTGGCGCGCCCTGGGCCCGACGCCCTCCCAGGGCTCGGGGACGCGTGTGGCGGGCGGGGAGCCCCGAGCCCCGCGAGCTCCGCCGCGGCCCCCTCCCGCCAGGCCCGGGGCTTCCCCGAGGGTCGGCCGCAGCTCGCGGTGGGAGGGCGCGTTGTCTTTCACCAACGACCCCTTTTATGGCTCCGGACACTCGCTCAGCCGAGAGTTGGCAACTGGGGGGCCCTAAGTCAGCTGGGGAAGGGGCTGCGACAGTTTCAGCCGGGGCCCCCCTCCGCTGCCCCGGTTTGGGTCTCCAGCGTTCCTAGGCCTGGGGCCAACAAACCCCTGTCCCTTAGAGCTAATTGTGGCATCCGATGGGGAAGCCGTGTCCTGAGCCTAGGGATCAACCCTTCCGTTTCCACTGATGAGGACGCTAAGGTCCCTAGAGGGGGCTGATTTTTGAGGCCCCACCGTAAGTTATGGCCCTGCCAGGACTGGAATTTGCCCCCCCCCCACTTTTGACAGCCAGCCCCGGGCCCTTTTTCCAACACTCCACTACCCACCTCAAATTAAATCTACCCTTAGGCTAAGGACACCCAGAGTTTTTGCCAAGAGTGGTTTGGCTCAATTAGGAAAATGCCAGAAAAATGAAAGGTTTCTAATAAAAGACGTCTCCACCAGCCCAGGGTGTAATGAAGCTCATCCACCAGGTCCACACAACACCTGCACAACCTTGCCTGACATCGCTGCTCCAGATTCCCCTCACCGCAGGCCACATAGACACCAGGGCATTTTCTTTTCTGACATCTGGAAGGGGCAGAAATGCCCAAAGACCTGGTTTGACTTCACTTCTCTTGGACCCTTCTGTATTCCTGTTTCTAAAATTGCTCACGGTAGTGCTTGGAAGGCTCCTGTGGTTTCCCGTATGGAGATTCCGTGTCTCCACAGGATCCAGTCCTGAGAGTCAACCATCAGTGCCACGTTGCCTAGGATCTTTCAGGTGGCTGTGTGCTCCAGAGAACTTTTGTAAGGGGTCAGGGCTGTCTACAACAGGATCACCCTCTACACTCATGAAACTTTTTGTCTTTATTTTAGTCTATTTATTTATTTATTATACTGGGGATTGAACTCAGGGATGCCTAACCACTGAGCCACATCCCCAGCCCCTGCTTTTTTTTTTTTTTTTTTTTGAGACAGGGTCTTGAGAAAGTTGCTTAGGGCCTTGCTAAGTTGCTGAGGCTGGCTTTGAACTTGAAATCCTCCTGCCTCAGCTTCCCAAATTGCTGGGATTACAGGTGTGCACCACTGGGCTCATCTTTTTTTTCTCTTTCAAGGTGTGCTTTCTGGTTCTTTTCATTTTTATAATCCTGTGATGCAGGATGGGAGGGGACAGCCATCTCCATCCTGGGAGGCAGAATGCATGCTCTGCCTGCTACTTATCAGCTGTGTGTCCTTGGGCCAGCATTCTGACCTCTTTGATCACATCTGTAAATAGTGCTCTCTCCCTGCAGTGTGGTAGAGGATGCTGAGAATGAGATAGGCTGTGGCAAGCCTCCAGTCTGCAGTAGCATGTACTCCCAAAACATTAACTCTTTTTTTCACATGGGGATTAGTTGAGGCCTAAAACACCTACCACAGCCAAGAGAACACTGCCCAACTTATGGTCTTTTTTTTTCTTTGCCTGTAGCAGATGCTCAGAAAACTGCTACTTATGGTTGGTATTGATGACTGCTACACCTTGGCCAGGGACTGTACTGCCATCTGGGCAACCTTGTAAAGGACACCTTCTTTGATGACATCTCAAAGACCTAGATACCTAACCCCTGACCTCTGGAAAGGAACCATGGTCACCAAGTCTCAATATCAAGAATTCATCTACCATCTTGTAAAAATCCACACTGGAGACCCAGGCTGTGGCTATGACCTAGGTTTTTTTTTTTTTTTTTTTTTTTGGTCTGAGGGATTTTAACCTAGGAGCACTTAACCACTGAGCCACATTCCCCAGCCCCTCCCCCAGCTTTTAAAATTTTTATTTAGAGACAGGGTCTTGCTAAGTTGCTGAGGCTGGCTTTGAACTCATGATCCTCCTGCCTCAGCCTTCCCAGCCACTGTGAATACAGGGATGCACCATCTTTCCGGGCATCCCAGCCCTTTTTCATTTTTTTTATTTTGAGACAGGGCCTCACTAAGTTGCCCAGGCTGACCTCAAACTTGTGATCCTCCTGTCTCAGCCTCCTGAGTCGCTGAGATTAAAGGTATGCACCACTGTACCCAGTCAACATAGGATTTTTACAAATGAAAAATAAAGTGAATTAAGCCTGTTTAAAAACAAATGCAGGATTTTTACAAATGAAAAATAAAGTGAATTAAGCCTGTTTAAAAACAAATGCCCCAACAATAAAAAATTAAAAAAAATAAAATAAAATAAAAAAAAATAAAAACAAATGCCCAGGGCTAGGGTTGGGCTCAGTGGTACAGCACTTGCCTAGCACGTGTGAGGCTCTAGGTTCAATCCTCAGTACCACATGAAAATAAATTAATAATAAAGATTTTTTTAAATGCCCAAAGTTGGAAGGTGGAGATAAGTGGATTTGATTTTTTTACTGTCTCAACCCTCTAAATGGAGTTCTTTTATTCTACTCACAGTCCTTAAACTGTCCCACAGTCAGGTTCGTTTATTATTATTATTTCGTACAACATAAAGGCTCACTTCTTGCTGTGCTGTTATCTGTCCGTCATGTGTGGTGGCTGTACACTGTCTTCCTCCCAGGACCATAGCTGCAGACTCACTCCCCATCTGCCACAGACTCCTCCCCCTCACCAGAATCATTCCTGAACATGATGGTTTGTGCAAAACAGGGTGTGGCTGCTGTGTTTTCTTTGGCAAAATCAGCCCATACTGCCTGCCCAGAATTGCCATCTTGCTCCGGTCTTGCTGAACGTGTCCTCTATGGTTATATTTAGACATCACTTCATTTCCAATCTTTATGGAGGGATAATGTAGCCAGTATCCAAACACATCTCGGCATTGTTTCAGACCACACCAAGGAGTGTCCTTTGCTTAAAAGTCCCACATCAAAACTAGCTCTTTCTAGATCTCTGCTCTGCCCCAAACAGTGCGGAGAGGAAACAGCCAGTTACCCTGCTGTGGTTGATCACAAATCCTAGACTAGTCAGGGTGACCCAGAGGGGCAACTGGAACACCAGCTGAGAATCTGGATCCCTCCTCAGCCTGTGTGACTGAGCAGATCAATCTTCTTAGCCTTCATCTCCTTACCTATTGAGAAGTACCCATCTCATTTGGGACACTGTGTGACAGACCTCAAAATGCCTTCAGCTGACTGATCTATACTCACAGTAGGAAGAGAGGTGGATTTAACCCCCAAATCTGTTGAAGAGTCATATATCCATGAACATATCCATGTACATACATACTTAATGTCCTGGAGACTAAGGCTGGGGCACTTGGATCAAGCATATTTGATTTGAGGATTTAAGAATTCTGGGTCTTTCATTTCTCTGTGTCTCTCAGACATTAGGGTCCAATCCTGGAAGGGAGAGTAGGGACATCCCAGACTCTTTTTTTTTTTGGTTTGTTTTGGGTACCAGAGATTGAACCCAGGGGCGTTTGACCACGGAGCCACATCTCCAAGCCTTTTATATATTTTATTTAGAGACAGGCTCTTGTTGAGTTGCTTAGAACCTAGATAATTTTCTGAGGCTGGCTTTCAACTCACAATCCCCTGCCTCAGCCTACCAAGCTGCTGGTGTTACAGGTGTGTGCCACAGAGCCCGGCTCATCACAGAATCTTAAGTAAGGGAGTTACCTTCATTGATCATCTAGCCCCACCCACTCATTTTAGAGAGATTCCATAATTATTTAATTGCATATTGAGTACCCTGTGTAACATCTAGAACCATGAGATGATCTAGACCATTTTCTTCGGTTGAGGAAATCATAGGACAAAAGACAAGTTCGATGCTAATTCTAAATGATGGGATAAGAACCGTGGCAGGTACCATGTCTGCTTGGGGAAGAATCATACACAGAGGAGGTGATGCTTGAGCTGGGTGTTGGGGGATCAACAGTTGGCCCAGAAAGGTGAGCTGGGAGAAAGGACAAGAACCCACTTTTCTAGACTGGTGCTCATTCCATACATGGTCACTTTCTATCACCTTGAGATGACTTGCTGGGGAAGCTGCCTGATGGTGGAGGGGTAGGGGAATCAGGCCTCCATGCAGAAGCCTGGGAAAGGCCATTACGTTCAGCCTAGCCTCAGCACCCATGGCAGGGCCAGACCTGCCTGGGCAGTAGGGAAAGGAGGTGAGAAACAGCCTCCCATGCAGACAGACCGTGGGAGGCAGCAGAAGTAAAGGTCTGAGTGCTTCCGACCTTGGCATACCCCAGTGGAAACCAGGGTCTAGGTGGTCTGGTTAGCTGTTCCATTTGTCCTGGGCAAGGAAGGAGAGGCAGTTTCCATTTCCGTCTGTTCCTAGGCACCAGAAGTCGATCCTGGTGAATCAGAACATCTGCTTCTTGACTCTGTGTGTGGTTTACCCACTGGTGGAGGAACTGCTTCCCAGAGTCCCTTCTCCCTGCCATCTGGCATGGGAAGCCTGGAGGAAGCAAATGTCATAGCACAAGACAAACCTAACTCAGAAGGGAAACTTGCTGTGTTCCCTGGAATTACAGAATGACTATCCAATGAAAATGAATTTTTGGGGGTGGTGTTGGGGGTTGAATCCAGGGGTACTTTACCTCTGAGCTGCATCCCCAGGGCCTGCCCTCCCCTTTTGAGAGACAGGGTCCAAGTTGCTGAGGTTGGCCTCAAATGTGTGACCCTCCTGCTTCAAGGAGTTGCTGGGATTACAGAAACACACCACCACGCCCAGCTACTCATTTTTATTAATGAGTTTGGAACCTATTGCTCTCTTTGGGGTCAATTCCTATGATGCTTCACTCCTTTAACATATGAGCACATCAGAATTTTTGTGTTGTTTTGAAGGAGAGGAGCAAGAGAGATACTAGCACACAAGAGAAAGGATGAACGCCTCAACTCTGCCACAAATTTGCAATGGGGCCAGCAGTGGTCATTTCTCTCCAGGGGTAGGGAAAGAGACGTGAGACACCAAGGCATGTATGACATGGGGTTTTGACTCGGGGCTCTGTCCTAAAGCCGGCCTGATTTTATAAACAGTAGAAAGCAGCTTCTCCTGGTGATTGTTCTGCAGATGGGTCTAGAACCCAGCATGGTGGCACAGGTCTATAATTCCAGAGACTTGGGAGGCTAAGGCTGGAGAATCACAAGTTGAAAACCAGGTCACTCTTAGAGAGCCCCTGTCTGAGGGTGTGACTCAGTGATTGAGTGCCCTTAAATTCAATCCCCTGTACCAAAAAATAAAAGCAGAGGGAGAAAGAGGAGGAGAGAAAGACCAAGCTTGGGTCCAGGCCTGGTGAGCATGTGGACAGGCCCTTGGGTGGTATGGGCTCAGAGCAGTAGAGGGGAGGCATCTGGTGGTGATAGGGCTGGTCTGGGGCAGGCAGAAGAGGCAGAAGGCCCTGAGGAGGGTTTTGCCAGTCTTTGCACTTGATAGTGCCCCTGTCAATCAATCCTACAACCTGTGGTTCAACTTTGTTTTTAGTTGTAGAGGGACACAACACCCTTATTTTATTTATTTATATGTGGTGCTGAGGATCGAGCCCAGGACCTCACACATGCCAGCCAAGTGCTCTACCACTGAGCTACAGCCCCAGACCATGGTTCAACTTTGGGGACATTTTACTAAAGTGGGATCCCAAGTTTGGTGGGGTTTTCAGACTCTCAGCAATTAGTCCCCTCAGCTCAAGTTCCTAGTTCTCCCCTTGACTTTCCCTGGGGTTGGGAAACTTGGATCACCAAGAGATGGAAAAAGCCACCTCCTTTGAAAAGGCCCTTAGTTGTCTCACTCAACACAGTGGGTGTGGGTGTTACCAGGCCCAACCCAAACACGTTGCATCCTCCCAACAGGCCTAATTCTATTCATTCTCCTTGCCATAGTGACCTGGGCAGAAAGATGTGGTCCCCTGCGGGCTAGGAAGGTAAATAAAGGAGTCCTAATTTGTAACTAGCTGGTATTTGAAGTTGTAATTTTGCAGATCTCCAGGGTGAGCACTGCTCTGTGGTCTTGGATTGTCTGGGATGTTATTTGCTAACCCAGGCCACCATCATTCATCCCCGCCTCCTACATTCCTGCTCTGGAGAAGTCCCACTGCTCCAAGCCTGCCCTGGACTGGCACTGTCCCAGCGACTTGGCTGGGTGTTCATCCACCACGGTGCGTGCTGGCCTCCACTAATGAATACCCTCTCACCTGGAGCCTAGGCGCGAGGAAAACCCCAGCTGTGACCTTAATGCATCAGTCAAAGCAGCTGCGTGGTTTCCTAAACTGATTGTCACAGAGTTGCAACCAGAAAGCCAGAGAAGTAATTCTCACATGCTGAATACCGACTGTTCTCATTTTTTTTTTGTTCAATATTCCTGACTCCAGGGCAGCATCCCTCATTACCCTGATTGATAGATCTATCATTCCTTCACTTCTGATCCCTTTCAGGGCTTGACCTGGTCATTTTACACATGTGGGACCTACGGACAGGGGCCTGTGCTTTTGTACTCAAATTCCAGGGACCTCCCATCCCCACGCCGAATATCATCTGTTCATTTACTCAAAGGGAAGACTTCTCGGCCAAAGTCTTTTTTGGATTAATCTGTTACCTGCACCCCCCAGGCTGGCCACACTCTGTGATTACTGTTCCTATCATCAACTGACAACATTACAAAAAGTGACTTATTGCCATCTGTGGCTATTGATGCTCACTGGACATCAGAGTTCTGACTCCAAATATGGGTTTCTTCTTCATGGGTCTTGTCCTTGAACAACAAGTCCAGGTTAAAGGATGTCACATGATAAGACCTCAGTACCAAGGTCAGGCTCCTGGAAACAAGTGATTTGGGAGTAGGGGATTATTGCCATTACTCCTCCTCTTCTATAAGCTTTCAGATGGTGACTCGGCTTGGGTGGCTCTAACAAAACACCTTAGTGGGGGCCATTTATACAGGACAGACATTTCCCATGGTTCTGAAGGCCTGGAGATGTGCAGCCTTGGTGGCTGGTAAGGGCTGCTCTTTGCTTCCAAGATGGGGTCTTGCTGCTGCATCCTCAGGTGGGAATGAATGCTTAGTCCTCACCCAGAGCAGAAAGAAAGACCACAGGTGCTGGGGCCCTCTCTTCGGTCCCTTTTATAAGGGCACTAATTCATTAAAGAGGCTGGACTCCTCGTGACTTAATCATTTCACAAAGGACTCCACCTCTTAATGACATCATCTGGGGGTTTAGGTTCTCACAGAAGGACCCTGGAGGGACACAGCAGATAGTGATGCTCACATCCAATGCAATCGCTACATGATCCCTTTGAGGAATGATGGTCCCTTATCAGGCATGTGACATTCGCCTCTTATTGGCTGGTTGGTTGGCAGTATCAAGGTGAGTCTAGGTGAGTGAAAGTCCATGCCGTTGGGTGCCGCAGTCTGGCTGGGCACACAATCACGAGCCACCACACAGCTTGTAGATTCAAACAGCAACTCTTTATTCCTGAACTCACACCAGCCATCTACAATCATGTTCTGGGGAAATCCACGTTCTCTGCCCAAATCCACCCCCACTGGGCTTCTATGTTAGAGTCTGTAAACAAGTCAAAAATAACACCTGGCATTTTGCCAGGGGAATGTTAGAGTTCGTAAACAAGTCTGGATGGTGCCAGAGGGAGTGGTTTGAGAAGTAACAAAAGCGAGCCATTAAGTGTGGAGATTCCTTATTGGTTGACTGATGTATCTAGTTTATGCTAATAAGATAAGCTGTGTGGAATGTATAAATACTGCTCCTGTCCTGCAATAAACGGCTCCCACTCCTGCTGTATCAACGTTCACAAGTTGTTCGTCACCCCCCGGTTATTTTGCTGCAGCCGGACTGCGGCAGATGGTGGCCCGTACGGGGAGCCCCGGGACACTTGGGGGTAAGTGACGAAAAAAGCTGCCCGTCCATAGATAGGACGGGAGCAATCTGCTCGTCCCTAGGCAGATAGGGCGAGAGGAAAAATGGCCATTTCGAGAAAATGGAGAAGATTGATACAGTATGTTTGTGTCTTGTTTTGTCTCAGTGTATTGTATTGTCTTTGTGATGAAAATATGGAAGGGGTGAGAAGTAAATTACTAAGGGAAGAAGGCACCCCAGTGGAACCAAGAATAGTTAGGGCATGTGTTGATAGAAGCCCAGGAACTCTAGTCAGAAAGAAACAGAAAGTTCAGAAGAAGAAAGATTATCAGAGGAAAAAGGATTATCAGGAAAAAAGTTGCAGCAAAAGGCTATTACTGAATACTTTTCGTTACCGGAGGGTGCATGAATCGGCGCTGCATGAATCGGCGCTGCGGCTGCCACATGCGCGAGCTGGTCATGGAGCAGCAAGGGCTTTCCAAACGGCGGCAGCCGGCTCTTCCACTGCTGAGAGCCCAAATCTAGACCTGACTTGGAGGCACAGTCTCACAGGCTCTTGCTCCCTGTGCCCAGTAGCAGTTTGAGTCCGGGACTCTCCCCAGGGCCATCTGGGGCTACCCGGGACACTACAGCCGCAGAAGACACTACTGGTGTCCCTGATGTTTGGTCATTTCCAAGACCAGTAACTACAATGGTTCTCCCACACCTGGAAGCTAATGAGTAATGAGCACTATTAATGCTTATTTCAAATGCAAAAAAACCTTGATATAATGTACTAAATTGTTCAGAAGGTTGTTTTCTTAGTAGAATGCTACAGGATTTTCTTTAGCCATCCGGAGTTCCTGCCTTCGTCCCAGTGCCGGTAAAGACCAAGGTGGAAGAATTCCCAGTGTTGCTGAGAACCGGACTGAGATTTCAGCTGAGAACCGGACGAGACTTCGGATCAAGCTAGCTGCCTGCAGAACTTACCTGGACTGTGATTTAAGCTAGCTGCCTGCAGAACTTACCTGGACTGTGATTTAAGCTAGCTGCCTGCAGAACTTACCTGGACTGTGATTTACCTGGACTGTGAGTTAATCTATCTTTGCAAATGGTGTCATTGCTGGTAAAATTTTTCCAAGGGCTTCTTACATGGAGCCATGGAATGGCTTGGTATTGTGACATTTTGTATCCTTCCTTTCTGTTTGTAACAGGTTATTTATGGTGTTTTTGTAAAAACCACTATGGTCGTTATTTAAATTAAACAAAAGGGGGAAATGTTAGAGTCTGTAAACAAGTCAAAAATAACACCTGGCATTTTGCCAGGGGAATGTTAGAGTTCGTAAACAAGTCTGGATGGTGCCAGAGGGAGTGGTTTGAGAAGTAACAAAAGCGAGCCATTAAGTGTGGAGATTCCTTATTGGTTGACTGATGTATCTAGTTTATGCTAATAAGATAAGCTGTGTGGAATGTATAAATACTGCTCCTGTCCTGCAATAAACGGCTCCCACTCCTGCTGTATCAACGTTCACAAGTTGTTCGTCACCCCCCGGTTATTTTGCTGCAGCCGGACTGCGGCACTTCTATCTCCCAAAAAATACTGTCTGAATCCCGTGAGAACTCAAGGGGAACTCAGGCAGCAGGATACGCCCTATTCCCAGCAGGAATAATCCTAAACCTGGAACCTAAACCGGGAACGCCCTAAACCAGGATTATAAACCGGGAACACCCTAAACCCGGATCCGCCCTGGTCCTTGAGCAAGGTCACCTACATGCAATGTCACTGCAAAATGTCCTGTTTCCATGAGTCCTTCCACTAAGCAACATGGGGTACGCTGGCAAGGAAATTGTCATACCTACTTGGCTAATGGCTCCCAGCATCTCCCCCCTTCTGATTGATTAAACAACAAGCAATGTGGCTTAAGGACCGTGCCTGGTAGGTTGTCCAATTCAACATATGGTTCTTACCCGTCATCGGAAAACTGACCTTTAGGCGTCAGCCTCCTGTCTTAGGTTGATACCACTGCAATTGGATCATACCCTCACTGACTACCGGTCCAGCATACAGCCATACTTGTGGATAGGTCTATGCACCAGTGGGGGGGTGAAGTTCTTTGCCTCACCTCTTTTGGCCCCCAAATTTGGCCTTGGTGCCAGTGGGGGAGTGAGGTTAATGTGGCTTAAGGACCGTGCCTGGTAGGTTGTCCAATTCAACATATGGTTCTTACCCGTCATCGGAAAAACTGACCTTTAGGCGTCAGTCTCCTGTCTTAGGTTGATACCACTGCAATTGGATCATACTTGTCACTGACTACCAGTCCAGCATATAGCCATTGGCCCCCAAATTTTAGACCATCACTAGCAGAAGGGAGGAGGATACAGAAATGCCACGACACCAAGCCAATTGACGGCTCCTTGGGAAAAATTGCATCAAGTCCATGCTGTTGGGCCCAGTTACAGCTTTATGTTTTAATGGGTATTAAACTGGGGAGTTTCATCAGTGCAAACCGTACTCAACCATTGCAAGTACCCATGGTAAAAGTACCAAGTTAATCACCTGTCATTGTGTGCTAGTTGATCTCTTTGAGGAATACTGGTGGTGAGCTTTAGAGGCTGGCTAATGTCCCCTGACCTAGATATTCTGTCTACTTAGTTATGTGGTGCATCTTCTATGGTGGTTGCTCTTGGATGGACCTTGGTGTGTGGTGCAAAGACCTTCACCCTCCACACCCCCTCTCATCCACATCCACTTGTCTCTTTGCCAGACTTCCTTATCTCTGACATTCCCATCTTTCTTTCTCAAGCCTATGACATACCAATCAAGTCATATCCTGTACCTCAGGGCAACCTGAGCAGGAACATTGAGCAGCAGGGTCTGTTCCCAGCTGGCATCCACTGGGCCAGCCCACCTGTGAACCATGCTCTGCTTTTTTCCTTCTTTCAGGTGATCATAAAGGATTCTCACCTTCCACATGGGCACCCTACATGCAAGCTATAGGAGAGGTACCAGAGCTATGTGGTTGGGGGCATGGGGTCTGCGTGCTTGTGTAATTTACTTGTGCTGGTGTCCTCATTCTTGCTCAGGTTCAGTCCCAGTTATGTTCCTTGCCTCTTGGAGAGCTGCTGGGATCACCTGATTTTGTAAGTTAGCAAGTCTGGCAGAACTGAGCTCAGGGTGGGCAGTTCTGGCTGCATCAACATTGATAACCATGGTCAGCTGTTCCATTTCTCCTAGAGACCAGTGGCATTTCAGAAGCCCTTTTGCAAAAAGTTTATAATAATCTTATGTGGGTGACATGGACCCACATAAGAACCCTATTTATCTACAAAATCCTATTTTCCACAAAATGCACATAATTTCTTCAAAGACATCTTTAGTACCACAGTTGTATGCCCATATCAGCCAATGGTAGTGTTTGTACCATGGTGAACCTGCTTTCCTATTATGGAGTAGTTTTTTTTCTTTTGCTTTTGCTTGTGGTACTGAAGATTGAACCCAGGGGCATTTTACCACTGAATGACATCCATTATCCTTATTTATTTGTTTGTTTATTTATTTATTTTTGCTGCCAGAGATTGAACCCAGAAGCATTCAACCACTGAGGCATATCCCCAGGCCTTTTAATTTAATTTAATTTAGGTACCAGGGATTAAACTCAGGGGGCACTGAGCCACATCTCCAGTCCTTTTTTTTTTTTTTTTGTATTTTATTGAGAGACAGGGTCTCAATGAGTTGCTTAGCGCCTCACCATTGCTGAGATGGCTTTGAACTCGTGATCCCCCTGCCTCAACCCCTGAGATTATAGCTGGGATTATAGGCATATGCCACCACTCTGGGTCTACATTGTTCTTCAGGATGTTCCAACAGAGCCTTTTGGACTACATTATATCAGAGGACAGGAAAGACAACATAGGCAGGGGTAGGTGTTGGCAGTCACAGAATATGATCATAATTGTATACTTTTTTCCAAAAAAAAAAAAAAAAGTGAATGAAGTTTTTTCCTGATTCTCCTTGATAGAGAAGGAAAAGAAAGCATTCACTAGATCCATGACCACAAACCATGGATCTGAGTCTGTGTTAATCAGCTTTAGCAAAGATACCACATCTGGCACAGCAGTTTCAAGCAGAGGCTACTGCTTATTAAGTTTGCAGTAGTCCATTTTAATCCTTTGGGATCTGTTTGATGTTTGCAGGGACCAGATGGGTAAATTTAATAAAGATATAAAGGAGACCACTATTCCTGCCGTGTTCTGTTTACCACCTCCATAGCTGAGAATCAGCCACCCTGCATGGTTATCCATTGGGATAATTGAACCCGTCTTGCTTCTAATGTTTAGGGGGTGCCATTTGGCCTTTATTATGTAAGGATCCTAGCATCCTCATTGCTTTCAGGGAGTCTAGTTCTACAACACCAGCTCTGGTCTACAGAAGACTGCAAGCCACATTGAGCCTCTCAATGATGGTGGTGTCCCTCTCACCAGAGATTTCTTTCTTTCTTTAAAAATTCATATATATATATATATATATATATATATATATATATATATGCTGTAACTGGACACAATATCTTTATTTTATTTATTTATCTTTATGTGGTACTGAGGATTGAACCCAGGGCCTCGCACGTGCTAGGCAAGTGCTGTACCGCTGAGCCCCCACCCCAGCCCCAACCAGAGACTTCTTATCTCTTTAATAAAAGGATTTGTCCTTCAGGTCCTCCTATGAAAGATAATTATATAGTAGGTTTTTCAGTTTTTCACAGTGTCTTAGTCTGTTTTCTGTTGCGACAATAGAACACCTGAGACTGGGTAACCTTTAAAGGACAGAGATTTATTGGCTCCTGGATCTGGAGGTTGGGAGGCCCAAGAACACGCACTGGAAGAGCTTCATGCTGCTTCCACTCACTGCAGAAAGTGGAAGGGCAGGCAGGCGCCTGAGGAAGACACACGCAGGAGGGACTCGCAGTTGCTAATCCAGGCCCAGAAGAGCAAGAACTCACCCCTGTGAGAAAGGCATTCATCTGTTTTAATGACCTAATCACCTCTTAAGGCTCACCACCTCTCAGTGCTGTTATATTGGGGACCAAATTTCAACATGAGTTTTGAGCAGGCAAACCACATCTAAACGATGGGACACAGCATGTCCACTCCTGCAGGCTCACGTCTCTTTATTTAAATTTCTTCCATAGCAGCTTCAGCTTTTGTATCTCACTTAGTGTGAGCCACGGCTTTCTCCCCAAATCATCTTAACAGTGTACTAGAACCATCTTTTGGGATCTTCACTGGGGTCCATTAGCAGAACTACCTCCTGTTAGTACACTCTCATTTCCCCAAACTTACACACCACTTTCCTCTTTCCTGCCCCCTCCCATACCCAATCCCATTCCACAACAGCATCCTGGCTTCTGCCAGTGTGTGTCCACTAGTTCCTGTAACTCCTTCAGACATAGACCCTGAATCAGGCGGGAGTCCAATCAAGGGTCAAACAATAACAAACAACAACAATAACAACAACAACAAAGTACTGCCAAGGGGAAGTTTGATAGTAAACTAGGTATGATAGGAAATTAGAGCAATGAAGGATTGGTTAGGAAAAAATAACGGGAACTCACACCTGTAATCCCAGCGCCTCAGGAAGCTGAGGCAGGAGGATCATAAGCTCAAAGTCAGCAATTTATCAAGGCCCTAAGCAACTCAGGGAGACCCTGTCTCTAAATAAAATATAAAAAAGGGCTAGAAATGTGGCTCAGTGGTTAAGCACCCCTGAGTTCAATCCGTGGTACCAAAAATAAAATAAAAAATAAAAGGAACTCTAAACAATTTAGGAAGAGCAAAATCTAGGAACAGCTCCTACTCATAATGCTGAGAGAGCACTCAAGGAAGAAGCCATCCCAAGGATGAGCCTAGATCTTGTCAGGACAGGGTCAAGGCTCCATGGATGGCAAAAAGTCACTATGGAGCTAAACCCATCTGCCCTGTAGAACTCACCAGAAACCCACCCTCTAGGGTGCCTGGGAAAGCCCTGGGCCGACAGGGCTGTTGGCCAGCCGGCGCGGCTGCCTGCCACACACTAGGGCTGGCCAGCAGAGAAGCTGCCCATGCTGCAGGAGCTGGGGGCGAGTAGGCCACAGGAACCCGCCAAGAGTCTAGGAAGGAAAGCACTTTCCTTCTGCCAAGTTTCTCCGGTCGCCTCTGATGACAAAGCTTGACATCATGCCAACTGATGGAGGAGAAATACTTAGAGGGTTCAGATTCATTTTCACAGAGAAGACAATGAAGGATGTGTTTGGAGCTAGGAGCCAATAAATAAACTAATTAATTAAAATTAATTGATTAAAAGACAACTGGCTTAGTCCTTTACCTCTTTTAGAAGGAAAAAAGAAAAGAAAAAAAAAACCAAAAACCCGTAGCTGGGTTATGTTGCAACTTGACCCTGGTAGTTGATCTGATGGCAAGGAGCAGGGATGGGGGTGGATCTCAGGAGATGTGCGTTTTTGCAAAGCACAGACTCCTGCATCTCCAATCAAGAGGGGAACATTAGCCTCCTCCAGGGAGGAGTGGACCATGTTGAGAGTGCCAGAGGGTTGAGGGAGAGCTGGGATTTTGTGGATTTAGATGTTCCCATCCCTAATCTCAGGGTCCCACCCCTCCCAGCCAGGGCCCTACTCTTGTCATAGCAGGTTTGCAGTAGAGGAGAATTCAGCTCTCTCTGTAGTCTTGCTGCTCCTAATTATGTTCCAGGCCTGGTCCTCGACTTTTCTGCCTTCTGGCTGCAGGAGATGAATTTCTCCTTGTACACTACAAAGCAGCCGCACTAATTCCATTGTTGGACAACAGATTGCCACAGATGGCAGCTAAAAACAACATCTATTTATTATTATTCTCATATAGTTCCAGGGGCCCAGAGCCTGAGCAGGCTTGACTGGGTTCTGCTTAGGGTATCTGGTTAACCATGCCATAATCAAGGGAGCAACATCCATCACTTTAACAGATTCCAGGAACTTAGGGTATAGAATCCTGGAGAACCGTTTCTAGAATTCTGCCTACCCCAGTCTACCCTCTGGCCCCAAAAGATTCTCATCCCCTCCCCATCAAATGCAAAATACATTCTCCTTGGGCTGGGGCTGGGGCTCAGTGGTACTTGCCTAGCATGTGTGAGGCACTGGGTTTGATCCATAGCCCCGCACACAAAAATAAGTAAAATAAAGGCATATATATATTATTTTTTTCTCCTCTTCTCAAGATGCCCAAGAACCTCATCCAATTTCAATATCAATTCAATGCCCCAAATCCCATCTATATATCATGAGCTCAAAAGTCCAAAATTTTGTTACCTGAATCGAGCGCAGATGAGTCTTAAGTGCATCTCCCAAGCACATTCCTTCTCCAGCTATGAGCCCATGCAATTAAAGAAAAGGAAAAAAAAAAACTATAGACCCTCTGAGAGTTTTGATAGACAATAGTGGGATAGTGTTGGGCACAGTGGCTCACGCCTGTAATCTCAGTGACTGGGACAGGAGGATTGCAAGTTTGAGGCCAGCCTCAGCAACTTAGGGAGACATAGTCTCAAAAAAAAAAAAAAAAGTAAATAATTAAAAAGAAAAGATAAAAAAGGCTGGGGATGTGGCTTAGTGGTGAAGTGCCCCTGGGTCAATCTCTATTACTTAAAAAAAAAAAAAAAGCCATCGGATGCAATTATATTTAATTCAACAAGGGAGAAATGTCACCCATCCAAAACGGTTTTTAAATGCAGTTGAACAAGTTCCATTAGGCTTGAAGGAAAAAAAAATCAACTCCATTTAGGTTTCAAGACCTGGAGAATGATCTTTTATGGATCTTGACTCTGCCCTCTGGGCTCTTGGGGCCACCCTGAGTCATCTTTCCTTTTTCATAAAAGATACCACATGTTTACACGGAGTTTGATCAACCTGCTTCTTGCCAGTAAAATTTGGGGGAACCAAAAATCTTTCATTTTGTTCTCTATCTCAGTACAGTTCACAGTGTTCCTACTGATATAAAATTTTCAAGGACCTTATGGACTTTGTATAGATTTTGCAAAGATTCACTCCATTAGACAAAAATTTTCTTCCCCACATCTTTCTAGAATGATCCCTTCTTTATATTTGTTTTCTATGGAGAACACTGAGAACAATTTTTTTTAAATGGGGCTGGTCATCAAGCCCAGGGCCTTACACATACCAGGCAAGCACTCTATCTCTCAGTCACATCAGTCCCAAGGATGACCTCTTGTGAGCTTCCTAGAACCCTGTGGTTTAATGAATAAGATCTAGGCGGACTATCCTCAGTAGAGGTTGAATCTCATTTCCCCAAATTCAAATGTTGAAGTCCCAACACCCAGTTCCTCAATGTTACCTTATTTGGAAATAGGGTGATTGTAGAGATAATTCGTTAAGATGAAGTCAAACTGGAGTAAGTTTGGGCCCTTAATTCAATGGACTGGGGTCTTGTAAAAAGAGGCAATTTGAACACCACAAGGGGAGTCTCATGTGAAGGTTAAGGTTGGAAGGATGCTTCTACAAGTCAAGGAGCTTTAAAGATTGCCTGTGAACCACCAGAGGTGAAGGGAGTGGCATGGAGCAGGTTCTCATGGACTCCAGAAAGGATCAATCCTGCCCCTGCCGCCATCTTGATCTTGTACCTGAAGTCTTCAGAATTATGTTAAGATGGTACATATTTGTTATTTAAGTCACCCAGTTTGTGATACTTCATG
Source organism: Marmota monax (assembly GCF_021218885.2). Lineage (NCBI taxonomy): Eukaryota > Metazoa > Chordata > Mammalia > Rodentia > Sciuridae > Marmota > Marmota monax. The sequence continues at coordinate 8,039,472 of NW_026694542.1, read as the reverse complement.
ATGGAAAACTTATGAAACTAATAACAACTTTTAATTTCTTCTGACTTTTAAAAAAATATTTTAGTTGTAGATGCACACTTTGTTTTATTTCTTTATTTTTATGTGGTGCTGAGGATCGAACCCAGTGCCTCACATACGCTAGGCAAGCACTCTGCCCCTGAGCTACAGCCCCAGCCCTTCTTCTGACATTTTCATCTGAGATTTCAGAAAAAAATTTTGTACAGCCCCACACTTGCTCTTATCGCTAAGCCAGTTTGAGGCAGCTTTTTTTCTGAATTTTAGTATCTTTTACAATCTGGCTAAGAATTTCCCAGATCAAGTTCTAACTGCTTTTGGTCTAATAGGTTTTTTCCTCCATTTGTTTCTCCCTTCTTACACTTTACTACAAGCAGCAAAAAGAAACCAGATTTTGCCTAGAAAATCCCCTTGGCTAAACATCCAAGTGCATTGCTTATGAACTTCATTCTCATTTTTTTTGTTTTGCAGTAGTGGACATTGAACCTAGGGGTACTATACCAGTGTGCTAGCCCACTGATAATGGGCCCTATCTATTCTTAGCCCTATCCATTCATTTATTTATTTTTGGTACCAGGGATTGAACCCAGGGGCACTCAGTCATTGAGTCACATCCCCAGCCCTATTTTGTATTTTATTTAGAGACAGGGTCTCACTGAGTTGCTTGGCACCCCACCATTACTGAGGCTGGCTTTGAACTCCTGATCCTCCTGTCTCAGCCTCCCAAGCTGCTGGGATTACAGGCATGTGCCAACACGCCCAGCGTTATTTATTTATTTATTTATTTTTATTTTGAGACAGGGTCTTGCTAAATTGCTGAGGCTGGCCTTGAACTTGCCTTCCTCCTCCTGCCTCAGCATCTGGAGTGGCTAGGTTTACAGGTGTCTGTGCTATGCCTACCTTAAATTCCGTTTTCCATGCAGGAGTTAGGCAAAATTCTGATAAGGTTGCTGCTGCCACTTAACAAAAGTCCCCCTCCTGTGGCTTCCAACAGCCACCTGTTCCTCACTTCTCCTAGGCTCTCACAGCTTGTCAAGACAGCCTTCTACTGATGGACCATTCCTGGAGACTGAGGCTTTCTCTAAGGCAATTTAGGATTTCTGCAAATTCTATAGAATTTATAATCCTCATGTCTTCTGATCAACAGTGTTTTCAGTGTCCATATTTTTACTGAAGTTCTATTGAAGGAATCTAAGTATTTTCTATCAAACTTCTCAAAATTCTTCCAGACTCCACCCACCTGTCCAATTCTAAAGCCATTCCCCCCCCCCCTTTTTTTTTTGTACTGGAAATGAACCCAAGGGTGCTTTATCACTGAACTACATCCCACAGTCCTTTTTAATTTTTTTTAAAATTTAAGACAGGATCTTGCTAAGTTGCTTAAGGCCTTGATAAATTGCTGAGGAGGCTGGCTGGCCTTCAACCTGTAGATCCTCCTGCCTCAGCCTCCCAAGTCACTGGGATTATAAATTTAACTGCCATTCTCACATTTTTAGATGTGTGTTATGTCACCTTGTTCCAAGATCCCACATCTGTTTTAGTTGTCTTATTGCTGTGTAACAGGGGTCACAACGGTGGCAGTGAAACCTGAGCAGTTTCACTCTTGCCTTCAACTAGAGAATGAACCATCACAGCCCTTCATCATCTTCCTCTAAAGCATCAAGAAGAGCCTTGGACTAGCTGAGAATTAGTACTTCCTTCATCTCAAGGGTCTGTGATATGGCAGCTCAGTGCATCCCCAAAGGCCAGCCACTCAGTCTGAATGACCGTCCTTCAGTTGGCAGGGCACTCAGCTCTGCCCACTAGTGGTGATTCAGAGTCTCGAGTGTTTGGTCTAAACCCCCACTTTGGAATCCGTGAACCACTCCTGGCACCAACCAAGGTGCCCCAGCAGATTTCCAAGGCACTGGCTCCAACACTGAGAACTCAAACCTGGGGGGTGAAGGAAGAGGACTGGCAAAGGATGGAGTCGAGCTGAGCTGCTGTCACAACAAGGACCAAGGATGACCTCACAGGCGTTCAGGAAAGGCTCCTCCAAGGCAAAGCTCTCCATCAACCAGTCAAGGATGTGGCTGCCCCTGGGGAGGGGAGGAGACCATCTTCCTGAGAGCAACTGCTGGGGAGGTAAGGCCAAGAGTAAGCCATGAGTAGTTGGTGCAGTGCCCCATCACCCCACTATCCTGGTTGGCTTTGGGTTTTTTGTTGTTGTTGTTGTTTTGGGTACCAGGGATTGAACTCAATCATGAGCCACATCCCCAGTCCTTTTTATATTTTGAGACAGGGCCTTGCTAAGTTGCTGAGGCTGCCTTTGAACTCATGATCCTCCTGCCTTAGCTTCCCAAGCCACCGGAATTACAGGCATGTGCCACAGCAACTGGCTCATGTGTTGTTGTTTTTTGTTGTTGTTGTTTGTTTGTTGTATCTTCCGATAGTTATTATTTTTACTTTTTATTAGTTGGCTATTGATGCACAACAAATTACCCACAAAATGGAGCGGCTTCCTGACAGAGGTCCACTTTATGCTTTGAATATATAGCCCTTGCTGCTCTGCCACTGTGACTTATTTTTAAAAGGACACGTTTCTCTTGCCTTCTCCCTCCTCCTTCCTAATCTCGCCCCCTCCCTAATCTCAGGGGAAACAGCATTGCCTTTCTTCCCCATGCTAGGAGGCTTTATCTGCCCTTGAACACACACATACCACAGGAAGGAAGTAATCCAGACTTTGGGGATAGCAACACAAGATCTCAGAAATGACTACCTCCCCAATTAACAAGTGAATTCCAACTCCAGACAGAACACATGGAATGTAGCCTTTGCATCACCTCTTTAAAAACCATCTGTTCTCCGGGATGGGCAGAGAGTCACAGCCTCTGGGACAGGAGTCCCTTGTGCTTCTCCTTTGCTAGCGAAGCAATAAAACTTAACTTTTTCCCTTTTTCCCAAAATTGTGTCATGTTATGGGCCCCAGGGACGAGGACCAAATTTTCAGCTTAAAACAACAAACACTTGTTGTTGTCTCATAGTTTCTATTGGCCATGAATTTGAACTTGGCTCAGCCTGTGTCTGCCATCAAGCTCCTGCCCCAGATACCTCCAGACTCTGTTGTAGCTAGAAGCTCATTTCCAGTTTTTATCTGGTGTGACGGCTAGCAGACCTCAGAAGGTCCACTTCCAAGTTCACCTACAGGGTTGCTGGCAGGCTTCAGTTCTACAGCATGTCCTCCATCGGCTGTCTGTGTCCTATGACATGGCAGATGGGGACAGGAGAGTAAGAAACCACATCTGAGAGTGTCTTTCTAACTTCATCGTGCCAGTGACATACCATCTGTGTGTGTGTGTGTGTGTGTGTGTTTTACCGAGGATTGAATTCAAGGGTACTTTACCAATGAGCTACACCCCCATCCCTTTTTTAAAAACATATTTTGAGTCAGAGTCTCCCTAAGTTGTCCAGGCTGTCCTCAAACATGCCATGCTCCTGCCTCAGCCTCCAGAGTTCTGGGATTAACAGTGTGTGCCACCACTATCGCCTCTGACTTATTGTATTTGTCAGAAGCAAATCACTAAGTCCAGCCCAGAACAAGCATGGTGGGGGTGGGATTACACAGGGTATGAATACCAGGGGGTGGGGATCACTGGGGATATCCTTGAGGAAGCTGCCTGTGAAATGCCAGATTCGTGGGACCCCAATAGACCTCCAGGAGCCGAATCCGATGCAATCACACAAGAGTCTTTATTGCAAGCTCGAGCCTGGACTGTTTCCAACGCAGCGGTCTCGAGGAGTGAGTCCTGGCCCTTAATTCAGTGAGGATTTAGTTTTTTTGGGGGGATACTCTATGTGTCACAATATCACACAGCAAATCATTTCACACCTCAGGAAAGTCAAACGACAACTCTTAACATTGATTAGCACATTCATTGGCAGGAACAAGTCAGGTAAGGGTGACTGGTGAGTTCAAGAGGTGGATACATTTGAACTGATTGCTTTAGGCCGCAAGGGGTTGCAAGAGTGTATACGCTAAACTGCAGGGTGGCCTAATCATATTATCAATCACAGAAACTACAGGGAGGGCCACCTGGTATTTCAGATATTTTCCCTGTCTCACTCTGATTGGTTGTTGCTATGGTCCGAAATTAGTTCTCAAGCATTCTTCTGGTCTTTTCAGGAACTTGCATTTGCTGAGTCAAGGACGTCTGGTGTCTGGTACAGACAAATGACTCAGCAGGTTAGCTATGTGCCTAGGAATGGGTTTTCCAAGGACAAAGAAAGGGTCATTCCTCCTCCCCTTTGGACAGGACCTGCTCTGAGATAGAGGCTGGTTTCTCAAAAATGGAGTCACATCAGTTTCTCACCTGTCCCTGACACTACCTCTCAAACACTGAGCTGAGCCTTTTACCTGCATCGCTTTCTTTAATCCTCACGAAGACCTGAAGGTAGTTAACAATGATCCCCATCTGCAGGTGTGGAAACAGGCTCGAAGTGGTTAAATTACTTGCTCATAGCCATACCAGACACTATTGGGGAGAGAAAAGCCTTAACACAGGTCTGTCTGAGAACAAGCCTGCGTGTTTCTAATTCCTTTGCTGAAGTATCTCCTTCAATAACATTTTGGGAAGGATGCAAAGTTGCTGCAAGAACAGTGAAGTCAGATCAAGGCTACTGTGTGTCCAGTGCAGGGTGGACTGCAGGGTGGGTTAAGGGCGAGATGCATCAGGCAGCAGGTTCTAAACCAGGCATCTCATAATCTACAAGTTCAAGAATACGGTCAGGAACAGGGAAGAGCACAACAAAAACGTGGTAGAAAGCAATCCTGAAACAGTTGTGCCATTGGTGAGGGATGCCATGGTCAAGTGGAAACCCTCCTTGACCAACTACAGATTGAAATTGAGGTAAAAAATAAACTGAATAGGAATAATTTAGCTAAAACTAATAGTTGAGGCCAAAAATGTTAAGCTTCTTATACAAGGTGAAGGAGGACCTAGTTACCAACCTAACTCAGCTCTGACTCCATCTTGACTTTCTGACTTTGATTTTTTTGTCTTTCCGAGTTCTCTTGAGCCTTTCTCTCCTGCAGTCACCTTGGATTTCAGGAACAAGAAGTCTTATGACAAGAGTCAAAACTATGCCCTAGGCAAGATCAACTTTCTTAACCTGACAAGACCTGACAAATCCTGAGATAAGGATGGACAGACCACCCCTATCAAGAGCACCTGTGCTGGCAGCTGTGCAAACCCTCCAGCCCTTGCCCTCACTTCCCTTCCTAGAAAAACCTCAAAGTCAATGTTAACCCTTCAAAGGCGGATAACCCTGTCCTCCTGGTAGACCTACATTGATTAAAACTTCTTTCCAGCCGTTCCCCATTATTTTCCATTTGGTTTTTGGTGGGGTGAGTGGTCAGACCGGATTTGTTGGATCCCCAGAGTCGCCTCTGACCTAGGACTCCAGTAATGAAGGGTCTGCACAAAGATCTCCATGTTAGAACAAAATCTGTGGGCTAATTTTTTTTTCTTTTTTTGGTACTAGGGATTGAACCTATAGCCACTTTATCACTTTATCACATCCCCAGTCCTTTTTTTCTTTTTTTTTTTTTTTGAGACGATCTCACTAGGTTGCATAGGCTGGCTTCAAACTTGTGATCCTCCTGCCTTGGGCTTCCAAGTCTCTGAAAATATTGGCATGTACCTCCATATCCCACCGAGTTATCTGCTACTGCATAACCAACTATTCCAAGCATTAGTGGCTTTACAAGAGCAATTGGCGTCTGGCGATTTTGTGGGTTGGCTGGGCAGTTACTCTGCCAATCTTACCGAGGCTCCTAAGCATGCAATTAGTTGTTGGAACTGCAGAGCTGCAGGGTCTGAGATATCCCTGCCGATGTCTGGGACTGGCAGGGACACTGAGAACTCTCATTACTTGGCCGTCTCGCATGTTCCAGGGGAATAAATTCAGAGGCTGCAAAGTGTCTTGTTCCACAGGTTCCAAGATTTGCACATCAGTTTTGCAATATTCTATTGGTAAAAGAAGTCACCAGCCAGCTGGGCACAGTGGCACACACACACCTGTAATCCTAGCGGCTCAGCTGGCTGAGGCAGGAGGAGCCACAAGTTCAAGGCCAGTCTCAGCAAATTAGCAAGGCTCTAAGCAACTTAGTGACACCCAGTCTCAAAAAATAAAAGGGGCTGGGGATGTGGCTCAGTGGTTAAGCACCCCTGGGTTCAATCCCTGGTACAGACAAAAAAAAAAAAAAAGACACCAGGGTAGCCTAATCAAGGGTGTGGAGATGGCCAGGCCTTTTACCAGAAACTTGGTGGAAGGGGCAAGGACACCACACAAAAGGGTTTGGACACAAGGAGGTGTGGCTCATCATAAATCACTATTATGATGATATACCTTGGAGGCCTTGAAAAGAGAGTTTATGTGTATATTTCAAAGAAGTGGCTATAGTTACCTATAGTGATACCAGCAGGGGGTTATAGGCCACCTGGAGAAAGGACTACCCTGTGTCTGGGATTTGAAGGCACTAGAGTAAACAACAGCTCATCTGTGCAGGGACTCTCAAGAGTTTGGATGCAGTCAGAAATAGAAACCAGTAAGCCTTAGATATTTTAGACTCCAGGTCAGACTCATTAGTGAGCCTTATTAAAATTTAGTGGCTCATGATCAGCATTTTAAAAAACAGAAAATATCAAACTGTGCATATACAGCTATTTTTCCTTGAAAATTTTATTTAAAAAATATATATATTTTTTAGCTGTCGATGCACCTTTATTTGTTTACATGTGATCTTGAGAATTGAACCCAGTGCCTCACACATGCTAGGCAAGCACTCTGTCACTGAGCCACAACCCCAGCCCCTTTTCTTGAAAATTTTATTCATTTACATAAATATATAAACTGTGTATGGTGGTGCAAACCGGTAATCCCAGAGACTTGGAAGGCTGAGGCAGGAGGATCACAACTTTGAGACCAATCTCAGCAATTTAGAGGGACCCTCAGTGACTTAACAAGACCCCATCTCAAAATAAAAAATAAAAAGGGCAAGGGATGTGGCTCAGTGGTAAATCATCACTGGGTTCAATCCTCAGTACCCCCCTCCCCAAAAAAAAAACATTTTAAGGAAATGGGAGCTCAGTGGCACAGTGCATGCCTACCTAGCATGCAGGAAGCACTGGGTTCAATCCCCACTACTGCCCCCCCCCCCAAAAAAAAAATCACATATAAGTGAATTAGATAGCAAAATATTGGTGAAATATATTTCTGATTAAACTCAGGGCCGGAGTTTGAAAGCACTGATTTAGTTCACACTGAAGAGTATTTACTTGGTACAGATGAGCAATGTGCTAACACATCTCTAGACAGAGATGCAATGGTAATTCTATGATTTCGCCAATTTTGTTCCATTCTAAGAGGTTTCATACAAAGGGAAACTGGAACAATAAGATTTCCTTCCTAAGCACTGAACTCCCTCATTGAGATCCTTAGAAGGAACAAAGCAGGGTGGGTCGTGAGTGGAGGAGCTTGGGACACAAACTAGTTGCTCTCTCATTCAGTGCATTCGTGCCTGTGAGGCGATTACACATTACAAGGGACCACATGGGCCACACTATATTTGATAATTGTTTGTTTATTGTGGGGTTTCCTTCACTGGAAAGCAAGTGTCAGGGAGTAGGGACTGTCTTGTTTACTGCTGAATTCCCAGCAGCAAACATGCAGGATAACTAAATGAATGAATGGTGGCAGGGGTGGGGATAGAAGTCTCATCCCAACTATTTTACAATCACTTCTTCTCAAGGACTAAATTTTGTATGCTGTTTGCATCTTTGTTTATTTTTCTTCAAACTGGTTCAGAACCCAAATCCTGATCCTTTCCCCAAGTACTCTTCCCAAGGACATTTTCAGATTATCACTCCAACGGACAGAGTAATGTTAGTGGGACCAGTGAGCACGGAGCTAGGCAGCACTGCAATCGGTCTAGTTTTGGTCAATGGCCTTGAAGACAAGTATTCCCAAAGGACGAGGCAGGGTAGTGGTCTGGGGCCGTCCATAACCATCACAGAGACAATAGTCATTCACTCTAGTAAGGCTTGTAGGATTGTTCATTTTATATTAAAAGGGAAATTCATTAAGCAAGGGAACTAAAAAATGCTCACCAGAAGTAAGGAAGAAATGAAGCAAAGAAAGACACAGGAGGGACATGCTTTTTTTTTTTTTTTTTTTACTTTGAACATTAGCATTAAGTTGGTTACCGTACACATCCAAAGGCCCAGCATCTCAGGAAAAAAAAATCATTAAGCGGCACACCTTGTACCAGAGTCTCACAAGAATAAAATATACAATGCTACATTGAGTGGTTAAAAATACACAAAAAGTAGTTTTAACAATCTATAAATTTTTTATACTTAAAATCATGATTGAGTTGAAATAAAAAAGTGCATTTCAATTGCTAAAAAAATAATATTGGTATAGTTAACACACGGGGGAAAATCAGCACACCGAGGGATCTGACAGGATGTGGGGAAACAGATGACCCAGGGAGGCCAGGCAGTGCCAGCCGGTTCAGGAGCCCACCCCACTGCAGTTCCCTTGGGCCAAGCAGCCCTCCTCTCCCTGGTCTTTCCCATCTTAAGAGATCCTGTCCTACCTACCTGTCATTGAAAGACTCCTCTAAACTTCTTTGCAGCATGATAGATACTTTCCCTACACAGAGTCCAACTTGATCTTCAACAGCATCTCCACAGAGAGGTAGGAGAGGGACACTGCCCCATTCTGGACTTGACATAAGTACCCCAGCCAATGGCCTTAATCCTTATGACCTAGCAGGCAGAACAGGGACCAAGCAGCTTCTATTTTGTCAAACTCCTTTGGACAATATTCAACATTCAACAACAAGCTTTGTAAACCTAACGCTAAACAATTCCTGGCAAGCAAACTGGATTTTCTTTTCTTGAAGAAATGAGGGAAAGTGCAAGTGATTTCAGTACTGTTGGGGAAAACAAAATGAAAAACAAATTGCACCTGGGCACCTGATACCTAAACCAATCGCAGCTTCAGTTTCGTTTTTTGTAAAGTGTTGGAATTATAAGTGAACGGACTTGGCAGGGAAAAGGGGGCCAGGCAGAAATCAGTTAAGAAGGCCTTCCCGGGTGTAAATACTTCCCGGATCAGCAGGGTAAATATTCACAGCCTGGCGTTTTCCCTTAATTGATGACTGACATGTTCCCTATGAAGATGCTACTGCAATGAGCTCAAATGAAACTCCAGGTCTGAGCTGATGAGGGGGGAGAAGCCTCAACACACACCCTACAGAGAGAGCACAGCTGGAGTTTTAAACTAGAGGAGTGCCTGCTGCAGGAAATCTCCCCCACCCTACCTGGACAAGGAGGTCCAAGCTGCTGTTGCTGCAGGTGGGATGTGGAAGAAGGAAATAAGGAGGGTCACCTTCCTGCTGTGCATTCAGCACTTGCAGATCCTTCAAGGCAAGGCTTGTAATCTTGGTCACCACTCTTAACAAAGACTAGTTAATTGAACTGCCTGACCCACAAGGACCATAGACCTGCGCATCAATCTTTGCTTGCATCATGAAGGCTAAGCAACTACTGGTCTTAGTAATGAGGGAAAATGCCTTAAATAATCAAGATACACAAATAAGCACTGAGTCAAGAGACAGCACTCCAGAAAGACTTAAAAGGGGATCTTTATAAGCTGAGAATAAAGGTAAAGTACCTTATTGCCCCCTTGTGGAAAGAGCCAGTACTGCATATGCCCATGTCCAGAAATGAATAAAATGCATACTAGAATTATTGGAAGATTGAGAACTCATCTGATTTTCTGAGGCCACATATATACCCTCAAAAATACAACTGTAGAAGTAAACATCAAAACTATGCCACATTGTTTTTCTTTTCGACCCAATGAGGTGAATAATCAAGACATGAAAGATGTTTCTAGGAGGGTTAAGAGTTCTAGGAGGATAAAATACTTTCCACCAACTTTCAACTACAGGGAACCAGTCTCAAGTCTTATGCAGGATGTGTCCTTCTGATCACATGGCCCCTTTTCACCTGTAAAAGGTGGGGAGGAAGTTGTGTTCATTCACAGGAGCCAGACATTCAGAAAGAACTCCTCTTTGGCACATCCAGTACAGAGACAGGCTCTGTGGATCCAACTATCCAATGCAAGTATCAAATTTCCTTCTGAAGTAAGCAAAATCCAGGCTCCATCCTTTTTTTTTTTTTTTTGCCCCGTTTCCATTTCCTACATATCCTTTTAAGAATCATTTTCAAGTAATTTGAACATCCCTAATCTTACCAGAGAAGCTAAAATAGCATGAAAGCAACCTGGAGTCGGAGCTGTAGGGACACTTCTCGGGGCAAGAACTCCCTTTGATACTTGCACTAAATGTTTCCTACTGAAGACAAAAAACAAGGCAGCAGTCTGTCTCAAAAGACACGGTTCCTCCAAATGACAGGCCAATATGGCTCTCTATTGTTTTATTGCCTGGGACTCTGGAAAGCAACATATTTTAGACAGCCAGTTGTACTCAAGTAGCAAAATTCTAGGTCAATAATGGGCATTAGCAAGGCAAACTGAAGTGAAAAGAATTTAAAACAATAAACTCGTTACTGATTTCTCTAATACAGAAATCTACCTCTTATATTTTGTAAACTTGTCTTTCCATTCCAAATAGTGAAACCTTTTGATAGCTTGAATTTATTCATTATCGCAATACCCAATTTTTACAACCAATTTTTATGAATAGCATACTGTTTATCACCAGCCAACAGGGGCTAACAATCTAGTAACAGCTACCTTTTTAGACTCCCACCTTATGTGGTTATTAGTCTTGAAAACCTGAATACTAATAACTTTAAGGGAAGAGACATGAGACTTTGGGTCAGAAAGCAAAGATTTTGACCAAGGCCAAAATATTCAATAGTTTTATTTGCTGACAAAATGGAACCCAATTTCTTTCTTTCTTTCCTTTTTTTTTTTTTTTTTTTGTGACTCCATGGGTTGAACACAGGAGCACTCCACCACCACATCCCTAAACCCCTTTCTTAAATTTTATTTTGAGACAGGGTCCTACTAAATTACTGAGGTTGGCCTTGAACTTGCCATCCTCCTGCCTTACCTCAAGAGTCCCTGGGATCATTTTTCTCATTTTAAAGGGTTCATTTGTTTTTACCTTTGGAGGAGAACTTAGGAGCAATCAACCTGTACACAGCACAGACTAGTTTTGGCTGTGAACGATTAGCCAATTGCTAAAATAAATTTTATCAATGAAATGCCCATATCACAGACAGAACACACTTTGACCCTCTGTTTATTACATCCTTCAGGTGTTATGTATCAATCATACTTTTAAAATGAATTAGATGACAATAACTAGAAAAGAAAGTAAATAGAGGTTTTTGAGAGATGAGAGAGGCAGATTAAAAAGAAAGAAAGAAGTGAAGGTCTTCTTTTAAATCCAGAGAGCAATTTTAAATTCATTTTGACTAAAAGAAAGTTATGGGTACAACCTTGCAAAATATTTGCAAAAGAGAAGAGGGTGCAGAGCAACAGCAGCATTCAGAATCCCTTTGTCAGGAAGGGCAGGCATTCAGGAAGACTTCAGATGAGAAAACGATGTACAAAAGAGACTCAAGGACCTTTAAAGGAACATCTAGCTTCTCATGAAAGAAGGTGAAGAGCAAGATAAGGATAATATCTTTCAACACTAGCAACACAATATATGAATAAGATGTAAATCAAAGTTTAAAAGGTAAACAGAAAACACATGCAGGAACAACAAAAAAATATGTTCAGAATTCTTGACCAAGGTTTTAGCCAGTTTGTAGAGTTAAACCCTTCGGAGTAAGGGTGGATCCCAATACTCATGCAGAATGAAATAATCAGAGGTAGGATTTAGACCAGGGAAATAATGCTCCAGGATGCTGGCTTTTTGAAGGCACTCAAGAACAGAGTGAGAGAGACTGAAGCTGCAGTGAGATCACAACCCTAGACAGAGAGGCATATTCTCACTTTATCTGTCATAAACAAACAAAAACAATGCCAGGAACACAGGGACAAGACATGTATCATGGAGTGATCCACAGAGTTGACAAGGTAGAAAGAAACCCACTTCATGAGTCATTTCTTACAACAACATAGCTTCTACTTAGGAAACAAGAAAGAAAAGTTTGTTTTCTGGATATGCAATTCTGCAAATTAGTCTGAATTAAGTAACAAATTTGATAAATGGTAAGTTATCTAGTTCTTTAAACAAATTTACTGAGGCTGAAGCTTCAACATTGGGAAAACTTAGGAGTTTGATTTTCCTTAAAGTCTTGCAAAGCCTATCCTCTAAGACAAAAAGATCTGGTCATAAAGTCTATAAAAATGTCTACAGAGTATAAAAGTATAGAACTATGAAAGTGAATATTCTGATGGCAATTTTTATGGCTTCCATAGAAAGTGTAGAGAGGACCTCTGGTTTGCATTATCGAGGTAGTGTCCAGGGTTAGAAGGTTGTCATTATCTCTTATGAATGCTACAGATGACAAAAGCAAGTCAGCTAGGGCGTTGTTATTGCATGAGATGCCACTATCTCTAATGGCTTATAACTTCATTCCTGAAAAAAATGGTCTTTTGGGAAATTCCTATCTTGATGCAGGCAAAGGAAAATTAAGACCCAATATTTACTTGTTTAGTTTTACAGTTGAAAGAATTCCAAGTGAGCTGATTTTTTAAAAAAAATTATAGTTAACCGATAAAATGCTTAAGTGTAACTTATCCCCATTTTAATTAAATCCTCCCCAGTCTGGAACATCATCATGTGGACCAGCAATGCAACAAGAGTTATCTTTTCCATAGAGTAGCTCAAACAGAAGTGTTCATCTAACATGAACACTTAAAAAAAAAAAAAAAGTGAAAATAAAAACCTACCTACCACAGGATGTTGTATAAAAATTTGCAAGGTGGGCTAAATTTACCTATACATCTGCAAAGAATTTCTTTCTTTGTTCCAGATTCTCAAAATTTAAAACTTCCAGTGAAATAAAAATGAAACTAAACACACACATCCATTCAACAAAAATAAAAACTGAAAAAAAATTTAAGAAGTAAAAAATTCAAAGTTTACAAGTTCCTCTTCAAAGCATTTTGCCTGCAGTTAGTGGGCTAGGAACAATCAAATTACAGGGAGCATTCTAACCACAATAAAAAGGTACTTCCAATAAAGCGTAGTTTTTCTTCTTCATTTTTTTTTTTTAAAAGATGGTATAAAATTATGGAAACTTCTATGCTCAATCATTAATTTAGAATAACTGGTGTAAAAGGTAGACTATAAAAGTATGTGGGAGTGATCTGCACAGGTTTCTTTGAACTATGGTAAAGTTTTATTCAGAGATGTTTGCTAAAAGTAAGAATCAAATCGTAAAGATACGTAGAAAGGAGGCCATGTGCCTTTAAACTATTCATCCTTTTTTCTTCATTCAGATTTAAAAACCTACCTCAGTATAAGCCTACCTGACTCAATTTGAGAAAACAGGAACCTTTTATTAGGGCTAAAGAAGAGTTTACATTTGAATGATAAATCTATGAGAAAAGAATAGAAAATGCAAAAAAAAAAAAAAAAAAAAAAAAAAAAACAACTAACTACCAAAAATGCAATGTCAACTCAAGAAAGTCCTTGGGAAATTTTCCTCAAATAAGTAACCCTTGCAATGATACAAGCCTTTAAAGACAGTATAAGATATAGTAATGAGAGACAGCCTCATTATCTATATAATGCTGAAATGTGGCCTTTATTGTCTTTGAGATATAAGTACAGATAAGGGCTGAGGACTCAAACTCCTCCAGAGTTGTTTTTTTTTTTTTTTTTTTTTCAAAAACAGATAATGAGGAGGTCATAGGCTTTGAAGAATTCATGGGGTGCTATAGAATATGCAACTTTATTTTGGTAGAGGACCCCAACCAAATTTTCAACCCTGAGTTTGAGTCTTCAGCACGTTAAACCTGATGCACATACATGTTTTAAGGCTTAATCCTTTAGTTCTTGTATTCAGAAGCATTAATATCATGACTATTCTTAATGCATTTCATTATTCATACATAAAATGACACTGATGAGGAATCATATTCTGAGAAGTTTTCCGGAAGACCACAAATCCCAAATAAGGAAAGGTACACCTATCCAGGGGAGAAAATTGTAAGTTTCTAGATTGTTCCACAATACATTTCACTAAAAATTATACTGTGTGACAATGTTAATTCTTTTTTTTTCCAATCATTTTTTTCCTTCTGTAAGAATAGTGGTGGCTATTTGCTTACTATTTTTTGTCTGTGTAACAGATATTTTCTTATGGCTATAGCTGCTTGAATGAAAAACAAAAGATGACTACCTGAATTTTCCAGTATATAATTATAGAACATCTCATGAAATAGTTGATTCAGTGGTCTCAAGTCTAGAGTTCAGAATTGCCGCCCAATTCTACACATTTATTTAGAACAAAATAAGGTATAACCAATTAACTAAGGTATAATTTACATCTTTTTATAAAACTATTTTAATATTACAGGCCTGACCATGAAATAATGATAAAAGTCTACATAAAAGTGTGGATTTACAAACTTGTCATGGAATGCAAAAGAGACTGTGGAGGTCAGGTCACTAAAGTTATAACAGTCAAAATCAAGGAACTAAAATTCCTTACCAGCTTGGGTACCTGGGGGCTCAAAGAATGTATACAAATATTAAAAATACCATTCTTTAAAACTTACATCCAAAAACAGGAAGAAAAATATGTCTTAAGATATTTTTCTGCCTCACTGCAAAATTTTCCTATGCATTATAGAAGACAAAGGCAAAATCGGAAGGAAAAAAATTGGAAACATTAAACCAAAAAGCTAGTAGAGAGTGGTCTGTTTAAAAATAGAGCCCTAACTTCACAAATGAGAGTTCCATTTATCCCTGCTACAGAGCTAATCATCCAGAAAAGTGCTTGACACATATCTGCACATTTCATATAAAAATAAAAAATAAATAAAAGAGTTCTGATTCAGGCAATGATTTAAGAGCCCGAGGAAAGAGAAATGAAGACATTTCAAGATTAAAAAAATGGAGGAGGGGGTGTGGGAACTCAGTTGTTTGAGATGAAGAAATATAAAATTTGTAGCTTCTAATGAGTCTGGATAAATGTGGTCAGTTAAATGCAATCATTGTGTTAGCCCTTCTGTTCAACCTTCCCTTCCAGGTAATCAGCTCCTGGTTGATGGTGCCCATTGGAAGACCCCCAAACTTGAAAAAGGAAGCCACCTAGAAAAACGAGAGAGAGGTGCTGCTCTCTTCCTCACCTAAGGGTGCTGGTGTTACATAACTATCTTCAGAGGACAGGGCAGCAAAACCTAGGAATTTCCCCTCAAAGTTGTAGGCATATCCACATTTCATGTATAACATAAAACTCAACCAATTTGTCTTCTCATTCAAATTTCTCAGCCACTATCAGCAATAAGTTTATGATTTTGGTTTACTTACTATTTTAGTTTTTCATAACAATTCTAGAAAAATAAAGCAACCTCAAAAACAGAGACTCTAATTTGTCTTCCCAGAAGAGTTAAATGTAAACACAGTTCCTAAGGAGAGTAAGAAACAGATGTGACTAAGATGAAATAATCTCTACTTCCTTCTAACAGTGAACAACTTCATTCAAGACTTTTCAAGGCAGGACCCCCTGTAAATCATCCATTCAATGCATGTGGGGCCCAAAGCAACACGGAGGAGAGGAGCATGTCAGTGAGGCTGATGGACATCTGAGAGCTAAGCAGAGATTTTTAAACTACCAAGTACTTACACCACACTCTGAAAGCAAAACCTCGGTTTTTGCAGGAACCTGGTCTGGCGACCCTTGCAGACACATCTAGTCTCTGAAGCACCTTTGAGTTGTACGGATGTAAGAATAACTTTGAATTATAGAAGTTATATGCATCTTTAAGAATCACATTTTGATTATTATAAAATTTTTTTTCTATTTTACAACATAGGTTTAGCTACACAGAAAAAATTACACCGCTTATTGAAATACATTTCATTTTAGAAACAGACTACTAAAGAAGTCTATACAAAACCTCTAAAATAATTTCTGTAGTAAAATAAAGAGTGCGTTAGGAGAGCTACACAAAGAAGAAAATTTCCATCTTTCTCTATAATGCTTGATATACTGTGAAACATGGCCAGCTTAACTCTGTAGCCAGCACCAAAAGCTGAAAAGAATTCATTACAATACACAGTGATACAATTAATGCTCTGGATTAATCTCACAGCCTTCCCGATTAGTACAAAGGAGACCAGGCCTATCCCCTCTTTGAGGAGAAGTCCAGGATATAAAAGCAAGCATACCTCATCAGCTGATATGAAATTATAAAATCCCACAAGTCTGAGTATTTGAAATTTATAAAAGTCGTCAGAAAATGCAAGCAAATTGGGCTTTAGTTTAGTGGTTCCCTGGTTTAGATGAGTTTCCTTGTGAGCTCAAGGTCGTCTTCTGGTTCACTCCCTTGGGTCTGCTGATTCACCCCAACAATGGCAAAGCCCCTGAGGGAGCTGAGGAGAGCCTGAGAAGTGCAGAAATGCTCCACCAACTCACCGTGGGAACACAACTGGGGAACGCGCTTAAGGAGATGGATGTTAATGATGCGGTGCTGAACTGTTCTTCTCTGCCAGGTGCCGCAGAAAGGTGTCCTCACTCTGGCCTCTGTGATTTAAAGGCTCACTCTTGAAGAGAGCTGGTGGTGGGGGCAGGTGAGGGACTGGAGGGATAGGAAGGTGGTGCGGGTGGTGAGGGTGCGGGTGGATGTGCAGGTGAGAGAAGGGGTGGGGGATGGGCCGTGGGGGAAGAGTGCTAACGGGGTTCATACTGACGGGAGGAGCCGGGGTGGTGGGTGTATTCACCACAGAAGGAACTGGGGTGGCTGGGGCAGTTGTGAGTGGGATCTGGACGGCAGGTGGCACATTCACGGGACTGGTCACCCGAAAGCACTTCTCCTTGTGGGCCTTGAGCATGTTGGAGAAACGGAACCGCTGCCCGCACACGTCGCAGGGGTAGGGCTTTTCGCCTGTGTGAGTTCTGCGGTGCCTCTTCATGTTGGGGCGGCTGGTGAAGCTTTTGCCACAGATTTCACAGATAAAGGGCTTCTCTCCTGAAATGAACATGGAAATGGATTAACCCACTGGGCAATAACTATCTGCTGATGTTATTCCTCATATTTACAAAGGAGATTACCACTTCTCTTCTGCACGCATCTTACATTCTAGTCATAAAAGAGTCACCCAGATTGCAACTTAAGAGATCAGAGCAGACACAAGTACGACTCACTCACATGCAATCTACCATCTTGGTTTGGTTAATGGAGAGGGGACTGGGGGAAGGTGGTGGCGGCGCAGGGGTCTGCAGCTGCATGGCTTCTTCTCTTCACACTAGCGGGTCCCTTTAACTCCTGCTAGGAGCACTTGCTGTCACTTCAGTTGCCACTCCTTTCCTTCTCCATGTATTGAGACTTACAGTATACCAGGTTCTAGTCTAATCGCTTCACATCTACTAATCTTGGTGATCCTCACAGTGACCTTACAAGGTGATATGAGGAAGTTAAGAAAGCTGCTGACTGTTTGTTACAGGAGGGTCCAAACTGAAAACTCTAAAGTCTTGCTCCAAAGTCTGTGTCTGTATGTGGACCAGAGTACTCACACTCCGGGTGCATTTCTGTACACACAGAGGGATGTGTTTTCTTACTCTTTTTCCTCCACTTTGGGACTCCCCATAACTAGGAGCAAAGTCCTATGGTCACAGTCATATTTCTTCTCTCCACTTTCTTATTCTAGTAGAAACCTTAACGTCTCCTATTGCCTTTACCACAGAAGACAGAATTTCCCTTGCTTCCCTGAGGGATCAGTTTAAAGAGTTGGAAGGGGCCAGTTTGCTCCATCTGTCAGTGCTATTTCCAAGCTATTGTGTAGCTCTTATCTTTCCGCTTTCCATTATTCCAGCCCTGCACTGAGGCTCCTCACTGTGACTCATACTCACATCTGAATGAGTTCTAGCTCATCTTGTTTTCATTCTTTTAAAATCCATTTCCTCCAATCATCTTTAAAACTTCAAAGTCTGTGTTATACAGAAATGTTACCATGATTATCTCTAGGTAATGGGATTATGCATATACTGACTTTATTATAAACACTTATCTGTATCTTCTGTTTTTCTAAAATAAACACAATTTACTTATATAATGGAATGTTTTAAAAACACAGTTGTTTGATAACTCATTAACCCCCTGAACCACCTCCTCCTTGACTCTCCAGAGTTAGTATTCTTCACTCACAACAGCTACCTAGAAATAGAGCTGAAGGACCTAATTTTTGAATTACCATGGTCTGAGAAAATACTTTCCACCTGATTCGCTGATCACTACTTAGTATACCAGACACGATCCCTTTTACCAACCTGCAATCCTCCTGCCTCAGCCTCCCAAGTCATGGGCACAAAATGTAATAACTGGCTAAACATTTAAAATCGACCACCTAGCTGAGCATGGTAGCACAAGTTTGTAATCCCAGTGGCTTGGGAGGCTGAGGCAGGAAGATTGCAAGTTCAAAGCCAGTCTCAGCAACTTAGTGAGACCCTGTCTCTAAATAAAATATAAAAAGGACTGGGAATGTGGCTCAGTGGTTAAGTGCCCCTGGGCTCAATCCCCATACCAAAACAAACAAACAAACAAAAAACCCAAGAAAATCAACCACTTGTATAACATTCCATGGCCATATTTAGTTGCTAGAAGATACAGGAACAGCTAACTTCATCAAAGTAACTAGACCAGCATGTATATCAATACACAAAGACATACCTAATAAAGCTGACCTAACATTAAGAAAAGAGTTATTATGAGGAACCCAGAGAAAGGATGTTATAAACGAAGACAATCTACAGGAAAGATTGCAAAGAGCAAGAGTCTGGATAGCTGTCTTTTGTACTGTTCCAAGGAAAAAATGATCTAGTCAACAAATGAACATCAGAAACATATGCATCTATATACCTAACCTGAATCTTTTTCTTGAGCTTTAAGCTTACTTTTCAAACTGCTTACTGGTATCTCCACTTGAATGTCTTACAGATATCTCAAAATTAAATTAATTAGCCTACCTACGAATCTGCTCCTCCCTCCACTATTCCCTACTGTGAAAATAGTACAAAGCCCCAAATCTAAGACTAACCCTTGATTCTTTGCTCCCACATTACCAATATCCATTCAATCACCTTGTTCCTTTGACTCTACCTTGTCCGTGGCTGAGATTTCATCCACTGCCATTTCAGTTCATATCATCACAGTTGTTACCTGGATTACACAACAGCCACTTGACCAGTTTTACCATCTCTGTTCCTGCTCCCCACCCTCCAGTCCTCTCTTCACACTACTGCCAGACTTAACTCTCAGAGAGTTGTGTCACATATTACTTAAAATCATTCTCTTTTCACTGTCCTTAAAATAAAGTTCAAAATATTTTACAGGGCATAAGGGGTTCTTTGTGATCTGATCCCTGTGTAATGCTCTCCAGTATTACAGTGATCAGTCTCCCTGCCCCTCACACTCCTCCCTGTGCTTTTACGGCCAAATCACTGTCATGCTTGCTCACCTGCCCCCAAGCCTGACCAACAGCTCTGTGGACCCAGGAACTATCTCAGTCTTGCTTACCTTAGTAGTGCCATTTAGCAAACTCTTAATAAATATTTGTTAATTAAGATATATCTCTTCCCCTATGTTTTAAGATCTCTGAAACTGGCATATACTTTATAATCAATGACACATCATGTTTAATTTATAGCATTTCCTCAGCAGTATATAAATGTTGTCTTTCAACTGATGGCTTCTTGGATTCAATGATGTATAGCACTCACTATTAAGATCATTCAGTTGCCTTCCTCTGTTCTACTTCTCTGTTCCTGACAATCTTCTGATTATAACCTATCTTCTAATATAGATTTTTCCTTAGGCAAAGAATATTCTGACTAAAGAGCATTAAGAATTCTGAACTAGCTGGTTGTGGTGGTGCGCACCTGTCATCCCAGTGACTCAGGAGACTGAGGCAGAAGGATTCTAAGTTCTTGGCCAGCCTCAGCAACTGAGTAAGACCCTCTCACCCTCTCTTAAAATTAAAAAAATAAAAAGGACTGGGGTGTAGGTCAGTGGTAGAGAGCCACTGGATTCAATCACTAGTACTGGGGAAAACTATCTGCCATTCATAATTTAATAGACTGGCAATTTTATTTGCATGTTATTAGGACTCTTTAGCACATATCATTTCCTCTGATACTGAGCTGCTTGGGCACTCCGACAAATCCTGGAAGCTGATGTCCTGTTATCTTGCTTCATTAAATTTATATCACAATCATTAAATGGATGATTTGGAGTCATATTGCCTTGGACAAGTTTTCTAATCCCTGAGCCTAAGCTTCCTGATCTGAAAAATAAAGATAATAACCTAAATAATAGGTTATTGTAATAGAGTACACAAGTGGAAATGCTTAGAGCAGGATGTGGTAATAGCAGACACTCAATGCATTTTAGATACTTTTATTATTATCACCATCATCATTCATCAGACTGTAGGCTCCTTGAGGGCAGAAACCAGGTCTTCATCCTTATGTCCCTAAGCACAAGACACTCAGCCCAGTACAAGGAGAATCGCAAGTGTTTTACTCTGAATTCACCCCATGTCCATACCATACCAGGAAGCCCTGCCTTGTGGCTGATTAGCTTCCCTAGATTAGTTGTGCCTCACTTCTCTTTATCTACAAAGAAATAGCCCACTGAATGTCAGTTTTCACAACTGCCTTAATGCCCATCAAAATATGCTGTTGTCTCTAAATATAGTTTCATCCAGACTTAAATAATTTCTTCCTTTGGAACTGGGGATTGAACCCCAGGTACACTTTACCACTGAATGCTTTACCAGCACTTTTTTTTTTTTTTAAAGAGAGAGAGAGAGACAGAGAGAGAGAGAGAATTTTAATATTTATTTATTAGTTCTCGGCGGACACAACATCTTTGTTTGTATGTGGTGCTGAGGATCGAACCCGGGCGGCACGCATGCCAGGCGAGCGCACTACCGCTTGAGCCACATCCCCAGCCCTTTACCAGCACTTTTTATTTTTTATTTTAAGAAAGGGTCTTGCTAAGTTACTGAGGGTCTCACTAAACTGCTGAGGTTATCCTTGAACCTGTGATCTTCCTACCTCAGCCTCCTGAGTCACTGGGATTACAGGTGTGTGTTACTGTGCCTGGCTCCCTTTTCCTTCTCCAAAGCTAACCCTTCTCCCCTAGTCTGCTTCCCATCATTCTTATTGATGCCAAGAAACTAGAGGCTTATAGCTATTATGTAATTCTGCTAGTGAGTGGCAGGGTCCAGGCTTGTCCAACTCTACCATCCAGCTGCTTTTCACAACTTAAGTATTACAAATAATACTACAAGGCAGATGACAGGACAGCAGAAGTATTTCAATATGGATGTTAAACAAGGTCTAGCACATTTAATATAGAAAGAGTTATTATAAACAATAAGAAAAATCAAACACTGCAACAGAAAGATGAACACAGAAAAGGTACAAAGCAAATCAGAAAAGAAAATGCACTGATAATATACATGTGAAAAATGTTCAATCTTAGTTAATATTAGTTACTTAATATTCAATTATACAATATTAATTAAATGTAAATTAATACAAGAAGAAACCACTTCTCACCTATCAAGTGAGAAATATTACAGTTAGAAGGGTGAGAGAAGCCAGGCACTGTGGCACACGCCTATAATCCCAGCGGCTCTGGAGGCTGAGGCAGGAAGATCACATCTTTAAAGCTAACCTCAGCAAATGAGCAAGGCCCTGTCTCAAAATAAAAAATTTAAAAGGCTGGGGATGTTGTTCAGTGGTTAGGTACTGCTGATACCAAACCAGAAAAAAAAAAAAAAAGGTGAGGGAAATGGGGATTTTCATGCACCGCTAGTAGGAGTCTATGTGAAGGGCTATTTTGCAATACATGCTGCTAAGTCAAAAACGTGTACACTCTCTGCCCTAATAATCCTACTTCCAGAATTTGATCTAGGGAAATAATTTTGGATGTGTAAGCTACAAGGTTGTTTATCACCCTATTGTTTATAACAGCAGAAAAACTGGAGACAGAAAAAACAATGTCCAACAGGAACTGGCTAACCAAATGGAGGAAACATCTTTTATTTTATAGGACTGTTGTAAAGATTTTATTGACTAAATGAGGTCATGTATGTAATGCCTGGCATTTTGTGTAATAATAAATAATAGTTGCTCTTATAGCAAATTTATAAGAAGAAATCTTATTTAGAGATTTAAATTCCATTGCTGATAATGACATGACGTATAAGATAAAGAACAGGTTACACTAGCGTATAAAGACTATATTATTTTATTTTATTTTACTGCTAGGGATTGAACCCAGGGCCTCATGCATGCTGAGCACATGTTCAACCACTGAACCACACCCAGTCCCTTGTTTCCTTACTTTTCATATCAACACAGAAACACATATGCATAGTATGTATGTCTATATGTATTAAAAATTAGAACATTTTTAAAAAATGGATGCATGCTATAACATTAACAGTGGTCTTGTTGGTAAGATTTTATTTATTTTTTTGGTACTGGAGATTAAACCCAGAGGAGCTTTACCACTGAGCTATATCTCCAGCCCTTTTATATTTTGAGATAAGATCTCATTTTTTTTATTTTGAGACAGGATCTCATTAAATTGCCCAAGCTGGTCTCAAACTTGTGAATTCCCTACCTCAGCCTCCTGAATCACTGGGATTACAGGTGTGCAATACCCTACCCAACAAAGATTTTATTTTTATTTTATGATTTTCATAGTTTCTGATAATTTAATAAATGTATATTACTTGTTTTTTTAAGGGAGGGGTACAAGGGATTGAACCCAGGGGCACTTTACCATTGAACCACAACCCCAGGCCTATTTTTAAGGTTTTATTTTTGAGACAGGGTCTCGCTAAGTTGCTTAGGGCCTCCCTAAATTGTCCTTTTTACTTTCTTATTTTGAGAAGGGTCTTGTTAAATTGCTGAATGTCTCATTAAATTGCTAAGGCTGGCAATAATTTGTGATCCTCCTGTCTCAGTCCCGAGTTGCTGGGATTATAGGCAAACACCACTGTGCCCAGTATGTATCACCCTTTTAAGGAGAAAGATAAAAATTTAAGTGAATTGTATTCCTTTAGAAAAAAATAGGAAATGTTCAGCTAGTCTATTTTTTTTCAAGATAAGAGAGACAGAGACAGAGACAGAGACAGAGAGAGAGAATTTTTTTTTTTAATATTTATTTTTTAGTTTTTGGCAGACACAACATCTTTGTTTGTATGTGGTGCTGAGGATCGAACCCGGGCTGCACACATGCCAGGCAAGCGCGCTACCGCTTGAGCCACATCCCCAGCCCCAGCTAGCCTATTTGGTCAAAGAAAAATATTTAGCATAAAATTGTATTTATAACTAAAATAATTATAAAATATATATTTTGATTTCATATTGTAGACATTTAAAGGTCTGAAGAATAAATAGAAAGGTAAAGGGGAGGAAAGAAAGAAAATGGGAAAAGGAGGGAAGAAGGAGCAAGGAGAAAGACACACAGGGAAACATGCAGAGAAGAGGTGAATGCAGAGGCAAACTTAGTGCTGGGGGCCATTTTCAACAGTGCAACATTTACCAAGAACCTATGGGATGAGCACTCTTTGTGAATGCAACACAACCTCTGCCGTCAAAAAACTTCTGTTCTGGACTGGGATTGTAGTTCAATGGTAGAGCACTTGTGCTTAGCACATATGAGGTCCTGGTTTCAATCCTCAGCACCACACAAAAATAAATAAATAAACAGATGGATAAAAAATAAATAAAAGTATCCATCTACAACTAAAAATATATATAAAAAAAGTTCTGTTTAGTTCCATTGTTTTCTGCCAAGTAACTGAAAAATTGAATCCTAAAGAGATTCAATTAGAACTAAGAGTCTAAGAGCCAGTGAAGATGAGACTGTTAAATACTTTGATAGATCTTGCTATTTACTTGAGCTATATCTTCAGTTATTATCATTTTGGGGGTCTAATGTAACTAAATAAAGTCACTTCATGACTTCACCTTGCCCAATGCTTACAATCTGAGGGTGCTCTGTTCTGAATAAGAAAGAAAGCTACCAAGCAGGCATTTTTCTTTGGACTTCAACAGAGAAATGGGAACTAAAGAGATCCAGCCATGGGCAGAATTTCCTCACCACTAGTTAAGCAAAAAGAACAGCAGGCTAAGCAAGATAATCTCCCATGGTTCTTTCTAGTTCTGCTACTCTACTGATTAGATTTTACTTAGAAATCTAAAATTGTTTCATGCTCTTCAATCTGCTCTTCAATTTGTGCAGAGATGGGTAACCCCAGAACATCAAGTTCACACTGTAAAATAACGACAGTATTTATGTGGAGAGCTATTAATTTATCCAGTTCCCTACAATCTGAATAATCAAGTGGTGACAGGGTTCAAAGGCATGCTATGAAGCCATGTCCCTAAAACTACAAAGTGATTAAAATCTATTTAGCTTCATTTAATGAATGTGTTCCTGAAAGGTAGCAAAATTTTAATGAATATAATCCAATCACGAGCTGGGGTTGTGGCTCAGTGGTAGAGCTCTGGCCTTGCAAGTGCAGGACCCTGGGTTCGAACCTCACAGCACCACATAAAAATAAATAAGTGAAATATTGTGTCCAACTACAATTAAAAAATAATAATAATAAAAGAAATTTTAAAAAATCCAATTAAACTTTGGGAATATCAGAGGGTCTTCTATTTGAAGTAGTAAGGGTCCTTCAATTTTTAAGACCCAGAATATTTTCCTAAGAAAAATAACATATGTATATACAAAGCAAGATTTCAGAAGTTCCTGAACCACAAGAACCCACTTCCTTAAATACACCCACAGTTAAAAGGCAGTCACAAATAAACCTTTTTGAAAGTTATGAAAGCTAAATTTTTAATTATTATGAATCTGTATTTTTACATATTTGGTTTATTTAAAATTGAATTTTTTTCACTTAGGATGAAAATTTGTGGATCCAGATTTAAAACAAACTAGACCCACGGGTGATTATCAACAAGTACTTGAGAAATCCTTACCAGTGTGTGTTTTCATGTGTTCGTCGAAGTACTGCTTCATGTTGAAATCCTTGCCACACCACTGGCACATGAACTGTTTGTGCCCAATGTGGATGCTCATGTGGGAGCGTAGCTGGTACTTGTACTGAAACCTTTCGTCACAGTTCTGCATTGGACATAGTGAAGATTTTTTAATGCCAATCACAGAAGCTTTACCTGAGACCACCCTAACACACTCTCTGACATTAGGTCTATTTCTCATACTCAAAATAGAACCTGCTCGTGTCAGCTACTTGGCTTTGCTATGTTTCTGCAGCTGAGTTATGAATAAAAGGGATTTTTTCCATATAATTATTACTGGAGCATACTCAACTTCTGTGAATCACTGAGAAAGAAAAAATAAGTCATTACATGCTATTCCCAAGTTAACCTAAGAGAGTTAACCATGTGTTAAATAGGACATTTCTCTTCCTAGAAGTGAGAGTGCACACAAAGCTCAGTGTGCCTCTGAAGCTTCTGTGGCATGTGGCCATGCACCTTGTACCTCAGCATCTCACTCTCATTGCTGCACCATCTATACAAAGTTAGCTCTGGGCTTGGCCTATGGGGTGACATAGTCCTTACCTCACATCTGAAGGGCTTCTCTCCAGAATGCTGCAAGGAATGCACCTTGAGTGACATACTGCGTTTAAAGGATTTTCCACAGGTTTCACATGTAAATGGCATGTCTTTCGTGTGTGCTGCAACATAGAACACACTTACACTCAAAATAATTCCACCAAAAAAGCTCAAAGTTGAAAGCCAGATGTACTGTAAGGTAACTATGCCATCTTAACTTTTTACACTTTTTTTTGGTGACACTTTAATAGTATACTCTGAAGAGAAAAATAACGAAGTTAAAAAGAAATCTGGGTGTGGAAAACTACACCATCCAATTTGGTGATGCTTACTGAAAACATGCTGTATTTAGTCTCAACATGTCAAAACTGATTAAAGTACAGCAGTTCCACATATCTTGCCCAATCCAGAGCACAAAGCACACCAAGGAACAAGAGGAAATTATAGGTGTGAGAGAAAGAAGCAGAAAAAACTTACCAACCATGTGTTTCCGCACGTGAGCCATGGTATAAAATTTCTTCTCACAAATTTCACAGGAAAATTTCTTTTCTGCATATCCGTGGACAATCTTGATATGTTCATGAAGGGACCAGAGTTTCTTGAACGATTTGTTACAGGAAACACACTGAGCAGGATAAATAGAAATAATCTTTACTTACTTTATTTATGGCAGAAAGCCATACTGGCCTCCTGGCAGATGAAATGGATGTGCTTTAGATTCACAGCACAAGGCCGGAATCTAAACAAATGCTATTCCACCGTGGAGTCCAGATTCCAACACCAACATCTGTACGTTCTATTTTACAAGATGCATCTTTTAGAGAGCCTTTAGGAGTATGATAACAATTGTAAAAAGTAAAACAAGAAGTGGAAGTTCCACTAATATCAAAGATGTGACTGCTATTATCAAGTTAATGTTGTACCTACAAAAAGAACCTTCAGATTTATTTAGTCCGTGGATTACCCAGGGTGGCTGCCTCTCACACGTGAGGCACTATGCAGTTAATAGGCGTTGACCAGAGAACACAAACTAATTTTAAATTATAATAAATAAAAATAAAACAACATATAGCAATGGTTATAGATCTGCAGAAGTACAAAAATATTTTTATACCTTAGACAATGCATTTGGAGCCCTCATTAACAAGTGAGATTTTGTTGTATTTTCCCAAATCTAATCTACTCCATTAAACATTTCCCTCTGGTAGAAATTAGTATAACCTCTAAACTGTTAGCATCATTCCTCCTTTTCCCCTACAGCCCTGTTCCAGATCTGTCTTACATATATCTATAGGAAAGACATCACACTGCCTAGTCTCTTATGTCATGGAGCTTAGAATAGAGCAACAAAATAAAATATTTCTGGTTAAAGAAAAACAATATCCAAAAGTTCTTGGTAATCAATAGACCTTGCAATACTTAGAAAACAAATTAGTGTTCTCTATAAATAAAGATCTCTGAACATCAGTGTCACTGCAGGAAACAAGAACTCTTGAGAATTCAGAGTTGAAGGATAAGTCCCTGGCTAGAAAATGCTCTAGAAAAGGACAAACCACTTCCATAAGCCATCTTATAGGGCAGGGTTTTGATTTTTCACTTGTTACCAGGTCATCGGGATTATCAGGATCTATACAAAGCATATATATACGAACAAAGCAGTGTTCTTCAGGAATGGGAAGAAAGTTCAATTAGCAGACTCTGCAAACTCTATAAACACAAGTTTAAACATACCATGATGAGGAATAGCAAGGCAAGTCACATACAAAAAAAAGATCTTTAAAATATTTTTTATCCTGTAACTAAAAGCAAAGTTAAGCAAAGTATTCTATAACTAAAGATCAGGAACACTTTTTTAGACATGAAACATTAAGGAATCCAATTCTGACCCCTAGGGTGCAGCATTACCCTCCCGCTGGCTTTAAACGCTGTAACCAATTCACACCCTAGAGAGGGCACTCACCGGCACTGGCTGTTGCTGAAAGACAGAGGAGCCATGACTCAAATCTTCTTTTATTTACCACGTGTCAAAATCAAGTCACAATTGATAGACCAAAAAAACAGTGGATCTTTAGCAAATGTAATTTATATTTTTAAAAATTCACTTTAAAGTAAGGCAATGACTTCAGTTGATTAAAAGCAATAAAAGAAAAGTAAAAATTAAAAATGATCACTAACATGAGCAGCACTCCAAAAAACAAAGTAAAACAATTTATCTTTTAAAAGGTTAGCTTAAATACAGCACAAAATATTTCTACTGTACACATCTTAGACTTTCAAAGACTTACCTTTTATGAATATCCACTAATATGCAAACAATATAGCTGCAATCCACACAACCTAACATGATTAGCACACCTCTTAACCTACCACAACAGTCCTTTCAAGACTCCAGCCTGGTTTGAATACCATGTTTTGTTACCTTAATAATACTGTACAGTAGCATTACGAAATCCCACTGCAGGTGGGCAACATTTTCAACCAACTCAGCCTCTGTTTAAAGTTTGCATATTCCCTTGGGCTCAGCCTCTTGACAAATTTAGTGTTGTCATTTCTCCACTGGTAAAAAGCAAACTCACTCCTGGAGGTCTTCCATTTCCACCGGTCTGCGTCATTATGGTTTTTGTCCCCATCAGCTGCACTAGATTCTGGCATCCTTTTAAATAGAAAGGGACCTTTCTCTACTCCTGACCTTTACTCAACGTTTCCCACCTTGACAGAAAAGATGCCAGAATGAATTATATCACACGTCCTACAACAGTGAATCTCAGGGCAAAGTCGATGCTGACTTTACGTCCTCGTCAATCATCTCTAAGAGATCCCCCTTCCAGTGTACCTGGGTTCCCACTAGTCCAGCATCAGTTAAATGTAATGCTTTTGAAATACAATGTTAAGCCTTGGTTTTGAAAAGACCCAAGCAGAAGCTTCTAAATGATAAATTGGTGAAATCTGTCCCTTCAGCCTCCTATTGTATTTATTCTCTTGGGCAGACACCAGATGAATCTGAATAGCCAGGTTCTATCCTGGAAAGTTTGCCCTCTCGGTGATAAGACCTACCTGAATGTTTTTTTCACAGTCTGTTTGCTGGTGAAGGGACAGCTCACTTTCCAGGACAAACTTCTTGCCACATTTATCACAGATCTGCATGCGCCTGTGAGTAACGTTCATGTGCTTCTCCAGGTACCATCGAGTATTAAACACCCTGGGGCACTTCTCACAGGTCAGAGTCTCTTTCTCTTCACACTTAGCTTTCTGGACTGGTGCTTTGGGCTCCTTTGTGGCCCGCTTCTTACGCTTAGGTGGCTCTACACTCTTCCTACGCCCTCTGGTAGCTCTGGGAGTAGGGGAAGTGGTAGCTGCGGCAACAGAGGCAGCTCTCCGCGTTCGCCTTTGTGTAACATTGACTTTCTCCACTATCTTCTCCTTTTTCTTCTGCCTTTCATTCTCTCCGTAGTCATTGCTGTCATCAGTGGCTTCTTCCTCACTCTCTTCCTCTTCCTCCTCACTGCTCGTCTTAAGAACAGGAGTCTCTTTGGACTGAGAAGAGACACCCTTTTCCCCTTTAGATACATTTAATGTTTGATTATTAAGGTTTACCTCCACTATGATCTGCTCCCTTTTGTAAGAGACTTCCTCCTCCTCCTCCTCCTCCTCTTCCGAGTCATCAGAATTCTCCCGGTCTTCTTTGACAGCATGCACGTCAGACACTGCTCTTGTCTCCCTGAAATATGGCTGTTCCTCCGTCTCATGGAGATGTGGTTTGCTCATCTTGGTATCCACTAACACAGAATAAGGACTTCCTGATTCCCTTTTGTACACTTTGGTGGACAGGTCAAGTTCTTGGTTGGCACCATGATAAAAAGTAGATGGCACTTGACCACGGCGGCTCTCTTCTTGTGCCATCCCTGCTACATGCACAGCACAGTTTTCAACCAGTTCTTGACAAGAACTGGCTGTGTGGCTCATGGGTAAGTGGCCCAATTTATTAAGCAGTTCAGAGTATAGAGAATTAATTTTAAAATAAAGAAATTATTAGGACTCAAATCTTTTTCCAGAGAGAATTACTTAAATGAAAAAAAGATATTACTGGAACCTGTGTGCAATTCTTCCAGTGTCACAGCACCAAAACATAAGAAAAAGGGTTTGGTATTATGGCAAGAGCAGAGCACAGGTGATTTTCTTCTGAAGAGAGCTGCAAGGAACTTGGAGCATCTTATCTACAAAGAAACAAAGAGGAAAAAAAAATCAGACATCACCATTTCTTTTATGGCTTTTATCACAACAACAACTTAAAATTAAAAACATAACAAACATAAGTTAAAATTATTAAGCTCCTTACATATACAATGCTTTATATGGTTAGATGGTTCAGCATGGGCCATTAGTTCACTGGCTTACATGAGTCCACAAATATTTTCTGTTAGGATGTCCAGTTCACCGAGATATCTACAGAGCTTAGCACAGTGCCTATCACACAGTATGGATCTGATGAATAAACATCTACTAATGCATAGCATTTGTTATCCCAGATGCTACAGACACACTTACAAGGCAGAATACAAGGCCTGTGTCTGCACAGAGTCTACAGCCCAGTTACAAAATATCATGAAACACTCAGGAGCTTCAAATAAGCTGGCTTTCTTTCAGTATCAGTCACCACATTGACTACAGTGGGATTTCAAGAAAAGTGGTGGTGGCAC
Organism: Marmota monax; assembly: GCF_021218885.2. NCBI lineage: Eukaryota > Metazoa > Chordata > Mammalia > Rodentia > Sciuridae > Marmota > Marmota monax. The sequence continues at coordinate 8,008,946 of NW_026694542.1, read as the reverse complement.
AGGCCCTGGGAATCATGGAAATAAAGCAGCTAATTGATATAATTATAAAAGGGAAAGAAAATACCCTTGGCTTTAAAAAAATTTATAACTAGATATAGATGTAATTGTTTGCAGGTTTAATAGAGTGACTTCAAAGTTGTTAAGTATTTTAAAATTTGTTGCCTGAAAACTCAGTAGATCTATTCAATAACCAGGTGATTTTTTTTTTCATGTGTCAGTTGCACAGAGGTCTAAATTCTAAGAAATAGTAACCATCAGGTTGATACGATTCCAAGAAAAATAAAACCATCCATTAAAAAAAAAAAAAAGACTAGAAGGGCACACTATTTGCTTTGTGACATGCCTCACATTGCTGTTTAGCCAACCACTTAACCGCTGAGTCATATGAACACTACTGTGAGCACAGACCCTGTGGAGCTGACAAAAGGGAAGAATGTTTGCCATACGCATGGGCACAGCAAAAGATTTACTGATTCTATTTTATACTTACTGCAGAACTTTGGGATTTTTTTTAATCAAAGTAATTTTAAAGAAGCACCCATAGTTTCACAAATCAAATATATTGGCCCTACTTTAGCTACCTTGAGTCCCATTCCTCAGAGACAATAATGCCATTTTAGCTGTTTCTTCCTTGATATTTAATTCTTACCTTTTTACATATGAATATTTCTATTTCTTGACTCCCCCCCACCCCAATTTCAGGCACTACACCTCATCTCTCATTATAATTTTCTCATTTTTTTTTTTTTTTGTTCTCAACTCTCCTCTCATACAATACAGCAGTATCAGAACTTTTAAAATCAGTATACTGCTTGGGACTGTGTAGTTTGTGACTATTTGTTGCCTTTGTTATTGTCTTCTCTTCCAAATTTTCTCCCATTTCTTTGACCTCAGAGATTTATTTTTTTTCCTAAAAGAAATTATTTTACTTTCACTTAATGGAATTTCAGAAAAGAATGATGAGAAATGCCACCAGGTTTTACTTGACATCTAAGTAGATGTAGTGATACTTTTTTTCTATTCAAATGAGGAAATTATGGCTCAATTGTGCATATTTTGAGGAAGACATATATATGGCATTGGAGCAAAAGCACCTGTACTCAAAATTAAGAGAAGGAAGAAGTATGCAACCACTGAAGCAGAGCTACGCAGCCAATATCAGAAGTATGGCTAGAAAAGAGTCATGGATATAGCTAAGGCACATGGAGGTGACTGGACATAGACAAAAAAGAAGTAGCCTACAAAGATGATACTGCCATAAGAACCCACCAGCTGGAGCTAAAAGACTGTGACTGCTCAAGACCAAAATGAGTGATGGGTTTCCAAGCATCTGTGGCAGGAAATGGGCTAAGTGTTGATCCTCCCAAAGACAATACCCACTGTCCATTTCAGATACAGTTTAGGAGGGTCACAGGAAAGAAGGAAGGAAAAGGGAATAGAAGGGAGGAGAGCGAGGGGCAGAGAAGAAAAAGAAAGGAGGAGGGGAAAGAAGAAAGAAAAAGAAGGAGAAGGAAGAAGAAATAGAAGGTCCAAAGGATGAAGTTAGGGATTAAAAAAAAAAAAAGGCAAGTGACCAGGCACAGTGGAGCATGCCTGTAATCCCAGTGGCTCAGGAGGCTGAGACAGGAGGATTGTAAGTTCAAAGCCAGCCTCAGCAACTTAGAGAGTCACTAAGCAACTCAGGGAGACCCTGTCTCTAAATAAAAATACAAAATGGGGCTGGGGATGTGGCTCAGTGGTTGAGTGCCCCCTAGTTCAATTCCCAGTACCAAACAAACAAACAAACAAACAAAAAACATATAAGTGAACTCTCTTTGCTCAGAAGGGTTTCAGAATTTTTTGTAGACTTCTATGTTTCCTATTTCCACCTCTTTCAAACAAGAATGTTTATTTTTATTATTTTGTTGCTGTTTGCTATCGTATTGTTTAATGTACTAAGAACAGCAAATCATTTGTCAATTTCTTTTCAAAGTTCCTGGATCAAAAAAGCAACATCTGGACTCAATGAAAAGACTACTATATATCATCTCCTCACTAACAGACCACTAAACATCACACTCTTGCATAACTCTGAGATTCTGGACTTTGAGCTTAATATCGTGATTTTATAGGAAGTTGAGGTATCTTACCCTGGGGAAGAAGTAAGTAAGTTTTGCTTTAAGAGTCAGTAGACCAAATATCTGACAACTAGAAAGATGGACTGGGATAGATGTGTCATTCAGCAAGTACTTTCAGCTGTCTGTCTCCCTGGCACAGAGGTACCATGCTTCCTAGCCTCCCTGAAGTTATGGGTCTACATGACTAGTAGTGTACATTGGTTTTTGAACTGTTGATGTTAGTCACTTCTGAGCTACTGTATTTAATTGCTAATATATAAAAAAGATTACAACCCTCCCATCAACCTGCATCACTGCCCAATGATAAAAGCCAGAGCTCCCCAGCTGATGTTGTGAGAGAAAAGAAATCCTTCATTGTTTCAAGCTCTTAGATTGGACCTCATTAACTAGGTCATGCTTGTTACCACAGTATGACCTAGCTAATGTAGTACTCTGTGCACATACATACATAATAACATATTAATTGTCTTAGTCTTGAGTTAGCAGAAAAAATGGAATTAATATGTACAAGGTTAAAAATCAGAAATATAAAGGGTTGAACTCATAGTTTAAAAAAAGAAAGAAATGATTCCTCTATTTTTTAGTGTTTTTTTTTTAAACATCTTATTTTACCTTCATTTACTTCTCTTTATTTTATTTTTATGTGGTGCTGAGGATCAAACCCAGTGCCTCATGCATGTTAGGCGAGCACTCTACCTCTGAGCCACAACCCCTGCCCCTACTTTTCAGTTTTAAATGGATTTTTTATTTTATTTATTTATTTATATGTGGTGCTGAGGATCGAACCCCACGGCCTCACACATGCCAGGCAAGTGCTCTACCACTGAGTCACAACCCCAGCCCCAGGGAATCCTTTCTTAATGAGTGAGATGATAATAGCTGGGTATGGGTACTGTAATCCCAATACAACTGTAATCCCAGTTACTCAGAAAGCTGAGGCAGGAGGATGGCAAGATTGAGGGCAGCCTGAGCAACTTAGTGAGACCCTGTCTCAAAATAAAAAGGGCTGGGGATGTAGTTCGTGGTAGAGCTGGGTTCAATCCCCAGTGCCACCAACAAACAAAAAAACAAAATAAATGAGATGATGATAATAAATAATAAGACTCGTTTCTACTAAAAATTCTAATTGAAGTGCTTTATTCATCATTTTAAGGGATGAGCACACATATACATTCCCACATGAACATGAAAGTAACATCTCAATCCTATTAAAACCAGAAAAACTCAAAAGAATCATGACTAAATCACACAGTCACAATACAAGATGTAGTCTAAGGGTTCACATCAAAACACATGGACATTCTGCCCACATTTTACTTTCTTCATTTAATTTTTCCCTTATCTGAGCTTTTATGATAATCTTCCTTTATTCTCTTTCCAGAAAACTTAAAATATTTCCTAAGAATACAATGACTTTACAAAACCAAAAACACATTAGGGAAATTAGGACCTTCCATTTTCCAAGATCCTACTTTCTCAATGTATCCTCAATCCCACTTACCACAGATCACCTTAATATAGTTTCTTATAAGACTCTTTAAGTAATACATTGAGCTCTAAGACATGATACTAGAGAAATCTCTATAGTGGCATTACACAAAGCATGTTCACCTGTTCTTACAGATCATCTTCAGTATCATAATATGAATTCCAAAATGAAGTGGTTCATGCCTTAGTGTCTTGCTATAATTAACATAAACAATTTGTGGGGATGTGGGAGAATGTGGTATGTAAAATGTAGGTGTAAAAATTGATAAGCAACTAATTCTGGCACTCTAAAAGCTTACGAAAAATACAATTTTAAGAAAAATATTCAATAGTATATTGCAGAGAGTAAAATAAAGTTTCTCAGAATGTGCTCTTTTCAATGCCATTTTTTTAAGTAGTCTAAAAAAAACAAGTTTACTGTCTGTAAGAATATTTACTTGAAGCCAGGCACAATGGCACATGCAACCTGGGAGGCTAATGCAGGGGATCTCAAGTTTAAGGCCAGCCTCACCAACTTAGCAAGGCTCTAAGCAACTTAGTGAGACCCTCTCTCAAAACAAAAAATTTAGGGCTGGGGATATGGCTCAAGTAGTAGCGCGCTCATCTGGCATGCATGAGGCACTAGGTTCGATCCTCAGCACCACATAAAATAAGATAAAGATATTGTGTCCACCTAAAAGCTTAAAAAAAAATAAATAGTAAAAAAAAAATTTTTAAAGGCTGGTGGTGGGCTGAGATTGTGACTTAGTGGTAGAGTGCTTGCCTGGCACGTGTGAGGCACTGGATTTGATCCTCAGCACCACATAAAAGTAAATAAATACAATAAAGATATTGTGTCCAACTATAACTAAATAAAATAATTAACAAAAGGGGGGGGCAGGGAATGTGGTTCAGTGGTTCAATCCCCAGTACAAAAAAAAAAAAAAAAAAAGAAATTTACTTAAATTTAGTTTTAAAAGGGAATCTGAGACCACCACCATTATACATGCATGCTCCTGGGAAGGGCCTGTCCCAGTTGGCTCTGCCCTATCAGCGTCCTCACCAAGCTGAAATTGACATTTGATGATTCGAAGGAGCTGATTTACAAACTGACCAAGAGCCTGATTCACTCACAAGTCAATGGGATCCTGAGGGGCTCACATTATGTTGCAACCAGCAATAAAATCTTGAGAATCCTTAACTCCAAAGGACTTGCTCTTCATCTTCCTAAAAATCTCTACCATTTAATTAAGAAAGCAATTGTTGTTCCAAGGCATCTTGAGAGAAACAGAAAGGATAAGGATGCTAAATTTCATCTGATTCTGATAGAGAGCTGTGTTCACTGATTGGCTCAATATCACAAGATCAAGCAGGTTTTCCTCTGCCCTGGTAGGATAAGTTTGTTTATGTATTCAAGCAATAAAATCATTGTTTGACTAAAAAAAATTTAAAGGGAAATAATTGTTTCCTGGAAAGCTTTAATAATTAATTTCTTCTAAATTCAACAGTTTTGTTTTTTCCTTATTAAAATATATACCTAAGCATCCTCCTTTTACTTTACAAAGATTCCACTTGGATTAGTGTTTCTAAGTTGGAAGGGCAACCTGGTAAGTCATATTAATCTGCTACCTCCGCTTATTCCATTTCCTTCCAAACCAATTGTACTGATCTGTTTTCAAAGCTTGAACCACCCCTGCCCTTCCCTAACCTGGTCCTGATGAATGAGTTTCTAAAACATAAAACTATCCATGAGGAGCAAGCCAAAACTAAAGCTATAAATAAACTAAAAGGAACAAGGAGGGGAAAATAAATGCATATCAGCAGAGTTCTTCCAAAAAGAATGATCCACTAGGAAGAAGGACAGGGTGACACTTATTTTTTGTGATAGGAATGATCTGATGCTTTATTTTCATATACATATACTTTTTTAATTGTAGATGAACACAATACCTTTATTTTATTTATTTATTTTTATGTGGTACTGAGGATCAAACCCAGTGCCTCACACATGATATACAAACGCTCTACCATTGAGCCAAAACTCCAGTCCAATGGTCTGAAGCTTTATTCAAAAGGTTTGCTACTTTTGCAGAAGACTTCTTACTATGGCAAGTGCTCTACCAGTTAGCTGCATCCTCATCCCCAATAACTGGCCATCTCTTCTTTCTACAAGCCCTGTATTCTTTGCTAACTGCCACATGTTCAGGAATGTCCTGCACCATTATGTCATTCTGATTTTTCTTGCTAGAAATGAACTTGTTTGCTTTCATTTCTGCCCATCTAAAATTTTAATACCTACCCTTCAAAGTGTTTCTGAAATGTACTATTCTTCATAAAGTTTTTCCAGATTGCCCCCCAATACATGTTATTTCTCTCTTCTAAACTTTCACATTGCTTTATGCCATTTGTTTTGCATATGGTAGATGTTAAAAAATAATTTGACCATCCAGAGATGTTGAAAATAGTTATTTGGCAAATGTGTCATTAACAAACTTTTCTAATATGGAGAATGAAGTGAGAAGTCTTCTGCAAAAGTAGCAAACACAGTAAGAAAAATATACAATTAGGCAAGACAGAATATATTTTTTAAAAAGTAAAAAAAAATTAAAGTAGAAGAAAATAAGCATAAACCAGCTACAGTGGTATGCACCTGTAATCCCAGTGACTCAGGGAGTCTGAGAAGGTTCAAGGCCAGCCTGGGCAACTTAGTGAGATCCTTTCTCAAAATTAAAAAGGCAGTAGAAGCCAGGCACATTGGCACATCCCAGTGACTTGGGAGGTGAAGGCAGGAGGATCACAAGATCACAGCCAGCTTCAGCAATTTAGTGAGGTCCTAAGCAAGTCAACAAGACCCTGTCTCAAAATAAAAAGGGCTGGGGATGTGGCTCAGTGGTTAATCACCCCTGGGTTCAATCACTGGTACCAAAAAAAAAAAAAAAAACAAAAACGTAAGTACAAACATTCTTATACTAAATTCTGTGATATGTCAGTATTGACTAAAAGACAATTTAAAATATATGAATTCTAATTTTTTAACTTTCTAAAAATAAGGATGTGTTCTTATGAGAAAAATATTTAGTTTCCCTGCTAAATACTCAGATCCACAGTAAAATTTTATTTATTTTCTTTTTTTAAATATTTATTTTTTAGTTGTAGTTGAACACAATACCTTTATTTTATTTATTTTTATGTGGTGCTGAGGATAAAACCCAGGGCCCCGCATGTGTTAGGCGAGCGCTCAATTGCTGAGCCACAACCCCAGCCCTATTTATTTTTCTTAATGTAGTACATCCTCTTTGTCTGAAATGAATGAAATCTCACTCTGATCTGTTTTTTTTCCTTAAACATAATCTTTAATAATAAGCAACTTTTCAGTACACCTAATGGTATATATTCGAAGATTACTTACGATGCTAAACTGCTATATAATTTCATTTTATTTTTTATGGCACTGGGGATTGAACCCAGGAGTATTTTATTTAAACACTGAGATACATCCCTGGTCCTTTTATTTTTTATTTTGAATTATTATTATTTTTTGAGAGTCTTGCTAAGTTGCCCAGGCTGGGCTTAGATTTGTGAATCTCCTGTTTCAGCCTCAGGAGTCACTGGGATTACAGTGTATGCCACCACTCCTGGCACTAGAGTTCGTTTCTAATTCAATTTTTGGTAGTCAATCCTTAAATTTTACCAAGTTATATTTTAGTAGTCTACCAACCTGAAAAATGAGAGCCAAGAAAACAAACTGCAAAACTGAGAAGCTTTGGTAAATTCTACTCTCTGACTTACAAAATTCATATGGTGATTATAATTTGCATTTATGTGATATAGTTTATAAATATGATAAATCATATTTATCACATATTTGATAACTACTTATTAACTGTCTACTATGTATGTGTTAGGGATTATAGGAGCCCGAACCACCATAAAGGTGATCAAAGGTCTATGTGGGAAGACAGACAAAAAAACAGCAAAGTGGTTAAGAGCAAAAACTCTGAAGCGAGACTGCTTATACAGATCTGGTTCCTGGACCAGAAAGGTAGCTCAGTGGCAAAGTACTTGTCTAATATGTGTAAGGTCCTGGATTTGATCCCCAGCACTGGAAAAGAAAATATGGCTCCAACACCTACTAGTAGGGGAGCTTGGGCAAATTACTTAACCTATGTATGTCTTGTTTTGTGCATCTATAAAAAGGAGATATAAACACTATCTACCTCATAGAATTATTACTGGTATGAATGTGAGAGTACTCAGTCACAGCACTACTCTAAGTGTTAAATAAATACACCTGCCCATATAACGAGTATCTTGGCAGAGCAGAAAATGAGGTGATTAACTGGCATAAAAGGTAGTAAACTTGCAGGGTACAGTGGCAAATGCCTGTAATATCAGCATCTCAGGAGGCTGAGGTAGAAGGATTGCGGGCTCAAAGCCAGCCTCAGCAACTTAGCAAGACCCCAATCTCAAAATATAAAAAAAGAACTGGGGATATGGCTCAGTGGTTAAATGTCCCTAGGTTCAATCTCTGGTACCAAAAAAAAAAAAAAAAAAGTAATGAACTCGTCAATGGAAGCCTCAGGGATGAGACAAAGATGAAGATAGTCTTAAAGGATAAGCAGAAGTCAGATAGATGGGAGAAGCGAGGTAGGCATCTTGGGAAGGGAGGGGGAGGGGGAGGGGGAGGGGAGGGAGGAAATGACAGGAATGAAATCTCACAGAATTTTATTTCCTTAAGTATCAATGCCCTACGATGACTTAGACTGTTGTTTCTATTTCACAACTGAGACAGTTTAACAATTTTCCCGTTGTCATTGTTGGCAAGTGATGGAGCAAGTGCTAGAAAATTCCTAGTCCCAGTGTACCATACTCTCCTAATTCAGTTAGTGCTAAGCAAAAAGATCCACTTAGGTTTTAAATAAAACTAAATAACATAAAGTTTAAAAAATTTATAGTGTTTAAGGGTCTAAATTTTATCCTCAGCTAGTGGAATTCACACCTCTCATCTGAATGCCCTGAATGTCAAGATTGGTTCACATGGATACATGCCAATTTTCAATTTGATCCACTTGCAGTTTATTTTGTATAGTAATTATTTTGTGAGCATGCGTATGTGCGAGAGAGACTGGGGAATTGGACCCAGGGGCACTCTACCACTGAACTACATCCCCAGCTCTTTTATTTGGAGACAAGGTCTAGCTAAGTTATGAAACTTGCACTCCTCTTGCCTCAGCCTCCCAAGTAGCTGGACTTACAAGCATGTACCACCATGCCTGGCTTACTTTTGACAAATTAAGGACTTAAAATTTAAATTGTGTTTTAGTTCATTTTGCAACAAAATGAATAAAATGTATAAAACCTAAATAAATTTGTGGGCTTTGAATATGTTCTGTAAAGTAGAAGTTACAGAAACAAAATTTACAGTGAAAAAAGGTTCTGTGTCACAGTAGCAGAGGCATTATTTATAAATGTCCTTCATTTCCAAAGGTGTTCACAATATCAATCTAGAATACACTAGGAAAGCTACAATACTAACATGCATAAATCTACTTTACACAAATAAAACCCTCAAATGATATACAATACTGGGCCATATTTTGGATAAGCACTATATTCTTAGATGCCTACAGTAAATGGTTGAAAACAACTAATTTTAATGTAATTTCATCTAATAAAAATTTAATGTCAAAGAATTATTTTTAAGCAGTCCATTTAACCCATTTTCTGTAAAAATGGTTTGAGAAATGCCTGTCACTTTTAGTTTCAAACAAAGCTTTTATAAAAATAAAATTTCACTGTAGCTTTTTACATGTGCATTTAAATGAGGCTGCTATTGTGTTTCCTTGACAATATGCAAGTGTAGCTACCAGAAGAGGGTAAGCAAGGAGCTCCTCCTAGGTACTAACTAATTGCTATCAATCCTCAACAATTTCCATATTTCCATGCAAAACAACAAAACTGTGTGTATTACTTATCACACAGTCTAAGCAACCTTAACTTTCATCAATGAGTCCACCAGGCTCAAAGAAGAAATCAACCACTAAGCAGAACCTACATGATCACAATGTATTTCAAAACATTTTCTATTATTCAATTCTATTCCTAAACATCATCTTTGAGTAGAAATGTAATTTAAACAAAGGAGCTGTTTTTTTTTTTTGTTTTTTTTTTTTAGTTTTCGGTGGACACAACATCTTTATTTGTATGTGGTGCTGAGGATTGAACCCAGCTGCCAGGTGAGCGCGCTACCGCTTGAGCCACATCCCTAGCCTAAAGGGGCTGTTTTTTAAAGGAAGATAATGTTTTGCGTATATTACCATGATCTTTTCCACTAAAATCTGACTTAAATAAAATTCAGTACCCTTAAAGATGATGATGATGATGATGATGATAGAAGGAAAATCAGTAGAATAGAAGCAACTGGATCTGAGGGAGGAAGGAGAGGAAGGAAAGGAAAAGTACTGGGAAATGAGACTGATCAAATGATGTGCATGTACAAATATAGCATAATGAATTCCACTATTATGTATAATTCACAATAAACTTTTTTAAAAAAATCACCCAGAACATATCTATAAAACACACACACACACACACACACACACACACATATGTGTGTACTGGGGATTTAACTCAGGGGCATTTAAGTGCTGAGCCACATCCCCAGCCCTTTGTTTTATATTTTGAGACTGAGTCTTGCTAAATTGCTGAGACTGGCTTTGAACTCACAATCCTCCTGCCTCAGCCTCCTGAACCAATGAGATTACAGGCATGCATGCACCAGCAAAACAAATAATCTTGAGAGATCTCAGTCTAGCCACATGACCAAAAGTTGTTTTCTGGAATGAGATTATTTATTTATTTATTTATTTGGCACTGGGGATTGAACACAGAGGTACTTTATCATTGAACTATATCCTCAGGCCTCTCTTTTTTAAATTTTGAGACCCCGCATCAATAATTTGTTAAACTTGGCCTCAAATTTGCAATCCTTCTGCCTCAGCTTCCTGAGTCGCTGGGATTACAGGCATATTCCACAATGCCTGGCAGGAATGAAATTTTTTAATACAGTAGTTCATTTCAAGATGGCTTATATGATCCTTGATCACTGTTAACTCTAATAGACAAAATATAAGTTAATAAGAAAAACCAGACTTAAAAGGTCTGTGACCCTTCCTTTTTTTTTTTTTCCCTAACTCTGAGAGGTATCACCTTTGGGTAGAACTGAAATGTATTCATCAGGCAGGTACAGATGTTCATACTCTGGCTGCCTATCACCTCTCATGAGAGATGTCAATCTTGACTGGATCATCAGAAATCTGAATTAAAAACTCATGTAGAAAATGAAAATAAGAAACACCCTCATTATATTCTTATATATTAAAATTTTTTTAAAAATCACAAATATTTTAGATGTATGAATAACATGAGGAAATGTTGCAATTTTAAATATAGTTGATCTACACAAAGTCAAAGGGTTGCTATTGCTTTCTCACTAACAAAGGTTTTGATACTTCAAAAAGTAACACTTTGAAAAGATCTTAACAGTCTTAAGTCAACAGGTATACATAGATACTTGAAAACAAAAATATATGAAACCAGATGGGAAGATTTAATGCAAACCAGAATGTACCCAAAACATGGCTAATAGAAAAGGACAAATTGCTAACACACTACTTGCATTTTCTTTCCAGAAAGGTTGTATGTTTCTTTCCTTAGCAGCAATTCTAAAAACTTTTGAGATTCTTTTGAAAATTACAAATTCTCAGCCAGGCGGTGGCACACGCCTATAATTCCAATTACTCAGGAGGCAGGAGGATGGCAAATATGAGGTCAATCTGGGCAACTTGGTAAGACTCTGTCTCAAATTTAAAAAAAAAAAACAACTTTTTTTTTTTTTTAACCTTATTGATTTTTTTTTTTAAGAAGTAGAGATGTGGCTCAGTGGTAGAATGTCTCTGGGTTCAATACCCAGTACCAAAAAAAAAAAAAAAAAAGGAAAGAAATATTACAAATCCCTTCTTACAAATACACACAAAATTTTAATGCTGTTTCAGGAGTTTGTCCAATTTCAGACACCCACCACAAATCCCCTAAGGACCCAAAATCCAGGCTAAGAACTGTCAGAGAACAGACCTTACCCCTCCTTATTTGTGATGTATATTTAGATGAAGTTTGCAAACTGAAATTTTTCCTTCTCTCCCTATATTTCTATTCTCTGTATCTCTACAGCACATATATAATAAAAAATGAATTAACAGAATAAAAAGCTTACAGCTATAAACAGGAATGTCTGTACAAGGTCTGCAGATGCTGTCTGTTTTTAGGGAGGAAGCATAGAAGAGCCTCAGAGATTAGTATGAATCCCAATATGCTACTTAACCAGGCCTATGACCTTGGACAGATAAATGGAATCTTAGTGTGTGTTCCCTTATAAAACTCAAATATGAGTGCCTACACCTCTAAGGGCTGTTGCGAAGGCTTAACTGATCCCATAGGTCCACTTCCTTCCCTTGCAGTGCTGGCTCCCTTCTCCTCCCCTATTTGAGAAGATCTTTTCCTAAAGAAGTTATAAATTATGGATGGCAGATCAGAGGTTTATGTAATTTAAGTTTGTTGCAAACATTGTTGCACAAGGAACATGAGGTAGTAGAAACGAGGGGAAAGACTAGAAGAAAGAGAAGTTTTAGAAATGAAACAGTCGAAGAAAAATATAAATAAATTGAACTTTATAAAATTAAAAATATTTGTGCATCAAAGAGCACTATCAACAAAGTAGAGACAACATATAGAATGGGGAAATTTTTTTTTAGTTGTAGATGAACACAATACCTTTATTTTATTTATTTATTTACTTACTTATTTATTTTTATGTGGTGCTGAGGATCAAACCCAGGGCCTCGGACATGCTAGGTAAGTGCTCTACCGCTGAGCCACTACCTCAGCCTCAAGAATGAGGAAAATTTTGTAAATCATTTTCATAAACTGTGTGGCAACAGGTGACCAGATGAATTAGACAGATTAGTCATTAAAAAATCAGCATAAATTGTAGAGCATTAAATGTCAGTAGCGGAAGGGAATTCCTTGAGGAATGAATCCCATAAGGAATGAATCCCTCATGGCTCAAAAAAACTGAAACATAACCTGCCCAGCAGCATTGGATGATAAGTATCTAGTATCTAGACACTAATATCCAGATTAAAATGGGGAAAGGATCTGAATCGACATTTGTCCCAAGAAGATACACAAATAACGAAAGATACAGGAAAGGATCTCAATATCAGTAGTCATTAGAGAAATATAAATCCAAACCACAATGAGATACCATTTCATACCTACTAGGATGGCTATAATAAAACATTGTAAAATAACAAATATTGGCAAGAATGCAGAAAAATTTGAAGCCTCACATACTACTGGTGGGGATATAAAATGATATACAATGGAAAGGTTTGGCAGTTCCTCAAAAAGTTAAAAGCTACCACATGACCCAATTCCAATTTTAGGCATATACCCAAGAGATCTGAAGATATTACTATATGTTCATACAAAAACTTGAACATAAAATTAATAGCAGCATAATAGGCAAAAAAGTAAAAACAATCCAAATATACATACTTCAGCTGGATATGTATAACTATACAATTGAAGACTAACAGCCATAAAAAGGAATGAAGTTCTGATGCATGGTACAACATGGCTGAGCCCTGAAAACATTTAAGTGAAAGAGGCCAGACACAAAAGACCACATAATCATATGATCCTACTTGCATGAAATGACCCAAATAAACAAATCCATAGAGGCAGAAGTAAATCAGAGGCTAGAGGCTAGGATGGTATAGTGAGTGACTGCTAATGGGTTCTAGGATTCTTTGGGGGCAATTGAAGATTCTGAAATTAAATACTGGTGACAGTTATACAACCTTGTGAATACACACAAAACCTGCACACTTTTTAAAAAGGTAAGTTTTATAGCATATGAATTATATCTCAATAGAAATAAGTAAAATGACACAAACAAGCCAAAGACACTGACTGAAGCAGTTAAATTATGTGAAAATAAATTATGATAAATATGACATTCTTGATTTACTGGCTATTTCATAAAGTATACTAGCCCAAACAGCTCTGATGCAATGAGACAGAAGGAAAAATAACATCATGGGTGTATGGAGAGTCAGAGGATCTCAACAGGCTCTATTTGGGGCTCTTCCATACTGCTGGTAGGTTCCCTTTCTAGCCTTCAGTTTTTTCAAACATAGCTTGAGGAATTCCCTCCCATCACTGACATTTAATGCTCCACAATTTGTACTGACTATTGGTGACTAATCTCTTGCCTATTTTATCTGGTCACTTATTGCCACACAGGTAATTCCCAATCTGTTAACATTAAGAGCTATGACATATTTCCCCCTCACCTCACTTCACACTGCCATACTTTTTTAATTGCTCAAAAATATATATATTGACTAAGAATTTACATTTTGGCCACACTGTTTGTTCTTTACTAACAAAAACAGCCAATCATAGTGTCTTGGTTAAACTGTAAAGTGTTCCCATGAATTCCATTTGATTCTTTGAACATAAAATTAGCTTATAAATCTCAGTTTGGGGACACCTGGGTAAAGGGAATAGAACATAGTCTTGAAATAAATTTGATCCCTACTGGGATTGAGCCTACAACCTTACCCATGGAATAGGTAAGTTTTTCCAAAAACAATATTGGGTTTACCATACTTTCTTAAGGAGAAGAGGGAAGTGACCACACTTAACACTATTTCTTGGATGATTCTATTCAATCCTCTGCCTTAATCAGAAGGCATCTGAGAGCCAAGTATGGTGGCACATGTCTGTAATCCCAGCGATTTGGGAAGCTGAGGCAGGAGGATCACAAATTCCAGACTAGCCTGGGCAATTTAGTAATACCCTGTCTCAAAAAGGGCTGGGGATGTTGTTCATGGTAGAGCAGTTATCTAGAATGTGCAAGACCATGGGTTCAATCCCCAGTGTTCAAAAAAAAAAAAAAAAAAAAAAAAAAAAGGGCATTCAATCAAGTACCAAATAGAGCATAGAAGAAATTCATGAAAATGAAGCCTTAAGTTAACTGGCATATCCATTTGCCACTTCTCTCTAATCATTCCTTTTCTAAAAATGAACATAATAGGATGAATAAAATAAAGTCTGGTAACATTGCCACACTGTCAAAATTAAATGCAAATGTGCCCAACTACTCCATAGGTAACACAGAGCAAAACTGTACTAAATAAAGATGTTCAACATTGGGTGTTGGTAAACTGATCCAATGGATCCTGCCTACCTTTCAGGAAGTGCAGTTGAACACAGAGAAGAGATTGATTTCTAGAGTTTGGCTCTAGCAAGCTATAGCTAATGAATCTTCACAGGACATCTAGAATCTCACAGTCTTAGAAGTGGTGATGGGACTGTGTTACTAAAGCTGATGCTAGTCACAGGGGCTTATATGTAAATGCCCATGTCTTCCCTCCCCACCTTAGAGAAATCAACTGTTTATTCTTTTCTGATATAAAGGTGAAGTTTATAGATAAAATGGGTTTATACAATAAACATTTTCTATTCAATTCCTATACTCCATCCATTCACAAGCTTTTATTATCATCTAAATATAAAGTTCAAAGAATCTAATATCAGGAGATGTTGCTAATTTATTCCTTCAAATAATTATGGTAGTCACCCTATATCACAAGCTTAAAAGTTGGTAGGTAAATAAGACTTTATACACACACAAAAAGTCACAATTACCAAATAAAACAAATGCTGATTTTTTTTTTCAAAAGGTGGCACATGATTATTTAAAGGGTCATAAAGGATGTAGATTGGACATGCTATGGAATGCCATGTGAAGAGACTTGAGCTGGATCCTGAAGAATGGGAGAGATCTGAAAAGACAGAGAGGATATTAAAAGACCTGTTATGCTAAGGAGAGGACTATATGAGTAAAGATGTCATGTTCACGATTAAGCACAGTTTGTTTAGGGGGTGAAGATACTGTCCTACCTAAAGAAATCAAACAGGACATTATCACCTTATTATTAGTAGGTGATAAAGTCATAAAAGTAGAATAGGGACAGGAAATAAAGACTTTCGATTAGAAGGCTGATAAATATGGGTACCACTGACAGTGGCAGAGAGAACAAGAAGAGGAGATGAATAGAATCTGCTCTTTAGATGTGAACGGGGAAGAAAGAAAAGGATCACAGACAATTTAGACAATTAGAACTTCATACCTACATTTAATGGGAAAACATAGGTGGGAGAGATAAGAAGGTACATTATTTTATTATTTTAAAGATAATAAGCCTCAAATTCAGAGATAGTACCTAATTCTGTTTTTTGCATAATAACCAGATAAAGTTTTTGCTAAATATTGCAAAAATTTATTTACAATGATAACCACTTTAAAAGTTAAGAGCAAACCTCCTTCAAGATTGGAAATCTCAGCCAGGTGTAATCCCAGTGACTTGGGAGGCTGAGGCAGGAGCATTGCAAGCATGAGCATAGCCTGAGAAACTTAGCAAGACTCTGTCTCAAAAAAAAAAAAAAAATTAAAAGAGTTTAGGGATGTGGTTCAGTGGGAAAGCACCCCCAGGTTTAATTCCCAACAATGCAAATCAAACAATAAACCCCTCACCTTATGTTTTTAACATAATTTTTCACCTTCCCTCCATAGACCCCAAGTACCAGCCTTAAGAATATATTCAGTGTTCCCCAAACATGTCATATAATTTCTGTATACCAGTCATCAGTATACCCTGCCCCTTTGGCCCTTATGTTCCTTGCTATCAAATGAATTTCACTAATCCTTCAATTATTAGTTCAAACACCACCTATCTTGGAAGGTCTTTATGAAATTCCCCAATTCCTGTCACCTCTTCCTTATATGTGTGTTTCCACTCTCCTGTTCTATCTCTATTATACTTATCATTCCATTTTGTATGAAAATTGTATGTATACATTTACTTTGTGGGTGAATGGTTTAGAGATGGGATCATTATCAAGTTCTGAACAATGGAATTTAAGTGGATCTACTGAGAAGCTTCTAAGAGATCTTTCTTAACTCTTAAGAAGCAATGGAAGAGACAACTACCCCTTTCTGCTGGATGTCATCTTGCACCCATGATGAGAGGTGACCACAGAACAAGGCAGACATGTTTAAGCTGGCAAATCAGAAAGGTGGAAGGAATGAGTCCCAAATTGTACTGCTAAACCACAAATTTAAACCAATCCTAGACTAAGTCATCTTGTTACTGGTGAGGGTAAATTTTCCTGTTTTCAAATAAATTTCAGTTGTATTTTCTATTATTTGGAGCTCAAAGCATCCTAATTTATATAATGTTTGAGATGCAAATTAGACATTTATGTAGAGTTGTCAAGTAGTCAAATGTAAGAGTCTCCTAATTAGAAGTCAGGACTACAGTTACATAGTGATGGTTAAAGATAATTTAAGATTTTTTTCAAATCTACAGTGATGCAAAAATGATACAAATTCTTTAGAAACATTTCACTGGAGATATTACCACTGGAGTCCAGTGGTAAAGCATTTGTTTAGCATGCACAAGGTGCTGAGTTTAACCCATTGCACCAAAAAAAAAAAAAAAAAGAATTTTGAATTTTGACCTTTCCCTGGACTACAGGTATGCAGACAATACTTTCTTGTAATGCTGGGCAACAACAGCAAGTTGCAGCTCCCAGTCAGTCACACAACCACAAAGGGAAACAACACAGTCCTATGTTGCTAAGCAGTGATGCTCAGTAGGTGAGGTGCATTAAATGCAGTTTCGCTTATAATATTTTCAATCTACAGTGAGTTGTTCATCAGGACCTAATGCCACTCTAAGTTGAATAGTATTTATATTGGGGAGACATCAGCATACAGAAAAATATATATATATATAATTGGGGACTAGGAAGGCAGGTAAATAGAGAAATGGGCAGAACACCAAGCAATAGTGTACTCCAAGAATAGAGGAGAAAGAGCTACCAAAGAAGAAAGACAAAACTACCAAGGAAGAGAGAAGAAATTAACAGTGAGGCCAAATAAAAGCACTAAATTATAGAGCACAGAAGACAAGTGATTAAAAACAAACAAAAAATTTTATATATATATATATATATATATATATATATATATATATATATATATATATATATTTAATTTTCAGGAAAGAATTGGTCACCTGTATCAAATGCTGCTAAACAATGAGGATAGAAGAAAATGACCATAAAATATAGTACCAGAATAATTCCTTAACATGAATATCCCTTTGTCCTACCAGCCTCTTCTCCCTGGGAGAATGGGACTCTTGTGTTAGTTAGCAAAAGGGTCAAGGTTGCCTTCTGGGCCCACTTAACCCTACAGAGTTAAGTGTGGTGAGGACAAGACAAAAGGTGATGATCAGCAGAGGCAGAAGGTCATAAAATAGAAAAAAGGTATGAGTTTGGCTTTTAAAGATAGGAGAGCATTGAGCATGTTTAAATGTCAAAGGGAAAGATCATTTCTTGCTATAAAACAACACCACTGAAGAAAAACATCTTGGAATTCATTAAAATAGGTTACTTTTAAGATTTCAAAACTTATATGTAGCTGGGTACAGTGGCACACACCTGTAATCTCAGTGGCTCAGGAGGCTGAGGCAGGAGGATTGTGAGTTCAAAGTCAGCATTAGCAAAAAGCAAGGTGCTAAGCAACTCAATGAGACCCTGTCTTTAAGTCGAACACAAAATAGGGCTGGGGATGTGGCTCAGTAGCCCCTGAGTTCAATCTCCAGCACCCCCAAAAACAAAAAACAAACAGAAAAAACCTTATATGGAGAAGAAAGAGTATGATAAAGGAACAGCTGTAAACTCCACCTCACTTCAAGCCATGTCATCCAAAAGGAAAAAAGACAATACATTAAAAAAAATTTTTTTTGTAGTTGTAGATGGACAGAATGTCTTTATTTTATTTGTATATAGTGCTAAGGATCGAACCCAGTGTCTCGCACAGGCTAGGCCAGTGCTCTGCCACTAAGCTACAGCCCCAGCCCAAATACACTTTTTTTAAGAAGTAAAAAATAGTAAAGGAAAAATGCCTAGTTTCCTCTTGATAATATAAAGATGATTCCAGAATTAAAATACAAACTCAAAGTACTAAAATTTTGATAAAACTCAAGATATTTTAAAAGCTAAGGAAATATATATTCTAGCTACATAAAACCATTTTTAATACCCTCTTAAAACACTGTCTTTAATACTTTCTCAAAACTACTTTTTTGTTTTTACTAAAGATGTATGTTATCTTGAGATAAGCTTTCTATAAAAGCTTGTGTACAACAACCACATAAGAAAATAATAAAACATTTTAGGTTCAATTCAGGAAATTCTAAAATTTAAAACCACTCCCAATCAAAATATGACCACTTCAAAGAATAGGGGATAATTTCAAAGACAAGACCAAAACAGCTTTTGATACAAACCACTGCATGTTGCAGAAGCAGTAACCTAGTTTCATTCTGAGTGTAGCATTTGCTGCCCTCAAGAGATCTGCAACTTTCGAGCAAGGTTTTTTTCACTAAATGCCAGACAACAGGTAAAGCAGTTGGGGCGGGGGGCGGGCGACTTCAATGGATCAACACATTTTCATGCTGCAACATACCTCTACTGTAAGGGAAGAAAAGCATATTCCCCATGAATATACACATCACATTAACAAGTCTCCATTAGTTACTGGTAACACAACACTAAAATTTTAACACAAGGCTGAACTACAGAATGTGTGGCAGTTTAATGACATGACATGTGAGGAGAAAAACTCCTCATCACACAAAATTATTCTTGGCTACTTGCTCCATGGCACAATAATTGCTCAGTAATAACCTGAGCTGGGAAAACAGATGGAAGACATTTGAATATACAAAGGTTTCTTCCACTGGATTTCTTTTTTCTTTCTTTCTTTTTTTTTTTGGTGGTGGTGCTGGGGATTGAACCCAGTGCCCCATACATACTAGGCAAGTACTCTACCACTAAGTTACAGCCCCATCCCTTTTTAAAAATTTTATTTTAAAACAAGTTCTAAACTGCCCAGGTTGACCTAGAACTTGGGATTCTCCTGCTTAGGACTCTTTAGTAGCTGAGATTACTGGAGTGAACCACCATGCCCAGCTTTCTACGTGGAATTCTTAATCATCTTTTCCCAAAATATCATTCTCTATATTGCATTGTGAATAACTGCATATTTCAGTAAGGCAAAAGCCCCAAACATTCATATTTCTGAATATGAATGTAAAACAATATGTTCATTCCACTATCTCCCCATAAACTCCAAAGAAGTTACTTTTAGGTTATAAAATAATTAGCAACACTACACACATTAGACATTTATATTTTAACTGCACCAGAATATCTAAAAAATGAGCCTATGAGCAGCAAAGGCACCAGCCCAGACTCCTGGCCTGCAGACAAATGAGTAGGTGGAGGAAACATTTATGTGGGGAGACGATTTTTATACAATGTCTTTCTTAATCTAAGAAAACCACAACTCTTCACAACATACGTCTATAAATAGATGCAATCAGTCAAAAAACTTAGTAAATGTATTGTTTGCTTGCTTGCTTTTGTTTTAAAATAAATTTGTCATAACTCAAATCCAGTGCATGGTCAAGGTAGCCAAGCCAATGATGTGACCAAACCTGCCTGGAGACTGGGGATTTATGACTAAGTCTAATTCCTCTTCATCTATGAATGTTAAAGAAAATTTTCTATTAGTGATATGGATTTTTATTGTAATATCTTTAAATTTTTTCCTTTTCCAAAATCAAAGCACTTTCACATTAGTTCACACTCATGCAAATTTTCTAACACTACTTTTTGGTAACATTTTATTTTAGGTACTGAACGTTGAACCCAGGGTTGCTTTATCACTGAGTTATATCCCCAGCCCTTTTTATTTATTTCTATTTTTTGAGACAGGTCTCTCTAAATTGCTTAGGGACTAAGTTGCTGAGGCTGGCCTTAAACTTGCAGTATTCCTGCCACAATCTCCTGAGCTGCTGGGGCGACAGGTGTGTGATACTATGCCTGGGTTTGGTAACATTTAAAGTATGCAGCTGGAGCAACCAAAGATAGTTCTTTGTTTTGGTACCGGGGATTGAACCCACAGATGCTTTAACACTGAGCCATATCCCCAACCTCTTTTTATATTTTATTTAGAGATAGGGTCTCACTGAGTTGCTTAGGGCCTTGCTAAATTGCTAAGGCTAGCTCTGAACTCATGATCTTCCTGCTTCAGCTTCCCAAGCCACTGGGATTACAGCGTGCCCCACAAGGGCCTGGCCCAAAGATAGTTTGGTTATTTTTTTTACTTTTGTTTTATTTATTTATTTAATATTTATTTTTTAGTTGTAGTTGAACACAATACCTTTATTTGATTTATTTATTTTTATGTGGTGCTGAAGATTGAACCCAGGGCCTCACATGTGCTAGGTGATCGCTCTCCCGCTGAGCTCCATTCACAGCCCCATTTTATTTTATTTTGAGACAGGGTTCCACTAAGTTGCTGAAGATCTTGCTCAAACTTGCAGTTCTCCTGCCTAGCTTATATTTCACTCTCATCACTCGATGAGGATTAGATACTAAATAGTAGCAACTATTATATCCAGATGCTAATTATCTTTTAATTTTTCAGGGACAGTACAATGAAATGGAACCAACCACCTGTCTTCATGTGGAACGTCTCATGTAGATCTATCCATTGGCACAGTTTTAGGTCTACACTGCTCCAGTGCACAGCCAGTTTGCCAGCAGCTGGTGTTGAAGCTGCTTTTTCTCCAGTGGATACGATACATACCTTTGACTCCCTAGGCCCAGTGAAGGGACAAATATCCAAGGGTTCAAGGGTGAGCAGAAGAACCTTTCAGATCGTTTTCTAAATCTGCTGTACATGAGTTAACAAGGATTCTCTTATTCAATGTTGTACTGCTGTCACCTACAGTAAAATGGTCTGGAAAACCAGATGAAAGCACAGCCCATCAGCATAATACTCCCCATCAAATGTAAGCCCACCTTCCTTCTCTGGTTTATTCCTTCCACCCTGAATCAACAAATGCCATGCATCTTCTATTTTAAACTACACACTTGCACATTTTATTACTTCTAAAACAAGAATGCCACATACTTTCCTTCTTTTCTGAGAGATTATTGATTTCTTTCTTTTTATATTTATTTTTTAGGTGTAGATGGACACAACACAATGCCTTTATTTTTATGTGGTGCTGAGGATTGAACCCGGGTCCTGCCCGTGCTAGGCGAGCGCTCCACTGCTGAGCCACAATCCCAGCCCCATCTTTTCTTTCTTTTTTTTTTTTTTTTCAGTTGTTGATAAACCTCTATTTATTTATTTATATGCGGTGTTAAGAATCAAACCCAGTGCCTCACACATGCCAGGTCAGTGTGCTACTGCTGAGCCCCAGCCCCAGCCTCTGAGATTATTGATTTTTAAGTTATTTTATGATCAAATCTACAAAAGAACCAAATAAAGCATAGCCTGAGTGAGGCTACAGACCTCAGGTTCATTTTGGGCTGCTTTCTTTCCCTTACCTCAATATTTAATGATCCAATAAGCTAAGCTTTATTTCTTGAAATTATCTTGTTCTTCCTATTCTAATTACTAACAAGAACCCCAGTTCAGGCCCTCATCACCTCATATTCACACAATTATAATACTCTTTCTGCCTCCCTCTTTCAAACCACCCTACACAGAGATTTTCAAAATTTGAATCATGTAACTCCCTAGCCACAAAACCTTCAATGATTCCTACAGCAATGAAATAAAGTACAATTCAGAAAGCCTCTACCACCTGAGCCCAATCTTGGTTCCAAAATTCATCTTCTCCTTCCCACCTAATGTCCCCACGCTATTTATGCTACTCATCATGCATACGACAGCACTTTCCACCTCTAAAATCTTGTCATTCTTTCCTTCTACCTAGAATACCTTCCAAACCCCCTATCACTATAATAAAATCCCAGCCATCCTTCAAGAACTAGCTCCAGTGCACTTTTTCTTAAAGCCTTGCATGACTGCCTGCACAGAAGGGATTTCCCCTCCCAAACTTCCTTTTTGTTGTTGATGTTGTTGGTACTGGGGCTTGAACCAAGGGAAGTTAAATTACTAAGACTGGCTTTGAACTTCTGATTCTCATGCCTCAGCCCCCACCACTGAGTTGCTGGGATTATGGGTTTTGAAGTTTTGAAGCACCCCTTCAAAACTTCTGTGACACAGAGCTGTCATCTAACATACAACATCCTAAATTGCACTTGTTTGTCTACAAATGGTATTTCTCCCACTACAAGCTCTTTGAGAGAAAGAAAATAAATTTATACTTTTTCATTAGACCTAATGCATTGCTCTGCCCAGAGGCACTCATGAAACATGTAAAAGTCAGGACCACTTTACTATTAGTTCATTAATTTAACTGACATACAGGACAAATGCCATGTCTTCCTTCCTCTTTGCCTCCGCAAAAGGAAGATGTACTTCAGATCTAGTGTGTGCTTTCTCATGTTACTGCTCTGCATTTTTGCTTCTTAGAATACAAAAAAGAATTTTTTCAGTTTTTTTTAAAGTGGTATGCTAATGAAGGAATACTTTAAGAATTCCCTTTAACTGTGAGGAAAAGTGATTTTTTAAAAAGCATTTTTAAAAGTCTTTATTCTATTTATTTATTTTTATACAGTGCTGAGTATCAAACCCACTTCCTTATACATGCTAGACAAGTGCTAAGCCACAATTCCAGCCCTGGACAAGTGATTTTTAAAAATGCCAATTCCTGCTAGGTATGGTGACAAAAGCCTGAAATCCCAGCAGTTCAAGAGGCTGAGGAGCATCATGAATTCAAAGCCAACTTCAGTAATTTAGCAAGGACCTAAGTAACTCAGATCCTGTCTCTAAGTGGTTAAGCACCCCTAGATTCAATCCCTGGTACCAAGAAACAACAAAAAAAGAAAAAGCCAATTTCTTCCTTCCTTGCCATAAACTAGAAATGATTTAAATTAATATAGTGAGTTTGTGTGATGATTTATTTGCTCAGAAGGAATTCTTCACATTAGAAAGTGCAGAGTGAGCCCATGCATGGTAGCATAGGCCTGTAATCCTAGTGACTCATGAGGCTGAGGGAGGAGGATCTCTTAAGTTCAAAGCCACCCTCAGCAACTTAGTGAGGCCCTAGGTAACTTATTAAGACCCTGTCTTAAAATTAAAAATAAAAAGGTTGTGGATGTGAGTCAGTGATTTAGTGCCCCTGGGTTCAATCCTACCAAAAAAAAAAAAAAAAAGAAAGTGTGGAGTGAGAGGTGAAAGGTACCCAGCTATTACCCTATCAAAACCTACACCTTTTTCTTCTTCAAGAACCACAAAGATATTTTTGTTTGTTTTTGTGTAGTACTGGGGATAGAACCCAAGGATGCTCTACTGCTGAGCTACATGCTCCATCCTTTTTATTTTTTATTTTGAGGAAGGGTCTCAATAAATTGCCAAGACTGGACTTTGCCAAGGTTGGTCTTGAACTTGTGATCCTCCTGCTTCAGCCTCCCAAGTGGTGGGTGGGACTACAGGGGTGCATTACCACACCTGGAGAAATTAAGATAGTGAAACCATCCGGCATAAGACACTCTTCTCTACCACTCTCAATAGCTAATTTCCTTGTAAACAGTAGGAAATTTTCCACGTGTCCTGGAGATGGGGGCTTGTAACTACGCTAAAAAGGGTACCACTGTGCAAGAAACACACTGTAGATGTTATAAATCTCGTTTCCGCAAAGAACACAAAAAGGGCAGGGAAAGCTCCTCAGCCCTACCTTAAAATTGCCTTGGGCAGAATTGTCTGTGAATATCAAAAGATAATTTTCAAAGATATTAATGTCAAAGATAACTTACATTTGTTTAAACGAATACAGACATCCAGATACAGTACATATAGTACATATACAAGTATGATATATCTAATGACTAAAATTAATTTGTGAACAGGTATTGAAGCTTAAGTATACAGTTGAAAAGCTTAATATGTTTCCAAATAGAAAAGGAATACTTGTTGAAGACTAATGAAATCTGATAACTCTGAAGTCTAGTTAATAGTAGTATGCCAATGTAGATTTCTTAATCCTAAGAAACAAACAATGGTTAATGAAAGACTGAATCAATAGGGAAACTGGATAAGGACTATATGCTACTCTCTGCAACTTTTCTATAAATCTAAAATTATTCAAAAGGTATTTTAAAAGAAAATTTACAGCACTACTATAGATACTTTAAATACTATAGTTACTTTAAAAGATTTTCTCTGAATTAAAAAAAATCAGATGTCTTTATCAGGTGATTTTTCTCAAAAGCAGATTTGATTTTTAATGTTTTTTAAAGCTTTGATTTTTTTAAGCAATGTCAGGTTTACTTGGTAAAGACTATCAATTAGCAAGTGGGCTTGGTTTTTCACCAGAATCCATGTACAAACATGTGTAAATATGTCTTATGGCATAAGTCCCAAACTGACTAATGCCAAGATAACCTGACTGATTTGGGCATAACAGGCATGGCCAGCTATGTCTCATGACACTATGTGAATACAGAACCACCTTCCTGAGAGCTGTTCAGCACTATCTTCCTACCTGTAAGGTGTATATACTTTCAGACCCAGCCACAGAATTATAGTTATAACTAATTTGCCACTAGAAATATATAAAGATGTGTGTGTGAGGACATTTATTATAACCAAAAAAAAAAAAAAAAACCTGAAACAAAAAATGGCCCATATAGACATAGGCATTGTTATGGTTTGGATGTGAGGTATCCCCCAAAGGCTCATGTGTGAGACAATGCAAGAAGGGTCAGAGGAGACATGATTGGGTTGTGAGAGTCTGAACCCAATGGGTGATTTAATCCCCTAATAGGCATTAACTGAGTGGTAACCGAAGTGGTAGAGTGTGGCTGGAGAAGGGTGGTTTGGGGTATATATTTGTATCTGGCAAGTGGATTCTGCTTCCAGACTACCACGTTAACTGCTTTCCTCAGCCACTCTCTCCCGCCAGGATGTTCAGTCTCACCTCGAGCCCTGAGGAACGGGGCCGGCCTTCGATGGACTAAGACCTCTGAAACCATGAGCCCTCAAATAAATCCTTCCTCTTTTACAATTGTTCTAATCAGGTCCTTTAGTTACAGCAGTGAAAAAATTGCTTAAAACAGGCATGCTATGAATCCATCTGAATTATGATACAGATTTACATTAACTGACACAGAAATATGTCCACATAGGAAAAAAAAAAACATTAAAGTGTGTAAGCCAGGTGCAGTGGCCTATACCTGTAATCCCAGAGGCTCAGGAAGCTGAGGCAGGATCATGAGTTCAAAGCCAGTCTCATAAATGGCGAGGTGCTAAGCAACTCAGTGAGACCCCGTCTCTAAGCAAAATACAAAAATAGGGCTTGTGATGTGGCTCAGTGGTTGAATGCCCCTGAGTTCAATCCCCGGTACCACCCCCCACAAAAAAAAAGGATGTGTGTAAATGGGATCATATAATCTCAATATGCAAAACCATGAATATACTCATGCATAGGTATACTCATTGAGAGATGTCTCAGGAGAAAAGTAAAGATAGGGAGGGGGATACATTTTTTTCATATTTTTCTATATTCCTTAAATATGCATTTGTAATCTTTTAGAAAAATAATAATGCTATTAATTTTTATGTTACTAGAAACAATCTGTTTAACACCCAAATAAGACATTAAGGACAGTAACTAAATATACAATTTTTAAGTGATTCCTATTAATGACAAATAGCAAAATATCTATTATTAAACTTACTGTAAATTTTAACCCTAGAAAGCTAAGAAATATAAAAGTATCAGACACCAGCCAAAGGATTCTAGGTTGTCAATGTGAACCGCAACATTAACAATATAATTTCATCTTAAAGATAGACATGATCACAATTTTAACTCCAAAGGACAAACTATAGATATATATCAGGTTACTTTATATGGATTCCATTTATAAATATACACCCTGCTGATAATGTTTGTACTTTAGCTGAAAAGATAAACCAATGGATTCTTTTGCACAAGTAAACATAACTCTCTCCTCCTCTTACCAAGGATTCTTTCTGTATCAGTGAATTTGGGAGCTGAGAGAACATAATGCATCCAATATAACCCTATTACATAAAAGACAAGGAAATGAGAGCCTCATCACAGTTAAAAGGCAAGGCTCCTCTAATGGCAGAACCGGGCTAAGTACCCAGAATCTGATCAAGGTTCAAAATTAATTATTTCTATATACCTATTAGAATGCAAAATGGACAAAAATAAAATATTAATAATGACACATGCTGAAAAAGATGTGAAATGACTGGAACTTCCACACCCCCCCCCGCCCAGTACTGGGGATTGAACCCAGAGGTACTCCACTACAGTATCACATCCCCAACACGGTCTCAGTAAGTTGCTGAGCCTTGAACTTGTGATTTCATGCCTCAGCCTCCAAGTCACTGGGATTACAGATGCCTACCAACGTCCCCATCAACTGGAACTTTTCATATTTCCGGTGGGGATACAAAATAACACACCCACTAGAAAACAGTTTGGCAGTTTGGGGTAAAGTTATACACATACTATATGCTACAGCAATCTTACTCTTAGGTATTTACCCTCAAGAAAGGAAAACATATTTACCTCAACACCTGCCTGTGAATGTTTATAGTAACTTTGTTCATAATCACCAAAAACTGGAACCGATTCAAATGGCCTTCAAATGGTGATTGGTATTCAATTAGCGATACACTCATATCATAGAATACTATTTGGCCATAAAAAGGAAAAAAGATACACATCAAAACTTGGACAAATATTGGGCTGGGTTTGTGGCTCAGCGGTAGAGTGCTCACCTAGCACGTGCCAGGCCCTGGGTTCGATCCTTAGCACCACATAAAAATAAATAAATAAAATAAAAGGTATTAAAAAAACAAACAAAAACCTTGGATAAATATCAAAGGCATTATTTTTAGTGAAAGAAGCCAGCCTTGAAATGTTATATACTTATCCGTATTTATATAACATTCTCCAAAAGACAAGACAATAGTGACAGACAGTAAGTAGCTCAATGTTTGCAGGATAGAGGGCAGGGGACGGGGTGAATACAAAAAAGTAGCAAAAGGGGATTTGGGGGATGATGGAGCTTTTCTGTATCTTGATTGCAGTAGTGGTTACACAAACCTACATATACACTAACATTCCCAGAATTGTATGTATACAAAAATGTCAATTTACTATTCATTGATTTAAAAATGTAAAGCAATTACTCAGTCTCTGGTTTCTAAAAACCAGAAGTATTCATGGATTTGAAATTTCTTCTCTTTAATTTTTCAATTAGTAAAATAAAATGTTTTAATGGGTCTTTTCTTTAAAAATATCTGTACCACGAAAAAGGACACTTAACTTGGGAAATTAACCTTACCTCACTTTGTCTCTATTTTCCTACTGGTAAAATGGGGGAAAAAAATAACACCTACCACCTAAAGGGGTTATAAGAAGAATGAACTGTAAATACTATATAAAGGTTTGTTAAATAAATATATTCATATTTATACACACTGTATATGCAACTTCAGGTATAGAAATTTAGAAATTTTGTCCTTCTGGAACACTAGGCTCTCTGTTTATTGTTTTTGTGTTTGTTTGTTTGTTTGTATAATGAAGATTAAACTCAGGCACTCTACCCCTGAGCTACATCCTCAGACCTTTTTATTTTTTATTTCAAGACAAGATCTTAGTAAGATGCTAAAGGGGGTTATACTACAGAGTTTAAGAAAATCTCTTTCTACATATTCATTGGCTCTATCAGTTTTACTTAACATAATGAACAGTAGACAGCGTATGCATGTATCTGTGCACAGGTGATATGTGTGTGTTTAGCAATGACAAGTGTACTATCTCTGAGAAGACCATAGCTTCAAATGTTGGGCAAAATGGGATCCAACCTAAACCCTTTCTAGATTTTCAGTTTTTAAAGAACTACCCCTCTATATGGAATAAGGCCATAAATATGATTTTTATCACCCTCTTGCACCCTTTTTAATCCAATAAGCATTTATTCAGTATCTACTTCACGAAGATACATTTTTAAAAAGACTATATAAGGTCATGTTTTTTCAAACTGCCTGTCCCAACCAATTTTTCTAAATGAAACCAAACTAAATAAAAACTACCATATTGTCTCACAGATAGTGACACAAAGTTTTTGTTTCAGATGTGGGTGTAAATGTAAGTGAAGAGTGTATATGCATGTTCCGATTCTTTCTACAGATATGGCCCAACTGCTAGGACTACTGCTAGACAGAATTAAACACACATCAGCTCTAGATTTGGAATAGCCCAATCCTGCAGCAGTTAGCTGCTGTGGACAGGTCTCTCAGTACTCAGTATACCACCTGGCTTTAGAGACCTAAGACATCTTCAAAGAAATAAAAAATATCTAACTTTCCATATGAGGTGATGAAAGGACTGAGGAGAGACTGGAAGACAGAAAAAACATCTCCTAGATATAGATTATCACATCTGACAACATGGAATGGATGCACAAGTGCTTATTTCTTTACCATAATCTTACAGGAAGAACTTTGCCATTTTAAATTAGGTATTTTCTTTCTATTATGCATGAATTTTCTAATATTTAATTTTAACATTTTCTCACTTGGCAATTCTTCCCCCAGTGGTGGGGGATTAAACCCACACAGCCTAATATCTGCTCCAAGAAGGCAATTTTTTTTTCCTTAACTTACCATATTATACATGATTTAATTTGTATGTGTAGTATGCTGGGGACAGAACTGTCAAAGAACCAACTTTGCTTTTCTCTTAGAGTAAAGCAAGATCCACACTAGGATCACAGAAGATTATCTGCTTTTTAAAAAAATAAGTCTTTGCTATATTTTATATATATATATATATATATATATATATATATATATATATATATATACACACACACACACACACACACACAAATATAATCTTTCTCTTTGTGAATACCTTTTACATAAAAGCTATATTCCAAGATAATTGGGTTTTACCTACTAGGGAACTATAAATAGCCTGGTTTTTTTAAAAAAAAAAAAAAAAAAAGATGACTGATGCCCTAAAACTTATACTAAAGTCTTCATATTTAAAATTCTACTACTATTTAGAAAATTACCCAGCTTATTTCTGCTCTAAATGAGATAAATTAGCTGAGTTTTGTGTAAATCTAACAAAGTCAATGTTAAAATTGTTACCTGCCTAGTACCTCAGCTTAGTCACTAGTTGCTTTGAAACAAGATTTCTCAGCCAGCACTGTAGGTGATTCTTTATGGTGAGTGTTGTTCCATGTGTTAGAGAATGCTTAGCAGTATTCTTCTGCTCCTCTACTCACTAGATGCCACTAGCATCTGGAGGCAAAATCAACTGTGATTGAGAACCACTGCTTTATGGTCTCATACTTTAATAATTATTTCCATGTTTTGGGGATGGGGGTACCACTGCAAATAAAGGAAAAATTTTTGATCAAATGCAGTTTTTAATAGGAACACTGATGCCTCCACAGTTATCAAGCTGCAGGGCTACATACAGTTATATACCATCTTATTTGGTTGACAGGTCTACCAAATCCTAAAATATTCAAAACAAGTTTAACTATATTTAAAGTATTCCATATTGTAACTTGTTTAGAAGTTTGGAACTCCAAAAAAAAGTTAAATATGTGTAGTTATAAAATGTATATAAATAAAATAGTTTAATAATTACCAGTGCAGGCAGGATTGTGATATATATATATATATATATATATATATATATATATATATATATGAATGAAAGAAATATCATAAGAAATACTTAGCAATTACAAAATCATATCTTTTGGGCATTATAACTTTTTATTCATTATAACTTTTTATTTTCTTTTTTGAGACAGACTTGAACTCCTGGGCTCAAGGGATCCTCCTGCCTCAGCCTCCCCAGTAGCTTGGACTACAGGTCCATGCCCTAGTTCAGGTGTTGAAACTATTTTAAAGACATTTTCTCGGGCTGGAGATGTGGCTCAAGCGGTAGCGCGCTGGCCTGGCATGCGTGCAGCCCGGGTTCGATCCTCAGCACCACATACAAAGATGTTGTGTACGCCGAAAACTAAAAAATAAATATTAAAAAAATTCTCTCTCTCTCACTCACTCTCTCTTTAAAAAAAAAAAAAGACATTTTCTCTCATATTTAACCCCTCTTTATTTAAGGATAGAAGAATATGGGGTTTGGTCTTAGGTTGCACTGGGATTTCTCTTAATATTGTGAAAATCTTAGACCCCCAAAATAGTTGGAAGTTATTTTGTGCAACTAAATATTTAATTTTTAATTTAAAATGGACCATTGAAATTTTCCTATAAATCAGTTAAGGGATATATTTTAAATTTAAATACTTAATACGCATATACCCTGTTATGTGAAAAAGAACATATAATGAACAGAGCAGCAGTATTGATGATAGCCCCAAACCAAAAATAATCCAAATTTCCATCAATAATAGAATTAATAAATAAATTATAGTGCATGCATATAATAGGGTATTATTAGTTTCATAGGAAAACTAATAATACTAATTTCTCTTTATGAATACCTTTTATATATAAACCTATATTCCAAGATAATTTGGTTTTACCTACTAGAAAACTATAAATAGCCTGTTTAAAAAAAGAAAGAAAGATGACTGGTGCACTAAAACTTATACTAAAGTCTTTATATTTAAAACTCTACTACTATTATTAGTTTATTATTTATTTACTATTATTAATTTCATAGGAAACTAATAACAAAATCAGATACAAAAGAATACATGCTGCATTTATACAGTACATTTATATAGAGTACATGCTGCTTATATAAATTTACAAAAGAGATTGAGGACATACTCAACAGTGGAGCATAAGCTTAGATGGGTACCCAGCACCAAAATAAAAAAAAAAAAAAAAAAACTTCCATAAACCAGGCAAAACCACTTTATGATGATACGGGATATGAAAACCATTTGGAAGAGCAATAACTAGGAAAGGACATGAGAGGCTCTGGAACTTTAATAATGTGTTTCTAGTTGGGCACAGTGGCGCACACTTATAGTCTGATCTACAGGGGAGGCTTGAGTCCAATAACTGGAGGCCAACCTGGGTAACATAGTAAGATCTCACAAACATTTGTTTCTTGGGCTGGAGTTGTGGCTCAGTGATACAGCACTTGCCTGACAAGTGTGAGGCACTAGATTCGATTCTCAGCATCACATATAAATAAGTAAATTAATTAATTAAAGGTTCATCGACAACTAAATATATTTTTTAAAAAATCTGTTTCTTATTATAGATGCTGATTATATAGAGAAAATTCACTAGACTGCACATTTATGATGCCTCTACTTTTCTGTGTGTACTGTGATTAAAATTTCACTCAAAAAAAAAAAAAAAAACATACATCAATACACACACACAGAGTGTGAAACATGTGACTCCAACCCAGGTTCCTTATCATCCAATTTAGCTTGCAACAGAAGCTGGTATTATCAGTTTCTTATAAAACTAGTAAGTTTCTTAGAGTTATTTTATGATATACAGAATAATCCTCAAATATATTCACTCTCCCATAAAACAAACAGTTGCACACTCTACACTGTCTGTGCCTTTTTTTTTTTCATGAATACTTTAGAGATTTTTTCCATAGCAGTATACAGTGTCTTCATTAATTTTTTCAGCTATGCAATATTTATCCTATTGTTTGAATATAAGCTGTTTTTAAACTTTTAGAGTTAATTTTGATTTATATAACTTTGTATATTTTTAAAAATGGGGGGATGCTAGGGATGTAGCTCACTGGTAGAGTGCTTGCCTATCGTGAGCAATGCCCTGAGTTCGATCCTTAGCACCATAAACAAAACAAAACAACAGAGAAAAATGTGGGGCCCCCTACAATGAAGAACTTTCAGAAAAGGTAATTTCAAACTCCAGATCTCATAGTATATTAATACAGAAAAGTCCCCGGTCATTCCAGTCATTTTTCCAAGGTAAACATAGATTTATCCATTCAATCAAGATCAGAAACATTCCTCTCCAGCAAAAACAAAACAAAAATCCAAAATTACCATGTGTTTCAGTGTTCATAAGTCATTGATATTACTTTAAATACATTAAAATGACACATTCAAAAGGGTGAAAAACTTTCACAAGGTCCTAGTTATAAGTCTTCTCATTTTGTAGGTCACACAGTGTAAGTAAAAAATTATGCTCCATTGAATCCCAAAAAAGGAATACAAATTCCAAAGCTGAAAAATTATAAATGTTATATTTTGCACTAGCATTAATGACAAAAGGAATCAGAGAGACACTGTACATCTTTGTTTAACCCTCTGATGCCACATGCACAGTAAACATCAAGAAATTAGGCTAGAAGCCAATTTTTTTCCCTCTCTCTTCTACCCTTACAATCTGTTCTTGTCACACACTCATCGGTTTATCAAAAAAAAAAAAAAAAAAAAAACTGACAAGGCAACCAGCCACCCCAAGCTTAGAAGAAAAAGCACCCCACCCCCCAAAAAAGTTTACTTATCAAAATGTTTTATAATTAAGGAAAAAAATATGTAGTCCAATCATCCAAATTTTGTTTTATTAGTCATTCTGGGCTAGTATGTAATTAGTATATATTCTGACCAAGATTAAGTTTTCAAAGTATACTGCAAATTCTAAGGTGAGTCAAAGACCATTGTTTGCCAATCTTTCTTTATCAGTTTCCAATACTAGTGACTAATTCCTTCAATAGGCAAGCCTTTAGATAGCTCAACAGTAAAAGAAAATAAGGATTAGCAAATTCCCTTGAAATAAATCCTAAGGCATTTCTGATGTGTCTCCCTTATCTGAACAGTCTTTAGGTAAATCTTGTGGGCTCAGAGACTTATCACAATGCTTCGAAAATTACAGAATAACTTAATTCCATAAAACCAAAGAAATTCTGTTTTTAAAGTTGTATGTACTACATAAACTACATACATTGAATGTACATTTCAAAGTAATTAGTCTTTTAAATGATATTTTTAAAAGGAAAAAGGAATGTCTTATTACCTGAAACTGTCTTTAGGATAAAAAGAAGTGGCTAGAAACACAATCTTTAGGCCTAAAACAGAGTCAATAAAATCTGACAGGCAAAGAAACCTTACATTTCCTTCCTTCCCCCACCAAAGCAAAAATGTACAAAGCACTCAAACCTGTAGCCCAAATAACAGTTTATGATCAAAACCTCAAAAAAGCAATGGAAATTCTATAAGAGAAATGTTTATAAGTATTTTTAATAATCAAACACAACTGCTACATAAACAGATTAACTAAAACAAGCAACTGATGTCTTCACTGATTCTATTAAGCACTTTAGAGTTTGCATTAATCATGAAAATTTATACTAGACTTTGCTCATGATTCAACTCTAGACACAGAACTCATTGAGATATGTTAACGTCCAAAACACTTCTTTCACCACATAAGCTTTGAATAGGCTTAAAATAAGTACAGCCTGTGAACACTGTAGAATTTGCAGCTATGTTTTATTGTCTCTACCAAGTTCAACCATCCATAAAGTAAGAAATCAAAGTTCCAATAAACACATTACACCTGCAAGACTTAGGTATGCTGCAAGTCCAATATTTGCATTTTTTTTCATCCCAAATCTGCACAAATGAAAGAATGCCAAATCATAGCACCGGACCTCTAAATCTTGTCTTAATCCAAAATGATCTGTAGTTTCACTCTGACTTGTCTGTGTTCTACCATTTGTTGAGTTCCTAATATGAATACACACCAGGAACTGTGCTAGGAGATCGCAAACATTTATTTCAAGTCCTCAAAACAAATTTCATTCTGCTGATGAGAAACTGAAGTCAGAAAAAGTCAAGGTGATATGTTCAATGCCATAAAGCCTGTAAATGGTGTAGGTCAAACTGAAAGCTAGTTTTACCTGGCTCCAAAGAACCATCTCCTTTTAGCTAATGACACTAACTGCAACACCAGTTTGCCTCTATCAAGGCTAATTCATGTGATAACCATCTAAAATGATGACAATAGCTACCTAAAACAGTAGCACAAGACCAAGGAGTTACCAATGAAGAGATGTAGTTACCTACTTCAGAATAACTAGTTCAAAAGGACATGATTCAAAATAGAAGACCATCCACTTCTTTTTTTGGGGGGGTGAGGGGAGTCTCTCAACTGACTTTTTAAAACAAGGGAAATGAAACTCAAGAGTATATTCACATTTTTGGTAAAATTATCTACAATCCTAGAGAAAAGTGCGACTTTTTTTTTTTAACAATTCACATTATAGTTTACTTTGACAGACTTCAGCCACTCAAAAATAAAATCACATCAGTAGCATTATTAACCAACTTTCTTTTTCCTGCAGACTTGAAAAGTATTTTCTTACCACACCACAAGAGTACTTCCCATACTTAGAGTAGAAATGGAAACAGCTCTGGGTGTCGAATCAGATCTTGAGGCCACAGTCGCAAAGAGTAGGTGCTGTTTCCCGTGAGTAGGAGCTGCTGATCTGAAACCTCCTAAGGGAAGGGTGTCTGAAGAGGAGTGTTGGAGAAACTGAAGCAAGCTGCTTGTATTAATGAGGACGAACTGCTGGCACCACTACTTCTTAAAAAGTATCTCACTGCTCTGCAATTGTTTTCCAGCTTCCAAGCCCTGAAGCTGGCAGGGAGAGAATGCTGTTCTTACAGCCACATGCGTTATAGGATCAGCTGCTATATGGGCATATGGTTGTTTAACTAGGAAAATGACTGGATAGAAGAGGGTTTACAAAACTAAACCAAGGAACTACACGGTTCCCTGAGATTTGAATGGTCTGTCTGTATACTATGTTGACAAAGAAAAATAGTATATTTGCAACTTTGAAATGGTTTGGGTTTAGCATAGGCAAATCATTTCTGATAGTAAAACTTCAGGTGTGACATGAACAAAAAAAAATGTAACCTGTAATATTTTTTTTTTTAATATTTATTTATTTATTTTTTTTTTTAGTTTTCAGTGGACACAACATCTTTGTTTGTATGTGGTGCTGAGGATCGAACCCGGGCGGCACACA
Source organism: Marmota monax (assembly GCF_021218885.2). NCBI lineage: Eukaryota > Metazoa > Chordata > Mammalia > Rodentia > Sciuridae > Marmota > Marmota monax. The sequence continues at coordinate 7,973,161 of NW_026694542.1, read as the reverse complement.
TGCCAGGCGAGCGTGCTACCGCTTGAGCCACATCCCCAGCCCAGTAACCTGTAATATAAGCCACTTCAAGCATGTACATTAGGTAATAAAAATGCAAATATGCAATCTCAGCATGTTTTCAAATTTCACAGGATATACTTCATAATTATTGAAATAAATGCTATTCTTCAGGTGTGTGGAACAGGTTTTATGCAAGATTCCTACCTCGCCTTCCAAAGTGCCAGTTAAAACCATGAATTCCTTAGACTCTCAGAACCCCAAAATATGCAAAAAGAAATAAAATATAAACAAACAAAATATAAAATGAAAAATACTGTCAAAATTATAAACTCCTAGAGAGCTGGGGACTGCTTATTTAACATCACTGCCCATCTTAACACTATCACAAGATTAAATGTCCCTTGATTGAAACATTATTAAAAGACAAAAGCTGAATACAGAGCAATTTAAGCAAAATAACTGATATTTACAATCTTATTGATAGAATGGTGCAAAGTTCATCCCCAGCTCTAGACTCCAAACATGAAGCCTAAATTCCTTAACTACAATTAAAATCCTCCCATTAAAACAAAAATTTTAAATGGTTGATTTTGACGGCACTATTACCTTTAATAAAGATATGAAATCATATTTAACAAAGTTGAAAAAAATTCTCATCGTAGAGCAGGTGCTTTATTATGGGTATGACAAAGCCTCCTTTTAAGAGATCAGATCTAATTTAGCCGACACATACAGATTCCAGGCAGGCATTATAAACAGACTACTTCACTGTTGAAATCTGCTACATTTAGAAGGAGATGCCAGGAACATACAGTATCAATTGGTCACATCTAAACAAATTATTTTGACTCTAGTTTTAACTTTTTCTGGAAGACTCACATTCCCTTTTTAATGGGAAGACAGAGACATAATACCTAACTCACTATAACCAAAGAACAAAACACAAGGCTACATACATATGTTTGTTGTAGTTTACCGCTCAGGGCCAAAGTAACTAATCCTTATAAGAAAAACAAAACACAAAACTCAAATTCCTTTCACTTTTGCATAATGTGGATCATAATCTGAGATTCCAGGAACAGCTTCAAGATGACTATAGTCACATAAAAAATTATGTGTTTATTTCACTGAGAAAGGGGCCCTAAAGGTTTCCATGACCCCAAAGAAAGGTTAGGAACCATGGAAAGAAACATTTCCAGAATTGCTGAAACTTAGCAGTGAACATTTTAAGCAAAATTATACTAAAGACAGTGTCTATCTAAATACATGTGCACAGTGGAGACACAATTAACTAAGCTACCTGGGAGTGCTCTCAATTAGTGCAGTGCACCACTCACAGAACATTCCCACTCTTACATCACTTGCCTTCAGCACCGACACCACACATCCCAGCAACAGCACCTTTCCTTCCCTAAACATACACATGTTGTCAACAAAGCATGTGCTAGTTGCCATTCCCAGAACAATACCGGCCTGGTCATCCTCTGGAAAAACAGAGATCTTCATCCCAAAATATCTCCCGACTTTTATACTACACCTTGACCATAGATGTTAAACATTACAACAAAAAGGATAAAATTCCCACGGCACCATATGTATCTAATGAACTGGGGGAAAAGCATCACTCAGGTGTTGCTGCGGGTCCGCAGGAGATGTACACAAGGAAAACACCATAATAATGATGCTTGAACACTGGGACAATCTGGGGGCAATCAAAGACCGACAAACGCAAGAACATCCTGTAACAAGATTGTGGAAAGCACCCTACTCCAAAGGCGAAGGCACATTCCTTTGATTGGCACAAGCCATTCTCACAATGGATCCGCGATGACAGGGGCTGCTCTGTAATCAGGAAGTGTGCGTTTGTATGTGGGGGTGGGTAGGTGGGATTCTCTAGATGTGATCAAAGAGTGGTCCACTTCAAAAAAGAATACACAGGATCTTAAATCCTCAAGACGGACTTCGAGGTGAGGGAGGGGCAGTTATTATTTGTACAGAAGGCATCCCTCGACAATGAACATGTTACGTGGAGAAGTAACGGGGGTGTCACTACCTTTGGTGTCTCGGATCTGAGACTCTTCAGCAGAGCCTGATTGGCGGGGAGGAGGAGGTGGGGGTGGAGAAAGGTCTGCATTACCCACTGGGGTGAGAGTGGGGCTGCTGGTGGCGGGTGTACATCAGATGCATGTTGTCCCCGGTGGCACAATACTCCTGGGGGCTGGAGGTTTGGGCGCAGCCACAGGGCGGGGAAGGCAGTGAGTGCAAGCTACCAGCTGCAGGGCAAGAGAACGCTCGCAAGAGAACCGGTGCAAACCTCCCCTCTGCCCGCTAACCCATGCCACCCCAGCCTCCCCTCAGGCCTCGGGGCAAGTGGACTCGTTGCAATACTGCAACCAAGCCCAGGTCCGTGAAGGAGGGGGCGAAAGGGCAAGAGCTGGACGCCCCCGGCCCAAGCTCGGTGCCAGAGGAGCGCAGCGCCGGGGCCTCCCCGCCGGATGGGGGCTGCTCCGGCCTAGTGCACGCAGCTGCCTCGGCGCAGCGTTAGCCGGTCCCCAGAGCCCGGCCCGGCGCGGCGGGCGGCGGAGAGGAAGGTCTGCTGCCTGGGGCGCCGCCGCGGCGGTGGCGAGTGCGCGGGGGAAGGGGCCCCTACTCACCCGGGCCGGCCGCCTCCGCCTCCGCCGCCTCGACCGCTGCCTCGGCGGTCCATCCCTGCGGCTGGGGGCCTGTAGCCGCGGCGCTCGAGTAACCACCGCCGGCGGGGCCGGCCCCTCCCCCCTGCCCAACGTATGCGCTCAGGGCCGCTCCTCAGACCCGGCCTCGGCTGCCGCCGCCGCCGCCGCCGCCGCAGCGCTACGTGGCCGCCGCTCCGACGTCTCGCGACTCCCTTCCGAGCGCGCGAGGGCGAGCGGGGCCGGCGGGGCGGGCGGCGCGCGGGGAGGGCGACAGAGGAGGGGGTGTGCGTGTGTGGATGTGTGTGTGCGAGAGGGGGGGCAGGGAGGGAGGCGAGAGAGCGCGCGCGCGTGCCCGAGGCCCCTGCGCTCGCCGGCCCCCCCGCCCGGCAGGGATCCCGATACCTCCCTCCGCCCGCCCCCCCTCCCCCGGCATCCCGGCTTCGGGGAGCGGCGGCGCGCATGCGCAGCCCTTGGGCCGGCCCTGGCGCACCTTTTCTCCCTCCTGCCACATTGTGAGCGCTCAGCTGCGCAGATAACCGCCGACTATCCGCTCCACCCCCGCCCTCGCCCACTCCGCCCACTCCCGAGCGCCCAGGTAAAGGCGTGGGCTGCGCATGCGTGCTGGTCCCCGTGGGTCGGGGGGCGTGGTTGCTGAAAGGAAGCCGAAATGCAGAGTAGGAGGGAGTTGTGTGCTGGCAGTGTGCGATTCCACGAAGTTGGGATTAGGGAAAAGTAAAGTGAAAATAGGGGCAAAAATAGAAAAGTAGGCCGAGTGGAAGTAAAAGCGCTTATAAAATAAAAATTTAAAACTTGATTGCTGGCCTCATTACTGGAGGGCAGTTAGTGACAGGACAGAAATAACAAGATACAAGATGCGAGCAGTAGTGATCGTTCATGAGATGACTGGGTTGGTTAATAAAAACTGAAGCAACTTAAAGATTGCCAGGGTGGTCAGAAAAACAGGTTTAGAGCTGCATTAGTCCTATAGTCAGGAATAGGGAAAGCTGTGTGTGCTGGAGACCCAGAGATGCTGCAAGAAAGGAAATCTCCATTGTAAGTATTACAGCATTATGACTAATTAGCTATTAATCATTAATATAATTAATGATGCTATTAGCTAACAAGGTAGCGTTTATCCAAGTTCAGAGCCAAGAGAGAGTGTCCATAATTGAAAGTGTGTAGGGTATAGGAAGAGGAAATGATTTGGCAAGCTGAAGGTCCAAGTTAGAAAAGACCAATGCAATAACCCTGAGGTCAGGATGACCCTCTCCCACCATAAATCAAACTTCCCAGAAGTTGGCCAGTCTTGTCTTAATTGAAACTCCTTGCGTTATTAAAAGCACACAACTAATGTTATTGCGTTAAAGCTGACCTCAATAACACGTAAACATTTTCAGTACAGGTACAGCTACTTTTCTTCAAAACAGAACACCCCGAAAAAATATCCTGCAGGGAGTAAAATGACCTGAGGCCAGACAAAATCAAGGAAGAGACTGAAACTTTACAAATAAAGGGGTCCAAGAGCTGACTCCATCCTTGGCCCCTTCCAAAAACAGATGCTTGGCTTTTATTACACTTGAACTCCAGACTTCAGGGATCATACTTTTGGCAACTTTTGGTCATTTTCTTCAGTAGTGAGTATTTTACTGGATTAACTCTAAAAATTATATTTCATCAGCTAAAAAAATCATCAGGCAGAACAGGAGGAATTATGTGTTAGTAATAAAAGGAGAGACTCTAACGCAATGTAAGAAAGAAATTAGTGCCTGTGGGGGTTGGTGAACCCAAAATGTTTGAGATGTCTATTTGGACACTTGATCCATTGCCCCCCTCCCCCGCCACCAAGATCAGAGTATCCTGCTTGGAAGAGGGTTATGCAGAGTGATGGCCAAAGAACAAATTGACCTTCCAAGTGCTATGACTCTCTGAAGGACTGCTAGTTATTGCAATAGTAATAATATTACTTTGCATTTGAAGAGTGCTTCATGGCTTTTGCAGGGAGGTTATGTCTATCATTTCATCAGATCTCCTAACAATCCTGCAAGTCAGAGAGGACAGGTATTATTTCCAATGAAGGAAGTTCAGGCCAGGAATGTTTTAATGGCTCAGCCAAAGTCATCCAACCTAGTAAACAAAGGAGCCAGACCAGGGTTTCCTGATTCCCAATGGGCTGGTCTTTCAGAGGGTCTGATAAAATTGCCACATCTTTTGGAATGAAAATAAGTGTTCTTAACATTCAAATCTACTTCTGCGTCTTCTTTATTTAATTTTTACCCCTTCCTTCCTTCTCTCTTGCCCCTGTGAAACTTTGGGAGGCTTTGGGCCTCAGGGCTATCTAGCAAGGTCCCTTTTTAGAGATTCCAATTCCTCTGTTTTCTAACTCTTTTCCATCCACCCACCACAGGGAGAGGGCTGCCAACAGTGTTACCAATTCAACACATCACAGGAAAAGGGCTAGTTCCAGGGCCTCCCTTGATCAGCTAGCTGTTGACACTGCAACTTGACATTAATCAACATTTAGCACTCACATCTGACCTTATTGGAAGATCAAGCTTCTGTCATTTTGATATCCTGGCCTTGGATAGTTCTTCACTAACTTTTTTTCACTAAGACAGTGGGTAGAAACCAGCAGACCCAATTTTTTAACTAGAATCATTGCATTGAAAAGTTCTGTACACTTTGAGATTCCTTAAAAAGTTCATACATGTAATTTCAACAGTAGTAGAGATATCTGGCTCCTATAAAGTGAACTGGTTAGACTGATATGAGCTCCCTGCTCATTGCATTTCCTCATTGCTGAGTTTCCAGGGCTGTATCCTCAGTGGAACATAGTTCTTACCACCTGTACTTATATAAGGACAGTACCTCTGACTTTGTTTGCCTATCGACTGATACACCCCCATTCTACAATACCAACTTGGAGTCAGAGTCCTGGTCATGACCTTTGCTCAATCATTTCACCCTTTAGGCTTTGTAAAAAGAGGGGACTATATGATCCTCTAGATCTGATACCTAGGATTTTACTCTAGAGAATAACTGTGTTCAATCATATATCGCAATTATATTCTTTCCTAAGAATCACTATTCAATTCTCATCCCTAAGCCCTTCCCTACAGTAAACAGTCACTTTTATAGAATAGATAAAGCTTTCCTAGAGTCCCCCTTTTTACTCACTTTTTTCTCATTTCTCTAAGTGATAATGTCCAGAGACAGCTCAGAAAGCTGAACTTTCTTGTCTTTTCAGCCATAAGGTTTGTATGTGGACGTGTATACTTGCACAGTGTATGTGTATACCTGTTCTTGAAGGGCCATGGCCATGTGTACCTTCACTCTGTTCCCTCTCACCTCCCACTAGCCCCACTTGAATTTTAGTGAAAAGTTAAATTCCAGGATGGTCTAGAAGAAACAAAGAGAATCCACTAAAAATGCAGGATATATTAATGTAGCTATAGAGATAAGGAGGCTGTTGGAAGAGCCAATGTCATGTAGGTGGTTTGGTTTTAGCTGTAGCTTCCTTCCACCTTAATAATACCCCCTTCTCCTGACAGCTGGCATGGCAGCGTAGTCTGGGACCATACCCTGCAGCTGTATTCCCTGTGCATCTGTTTCTCCCTTTGAAACGTCTCAGACTTTGAATTCTAATTACTCTGTATCCTTATAATCAAAGTGCATTTTATAATTTTTTGAAAACCACATTTATGCTGGTACAGTGATATACACCTGTAATCCCAGCAACTCAGGAGGCTGAGGCTGGAGGATCGCAAGTTCAAGGCCAGCCTCAGTAACTTTGCAAGATCCTGTCTCAATTTTTTTTTTTTTAAAGATGGGATGGGGGTGAGATGGAGAGTTGGAGATGTAGCTAAGTGGTAAAATTCCTTGGGGTTCAGTCTTTAGTTAGTCACTCTCTCCCCACTGCAACCCCCACACAAAATGTGACGATCTCTACAAGTATTTCTCCTGAGTTCTTTCATTTAACCCTTCCCTCAGCCCTGTAAGGTAGGAAGGACAGAAAATGTTGGGTTTTTTTTCAGCAGCCAATAAAAATGAAGCCCTGGGCCTTGGGATGCAGACCTGTTATAGAGCATTTGCTTAGCGTGCCCCAGGCCCTGGGTTCCATCCCTAGTTGGGGGGGGGGAGTCTTTTAAAGGTCAGTGGCCAGAACCAAAACCTTGATTTCTGGGTCCAAGTCCAGGACTTCTCTGTGACACTATACTTCAGCCCTTTGCTGGATACCATACAAAGCAAATTAAACAGATGTGGTCTCTGACCTCTGAAAGTTTGGATTCAAATGGACAACCCTTTTGCTGGCAAACATAAAAGGACAAAGTGATTTACAGTTGAATCACACAATAAACAAATTAGTTAAATAGATAAGGCAAGGCATGTTCACCTAGTCTACTGATGTTCTTGTAATTCCAGTGGAGTAGAAAGGACAGTGTTAATAAGACTAAGGTTTGGGGCCAGTCCCATTTTGCCTGCTTGCTTTTGCATATGGAAAAATATTTGTAACTGCACTGTGAATTTACTTCCTTGTCTTTAATGTTGTGTGAACCTCCCTGAGCATCTACCAAATGTAAGGGATCACAAGGTGAATCAAAGGCCATTAAGAAATCATCTCTGCCCTCCAGCAACATCTTCAGCCATTTCCTGAATTTAAACCTCTGTGAGAAAAGTGTCAGTTACCCTGCAGTACCATGGATTCCACTGAGATAATGGACTCAATACCCATCCTGTCTTTAGTAGGCTTGCAAGTCATCCTTACTCATGCCAGATAGCCAGTTAGGTGGACTTTTGAATTTGGGAGACATTAGTCCCATCGTAGAGAAATGAGGCCACTATCACCCCACCTGTAATACCTTAGTTTCCTGGATATCTAAGCAAAAGCAGAAAGGAACCCTGGGGTTAGCAGAGCTGGGACCTGAGGGAAAGAACATCTTCCTATCTCTAAGTAAACTGCTGGTAGCCCAGTTCCTCCCTTAAGGGTTCTGCCTCGGTCTGTCTATTGCAGCGAGATCCAAGGCAGTAAGGCCCAAGGTGTGTGTGAGTCTTCAAAGACGCTCACAGATTCTTTTAGGCAGCACGCTTAATTGTTGTCTGTAATTGATGTGACATATGCCCCAGAGGCATGCACTGAGGTCCAATTGAGATGTTTTTTTAAAAAAATGGAATTAATTAATTAAAGAGGGCAGCTGCACAGGGCTGGGAGTGAGTGCCAAACTCTGTAACACTAAACCTGCCAACCCACCCAACCGGCCTCACCACCCAAGGCACAGCCCTGGGATTCTCATGAAGGTGGGATGGGAGACCTGGTAAAGCAGTGTGGGAAGCGGGGGCTGCTGGGAGAGGGGTAGGACTCGGGGGTCCCTCTCCTAGCTTCCACAACCCCCAAAAGTCTTGGCTTTCAAGAACTGTTTGGAGTGGGGGAACTAGGTACCTGCAGAAAAGTGAAGGGAAAGTCAAGGGGAGGTCTGTGGAAGCAGAGGGACTGGAAGGGGAGGAGGAGTGGTTGGCAGGAACAGGAATGATGGAGGCCTTGGGGTGGAGCTGAGAGGATCATCCAGAGGAGGGCTTTTGTGGGCAGAGTCGGAGGAGGCAGAGCCCAGAAGTGGGGATGTGGGGGCCGAAACATGGTGCCTGAGGGTTCTACATTCAGAGACAGTATTAATTAAACCCCTGACCTCAGGTCATTAACAAAGCTGTGGCAGCTTTTCATAGGAGTCGGGTTAATAACAATAATAACAATAATAATTAAAGATAATGAGACCTTATCTGGAGCAAGTTTTTCCTAGAGATTTTAGGCATTAAGTCATTAGTTCCCCTGGCCCTGAGGGGACACCTTTTCCTAAAAAGTTAGTGGGGGTGTGAGAGGACAAAGAAGATCCTTGTGCACCTGAGGACCCCGAGCATCCCATTGCCAGTTCTCAAGGTCTGCTGCCCTCGGCTGGGAAGCTTCATTCTTTTTCACAGGAATAAAATTCAGGGTTTCTTTAGGGCTTCATAAACTGTTAGAATCTTTTGCATTATTTAAAATCTGAAAGGATAGCGGGTAGAAATTGCCACCACAAGACGCCTAAACAATTTTGATGTGACCACTCAAGTCCCATCTGACAGCACAGCTGAACATTATGCTGCAGAGAAGAGCCACCTCTGGTACGCTGCGGGGTGAGGCCCTGTGACTGGCTCAGGGCTGACAGCCTTCAAACTCTCTGAGCCCAAGGAGGGAAATTCAGAAAGAACGCTGGAGGGAGGTAAAAAGAGGAGGGTTTTTTTATTTGTCTGTTTTTGTTTTTGTTTTCCTAGTTTGGAGGAGTTGAGGGGGAAGGAACCTGGGAGCAAAAGCCTGAGCAAAATTTCATGCCCAGAGAAACAAGCTTGGCAGGTTCGACTATAACAGGAGTTACTACAACCCCTGTGCCGTGATGCATGCTTGTAATCCCAGTAGCTCGAGAGGCTGAGGCAGGAGGATTCAAAACCAGAACTTACAATCGGAAACTTAGCAAGGCCCTAGGCACCACAGCAAGACCCTGTCTGTAAATAAAATATAAAAAAGGGTTGGAGTTGTGGCTTAGAGGTTAAATGCTCCTGAAAACAACAACAACAACAAAACAGTAGTTACTACAAATTATATGCACCCAATCCAAGGACAGACTTCTGTGCACATCCCATAGTTGGTGACAGTTGTCACTATCGCTCTAGTCAGGTTTCAAAGACAGCAATACATAGCTTGCATTGTATAGCACCTTTTAAAAAATAAAAGAGCAACAACAAAATCTCAATATACTCCAACAGAACAAGTATCCTGAGGGTAGGTAGATCTAATGAAGAGGCAGGTGAGATCCAGAGCAGGAGCTGTATTTGTCTGAATTCATATCATGAAAAACAGAGTTGGGCAGCAGAAGAACCTATGTCATGAAAGGAACGGGGCCAGTCCCACTCTTCTGGCCCTGAGATCTTCACCATCTCTCGTGAACCGTAGCCTTCCCTTTCTTCCTTGTATTACTACAAAGTCGTCTGTAAGAAGGAACTAGAACTTCCAGGGATTGAAAACCAATCTACCTTGTTGATTGCATAAGAGAACACACAGTAAAGTATTCAGTGCAGAAACTGGAGAATGGAATGTTCTGGTTAATTAAATAATCTGGCTAACAAAGTACTATTCAACACATAGTAATATTTGGGATATACTTACATTAAAATTATTCATTGTTTATCTGAGACTCAAGTTAAACTGGGTGTCTTCTGTTTTATCTGGCAACACTGCCTGCAGGTAAACCACTAGGAGATTCATATCCACTCCTGGGAATTCTCTAGAGAAAAAAACCAACAGGTTCATCCATACTAACTAGGAAATGGGCACAGAAAACATGTATTAGGGAAGGAAGGGAGCCAGAGCCAGGTGTCTACCGACTCCGAGAAGCACACTCATCATCACACTGGGTGCCTGGGTAAGATGTGCCAGGTCTTTAACTGGCCCGAAGAAGTTGTTGTCAAGCCAAGAAGTTGTTTTGGAAATCTCAGGAAAGGAAGTTTAAAATAAATATACTCTTTAATCCCACCCCACCATGAAACGGGGATAGATAGAATAGATTATAGCTCTTGGTTCTCTTTTTTTTATGTTTTTAGTTGCAGATGGATACAATGCCCTTATTTTACTTATTTATTTTTTAATGTGGTGCTGAGGATCAAACCCAGTGCCTCACATATGCAAGGCAAGCACTCTACCACTGAGCCACAACCCCAGCCCAAGCCCCCCTTGGTTCTTTCTTTTTTTTTTTTAATATTTATTTTTTTAGTATTCGGCGGACACAACATCTTTGTTTGTATGTGGTGCCGAGGATCGAACCCGGGTCGCACGTATGCCAGGCAAGCGCGCTACAGCTTGAGCCACATCCCCAGCCCCTTGGTTCTTTCTTTTTCTTTCTTTTTTTAAAATATTTTTGTAGTTGTAGATGGACAGAATGTCTGTATTTGCTTATTTTTATGTGGAGCTGAGGATCAAACCCAGTGCCTCACCCATGCAGGCAAGTGCTCTGCCACTGAGCTACAGCCCCAGCCCCAAGCAGGTGAGTGTTGTCCTGAGCAGTGCAGTGCCAATCAGAGTGGCCACATGTTTCCTCTGTGCCCCAAACTCCCTGGTGCCTGGATACCTCCTTCCCTATAATGCCAGTCCCATAGGAAACTTGGTTCTGCTCTGCATGGTATTGAGTATGAATATCTTCTGACCAGGTCTCGGTTTTTAGCACTTACTAAGCACCAAGAGATTCCTAATTTATTGAATGCTTTCTACTGTCCTAAGTGTCACCTCTGTTATCCCATACAATCCTTCCAGCTAGGAATAAAGTAGATATTTCTGTTTTAGAGATGAAGAAATCAAGCCACAGAGAAAGTAAGTAAGAAATGATATAAGGTCACCTAGCTGTTAAGTGGCAGAGTCAGGATTGATCCTGGGTGGTCAGATTCCTGCACTCTAGCTCTTCTAAACAGTGCCATACTAAACAGCACCCAATTCTATCACATCATGCTCCTGCTCAGAATTCTTTAGTGGCTCCTGTGGTGAGCAGAATAATGGTCCCCAAGATGCCCACACCTGAATCTCTGAATCTCTGAAACCTGTGAATATGGCTAACAGGACTTTGCTAATATGCTTAAATTTAAGAGATGCAGAGATTAGCCTGCATTACCTGGTGATCCCAGTGTAATTATAAGGGTCTTTAGAAAAGGGGGTTCAGGAGTGTTGGAATCAGAGAAGGAGATGTGACTGCAGGCACAAAAGTTAAGTTGTATGATTGCTGCTTTGAAGATGAAGCTGAACTTGAACCAAAAAGCATGTCTCCACCACCACCTTAGAAGCGGAAATAGGCAAAGAACTGATTCTCTCTCCTATCCTCCAGAAGGACTCTGTTTCTTCTGGAACAACCCTGCCAACACCTCAATTTTAGCCCAGTGAGTGACCTCCAGAACTGTATGATAATATGTTTGTGTTGTTTTAAGCCACTAGATTCTTGGTGATTTCTTACAGCAGAGGGAGGAAATGAATACAGCTCCCCACTGATTAGAAGGAAATCTGAGCTTCTTTGCAGGACAATCAGGGCCTTGTGCCATCTGGTCCTTGCCTAGATGCCTAACTGGTCTCATCTCCCCTGGCTCCCCTGTGCTTTACAAATAGAACATCGCCAGCATCGTCAAGAGACCTTGCCCTTTCTGACTTCCTTGCCTTTAGGGGTACTGAGTTTTCCACCTGGAACACCTCTCCTTACTTGTTTATCTGGCAAGCTCCTTATTCTTTATGTCTCAGCTCAAACAATGCCTCCTCTGGGAAACCTTTCCTACTTGCCCCTGGAGGGCCTTGGGACTGCTTTCCCTGTACCCCTGCTGCATTTTTTTTTATCCATTCCTGTTAAAGCAGCAGTTGTATATTTTAAAGACCTATCTATTCCCTCCCTGGACTATATGCTTTTCATCTTTGGGCTTCTTTCATACCCAGCATGGTCCCCAGCACATCAAATGAAGGTCCTCAGGGACTAGAGCTCTTATCCTGACTGCCAGTGTGCCCTGGGCCAGTAATACTGCCCTCTGGCCCCCTTTCTCCATCAGTGGCATGCCCTGAGTGAACTGTTCCTTCCCTTCCCTAGTGAGACATGAGGACAAAGAAAACCAGAGGGGCTGGGATTGTGGCTCAGCAGTAGAGCGCTCACCTAGCATGGGCGGGACCCGGGTTCCATCCTCAGCACCACCTAAAAATAAAGGTATTGTGTTATTAAAAAAGAAAGAAAGCCAGACATGGGATGCTTCCATTTCAATGAAGAAAAAGGTGCTTATCAAAGTGTGATATTCCACCTGTTCCCATGGTATATAATGCTTCCTCTCCACATCTCCATCTCTTCGACTGGGGAAACAGGTCTAGAGGCAAGCTTCGTGATGCTAAGAGCCATGTCTGCTTCTCACCTCTTTATGTCCCCAGCATCAAGAGTGTTTGTTACTCTCAGGTGACTTCTCTGGTACTGGTAGAAGATCCTAGAGGAGACTTTCCCACATTCTTTGTATTCACAGTTTCTCTCTGAGGTGTGTGCTGATGTTGGGTATCATCTGAAGCAAAGGTTTTCCCAGTCACTACATTCAGTGCTTGAGTATTGAGTAAAGTGTCCTTTAAAACTTTAAAACTCCCCTGAGGATTCTCCCATGGACATATCCAGAGATGGGGATGTCCAGAAAGAATCTTTTGATGTATAGGATGGTTAGTTACTCCATCCCATAAAGACTGATTTCCATTTTTTATGGCTCTGAATGTTTTCTCCAGTGTGAATTCTCTCAAGTTTAATGAGAAGCGAAAAGCAAATAAAGGTCTCCATAAAAGCCTGTTATGCATACGTTCCTGTACTCAGTGTTCTGAGGGATTTTAAACTGTAAGGCATGGCCTGTAATCTCAGTGACTTAGGAAATGGATGCAAGGAGGATCAAAAGTTGAAGGCCAGCCTAAACACCTTAATAAGACCCATCAGCAATTTATTTAGCAAGACACTGTCTCCAAACAAAAAACTAAAAGGGCTGGGGATGGAGCTCCAAGGTGCAGTGCTGCTGGGTTGTTCAATCCTCAGTACAAATGTAAAATAAAGCATGGTCTCAGCCCTCTAGATGTTTTGCAAACTGGTTGGGGAGACAAGACTCATGCATATTATATAGCTGGAGAATAAGAGACATGGTATAATCAATCTGCACAATTTGGTGTAATTAAGTAGAAATTCAGAGAAAGAGTTCAACTGGAGCTTGACTACATGGTAGAGGAGGCATGAAGTGCGTAACACTTCAACTGACAGGATGGTCGGGTGTTGGCTGAAAGAGTAAAGGGGAAACACAGGAAACCAAGAAGGAAGGGAGGATAAGAAGCAAGGGGGAAGCCGGACAGGAGGATCATGAGTTCAAAACCAGCCTCAGCAATGGCGAGGCACTAAGCAATTCAGTGAGACCCTATCTCTAAATAAAATACAAAATAGGGCTGGAGATGTGGCTCAGGGGTTGAGTGCCCCTGAGTTCAATTCCCAATAAAAAAGAAGGGTGGGGGAGAGGAAGAAAGGAAGGAAGGAAAACAAAGGAGGAAGGAAGAACTGCTCTTGCTTTGTAGAGATTTGCCCTTTGATTTAGGAAATTTCCACACACTTAGGGGAGCAGGCTTTGAACGTTTTATTTCTCTGATGCCTCTCTCACTGTGGAGCCTGAGTCACTTTCATTTTTGCCAGGCACACCTAAAAAGGAACATTTTAAAGCTATGCTTCATATGCATAGCGCTGTCTCCCCTGGCATTCTTGGGATCCATCCCAGTTCCACCACCAGGAATGTTCCACCTGGGGGCCAATGTGCCTTGGTGACAGAAGCAACAGGTGGGTGAGAATACTCCCACTTAGGAGAGGGCCACAGGAGAGCTCTGGGAGGCTTTGGGTCAGCATGTCTGAGCCCTCTATCTGTTCTCCAATCACCATCCACCCTCTAAAAAATGTTCATGTGGGATGTTGACACTTGAGAAAATGAGGATCATCGATACAAAAGCTTTTTTAAAAAATATTTTGTTTTTTTTTTTTAGTTGTAATTGGTCACAATTATTTATTTATTTATTTATTTTATTTATTTTTTTGAGAGAGAATTTTTTAATATTTATTTTTTAGTTTTCGGTGGATACAACATCTTTATTTTTTTATTTTTATGTGGTGCTGAGGATCGAACCCAGCGCCTGGCGCATGCCAGGCAAGCGCGATACCGCTTGAGCCACATCCCCAGCCCTTTATTTTATTTTTATGTGGTGCTGAGGCTCAAACCCAGTGCCCCCACATGTGCTAGGTGAGCGCCGTACCGCTGAGCCACAAACCCAGTCCTACAAAGCCTTTTTATGTCAGTTTTATAAGAGTTTTTATGAAGCATTTGGAGTAGAGAATATACAAGGCAATATAACCTGGCCTTATTTTCTCCATTCCACAGGCAATGGCAGACAAGCAAGAGGGTGGAATTTCGGGCATCTCACCTTGGTTAGAGAGTTGGAAGATTTTTTTTTTCTCATTTAGAGTGGTTACACTCTGACTACCCATTAAACAACTGCATGTGAAGGGTCAGAGGCTTTCTTCGTGGGTGAGTCTCAGAAACACGGCCGCTCCACCTGTCACCGCAGTTTAGTCAGAACAGAGGAGAGTAGATTTCACATCTTGAATGATGGCTACTTTCAGGGGAGGTGCTCTGGGCTGGTATTTCTATTTCCTAACACGGTGAAATCCTGAGTACCTTTTATAGCCTCTCACAATTTCATTGTCCAAAGGGTTTGTTTTAACGTGGATTTCTTAGATTCTAAATTCTGTCCCTGATTTCTCTGTCACTTCCAGAGGACAGGAATTCAGGAAGGGAGAGACCTCACCCATAGGGGTAGAACAGACTGGCAACCAGTCTGTTCTGGGCCTTGCCATGTGGATATCCTGTTGGAACATTCTACATTTCTCCCCAGCAAGGTATGATCTGCGACAATGTGAAGAACCCAAAGCCAAGGTGTAAACACAGCTCATCGGGACTCTCAGGGACCCCACATGTTGCCCTGTATGTCTTTTCACTACCTTCTATTTCAATCATTAGTGTTTGTCTTCCCTACTAGATCATGGGCTCTCCAGAGCAGTAGGCCTGTCTCTCTCAATCACCAAAAGAGCTGTGTTAGTACCTGTCACAGTGCCTGGTACGTAGGAGCTGTTCAGTAAATCAACGATAAACATGAAAATGATTCCTTTAAAACAGGTGTTGCAGGGCTGGGCTGTAGCTCAGCGGCAAAGCACTTGCCGACATATGTGAGGCACTGGGTTCGGTCCTCAGCACCACAGAAAAACAAACAAATAAAATAAAGGTATGCTGTCCATCTACAACTACAAAAATTTTAAAAATTAAAAATAAAATAATACCAGACATTCAAAGAAAAACAAACAGGTGTTCCTTCTTGTTCACACGTGAAGAGTTACAATACAAATGCTCCTGTCTTGGGGATGGGGAGGGACACTATTGTGTAATAAGAGTGAGAAATGTGTGGGAGGGTCCTGGAAAATAGCCCCAAAAGTTCAAATTGTGTCTGATAAGCATCAGGGAGTCACCACTGCAAGTTCTTCAGGTCACGGAGAGCAGAAGGCAGGCAGGCAGAAGCCTTAGAGGTTGAAGGTATATTTGATCTGGAAGAACTGTGAGCCTTGGAATTTCCTGATCACACTGGCAAATGCAAGAGATGACTTCTGTGACTGAGAGCTGAATGGCTGGGTGGGTATTGAGAAACCAGCAAGAAGTTGGGCGCCGTAGCACACAGCTGTAATCCCACCTCCTCCGGGAGACTGAGGCAGGAGGATTTCAACTTTGGGGCCAGCCTCAACAACTTATCCAGACCCTGTTTCAAAATTAAATAAATAAATAAGGACTGATGATGTAGCTCAGGGGTAGAACACTTGCCTAGCATGTACAAGATCCTGGATTCAATCCTCAGTACCAAGGAAGGAAGGAAGGAAGATTTGTCTTTACCAGAGAGCCTCTGAGGGCAGAGGACATGTCTGATACATCTGTACCTGTAGCTCCAAGCAGAGTGCTTTGTTCATAGTAGCTGTATAGTAAGTTCTGGATACACGAATGCTGGGCTGGCTGGCTGGCTCTGGTAGATATGAGAGCTTATGGAGGTCACCAAAGCCCTGCTTATTGTTTTCCCTTCTCTAACTTCCTCTTACTTTTCTGGGTGTCCCACTTCTCCTTTAAGTCAGAAGATGTTCCCAAGGATTGCTACTGTTTAAGTGGACTGCAGGTATTGAGGAAGGAAACTGAGTCTTAGCCTGAAGTTGGCAGACCACCCCCTTCTCCTCTGGGTGCCCACTCTGGACAGGATCTAATGTGCTATAGGATTCCACTCAGCCCCTCACCCAGTCCTCAAATTGCCATTCACATTCCCTGCCTGTCTTTCTCTTTTTCATCTCATCTCAGCAAGCAGAGACATGTCACCACACGAAGCCTGGTGTTAGCAAATGTGCACACAACACACACATGCATACACGCCTTTCCCGGTCTCTTCGCCATTGTCTGGCTCTCTGCCCCTGGGCCTGGCCCATCTTTATGGGATCCAGGCTCTTCCTACCCCAGGATGCTGAACCTGGCCTCGAAAGGAGAGAGCTGGTCATTTTGCACGTCTGCGGCATTGCCCTCCCTCAGGGGCTTGGGGAAGATCCACCCATGTGGCAGATTCTTCCAGAGAGACGCGAAACTGGGAGCCTGACCTCATGATGCCCGCAGCACCTGGCACAGAGGGTACCAGCTCTGCTGTTCTGGCCCCAGACCAGTTCTCTCTTCTAGAATCCACACCTTCTCTGGCTCCCCTCCAGGCTAAGATCTGTCCCAACTCAGGGAGGATAATCATGGTCTACTGAGGAGGGGGTGGTGGCAGGGAAGGGAAGGTGGTCTCTTCTACAGCACCTCTATCAAGTCATTCCCTGCTTCTGCGCCTCAGTTTCTCCTCGAGAAATTCTGCTCGTGCTTCCAAGGTTAGGTTCAGCACTGGGAAAGAAAGCCGGTCCTGTGTGTTCCCTCGCAGCCAGGAGCCGCCCTCCCCGCCCCTTGCTTGTTGGTGACGCTGGCCCAGCAAGGCAGGGTCCTGCAGGATGAAAGCTCAGAGAAGTCAGAGCAGGAATAATGATGATAATCATCAGCTGTGGCGTCTTAACCATCCAGGAATGCAGGGCCCCACACCCTGTGTGCCTCACACCCCAGGACACTGCAAGGACTCCTCTCCCTGTGTTTTATTGCCATGATCCCACACTCTGCCATTCCCAGCCCAACCCTCTTGGGTTCCCAAGAACCACAGTCCAGCCACTGGCTTGTCCACCACCCAGATCCCATGGGAGGATTCAGCTCCACAAGACCCAAGCCAACAGCAAAAGAGGACACACAGCTACATGGAAACTCAGGCTCTAGGGTTTCCCAGAGAAGCAACCTGCCCGCCCCTGGCCTGGAGCACTTTCCCACAGGCCCATCTATGTCTGGTCAGCACAAGGGCAAGAAGTTTTGCTTGTGTCAATCCAAAACCTGGATTAAAATCCTGGCTGGGCCACAAACTAATTCACCATAGGACACTGGCAACCCTAGTTTAGTTTTTAACTTCTTTGGCTTTGTTGCTTCACCCACTCAAGAGCTTTCCAAGGCTCTACGCTGCTCACTGATGATAAACTCTGGATCTCGTTTAGCATGTGGTAGTTCTGAGTGTGGTTCCGATACACCTCTCCAACCCCACGTTTCTCCTTCACCCTCTGGGTCAGTCAGAAGTAACTCCTCACGGGTGGGCATATATAGCCCATGCTTTTGCATTTGAGGGTTCTGTTCCTTCTTTGGGAATGTCATTGCCTCCATTGCTACTTGGCCAGACCCTCCAAGCTTTTAAGGCCAGGCCAGAGTCATCTCCTCCATGACTGTGCCCATATCCTTATCTCACTGGGGAACTGTGGTTCCTCTATGCTTAAGCCTCTCAAGCCCCTGGACCAATCTTGTGCTGTGGTTACATGCATATCTGAAATTGCCCACAGGATCATTGGTGTCCCCACAATTCCATCGTTTTTGTGTCTCCATCTGCCTAGCAGAGGACCTTGCACACAAGGCACAGGCTCAATAAATAAGTGCTGGACGTAAGTTGTGGGGCATAATCAGATCTACCCTGTCAACTTCCTCACACTGATGTGCCTTGAAAAAAAAGAAATGATTATTTTAAAGTAAAATCTTTTGGCTGTGTGTTTTTGAAGAGGAAAAGAGAGAGCAAAGGTCAGGAAAGTCCCATCCCTTTCCCAGATGCCTCTGCAGGTAGGATCAGGTCCCAAGCCTGAGTGAAGGTCTCTGCTCCTGGATTGACACAAGAAATGTTTTTCCTTGACCAGTCACCAGTCCAGTTCACTCTGGGACTCTGAGCAGCAGGAAGTAGGGTCTTTCCTCTTTAGAAAATGACAATCCCACCCTTTGTGAGCTTCTGTTTTTCTAAGCCCCAGCAGCCTCCATGGTCCTTAAGACTCAAGCCAGAGGGACCTGTGGATTCACATGGTTAATAGATGAAGTGGAGGAAGAGTGTGGCCTAGATGGGCATTGGAACCCCTCGGAGCAGCACATCCTACCGCTGCCTACAGGTGTTGTCAATAATAGTAACAATAACTTTGGCAACGCATTGTATTTACTTAATGCTTTTCTCCAGGGAGCTCAATTAATCTTTCCTTCATCTCTAGAAGGAAGAGAGGGATGAAGGCAATGAAAGACAAGTGAGCCATTGCAGCCACAGTGCAGAATACAGGCAGCCTTTGTTCTTTCAGGTAAATGCAACACATAGTATTGCAGATGTGGACAGCTGATAAAGCAGGAAACCAGTTCATTCCCTGGGACCCAAAACCCATGACTTGAGAAACTTTTGCGAAAATAAATTCTTTGTAAGATGACAATCCCCAACCCAAGTGTGACATCTCAGTCACAAAACTTGAGTATATGCCCTAAACAGATGTTTGATTATTGCTAACCTGTATAAGCCACCTGCTATCATTAGTATCTCAAGACACAGTATGGATGTGGAATGAGGTTCATATTTAGCAATGGAAGACCCGGAGGTCCACGTTTCAAATAACTGTCTTGATAGTAAAAATACAAAAAAAAATGTTGGCCATCTTCATAGTAGATCTGACTAGATCATCACTGTTTTAATCTCATAAAATGGGATCAACAGAGAGCTCATGTGAGGAGAAGGGCCAAGTTGTCTGGTTTTTTTTGTTTGTTTTGTTTTTGGGTTTTTTTTTTTTTTTTGGCATGTTAATGCTTGCTGGTTTAGGATGGTCTTCACCTGCAGTTTCTTTGCAGGAGTATTTTTAAACCCCATGTTGTAAAGGCTCATTTAGCTCAGATTACATAATATAATCCATAATGTCATTTAACCAGGCAAAATAAACCAGGATGCTTTGAGATTTTTCTGGCCACAAACTAAAGAGCGAGGGAGCCCTGTCAGCCCCTCTGACACCCCTCCCATGCCTCCCTTAGGACACCTCACATACCAAACAAGGCCTGTGACTCTTGTGTTCATCCACACATTAAAGTAACTGGAGCGACTAGGGGTGTAACTCCATGGGAGAGCACTTGTCTAGCATGTTTGAGATCCTAGGTTCCATCTCTAGAACCACAAAATAAAATAATATAGTAAAACTTTGCCAGACCTGGTCTGAAGGGAGTCTTTGGCCTGCCCACCTCATTCCCATGGCAATAGCTTCCATTTCTGACCCCTCCAATGCCTTCTTGGCCATCTCAGTCATCTCAAGCTTACTTTAAAGACACCAGTAGATGCCCAGCAACTGGACTACAAATCACAGAAGATTCTGCACTCCTTCCTCCTGGTCATCCTTCTAAATAACCCACTTGCTAAGACTCTTCCTCACATTGTCTCTTACTGGACCACGCTGGGACCGGTTGGCCTCCAGGCCATGGTTCTCTTCCCCTATCATTTATCCTACACATTTCTGCCAGAAAAAAAATCTTTCAGACACAAATCTGGTTCAGGTTCTCCCCATTTTAGTCTCTCCATTTGCCTCATGCCTATGGGACAGTGCAACTCTTTGAGAGCCCTGGGAATGCAACCCAGACACTAAAACATAAACTATTTTTTGGGGGGCGGGGGCGGCTAGTTACCGGGGATTAAACTTACTCAGCCTCTGAGCCACATCCCCAGCCCTATTTTGTATTTTATTTAGAAACAGGGTCTCTATGAGTTGCTTAGTGCCTTGCTTTTGCTGAGCCTGGCTTTGAAGTCGACATCCTCCTGCCTCAGCCTCCAGAGCCACTGGAATTATAGATGTGCACCACCACACCCAGCTAAGCACAAACTCTTGACAGGGCATTGCAAGGCTGGCCCTACTGACCTGTCTAAACTGGCCACCCCCAGATACCTTTCCTGTTCCCAAACCTCCAACCAACCACCCTGAAGATGCCACCTTGACTACCATGTGCCCTCTTACTCATTCAACATTCCAGGTCTTTTCTTCGGGACCAGAGCAACTTACCTGGTCCCTTCCAAATACTGAAACCAGAGAAAGTTACGCCTCTTTCTGCACCTTAGCTCTTGCCGCTAAATATTCTTGGATTACACTGAAATGGGTTTGCTTAGTAGTTCAAATACACTTGGGGCCCAGATCTTATTTATCTCTAGTCTCTCTTTTCGCCTGCTGCCTCCTGGCCAGGTCTGGTAGCAGGCTCCTGTGAAGAGCTTCCCTTTGACCTTAGTGTCAAAGATTTCTTTTCCATCCATCACCTGCACTGCCCTCCACCCCGCCCCAATAACCAACTTGTAAATAGCAAATACTTTTCCAACCGCTGTGAGTATATTAGCTCACTTAATCTTTTCCACAATACTGCAAGGCCACTTGTGGTCATCCTCTTTTTATGGATGAGGAAACTAAAGCATAAGAGAGTTTTGTGTTAGTGCAAGTTCATGCAGCTAGAAAATGTTATATAATCAGGCTTTCCAGACCTGAAGTCTTGCTCTCAACTTCTTGCTGTGGCTTGGTCAATCCTCTGCTGTGGCATTCAGCTGTCCCACTCTTCTCCCTTCCCTGACAAGAGTGGCTGCTATTCCCAAGACCAACTGAACACCCTTTCCACCCTGCCCAGGGATGAGAGTCTGATGACCCCAGTGGTTCTCTCTCCCCAGAGAATGTGACAGGCATGACAGACTCCCCTTTGGGTACCCAGGCCGCACTGCCTGGAGGGGGCCCCCTGCTTGACAACCTGAACTAAGACTCTTCAGAGGGATCTGAATCCTTGTATTAGTAGGTCAAGATCATTTCTCTGGGAAGAACTGTGTGAACCATGTCCAAGAAAGTGAAGCTCATCAAACCCCATCCGCAGCCACCACCCCTACAGACACCTGGAGGCTGTCCCCCGCTGGCTCTACCTGATCAGCTTCTGGCCATTAACAACATCTCACTCTCCCTCTTTCTGGGGCTTTTTCTCTTTTCTGCCTTGCCCCCCTCACACACTTCCTTCCTGTGGCTCTTTTTCTTTACAAAAAGACTGGGTATTTTTAACCTGAGGTTTTCACTCATCTCCTCTTGTCCAAAGGGGACTGGGCTGGGCAGGGGTGCTGGCAGGCTGGGAAGCTTGGGAGTGTCTGGCCAGCCTCCGAGGCTGCAGTTTGCTTCCTTCATTCCTGGCCCCAGCTTGGCCCTGCTCTTGCTGTGGAGCTATCCCTTGTCAGTTTCTGGAATAAACATGCAACAAAGCAAAGATTTGGAAACTGCTCAAGGCATGTAAGGAGCTCACCTTCTCCCAGTGATGCCGTCAAGATGGTATATTGAGCTAGAGGAAGAGCAAGGAACACCTTGAACCTCACACATCCTAGCAACAGACACCAGGGGCAAGTTCACTCTCCGATCCCCATTTTAAGAATGGTGTCCTTTGGAGGGATTGGGGACTTTCATAACTGCTTCTTCATAGTCTGCCCCAGTTTGTTTGTTTGTTTGTTTGTTTTCATTTTTAGTTTTAGGTAGACACAATATCTTTATTATTTTTTTTTTTTTTAATTTTTACGTGGTGCTGAGAATCGAACCCAGTGCCTCACGAATGCTGGGCGAGCACACTACCACTTGAGCCACATCCCCAGTCCACTGCCCCAGTTTTTTGTTTTGGTGGTTTATTTTGGTGCTAGCAGTTGAATCTAGGGCTTTACACATTCTAAGCAACTGCTGTACCACTGAGCTGAACCGCCAACTCCTGTCCCAGTCTTTTTAATTTTTTTTTTTCTTTTTGGTACCAGGGATTGAACCCAGGGGCACTTAACCACTGAGCCACATCCCCATACCTTTTTAATATTTTATTTAGAGACAGGGTCACACTGAGTTGCTTGGGGCCTTGCTAAGTTGCTGAAGCTGGCTTTTTTTCCAGGTGGGGTGGGGATACCAGGGATAGAACTCGGGGGCACTCAACCACTGAGCCACATCCCAGCCCTATTCAGCGTCTCACTGAGTTACTTAATGCCTTGATTTACTGAGACTGGCTTTGAACTCACAATCCTCCTGCCTCAGGCTCCAGAGTGCTAGGATTACAGGAATGTGCCACTGGCCCCAGCTCTGTCCCAGTCTTTTAGATGAATCTCAGAGAGCTCCATACTCCCTCTCCAGAGCCTCCTTACACATTCTCATCCGGAAGGTCTGTGCCCCCAGACTGACCCCTCCTCATTCCCCACTCTGCCCTCACCTACATGGGCTCCCCAATTCTCTTGCCTCATGATTGAACCCAGGGCCTTGTGCATGCAAGGCAAGCCCTTTACCAACTGAGCTATATCCTCAGCCCTGCATTCATGCTCTTTTTTTAAAAAAAATATGTACTTACTTGTAGATGAACACACAGTATCTTCATGTATTTTTACGTGGTGCTGAGGATTAAATCCAGTGCCTCACACATGCGAGGCAAGCACTTTACCACTGAGCTGCAGCCTCAGCCCCTGCATTCATATTCTTAATAGAGAAACTTTCATTTGATACCCAAACAACTGCATTTGGGAGATAACTGGACATTTAGGGCTTCATAGTGTCTGTTTTAGTTCAGTTTCTGTACCCAGCTTTCTTGAAAAAGAAAACAGTAGCAACTAAACAGGTTGATATCACAGATTTTTTTTTTTTTTTTCAAAAAACAACTGACAGTGACTCATGCAGGCTGCCAGGCCCACATCTAATGTTCTCTAAAGTAATTGATAGTCATAATGATTGCCCGAGGCACCACGGTATCCTAATCCACACTGTGAGTCACACTGCAAAGGATTAGAGGTGTTCAGCTTTGTATTTATGTTTGAATGTGTTTTTAAAATTTAAATTCCTATAAAATCAGTACCCCCTGTCTCCTGTCTGCAGTTACTCTTCAATTAAGGAATCACTTTTCTATGTGGCCTGGTGGCATGCAGGACGATTGTTGACCACATTGAGTATCTGCAGCTCTCATCTCAGCCTCCACCCAGGCCACACCTCTGCTTCACACTCTTGTAACTGTCCTCACCACTCCCTTCTGTTCAGCTCCCCCTGGGTCCCATGTAGCAATGCTTTCTGGCCCCATTGTGTGGAACCCTGTTTGGCATCCCTTTGGGAATTGGTCATTCAGTCAACAAACATTTATCAAACATCCCCCGTGAATAGAGAGATTGCTGTGTGGGGTGGACCCTGGGAAAGGCAGAAAAAGTATAAAATATTGTCATACTACCATCACCTAGAGAGCTCTTACCTCAAGTTCAAAAAACCTGTGTCTCAAAACCAAAGGACAAAGGGGATCCAAACAGGGTGGGCTTTATCCAAAAAACAAAACAAAACAAAAAAAAAAAAAAACAAAGCTTCCCAGGGGTAAATTTGAACTTAAGTTTGATCGTGTTAGTTGGCCAAACAGGGTGTTACAGAGGAGAGGAGACCATCCTGGCAGTGGGACCAGAATTCCCCATCTTTCTACCAGGAAGTTGCCCTCTGAATCCCGAGCTGCTTCTTCCCCGCTGGGCTAACCAGCTGATAAGGACAAGGGAACAGCCCCAGCAAGGAGGAAGTGGACTGGCTTCCTGTTTGTTTGTGAATCTCAGAGCTGCACCGTGCAACCATGAACACCAACCAAGCAGAGCAACCCTGACCTGAGCCAAGAACCGCAGGAAGCTCACCTTCTAACCCAGCAAGCCCTCAACCAGCTGGGAGATGCAAGGACTCCATTCCCGGGTAGCCGGTGCTTGGAGGGCTGGCCTGGTAGCAGCCCAGCCTGCTTGTTAGGAACAGGAGGAAGAGGAAGGGCAACTTCCCCAAAGAAGTCAAAGCTACACATTCACAATAGAAAGCCACTGGGTAGCTCCAGGAACCCAAGCATTGCCCTTCCCCTCACTGCAAAGGTCCTTTTCTAGGACCCTGGGCATAATCCTGTTGCCTATGGGAAAACCATGAGCAGGGATCTCTGGGTCCTTTTAAGATCCAGGCAGCATGTAAGGAAGGCAGCTTTGTTTGCAACAAGAAAAGCCAACTGGTGGTAACAAAACATCCCAGATCCATATGAGAGAAAACAATGTAGCCCTTAAAAAAAAAAAAATGAGGTGGATGTGCTACGGTGACAAGATGTCCAAGATATTTCAATAAATGAAAATAGTAAGGTGCAGAACAGTGTGTACAGTGATTCCTTTTTGTGCAAATAATGACAATGGAAGAGGACGTGTACATATAGACTCAGAGTTACATGTGATCCTGAAGGCATCACTTTTTTTTTTTTTCTGGAAGGAAATTTCAGCAACCTACAGTGGTTATTTTGAGGGAGAGGAACTATGAGAGAAAAGTGAGGGGAGGGCTCCCACTTTTCATTATTTGTCTTTCTGTGCTGTTTGCATTACAGTGATGTAATATGTAATTAAAATATTACCAGTGGGCAGTGAGATTATGGTTCATTCTGTTTTATTCTTTATACTTCTCTGTGTCATTGAAAATAAAAGTACTAAACCACAAATATTCATTTTTTGGGGTGTTTTTTTGTTTTATTTTGTTTTAAATGCAGTATCTTATAATGTTGTCCCGGCAAGTCTCGAACTTCTGGGCTCAAAAGCTGGGTGCAGTGACACACACCTGTAATTCCAACAACTTAGGAGGCTGAGGCAGGAGGATCATGAGTTCAAAGTTAGCCTCTCATCAAAATAGGAAAAGAAGAACTTAAATTATCACTATTTGCAGATGACATGATTCTATACTTAGCAGACCCAAAAGGGTCTACAAAGAAACTATTAGAGCTAATAAATGAATTCAGCAAAGTGGCAGGATATAAAATCAACACGCATAAATCAAAGGCATTCCTGTATATCAGCAACAAATCCTCTGAAATGGAAATGAGGACAACTACTCCATTCACAATATCTTCAAAAAAAATAAAATACTTGGGAATCAACCTAACAAAAGAGGTGAAAGACTTATACAATGAAAACTACAGAACCCTAAAGAGAGAAATAGAAGAAGATCTTAGAAGATGGAAAAATATACCCTGTTCATGGATAGGCAGAACTAACATCATCAAAATGGCGATATTACCAAAAGTTCTCTATAGGTTTAATGCAATGCCAATCAAAATCCCAACGGCATTTCTTGTAGAAATAGAGAAAGCAATCATGAAATTCATATGGAAAAATAAACGACCCAGAATAGCAAAAACAACTCTAAGCAGGAAGTGTGAATCAGGCGGTATAGCGATACCAGACTTCAAACTATACTACAGAGCAATAGTAACAAAAACAGCATGGTACTGGTACCAAAACAGGCGGGTGGACCAATGGTACAGAATAGAGGACACAGAAACCAATCCACAAAACTACAACTACCTTATATTTGATAAAGGGGCTAAAAGCATGCAATGGAGGAAGGATAGCATCTTCAACAAATGGTGCTGGGAAAACTGGAAATCCATATGCAACAAAATGAAACTGAATCCCTTTCTCTCGCCATGCACAAAAGTTAATTCAAAATGGATCAAGGAGCTTGATATCAAATCAGAGACACGCCGTCTGATAGAAGAAAAAGTTGACTACGATCTACATACTGTGGGGTCGGGCTCCAAATTCCTCAATAGGACACCCATAGCACAAAAGTTAATAACTAGAATCAACAAATGGGACTTACTAAAACTAAAAAGTTTTTTCTCAGCAAAAGAAACAATAAGAGAGGTAAATAGAGAGCCTACATCCTGGGAACAAATCTTTACTCCTCACACTTCAGATAGAGCCCTAATATCCAGAGTATACAAAGAACTCAAAAAATTAGACAATAAGAGAACAAACAACCCAATCAACAAATGGGCCAAGGACCTGAACAGACACTTTTCAGAGGAGGACATACAGTCAATCAACAAGTACATGAAAAAATGCTCACCATCTCTAGCAGTCAGAGAAATGCAAATCAAAACCACCCTAAGATACCATCTCACTCCAGTTAGATTGGCAGCCATTATGAAGTCAAACAACAACAAGTGCTGGAGAGGATGTGGGGAAAAGGGTACACTTGTACATTGCTGGTGGGACTGCAAATTGGTGCAGCCAATTTGGAAAGCAGTATGGAGATTTCTTGGAAAGCTGGGAATGGAGCCACCATTTGACCCAGCTATTCCCCTTCTCGGTCTATTCCCTAAAGACCTAAAAAGAGCATGCTACAGGGACACTGCTACATCGATGTTCATAGCAGCACAATTCACAATAGCAAGACTGTGGAACCAACCTAGATGCCCTTCAATAGATGAATGGATAAAAAAAATGTGGCATTTATACACAATGGAGTATTACTCTGCATTAAAAAATGACAAAATCATAGAATTTACAGGGAAATGGATGGCATTAGAGCAGATTATGCTAAGTGAAGCTAGCCAATCCCTAAAAAACAAATGCCAAATGTCTTCTTTGATACAAGGAGAGTAACTAAGAACAGAGTAGGGTCGAAGAGCATGAGAAGAAGATTAACATTAAACAGGGATGAGAGGTGGGAGGGAAAGGGAGAGAGAAGGGAAATTGCATGGAAATGGAAGGAGACCCTCAGAGTTATACAAAAGTACATACAAGAGGAAGTGAGGGGAAAGGGAAAAATAATACAAGGGGGACAAATGAATGTCAGTAGAGGGGGCAGAGAGAGAAGAGGGGAGGGGAGGGGAGGGGAGGGGGGATAGTAGAGGATAGGAAAGGCAGCAGAACACAACAGACACTAGTATGGCAATATGTAAATCAATGGATGTGTAACTGATGTAATTCTGCAATCTGTATATGGGGTAAAAATGGGAGCTCATAACCCACTTGAATCAAAGTGTGAAATATGATATATCAAGAACTATGTAATGTTTTGAACAGCCAACAATAAAAAAAAAAAAAAAGTTAGCCTCAGCAACTTAGCGAGGCCCTGTTTCAAAAACACAAAAGGGGCCTGGGGATGTGGCTCAGTGGGTAGCACCCCAGGTTCAATACCTGGTTAAATTTAAAAAAAAATTTAAAAAAAATCTCGTAGGCTTAAGTGATCTTCCTGCCTCAGCCTCCTGAGAAGTTGGAACTATAAGCATGCACCATCATGTGTGGCCATAAGTATTATTTTAAAGACAATTTTAAAAATCAGGCAGGGGCTGAAAATGTAGCTCAGTGGTAGAGTGCTTGCCTAATATGCATAAGGCCATGATAGGTTTGACGCTTAGCACTGAGAGAGAGGGAAAGAGGGGAACCAGCATGCATTTGCAAAATGAAGCAGTTTGCAGCTAATTTTCTCCAGGAAACTTGAAGACAGAGGTGGAAGAAATGCTTTGCCTTAAGATCTTGGCCGGGCGCAGTGGCCCACACCTGTAATTCCAGTGGCTCGGAGGCTGAGGCAGGATGATCGCAAGTTTAAAGCCAGCTTCAACAAAAGTGAGGTTCTAAGCAACTCAGTGAGACCCTGTCTTTTTTTTTTTTTTTAGTTTTCGGCAGACACAACATCTTTGTTTGTATGTGGTGCTGAGGATCAAACCCGGGCCGCACGCATGCCAGGCGAGCGGGCTACCGCTTGAGCCACATCCCCAGCCCAAGAGACCCTGTCTTTACATAAATTACAAAATAGGGCTGGGGACGTGGCTCAGTGGTGGAGTGCTCCTGCATTCCATCCCAGGGCCCCCACACCTCCCAAAAAAGAAGATCTGTACACATCAGTAACAGTACAGCCAATTCTACCCTCCACTCTGTGGATTCCTTATGGCAAGTGCTGGAAGCCTCTCCGGCTCCCTTTTAACCACTCCTTTTCCATATTTCTTCCCCATTTCATCACCTCATTATCTAACTGTTGGCCTGAGTCAAACAATACAGAACAGAAATCTGAAGGAAGAAGAAGGAAAACAATAACAAAATACTTCAAGATAGGTGGCCCAATGCCCTGTCATTTGGACTAAGTCTCTTTTAAAATTACCTGCATCCCATTCAGCTTTTAATCCCCTAAAATACCTAGCCCCAGAAATGCACACAATAGGTTCTTATAGCCCTGGCCAGATGGATGTATAAACAACTTGTGTGTACCAGACTTATCCTTTTCAGGTCTGTTCATTCAGAGAAGCATCCTCAGGATAGAAGGTCAAGCCTCCCTAACCACTTAGCCTATCAGATTAAATTTTGCCTCTTTAACTTTGGGAAATTGGAAGGAAACTCCTGAGGCTGCAGAAAAAAAATCTCATGTCCCTTCAGTCTTGTATGGATTCATTAACAGCTGGATAAACTCCCAAAATTGAACTTGGGCTCCTAAAGCCTGAGTATTCAGCACCCTGAGACTTGCTGGTTTAAGAGAGAGTGAAAGCAGAGCTGGTGGGTGGTGACCCCCATCCCCACCCAGCCGGTGTGGAGAGATGGGTGGCACTAGTTGGCTGGTGGTTAGGCAGGACAGTTGGTAGATTGAAGCCACAGATGCCCAGAGGAATTCTCTATCAGGAAGTCATTTTCAGAGGATCACCTCAACCTATGTATTTATCTGTGGTGTTGCTGCAAACAGTCTCCTAGTCCCTTCCCTAGCATATTTTTCTGAACATCTTTTTCCTGTCCCCAGAGCCTGGCACCTGCAGTAGAAGTCAGGCTGCTGCCATCTGGTGGAGAAGAGAGGCCAAAGCCTCCCCTGGCTCATGATATGAAACAACAGAGATGAGAGGAATTCTGAGAAGAACCAGGACAGCCAAACTTTGGCAGCTGTGGAACCCTTCCTTAAACAACAAGGGCAGGGGTGAGTGGGTTGTCTAAGGCCTTTATAGGAGACTAGTAAGCTAAGTGCTGTTCTGCTTGTGAAATTTTTCACACCTATCTTCTCAGTCTTCCACAACACTGGGACATGAATATTCATAACCTTAGGGTTTTAAGAGGATGCTCAAAGTATTTATGTAATTTACGCAAGGTCTCACCAGAGTCAGAATTCAGATCTAAATATTTCCAGTTCTAGAACTTGTGCCATCTAGAGTGAGAAGTCTGGGAAGTCCAGACCAACTGAGAGTCTCATCATGCCAGCAAGCACTGCTGCAGCTCACAGACACGAAGGAGCCTTCCAAAGGGAAGACATTGACTCTGCCTGCCACACCCTCAGTCTAGCTGGGGATAAAAATGCACCCAGGAAATGTATGAAGAGGTGGTCTCAGCCTTACCTCTGAGTGGGAAGGAAGGCTTTACCTGGCAAAGTGCTTCCCACAAGGAAATATTTGGGGGCTGAGAGGGACTGGAAGCAGCACTAGACAGATTCTGGAGCTCTGCCACCTAGCACCTTTGGGACATCAGGCAAGGCTCCTGGCTCTCCTCTCCCAAAGGGAGCAGCTTTCCTGGGGATCTGCAAATCATGCTAATTGCCGTTTCAGTAGGGTACAGATAGGAAAGGAGTCCTGAAGGAAGGAAGTGCTGAAGAGGACCTTGAGGAGGGGAGGGGGCTGGACCAGGAAGAAGGAAATGGCATTGCACACGGGGAGCAGGTCTGGGCAGCCAAGGAAAGAAGGGATTGCCGGCCAGAGACAGAAAGCTCATCTGTCTGTTCTCAGATGCTTGGTAAAGACCATAGTTGGCACAGTCCACCCTAAAGAGCCCATGTAGGTTCTTTTGGGGTCTCCAGTTGTCCAAGACAGTCATAGTCTTAGCTAAGAGACTCCTCTGGCCAAATCTGAAACACCCAGAAGCCACAGTTTCTGGAATTCATCACTGCAGATGCTTCCTAGAGGGCAGAGCAGTGGGGAAAAAAAATAAAAAAGTAGTTTTATCCCAAACCTGGAAATCCTCAGACCTTGAGAGATTTTAGTGTCCTTCTTCTTTCATAATTCCTGTTTGCTACCCCCATTCTCATCATCTGCCATTACAGAAACACACACAAGCCACAGAGAAGAGTGGGTGGTATAAATCTGCACACCAGAGCCCCAGTGTGACTTTGCTTCTCAGGTCACCATGGCCTTGGACACAATCAAGGACTCTGGTGACGTTACATTAGTATCTGACTTGAAGCCTTCCGTTCCTTCTGGTGTCTGAGACTTCTGGATTCCAGAGTTCTTCCTTTTCTGAGACCATCTAATCCCTTAAGTCAGGGGTCAGCAAACTTTTTCTATAATAGTATTTTGGGCTGTGTAGGCCACATAGACTCGGTGACAATACCCTGTGCTGCTGTTGCAGTACACAGGAGCATAGCTAGCTGTGTTCCCATAAAACTTTACGTAGAGACACTGAAGCTGGAATTTCATATCGTTTTCATATTTCATAGTCTTTGGATTTTTTTCCCTGACCATTTAAAAGTATGGAAACTATTCTTAGCTAGACAAAAACAAGCAGTAAGCTTGTGCACTGTGGTTTGCAAACCCCCTGAAGTGTCTGTAACTCTTGCAGCCAAACTTAGATTGTCTAAGCTTTTCACTGATCATGGCTTTTCTAGCAAATCCAGGAGGTTTGTCCTGACCTCCAAGGATAATGGCAGCATTAAGGTCCCCAAAAGCAGCCTTGTCTTTGGCTTTCCTCTCTTCAGAAGTAGCTTGATTAGAGGAGGGTAGAGAGAGGAAACCCTCTTCCCATCCACCCTGTGTCATGGGCAAGGGCCTTCCCTTCCAGCTATAAACTGGTTTCCCCAGGCCCAGTACATTTCCATCCTATCTCTCTTCCAGATATGTGTCTGGGCCTTGCCAAGGCACCCAGCGCCTACCAGCTGGGGCAGGCCTCATCACTCCTTTTATGTTCAATTCTCAATCCCAGTGTTGCCGGAGTTCCAGAGCCGATGTCTCTTTTATAAAGGAAGACTTTATACACAAGCAGAGCTTGTAAGGGGTCAGCCAGAGGTAAATTCCTGGACAAGGGGTATTTTAAGCTGGTTTTGTGGTGGGGACAGACACAGGGATTGAAGGAGGGAGGAGAGAACAGAGTGGTGTTCCAGGAAGAAGCAGGAAAGAGTGGGCCATGGGAAGGTGGCTGCAAAGGAGAGTTCCCACATGGATGCCATATAAAGGGAGAGAGGGATGATTCTGAGGAATTGGTGTGGGGGTGGCATTTAGTGCATGACTGGCCTGCTAGTTCCAGAGAACCCCAATTAGGTGCAGCTCGAGGTAACTTGCCATAACAGCATGGGTGAACTCAGGAGCCTTGACCCCTAGCCTTCATTTCAAACTCAGATCCTTTTCCAATACACTCAGTAATTCCCACAAAAGCCAGGTGTGTTTGGCTTGGGAAAATATCAGGGGGGAAAGAAAAGGAAGGGTATCTTCCCTCTATAATTTTAGGGTAGGAGAGAATTCACACACACACACACACACACAGCAATTTAATGAAGAGAGTGCTAAATGCTCATGGGAATATGAGTTAGTTCTTTAGGAAAGGGAGAGGTAATGGGGTTGGGGGAGAAGAGATCATCTGTATGCCCACTGAAGCCTCCTTGGTGGAAGGGAGGAGATCTGCTTTAGCAAAATGCGGTTTGAAACAGTGCGTGCTATGTAAGAATGGGAGACTGAGGAAGGGGTGGTGGTGCAATATCCTGTAACCTTACCCAGGGTGGATGTTTCACTCACAGTTACTGATGATGGTCAAGAGAAGAACCCAATGCTAATTTCTGGAAGGTCCTATTAGAATGGCATTAGTTAAGTCAGGATTTGACCCATGTTCTCTCTTCTTTCTCCACCTCCCAAATAAATCCATCTGGGATGGTCACAACCCTCCCCCAACTAGTGCACACCTAAAAGTCACAGACACGAGGTAAACGAAAAGCCCTTGAGGGTTTTTCTCTCCCCTCCCGTCCAGGGTCCACTGCCTTCTTAGCATGCAACCCTTCAGAGTCTAAACAAGGGAACTATTCAGCCTGACAAAAGGAGAGAGGGAGGAAGACACTTCCCGCTCTCTCCCTTCCTTGGCCAGGACAGGACATGGCTTAGGATCCAAAGCCCAGAGAACTGCAGCTGATAAAGGTCCATTGTGGCAGCCTCTGAGAAACCCAGAGGCCATCAGGGGTCTCTGGGGCTAAGAAGCCATTAACAGCTCTTGAACATTTGTAAAAAGAATTACTTGGCGGAAATCAAGGCAGAATGAGGCGCCAGGGCTGCCACTGGGAGGTGCCTCTGCCACCCATGACAGGGAGACTAATGGCAAAGCCAGCAGGAGACCTGGCCTGTCTGCTGCCCAAAAGACTGACCTGGGACAGAAGGAACCCAGACGTTGTACTGGGCAGCATTTCAGCCCAGGGCTCCCCCACAGACACCTGGAGGATGAAACCCAATCTCCCCACAGAATTCAGGAAACACAAGGGCTTTTTTAAAAAAGGCCTGGGAGGAGGGCTAAGGAGAGAGGCGCCTCCTGCCCCCCTCCCCCAAAGGGTGTCCAAAGCAATAAACAGCAGGAAAGGAGGACGGCTGCAGAGTGGAAGTCAGTCTGGAACTTATTTGGGAATTATGCTCTTTCTGCTCCAGTCTTTAACGTGCTTTGAGTCCAGGCACCTCATCATCTGCAGGCCTTGCCATCCTTACAGCAAAAACACAAGCGGAAGAGCTACCCCAGGCCTAGATAGAGGAGTCTGGGGGAGGGGCAGGGAGAAGGCCAGAAGGGAGACTTTGGTGGGAGCTCTGGGGTTCAGCGGAGGGTCAGTACCATGTCACATTGCCGCCTGCTCTCAGGGGACCAGATCCTGCTGAGGCCTGAGGTGAGCTGGAGACTATTGGGAAAACTTAAATCCTCAGTTCCACCCCAAATTTGTGCATCAGGTCCCCTTCTTTCTTAGCTGCTAGCTGGCCCTGGCCCTCTAGATTAGAACACAACCTAAATCTTCAGAAGGGTCCCTAAGGCCAGGCGGGGCCCAGGGTTGAATATGGAGGAGAGGTGGAGGAGAAGGCGCAGGTAGGGCTGGGCCTTACTCTATTGTTGTTTTGTATGTGGGGATTGAACCCAGGGGCACTTTACCACTGAGCTACATGCTACACTCCCCAGCCCCTTTTATTTTTTGAGACAAGGTCTCATTAAGTTGCTTAGGGTCTAAGTGGCTCAGGCTTGTCTTAAACTTGTGATCCTCCTGCCTCAGCCTCCCAAGTCATCAGACATATGCTACCGCACCTGGCTGCACACTTCTGATTGTTCCTAAAAAGCCTTTGAGGTGGCTGGCTGGCAGTTATTTCTCAATCCTAGGTCTGTTCTCCTCCACCATCCAAAATGCATAAATTTGGTCTCCTTAAAATGCCAAAGCATTTGCATTTCCCACATCAGTCACAGTAAAGTAGAATGACACATCGAATAACACCCAAGGTAACCTAATGTGTATAAAGATCATACTAGAGGGCAGGAAGGGTTACTGACCAGTGAACTTCTTGCCAATGGTTTCCCTTTCGTCAGGGTGTTGCTGGCGGCAGGAAGGCCCACTCTGCTGGTCATACCAATACACAGAAGACAGCCTCACCTCCTCAGAATCGCCTCATGAGAAACTTCACTTAACATCACCGAGGTTCACTTCACAATGGGTCTCAATTAGGAACACAGAACAAAGTGCTTTCTGAAACCAAAGCATCTTTTGCCTTGCTGGATATTCTATCCCAGCTGGTGATACAAACAAGCACACACAAAAATTACTAGAACACTCTGTTCTGATCCCACTACTCCCACAAACAAAAAACAAACCCGTAGGACAGCTGGAAGGTTTGGGTGTCATTTATTAACAGCAGTTTACACACATTTGTTTTCTTCCCATGATTGTTTTCTTCAAAGCACAGGCACACAGCCTTCGAGAAGGGCAGTCTGAAGCAGCAGGAACGCAGGCTGCACACGTCTTTGGCAGGCATGCTTAGCCCCAGCAGGATGCAATCCTTCAAGTTGGAATTCCATTGGGTATTTGAGAAGGACCAAGGTGGGGGGTAGAGAGGAAGTCTTCAACAGGACTTACATCTCAGTCCAGACCTCCTCTCTCACTATCCAAGTTCATCCCAGTTTTAGAACCCTGGGGGGTAGCAAAATCAGGCCCACCCACCTCAATAGGGGCAGATTCTTCAATCCATGCCCTGTTGACACACACCTGCTTCCGCTGGTCGCAGTTGGAGGGAATCAGCCTTATGGTAAGAGACAGACCACTTCCTCTCTGACCTTCCCCAGCACCTCTTCAGCTGCATCTGTGCAGGACAGGCTGGAAAGTAACTGAGACCTGCCTTCCTGGTTCAGCCGTATGTGCCATTGTCCTCAAATCTTCAATAAATGGCAGGAGGGAGGCTACAGGTCTATGCAGGCTGTCGGCTGTGCTCCCCCATCCATCACGCACATTGCCCTGCTCTTCTGCCAACTGCCAGTGCCTAGGCTGGAGTGCCAGCAGGCCCTGCAGGACCCAAAGCCAGTCTGCATAGGCACTTGGCAATTTTTGGTAGGGAGGTAAATAAAAAAGTAGATGGGAGGTGAGAAGAATGAAAGAGCTTCATTTGATAATTAGAGATCTGAAGTGATTTTACTTTTTATTTCCTTCACTTTTTAAGCCAATCATGAAATTTCACAGTGATTTCTGGGGTAGGGGCAGAAGAAAGATGGTATTCAGAATTGGGGCTGTGGCTCAAGTGGCCTGAGGAGGTGCGGACAGGGCACCCTCACTGGGGCAGCTGGAGGAGCACGGACTGCCCTGCTGGCAGGTAAGTGACATTCCGAGTGCGTGAGAGCTGGTATGCTATGTCCTCAGCGGCTTCCAGCTTGCGCAGCTCAATCAGGCCATCACCTGCAGTGGCCAGTGAGTTGGCAATCAGCTCGGCTGCCTTGGAGTCACCCTCAGCAGAGATGATGGCAGCTTTCTTTTGCTGTTCAGCCTAAAGAGTGGAGATGGAGAGTGAGTGACAAACCTCAGGGTGCTGTCAGACTAGAGCCTAGCAAGGACCAGCCTAGGTGCCTTCACAGTTTCTTTTTAAATATTTACTTATTATTTTTTAAAGCTGTACCTGAAAATAAATATATATATATATATATATATATATATATATATATATATATATATATATATATATATATCTCCATATATATATCTATCTCCGAGGATAGAATCCAGGGCCTCGCACGTGCTAAGTGAGTGCTCTACCACTGAGCCACAACCCCAGCCCTGCCTTCACAGGTTTCTGAAGGCACTCGGAAACTTACATTCCTATTGTTAACAGAGTCGACAAGCACTATGTCCACCCAACCTCCTCTTTCCTCTAATGCCCACTTATCATTGCAGGCATATGCTTCAATTGGCTATGTAAGTAGTGTACTTATTTCAAAGTTCCCATTAACATTACTAGTGATCTGATCCAGACAATTCTATTTTAAGCTAGAAGGATTCAGGCCAGAGAAAATGGAGGAAAAAAGAAAGGTGGAACCAATCCTCAGGCTCATCTTTCCCTCCAGTCCTAAGCCAAAACAACTTCCATCAAAACCAGTTGGTCGGGCTGGTGTTGTAGCTCAGAGGTAGAGTGCATGAGGCCCTGGGTTCAGAATCCCCAGCACTACAAAACAGAACCACCACAAGAGTTAAGAAGGAGAAGCATGCATCTATGACTGCCAGGAGCTGCCTGTGAGCTCAGCTGGTACCTGGAATCTCCACGGCTTGTCCTACCAACACCAACATGGAAACATCTGTCTAGACAAGTGACCTTCAGAATGTGGGAGGAGAGTATAGGATTGAGCTTCTTTGAAATCAACCCTCTTTTTGTCTCTCTTAATGCAGGGCCCGAACTCAGGCCTTGCACATGTTAAACAAGCACTATGCCACTGAGTGACACCCCTGGTCCAACAATTTTGAAACTGATAGGATGTTTTCAACAAATGTTGTATATCTAGGATCATCAGGCAAAGTGCTAGACTTGTTACTGGAGTCATGGCAGATACAAAGCAAAGCAAGACCCCGCCCATATGAAGCTTACAGTTTCCAAAATCGAATCTCTCTCTTGATTTGAAAGACCAAAAGGCCTTAGAATAGGAATACTAGTGGTGGGGAATGGAGAGCAAATAAATATACCTTCACAAATATCTGCAAGACCAGGCTGCTAGGCCAATATACTGTGTTCCATCACACTCTCTTGACACATCTGGATGGATTTAGTGAAAAATATCCAGTGACCATATCACATCTGGTGCAACATTTGATCAACGTCAAGTTTTCACTATGTAACTATGGTTCAAAATGACTTCTCAGTGAAGCTGAAAATATTCCAGGAGTAACATTTTTATTTGTATGAAAGTTTTTGATCTTGGGCACGTGGAAAAAAAATTACCCTTCAGTGATTTAGGAACATAACATCACATGTCCCTGACTAGCCCCCAAAGACTCTGCAACCAATTGCAGGAGTACAGTTCCTTCAATCCCCTTCCGATTATCCCGGAAGAAGAGATGACAGATGATGAATTTCCAGGCCACCCAGCAAATGGGAAAGCTGAGCAGAGGAGAAAGGAAAAGAGGCTCTTGCCATCTGGTTGAATGCTCACCTTTTCCACCACAAATCTGGCCCTCTCTGCTTCCTGCTGAGCCACCTGTTTGGCTTCCACCGCTTCTGTGAACTCCTTCCCAAAGGTCAGATGTGTCTAAGGGGAGAGAGTAAGCACAAGCTGAGGCAGTGTAATTGCTCAGACAGGGTTGCTGGGAGGCCTCCCCAGCTGCTGGAATGAAAAGGCCAGGAATGGCTCTAGCAGCTGGAGGCACTAGGAGACACACTTCCACCTCCAAATTCTCATCCACACTGAGTTTATACCCCAGAATCCTTGGCTGTCAACACTGTTCCTACAAATTTCTGTCACCCTCATTGTGGCCACCTCACGCAGAAAATGGCATCTGCAGCTTTTGATGGGGCCCATGGCCACCAGAAGGTGTTCACTCAATAGACCACCTCCTTAGAGGAGGAGATCTGTGAGTTCTAGGACCCCCACCACTGACCAGATTTCTTCCAAGGCATCATCTTCTTTGATGCCTGTTCAAAGACCCAAGGGAGGCCAGATGGAAAAGTGAGCCCCTGAGAGCAGGGGATGCGGCCAGTTCCCAGGGTTCCAAAAGCTTGATACTCTCTGCTTATGGATTCACCAGTCCACTTTTGCAGAACATCCCCACCACTAAACAGGAAGAGGATGGAGCAAGATGGAGAGCACATCATGGTATTCCTATATATGAGTGGTTCTGGTAAAGGGCTTAAAAGAAAGGGAAGGCAGGGAAAGCCATTGGTCTGGGTGAGGGTTTAAGTCTGATTATCCATATACCTCCCCTAATCAAGTAACAGACTTGGCTGAAGCAACTGTCTCTAAAGATAGTACAGATAATGGGAATAGACTCAGAGCTCCTAATGCCTAGCCTTAAGCAATTCTCTTATTCATTTTTTTATTTAAAAAGAAGAAATAAAGAGAAGAGCAGCAATGGTTTTGCAATCAAATGTTATTTGTTTCATTTTCTCCTCCACTCTCCCAATGTCTGCTTTTTAAAAAACAAGCAGCCCCAAACTTCTGAGAAGTCAATCCTGGCCCTACTGTTTTCTAAAGCTTTTACACTATACTGCGAACTCTCACACTGCAGCTGCTCTACTTTGCCTGATCCATTTCTGGATTCTTGTTCAAAGTTTGGATAAGAAAGTACAATTCTGAGAAATGAAAAATGAAATGTATAATTAAGGAATAAAATTTCTTTCTAAAAGAGCCAGCTGAGGCCAGCAAATTCCCCAGGAAATCTAATTTTCTTCTTACACCTCTTAGATATGGTTTCTTGTGGTCAGCCCACATTTCCCCAGAATGGAGTATGTGGTCAGAGTCAAGTAAAATGCCAAGTTTTCCCCAGGTTTTTACTTAGCGAGCTTTCACAGCCAAGGTACTCAGGTTAACTAACAGCAAATGGGGAGAGCTTGAGGTGGAGGGGCCAAAGGCTGCAGCCTGGCATGCTGCCAGCAGAGGGAGCCACACGCCCTTCCCTTGGAGCAACAGAAGGTGGAACAATGCCCTGGCCCTCAGGGTGAGGGCTGGGTACTTAGAGAATCTCTGTTTAAACAGCTGTGCAGATGCTGAGAGGAAGCAGTGCCTTTCCCTAGTGATGCACAGGAGAACTGAACAGGAAACACTCTACCTCACTACCTGAACGAATCACTCCAAATGATTTTTCCCAGAGAATCTTAGAAACACGACCCCTTCCCCTCACCCTCCTCCACCCGAAACCCTATCCTGCCTGTATTGCTTTCTGTTTGAGTTATGACACTCAGTGTCATATAAATACACAGACTATAATGTCTCTGGAGGCTAGCTTACACCTCAGAGAAGTCCCTTGTCCTCAATACCAGGCCTTGGGAAACAGAACCATTTATTAGCACTCTATCACCTTTCCCTGGGGGTCCCCAGAACTTCACAGAGCTTCAAACCCTAATTGTTAGAAAATTCTTAGGGGGTCAGGCTGGGAAGTCTGTGCTAGGGAGAAACACTACCAAGCTATTTTCTGGTCTCTACCAGGCAATTTCTTACTTTATCAAATAGGGTTAATAAGAAGACATCACTTTCTGAGGAATAGTCATAGTTTGGTGATTTAGAGACTGTCTGGGGATGAGCAAAGATTATAAAAAAATGTGTAAGACAGGGAGATAAAGAACCCTCAACTGAAAACAGATGCAAGGACACTGCCTCACACCCCCATGAAGATTCTGTTTTCAAGTCTCACATTTAGGAAAGTGGAAGGCAAGACCTAATCATGTGTATACAGAAATGAGCCAGGTACCAGACAAGAACCAAAACCTTTGCTCAGACTCCTCAAGGATCTTACCAAGGACACGTCATCCAGGATGAGCCCAAAGGTTGCTGCTCGCTCTGTAAGGTCATCGCTCACCTGCCTGGAGACCAGCTCTCTCTGGGTGATCAGTTCGCCAGCATCAAAGCGAGCCTGGTTTCAGAGGGACAGGCAGAAAGCAAGTCAGGCTAATGATAAATCAGAAAAGAACCTCAGCCACATCCCAACCCACTATGGCCAAGTTCTTCCTGCTACCTAGCGATCTTCAGGGCAGTGATCTGGGCTCACGGTGAAGGCCCTATCCACTCACCACCACTGACTTGAGGATCTCTGTGGTGATGGACGGCAGCACTCGTTCATCATAGTCCTCTCCAATGCTAGTGAAGATTCGAGGAAGCTGACTAGCAACAGGTCGGAAAAGGATGCGCAGTGTGATGTTGACATTCTGCAAATCTTGGTAAGAAACAAACACTGGAGTTAAAATAAAACCCGTAGGGGAAACAAATGGCCTTTTATGTGACCTTTCCCACCCCAAATTTGCTATAATGCAAAATGGTATTTAGTAAGATCTTAAAAGGCAAGGAGTAGATATGTCCGGTTTCCTTGGCAAAGAAGCCATAGAGCACTGTAGAGAGTTAGGAATGATGACACCAGCTTTTCAGTGTGTCCTAATGACCACAGATAAAGCAATTACCATGGTATGGTGTCATAGGCGACTGATAAATTTTTGCTTTGAACTATGTGAAACCCTGGACAGTGAAACGATGCGGTACAAGGGTGCCCAGGGAACGCCCACCCATTTGCATGGTGATTTCTGTTCTTGAGGAAGTTCTGTTGTCATGGAACTCACTAGTTCAAAAAGCCTTGACTTCAAATCCCAGCTGCCCTGAAGTAGAGAAGGTGGGCGTAACCTGTTAAGCCCCAACCCAGTTTTTGCTATCTTCTTCAGGTTTTTCTCAGGAAGTTCTTCACACTGAATCCCATTCGTGTTTCCACCCATTTAAATAAAGTGCACAGGTGCAGACTCCATTTTGTCATTATATCCAGTCTCCATCAGAGCTGGTCCCCATCGGATCCCGCTATTTTACTTATTTCTATGTCTTTATTTCTTTTCTTTAAAAATACTTATTTTTTTGGGCTGGGGATGTGGCTCAAGCGGTAGCGCGCTCGCCTGGCATGCGTGCGGCCCGGGTTCGATCCTCAGCACCACATACAAACAAAGATGTTGTGTCCGCCAAGAACTAAAAAATAAATATTAAAAATTCTCTCTCTCTCTCCCCCCCCCCACTCTATCTTTAAAAAAAAAAAAAAAGGCATTGTGTCCAGGACTGGGGTTGTGGCTTAGCGGTAGAGCGCTCGTCTAGCACATGGGAGGCCCTGGGTAGACCTCAGCACCACATAAAAATAAATAAACAAAATAAAGGTGTTGTGTACAACTAAAACAATAAATAAATGTTTAAAAAAGATATTAAAAAAAAATACTTATTTTTTTAGTTGAACACAATATTTTTATTTTATTTATTTTTATGTGGTGTTGAGGATCGAACCCAGGGCCTCGCACATGCTAGGCAAGCACTCTACCACTGACAGCCACAAACCCAGCCCCTGGTCTTTATTTCTTAAATTTTTCATACTGCTTAATAATTCTAATCTGACTCACTGCCCCAGTTCAGAGAAACTAAGTAAACCTCAGGTGGGTCATGACAGTATGTCTCATGGGTAACATGAAATGTTAGGAGACTGAACATTTTAGGACAAATAACAAGTCAATACTAAGAATTCTAGAATCAGGCCTTTCCAAGGCCAGGTGAACATGACTATGAGTCAACCTTGAGAAGTTAGTGTGGGACTGGTAGACACAGCACTAACACTCCACAGAACTGAGCTGTGGTCCCACTCTGCTGGCTACAAATTATGCAGCTTCAGATAGCCTTACATAACCTGAACTTACTTCCTTGTCTGAGAATGGAAAAACTGGAGGAGAAAACAGATACAAGAGCTTTCTGTCAAATGTGCAAAAGACCCAAGAGGTGTGAGTAGATCTGGTAAAGCATTTAAAAGAGAAGGCACGCAAGTCATTGGTAGGGGGAGGGTTTAAAAGTCTGATTAGTCATAGACCTTATCAGGATTCTGGGGGGAATCAGCCCTTCCCTTAGACACACCAGGCCTGCGGGAAGCTAACACACTGACACAGGTCATCCGCAGTCATCAACAGTATGGACCAAGTGCCCAGGAAATGGAGTCCTGATTGGGCCAAGAGAGGTGGGAAACTTATCAACATATATAATAAGCCCCTGACTTCAGGAGGTACCTTTCAATAGTTTTCAGAATAGGTACATAATGCATCCTCAGAACAACTGCAAAATAGTACAGAAAGAAATCCACAAGAGATGGGAAACTTAGAAGCAGGCTTAAGTTAAATTAAGTTTCTCCAGGGGCTCCAGCTGCAAGGCACTGGGTTCGATTCTCAGCACCACATGTAAATAAACAAAATAAAAGTTCATTGGTAACTAAAAAAACGTTTCTTCATAAATCCTGTCCAACTTATTTCCTCTTTGAAGCAGGCAAGACAGCCCCTTTTCAAAAGGCTGCTGTTTCCCTGGCCAGGAGCCACAGACAGATTTCCAACGTTCCCTGCACCCTCTTCTCTGCCTCACACACTCTGCACTCTTCAGATCACCACTCAGACATCAGTTCCTTGCAGGGAGTAGGCTACTCTCTTTTCTGCTCCCAACACACCACAGAACCCTGGCCCTGTGGTCCTTCCCACACTCTACTGTAATTTCTTGTTCACATCTGTCTTCCTGCATAGACTGAGCTCCTTCACAGCAACCATTTTAGTCCTCTTTGAACTAGTCCACTCTGCAAAATAGAATCAAGACTGGCACAATCACCACAAGCAAACATCTACTGAGGAATAACAGGGAGGACACCAAATGTCATCCAGATAATAAAAACTAACTTCCCCACTATACCACCACCACCACCGTACCCTCTCCTTTATGTGCAGAAATGTCACAGCTGTGACATTTTGGGTATGTGCAACTTTATGTGCTGTCTGTATATGTCTAAGGGTGGGCGGGGGGGGGAGTGGTGATGGCAGTCCACGTCAGGATCTGACTGGAAACCGGTGGAACGTCTCAGTCACTAGAACTTCAGCCTATGAGACAGCAATGTGAAGTCCACACTACTGGAGCAGAGGCCATGGAAAATATGGCAAAGGATAAGTCAGTTACAAAGACAGATGGCCAGAGACAGGCTTGGATAGTCACTCTGGGGAACAAGAGCTGATGGGAAGGATCAACAGAGGGAATAATTTAGATTTCTTTAAAATTATATCACTGTGTAACTCTTAAGATAAACCTTTATTTTATTTAAAAAAAATTGTGTGTGTGTGTGTGTGTCGTGTTGGGGGTTGAACCCAGGGCTTTGTGCATTCGAGGCAAGCACTCTACCAACTGAGCTACATCCCCAGTCCATAATAAACCTTTACATGTATCTCTAAGTTTGTTCTGCTGTCTGTATGTATCTTATGAATACACTTCTCTCTATGAATCCATATAAAGCTCTCCAGGGCAAACATGCTGAGAATTATGATGTCAAGTCCAACCTCTTTTTCTTTTGGCAGAGTTGGGGTTTGAACCCAGGGCCGTGCACATGCTAGACAAGCACACTACCACTGAGCCACATCCCCAGTCCTAAGTTCAACCTCTTTTGGATCCTAGTATCCCACACAGGCTGCTGGAGCCGAGAAAAGAGAGAACCCTCCACTCTCCGTGCTTTACCAAAACAAAGGCAAGACTCACCTTTGCTTCCAGTGATGACTGGCACATTACGTGGTCGAGAGCGGCAATCAAAGATAATAGGTTTCTGAACCCAAGGTATGAGAAAGTGAGTTCCTTCCCCTACCACAATGTCCTGTACACCACGGAATCGGTCAAAGATGACAGCTCTGTGCCCAGCATCCACTAGGAAGGAAAGATAATGACATGTCAAAAAGGTCCTTTACCTTGTAAACCACAAGGATCCTGACTTTGAAAGATCCCTGTTGCTTTCTGTTCATTTACTGAGTATCTCCTCTCCCTATCCCGAACTTCTGGTCTCTAGAGGTTTCTAATTAGCTACACAACTAAGCAATCACTTCCTGTCCCATGTGCCTCCCAAGGTCTTTGGTAATAGGATCTGTTCCTTGGTTCCCTTTCTCCTTGAAAAAACTGGTTGTTGGTTTTCTGATTAACCATCCCATCCCCGAACTCCCAACAATATACTTCTAGGAATCATCTCCTAAAACTTCTACAACTCAGATCTTCACTATTTTAATATGTCTATCCTGGTTCCAACATAACCCAGTAGCATCCTCATTAGGAGAATACTGAAATTCAGAAGGTCCCACAATAACAGTTTTTTTAAAACTTGGAGGGGATATAGTGCTATCTTGTTGATTCAGAGAGAAATTCAGTGATGGAGACCACTGTTTAGATGTACAGATTGAGACCAAGATGATCACAGTATCAAGAGCTGCCATATAAGCCAAGCAGGCTTGTTTCTTTTCATAGGGGATTCCAGGGATGCTCTACCCTAATCAACATCCCCATCCCTTTTTAAGATTTTTTGTTTTGAGGCAGGGTCTCGCCAAGTTGCCAAGGCTGGTCTGGAATTTGACATCTTCCTGCCTCAGCCTCTGGAGTTCCTGGGATTACAGGTGTTATTGCTGTGCCTGGCCCAAGTAGGCTTTTCTCATCAACTACTTTCCATCTCTAGACTTTAGAGTTGATCCAAATATCTTCACTCTGAAAACAATCTTTTTGTTAGACAGCCAGGTGTGTAGCAATCTACAATTATTTGGGGCATGAAAGTAAAAGAATATCAGAGTTAGAGGAGATCTTAGAGATTAAACTCGTTCAAACTCACTGCTTGACCAATGAGGAAGCTGAGGCCTACAGGTGAAAGCAACTTACCTAAGACCACACAGTAAAGTAGAAGAAAGGCTACCTTAAACCCTGTTAAAAGCTGGGCGATACACTGCAAAGACATTTTCTTTGAAACTAGCAGAGTAAAAGCTGCTGCTCAGGACAAGGATCACCCAAACTGATCTAAAGTCTTTGCTGAGTTTTTTCACATACAGGCAGATGAGACACAGACAAGATCTCCATTTCAGGTAGTAATGCAAATCCCCTGATACTCTGCTGCAGTATTCAAATGAAGCAGCAGCACTGCAAATTGATAAGAACAGCCAAAAACATCCAACCAGCAACTGGGCTGGGAAGCCGTCTTTGAACAGAGGCTCTAATAATACAAGCACGTGGTGGGGAATGGCAATAGTGAAACCTCTTCACAAACATTCACAAACAGT
This sequence comes from Marmota monax, assembly GCF_021218885.2. NCBI lineage: Eukaryota > Metazoa > Chordata > Mammalia > Rodentia > Sciuridae > Marmota > Marmota monax. The sequence continues at coordinate 7,928,441 of NW_026694542.1, read as the reverse complement.
CGCTACCATCAAGAGTGTCATGGGCTATGCACTCCAACAGAAATCTTCCAGTAAAGGGCAGCGACCCACCACCCCTCACCTCAGTGCCTCACCATTATATAAGGCAGAGTTCACCACGCCTCCTGCAACGGCTAAGGCCAGGCCAAACTTGCCAATGGATTCAAACACTTTGGCAGCCATGTTTCCTTCTGCTGGACCCACTCACACCTAAGGGGGTAAAAACAAAAAATAAAACAACTTAGCCTAAACCCTCAGAGGAAGGTCTGAGGCATAACATTCACTTCTCAAGCTTATTATTTATTTTCCCACTCCTGACAGCTCTAAATCACCAACTGAGGACACCTAATAAATAACTCTACATCTGGCAAAGTGCCATCATCAATTCCTCAACCTTTTTCTTTTGCAGTTTCTTTTTTCAACCAAGAAAGAAAGGAATCTGGGACACTTGGTTCAAAATAATGGGAACAAGGCATGGGCCTCATACCCATAGGGATCTTGCACCATACTAAACCACACTCCCATTTCCTGGACAAAAAGTTCCCAAGAGACACTACATGGTTGGTTCTATAAAATTTTGTTTAGAAAAATAACAAAAGAACGTGCTACAACAGTGATGCCAACAACAAAAATAAATAACAGTAAACTGCCATCATTTATATCAGTTTATTTAACCCTCACAGCTACTCTATGAAGTAATTATTATAGATCAGGAAACAGAGGAACACATACAGGTGACATGAGACGCCCAGGATCACACTAAGCGGCAGAACCAGGATTAAAACGCAGAGGTCTAATTCTAGGAGGTATGGTTTAACTCCTCACCTTGCCACTTCTCTACATGCTGTAGTGAGAACCGATTAGGACGAGCTGAATGACATTCTGGGATCAAGATAACACAAGAACCAACTGAGGGGAAAGTCTCTAAACTGCTGCTGCACTGTGAGGAAGAGCTCTGCATAACAGGGTCAAGGGGCTGCGGTGCCACGGGTAGGAGTACAGTTGACCCAACTAAAAAACACTCCAGTCTTAAACCTTTTTTTTTTTTTTTAAGATATTGATGGACCCTTATTTTGTTCATTTATTTATATGCGGTGTTGAGAATCGAACCCAGGGCTTCACACATGCTAGGCAAGCGCTCTGCCCCTGAGCCACAACCCCAGCCCCAGCCTTAAACTTTTTACTGCCCCGCCCCAAGACCGTCAAATCCCCCCTCCCTCCTCCCAGAACTACCTTAATCTCCCCCCGCCCGTTATCTCCCTCCTTGAGACCCAGGCACTCAATCCTTTTCCTTTCTAATGGCTTCTGGATTTTTCCTCACCCTGCCCCCATACACACCTCCCTTAACCTGCGCAACTCCTGGCTTGTCCTGGGTTTAGCTCTTTCCCCTCCCCCACAAAATGGACACGCACACGCACCCCTATTCGCCCAAAATGCACATCGGAGGGCAGAGGAGGGCAGCAGAGACCCCCCCGCCAGAAACAAGCCTGGGCCACCCCCAGCCATTCTCACCTGCTTACACTCTGACCTCCACATGAATTCCCCCAACAGCACTTACTGCGCGTGCGCCGAAAAGCTGCTCTTCTTCCCCGCCCTCCCTCCAAGACCAGCGCCTCTGATTGGTGGTGAGGAGCGCAATGACTTCTGGGAAGCGTGTTTTGCAGCCCTGAGCCGCTCTAGCGGCTCTTGGTAGAGGGACTGCAATTCCCAAAAAGCCCTGCGGTGGCTGACCCGCACAGGAAAGCCTTTTTTCTTTGGTGGTAAACGGTGAGATGTTGCCTCAAAGCCTCTTGGGGACTGTAGTGCTCTGGGGATAAATACACGTGCCTATTCTGTACATCGCTCATGACTGTCAGAAGATGAGCCCCTAGGGCCTGAGAAGGAGGGTCTGGAAAACAGGGCAGGGGCAAATTTGTGGCTGGTGAAAGAGGACGGTTGGACACTTTGAAGAAAGTTGTTGTGAAATAACTGTTGGACAGAAGGATATCAAGAGCCGTCTTCTTTCCTTGAGTCGTGAGGCTTTGATTGCCAGAGCCAGAGAGAACCCTAGAAATCATCTGGACGAGAAAACAGGCCCGAGAGGAAGGGATTTGTGCAGGACCATGCCCTAAGTGAGCAAGGGAGCTGCCATAGAATACAGTCGCCTGGACACAATTAAAAAAAAAAAAAAAAGTTGTATTTGGAAAAGTTTCAAGAATAGTACAAAAAACACATGTATCTTTTGTCAAATTCACCTATTGTTAACAGTTAACTCCATTGGTTTTATTTTTTGTTCCCTTTTTCTCCCTACCTCTTTCCCTCCCCTCTCTTTTCCCTGGCCTTCCTCACCACCCTTTCCTTCTCTGGAAGGAATTGTGTATTTTTGAAGAATAAGGACATATTCTTACTTGAGTAAATGCAATCTATCCTCTACATTCTAATTTTGTCAGTTTTTCCAATAATAAACTTTATAGAACTCCCCTCCAGTGTAGGATGCCGTCTGTATTTATTTCTCATCTCTGTAGTCCCCTTTCATCCAAAAATGATCCTCAGCTTTACTTTGTCCTTTATTAAGTTGGGGGGGGGGGAAAGGATGTTTCTCATTTTAGATGATTTGTCTGATGTTTCCTCATGATTAGATTCAGGTTTTGCATTTCTTAGCTGGGATACTGCATAAATGATGTAGGGACGCATAATTGTAACAATATTGGAACCATTTCTGGATTGGATTTATTCCACTTCCATACATTTCTCTCCTCTATGATTTCTTATCCCTCCTTGTCATAATCAATGGGCAGCGATATCCATGGTAGTACTTTTTGTGTAGCCTGGGTTTGCCCAAACTAACCATAACTTTTTCCTCAGATCTTTAGACTCTAAGAGAGCTGGAAGTTTAGTCCAATCTCTTAATTATTCTGTTCTTGGCACAAAGAACAAAGCTTGGTGCAGAGTAGGGGCTCAGTTTTTGTTGAATGAATCAATGATGTAGGGCATTGAAGTGGCTGATTGAACAGGCTGTAGTCAAAGGAATGGGATTGCTATGTTGGGATTCTAAGTATCAAGAGGAAAGCTCTGGGACTGGGGAGGGGCCTCTCCTAAATCTGACAAATCTCCTAACACCCTAACAAGTCAAAATGGGGGTTCTTATTAGTAAAGAAGAATGATGGAGGGTTGAGGGCATAGTTCAGTGGTAGAGTGCTTCCTTAGCATGTGTGAGACTCTGGGTTTGATCCCCAGACTTGGGGGAGAAAAAAAAAAGGAAGAAGAATGGACTGGGAGAATGCTTGTTGGAATTGCAATCAATGGTGTCTGCCATAAGGGTCTACTTTGTACAAACCGGCCAAAGAAGCCTCTATGAGAAGACGACATTTAGGGTAAGATCTAAAGAGATGATATTTAGAAAAGAGTGGGCAGGATAAGATTAGAGCACTCATGGCACAAGGGCATGTGCACAAGGCAAAGCAGGACTGATAAGTTTGTTTCTAAAGAGACAGTGAGCCCTTCTTAGATTCAGACAGTTTATTACTTACATAGACACAGAAAAAAGAGTAGCCAAAGATACCAGCTCCTAGTGGCCCTTGTGCAGGGTGACACAGAAACAAAAGGACCACAGGACTGCAACACAGATTACAGGTGATCCTGCTGCTGAGGAGCCAGTGCCAGGATGCAGCTGTCCTTTGCAGCTGTATCCTCAGGGGAAATGAGATGACAGCCTCACACCTCCTGAGAACTGGGCACTATGAGAAGACGGCTCATGGCAACTTTCCTGGTAGTTAGGCAAATGAGTGAGAAATGGCCTGTAGCAACTCCTCTTAAGCCTCACTTGTGTTCTGGGAGGATGGAAAGGCATTCTGCCAAGACGTAGATTCAACTGAGGTTCCTTCCAGGTTTGCCCTGGTGGACTGTGTAGGGAGTGCGAGGTTGCCAGGACACTCCGGAGGAGCCACTTCTCTATCGCGCAGGGAAACTGAGGCAGGTCAGAGTATTGCCGAAAGCTCAGTCCTTGTCCCCAGTGCCAATCCAGTAATGAGGACATCGTTTTGAGAAAAAAGAAAAGAAGGTTTATTGCTTGGCTAGCAAAAGAGAAACCCAAGGGACTCCTGTCCTAGAGGCTGTGATTCTGCCCATCAAGGGGAGCAAGAGGCTTTGAAACAAGTAGTTCAAAGACTACATTCCACGTATTCTCTGTTGGAGTTGTAATTCACTTGTTGATTTGGGAGACAGTCATTTCTGAGATCTTCGGGTGCTGTCCCCAAAGTCTGGATTACTTGGTTCTTGTGGTGGGTACGTGGGCAAGGACGGATAACTCTGTGTAGCATGAGGAAGAAAAGTAATCCTGTTTCCCCTGAGATTAGCGGGTTGGAGTGGGGGGAGATTAGGGAGGAGCAAGGAGAAAGGAAGAGAAACATGTCCATTTAAAAAATAAATTGCAGGGGCTGGGGTTGTGGCTCAGCGGTAGAGCGCTTGCCTATGCACTTGCAAGACCCTGGGTTCTATCCTCAGCACCACCTAGAAATAAAATAAATAAAATAAAGGTATTGTGTCCAACTACTGCTAAAAAAATAATCATAATAAAATATTTAAAATAAATAAATAAATAAATTAGCTATCTTCAAAGCATAAAGTGGACCAGTATTATAAGAGCTTGGTCCACTGGAGGAATCAGATGAGGACAAATGTGGCCAAAGCATGAGGAGCGAGTGGGAGAGCTCAGTGGTGGGATAAGCAAGCCTTGGAGGATGTTGTAAACTTGGCTTAAAAGCTTTGTTTGATTTTAATTGAAGTGAGAAGTCCCTGAGAGTCTTAAAGCAGAATAGAAAATTCTCTTTGGAGGAAACATTTAACCCCAAAGAAAAATCTATAGATGCTGACAGTTGGAATTTCACAATGTCAGAATCAAGGCAGATCATCCTGGCACAATGGCCCTTGGATTTTCATTTTAGGACATTTAAAAAAAATTTTTTTTGCACGCGTGCATGTGTGTGTGTGTGTGTGTGTGTTCACGGGTGTGTGCTTGTGTGCCCCAAGGATTAAACCTCAGTAGTCCGGCACTCTACCACCATGCTACATTTTTTTCTTTTTTTGAGACAGTGGGCTCTCTAATTTTCCCAGGCTGGCCTGGAACATGTGATCCTCCTGCCTCAGCCTCCCACGTCACTGGAATTACAGGTATGTGCCATAGCACCTGGTTTAAGAGAGCTTTATATCCTTAAAAGTTATTTTTAAAAAATTTTTTATTTGTTCTTTTTAGTTATTCATGACAGTAGAATATATTCTTAAAAGTTATTAAGAGAGCTTTCTAAAATATGGATGGTTATACATTCAACATTAAAATGAGAAATTTAAAATATTTATTGACCCATTTAAAATAACAATAAGAAACTCATAACATATTTTTATGAAAAAATGTCTATAGATCCCCCCAAAACTATTTGGTGAAAAGAGCGACATTGTTTTACATTTTTGTAAAGCTTGGATCCTTCATTTAATCTGTTGGGCTATCAAAAGTCCTGTGGCTTCTGGAAAACTCTACCGGAAACTCAGGAGAGAGTGAGAATAAAAAAGGTAAATATTGACTTTGTATTATCATGAAAATGACTTTAAATGCTCCCCGCGAGTGTCTCAAGGACTCCCAGAGCTGCCTGGATCACACCTGGAGATCTGTTCCCTCGCAGTGAAACCTGTCACTCATGCAAGTAGACTTTAAAATCAGTTTTTCAGTGTTTGTATTAGTGGGGACGTATACCGAGGAGACCTAAAACACAGTGGATTAAAGATGATAGAAGTTAATTGCTTTTTGCTTCACAGGTCTTTCGCAGACTCACTTTCTTTTTATCTTGCTGGTTTACTATCCCCTAAGTGATGACCTTCATGTAGTCATGGAATCTATGTTCTGGCTTGCAGGAAGAGAACAGAGGAAATTGAGAGCAGCAAGTTTGTTTAAGGTAAATGAGATGGAACCAGCATGTATATTTTCTGTTTGACTTTATTAGTGAAAACTTCGTTATATGACCTCAGGTAGTCACAAAGCAGGCTTGAAGTGTATTCTCTACCTGAACAGCCAAATATGCAGAAACCAGTCATCTGCCATGTCTTTTTTTTTTTTTTTTTTTTGGTACCAGGGATTGAACTCAGGGGCACTTATCTACTGAGCCACATCCTCAGCCCTATTTTGTATTTTATTTAGAGACAGGCTCTCACTGATGTGCTTAGTGCCTCGCTAAATTGCTGAGGCTGGCTTTGAACTCACAATCCTCCTGCCTCAGCCTCCAGAGCCACTGGGATTACAGGCGTGCACCACCACAGGCACCCAACTTGCAGTGCCTCATTTTATATACAATCAGACAAGTGATAATAATTCCATTTGAGAAAAGTCATAGATGGAAGAAAAAAACCAAAAATAAATGAAAAAAAAATATAAACAAAAACTTGGCAGAATCAGACAAGGAGCATAGCAAATCTAATCAAGGAAACCGAATCAATAATTGATTTTTTTCAAATAAGGAGGAAAATACTTCCATTCACAGAATTAGAGCAAGGTACTACTAAGAAAAAGAGGAAAACATGAAAGATGGAATGTTTTCTCCCCAAATGAAGAACAAGGCACATTTGCCCACTCTCACCACTTTCCCTCAACCTTGTTCTAGAGGACCCAACCAGCACAAGGGAACAGTGCTTTCAAATTCTAAGGGAGGGGCTGGGGACAGGTAGCTCAGTGGTAGATCATTTGCTTAACATGCTCAAGGTCCTGGGTTTCATCCCCAGTACCAGGGTGGGACTTGGGGTGAAGGGGTGATGGGGGTGGTAATTCCAAGGGAAATTGATCTGATCTGCTACTTAGTGTTCTATACCCAGCCAGATGATCAAGTGGAATGCTAGAATCCCAACTGTTCAGACTAGAAGGTCTCAAGAATTTTCTCTCATGCATTTCTGAGAACACTACTTATGGATGAGTTACAGCAAACAGAGAGAAAAACTGAAAAAGATGAGATAGAATTCAGAAAACATGACACCCAACCAAGTGAGAGGCAAATGGCGTGGCTAGAAGGATGACAAGGGGAGCTGTGAAGGATCCCAAGAAGCACCCAGAGGAGATGGGAGCGGAAGGAAGAAGGACTCCAGGAAGGGCATCTTGAGGGGAAAAAGGTGATTTGACATGTTAAGAGAAGGTTCTCACTTCCGTTAGAGTGTGTGGGGATTAATTAGCAAAAGGTACATAGGAAACGAAGCGCCATTTTAGAAGAAAAGACAAGCTTAATTCTAGGGATAGGAAGTTATTCAAGATAGGAAAAAGGCCAGGCACAATGGCGTAAGCCTGTAATCCCAGTGGCTCAGGAAGTGGAGGCAGAAGGATCTCAAGTTCAAAGCCAGCCTCAGCAACTTAGCAAGGCCCTAAGCAATTCATGGAGATTCTGTCTCTAAATAAAATATAAAAAAGGTCTGGGGATGTGGCTCAGTGGTTAAGCGCCCCTGAGTTCAATCCCTGGTTCAAAAAAAAAGACAAGAAATAATATCATAATATACTACATGGCTGAGCTGTGGGTAATGTTTTCATAGTCGCATGAGGTAAGCACTTCAAAGTCTCATAAAATATGGGACAGTAGCTCTACTAGGTAAGAAGGGAAAGGGAGAAAAGGACGTGTATGTGTATGGGCTAAATCTTCACCTTCCATACTAGGAAGGGAATAAAAAAATATTTACAGTGGAAAACTCTGTCAATAGTAGTAGATAGCTTGCTTAGAAACATGAAGGGAATGTGGAAATGAATAGATAGGAGAACTGAAAAGTGTTCCCCTTTGTGGAGCAGGAACTAGGGCGGAGAGAGAAGGGCTGGAGATTTCTATTTCCTTTATCCACTTTCTGGAACTCTTGCGATCTTCAGCTACGCACATGTATGCCTTTGATAAAGAAAATGGAAGTTAAAAGAGGAAGAATGAAATATGGTGTAAAGAAGAAAGCAAATGCAAAAATAAGTGACAGATGAAAGGAAAGTGAGAAACCAGGAGATGGGTGAGCGAGAAATGGAAGACGGAGACCAGGCAGAGATACACACCACAGTTTATTTGTCAGAGCCGGAGAGAGGCAAAACAGGTTTGAATTCTGGGACAGGCTCAGGGATCAGAACCGGTGGGTCCTAATGCGGGCAGTGAAGGGTGGGGTTGGCATGAGGGAATGGTGATACACCCTTGAGCGGGAAAGACTGCGGATGATGAAGGGTTGGGTTGGTATGAGGGAGTGGTGAGCCCTTTCTCCTTGGGTGGGAAAGCGAAACTTTTTCTCAAGATGGTGGCTGTCATTTAAGATGGCCATGCAGATGCCAAGCAAGGACCTTACAACAGAACTTTATATACATGCCATCCTACTCTCAGTTAAAAGACAAAGTTGTCTTCTTGGACTGCTAAAGAGAATTACAGAATGTGTTAGCTCACTTGAGTAGGGTAATTGCCTCACAATGTGTGTATATTGAAAAAAATGCTTACAGTATTAATTAATTAACTACAGAAGATCAAGGACATAATAATTAGGCAGTATAAGAATGTACATGTTCTACAGAATGGCAATGATCAAGAATACAAGTAACAATAAATGTTGGCAAGGATGTGGGGAAAAAGGTAGACTCATACATTGCTGATGGGACTGCAAATGAGTGCAACCACTCTGGAAAACAGTATGGAGATTGCTCAGAAAACTTGAAATGAAACCACCATTAACCCAGTTTTCTTATTCCTGGGCATATACCCAAAGGACTTAAAATCACCATACTATAGCACATTTTAGTTTTTATTTTTCACTTGACATTCTCCCATGAGAATTCTCAGCACATCAATGTTTTCAGCAGCTCAATTCACAATAGCTAAACTATGCAACAAATCTAGGTGCCCTTCATCAAATGAATGGATAAAGAAAATGTGGTATATGTATGCAATGGAATATTACTCATTCATAAAGAAGAATGAAATTATGGCATTTGCCAGTAAGTGAATGTAACTGGAGACTATAATGCTAAGTGAAATAAGCCAATCCCAAGAAATCAAAGATCAAATGCTCTCTTTGATATGAAGATGCTAACACACAATAAGGGGGCAGGGAGGGAAGAATAGAAGTTTATTGGGTTAGACAAAGGGAAAAGAAGGGAAGGGAGAGGGCATGGGAGTGGGAAAGACAGTAGAATGAATCAGACATAACTTTCCTATGTTTATATACGAATACATGACTAGTGTAACTCCACGTCGCGTACAACCACAAGAATAAGAAGTTGTGTTCCGTGTACATTCAATACATCAAAATACCTTCTACTGTCATGTATATCTACCTTTATTTTATTTATTTTTGTGGTACTGAGGATCAAACCCAGTGCCTCACACATGCCAGGCAAGCGTTGTACCACTGAGCTACAACTCCAGACCTAAAAAAACAATTTTTTTTTTAAAGAGAATACACATGTTCTAGCCAGGTGTGGTGGAGCACACCTGTGATCCCAGTGGCTTGGGGGGCTGAAGCAGGAGGATTACCAGTTCAAAGTCAGCCCTGGCAATTTAACAAGGCCCTGAGTACCTTAGCAAGACCTGGGGGTGTGACTCAGTAGTTGGGTACCCCTGGGTACAATCCCTGGTACCAAAACAAAACAAAAATAATAATAAGAAGAAGAATGTACATTATCTAGCTGGCATAGGTGCTTGCCTATGATCCCAGCGATTTGGGAAGCTGAAGCAGAAGGATGGTAAATTGAGGCCAGCCTTGGCAACTTAGTGGAGACCTTGTCTCAAAATAAAAAAAATAAAAAGCCAGGGTTTGTAGTTCAGTGGTATAGTATTCCTGAGTTCCATTACCAATACCAAAAAAAAAAAAAAAAAGACATGTTTTTCTTAGGTATAAACACAAGAGACATTTAGCTAAAAGATTTTTTGCATAAAATTATTTATTTTGGAATCTAAAAAATCAAATAAAGCTGGGTGCAGTAGTACATGCCTGTAATCCCAGTGGCTCAACTTTGGAGGCTGAGACAGGAGGATCATGAGTTCAAAGTCAGTCTCAGCAAAAGTGAGGCGCTAAGCAACTCAGTGAGACCCTGTCTCTAAATAAAATACAAAACTGACAAGGTATGTGGCTACTGGTCTAGTATTACAACAACAACAACAACAAAAAATCATCTAACCTTCAGAAATAATTACTGTTAAGGAATTTGATGGCTTTTCTTCATTTTTAATGTATAAATAATTGGAATCAGACTAACCATGCTGCTGGATGTCCTGACTGTTTTCACTTGACATTCTCTCATGAGAATTCTCCAGGCACTACATCTTTGTAAGCATGGGGGAAGAAAAATAGAATGGAAGCGAGGAAGTGGAAATTGAGTGTGTCAATGCTTCTTTTGGGAAGGGGAGAAGAAAAGTGAGGTAGGGGCTGGTGGTTAATGTGAGAAAAGGAGAGTTAGTTGCCCACCCAGGGGAGATGCTAGATCCTGTTTGTAGACACAGTGGTGAGAATGCAGAGTTGGGAGAGAGATGGTTGAGGAAGGGGGCAAAGTCTGGAAATGCCAGAGGTGACAGTTCCAGAGTAGAGGTGGAGGGCTTGACCATCAAGAAGCCAGGCATGGTGGTGCACGCCTGTAATCCAAGCAGTTTAAGAGGCTGAGGCAGACGGATCACAAGTTCAAAGCCAGCCTCAGCAATTTAACGAGGTCCTAGGTAACTTAGTGAGATCTGGCTCAAAAAAAAAAAAAAAAAAAAAACTAAACTAAAAAGTGCTGGCAGCTGGGTGCGGTGGCACTGCCTGTAATCCCAGCAGCTCAGGAGGCTGAGGCAGGAAGATTGTGAGTTCAAAGCCAACCTCAGCAAAAAATGAGGCACTAAGCAACTCAGTGAGACCCTGTCTCTAAATAAAATACAAAATAGGGCTGGGTTTGTGGCTCAGTGGTAGAGTGCCCCTGAATTCAAATCCCCAGTAACAAAAAAAAAAAAAAATGCTGAGAATGTGGCTCAGTAACTAAGTGCTAAGTACACCCGGGTTCAATCCCTGGTACAAAAGCAAAACAAAACACAAAAGAAGAACAGGACAGGAGGGGTATACTTTGTATACAACCAGAGATATGAAAAATTGTGCTCTATATGTGTAATATAGATTGTAATGCATTCTGCTGTCATATATAAATAAAAATAAATAAATTTTTTATAAAAAGAGGACAGGAGGGGGAACATGATGGATGCCAGAGGGGTTCAGGTCAGTGGTGAGAAATGGCCAAGTCATGGCAGAGAGTTTCTCCATTCATATGTGACAAGATCATCAACTGAGAAGAAGCCAGAGGAGGAGAGCTGGGAGGTTTGAGGTAAAAAAGAGAGGGCATAGGATGTGGTAGAAGCCAGAATTCCACAGAAACACAGCAAAATTGCTGGGCAGAGCCAAGCCTGTTTTGAGGTTTATATGCATAAATACCAAGTAACTCCAGGGAGTTGTGAGACCCTCCGCTGTGGTCAGGCATAGAGCACACCTATGTAGACTTGATCCAGCTGGTCTTTTGTCAGCTGGGTTGTGAAACTAGAAAGAAGAGAAGTGGTAAATAGAGGAATGGCAAAGGATGGACCTTAGAATCCAGGCTGGGCAAGAAGGGGCAAGTCAGGAAGAACTGATGACAGCAAGAAAGCAATACCTGACCAGGGGACTTCATGTGTTTGAGACAGGATGACCACAAGGGACCCAAGCAAGCAAGCTGGGAGGACAGGAGGTGGTGACCAGGAAGTGGGTATTTGAAATTAGAGATTTCAGAGGTGCCATAGTTTCTGGTGATGATAAGGTTCAAACAGGTAGGGTAGAAGGACAGGTAGTTGGGGAGGAAGTAAATGGATCTTCAGAAGATCTGGGATTTAAAAAAAAATTTTTTTGTAGTTGTAGATGGACAGCACGACTTTATTTTATTTGTTTCATTTTTATGTGTTGCTAAGGATCAAACACAGTGTCTCACACATGCTAGGCAAATGCTCTACCACTGAGCTACAGCCCCAGCCCAGGATCTGGGATTTTTAGAGAGAAGCAGCATGGGCAATGCCCGGAGTTGGATCCCCAACACTGCAAAAAGAAAACAAAGAAGGAAGTTGGGTACAGCGGCACATACCTGTAATCCCAGTGGCTCTGGAGGCTGAGTCAGGAGGATTGCAAGTTTCCAGCCTCAACAATTTAGTGAGGCCTGAACAACTCAGCAAGACTCTGCCTCTAAAAATATATATTTGGGTTCAACCCCTGGTACAAAAAAAAAAATAAAAAAAAAGGAGGAGGAAAAGAAAATGGACACAAAGGAGGGCTCTCCTTGCCTACTTCTCCCCTCAAGTCCTAGCAGAAAAGGGGCTTCCTAGAGGGAATTGGGGCAGAGGTGAAGGCAGAAGGTAGAAGGGAGTTTGCAGATCACAAACCAGGAGCACCAGAGAGGCCCTGCGATGGCCAGAGGACGGAGGCAGGTATGTAAGAGGAAGGGCGGGTTGGAGATTGGGGGAGGAGAGTCAGAGCATCGCTGGGGGACCACCAGGCTGGAACTTCTGATGGTGGGTGGAGTAGAGGGAAGCGAGGCATTTTGGGAGATTGGTGAGAGGGTCTTTGGAGTAAGGGTGGGCCCAGGTCTCTTCCTGCCCTGATGTCTCCTTCCCTTGGCCACCTGGCTCTCCAGCTGGTGGGGGTACCCAGATGAAGTCTCCTGCCCCTTCTCTTCCTACCTCCAACTTTTTTTTGGTACTGGGGATTGAACCTGGGGGCACTTAACCACTGAGCCACATCCCCAGCCTTTTTTTGTATTTTATTTAGAGACAGGGTCTCACTGAATTGCTTAGTGCCTTCCCTTTGCTGAGGCTGGCTTTGAACTCTCCTCCTGCCAAGCCATTGGGATTACAGGTGTGTGGTGCCTGGCTCCTCCTGCCTTTATCACAGTGGAATCGGGAGTGCTTTCTGGGTTGGTCAGGTAACTGTCTCTGCACTGGAATCCTCCTGTTCAGCTTGCTTGTTCTGCTCACTCCAGTCTCCTGGAGGCCAGGACTACATTGATTACCTTAGAGTCCTGTGTGCCCACATCATGCCACGCACAGGGTATCATGCCAAGCACATGTTGAATTAAAGGGAATTAATTCAGGATGGGGGGAGAACATGGTTAGTGAGCATCTTCTGGTCTAGGCATATGCTAGCCTATTCCAAGCCAGCTCTAATTCCCTAGCAGGGCACAGGCACTCAGCAAACATCCAAAGTTATTATTTTAATCCTCCTAACACCTCATTGGGTAGGTTTTATTACACTTCTTCCATTTATTCATGGAACAAGTAGTTCTTTTCTTCTGTATTGGGATTGAATCCAGGGGCACTTAACCACTGAGCTACATTCCTAGCCCTGTTTATTTTGAAACGGGGTCTCACTAAATTGCTCAGTATTTTGCTAAGTTGCTGTAAGTTGCTGAGGGGGCTGGTCTTGAACCTGAGATCATCCTGCCTCCGTGTCCTGGGAGTTACTGGGATTCCAGACGTGCGTCACCACACAGGCCCCTACAAGTACTTCTTGAGTGTCTGCTAAGCGCACGTGAGTGTGCCACTTCCTCTTGGTTGAACCCCAGCTCCCCAGGTGCATTTTCTGCCCTGCCTTGCGAGCAGGGAGGAAGTCCCTTTGGTCCATATCAACTAGACTCATTTGCCAATTGTTCCCAGGTGAGTCAGGTCAATGGAGGCACTGGTAGCAGATGGGTGGGAGGGAGTCTGAGTATTTCTTCCTCGCTGCCCCTTGCTTTGGGCTGTTTTTGGCAGTGGCACAACTGCAGCCTCGGAGGGGCCACCCTGCCTTCCTGGTTCTAGCTCTCAAGGGACTTTGTTACACTATTCTATCCTTCAATACACACATGTCATCCATACACATGGAGTGGGGAGGACAGTATCCTGATCATCCCAGGGCCCTCAACTTGTGGCGAAGTCCGCAGGGGCCTCCTTGGCAGTGACCTAGGAGGACCAGCCATTGGGAGGTTGGCTCTTCCATTTCTTCTACACAGATACTACTCAGCTGCTCCCTGCCTGGCACCATGCCAGTGTCAATTCTCAGAAGTGACAAAAGCATGCTCTTGCCTTCCAGGATCTCCTGACCTTAAATCTAATGCCTGACACAGAGATCGCAGGATTTGTTGGAAGGGAGGGAGGGAGGAGGGAAGGAGAGAGGAATCTTATGTGTGAGTCAGTCCTGTGAATTCATTTTTCCAGTTTACCAAGCCTGGGGTCATCACCAAGCAGGTTCCCAAAAGGTCACAGGTTGTATAAAAGGCGCACTTCTAAACTCTAGGCAGGACATTGATCATAAGAACCGGGAGGCCTGGTTAGACCCCAGCTTTGTCACTTTTGCCGATTCTGTGACTTTGAGCAACGTGTCTGGTTCAGTTTCCTCTTCTGCAAAACAGGGGCTATGGAAAGATCTCTCATGTCCCAAAGTGGTGCATGAAAGCACCTCAAGGCTCCTGCCAATGCCAGTCGCTGTTCTAACTACATGCCAGCCCTTTCTGGGTGCCCTCCCCACCCAGCGCTCTTTTCTTCTTGCTCCCTCAGAAATGCCTTCTCCACCAGGAGAGAGGAAACTTTTCCCCAGAGTTGGATGCCACACACAACTAACTCTTCCACAAAAGAGTCAGGGAAGGGCTGGGATTGAGGCTCAGTGGTACAGCGCACGCCTAGTACAAGCGGGAGCCGGGTTCGATTCTCAGCACCACATAAAAATAAAGGCATTGTGGGGCTGGGGATGTGGCTCAAGTGGTAGTGCGCTCGCCTAGCATGCATGAGGCACTGGGTTCGATTTTTAGCACCACATACAAATAAAATAAAGATATTGTGTCCACCTAAAACTAAAAAATAAATTTAAAAAAAATAAAGGCATTGTGTTGTGTCCATCTACATCTTATATATATATATATATATATATGAGTTTGGTTTTTTTTTTTAGAGAGAGAGAGAGAGAGAGCGAGAAAGAGAATTATACTTATTTTTTAGTTTTTGGCAGACACAACATCTTTGTATGTGGTGCCGAGGATCTAACCCAGGAGGCACACATGCCAGGCAAGTGTGCTACCACATGAGCCACATCCCCAGCCCCCAATATACGAGTTTTTTTTTTTTTTAAAGAGTCAGGGAAATTGTTCCATCTCCTTTCCCCTGGTACCGCCAAGCACACAAAAAAATCTTCAGCTCCTAAAGGACCTTGGCAGAAAGAAACAGCTGGGCTCTGAGCGGTGCTGGGGAGTAGTGTGGCTCACCCCTGTCCTCTGAAAGGCCTGGAGGGGGCAGAGAAAGAGAAGCAGGAGGGTTGGGTCTGGGGTGTAGACCCTCTTAGGCAGCCAGGTACAGTGTAGAGAAGTACTTCCCCATGACCATAAGCCACACAGAGGAACCTGGAATTTTTCAGAACTTCAAGATGAACTGAAACCAAATAGTGTGAGTTTCCCAGTTCTGAGGTATGAACCAACTTTCAGTTCCTGGATGGTTGAGCAGGGTCGGGCTTTCAGTTCCAACAGACATCTATCATGCAAGGCACCACTGGGCAAGACGCAAATGGAACAACAGCAAAGTCACTGTGGCTCCTGTCCTCAGGGAGCTCTCAGGCTGACTGTAGTAGGTGGGGATGAAGATGGACTCCGGCTTCTCAGCCCCTCACCGTAAGCCAGGGAAGCACTTCCCTCTAGCCTCCAAGTTTGACCTGGAGAGAAAGGGCACCTAGATGGGGGTGGGGGGCAGAGTCAGCCTCATCTCTGGTGACAGCAAATTTCTCCTCCATGGAGAAGCAGAGTATCTGTCAGGACAGGGGTTATGGGAACTGGTTTCAATTTGGAAACTGGTCAGAGGGAACAGGTCTAATGCTTCAGGGATTTGTGCTTCCAGCTGGCCTGGGACCCAAAGCAATGCTCCTTATGGCCGCTAGGAGGAGCCAGTGTCCTTGAGTGGACTACAGGGTGGCCCTCTCTAGGGACTGGGAGCATTAGGGTGGGAAGGTAGGGCGGTCCCAGGTCTCCCTCAGAACACTTTCCCTTTCACCCTGAGCTTTGGCCATGTCCTTCTCTGCCACATATGGTCGAACCCGGGCACACGCATGCCAGGCGAGCCCGCTACCGCTTGAGCCACATCCCCAGCCCCCCAGATTTGGTTTTTTGCATGTGCCGGGGTTCGACCCTCAGCACCACATACAAACAAAGATGTTGTGTCCGCCGAAAACTAAAAAATAAATATTAAAAAAAATTTCTCTCTCTTAAAAAAAAAAAAAAAAACAACAAATAAAACAAATATGTACTCTACTTCCCCAACCCAAATTGTGAACAACTTAGGGAGGCACTATTCGCAAAGTCATTCTACCCATCTGAGCTTCCCTTTTCTCATTTGTAAAAATGTGAGGATTCAGGGGGCTGGGGTTGTGGCTCAGAGGTAGAGCGCTTGCCTAGCACGTGGTGAGGCCCTGGGTTCGATCCTTAGCACCGCATAAAAATAAATAAAGATATTGTGTCCAACTACAACTAAAAAATAAATATTAAAGAAAAATGTGCGGCTGGGGTTGTGGCTCAGTGGTAGAGCGCTTGCCTGGCATGTGCAAGGCCCTGGGTTCGATCCTCAGCACCACATATAAATAAATAAAATAAAGGTATTGTGTCCAATTACAACTAAAAAATGAATATTAAAAAAAATGTGAGGATTCAGTTAGCCAGATGTTTTCTAAGACACAACCATGGGGAGTTTTGAAGTCTACTGGTTCCTAGCACTGCCCTTTCCCCTCTACCCTTGGCCTTCACTGATCTCTGCAGGTACACACCAGCTATTTCCAATACAGAGCTTCCTGCCTCTACTTCCTCCCCCAGTTTGGGGACATTCCTCTGAATGTGCAAGAGGCAGCATTTCTGGGAAACTGAGTGCCTCTTCCACTAGATCTTGGCATTACCTGGGCTTCTCTCCAGGGCACATTTAATTCCAGAGCATAGACTGGGTTTCAGTGCTCAACCAGACCTCTCCACCTGCAGGTCCCTGCACCCCAACACACCTCGAGCTGAGCCACCCACTCCCACCCCACACTGCTCTTCTTCATAGGCTTCCATCTCAGAGGTGATCCCCAGAGCCCCCAAATTGTGCAAGCCTGAAGTCCAGCTGTTAACATCAACCCCTGTCTTGTTACATGAGCCCTGTCCATAATTGTGTGGCCAAGAATTCCAGGTATTCTTACCTTGTGTGTCCCTCTCTCATCTCTCCCTCTGCCACTATCCTAGTCCAGGCCTTCATCATTTCTTTCCGGAACCAGTTGGTCTTCCTGACTCCAGTCTGTTCTCTGTCCAATCTATCATCTTTCTCTCTCAGCTGCCAGAGAGCTCTTTCTAAAGCACAAATATGATTATGCACATCTCTACTCTCAAATCTTGGCCATAGCCTTGTGGCCTAAAGATATATCCAAAGTCTAATGAGACTTCTAAGTCCATTCATGGTCTGACCCTTGCTTTCCAGCTGGAGCTCATTTCCCAGCATGCTCCTCCACCCATGCACACCCCACTCTTTCCCACCCTCTGATCAACCCATGATCTCTCAGGGTTTTCTTGATTTTGCAAACATCACCCTTTTGACCAAGAAATCTGACCCTGATTTTTCCTTCGTGAACATGGACCCCTCCTTGCAGACCAAGCCTCAAGGACAAACATTTATATCATACAAATCCTTCCATCTTCTCTATATTTAATTTCCCAAATGTCCTAGGCAGGATTCCTATAGCACTTTTTATTTTTGGTACTGGGGATGGAGTCACACTTCCAGCCCCCACCCCCCTTTTTTTTTTTGGTGTTTTATTTAGAGACAGGGTCTCTCTGAGTTGCTTAGAGCCTCACTAAGTTGTTGAGGCTGGCTTTGAACTCACAATCCTCCTGCCTCCGCCTCTCTAGAATTACAGGCATGATTACAGCCGATCCCAGTAGCTAGCTCCCATCATAGGGCTTATATTTCTCTATCATTTCTCCAACTTGCCCCCTACATCATAAGCCCTGTTTCCCCATGTCTCTGTTTCTCCATATCTAACCCAAATGCTTGATATGTTCATGCACGAATGGCCTGGGAACTTGCACTCTGGCTTCCGCATGATCTTCCCTGTTCTCTGCTGGAGCCCACAGAGCAAGGGAAAAGGAAGAATGACAGGAGATGAGATGGGATCACAGGTGATGACAAGATCAGGTAGGGCTTTGTGGATCCAGACAAAGAGTTTGGCTTTTTTTCTTTTTTCCTTTTTTGTGAGGATCTCAGGTATGTAAATTTAATCCATCAGGTTCTTCTCAGAGAGTAACACAGGATCATCATCCTCATCATTGTCATCATCACCTGACTATTTTTTGGGGGGGTCAGCATTGAGAACCCATAAATGTGTGTCACATATGAATCCTTCCATCCTTCCTACTTTTTACTGATGGAAGAATCTGGGTTTCATTTCCCAAACATTGAGAAGTCTTTGGAGGCTTTTAAGTGAGGGAGTGACGTGATTTGATTTCCATTTTATAAAGATGGTTCTGTCTGCTCTGTGGAATATGCATCATAGGGGACAAAAGTAGAGCATATAGAGGCTGCTGAAGTGCACAGATGAGGGATGGTGTGAGCTGGAGAGAGGGGAGAGTGGCAGGTGGGCACAGTTTTGCAGGGAGAGCAGGACAGATGGGCTGGTATATGAGATGTGAGATCAAAACAGAAAACGACCTCAGCAGTGAAAGTTCCAGAAGTTTTAGATAGAAGAGGTTTAGGGGTGGCCGTTTGATTGGAAGGGAGCCAGGGAACTTGTCTGGAAGCCAGTTTGCATAGCAAGCCCAGGGCTATTAGACTGTGACTATTTGGAGGGAAGATGAAGGGATTCTAGGGTCTGCCCCTCCAAGCCAATCCTAATGCCATCACCTGGCCACAGAGTCTTTGCATGAGTCTCTTGTCCCAATCAGTGCAAACCAACTGTTCCCTTCACCCAGGTCTCAGCTCAGAGATGGTTCTGGAGGGCATTTCTGATATCCTAGCTGGAGTGGTGATGCCTCCTGCACTCCCACCGTCACTCTGTACCTGCTTTTTTTTTTTTTTTTTTTTTTTTTTAAAGATAGAGTGAGAGAGGGAGGGAGAGACAGAGAGAGAGAGAATTTTTAATATTTATCCCCTATTTCTCGGCGGACACAACATCTTTGTTTGCATGTGGTGCTGAGGATCGAACCCGGGCCGCACGCATGCCAGGCGAGCGCGCCACCGCTTGAGCCACATCCCCAGCCCCCCTGCTTTTTCTTTTCTTATAGCACTTATGGAAGCCTTGCATGTTCTCTGGCATGTGCACGTCCTTCTAGAGCTTTTTGGTGCATGTCTGGGGCTGCTCTCCATCTCTTCTGCTTCAAGGACCTTGGCAGGTTTTTTTTTTTAAGTTGTTGACGGACCTTTATTTCATTCATTTCTTTCTCTGTGGTGCTGAGAATCAAACCCAGTGCCTCACACGTGCTAGGCAAGGGCTCCACCACTGAGCCCCCAGTCCCAGCCCCCTTGGCAGGTTCTGATGGAGAGAACAGAATTAATAACTGAGCACAGGACGCCGCCATCAAGCCAAGGAGAGAAAACTGAGCGCCGAAGTCCTCAGGCTGCAAGAGGCCTCAGCCCCAGAAGGTGGTAACTGGTCCCCCCACCCAAACTCCCACTCCCTCCCCCAGCTCCGCCAGCTGCTGGGGAGGGAAGCTGGGGAGGAAGGAGGCCTGGTGATTAAGAGCTCCGGTTGTCAGGGCTGGGGCCAGGGGGCACGCCCCCTGGGTGACATTTTCTCGCATTGTGTCCTCAGAACAAAAACGAGTCTTATTTGAGGAGCTGCAGGGGGGAGGGGCAGGGGGCCAAAGCGGCCGAGTGGAATGGTGGCTCCGGGGAACAGCGATTACTCATCAAAGGCCAGGGCAGCCCGCGTCTTTTTGTGCCCTCCGCAGCCCGCCCGTGCCTGGCCACAGGCCCCCGGTCCTGGACTGCCCCCCACACCCCCAAGAGCAGCCGGGGGCGGGGCTGGGGATCGTGTGTGGGCGCCAAGCGGTTGCGGGTGCAGCGGGAGGGGGTGACCAGGGTGGGCTTCCTGGAGGCGCCAAATGTGGAGATGATGGGCTGGAGACGCAGGGGAGGCGTGGGGAGCAGAACGGCCGCGGGCTAAGGGAGGAAAACTGGAGTGGGTCTCCCGATACCAGGGGCGAATGCAGGGGGAAGGAGGGGGCAGAACCTCCAAGGTGTCAACTCGGCCCCCGGATGGAGTGTCCTGGAGGGGCTGGGGGAGGGGGCCCGCTTCCTGCTACAATGGCTATTTTGGGGCTTGAATCAAATCAAATCCGCCGCAGCCCCCAGAGCCCCCAGCAGCTGCGCAGAACAGCTGTCCGGCCGCCGAGGGCGCAGAGCGGCTGGAACTGCGCTTCCTGCCCCCCACTGATCTCTCCAGGTCGCCGAGGGGTGTACGTAGGCTGCAGGGGAACAGGGAAGAGGGTGTGAAAGGGCTTTGGGTTTAAGTCAGAAACCTGGCCTAAAATCTTGTGCCTTTCTTCCCCCTGTGCTGTGCTACCTTGGGGGCTGAGATTGCCCTCTCTGTGCCAGTCTTTTGGGTGGCACCTCTCCCACCAGACCTGGATTTGCTTCTTTTTCTGCCAGTCTCCCAGCACTCCGCTTGGTGTCTATTCGCGGGCACTTTAGTGCTGACACACGGGAGCTAGATGAGTTCTGTGCAAGTGCCTAGTCAGGCTGCTGATTGTGCTGAGAGCAGCCAGAGCATGTCAATTAGAACCCCAGATATCTGCCTGTCTCAAGAGTGGAGAGAGCACTAACCCCTTCTCCAGAGAGCCTGCCTCTCCCCAAGGTCCACCCTGGCCTAAGGCCAACCAGTGACCACAAGTATGACTAAGGCTAGATATGCCCTGGGGCGGCCATGTCCCTCAGGTCACAAGTCCATGACAGGGTCCCTCGTGCCCATCTTGTGCAGAAAGAGCCCCATTGTGTGGGGGCATAGCTGAGGGGTGAGTTCAGAGCCCAGAGATGTTGACCCACTAAGCTGGGAGGGGGACCTTTGAAACTCACTTTGTGAGGGCGAGCGGCAGGCGTGCGCGGTGAACACACAGGGCTAAAAGCCCAATTGGACTCGCATCCAGGCAAGACCCTTTCCCTCCCCCACTCTTGGGACAGCCCCTGCTCTCCCCATTCCGCATTCCTGCGGGCAGATGCTCCCTTCCTTTCTCCCCAGACAAGAGGGGCAGATCTCCCCACCTTCCGGGGGAGGGAGCCTCCGGACATAGCCACGGAGAGGGGAAGCAGAGATGCAGCACCTGTCCCTGGGGCCAGGGCAGTCCTTGGAACCCCACCCACACTGGGCTGAGAGCCCGGGGTGCTTTGATCTGTGCGGTGCGCTTGGGCGGAGGCTGTCAAGATTAAGCCAGTCGCGGGATGGGAGACGCAAACTGAGTCTTGTGGCCAGGTCTGCTTTCCTAAACTAGTTTCCAGACCCGAGCCGAGCCGTCATCTTCCTTTGGGCATCTCTCCCCGGTAGCACTCCCTCCTCTTACTGAGTTCTCTTTCCTCAGTGGGTCCCTCCCTGGTGGACCCCCTCCCCACCCCCACCCAGCTTGCGGCATCCCACCCCCTCCCTGGAAGGAGAGGGTCTAGGCTACTGTCCAGAGCCAGACGGTGGCTGAGACTGGCTGCATTGGACTGCTGGTGCCCACCCCTCACCCCAGATGCACACGCTGCACGGCCAGCACTGTCACACCATGCAGACTCAGGGAGCTTTCGGCAGCTTGAGTCTCTAGGCCGGGTAGGACTGGCCGGGCTTCAGCTAGACAGGGACAGCGATAAGGGACCAGCAGGAGGGAGGCTTGTAACCAAACTCTGGGTGGAACTTGATTTTGGCAGTGAAGGTGGGTTCCTGCAATCTAGCCCCATTGCAGGATCGCTCACTCAGACGGGTAAGGGAGATCCACATCCCGGATCTCCCTCACCAGTCTCCTAAGGTGAACCACGAACCCCATTCCCACTTTCTCCCACCCCAGGGACAGCTCACCCCCGAAGGTGGCTCTGGATAAGGGGAAGTCATTGTATCTGTGCAACCTCAATTCTTCCTGTGGTGATGGAGCCCCCACCCTAAGTGACAGCGGGAACTGTGGGATCCTGGGGAGGGGAAGTGTGAGACCCCAAAAGAGCCAGGGGCAAAGACCGAAAGCCAGAGAGGCAAGCCCCGGAGAGACCGAGAGATGAGGGGGAGGGAGAGAAGGCAAAGCAGATAACCGCCAAGGGGTGGGGGAGGAGAGAGGGAGACAGATAGTGAAGAAGTGCTGAGCCTGGGATGGAGGAAGGAAGCCATCGGCCCTCTCTCCCTCCCTCCCTCAGCATCCCGGGCAAAGCTCCAGATGCAAATGCATCCCATTGGGCGTCTGGCACGGGCTAGAAACTGCTCCAGGTTCTGCAGAGAGCTCACCTGGCCAAGGGTGCCAAAGCACTCATAAGCAGGGCTGCTTAGCTCCAGTCTGACGATAAAACCCTGCAAAAACGCAATATCTGCCCAAGTCCCCAAGGGGGCTGAAGTCCCCTGCTAACCCTCCATTACTGAAACCCTCTCCCCTATAACCGGACCGCGCTAACCATTAGGAGACCTGGCCTGTTGGCAGAAACAGATGAGCACCCCACCTTCCTCTTTGCCGTGCTCGGGACTATTTGCTGACTGTCTCTTTCATGTTGCTAATCGCCAGGCCCATCTAATTGGTAATTAGCCTTGAGAGCCAGACCTGTGCTTGGCTAATTGCTGTTTGTCGCACCCTCATCTCCGGCAGCAGCGGAGCCATGCCAACCCAGCCGCCTGGGCTCTATCCGGGCTGCTGGCATCCGTGCCAGGCTCCGTGGAGATTGCTCCGGCTCCACCCTGCTCTCTCTTCCAAGGGGGCTGCGGGTGAAGTCTCTCAGGAACAATGTCTGTCCCAGGAAGTGTTCCCCCTGCAGTCCTCCTGGGCAGCTGCAGACTGTGGCCCCGTGTTCCACACCCAGTTATAGAAGAAGTCAGCCAGGAGCGAGCCAGGGGCCCTGCTGAGGAGAATCCGGGAGGACTCCAGGGAGGAGGAGTCTTGAAGCTTGTCTAGGATTTAACCATCAGAGAAGGCGGAAAGGACACTCAGCAAAGGGAAAGGCAGGGCAACTTGTAAAGAAGGCTCTAAGACAGGGCGGGACTGTTTGGGGACCTAGAGGTGGCTGCACAACGTGACTAGAGAGTCTGTCACATGAGTAGTGGGAAAGGAGGCTGGAAAGGCCACAGGGGTGGGGAGTAGCAGCCTGCCTCTGGGCGCCAGGCTAAGGAAGTGAAGGTTTACCCTCCAGGCCATGGGAACCTGGAAGGTTCTTGACCTGGGGACAGGTATGATGTGTTCCATTCCAGGGGGAATGATGAGGCTGCGGATCATGTAAGAGGCTGCTGCTTTTGTGGTGGAGCTAAGAGAAGGGGACAGGTTGGGAAGCTGTGTCAGGAGAACCTACAGGTGGGCGTGGTGCTGCACACCTGTAATCCCAGCAACTCTGGGAGGCCAAGGCAGGAGGATTGCAAGTTACAATTTAGTGAGACCCTGTCTCAAAAAAATTTTTAAAAAGGTGATGGGGAAGTGGCTCAGTGGTAGAGCACATCTGGGTTCAATCCCTAGTATAGAAGAAGAAGGAGGAGGAGCGGAAGCCGTCAAAGGATTTGTGGACCATTTGAAGCAGGAATCATCCATGGGGACCATGAGCTAAGGCTGGGTTTATAGGTTTTACTAAGACAGAAGCCAAGGAGCCATCTACTTCTTCACTACCCCTGCTGGGGAGCAGGGAGGGACATCTCACCTATTTTCAATAACTCCATAGAATAGCTTGGGACCCCATTTTGAGAACTCTCTCAGTCTGTTTAGGAACCTCTTAAGGAGATGAGACCATTGTCACCAGAATTGACAGCAGCTGAATCCTTCACCGTGAGCTAGTCACTGAGCACCCAGCTTCTCAGAGCAGTTGTGATCTGCCTCATTTTTTTCAGAAGTGGAAGCTGAGACTAGAGAGATTAGTCCATGCCCAAGGCCACACAGTTAGTAAATGACCAAGGCCAAATGCAAACTCAGGTCTGACTTCTCAGTCACAACCTTCAATGACTTGAGTACCTCCCCCTGCCTGCCACCATGACAGCTCTGCGAGGCTAGGCTAGAGTTTGTTTTATTGATCTATCTTAATCAAAAGAGCACCAACTAGCTTGCCCTGTTTACCTAGAATTCCCATCCTCTTTAACTCTACTCAAGTCCTGCCTATCCTTTTAAGCCCAGGGCAAAGCCCACCTCCTCCAGGTTGTCATCCTGGATTTTGTAAGCCGCCTGCCACCTGCTGGAGATAACCTCTTAGGTATGCTTGATTTTGAATCTCGTGGTGGCACCTCCTCTCCTCTTCCTCTTGTCCTAGAGCCACCTAGAGAGGGAAGCTCCCCACCCACTACAGGAGGCCCTGCACTCCCCAGGGTAAGTCTTGTTCTCCTCACTGGAAGGCAAGTGTCCTGAATTCCTCAGTCATCTTTGATCCCCTCCATAGTCCCCCCAGCCTGGCACTGTGCACAGGTGAGCCCCTGTCAGGCCGTGTGCTGAACAATGTTCACCTGCCCAAATGGAGGATGAAACTCTCTCTTGCCATCCTGGATTCAGGTGGCTCCTGGGGCTGTCCCCCACACTCGACTTCATTCCCCACATCAGAGAACTTTGCCTTCCTCCAGGAGAGCCAGAGCTCCTGGGGACTGCTGGGGGCTCCTGGGGGCTCCTGGGAAGATTGCTTAGAAAAGGACCACATGTGGGAAGATGAGGGAGTCCTGGCGCTTTTATCAAAACCATCAGTGACATTTTGTGTTTTCCTTTCCGGGCCTTTATTTCCTTCAGCAGTGCTGGCCTCGTGCCCCAGAAAATAAATTGCACCAGTGCTTTCCACTTGGCGGGGAGGGGCCTTTAGGTAGAGGCTGGTGGAGCTTCAGAAAGGAGGAGCTGGGGGTGATGAGTCCATTGTCCTTTGTCCCCACATGGGCCCAGGACTAAAGCACCCTAAGAGTCCTGGGTTGGAGACCCCATGAAGGGAGGATCCTGGGAGAAGATTTAGAAGTGTGTCCAGCAGGGTTTGGGAGGGCTGTGGATCTTGCAGGTGCCTCAGGGGCTGCTGAAGAGCAAGGACGGGCACTGACCGCCTCCGTCTTCCCCACCACTCTCTGCCATCCCTGGTTTGCGTGGTCATCAGAGACACGCGCTCTACAATCAACCTTCCGGGGTTCGACTGGCTGCACCCCTTATTAGCCGTGTACCCTTGAGCAGGTCACCTGAGCATCTTTGTGCCCCATTTTTTTATCTGTAGTACAGAAATGATATCATGCTACTTCAAAGTGAACTATGAAGGTTGCAACAGCCACAGCACCATGCCAGGCCCTCTATAGACTTTACAAAATTAGCTTATATCATTTTTATTTTATTTTGGTACCAGGGATGGAATCCAAAGGCACTTAACTACCGAGCCACATCCACAGCCCTTTTTATTTTTATTTTGAGACAGGGTCTCACTAAGTTGCTTCCAGCCTTGCCAAGTTGCCGAACCTGTCTTTGAACTATGATCCTCCTGTCTGAGCCTCCTGCGCTGCTGGGATTACAGGTGTGCACCACCACGCCTGAGCTTTTTCTTTCTTAATCCTCACTAGTCTACCTGCCCAACTGGGGAAACAGGTTGACCCAAGACAGGCAAATGCAGAGGAAGCCCCTTGAACTTTCCCACTTCCTGGGAATCCTTCTTCCTGGCCAGGTTCAGAGCAGACCGATGGAGAAGAGCCAGGGGTCTCCTGGCCTCATTCTTCCTGGACACCCTCAGCCTTCTTACCTCTGAGACCATTCAGGACTTTGAGATGTGCCCCAGCCTGCCTTGACCCCTTGACAATGGGAGTTTCAGAGAGGCCCTGCTGGCAGGACATAGCCCCTCTGTGAACCAGAACAGGCACGGAGCTGGTGAGCTTTGGAAGACACATTCCTCATGGGGCAGGGCAGGACAAAGGAGGAGACTGGACATTGGCTCCCTGGCCTGGTCCTGACCCAAGAAGCAGTAGTCGTTGGGTCTTGGACAAAGGTCCAAGAATGGGGGAGTGGTGAGAAGGGTCTGTCCCCTGGCCAAGAAGGAAGGCTGGGGAGTGTGTGGGGTCTCCACAGCCTCCACAGTGCTGTGCCGGGGGGTGGAGGTCTGGCAGGTGGCCATCCAGGGGAGAGCCTACTGGAGCTTGTGGTGGCCCTATAGCCCATGCACCCTTGTCCCCTTCCCTGCACTCCTGAACCCTGGTCCTCTGAGTCAACAGGAGGGACATAGCTCTGGCCTTCTCCAAATTCTCCTCTCCCTCTCAGGAGGTCTCCTGAATTCACCTGGGAGGAGGATGGCCTGGAGTCTGAGTACAGGAATTCCAGCGCCTATGACAACCCCCTCCCCTCATGGAGATCAGTGTGCAGGGAACTTGGCCATCTCTGATCTCCTGGCAGAAGGAAGATGAAGTCTGAAGCAGGAAGTGCTGTCTCCTCTCCGGCCCTGGGGAATACTAAGAGCCAACGTTAACTGAGCCCTCGCTGGGAACTGGGCCTTTCCATATATTATCTCATTTAATCCTTGCATCATCCTAGGAAGTAGGTACCAGTATGAACCCGATAGAGACAACAGAGGTCTAGAATGGTTACTCAGTGTGCTCAGCCGCTTAGAGAGGTGTAGTAATCTGCTCCAAGGTGCCACAGGTAGTAAGTGGCAGAGCCAGGATCTGGACACCCAAGCAGTCTGACCCCCAGGATTCATTTCACCAAAAGCAGATACCCAGCCTTAGAACCCTAATCCCAGCAGCAGGTCACCTGTGCCAGGACCAATTACTTGCTTGACCCCTGCAAAGGATTCTTGCTGATGAAGGAGCAAGGAGGATACAAAGATGGGTTTCAGAACAATAAAGGGTGCATTGATAAGGGGGTAACTCTAGGAAATTCCTACCAAGGAGGCATTAAGTTGTTCATTCATCGATTCCATTGTACATCCAAAGAGCAGTGGCCACAGAGCTTAAGAACTTGAATTCTGCAGCCTAATGGACTAAGTTCCAATCCTGGCTCTGTCATGATTCACTCTGTGAGCTGAGGCACGTTGCTCCACCTCTGTGAGCCTCAGATGTCTCACTGAAAAAATGGGATAATGAAAGAATCTATCGTGAAGAATGTGTGCTCCCAGGTGCCCAGTACAGAAGGAACAATCAACACTCAATAAGCCTTAGCTGTTGATACACTCCTGCTGCATGCCGGGTGCTGGGCTAAGGTGCCAGAGTTACAGACAGGTGGGCTGAGCCTCTCTGCTTGAGGAGACCCTTGGAAGAAGAAGCACATGAATAGACTCAATGGAATAGGAGTCAGGGAAGGGACCTGTACTCACAGCCCTGGGAACACTTGGGAACACTTGCTATGGGAGGCTTTCTGGAGGAGGTATCCTTATCTGGGACTTAAAGGATCAATAGAAACTTATTAGGCAGACAGGGAAAGAAGAGAGAGAGCCATTCTAGCTTTGGAGGCAACAAAGGCAAAGTGCTCTAGTGCAAAAGATGCATCCTTGACCAAGCAGCCGGGAGTGAGGTCCTGGGTCTGGCTTTGGTGCTGGGTCAGAGGTGGTCAGGGTGAGCTCTGGGTGAGGGCAGGGCTTCTGCACTCCTCTCAAGACTTTGCATTTTGTTTTCTAGACAGGCCGTGGGCAACCAGCAAAGGGTTTGGGGGGGAAGCAGAATATGAATTCCCCATGACATACTTGGTTCAACAGATCCTGAAGATTTAGGCTGGGTTCAGAGAATATGGGTGATTGGGGACATTGGGATTGGAGAAATGGCAGAAGCTATTGTTGATGGTGAAGGGTAGGTGAATATTTTGTGGGTGGAAATGAGAGCTGGGACTGCAGGCTGCTCCTGACAGGGAGTTCAGGGGGGACTCAAGGCACATTCCAGGACCTTCCTTCACTTGGCCTCTGTGTCATGGAGATCTTGCCTGTTTGAGGATAGGGACTGAGATATGGGGTGCATGTAAGTGAGCGCGCAGTGGAGGATTGGCTAAAGGCAGGACATAGATAATGCTTTGAGTCTAGATTTGGACCTAGGAAAGGGGGACTAGCCATCCCCCATAGGATATGGGTCTTCAGAAAGCAGAATCCTGGGATGGGCATGGTGGCACACACCTGTGATCCCAGTGGCTCAGGAGGCTGAGGCAGGAGGATAGAGAGTTCAAAGCCAGTCTCAGCGATTTAGTGAGGCGCTAAGCAACTCAGTGAGACCCTGTCTCTAAATAAAATACAAAATAGGGCTGGGGAAGGAAGGAAGGAAGGGAGGGAGGGAGGAAGGAAGGAAGGAAGGAAGGTCCTGTTGCCAGGGAAGTGGAGCAGTGAGCTGGCTCTGCAGAAGCCCTGGGAAGCCCAGATCTGGAGTCCTGCCTATGGTAGTAGAAGGTTCTAGAACAGTGATTCTCAAACTTTAGTCTGCATTAGAATTCCCAGGGTATTTTTGTCAAATGCAGATTCTGGTTCAGCAGGCTGGAGTAGGGTCTAAGGGTTTCTATTTCTAACAAGGCAAGTCCCTCCTCCTCCACAATACTAATGCTGCTGATCCAGGGTCCCCAGTTCCAGTGATAAGGATGTAGAGCAGTGGTTTGCTATGCAAACTACACATTAAAGTTGTTTATTTGTTTATTTATTTATTTAGGGTACCAGGGATTGAACTCAGGGGCACTTAACCACTGAGCCACACCCCAAGCCCTTTTTTGTATTTTATTTAGAGACAGGGTCTCACTGAGTTGCTTAGTACCTCACCATTGCTGAGGCTGGCTTGGAAACTCAAAATCCTCCTGCCTCAGCCTCCTGAGCCACTGAGGTTACAGGTATGTGCCACCGTGCCCAGCTTTATTTATTTATTTTTGAAACAACATCTCACTATATCTCCCAGACTGGCCTTGAGCTTGGAATCCTCCTGACTTAGCCTCCCAAGTAGCTGAAACTACAAGCACATGCCACTGTGTCCAGCATCTGGGGAGAGTTTAACAGTGAGGGGGTGGGGCTGTCAGGGCCTTGCCCAGACCAATTAAATCCAAATCTTTAGGGTAGGGCCTGGGCGTCCACAGTTTTTAAGGCTTCCTAGGTGACGGGCTACACAGTGAGGATGTGAAAGGGATACTCCAGAATGTGCCCATTCAGGCTGGGGGCATCAGCTCAGAGCTCCCTTCCCAGCGGATGATCTAGAAATAGAGTGCAATTCATGTGAAGTCCTGGCCCCTGCTCTGGGAACGGCATTCCTGGTAACCCCAGAAGGGCAACTGAGGGGTATCCATATCAGGAAGGGTAAGGGGCAGGAAGGGCATCCCCCTGTCAACCCTGTCCCATCAGCCCCTTGGAAGTGGCTTTGTCCAGTGTCTGAGGCCCTCAGCTAAATATAGCCTGGACTAGGGGCTGAATTCAGGCTATTGAGGCCTCCTGCTTGTCCCTACCCCAACCTAGAATGGAGAGGGGCTGGAGATGAAGCTGGGGAGAAGAAGGCAGGAAGAGGCAGGGATGGTTTGCTTGGTCAGCTGGAAAGGGAAATCTGAGCTAGCTCATCTAAAAGTCAGGTGCAAGATGAGGGCGTAAAGCGTATTCCTCACCTTGTGCTGTGGGCTGAACCATGCTCCCTGCAATTTATATGTTAAAGCCCTAACCCCCAATGTGACTACATCTGGTGATAAGGCCTTTAAGGAGGTAATTCAAGTTAAATAAGGTCATAAGGGCAAGTCCCTGATCCATATTGGATAGATAGGATTAGTGTTCTTGTAAGAAGAGAGAGAGACCCCCAGAAAGTGCTCCTTAACCCCCTCCAGCCTCCCCAGTCCCTCTCCCACCCTCAACATATGCCCCAAGGAAAGACCATGTGAGGACACAGCAAGAAGGGGGCCATCTACAAGCCAGGAAGGGAGCCCTCACCAAAATCTTGATTGACCAGACTGTGAGAAAATAGATTTGTTGATGTTTAAGTCACCCGGTGTATGGTGTTTCATCCTGGCAGCCCAAGCTAGGCACCTTGTGAGCATTGTCTGCACATCCCTTTATCACGCGTCTATCCATTTCTTCCAGAGACAACTCCCCTTCCAGAAATCCTTCATTGATGGCTAATTCTTTTTTTTTTTAATTTATTTATTTTTTAGTTTTCGGCAGACACAACATCTTTGTTTGTATGTGGTGCTGAGGATCAAACCCGGGCCGCACGCATGCCAGACGATCGCGCTACCGCTTGAGCCACATCCCCAGCCCCTTGATGGCTAATTCTAACATGTCAACTTGACTGGGCTATGGGGTGCCCAGACAGTTGGTTGGACATTATTTCTGGGTATGTCTGTGAGGGTGTTTCTGGATGAGATGAACATTTGTATCTATGGACTGAGCAAGCAGATAGCTCTCTGTAACATGGGAGCACTGTTTCTAATCCATCAGGGCCCCGGATAGAGCAAAAGGTTGGGTAAGGGAGAATCCACTCTTTCTGAATGATTGAACTGTGACTCCAGTTCATTTGGAACTCACATTACCATTGTCCTGGTTCTCAGGCCTTTGGAGGCAGACTGGAGCCATACCACACAGCCTCTGTTGGGTCTCTAGCTTGCAGAGAGCAGATTGTGGGACTTCTCTACCTCCATGACCATGTGAGCCAATTCCTTATAATAAATCTCCTTTTCATGTGGGTGTGTAGATAGATATACCTATATACAAGTGCTATGCATTTGTAATCCCAATGGCTCAGAAGACTGAGGCAGGAGGACCCCGAGTTCAAAGCCTGCCTCAGCAACTTAGCGAGGCCCTCAGCAACTCAGTGGGACCCTGTCTCTAAATAAAATATAAAAAAGAGCTGGCAGTATTGCTCAGTGGTTAAGTACCCCTGGGTTCAATCCCTGGTATCAAAAAATAAAAAGTTATACCTCTATCTCTATTGGTTCAGTTTCTTTGAGAACCCTGGCGGATACACTTCCACTTTCCTAAATATTGTTCATCCTTATCTCCACACCCAATGCACATGGGTTGGCTGAAACCTCACCACCACCTCTACAGCTAGAGAGGTGGGCAAAAAGGAATGGCTCCCCAGCCCCCAGTCTACAAAAACGCCTCTCTTTGCTGGATCGCCCACCAGAGGTTAAGAGAGGCACAGGCTAGAGGTGGGGGATAGAGCAGAGAATGGGCCAGACCCACCCCTGGTCTCTCGCAAAGCTACTCCGGCAGATGCGCACCCCAGAGTACCCACGGCATCACGCACAGACAAACAGGGTCCCTGGCACACAGCTTGCCGTGGCACCAAGCCCTCCCCCGAGGAATTCGGGTCTGTGGCTCATCCCCACCAGGCCTGTTTAAGCGGTGAGTTTGCGCAGCCAGGAGACCAGAGGCACATTAAGGCTTAACTTCCTGGCTGCAGCCAGCCTGGCTCAGCCTTCCTGTTAGAGGATTCTGTGGGCAGCCTCCACCCAGAGACACGGCTCTGCGAAACCACAGCCTCACCGCCCAGACCTGCCCACCCCCTCACCCACTAAGCCCCCTCTGGTGCCCAGGCAGGAGCTGTTCGGGCCCCTCCTGCCAGGGCCTGTCTCTGCAGAAGTCTTTGAGCTGCCTGCCAGAGCGTCAAGGAGTCTGTGGGGGGAAGGGTGTGCAAAGCTCTGCTGTCTCAGCTCCCAGCTCTGGTGGGTGACGGTCTAAAGGCCTAATTGGTTTGATCACCTGATGGAGTGAGATGCTACCCTATGCAATCCCCTGTCTGGATTTGGGAGTCTGGAGGAGATAGCTCATGACTTCCAGCCCCTGCAACAAGGAAGAGGGTCCCAGATCCTCAGGGTCCCCAATCTGATGAGAGAGTGTGGACGTGGGGGAAATGAAGACAGATAATATCAGGGCTGGGGGAGACTGGGGTGGGATTGCTCAGCTGGACCAGGACACATGGCAAGGGCCAGAAGATGCCTGGGATTTGAAAAGGGTATGGTGCTGGGCCTGTTAGGGCGCACCTAAAATCCCAGTTGACTCCAGGCTGAGGCAGGAGGATTGCAAGTTCCAGGTCAGCTTCAGCAACTTAGTGAGAACCTATTTTGAAATAAAATAAAAAGGGCTGGGGACGGAGCTCAGTGGGAGAATGCCTGTCTACCGTGCATGAGGCCCTGGGTTCAATCTCCAGTACCACCAAGAAAGGTGGCAGGGGGAGGGAGGGAGAAAGGAAAGGGTGGGGTGACAAGGTTTAAGTCACCAGGAGCCCCCTCAAAGGCAGGAGTTGTGTCTTCCACCTTGTACAGGGCAGAAACCCTCCTGGCCCCTTAGAATGGGCCCTGTGTGTCACTCCTCACTCCTGCTGTAGTGCGGTCTGCCTCACAGTCCCAAGTAAGCCAAGAAAGCAGCCCAGGGTGGGGGCAGTGGGTAGTCAGGGCTCTGAAGGGAGGGGGAGCCATTAGGGAACTGAGCGGCTGCAGGACTAGGAGGATTCTAATCGATGGGCTCATGTTATATTTACCAGCCACAGTACTTAGCCGCTGCCCTGGGCAGGACTAATGGCCTCCCCATTGGAGACGCCATTACAGGAAGTGTAGGAGGAGGGGCGGGGGTGCTGAGAGGATATGGGGACCTGGCAAGATCTACTCCTGGCAAGATCCACCTCCCCAAGCCCCCACCACAGGGGCTGCTGTCCTGCAGACTGCTGGGATCAGATGAAGTAGCCGTGGGGTGTGCACCGTACCTTTCCTGGAGGAATCACCCAGAAACCTCAGCCAGAAGCCACCCTAGTCACCCTGAGGCCTCCTTCCCAGTGCAGTCTTTATTCTCTACCTTTTCTGGCTTTCTTTACTCAAATCACACCCTCTCCATCCTCCGCTGTTTGAATGACAGCCATGGGGGCCAACCAAGTGGTTCAACTTTTCCTGGGGCGGAGCTGACAGTGGTTCCCATGGTGATCTTTCAGGGTGGTGATGGTGGGGTTCTAGATACTTCCTCTAACGACCTTAATTGCTCATTTATTTAGGGCAATTAGTCCCCAGCGACCCTCCCTTCCTTGACCCCAGCAACGGCTATTCTCAGCTCACACCACATTCCAGTGAGATGGGGTGGGTCTGGTCCAGAATGAATGGGGACGAAGGAGGGGACAGGGTATGAGAGAGAAGCGTTCAAAGTCTGAGAGTCCGCATTTAGAGGCTGACCTGGTCAGATCGTGTCCTGTCATTGGCCTGTGCTCCCAGCATCCTCTTGGTCTTCTCTTGGCCCATTCAGCCTTGTGGGTGGACCCACCCCCCTGCATTGGTGGCCTCTGGGCAGCCGGACTCCCCTCCTTTGGCACCATGATTCTCCCTGCCCAGACTGTTGTGTTTGGCTCATTCGGTAGCTTTTCCTGCTTCCTCCCTAATAGCTGCAGTTTTTTGGGGGGAATCCTTCCTATCCTGCCAAGTTCCACCATGTCCCACCATGTCCCACCAGCTGATCCCATGGGCCCCCCTCATCCTGTTCCGCTCTCTGGCACCCTGCAGCCTAGAACATTAGCCCAGACTATTTGAACTTTGTCTGCAGGAAAATCCCATTGCAGAGGAGGGGAAAGGGGCAGTCAGGCTGGACTCCTCCACAGCTGGAGGAAGAGCCAGGTGAGATCTCGGGGCCCTTGATTCCCAGTCAAATGCTCACTGGCACCAGATGACCTCCAAGCTGCCTTGAGATGATCCCTCCTCTGGCCTGTCCCTCCTCAGCCCTTACTGATGACAGAGACTCCTGACGGCCCTTGGGCCTCTCAGCTCCTCTGTAATGTAAGGCCACAGACATTTTTGCTCTCTGGACCCTGAAGGCCCCATCTCCGGGGGGAGCCCCTCACCTCTGGGGCAGAGGCTGCTGGAGCCCACTCTCCCTCTGGCTGTACCTGCTGGATTCGTTCGTGTCTCCCGGAGCCTCATGGTTCAAAGTTGAGAAAAAAATCTGGAGCCTCTAGACTCAGACCCTTGGCCTTTCCTTTTGGGGTTGGAACCACTTCTGTAGGTTAGGCCACCACACTTGTGGCTGGAGCTCCTTGTGAGGAAAGGTCACCCACTGAACTGGGGAATTTGTTCCCTTCCCTGCTTATCCCCTCTACTGTCCTCATCCCGCCTGTGCCTGTCACCTCAGCCTCTGAATGCTCCTTTGAATGCCACTTTCTGTGACCTTGGGGAGGTCCTTAGTGGTGGCTGGGGAGGGTTGGTGCCCAGGGGCTTCGGGACAGAGGATGGGGGAAGCAAGCCCAGGCTGAGCCTTGGTGGCTCCCTGGCTCTGGGACAAAGAAAGCCATACTGGGGGTGACCTCACCCTTTGGGCATCCTCTGTTGGACAAAAGGCCAATTGTTTTCCAGCCTGGAAGCAGGACGAAAGGATGACACTCCAATCCTTGGGTCCTTTTTAGAGTCCTGCTCTGCTGCCCATGGGGCCCCAGCATGGGGTGGGCTGGCGGGCAGTGAGGCCGGGGTGAGGGAGGCTGTCCCAATTTGGATGGCAAGAGAAAAGCTGGGAATACCTGTTGGGAAGTCCTTCCTGGGGTGTGACCTCAGTCTTCACACACTAAGCCCAGGGCTGTGAGACTAGAAGCCCACACTCTTAGTTTTCTGCTTTCCTTTTCTTCCAACATTGGCCTCTATTTGGGGAGGGGGACGACATTTCTTCTATTCCCTGGGAGAGCAGTAGTTTTCAACTTGTTTTCGATAGTATTGGGGACTCTTTGAATGAGATTTTCCCAGAAATCTGATCAGTATGGACATGGAGGTGACTTTGATTAGGGTGGCAGGAAAGGTGGGGTACATAGGCTGAGACCTCCTCAAGCACCTCACCCTGTCCCTCATCCCACTCCATTTGGGCCCTTAAATTAGATTCCCCCCCGCCCAGGGTAAGGTCTTCTCCTCTCCCTCATAGGAGGTCTGAATTCATCCGGGTGAAGGACAGTCTGCAGTCTGGGTAAAGGAATTACAGCACCTATGAGAACCCTCTCCCCTCATGGAGATGAGTGTGCAGGGAATGGGGCCTCTCACCATAGAAGACCCATGGGGAAGACGGAGGCGGTCAGTGCCCGTCCTTGCTCTTCAGCAGCCCCCGAGGCACCTGCAAGGGCCACAGGCCTCCCAAACCTGCTGGACACACTTTTAAATCTTCCCCCAGGATCCTCCCTTCATGGGGTCTCCAACCCAGGACTCTTAGGATGCTTTAGTCTGGGGCCCATATGGGACAAAGGACAATGGACTCATCACCCCCAGCTCCTCCTTTCTGAAGCTCCACCAGCCTCTACCTAAAGGCTCCTCCAGGTCGAGTGTGGGGGGCAGACAGCTTCCATTCCCTTTGCCCCTGTTCCATGCTTCTTCATCTGCTTGCCCACGGGTGTCCCTGTCCCTGTACTCCTACCCCCTCCTTGGAAGTGAACTTCTCCACACTCCTGCCTCCCTCCCTCTCATAATCCTCCTCCAGGAAGCCCTCCTTGTTCCCCGCTTTCTGTCTCTATCCCCAGCCGACACCCCCAACCCGGCCAATTCCATCAAGACCCTGGTTGATGGCAGAGGTCCTGTTTTTCCATCCTGGCATCCCCACCATCTTGCTCATGTAGAGAGAGGCTCCTGGGAGAGGGCGTGTGGATGAAGGCTGGCCAGGCAAACGCCCCATATCATCAGCTCGTCCCCTAACACACACGTGCATCCAGACAGCCCGGCACAGCCACCGACCCCCACGCTCAGGAGCCATCACCCTCTCTCACACTGCAAGCCCCACATGGGGTGGGAAGGGGTGCTGGAGGGGGGAGGGAACTGCCCTCCAGATGTTGCTGGAAATCCAACAGCCCCCCGAACCCCTCCTTCTCCCACTTCCCACTCCATTTCCCTTAAATATTTACTGATTTTTATTTACATTCTTTGCCCGAGGTGCCCAGCCCCTGTCAGATCCCATTTGCTCGCCCCTGTTCCCCACTGCCGGCCCCCCTCCTGCTTCCTCACATCTGGAGCCAGGAATTGTGTGTGGTTGGCAACAGCCTCCCCCAGGCCCGAGGGGTGTGAGGGGTAGTGAGTCGACGGGCTGGTGGCTCTGGGCAGGGCTGGGCAGGGGGTCAGGAACGGGGGCAGCTTGCCGACACACTCCCGCCTCCCCAATCTGGGATCACTTTAGCCACCCCCTCTGTTTCACAGGACTTCTGGAAGGGACTGATGGATGCCAGATGCCAGGAGAGCCTTCACCCAGGGAGGATTCAGAAGGGAGGGAGGAGGGAGAGCCGTGACCCATGGCTCTGTTCCTGGCATGCGTGGGTGGCTACTTGGGGGCTATCATCCACTCTGGGCCTCCCTCCCCACAGCCGACCAAGGAGCTTGGAAGAATTATTTTCTTCTCTATTCCCAGGCTCCCAGCCCCGCTGTACCTTCTATAGAACCTTTTTATTCCACTGATTTTTATCCGGCACCTACCAAGCACCAGGTACTGTCCTAGGTGCTGATGTGATGCCAGCAAACCAACAGCTCCTGCCCTGCGGAGCCTGTTTTCCCCTGGGAGAGAGCATAGGTCCTGTGGGGGAGGGGAGGGGCAGGCTGAGGAAATGGGGAGAGCTGCAGGTGGGGCTGGGAAGAGGAGAGATTTGAAATAACACCTCACCTGGCAGGAGGTGAGGAGTGGGCTTGAGGCTGTGTCAGGAAGATGCACCAGACAGAGGGGACAGCATCAGGGGCAGAGCAATGTGCTACAGGACCCGAAGGAAGCCCGTGTGGCTGGAGCAGTAGGGGGCAGGGGCAGGAGGAGGAGACCAGAGCTGGAGGAAGGTCCCTCATTCTTCTCTAAGATGGGAGCCTCTGGAGGAATCTGAGCAGAGTGACCCAGGTGGACACCTCATGCAACAAGGTTACTGGTGTCTCCCTCGAGTTCTCTCCTCCCCCCAACCACTCTGCCTTTCTTGCCCTTCCTCCTTCTGCTTCCCAGCTACTCTGCGATGTGGTTCTCTCTCCCTGTGATCCTGAACTTGGACTGTTTCCCTCCTACAAATCTACAGATCTCCTCCAGGAAGTCCTCCAGGACTGCTCAGAGGAGCCAGCCTGGCTCTGTCTGGAGAATAGATAACCCTTTCTTCCCCCCCCCCCCTCCTTTCCCAGGCGAGGGACACTGAAGAGGAAGATTGTGGTGTCCCCCTGGGGCAACATCCTGCCTCCCCAGAGCCTTTCTCCTGCTGTCCTGAGTTTCTCAAAGATGTGTCTGTCCTCTCTTTCCTTCTTCTGCATCCTTCTCCGGCTAGATATCCACTCTCAGAGCAGGGCCTGAAGCCTCCCACTTCTCTGGGGTGAGCCTGGGGAGGACCATTTGCAAAGGAGTAGCAAACACCGGGCTCCCGGGACCAGACCAGGGAAAGGGGAGCTCAGCAGAGCAGCTGTGGTTGACCCCTTTGTGCTGAGGGCCCCTCCTGCACACCTAGCCCTGGGAGTGCTTCCGGCTGTGTAGTAGGTTCTCTTTTCAAATAGTGTCTACTTGCTGGCCCGCGCACAGAGACGGAGGTGCTTTCTTCTAGGAGGGCACAGACTACGGCTTCCCCAATTAGCCCGTGGCAGCTGATCATCTTCCCACCCCTGGGAACCAAGGCTCTGGACCCCGGGTCCTGGCTTCCTTCAGGTCTCACTGAGTGACTTTCCACCAGGAACCTGCATCTGGGCCTCGTGCATTCAAACAACAAGTATTTATGGAGTGTCCACTCTGTGCTTTGGAAACCATGCTAGTCTGGACACAGAGAGCGCAAAGCACGCTTGGCCTCTCCCCTTACGGAGTCTGCAGTTTGTGGGGAACAGCCACATCAAACAGCCACAGAAATGTAGTCAGAATAACAAGTGCAGCCAGTGAGAAGAAAAGGAAGAACCTGATGCCCTGAGAGTATATTTGAGGATTTGACCAGCCCCAAGGAAGCTGGGAGGCCTTCTGCAAGGAAGGGATGGTTGAGCCGAAATCTGAGGGGATGGAAGAACTGTCCAGATGGGGAAACAGTATATGCAAAGACCCTGTTGCATCAGGGAATTACAGAAGACAGATGAGGCAGGAGTACAGAAAGCAAGGGAATCAATGGAGAGAGAGGTGGGCAGAGACTGACCCTGCAGGACCTTCTTAGTCATGTTTAAAAATAATTTTTCTTGTACAAGGGATTGAACCCCAAAGCACTTAACCACTGAGCCACGCCCCAGCCATTTTAATGTTTAATTTTGAGACTGGGTCTCACTAAGTTGCTTAGGGCCTTGCTAAGTTTTTGAGGCTGGTCTTGAACTCAAGATCCTCCTGCCTCAGACTTCTGAGCTGCTGGGATTACAGGTGTGCCTGAGTACAATCCCTGGTACCAAAACAAACAGAAACACTTCATCTAGGAGCAGAATACGGCAAGGAAAGTGGGAGACCTACCAGGAGGCCATAGCAGTGGTCCAGGCTTGAAGGAGGGGTGGCAGGGGATTAGATATGGAGGGGGATGGATGGCATCAAGGACGGCACCTGGATTCCTGCTCGCAGGCTTCTCACCTGAAAGGAGGGAAGATACAGTTCTCCTTTCTCCTGGCCACAGATGAATGGAGGGAGCCACGGAGGGAGCTGACAGAGGAGCATGGCTTCCTCTCTCTGTCAGTGGTTGTGCCTTGGATCCACCCCAGATCCTCTATATCATCCATATCCTTGCAGAACCGAGAAGAGAGAACATGTGCACTTAAAACTGTGCCAAGCACCATTTAGATTCCATTGTTTGCTGCCAACAGGGCTGGAGGGACATTGCTGGTAGCATGGGGGCAGGGGGTGAAAAAGGAGGCGGGGTCCATGTGGAGGGCTCTGTGCCTGGAGCAGGGCAGAAAGGCCGTGGACACCTCAGGCAACAGTTGAGGATCTAGTGGAGCAGGCACTGGCCCCAGGATTGGGGGGGACCCAGGTGGAGGGAGCATGAAAGGAGATTCTGCACCCTGAGGCTGTAGGGGGTGGTGCTCCTCAGATACCTCCCCCTCCTGTAGCCTGTTTGGTAGAGGAGAAAATGAGGACACAGAGGGACCAAGTGGCCAGACACACAGGGAATACTCCTGGGAGTGGAGGTGAGCTGAGAAATTTTCCTGGAGGAGGAGGAGGGGGAGGAGGAAGGGGGGGGAGAGGGAGGGGGAGGAGGGGAAGGGGAGGGGAGGAGGGGAAGGGGAGGGGAGGAGGGAACATTCAGAGCAGGCTTTGAGAATGCTGGATTTGTCCCTCTCTCTACCCCTGCTGGAACACCCTCATCTAAAATGTCAGCAAGTTGGATGTTGGGTGATATCGCTCCCCACCCACCTCCCTCCAGAATCCCATCTTGCCATCAGCTTCCACACCCCAGTAAAATGATGGGGGGCTTCATCATTCTACCCCCTCATTCCTTTCCCTCCTTTCTCACGCCAACTTCTGCCCCACTGGCTGTGGAAGACCTGTGCGCGGGGCTCCCTGCGCCCACCCTGCGCCCACCCTGCTCCTCCCCTGGCCCAGGCGCCCGCCCCCCCACAGTGATTCTCCCCACCTGGGCTGGGGGTGCAGGCTATGCTGAGCCTTGAGCTCACACCCTGGCACCTGGGGAGGACTGAGTCCTCTAGGCCTTCCTCAGGGAAGCCCCTGGGAGGGAACAGCCTTGGTCCGTAAGGTGTGCAAGTTCAAGTGCAGGAAGGATTCCTGGGCTATCAAGGAGGACAGGCGCAGGGCTGAAATGGGAGGAATCGATTCCCATGGACCCTGCCAACAGGGCTGGAGGAATAATGGCTGAGGGCTTTGTGGGGGGAAGGTCAGAGCCTCCGAGAGGAATAGGGGCTAGTCAATGGGCGCACAAACAAATGACTTCCAGCTCACGCATCAGAGAGGGCGCGTGAACGCAGCCTGGCAGCATGGGCCGCAGGGAGCACCTGTTGGGAGGCGAGCACTCTGGGTCCCCTGGCCAGCTCTCTACCTGGTTTTCCTGAACCTCTGGTTCGTGTCTCCACCTGGGGCAGTGCTCCACCTACTTCCTGTCTCCTCAGATTGTCACAGGAACAAGCAACCCATGATGGAGAAACGCCCTGCAGACACCACACGAAGGGCCTGAGCCCGGCACAGTGCCTGGCCGGCAGCGGCTGCTCGGTATGGAATGAACCAGCCACCCACAGGCTGCAAGCTCCAGTGGCCAGTGGCAGGGACCCACTTGCTTTTCCATAGCACTGTTTCCCTGGTTCTTGGCTCTTGCTGATGCTAGATAGATATTTAGAATGAATGAGTGAATGACGGACGGAAAGAAGGAATGAGGATATTTAATCCTACCCTAGGGGAACTTCTAGAACTCTGTAGGTGGTGAGACCTATACGACAGGGCAACAAACCAAACTAATTTTGAAAGCAGCAAGACCCTAGTTTGAGTCCTGACCCCACCAACAACCCTGAAGGCAGCTATTATTATTTCTTTTTTTTTTGGGGGGGTGGTTATTGGGAATTGAACTCAGGGGCACTCAGCCACTGAGCCACATCCCCAGTCCTATTTCATATTTTACCTAGAGACAGAGTCTACAGAGTTGCTTAGCATCTCGCTTTTGCTGAGTCTGGCTTTAAACTCGCGATCCTCCTACCTCAGCCTCCCAAGCTTCTGGGATCACAGGCGTGCGCCACGGGGCCTGGCTGCTAGTATTTCTTCATTTTGCCGATGAGGAAGCAGGTTCAGAGAGACTGAATGACTTACCCCAGGTCCCACAGCAGCTGGACAGCCATGGGGTTGGGATAGGAATCCTGGATTCTGTGTCCAAAGCCTGTGTTCTTCCCACCACAGAAAGCTCCTGCCAGGGAACTCACTGGGGCGCTGGCCTCCCTCACTAGTCGCTGTCTGGAATATTCTTTTTTGCGGGGAGGTTCTCACCATTTCACAGCATCTCAGTGACTCTAGTTGAGGGCTGCTGGGTCCCACCAAAGGCCAAGGTCCATTCAGGATGTGCCACGTCCACCAACCCTCACACTTGCCCAGGACATCCAGGCTCAGATGAGGTAACTGAGCTTCCAGAAGAAAGGGGTCAATGAGACCTTGTCCCCACAGATCTCCAAACTTGTTCCATCACCTGCCTTCAGCACCCTGGGCCAGCGCTGCTCCCTGAGTGTTCCTGCAGCTGCCCTTTCCCTCCCTGCCTGCACTTGGGACTCCACCTTCAGTTCACTGCTTCCCAAAGTACGCTCTGTGGAACTTTGTCTCGTGCTGTTCATAGAAAATTCTGGAAAAAGAGAAAAGATGGCGTGTGATGGAACAAGTTTGGAAAGCTGCGTCCAGCATGCTAACCTGGCTGCCCGCTCACTTGGCAGGACTTTTCAGAGCCTTTGTTATGCTCACGAGCAATGTGAATTCCCCAAGGAGTGGGGAGCATTTCCCAAACCCACGGAACCATCTCTTGGCATCGATAAGCTCTAGGTCACACTTGGGGAATGACAACTGTAGCCTCGAAGACTCCCTGAAGGTGTTTAAGCAGAGTCGGAGGAAGACTGCTAGGAGAGCTGGAGGGGCCAGACAGGCAGAGGGGATGCTCAGAAGGCGGCATGGAAAACAGGAGCAGAGCAGGACGGGGTGGCGCATGCCCATTGTCCCAGCGGCTCCAGGGGCTCAGGAAGGAGGACCACAAGTTCAAAGCCAGCCTCAGCAACTCAGCGAGGCCCTAAGCAACTCAGCAAACAGTCTCTAACTAAAATATAAAAAGGGCTGGGGATGTGGCTCAGTGGTTAAGCACCCCTGGGGTTCAACCCTCAGTACCAAAGAAGGAAAGAAAGAGAGGGGAATTCAGGAGTCTGAGGTAGGAGGTTCATAAGTTTGAGGTCGGCCTGAGCAACTTAGGGAGATCCTGTCTCAAAATAAAAAATAAAAAGGGCCGGGGATGTAGCTCAGTGCTACACACCCCTAGGTTTAATCCCCACTATCATTAAAAAAAAGGGGGGGGGTGGAGCAGAACCCTGCTGCTGGCTAGGTACCAGGCCAAATCAGGTCCCTGGCCTCACTGGTCTTGCAGTCAAGAGCGGGGTGAGAACCTTCCCAGAACTCTTCTTCACAGCTGAAGAAGCTAAATGCTACCCGCTGGACCACAGGCCTGATCCAAGAGTGCTCCCGATGACGTATTCAATGGCACCTGTGACTTCTTTGGCAAGCCTCTTCTCCTTTCTCTTTTCAGGAATCAATAAGTGATTGAGTTTAGGTCAGGTGGCACTCGGCTGTTTCTTTTACCTTCATTGATGGGGTTGATGTTCTTAGCATTCATCACCCAAAGGGAGATGGGGTCAACCTGCCATCTTGCCGGGATCTTGTGGGCCAAGTGGGGAGACTGGGTTCTAAGGTTCATGTGGCCGTGCCTAGGCTATTTTTAATCTATTATATTGCTAAAACTCCAAGCCATTGGCACTGAGAGGACTCAGGGTCAGCCAGGCTGGGAGGCAGGACATAGTAACATGGGCATCCCCTCTCCCTGGCTTTTGCCCCTGTCCCTCACCTACTCTGCAGCTCAGGTCATGGGGAAATGGGCTAATACAGCGCCTCTCCACCTCTCCAGGTTGATCAGGCAGCAACCAGGTCCCCAGAAAGACTGGGCAAGAGCCCAGGCCCCTTCACCACCCGCTTCACCGGCTCCCCA
Organism: Marmota monax; assembly: GCF_021218885.2. Classification (NCBI taxonomy): domain Eukaryota; kingdom Metazoa; phylum Chordata; class Mammalia; order Rodentia; family Sciuridae; genus Marmota; species Marmota monax. The sequence continues at coordinate 7,885,829 of NW_026694542.1, read as the reverse complement.
GCGTGTGATGTGGGAGGCGCCCGTTCTGCGTACACTCCTGTCTCTGGCAGCTGTCAGGACTGCCAGGCTATCTTGGAACAAGAGGCTGGGAATCCAGGTATCCTGGGATCTGGTCCTACTGTGCAACCTTCTCTAGGCCTCGGTTTCCTCTTACAGCACTGGGACTGGTCCTCTGGCTTGTTATGATCTTGAAATCCCCTAGAGATCTTCTCTGGGTTCACAGCTGGGGGCATTAGAACTCTCCCCCATCCCCCACCCATGAATTAGCATGGCATCTCCTCCTTCCCTCTCTCTTCTCTTTTTAAAACCAACTCAGGTGACAGGTTCGTGTTCCAACATAAAATCTGATTGGGTTACTCTGCTCTTCAACAACCTTCAGTGGCTCCCATTGGCTTCAGGATAATCCCATCCTTAGAACTGCATAAAAAGTCCTTGATTATCCAGCTCCCTACTCTCCAAGGGCCTCTCTGCTTCTCAACCACAGCAGGCTCCCATTTCCCAGATCTCACTGAGGTTCCCTGAAAGGTCCATGTCTCCCACCCTATGACTTTCATAGGCTATTTTTCTGCTCTAAAGAGCTTTCTCCTGTTCCTGTTTGACTTTTGAGTCTAGGCTCGATTTCTTTGTCCTCTGTAAAAAACCTTTCTTGTTTTCTAAGCACCTACTGTGTGCCAGGCACTTTGTCAAGCACTCTCCACATACCATCAGTCAATCCTCACAACCCCACAAGGTAGGTATGACAACTCTGCACTTTATGGGTATGGACACTGGAACTTAGCAAGGATAAGTAACTTGCGGTGGTCACAAGACTAAGCAGTCAAGAGTAAGGTTCACTTCTTCCTGACCCCAGGCCCAAGTACTCACCCACTTCTACACCTGTCTCCAGGCAGACTGCAGCATGTATACACCTCCATTAAAAGTCACGCTTTTAGTATATGGATCATGTGCATTTTGCACATCTGTCGTCCCACTAGTTTGGAAGTTCCTTGAAGACAGGGGCTGTGACACTCCATTTCGTATGGATCAGCCTGCCATATAATAGGTGTTCAATTAATGCTAAATGAGCAAGGACAAAAGAATGCATAGGGAAGGCTGGGGGGGCGCCCACTGGAGCCCATAAACTAAGAAGCTTTATAGCTTCTCACCCCAAGCCCCTGGGAAATTAGTAATTAGCAATGAGTCATTTATTGCTGCTATAACTAATTGCCACTAATTTAGTGGCAAATAAAACCAACCGAGTTCTGGGGTCAGAAGTCTACTATGGGTGAGCAGGGCTGGCTCCTCTTTTTGGAGGTGAGAACATTTCCCTCCATTTCTAGTCTAGAGGGGCCTGTATCCCCTGCCTCATGGCCGTTCCTCATGTCACTCCCACCTCGGCTCCCCCACACACACCTCTGACTCTCCTCCCTCTCTTGTTTATAAGGATCCTTAGGGTTCCTGGAGGGCTCACCTGGACAATCTCCATCTCAAGGTCCTTAACTTATTCACATCTGCAAAGTCTCTTTTGTCATGGAAGATCACTTTGTCACAGGTTCTGGGGATCAAGATATGGACATCTCTGAGGGATCATCATTCTGTTCATCATACCCTAAAAGATGAGAACAAGTCCTTTTGGGAAGAATGAAGTGACCCCCTGGTCTGGCCTCAGTTTCCTCATCTGTAATCAAAGGGAGGGGACCATACAATTCCCAAAGTCCTCTTGAGGGGACATTCTGTGAGCCCAGGATCTATCCCTAAAGCAAGAAGGATTGAAGTCAGACTGCAGGAAGACCATTCATCTCCTTCTCCTGCCATGAGTGACACCTGCCTATTCCAACCCCAACTTTAACTCAGATGTTCCCCAAAGCCCCTTTACGCCCCACTGGGCTGGAGCGCTGCTGCTCCTGAGACCAGGGTTGGTGCAAGGGCTTCAGGAACCCTCTAGCCTGGTGCCGTGCCTTCCTCTCTTGGTGGTTCTGGGTAAGGAACAGAGCCCTATCAGCATGGCTCCAATGGGAGACCTGGGTTCTCACAGGTGTCTTTACCAGGCAAAGGTGAAGGATAAAAACAAAATAAAAAACACGCTGCTTCTCAATCAAAGATTTTTTCAAAGAGAAGCTTGGTAACTTCACTGAGAGCAGATCTCCTCACGCAGAAACAACATGGATGTGTTACGGAGAGAATACAAAATTGGCTCGAGTTTTGGAAACTGGACTGGAGAATCCATCCTGGGGCCGCCACTGAAGGAAGAGCTGAGGAAGCAGAGGCCGGCCCTGGAGGCCCTGGAGGGGACACTGAGGACTTGAGAGGAAAAACAGGTGTGTGTTGGGGGCAGCGCGGCGGCGAGGGAAACAGGAGGAGATTAATGGCAAATCTGTGTTGAATGAGGCCCAGGGGAGGCGGGGGTGAGGAAGATGCACCTCCACTCCTTCCACCCAGCTGCTGCCCCCCACCTCTTCCCCCGTCCTGGCCTCCACCAGTTTTTCCTTCAGAGGCTTAGTGGGGACCTCTTGCAGCAGAAGCAGATGTTTCTGGATGAGACCAGATGCTGAGAAATGGGGAAGGGGCTTGTCCCTTTGGGCTTGAAGGGGGGTGGGGAGAGGGATGCAGAACAGGAAATGACTGAGAAGGACTGTGATCTCTAGCCAGGGCCATTGTGTACAGGGGGCCTGGCTGATCCTCACAGCAATTGCAGGAGGTAGATTTTACAGACCCATTTTACAGATGAATCAACTGAGGCTTGGTAGTACCAGTTCAGCTTCTGAGATTGCCTACCTTCCCCACCGTGACGACCTCTGCCACCCTCAGCCTGGGCTTTCGGCTTCAGATGGACGAACACACCCCATACACCCCATGAGCCCCTCTCTTCCACCTTCCAGTCTCACATAGGCCTTCCCCCCCTCGTTTCCCTTAGCCTGACTGCTCTGCTCTCTCCTTGCCTCTTCCTCCATGAAGCCTACCAGAGGCCCTCCTGGACTGTTTGTCTCTCCAACATGTCAGCTGAAGAACGTGTTCTACATGTTCCTCCAGCAGATGGAAGCCCCCTAGGAGCTCAGGCTACCCGTCCAATCAGATCACCCAGCCTGCGGTTAAGGACTGCTCACCTACTGTCCTCGTGGAGGGGGGCTGGTCCCCCTTGGCAGGCGCCGGTCATGGTGAGAAGTACAAAGGCAGCCGCCCAGGGGCCCCCAGATGAGGTGAGAGACTTGGCTTCGTCCCCAAACCATAAAGAAGGATGTTAACAGCCTCCTAGGGAATAGGGTGAGGGTGATCAAAGGGGTGGGCTCGGGCAAGAACGGCTCCTTCCATTTGGGGTCAATGTGGGAGCCTCCCTTCTGCCCCGACAAACAGAGCATTTCATACTGGGAGGTGACGGGCTCTGGCAGTGGTTTATCCCAGTCTCCTACTCCCCCTTCCTTACAAACCTTCAAACAGGGTCCACCCCCCCCCCTGAACTCCCCAGCAGGGGGGGGTCTGCTTCCTCCACCTCCCCAGGACCCTCCAGCCTCTGTCTCTTTCCTCCTGTGGAATGATGAGGATGGGTCATCAGCTGGGAGAGGAGGAAGGAGAGAGGGCGGCCTCCTGCACCCTGAGCTCCCGCCTTAACCTGCCACACCAGGATCTTAGAGGCTGGAAGCCCTGCCTGGAAGTAGGAAGTTGGGAAGCAGAGAAGGACAGAGAGGGGTGCTTTGGGAAAAAGCCCAGAGAAAGCTAGCAAGTCATGGAAGGAGCCCAGGGTCTGGCGGTGGCCACCTGCATGGAGGTGGTGACCTCATGGGATGGGATCTAGAGATGATCAAGAACAACTCACAAGTGTACAAAGGTGAAACAGAGGCTCAAAGGCAGACAGGGACTTGCTCAAAGTCACACAACCTTGCAGGAGTTAGTAGCAGAGCTGGGGCTAGAAGCCAAGTCTGGATTTGAGATTTTGGGGTGAGGGGCTGTCTCTAGCACCATGTGTCCATCTAAATGCATGACCATGGAATTTTAATTTGCATATCGTGTATATTTTCATTGCACACAAATTCTCCTGTCCTTCTCCAAAAGACTCTAATACCAGGCCTTTCCCCTTGCATTGCTCCTTTCCAGAACCTCAATTCTCCTGGGCCTTGCTGTCTCTCCTAACCCCTGACCAGCCCTGGGAAAGGGTATAGAAAAGATGTCACCTCCCCCCATTCATTCCCTGGGAGTCTCCAGCCCCAGGCCTTTCCCCTGTCTTCTGCCTCTGGCTGCACATTGATTTTCACAATTAGCTGACTCAGGAGAGCTTGAGCTGCCCTGACAGGGTGTGTCTGCCGGACCTCCTCTCTGGCCAGTCCCTTATTCTCTGGAAAGCCATCTCCTGGGAGAGCTGATGTCTGCCCAGGGTCGCCCACCTCCCAGATACAGCTCTTACTTCTCATTTCCACACCACGCTGTCTGGCCAAGGCCCTCCAGGGGCTGTGGGATCACAGCAATACATTCATAACATCAGAGCTGGAAGGGACCTTCGAAGCATCTGCCCTCTGTCTCATCAAACAGATAAGGAAACCGAGGCCCACAGAAGAGAAGTAACTTATTCAGTCTTCCAGTTTGGTTCAGAATCTGGATTCCCTGACTCTACTCTTGTGTTTGTCAAGATCGGGTACTTGTAAGTCCAGGGGTAACAGAGACCGTGACCGATTCCCAGCATGGCTTTCAAGCAAGACTCCTTCACTTGGATGGTTTTGACTGGGGACAGAGCCAGAAAGAAGCACAGGAAGTTGGAGAACAGAGAAGGAGAGCAGTCATTCATCCATCAGACGTTTATTGAACATCTCTAACAGGCCTGACAGGAGGGCAGAAGAAGAGTTGAGCATGTCATGGCCCCTGCCCCAGGCCTCAGGCAAGGAGTGGGCAGACACCTGATAACAGCAATGCCGTGTGAGGAAGTGCAAGGTTAGCAATCTGAGCTAAGTGCTTGTAGGAGCACAGAGGAGGAAGCCATCCATCTTGCCTGGGCAGGGCAGGGCAAGCCTCGGGAGGAGATGACATTTAATGCTCACGGGAGGACCGTGCAAGTTGGCCAGATAGAGGTGGGGAAAAGGGCATTCCTAGCAGAGGTGACAGCAGGGGCAAAGGCCAGGAGGAGTGAACATCCTTGGTAGATCTTAATAAAGGATGAGCAATCTCCTGAGGCCAACATCCACTAATTTCCTGGACAGTAAGGGGAAAGAGACCAGGGATGGGTTAAGTGAGGTAGTCTAGGCCCACCTGTGGAAAGTCCTTTAATGTTTCATCTTCAAAGTAATGAGGAGCCCACCTTTTAAAATAGAGAATAAAAGATTAGATCATATTCAAGGACGTGTGCTCTGGCAGCAACACTGAAGAAGAATTGAGTGTTAAGACCCCAGAAACCTACTAGGAAAGTGCTAGAATTTTCTAGGTAAGAAAGGTCATGGCCTGAGCTGACATAATTGGGCAGTAGGGGTCCAAAGAGGGACCCATTTCATGACAAAACTGATCAGAGTCCACATTTACGTGCCTGGTCTGTTATGGAAAAGGAAGTGGAGAGGGTTGGAATATTCCCATTTTGCAGGCTTGGACAATCAGTAGCTAAGAGCACCTTTTGCCCTTAGCAAAGGGCTGGGAAGCAAGGTATAATGGGCTCAGATTTCCACATATTGTGTAGGGGCCCCTGTGGGACAGCTGGTTGGGATGTCAAGGAGGCAGCTGAAAAATGAGCTGAGTTCAGGGGAGAGTGGGGCTGTATGGCTCAGAGGTTACCTGCTCAAGTGCTGAAGCCAGACAGACCCAGTTTAAACCCAGCTCCCATGTTCTTGCTCTGGGACCTTGGACAAGTGTCTTAGCTTCTCCAGGAACAACAAGTCTCATCTATAATATGGGGAAAGTAATAGGAACAAATGAGACACCCTCTTTGGCCAGTGTTTGTCACGCAGTATTCCAAGCTCTGGTTGCTTCTTCCTCCACCTTTGACTCCCGCAGAGACACCTCCGGTTTTCCAACTCTGCCTCTACTCTTGAGATAGTTAGTCTCCCTTCCTCCCCTGCCTTTGCCCAGCATGCGCTTGGTGCCGGCCATTAACCAATCATTGGAGTCCGGCTTTGGGGCTTCGGCTTGCTGTGAATGGCACAAGAGGGTTCAAGGAGTGGCTCTGGGCACTGGCTAGACTGAGTGGGTGTGGTTGTCCATTACCTGACTGAGCCAGGTCTCTCAGAAGCCCCTTACCATGTGGGCAGATGGGCGGTTTGGATGGTAGGGTTGGCTTCTGCGGCCCTGGAGGCCAGGTCCAGTGCTTCTATTTCATATGACCTGCCTCACTACTTCCCCCTGGAAGGACAGGCAGTCCTGCTCGGTGTAGGACTAAGGGTCACAGGCCAGGTGTTTATTCCAGCCGAGCAAGTCTGGCAGGGTGGGTGTGCTGGGCCGGGAGAGGTGGGAGGGACCGCATCAGGAAGTGTCCAGTGCCCTGGCACCATGCAAATTATATGCAAATCAGCCAAGTGCGGCCCTGCCCACCGCAGCTTGCCAGCCAGCGTGAGGGTCTTCTCTGCAGTTCTGAGAAGGAGGGGCCTTGGAGAGGGGGAAGAAGCCTGTCAGGAGAGAGGCAGCACCCCTGCTAGGGGCAGGACTCCACTTTGGTGGCAGGGAGGGGGGAGCCGGCAGGACTAATGGGCTCATGATTCACCGCTGGGCTCTTGTCTGCGTTAATTGGCTCTGCCTGCCGACTGATTCATAGCAGGGAGCCGGGCTCTGGGGGACCCCGGTGTCCCTCCACCCTCCCGCCTCCCGCCCAGGATGGCTGCGTGAGGCTTTTAGATCCAGGATCCGTTCCAAGGGACTGCTGCCCAGCATCCATCACTGCTGACAGACTGGGGCTCCTGGGTGGGGGCAGGGACGACGACTTGGGGCTGCCATCTAATACTTCCAACCCCACCTGGGCACCCCAGCCTCCAAGGAGCATCTGAGGACAGCAGGATCCTGGGCTGGGTCCTATGGAGAGACCCAAAAGACAGCTGGTAGGGGTGGCTTCACAGAGGAGGGGGAGTTGGAATGCAGGTGGAAACTGTGAGGAGCCCTGGGCCCAGGAAGAAGGGCTTGGACACAGACTTAGGAAAAAGAGAGGGGCTGTGAGAGATGAGGTGATGACTCTGGGAGCAGGTGAAGCTTCATCTTCAATTGCAGGTAATAAAAGAGACCTAAGGCTTTGTCTGAGAAATTGTCAAGTGGCCTTTGTTAAGTCACTTATCCATTCTGAGCCTCCACACTCAGAACCTATCGTGGAAGAGACTCACCCTAGGATTGGTATAGCACCCCAGACCCCCTGTATTGTCTTTCCTTTATCACACTTCACAATGACAATAGGCGTCTACTGGTGCCTGCCCTCTGGGTACCAGGATGGGTGGGGTCCCCACTCCTGGGGCAGGACCCCCCACCCCATTCTCCTCCAGAGCATCTCAGCATGCATATTGATTTTCAAACTCCTCGAGACCCTTCGTCTCTTTTCCCCTCATCTGAATGAGGCAGCATGTGAAGCCATACCTACCAGGCTGGACTGGGAGAGCAGCCACCCCACCGTCAAAAATGGCAGGGACTGGGCAGGGCAGGCCTAGGGATTGGAAGGGGCCTGGCTGAAGCTCAAGAAAGATCTCCTGCCGGAATCCATGAATGAACAGCTGTCTTACAGCTTCTGCAGAGGGAGACCCGGGCTTATAGCACCAGAAGATGAATGGAGAGTCCAGTCTACAGTGAGGCACCGCCAGCCTCTTGGCAGTTCCAGCCAAAGCCCGGGCGTCAGCTCCACTCCCCCCTTTGACCCTCAGCCACTTGCACTTGTCAGCAGGGCCTGCTGGCTTTAATTCTAAACCAAGCCCAGAATAGGCTCTTCTTACTGTGTTCACTGCCACCAAGGCTCTCGGCTGGACATTGCAGCAGCCCGGCTCCAGTCTCCCCTCCTAGCCGGAAGGATGCTTCAGAGACATAAACCAGGTCTGGTCCCTCCCCACTGAAATTCCTCTTGTGGCTTTAATCACATCATTACCAGAAAATTCAACCTCCTTGCTTTACGTTTTAGAAGTCTTATGTAGTCTCGCCCCTGGCTACCTCTCAGACCCTGTTTCCAGCCAGCCCCACACCCCTCTTTTTGATCTGGTTCTATATCTACCAAGTTCACTCTTGTGCAGGGATTTCTTTTGCATTTACTGTCCCCTCTGTCCAGAAACCATCAGCCCTGACACCCGAGTTCTGCTCCTGGTTGATTTCTCTCCACAGTTACCTTGTCTCCCACTCCCCACTTCACCCCACTGGCCAGGGCCCAGAACTGTGGTGGGAGGGTGGCTGTTCCTCCTGGCTCAGGGTCTCTCTGCTTTTGTAATGGGACATGTGGCTGGTGGGCTTGTGAAGCTCCTCATTACCACACCCCAGGCCCTGCCCCCAAGGAGGAGGAGTGAGAGGAGGCTGTCCTGGGAGAGAGGGTTGGGCCCAGTGCTCCCCGCAGGGCCACTGCCGGCTGGGCCCAGAAGCCCCTCTCTCTAACCTCGCCTCCATTCACCCAGCTGCAATTTGAGCTCTCATTGACCTCAGCGACCCTGGTCCTCTCACGGGATGTATTTCTCTTCCTCCCACTCCAGCACAGAGGAAGCCAGGGGTTAGGGGTCGGAAGAGAGGAGGCCAAGTTCATGTCCTCAGTGCTTGGAGGTCAGGACCAACAAGAAAATGTTCTGATCTACAACTGGAAATGGGGCCAGACTGGAGGGAAAAAAAAAATCTCCATTTTCTGAAAGAAAAAACGGAGGCCTGAATAAGGGTGTCCACCTGTCCAAAGTCACCCGGAAACAAAGTTCCTCCTGCTGCTTTTGCTTTCCCCTCCCGGTGAGGGCTCCACCTTCCTCAAGCTCCCCCCACAGGGGAGGGGGGGGGGCACTGAGATTGCCCTCTCTCTCTTTCTTCCCTCAGGATGGTGGGGACTCCTGAAGGAGTGTGGTGACCTCTGACCCTGAGGTGTTCACTATTGGCTCTACCTATTGCCAGCACGTGGGGGAGACTGCTCACTTCCGGGCATCCTCAGGCAAATTTGCATCCTTCTCTGAGCCTCAGTTACTCCATTTGCACCACAGTGAGCCCAAGACTCTCATTCAGCTCTGAGCTTTTTGTTCTATGAAGTCAATCTAGCTGGGGACGTGGGGGAGGGGGTCAACACACAGGGGAAGGGGTATACCCCCAAGGGGGGTCGGGGAGAAGACTTGTACCATATTGAGATCTAGCACTTTGGCCACTTGCTGGTCTTCTTCATTTTCTTTCTTTTCTGCTCTCCTTCCTCATGACTGACCCTTTTAACTGGGCAAAGGAAAGCTGGAAAGGGGCCTCAGAGCAAAGGAGCGGGGAATGGGAGGACACCCCCCCATCACGTGCCCAGCCCTCTCTGTCAGTCACTGACCGTCACTCCCCCACTCACTATCTTCTGAGGAAGGAGGCATGGCCCCTCTTGTTGGGGCCATGAGGTGCTGGGAGCCATGGCCCTTGTCCCTCAGAAAGCCCCAGTTTTGTGGCAGAGGCCCTGATCTCAGGCCCTCGTGAAAGCAGAGAGGTCTCCCTGGCCTCGGGTTACTCTTCCTCCCAACTCTACTGACAGTAAGTCATGAAGACCGAGTTCACCAGCACTAGAAGACTTGGCAGCCGCCCCAGTTTCTGGGGACTCAGAAAGGGTGAGACCCAGGTCTGGGACCACCCTGAGAGTGAGCCACGAAGGTTGGGGTGGGGAGGTCCATAGACCACTCTTGGGGAATCAGAGAAGCGGCAAGAAACCTAACAGGTTGAATTTCCAAAAAAAAAATGCACCAGGACTAAGCATATTTTCTCAGCCATCTGAGTGTGGTTTTAAATGGAAAACACAAGCCGTCAGGGCAGAAGCTTGTTTAGATGAAGAGAGTCTCTCCCTCCCCCACCCGCCTGAGAGCTTGCTTTCTGCAAAGGCAAACATGTGATTATATTTATTTCACAGACCTGGGAGGCCTGATTGTCACCACTCCCCTCCTCCCAGCTGGGGTCACATAGATTAGGCTCCACCACCAGCGGTTTCTTCTCCCAAGAATTTGGGGGTGTGGAGAGTTGCTGGGTTCCGAGGGAGAAGGCCAGGGTTCCAGCCTCTGCTTTGGGTGGCCTGGAGTAACTAATGAGCTTCTGTTTTCCATCTGTAAGATGGAAGTTAACAGCTGTCCTGGGGCAGCTAGTCACCAATAGCATCCCCCAATGAACCTTGGTATCAGTGCCTTGTGTCCCATCCCACACTGAAGAGGGGCAATGTGTATAACTAATAACATTGCAGAAATGGCAGTGTGTGGCTTCTGAGGTCAGACCATGAAAGACATGTGGCTTCCTCCTTGTTCTGTCCTCGATCATGTCCTCCAGGGGAAACCAACCGGCCATGCCCTAAGAACACTCAAGCACTCTATGGGGAAGCCTCTATGCTGAGGAACTGAGGCCTCCAGCCAAGAGCCAGCATCAGCTAGCCATCTTGGTGAATCCCCAGTCTTGGAAGGGGATCCTCCACCCATCAAGTCTTCAGGTGACTAGGGCCCCAGGTGACAACTTCTTAAGAGGCCTCCAGCCAGAACTATCTAGCTAAGCTGCGGCTCCCAGATCTTAAACCTATGGAAACTGAGATAATGGTTGAAATTCTTCACGCCCTAACTGTAGAGGTGATTAATGTGTTTTGCAGCAATAGGTAACTAATAGACCCCAACCATCCCTCTGGCTTGGCCCACCCTGACAGCTGCCCTCCTCATCTATGGACCTTCCACCCTCTGTCCAATTTTTGCCATTTCAGTGTTAGAACCAGCCTTCTCCCATCCAAGAACTAACCATCTCTGACCCTGCCTAGCACCCAAGATCAGACAAGATGAGGCACACTGAGGGTGGTTTGGCCTCAAGGAAGAATTAGCTTTCTTTAGCTTTTCTCACCTGTTGGTGCTTTCCAAATTTGCCTGAGCCCAACAATCACCCGGGATCTCTGTTAACAATCCATAGTCTCCTTAGAAGGTCTGAGCTCCACAGCCAGTCTCATGATCCTGTAGCTCTGGAATTATTATTATTATTATTATTATTATTATTATTATTATTATTGGTGGCAGTACTGAGAATTGAACTTAGGGGCACTCTGGGCTACATCTCCAGCCCTTTTTATCTATTTAAAAAAAAAAATTTTGAGATGGGGTTTCTGTTCACAGCCAAACTGAAGGATCTGCCTAGATTCTGGCTGGCTGAATTTGGTCACCTGACCACATAAGAAATAAACACATGTGCAGGCCAAGATGGCATGCAGGCTTGTCATCCCAGCAATTCAGGAGGCTTAAGCAATTCAGGAGGATGACACGTTCAAGGCCAGCCTCAGCAACTTAGCCAGACTCAACAACATACTGAGACCATGTCTCAAAAAATAAAAAGGCTGGGGATGTAGCTCAGTGACAAAGCACCCCTGGGTTTAATCCTGGTACAAAAAAGAAAAAAGAAATAGAAGAAATAAATACTTTTTCACGATGTAAAAAGTAAAAATGAATTTAATGCAGTTTGGCCAAAATTGGAGAAACATGACTAATTTATGTCTGTTGGTCCTATAAAAGCTGTTACAATTTACAGAAACAAAAGCCAGGAGATCCATATAATGTACATTTAGCCAGGCTCTGCTAGCCAGGGAACATGTAATAATTGGTTTTCTTGGTGCCCACCTGGGCCGGCGGGTAGCTTCCCAGTTTCCATTCTCCACATGAGGAAGTTCAGAGAGAAAAAAACAAACTTCTACTAGAAAAAACAACTCAGCTTTTCACTTACTTGTTTCTTTTTTTTTTTTTTTAAGAGAGAGTGAGAGAGAGGATTTTTTTTTAAAGAGAGAGAGAGAATTTTAATTTTTTAGTTTTTGGCAGACACAACATCTTTGTTTGTCTGTGGTGCTGAGGATCGAACCCGGGCCACACGCATGCCAGGCGAGCACGCTACCGCTTGAGCCACATCCCCAACCCACTTGTTTCTTATTTTATTTTTTGGGATGGAGATTGAATTCAGGGGTGCTTATACACTGAGCCACACTCTCAGCCCCCTTTTTAAATTTTTTATTTAGAGACAGGGTCTCACTAAGTTGCTGAGGCTGGCTTTGAACTCACGATCCACCTGCCTCCACCTCCCAACTCACTGGGATCACCCTGACCCTAACCCTAACTTTTGTAAAAGTTTCTTCTACAGCTCCCTGTATATAATAGTCACTCAATAAATGTTTTTATTTCCCCCTAAAAGCTCTGTTTCCACCCTTATCTTCTCACAGGACACCACATAATGAACACACATGCCATCAAGGACTGTGCCAAGCATGCGTCTATTTATTCTCACTCCTCCTCTGAAGTGGTTGTTTCTACAAAGCTGTGAAGTCGGGACTATAAACCAGCTCCTTCCCACTCCAAAGTCCGCACTTCACCACTTCTCCACACCTCCTCCCACAGGCAGCCGCCATCACCACCACCCTGTTTGGTGTCTGTCTGAGGACTGCTCACTGCCACCCCCAGTTCGTCCCAGTCTGATTCCTTGTGCTGGGCAAATGCTCCAAGTATGGTAACCAAGCCCTTCACTCTCACACCCGCCTCTGCCTCTGCACCCCAACCCAACTCAATGGCTTCCTCTGCCAGGAAGCCTGCCCAGCTGTCACCTTCATGCTCTATCCTCTGTCTCAGGGTCTAGGGGGACCCCCAGCCAGGTGTGTCTGTCTGGATGTCCCACCCCATCTCACCTGCTTCAGCGTAAAGACTCCACAAGGGCCAAAGACTGATCAGGGGACAGACACTCAGTTCACATGCAGCCCTGAAAGCAGTGGCAAGATTTTTTTAGTTAATCACTTGATGTCTCTGAGCCTCCATCTCCTCAGACCTACACCCGGCATCTAAAACCAGCCTCCCCTGGCTTTTAGCGAGGATACCAGAGTGACCAAAAAGCTTCTTAAATTGTGAAGGGTTTGCAGATGGAGCATTTCTGATCCTGCCTGCTTGAGGCAGTCTGGGGGTAAGTTAGCTCTCCCCAAACACCTTGACGACTCTTTGTCAGGTCACTAATGTTATGTCATTTCCCATCCCTTTCCTTTCCTCTCTACCTGGCTTGCTCCTGTTCATCCTTCTCAGCTCAAGTATCCCCCACCTCAGTGAAGCCTCCACTTCTCCTAGAAGAACTAATGCCTCTATTTTCTGTGTGGGTGACTTTACTGTCCTTGTCACCCCACTCATGTCCACATGTAATATCTGCCCCCTCCCCCCATGGTGGACCAACGTCTTCACCTCCGTGTGGACACATAGACTAGGCACTGGATGAGTGCACATGTGCTTTCCCTTTTCTACATTCCAGTCCTACTTGTTGCTCTTTCAAACATGTCTTGAGGATTCACGCCTCTCCCCATTAAAAAAAAAAAAATCTCCATTAATTACCTGCTGTCTACAAAAAGAACCAAAATGAGGCATGACTGTGGTCTGGCACTTGGCCTCTCTCCTTGGGCCTGGGATAGACAAGAAAGGCGTGCAGGAGGGACGCTGGCTGGCAGGAGGCTCCGCACCCCACCCCCACCCCACCCCCAGGGAATTGGCTCTGGCTCCACTGTTGTGGGGATGGGGGGTGGGGTGTCAGCATTTGGGTTTTCTGGCATTTCATTTATGCCTTGGAAGTTGGTGTGGGCTGTCAGGGGAGCTGGGAAGGGGAGCCTGGCTGGTGGTAGGGGCGGCTCCATGAGTAGTCCTTGACATCTCATTGGCTTCCTCCCTGAGCAGAGGGCAACATCAAACATCAAAAGCTGCCGACCGGTGCCTGGGCTAAGGGAGCTGGGCAAGCTTCTTCCAGATGTGTGCGGCTGTTTTCTCCCACTCCCCATCCAGAGTCGTGGGCTTGGACTTGCTCTGTGGGTCCCAGATGCTCAGGTTGGGTCTGAGGAGTCTGGCCTTCCCTTTGCCCATCCATGGCCACAGTTCTCCACTGACGGAGACTCTCACGCCCCCATTCTCCTCCTTCTGTCCTAGGATTTCTTTCAGGCGTCGTCAGCTGGGAAGTCCTTCTTGCTGTACGATCTGCATCCTCCTGGTGAAACAGCTTATCTCTTGGCACTAGAGGAAGGTAGGCAGGGAGGAAACTCTCCTTCGGAAAGGAAGGAAAGAAATGCTCAGGATCATTTGACCGGGGAAATGTGGGGAGATAATGAAATATGTAGAGCTCAAGTTAATTTGAAAATGGGAGCACTCCACTTTCAGGCGCTCTGGGGGCAGAGTAGCCATCAGCCTCTTAGCCGCCCAAGTCCTTGCCAATGCTATAAGCGCCTAATAAGGATGGAATATAATTGAATGTATTACAAACTTAATTGTTTATAGAAATTTACCCAATGCAGACAGGGACTGGGAAGACAGGACATTTGGGGATGTAGATGAGAAGGGGGAGGAACGGAGGAAGGAGGGTCAGGAAGAGGGATGGGGGAAGAAGAGAGGGACACGACAGAGAGGAAGGAGGAAGATGACCAGAGGAGGATGGGGTGCGAAGAACCAACCACAGAGGGCAGCAGGCCCTGGGCAGAGTCTAGAGGCAGAGCAAAGGAGGAGGGAGCAGACAGAGACAGAGAAGGCCGGAGGGAAGAGAGGGGTGGGGCCACGCTGCCCAGAGAACGGCCAGACCCAGGCCACACTGATGCCCAGCCAGGTTCAGAGGAGTGCGGACAGTGGAAGGCAGGAGGACCACTGGGAGGCTTATCCTGGGGGATCATTGCCAGAGGGAGAGCAGGGGTGTCCTCTGCAGGTTGGAGGGCTGGCTTCTGAACTATGGCTCTCCCCTGCTGAGGTGACAGCCCTAGGACAGGAAAGGCCAGACTCAGCATCTGCAGAACCTGTGCTGAGGGTTTGCATGGACCACCTCCATCTTGCCCAGCCTGCATTTGCAAGGTAGGAGAGGATATCTAGTGGGGAACTAGCCCCCGCAGTTTTCAGATGGGAACCCCAGGCTCAGGGCAGGGGAGATGGTGTTTCCAAGGTCACCCTCAAATGATGGCAGGGATGGGACTAGGACTCTGGTCATCTTACTCCCTACAAGAATTCATTCTGGAACACTGTTGGAAACTGCAGCTTCAAGGATTTTTTTTTTTAAATAAGATTAGCAGCCAATTTCTTTTTCTTTAAATATAGACACAATACCTTTATTTTCTTTATTTAATTTGTTTATGTGGCACTGGGGTCAACCCAGTGCCTCATACATGCTAGGCAAGCGCTCTACCACTGAGCACAACCCCAGCCCAGCTTCAAGGGATTTTGATGGCAGAAATAGCAGGAGAGTCAGAGGAATGGCGGGGAATTCTGGCTCTCCTGAGGCCTGGCTGTCAGTCCAGGGATTCCCCCATGGGCAACGCCGAGGAAGCCCCCTCTACGTTGCTGAGAGTGCTGTGTGAAGAATGAGCTTGCGAGGGAGAATCTGTGGGACCCCTTACACAGGTCCAGGCAGTGGCAGGTGGGACCTAGGCATGGGGTTGGGAGAAGGCCTGGCTATTCAGAGGCAGACTGGACAGGAATGGTGCTGAGACAGGGATGCCTCTGGTGTGACGATGTGGGATGCTTCTGCAGGAAGACTTTGCAAATTGATCAGAGCAGTGGGCTGGTTTTTCTGGAAGAGCTTTAGCTAGAATCTTCCAGGACCCTCTTTTGTGCTATGAGTTCTCCATGATAGTGCCTTTCTTGGATGTCTACTCCCTCACCCCAACATGCACGAGTACACAGACACAGGCTCCTTCATTCATTCAACAGACACAAACAAATAGCCCATGTCAGGTGTTGCCCTAAGCCCTGGGATTCACCAACCTGGCGCTCATCATCAAAGAGCTCACAATCTAAGAGGCAGAGACAGGCAGAGTCTAGGACAATAGGAGGGACCACTGAGGCTGGCATGGGTGGGTAGCCATTGAATGATTTTTGAATGGCTGACTCTTATTAGGTAGATTTAATGATGTGCCCATCCTTGAACCATCCAGTGGGGGGGAGCAGGGGTTGGGTATATGACTTGGTCACATGATCACACCTGGAGTGGGCAGAGAAATGAAGATTGAGTGAAAATAAGGGATGCTTTCCATTAAAGAGAAGGGACAGGGGGCAGGAGGTTCCCACAAGTGAAAAAGAGGAAAGTGGTGCTGGGCTACAGACAGCCAGGACTAATGAATATATGAATGATTAGATAAATAAATTGGGTCTTGAAGGGTGAATAGGAGTTCATCAGGTAGAAGAGGTCACCTTACATGCCTGTGCACACACACAGAGTCTGATTTCACATCCTGTTTTATTCTCATCTCTGGCTGCTTATCCGTGTCTGTCCCCAGCTGTGTGGCTGGATCATCCTGGAAGCCCCAGAGGGCAGGGATAATGTCTACCATGCTCCATCTGGGCACTGCCCAGGCCTGTCCATTTGGACATATAATCAAGGCTGTTTGAGTTCTGTAGCTGCCCTCCCCTGCAAGCAGGGTGCTTCCTCCCTTCCCCAGCAGATCTGGGCCAGGCCAGGCCATGCCACTGTCCAGTTCAGGGGGAGGAGGTGGGAGCAATGAGAAGTCAGAGACAGAGACAGAAGAAGGGGATGATGGGCCCTGCCGGCAATCTCTCTCAGTCCTCTGGGGGCTCCTCCCTCTCCACATTGACATCAGGAGGTCCTTAAAAAGTCACTTGTGAATTGTAAACATAATAATCCAACATTAAAGGAGAGCTTTTTAAAAAGGAAAAACAATATACAATTGCTCCCTCCTGGTCCTCTGAGCACATGGCATAATGAGTTTAGATAGAGTTGCAATTTCACTTTCTTTTTTTTTTCTTTCTGACTACTCTCTCCACACTGCCACTTGCTTCCTGATGGTAGTTTGTGGCTGCACCAAGTGCAGAGAGAGGTACACCGTCTTTTGCATCCACAACTCTCCCCGGCGGCTGTTCAAGCTGCTCTTGGTTCATCAGCTCCTTTGCATCCCTTGATCCACATGTTCATCTACACACAGCCACTGCACACTGGCCCTGCAGGCCTGCGCCAGGCCAGGAGGACACCAGAGAACAGACACAACTGCCACGCTTCCCCGGTAGCTGTGTTGGGGGGGGGGGGCTCATAGCACCCAGGAAGGGAGGAAAGGGAAGCAGTGAGCATGCCACTGTGCTGGTGACAGGCACAAATGCAGAGTTCCTGAGGTTCACATGGGCCCTTCAAGTTGGAGAGCATGGAGGACTTCCTGGAGGGGGTGAGCCCAGTGCAGCCTTGTGAGGGATGGAGGGAGCCAGCCTCCAGGTGGCAAGTGAGTGGTATGGCTGGAGGAACAGATAGGGCTGGGAGTTTTCTATTTGGCAGAGTTCCCCGCCCCCAGTTGACACGTCTTCGTCCATTGGTTTGCCTGACTGTCCATCAGCTCACTCATTCCTCCCTGCCCTGTTCAGTTCAGTGCTGGGTGCTGTGGGTGCTGTGGCGAAGCGCTCCCTCAGGGTGTGTCTGAAAGTGGGGAAGGAAGAGGGGAGGCCATGGGGAATGCCAGGGTTGGGGGAACGCTCTCGAGGACCCTGGAGGAAAGGCGGCATTCTGGGTATTGGGATGGAGTTGGGCTGAGACTGATGGTCTCACCATAGGCCCCCCACAAAGCATGGGTGACTCTATACCCCCGTTGCTGGCCCATTGGAGGAGGGGCCTCCAAGGAGGAAGGGGATGGGACAAGGACCTCAAAAGGCTGAGGAAGGAGAGAAAAGCTGCTGGGGGAAATGACATGTTTCCGAAGCCGCCTGGGCTGCAGTAATGAGAACCAGAAAGGGGCTAATGGAGATCAGATTGCCCAGGGGCTGGCTCCCAGCAGCCCCTCTCCAACATGCTGAAAGGAGAGGCCAGGGACAGGATGTAGGTGGGAAAGGGCCACTCTCCCCACCTGGGCCATCCCTTAATCTCTGCTGGAGTCAAGAGAGTTGAAGCTGGAGGAGGAGGAGCAGGTGGACCTATGCACCCGGATGGAGGAGGCTGGAGGTGGGGAGAGTTTAGAAGCCTAATAGTCAGCCCCGCAGGCCTCAGGCCACACAGGTGGCCACTCAGTCTGTCCATCGGCAGCCTGCCCCATGCACAGTCTCTGGTCATGAAGGGCTGGGGTCGGGGTACTTACAGGAAGAAGAAAACCTAGGCTGCATCCCCAGGGAATCCTCACCTGATGGAAGCCCCCATCCTGGGCTGGGGGACACACCCTAACCTCAGGGATTTCCCCCTACCAGGCTAGTGAACAAAGGTCCACCTGACTGAGGGAGATGGGGGTGCCTTTCACCTGGAAGCACTCACAAGGAATGAGATTAAGAAGACAAACTGCCATTATTACCGGGATTAGCACTCCTGCTACTAGTACTGCTAGTAACTAGCAGTACTGCCAGTAACGATGGCAATCTTGAACTGAGCGCTCATTTCATGCCAGACCCCTGGTTAACAGTCTTGCACCCATTTAACCTCATTTAATCTTTACAACCGGCTCAGGAGGAGGGAAGAATCGACATTCCCAGTGCTCTGCAGAAGGGTCAGTCAAAGATGCTACAGGGGAAGTCACTCGTCCAAGGTCATAGCCCTTGGGGAACCCACAGAAGACTGGCCTCCCAGGCCTGGGCAACAGCTGGGCCTGGGATCTGAATACAGAAGGACCAAGGACCAGTGAGCCAGAGCCATCTCTTCCCTCCCCTCCCTCCTTTCTCTGCTCAGTCTGTGTCTTTCTCTCCTTCCTCCCTCCTGGACCACGGCCCCTTTCTTCTCTCTCCTTCCTCCTTCTTTGTCTCTTCCTCCTCTCTTCTTCTCTCACTCAGTCTCTGTCCCCTCCTCTCTTTCCCCAAAGCCCACACTCAGCAGGTCAATTTGTCCAGGAAGATGAGGAGCTGACCCCTGGGAGACCTGTGTGCTCTTGGCCTGAGACCCTTCCTGCAGGGCTGGGAGCAGGAGCCAGGGCCTGCATGCTAGGGCCTGCCAGGGCACTAGGGTGGGGCACAGAGGCCACCTGGCTTTTCAAAGGACACCAACAGCCCAGGGAGGATCTGAATGGGGGCAGCTGGGCACAAGACAGGACACAAGACTGGAGCAGCCCAGGGGCCTCCTGGCAAGTTCAGGTCCAAGGCAAGGCTGGGAATGGCTGCCCTCCCTTCTCCCAGTCATTCTTTTCTTCCTCTCCTCCCTCCCTTCTCACCTCCTTACCTCCTTTCTTTCTTCACTTCCCTTCGTGGCCCCTCCCCATCCCTCCCCCTCATTTATTCCTGAGCTTGCATTTTCTCTTTCTCTCTCCATCTCTTCTCCACTGCCCCATCCCTCCTCCTCCTCCTCCTCCTCCTCCCCCTCCTCCTCCTCCTCCTCCTCCTCCTCCTCTATCGATCAGTCTCCCCGGCCGAGCCAACACCGAGGCCTTGGACAGTGCTCACAGTCTTGCTTTAAAATTTATTGCCCAGTAAAGGAGGCAGCAGATGGAAGTCTCCGCCACCCCACCCCCACCCTCCACATCTCCTCATCCCCAACAAAAGCCAATCTAGACTCAAATGTCGTCCATCAAATGCACCAATATGTGGTTATTTATAGGCTACCCCCTTCTAAGAAGGCAGCCTGGTTTTTCCTCCTCTCTCTCTTTTCTCTGAGCTTTCCCCGCTCAGGAGCAGCCAGGGGAACGGTGGGATTCGATATTTGAAAAGCTGCACAATGAGGTTCCCATCCCTCGGATTCTAGGGTAGGGGGGCGTAGAAGTGTCTTGATTGGAAATGAATTAATTAGAAGTGAGGCTCTTCAAGTCTCTGAGTTGAGTTATTTATAGTGTTCGGTTAATTTTGATAATTAACACTGGGAAGGAATAGTGAGTTCCGGGCAACGCAGTGCCCTCCAACAGAGACAGCTTCCCGCCCCGACGGCTACCCCGCCCCGTGCTGCTCCATTTGGACTCTGTCAAAATAGGCTACTCCCTGAGTCCCTGGGTTTTCCAAAAGTAGAACAAAAGAGGGAAGGCCAAAGGCATGGGGCCCTAGGGGACTCAGGCTTTGTGGGGAATCATGTCTCAGGTCTCCCATCCTGTCTAGCATCAGGCTGATGCCCATCTCCTCCTTTGGTCAAATGTCCTTTTGGAGAAGCAGGGACTAGGTTGCTGGTCTGGGTGGATATTCTGCAGTGTAGCCCACTGAACTGGGGCGTGCTGGAGAAGCTGTACCTGAGGTCTGGGCAGAGATGCCCTCTCTGCCAAAACAGCCAGGGAGAGAAAGGCCAAACTAACTAAGGTGGACAGACAGCTACCAGGTTTGGAAAGAGAAAGAAGATAGAACAGGAGGGACTGCAGCAGGGTGGGGTGGGGGGTGGCTTTGATGCAGAACTTCCTGCCTACCTGGGGTAGGGAGGGAGTCTTGAGAGGAAGGAGTGACCCATTACCTATAAGGGACAGGGATTTTCAGAGTTTGCCCCCAACATGTCTGTGCAGCTCGTTCTTCTTTTGCTCCCCTCACCTCTAGGCTATTCCCGTCCCCAGCACCCTGTTCATGTTCCCGAACCCCTATGCCATGTTCACCACCAGAACGGCCCCCTCTGCTGGGGACATCTGCACTCCCTCCTGAGGGTCACCCTTGCTCAAAGTCCAGTTTTCATGCTACCTCCTCTGGGCCCTGTGGAATCGGTGGCCTCCCTTTCTTAGTGTCCCCTAACTATGGCTGGCAGAATTCTTTGTGGTGTTGGGGGAAGCTGGGGGTAAAGAGGTGCCTGGAAACATGGGCTGGATTCTGAAGGGTCCTGAAGACCTCTCTGTGGAGTTTGGCACCTTCCCTGGAGGGGAGCTTGTGGGTAGGTTGGGTTCAGGGCAGCCCTCTGACAGCAGGATGGTTCCCCAGGTAGAGACAAGGACCAACTCTCCACCCAAGTGAAGAGCAGGTGGGACCACCCAGCACAGGTACAGGAAGTGGTGGGAGGTCTTTCTCCCTGGGCAGCTTCCGATAATCCTACTGGAGCGCAGAGGTGGTCCGGAACATGGAGAGGAACTTCAAACGCCAATGTCCTGTTTCACACTCTCAGAGGGAAGCTCCACTCTAGGGCCTGCCAAGGACTCGAGCCAGACCGGAAATGGGATCTATGACCAAGGGCCACAGGCTCCTGTTGTTCCTGTGGCTGGTGCCAGCTCCTCCACCTCCTCCTTCCCTCTGTCCCCTGCGGATGTTCTCAGGTGTCTCCACCAAATCCCGCCCCCCCCCCCCCCGCCCCCCCCCCCCTTTTCTCTCCTCTCCTAATTCCTTGGGGGGAAAAGGGGAGGAAGAAAGGTGGGGCCTTCTGCTGCTGCTGGCTTCTGCCTGCTCTCCAACTCCTCATCTTTTTAGCACAGTGTGCTGTGTCTGCACACTGCTCCCCCCTGCCCTCGCAGGCACTTGGCCTCTTCCCCAGTTGCATCTAAAGTCCTTCTGAGGGACACCTACTCTGCAGCCTCATGGCCCTCCCATTCTTCCAGCCACCCACCTCTACACATTGGTACCCTGAGCCACCCCTGTGTTGGTGCAGGGGGTTACTTATCCATTTTGTGTCCTGAATTTTGTTAGACTCAGGCCTCCTTAAGGAGAGTGACTTGATCCCTCCCTTCTGAAATGGAGGACTCCCCAATAGTCAGAGTGTGAATGGCCTTCCTTCTTTTCCTCGCTCCAGCCTGCCCTATGCCCCACCCACCTGCCTGTATCCTCTGTGCCCAGTGGCCTCCAGGTCCCTGCTTCTTTCTCTGGCCAGGGCCTGTGGGTATGTGAATGCTCTAGACCAGGCCCTTGACCCTGGGCCACCAGGGGACAACCCTCAGACACCTCCGAGTGTTTTCCCCCTGCTTTTTAGCCTAGCGACCTTGGGGAGCCGCTATTCCGTCTCCAGCTTCCTTTGAAAGGAGAGCACATTTTTAATTAAAGTGGAAAAAGAGCTGAAAATCTGTTCGCATTTAATCATCTTGACGACCTTTTTGCTTAAGAGTTTCCAGCTGAGGGGGGAGCGCTGGGGAGGGGAGGCCAAGGCATTGCTGATCTGGGCCTGGGTCCGGAAGGGGGAGGGGGAGCCTCTGCAGGGATGAATAATGGAGCAGGGGCGGAGGTGGCTGGGCTCAGAGTGCCGACACAGCACTTCCCCTTTGAGCAGGATCCTCCAGGAGGCGCCCCCCACCTCCCTCCTGGGCACCCAGTGGGCTGGACAAGAACCGGACTCAGACCCCAGGAGCAGGACAGGGCCAGTGTGGGAAAGATGGTTTTCTGATTACAGGTGAAAAAACAGACCTGGAGGAGCCCAGGGAGTGGTCCCTGTCATATAGGGAGTTGGGGCAAGGCTGAGGGAGAACCCATCACCCGCCTCCTACTCAAGGCCATCTTGCCACACACAGCTGCAACTGCTCTACAAGCCCCTTCCCCTCATCTGCTCCTCTAAGAGAGACGGAATACACAGTGCACGCTGCTGGCCTCAGTTTCCCCAACTATAGGTACCTCTGGGCTGTTTTTTTTGTTTTTTTTTGGTACTGGGGGTTGAACCCAGGGGCACTCAACCACAGGTTATATCCTCAGCCCCTTTTTTGTATTTTATTTAGAGAGACAGGGTCTTGCTGAGTTGCTTAGGGCCTCACTAAATTGCTGAGGCTGGCTTTGAACTTTCAATCCTCCTGTCTCAGCCTCCCAAGCCGCTGGGATTACAGGCATGTACCACCACTTCCAGCCTTCTGGGCTGTTCATTTCTGAAATCCAGCCGGTGGCCTAGAATGTGTAACTGGGAACCTTGTGTCCCCCCCTCCAGGTGTGAAACACCCCTGTTTGACTTAGGAACCCCTTAGACTAGGAGATCCCCAAGGCCATGAGCTCTGGTCCTGTCCCAGCAGAGGAGAGAAGAGAGGAAAGTACAGTGATGTTAAAGTTTTCTCCATGTTCCAGACCACCTCTGTGCTCCTATGGGCCTAGAGATTGTGCCTTCCTCCTCAGAGCCTCCGGGCAAGGGCTCTGGTTTTTTGTTTTTTGGGGTTTTTTTGGCAGTGTTGGGGATTGAACCCAGGGCCTTGTATATGCAAAGCAAGTACTCTACTAACTGAGCTGTACCCCTAGCCCCCAGACTGAAGTTTCCCCCAGGCTAGAGCCACACATCTTCTTCCTCCTCCAATAAGGTGGCCAGGCAGCATGTGCAGTAGTGACACCAAAAGAACTGATGCAAGAGAAACTGGTGCCTCAAATCTGCTCTTCTGCAGTTCCTAGCCCTGCCTCTCAGGTCTCCTGGAAGAACAGACCCTGCCTTGTGATGGGTGGGACTGGGAAGTGATTCTCCTCCTTCAGTTTCTCCCTTTCCGGCCGCCAAGGGCTCTTCCCTCCAATGGAGAGGGGTGAGATGACTTTGTCCAGACTCTGCATCCATGCCCTCTGCCCTCCCCTGCTGGAAACCAACCCAGACAATTGCACTTGACCCCACTTTCCAGACACACTAGAGTGTGATAAGCTTGAGCCTGGGACATCTCCTCCCCCAGAAATTCCCGTGGGAATTTCACTGGAGCCCAAGGCCTGCCACAGCTCTGGTTCTTATCTGCAGCAGGAAGGACCCTGGGCCCAGTCTCCAGTGATGAAATGTCATCTCACCCCTCATCCGGTCTCCAGCCTGCAGGCCAGAAGCAGCCAATCAGTAATAGCATCTAACACAATGAGACTAATTGACATCTCTCCAGCTTCCCTGACTTTCAAAACACGTTTGTACTCAATGCTCACTTGATTCTTCAGAATTATTCTGTGAAGCACCTACCTTAGGCCCATTTTATGGATGAGGAACTGAGGCCCAGGGCAAGGAAGGGCCGAGCCCAAAGCCATATAGCAAATAAATGGAAGGCTGAGTTTTCCAATGGTTCATCCTCTTACCTTCCCACTTGCTGACTCCACTATGAGGCAGTCCTAGTTTGTCTTTAAAACATCTTACCTGCCCTTGAATGTAGGGAAAAAAGCGAGGAAGAGGACTGAATCCTTCAGAACTCCGGAGCAACCCTGTGATCTCAGGGGCTGGGAAGGATCAGAGGTGAGAGTTGGGAGGAACACCCTAGTAGAGGGCTGTTATTGAAGAAATGAGTGCTCAGAGAAGAAAGAGTGTCTGGGCCACAGGGCCCCTGTATCCCTTCCCTGTGCCCTTACCACAAGCCCTGGAACTTTCTATTCAAGGCCTCAGGATAGCACTGCCCACTCTAGGTACCCCCTCTCCAAGTCTGGGGAAAATTGAATCCCTCTCACCTATATTTGAGTGACTCAATCAGATCTTGCTGTTCCTTTGCAGTATGCAGGGGTACAGCAGGAGGCAGGAGGTGGCCTTTGAAGGAAAAATGGTAGAGGGGAAGACCTTGACTTATTCTACTGGAAGAGAGAGGTCAATTTCAGGGGGGCGTACGTTATGCAAGCTTCAGGATGGACGTAGGACATGTTGTCGAGGAATGTGGGTTGGATGGGCTCCTTGCGGGACAGAATGGACCTAGGAAGGTGGCACTGGCCTGAGACTGGAGCAGACAGTGCAGAAGGGCACTGCGCAGTTGGCCCACTTTGACACTCAAGTTAAGTTAACTGAACTCCAAAATTGCTAACTCCTCCCACCCCTCTCACTACTAATTCAGCTCCAGAATTAAACCTGCTGATCCCAAACCAACCCTGGCCCCTCCGCGGCCACTCATTGGACATCTGCTTCTGCCTTATAGCCCAGAAGGAGGCAGCTCAGAGCAATCTCTGCATCATGCTTCAAAGCCACCAAGCAGGCTCCTCATGGGGAGGACAGGGGGAGTGGGTTTCACTTACCTTGCCTGGCCGCCTGCCCAGGGCAGATGGAAGGCAGCTGGGGAGGCCCAGCACTTCCTCTGTCCCTCTCCCTCTTATTCTCCCTTAGAAATCCTTGTCACCTTACCCCCCTCCCTTCACTCCCTCTCTGGTTGGACATGGGAATTGGGGGACAGTAGTGATCCCCTCAAGGCAGGAGAAGGGAGAGCTGGCAAAGATCAGTCTCCTGCCTTGCTTCCACCCATCCCACCAGGCCCCCAAGTGCAAGGGAACCTGTGAGTGGCAGCTGGAGGCGGAGCTCAGTCCCTCTGAGATGAGCTTCTCTCTCTCCTGACCCACACAGTGACTGCTCATGGTCCAGTGGGGAGAAGGCTAAAGGAGCTGGGGTGGAGGGCAGGAGTCACTTGGGAATGGTGGGGTGCTGGTGAGAAGGGACACTGGAGGGCCATGCATAGAAGAGTGGGGCAGCAGCAGAAGCAGGGACCATGTTTTCCTTCTGGGCAGATGGCAAACCTCTTCAAGTCTCAGTCTCCTCATCTGTAAAATGGTGACCCCAATGCTGCCTTTGTGGAATTGCAGTGGGGACGAGGGAGATAGTTGTGTGAATCTTGTGCTCACAGAATGGTCTAGAAGTAGGAGTTCTCTTGTCTCTTCTCCATTTCTGCTTGGAAAGTGGTTGCAGCTGCAGGCTGGTTCTCCAGTTGCTGCTGGGGACATGTGACAGGCACAGGGAGCTGCAAGCTGTTCATTGCCTAGGGACTGAGGTGAGGCGGCTGGAATGGAAGGGGAGGAGAGGGAGTGTGAGTTAGGGAGCTTCCCTTCCTGGAGCACCAGGGTGACAGTGGGGTATGCAGAATAGGGAAGGTGTTGTGCCTCCTACTTGAACTGCTGTAGTCTAACCCACCACGACCCCTCCCAGCTCCCTGCTGAACTGCATGGATATTCTCTTCCCTTTTCCCTTAAAGCCCCTGTGGGTCCAGGAAGACTGAGGGGCCCTTGTGGGGAGAGAGGGCCTCTATGTGTGCAGCTCTGTTATAGGAGTCTGTTCTGGGGGACCCTCCAGGGAAACTAGGCTCCCTTGGTGTTCCTGCCTGGTCCCACTTGCTGGTTATCTCCTAAGAGGCTGCTTGCTCTGCCCTATCCCTTAGTTGTGGCTGCAAAAGCTGAAGATTGGGGGGGGGGAAGAGCTGAGGAGAGGGTCCTTTGTTGGGCCAGAGGAGACATTTTTGAAAACTACTTGTTTGGAGCCAGAAGTCGTGACACTGGGGAGTCAGGCTCCGTCAGGCAGTGGCTCCGTGAGGCTCCAACATGCATCCCAAGAAAAGGGATGAGCCAAAACATCCAGTTTTCATTAGAAACAGGAATCCCTGTAGTTTGTGGCGGTGCAGATGTAGGAAACAGGTGTCGTCATCATTATGGCGGTGATTGTGGTGATGGTAGTAACTAACGATCAAGTGTCAGAGTAGTGACGGTATGACCATGGTCATAGCAGTTGTAGTAGTTGGGGTGATTCTGGTAGTGATGCTGAGGGTGGTGGCACGGTGATAGTAGTCATAGTGGTGCTGGGGTAGGTGTAGGTAGGTGGTTGTGATGATGTTGATGGCACTCATGGTCATCGCAATTGTGGGTGGTGGTGGCCATGGAGGGGCAGGGGTTGATATAGGTGACTGTGATGGTGACAGTGGTAGTAATGATAGTAATTATGATGATGGTTGTCATAGAGATGCTGGTTTCAGTATAGGAGGTCATGGTCATGGTGACATGGGTGTCCCAGAAAAAGCATATCCTGATCACAGCTATGCTACAATCAAGACAAAGTGCCCCATTAAAAATAACCCTCACATTAAATAACACACCAGGACATCAGCTCCACGTGGGCAGCTGCTTTTCATCACCACTAAATCCCCAGTGTCTAGAAGATTGTGGGGCCTATAGTAGGTGCTCAATACATGCACGTGGAATGAAGAAGGGATTGAGTCACTTCCACGATGAACACTATATTACCTCATTTGACGCCTACCATCCCATTTCATGATCCTCATCTCCTAGATGAGAAAACTGAGGCCAGAGAGATGATATCACCTGCCTACGACCACACAGGGATAAGTTATGGAGGCAGGGTTCTTACTCAGGCCTGTGGGTCTCCAGTGTAGGGCTCTTTCCTCGACACACTTCCCAGCCACTCTCCCCACCAGTGCTCAACAGTACATCTCAGTCTTATGCTCTGGCTTAATCATAGAAATATTGCTAATAATAGTAACAATTGCTGTTTGTAATTGTTCAAGTAAAGCTTAAATGATCAAGACCATGGAAATTATTAATAACCCAGGCCCAGCCATAGTGGTGTGGGTCATATTAAATTGTGTTGAGATGGATAACCTTGGCAATAATAGTAACTGGGATCATAAATTAATAACAGGAGTATTTAAATTAATGCCACACTGTCAATACCCATGGTAGTAAGCAGCTTAATGCTGCTGTTAGTACTAATGTTGCCCCTTCCTGCCTTCCATGAACTCAGCTGAGAGGAAAGCAGGTCCATAAAAGCAGTGGGAGGAGGAGACATTTAGAAGAGTTCCCCATCCGGGAGGAGGGCATCCTCAGAGACTTCTGAAGAGGTGCTCACTGCCTGGCCTCTTTTGCCCAGCCATGGCGGCTTGTGAACATGAACGTTCAAAGCCACAATGATGTCTACCTGTGTTTTCCCTTCAACTTCACTGGTTACACATGGAAAATTCAAGAGACAGAGTCCTGCTTCCTGGCCCTGTGGATGAATAGCTTCCGCTGATCTAGGAAGTCACCTCCCAATGGCTAGCAGGCCCACTTTGCAAATGCTCTTGGTCTTCCCCTTGTTCTATCATTTGGTAGGGGCTTTGCAAACCCCCTACCCCACCAGCTCTGTGCTTCAGGGCCTTGATGGCAGAACCAGGAAAGGGTGGGAACAGGCAAAGGGTGCCTTTCTGGGGGTAGGGTGCTTTCCACAAAAGATTGGTGGCACACTCACTAGGTTGGCTGGACATGTCATTTAACCTACCAAGATTTCTAGAGCATTACAAGGGTAATGCTAGGGATACCTACATAGCACATGGACATAAATGCATTCAACCACTTTCCCATTGATTCCATTCTACACAACACTACTGAACACCTACTGTGTACCAGGCTTTCAGATAAGAAGACAGTTCATGCCCACAGGAAGCTTATAAAACTCTTGGAAACAGTCTAGTGAAGACTGTTATTGAGAATACATCTATTTGTTTATTATGTACAGGTGTGTTTATGAATGTATGTGTACTTATGTGACTGTACACGTGAGACCTCATGTGGATGTGACATGTGCACATGTGTGTAGATACGTGAATGACAAATCACATGTGCATATCTGTATGCCTGTGGAGGTGCCCATGAAGGACATGCAGGTTTACAGGTGTGCATGAGGATAGTGTGGGCATATGTGAGTGCATAGCACATATGCAGGTGAGCATGAGAGTGTGTGCATACTGCTGGATTTTGTGTGCACACCTGTGACCCCTTCAAACCCATCATTTGAGAATTCAAATGATGTTGGGATGGACTCCAGCTTGAATGTCCCCGCATCATCTGGTCAGGCCACCTGCATCCCTCCCTCCCTCTTGGCCTTTGCCCAGAGATCCCTGCCCTGGGAAGGGGATGGGAGGGGCGTGGTAGAGAGTGGACCTGGATGTGAAGGGCAGGGAGGTCAGTGGACATTCTTGCTGATGACGGCTGTGTAGGGAACCAGGCACCCGGGAATAAACTGAAGTCAGAGATGGAGAGACGTGTAAGAGAGTGAACCCTGCGGCGGGCCGCAGCCAGAGGGAGAGGAATGTGAGCCGCACTGGGGACGCCCTGGCCCCTGGGCCCACAGAGTCCGAGACCCATGCGCAGTAGCCCACCCCCGGCACTGAACGCCCGGGTGAAGTGGGCCGGGGCGCGGAGAAGCAGCAGCGGGGCTCGCGGGCGCGGTTCTCCGCAAGCCTCCCCTCCCCTCCTCTAGGCTCCCCACCCGGAGGCTGCTGGGCGGGCGGGCGCGGTTCCGGGGGTGGGCGGGCTGGGCGGGGAGGAGGCGGGGCCGCGGCATTGGCTTCACCAAGCGGCTCCCGCTCCCAGCCAGAGCGAGTAGAGCCTCGTCCAGCTCCGGCAGGCGGCGGGCCCAGGAGCGCAGCGCAGCTCAGCCCTATCCGCTAGCGCGAACTGAGCTGCTAGCCTAGCGCTGCCGCCGAAAGGCGGTGATGGAGGCAGGTGCTGCCGGCCGCACCATGGACTGGCCGCGCCTGCTGCTGCTGCTGCTCCTAGGGGTGAGTGCGTCGGAGGGAAGCCAACTCCCTTTCCCCTCATCGGAACCCCAAGGGGAGCCATGCGCCACCACCCAGGATACAGAACAGAACCTTAGAGTCCCAGATGCTGGGAGTGGGAGGCGGGGGAGGAGCTCCGAAGCCGGGACCCATGGCTTCTGAGTGTAGAGGCGACCCTGAGTCCCAGGGCAAGACCCGCGCACGGATGCCGGTCCTCGGGTACCGTAGGGGGTGTGTGTGGGGGGGTGTTGAGGGAGCTGGGAGGGGTCTCTCAGGAGGAAGTCATGGGGCTCTCGGATGTCTGGGTTCTTTGGAAGAAGTCACTTGAATGCTGGGATCCCGAGGGTCTTTCCGCCTCGGCATCAAGGTCTCTGGGGAGTCGTGCGACCAAACCAAGGCGAGAAGAGGGGTAGTGAGACGGGGACTAGAGATGTGAGGGGCCAGCGGGGCTGGGGCGGGGACAGGAGACGAAGGGATGGAACAATGGGGGAGGAGGTTAGAGGGACTGGAAGCAGAGGGGACAGGGAGTGGACAATGGGGACCGGCCAGACAATGGGGGGGAGGGGCGTCGGAAGGAGAGGTTCGCGGAGCGGGAGAGGGGTTTGAAGAAGGAATAGAAGTGAATCGAGGAGAGCAGAAAAAGGACAGCGAAAAGAGAGGTAGAGAGATGGAAGCAAAAAGGAAATCGGAGGGAGAAGCGAGCACGGACTCTAAAGTGGTCGCGGGCTGCCTTCCCACTGACGGACAGTGGGAAGAAAAAGAGCAGAGGCACGAACATTTCCCGCGTGTTCCAGCGCTCTTTCCCGCGGCCTCGCCCAGTACGGGAATTGCGGCTGGGTATCCTGGGCTGGGAAGGGAGCGCCCACTGCGTCTGGGCAAACCCGCTCCCCGCGTTCCCCTGCAGCCGGCGGACTCCGACCACCGCGTAGGCAGTTTGAAGCAGCGTGCCGGACTGGGTGGGATGGAGAGGTAATCCCCCTTATCTATCCGCGGTCTGGCCGCGGTCACATCTTGGGGTGCGGAGTGCTGGGAAGCACAAGGCGGTGACGGTCCCGGAGCGCGCAGTTCCCAGCTGCGCAGACAGGAGGTGGCCCGCAGGGGGCACTGCGGGGCGGGGGATTGACATCCGCAGCTGTGAGCGTGCCTAGGGCTGCGCACCGCACCCCTATTTCCATTAAGTTACAAGACTACAGCGCCGCGCCCACCTGGTTTCTTGGGTTCTTGAGCACAGCTGGATCGGGATCCTAACAGCGCCCTGCGCAGCTTTGGATACCGCTGAGCCGCTAACAAGGAGGGGGACTCCGACGACTGTGTCTGGAGGCGTTGACTTGGCAAAGGTTGTCAACTTCTCCTCAGGAGCACCTGAGCCCTCAGGGTAGTTCTAACAAGATCTTCAGGAGATGTGACAGGGTGCGTAGCCATGAACTGAATGCCCTGGAAGGTTGGCAATCAAAGTGTCTTCCTCACTCTCCCTGCCACCTTCATCTTTTATCTGAGCACTTGTACCTCCAAGTGCCCATTTTACTGAGGCTGAGGCTCTGAGACTTTAAACGACTTGACCAAGATCTCAAAGGAAGTTGGGTTAGAGTCATGGCTGGACTCCTCTTCGCCTGATACCCCCACCTCTCAGGAGGCAGCCCGAAGTCCCAGCTCTGCCTAAGAGCTGAGTTTCATGGCTGGGTAGGGTTGACACCATCCCAGGCGGTGGAATGTGGTAGTGGGTGGACAGAGATGCTCTTCCGGCTCTGGCCCTATTCCTAAAGCTCAGCCCCAGTTACCTGGAGCTGTCAGTACCTGTGGCTTTGTCTGGGGATGAGGGAGTGACTGTAGGCGCTTTTGCTGACTAACGCCGCTGTGTTTCTTGTCCGAAGGCGGGGACGGCAGGTGGAAAGGCAGGGAGGAAGGACTGGGGCGGCCTGTAGTCTGGATCTCCGAAGGGTGAGGGCGCAGGATGTGAACCCGGGCTGGAGAAAGTGCCCTGGTGGAAAGAAGAGGCGCAGAGGGAGGGGAGCTGGAGTCCTGGGGGATTGAGAAGGTGGACCACGCGCAGGACCTGCGGCCCGGCGGCTGTCTCCTTGGCCTCCACACCGGGCTGCTGTGTATGGGCGGGCTCTGCGCACCGCGGCCAGCCGAGTTTCTTCCTGGGCCGTGGCGAGAGTGCTGAAACCAGAGCGCGTCCCGGCGGGTCTGCTGGCCGGCCGCGCCGGTAATGGAGGCACTTTGTCATTCAGACGTCTGTAACTGGAGACGCTGGGCTGGCTAATGTGCCTAATAGGGATGCAGCAGGGAGCGCAGCAAATGAGCGGGCGTGAGTAACCCGGCTCGGGTGGAGGGTGGGTGGCGAGGCGACTCTGGGAGAGAAATAACGCCAACCCCTCTGTGCCAGCCCAGTCTGGCTCAAGCGCCTCCTTCCTCCCTAGTGGTCCAGGTGGGGAGGTGGGGATAATAAAATGTGTTGAGTGCCTACTACGTGCCTCGCACTGCCCTGGATACTTTGTCCTACGTTATTCAATCCTTAGAAGGTGCCAGCAAGGTACATTTGGTCGTTTCCGTTTTACAGTTGAGGTAGCAGAACCTCTCAGACTTTCAGGCGAGACCAGGCTCCCCCAGTTAGTGAGAAGAGCCTCTAAGTCTTTAGTGCCACGAACTTAGAGCCCCCACGCAGCACTCCTGCCCCCTCAAGTCTCCGCACAGCGTCATCCTAGGCCATTAACTCTTATCTACCACCCACAGCTCAACCACTAGCACAGAGGATGAGGGGCATCTGCCAGAGCCTCCCTTCTACAGAACCTCCAGATATTGAAAACCTCTCCCAGACCTGGCAGCAGCTATGCTCCACTAGACTGCGGAGCTCTTGGGTGATTAGGACTGACCACAAGGAAGCATCCATATACTTTTTTTTTTTTTTTAACTCAGGGAAACTCAAACACTGAGCCACATTCCCAGCCCTATTTTGTATTTTATTTAGAGACAGGGTCTCACTGAGTTGCTTAGAGCCTTAGCAAATTTGCTGAGGCTGACTTTGAACTTGCGATCCTCCTGTCTCAGCCATTGGGATGACAGGTGTGGCATGCATATACTTTAAACAGTTTTCTTGTGTTTCCTCTTAATCGAATTTTTAAAATTAAGGTTCTTAAAAGCCAATTCATCTAAGGGCACTTCCAACTTAGTTATCAAAAGCCCTGACACGGGGACTGGGGTTGTGGCTCAGTGGGAGAGTGCTCACCTAGCATGCATGAGGCACTGGGTTCGATCCTCAGCACCACATAAATATAAAGTAAAGACATTGTGTCCACCTAGAACTAAGAAATAAATCTTTTTTTAAAAAATGCCCTGAAATGGCAGAAATGAAAGGTTGTATACATTCTGGATAATGGTAAATCTTTCCATCAACTCTGAAATGAATAAGGGTCATAAAACAAATTGCAGACAAATGTGTCCGTCATTTTAATCAATCATTTTGGATCTGACTTTGGAGCACTTGGTCTTAGCTCTAGTCACCCCCACCCTGCTTGGGAAACACCCCCACCTACTGTGTCCTGCCTGGGGTCAGCAACTCAACTCACTAAAATAAGATTTTTGTTTCTTTTTTAATTTCCTTTTTCTTTTTCTTTTCTTTTTTCTTTCTTTTCTTTTTTTTTTTTTTTTGATACCAGGGATTGAACCTAGGGGCAATTAACCACTGAGCCACATCCCCAGCCCTTTCTAATATTTTATTTAGAGACAGGGTCTCACTAAATTGCTGAGGCTGGCTTTGAACTCACAATCCTCTTGCCTCAGCCTCCCAAGCCACTGGGAATACAAGCAGGTGTCAATGTGCTTGGCTAAGCTATTTCCTTGATAAGGAGCATTTACTGAATTCCCACCATATACTAGACATATTTGCATACATTGTTTCAGCATGTTTCAGCAACCCTGTGCTGTAGTCATGAACCCAGTGTTTTAGATAGGAAAGCCCAGATTAGGGAGATTAAGTAATGTACCCAGAGTCACAGAGCTATAAGTAGCAGATCTAGGATTTTATGATATAGGGAACATAAAACAAGCACAGGAAACACATAACCACTAATTATGTACACACACACACACACCCCCCCGCGGCCCATTCCAAAGTCTTGAGAGGACAGAGAGTACCAAGTATAGGGAGAGCAGGCTTCTTGGTAGAAAGGCTTGTCTTAAGCTAACACACCACCCACAAGTACCATAGACAGATCTCTCTCAGCTATCCAGAGCCCAGGTCCCTACTGGCCTCAATTAACTGAAACACAGCCAGAGGCTACAAAAGGCAGCAAGAAAGACATTCAAAAAGAGAAAAGAGGGGTCCCAAAGTGTACTGACACCTCATCATTTCCTACTTGCAGCAACCCATGAGGCGGGTGCTGTCATGATTACCAAACGGTGTGGAAACAGAGGCACAGAGAAATTCAAAACCTGTCCCTTGTCACAAAGCCCCTAAGTGACAAGCTAGGATTCAGAGCCGTGGAGACAGCAGAGGAGGAAGGCCCTACAGCTCACACATTTGGCTCACAGAACTGCCCTTCCCTGCTCAGTTCCTCCTGCACACCTTTTCCCCCAGGCCTGTGGAGGGACTCTACAAATTCAATTAGGCCTAACAAGTTAGGATCCTGTGGGAAGGAGCTGTTTCAGGTCACATCCTGGTAGCTGCTAGGAGTGCAATTGATACCTTGTCAGGAAGGGAAGAGATAGGAAGAAAAAAAAAAAAAAACTATGAAAAAGCTGACAGGGGAACTCAGAAAGACAAAAGTGTGGCAATTTGGGATAAAGAACACAAAGAGCATCATGGGCACCAAAGCCTAGAATAACTGCTGGTGTAAATAGCTATCGAGTCCCCGAGTCCTGGGGAAACCATAAAGGTTTGCTCCTGACACAAAGAAGTGTGCAGCTGCTACTGTGAGGATGAAAAACTTCAGGTGATTACAGCAGAAACTTTAACCCTGAGGGGACTCAGCCATTGAGAATTCCCCCCGAGTGCTAGTGAATTGAAGTCAAATGATATTTTCATATTCTTATATTCCATAAACATATACACTGGGTACCTATAAATGTGCCAGGAGCTGTGTCAGGCACTGGGATAAACTTATCCCCTGAAGCCGGTGGTTTAGCAAAGGAGTCTGTGAAGTGTCACAGTGAGCAAGGCAGCTCTGCCTCATGTGAGAGGTGTGTGGGGCCAATGGAACCATTTCTTCCTCAAGAAAGTGACATTTAAGCAGAGCCCTAAGCAATGAAAAGAAATCACAACAGACTGTTCTGGAGCCTGCATCTTACCCCAGACTCCAGGTCTGCAGATGTTCCCCTGCTGACACCTGGGGAAAGATGGTGGCAGCACCCATGAGTCCCCTTCTCTGCTGCCTGTGTCCTCACTGCCAGACTCCTGGGGACCATGGCTACCTCTTAGGCTGATTAGCTTGTGCATCCTCTGCCTCTTCTCTTTCCTTTCCTACCAAACCCTTGTGAGACCAAAGGATGTCTTAAAAGACTGCAGGTCATGGAGTTTCTTGACCTTGATCTGACCAACACGGAAGCAGAGGAATGCCCCAAATGACCTTGTAAAGCTCCCCTCTGGTCCCATGATCCAAGAGCCTATGCTTCTCAGCATCAAATGGAGGCTGCCCAGTCTGGAGCCAGCAAAGCAGGCTTTGGAATTTTATTGGAATAAGTTGCTTTTTTTATTTTGTTTTAAAGTAACAGAAATTTAAAGCAAGCCTCCAGCAGCCCCTCCCCCTAGGGAGTCTAGTGCTAAATTGTTCCATCCATGAGCAAAGATGCTTCAGTGGCAGGAATCTGACTCCCCTTTCCCCTAGTTCCAGCTCTGTTCCCAGTGGCCACATGGGAGGAATAGAGATGGGGAGGGCTGCTGGCTGGAAATCAAACCCTGGTGGGGTAGGGCTGCTGGGTGGTGAGAGCAGTCACTGTCTCATTGATGACAGGCATCCTTTTCTCTGTATCTTGGCGCCAGACTCCTACCCGTCAGCTGGTCCTTTGCCCTGGCACCAAGCTGTCACCATCTCTATCTATGGAGAGATGATAACTCCAAGAGGGAGATCCGGCCAGGCCAAAACTCCCTAGTACAGAGTTAGGATTTGAACCCAAGACCCTAGACCTCTGGCTTCTGCTCTTGGGCTCAAACACCTCCCCTTTGATATTTAATATGTGGAGTTCAGACCCTGAGGAAGGTGTTGCTAGCCTTTGTTAGAAAAAGGTCCTCCTCTGGGTAAATGCAGCCTTGCAGGTGTGAAGCTTAGCAAGTAGAGTCTGGGCCAGATTTCAGCTCTGCTCCCCCCGCCCCACCCCCATGGCTGGGGTTTCTGTGCAAGCTGCAACCTGTCCAGTCATCCATGACACCCTACCGGAAGGCCCTCCATTGAGTCTCCAGCCACCTTCCCCATGTGGTGTGTCCTTAGGATTCCAGGTGGGGCTGTAACCCCAAAGTGAACTTTGCAGAAGGTTCGTATCCCAGGCTCTGACCTCACACTCCAGCAGCCTGTAGGGGTGCGTTGTCCCCTACTGCCTTCCTTCCCGCCAGCTTTGATGTGCCTAATGCTTCCCTGGTGAGCTCATCCCAGCCCAGGTGGTTCCAATAGAAAGCATTAGGAGGGGGCCGTTTGATCCCCCCCTTGGAAGACACCCGCCTTTCTCTTGCCATTCTGACCCTCTGATCTCCCCCAACCTAGGTGTCCCTCGGAGGTGCCCAGGAGCCATGTCCCACAGGCCTGTACACCCACAGTGGCGAGTGCTGCAAAGCCTGCAATGTGGGGGAGGGCGTGGCCCAGCCCTGCGGAGCCAACCAGACTGTGTGTGAGCCCTGCCTGGACAGTGAGTACGGGTGGTGGCCAGGAGAGCAACCCAGGGGAGTCTGAGCGCTCTGCCTCCTCGTGGGGGCCCCTGCCCACCACTGTAGAGCAGAGAGGAGATGCTGAGACTGGGTGAGGGAAATGTACTGAGGGAGGAGGGAGGCCTGGTGGGGGACCCCCGGGGGGTGTTCCTTCCCAGCTTCTAAGCAGAGAGGCTGGTAGAAGAGTGTGGCCAGGCATCCAAGAGAAGCTGATGCTAAGACCAGCTAAAAATAACTTCTGCACTGCAGAATCAATGGCTGCAACTTACCCTCCATGTATGGGGGTTGGGGGGAGGATCAAATCCTGGCTGCTCTGGAGACTGACCTTGGGGGATCCTGGGAAGGCGTGATGCCTCCCTCCCCCACAATGTTTCTCCAGCTTTGACCAAGGAAGCAGAGCTTCCCTGAGGCAGCAGGGATGGGGGCTGGAGGCTCCAATGATGGCCTGGGGGGGGGGGCAGGGGAGTAGGGCACTGTGGCTATTCCTTCCTGGAACTTCCCTCAGGAGGAAAGAGAACCCTTTTTCCCGGGGCTGCTGGATGAGAGAGACAGAGGGATAATGGGTCTAGGTCCCTTGGCCCTAGTCTTGTCCAGGGTCTGAATTCTGTGCCATTTTGAGTCAGAAGTCTGAGTCTGTATTGGATACCCCTGTGCTCAGTGACTGCCTTGGGCCCACAGACTCAAGGACCATTTCCTATCTGCTGCCAATTAGATCCTCCTGTCTTCTTGGCATTAATTACTGAACCACATCCCCAGCCTTTTTTTTTTTTTTTTAATATATATATGTTTTATTTAGAGACAGGTTCTTGCTAAGTTATTTAGGGCCTTGCTAAGTTGCTGAGGCTGGCTTTGAACTCATAATCCTCCTGCCTCAGCCTCCTGAGCCACTGGGATTACAGGCATGTGCCACTGCAGGGGACCTCCCCTTACTTTTTAAACTCCCTGGGAACAAGGGTACAGAGCTGGGACCTCTAAGGCCATCTGCTGGCTAGTCTGACCTTGGGATGCCACCTCCCCTGGTCTATCTTCCAGGCAACTCCTGTGTTCCCCTGAACACACTATCTTTCCATTACCGTGCTTATGAATTCTGTGATCCTCAAGTTCCATCCCCAGCACAGGGACACCCGACCTGGGTGGGAAGGCTTTGCCACCTTGCCATCTGGCACCTTCCCTAACCCTGGTCAAACACAGTGGGTCTCCATTCCAGGACAGGGTTAGTCACATGGGTATCCTAGAACAGCCAAAGTCTGCCTCTCTCTCATTGTCTACACACCAGCCTAGGGCTCTCCTCTCTGGACCCATCCCCTAGGATGGGACCCCACTTCCTTCTGTAGGGGATCAGAAGAGGTCAGGTGGGGACAGGACCGGGAAGTCCGGGGTCTTTGTGAAGGGAGCAGAGGCAGTTCAGAGACATTGCAGGAACCTTCCCATCCTCCCGGCCCTTCTTCCCCTCCCTCCACCCCCTGCCTCCTCCAGCTGTGTTAACAGGCTGCCTTTACAAGCCCACTTTATGGATGGAAACCCCAGTGGACTTTCCCTCTACCCTCAAAACGTTTCTACAAGGAAACCTATTAAGCCCTTGCCTTCATGCTGTGCCAAAAAAGACCACATTTTTCACACCACCTAAAGCCCTCTCCCAGGAGTTTTCTGCTGATTTCTGTGTTTTACCAGGAGCAGGGCTCTCCTCCTCCTCTCCAGTGTGACTAGAACCTGCCCCCACCTACTGCCAGATAGGACCCTCTTATGTGTACACATGGGACATCCTGCCTTGAGGTTAGAAGTCCTTTCTGCTACCTGCCACCCAAATTCACTGAACTTATCACTGCCCACCCACAGGACCCAACCTTATAGGATCCCTGCTATGTATAAAGTGCTTTTACCATGGGGCTTCATTTATTCCTCACTACAACCCTTTGCATGGAGATATTATTCCCTATTTTATAGAGAAAGAAAAAATCTCAGAGAGGTTAAGTAAAATACCCAGAGTCACACAGCTAATAACTGAAGGAAGCAAGTTTGAATCAGATCTTCCTGCTTCCCAGGAAGAGAAACACAGGGTTCCTCTGGGGGAACTGATTGGAAACTAAAGTATCCCCACTGGCTCTTTCCCTCCATCCATTCTTCTCTCTCCTGTCCCAAGTGAAAGTGTCTGTTTCACTTCTCTCCAGATTTTCTTTTCTTGTGTCCCATCCCTGATCTAAGATATGAGTCTGCGCTGCACCCAGTCTCTTGATGCCTTTGGGTGATATTGAGACCCGGCCTCCAGCGGGTACCCATTTCCCTCCCATAGCCTTTCTACTTTTGCTTCCATATTCTGAGGACTCTGTCCCTCCCTGATTCTGGGTTCCTCAATCTATGCTCTCCCTACCCTTGGAATCAGGATAGGTGCTCCTGGATTCAAACTGGCACAGAGTTCTCCACCCAGCTCCACCCCTACCCCCACACAAGGAGGCAAGTATCCTGGCACACCCCACCTCCTCTTATTCTGAAGCTCACATCCATTTGTTAAGTGAGCGTTAGTCAAGAGTGAGTTTGGAAACCTCCCTTTACGCCAGCTAAAAGGGTGGAGGACCATATAGGCAAGTCCTTCTTGCTTTTTAACTCCAATCCCTCCTGTTGTATTTGAACTTTCTTGCTTAGAGTGCCATCCCCACCCTCAAGAACCAAGCCCGTGCATGGGTGGGAAATTCCACTGTCTAACCCTAGTCACTCCCAGCATGCCACACCTGAGCCCCCACCTGCGGAGAGGGATGGAAGGGCAATTGAAGCACAGGCTCCCCAGTGGAAGGCCTGTCCTGCTTGGGCTGGGTTCACAGCCTAACTCTGGCCTGCGGGGAGGGCTGGGTGGAAACCAGGCTCAGATAATGCTTTAATCATGCTGGGAAGAAGAGATACAGGGCTGAGAACTCTCTAAGATGATTTGCCAAGGAATTTACAGGCACCAGCTGGGTTACCAGGTGACTCCTCAGGGCCAGCGCTTCTGAGCCCTGGAGGATGGGGCTCCTGGCCCTTTTCCCAGTCCCTGTCACCAGCTTTCTAGGGCTAGGATCAGGGTCTCTAGGGAAGAGGGTGGGAATCGATAAAGGGAAGAACTCAGAACTAGAGAGTTAAGCACCTGGCCGGCGATGGAGAGGGAGGGACTCCAGATCCTGCATCCCAAGTGCCCAAAGAGCAGATGACTAAGTTTAGTATCCATTGCTTCCCTTCCGGTTCCCCCGACCCTCAGGTGTGACGTTCTCCGACGTGGCGAGTGCCACCGAGCCGTGCAAGCCGTGCACGGAGTGCGTGGGCCTGCAGAGCATGTTGGCGCCGTGCGTGGAGGCCGACGACGCCGTGTGCCGCTGCGCCTATGGCTACTACCAGGACGAGATCACCGGCCTCTGCGAGGCGTGCAGCGTTTGCGAGGCGGGCTCGGGCCTCGTGTTCTCCTGCCAGGGCAAGCAGAACACCGTGTGCGAGGAGTGCCCTGATGGCACGTACTCCGACGAGGCCAACCACGTGGACCCGTGCCTGCCCTGCACCGTGTGCGAGGACACCGAGCGCCAGGTCCGCGAGTGCACGCGCTGGGCAGACGCCGAGTGCGAGGGTGAGCGCAGGTCGCGAGTGGTGCTGGGGGAGTCTCGAGAAGGGCGCCCTCTGGAGGTCGCGAGGGGCCCCGCCTGGTCTTCTAGGGCAGGCTTGTGACCTCCAGCCAACAGGCACCCTCCCCAGCCTCAGTCCCTCCTGTGACCTGAGGGAGGAGGTGATTCCGATCCTATCTCACCGCAGAACCCCTTTCACTATTTTCTTCTTTGGGCACAGTGTTGGGAAAGCCAGCATTCTCATCTTCTAGGGCGCAGTTACTACATTGTAACTCGTGTTCTGGGACCTCATTCATCTGTGGCTGCCGGCCAGTAATTGGATGGGCAGCAGACAGTGGCTGGAAGGGGGCCACCGCCTTCAGAGTCCAAAACAGGGCATGTTCCGCGCTGAGGCAGGCTTTCTGAACTGGAAACTGGAGTTGGGACCCTTTGGCTGTGAGTCCTGGGCTAGGTTCATGGTGGCTTTTGGCTCTGGGACCTGGGATAGAATTCACCCTGACACCTCAGGGAGGTCACTCCTGTCTCTGGACCTCAGTCTTCTCACTGGCCTATGGTTGCCAGGGTCACTGAAGGTTAGGGAACACTTGGTGAGGGTGGCCCACTTCATCTTATTGTGTCCGGGGGCACCCAACAGTCCCTGTGGCGGTTTTCTGAAGGTTGAGATTGAATACAGAGAATAATAAGATCATGGAGGAAGGAGTTCTGTGGCAGAAAAAAGGGTTCTGAGGCAGGCATGGGGTGTGGAAGTCTGTGGACAAGGTAGGGTACAAACAGAGGGGAGCTGGGTGTGCCCGCCTTGGCCAGGTCTGGGGCCTTAAGGAGATAGGAGGAGGAAGCACACTGGGAATCAGGGCAGAACTGTTTTGTTGGTAACGTTCACCGCAGGGGGAGATGGGAGGCTTTTCCATTGCCAAGAGAGATTGGCAGTGCCTTTACATTGTTTCCATCATCCTGTGGCCACGCACCCATTAAGCTGCTTCCCCTAGAGAGCTAACCTCAGGTTGCCCTCACTCTGAGCAGCAACACAGTGTCTCCTCCAGCTGGATGGGAAAGAGCTAGCTGGGGCTCCCATCCATTGGATGAGGCAGGCAGGGGCCCAGCACCAAGTTCCCAGCTGGGGCAGAGGAGAGTCCCAACTTCAGAATTCCCAGTCAGATGGGAGCTGGGCACCCTGGCCCCAGGGAGACTCCATTCTGACCAGGACTCGGACATACCCAGTACTCTGGGAGGACTGCTGGGGATTCGTGAGCTCCCCAGGGAGGAGGGTGGAGAAGGACCTCAGTCTTCTCACTGAGCGGTTAAAATGGGAAGAGGCAGGGAATGTGTTTGCAGCTTTCTTCATGAGGGAGGCAGGTGAAGGAGGATTGGGGTGGAGACCCCAGGGTGGTTCTGGTGGAGACTGCCAGGGGTCAGGAGACAGGCAGCTGGCAGCTGGCTCCAGGCAGAGCAGGGAGCGTTTCTGCAGCCAGGCAGCAGGCCACTGGGCAGCACAGTTCCATGGGCAAGTCTGGGCTAGCA
The DNA here is from genome assembly GCF_021218885.2 of Marmota monax. Taxonomy (NCBI): domain Eukaryota; kingdom Metazoa; phylum Chordata; class Mammalia; order Rodentia; family Sciuridae; genus Marmota; species Marmota monax. The sequence goes on along the minus strand of NW_026694542.1, from coordinate 7,844,827 downwards.
GCGGGGATAGTCCAGGATGCGGTTAGAGCCAAGAAAGGTGACAGTGGGAGGAGGGGTGAGCTCTGCCTTTTGGGGCATTCACAGCGTCCTCCCAGATGCCATCTGGCTTTCCCAGCCTTGAAGGGAGCGGGTACCCCTGAGGGGTGTATTTACCCCTGTCCTGGCCCCCTTTCAGCTCCGGCCTCTGCAGGGTTAAATGTTAACTCCAGGGCAGAGGGTCCATTTCAGGAAATGGAACTTGATTCTCGGCTGGGTTACCCCCTCCCCTCCAGTACACCACGCTTTCCTGCCTAGACATTTCAGGTATCAACAAGGTGACTCACCCACCCTCAGGGCAGAAGTCTCCCTGTGAAGTTTAGGAAGAGGTAACCTGGTCCCTCCTTCCACCCCCAAGTCTGATAGCTTCAATTCCGGAAATGGCTGTCAGGACCTGCCAAGGGCTCTGTGGGTTGGAATGCTAGTGGACTGGCCACATCTGGATCTCATCCCCTACCCCCATCATGAGGGACCCCAGAGGTGAGGGGAAAGGCCCCAGGCATTCAGCTCTGTCTTTAGCCTGGCCTGCCCCTTGACTGCCCCCTCCCGGCTACTCTTGTCTCTGTAAGGGCCTGGTTCACCCCCCAGCCCCACCCATGCCCCTTCAGCCTCTGGGTCCCGGGTATCCATCCGAGCTGAGCTAGATCTGCAGCCTCTGGGTTCCAGCTGCCACCCAGTCTGCCCAGTCCCTTAACAGGTTATGAGAAGACCCTCCCCAGTCTAGTACCCTGTCTGGGGCTCCCAGAAGAGGGGCTGTGTCTTCTCCACTTCCCACCCCTCCTCCCTCCACCCACTCCCAGGACTGGGTGGGGGAGGGGTGGGGTGGAGCAGCAGATGGCAACCCTGTCCCCACTGCCAGTCAAATGGATCCCAAACTCACATCTGGAGGCCTTACCCCCGAGAAGGTGCTGAAAATGAGGACCTTTGAAGCATCTTGGTCTTGAGCCTAGGAGGCCTAGAAGACTGGCGGACAGCTTAGACTCCAACTTGGGTGGGCACACTGGGGGCTGGGAGGGGCTGAGCTGGGAAGCAGGTGCCCTCGCTTTCACCCTGTTGGCATGCCCTGTCTGTTTTTGTTCCCTGCCCCAGGCGTGGGAAGTGAGGATGGATGGGGTAGGTACCTTCGCCCAGACAAGTACCCCCAGGCCATTCAGAGCTACAACCCCTAGCACGGCCCCTGGATGGGGGGTAGAATGGAAAGTCCCACCCACTGTTGCCAGGAGGTGCCAAGGCCCCTGCCAGGGAGGCTGGCAATACCTAGTTGGCATGAGAAGGCCTAAGTGGGTGGCTGGGCACAGTCTCTCTCCCCTAGAGCAGTGGACAGTACCTGCCTTGCAGGCCTCGATCTACCAGCGCCTGCTTCCTGCCAAGGAGGGTCCTGGCTATCTGACACAGTCTTCCCTGGGTGGCAGGGCCAGGTGGTATAGGGACAGGGCAGGAATCAGGCTACTCACTGACAAAGGGCTGCTAGGAGGGAAGCAAGCCAGCTGCACTCCACCCCCAGTCCAGGCCTGAGAGACAGGAAGCTGAGCGTGCCCCTCTGGGACATGCAACTCTCTGACCAGGCCTGAGTGCCCTTGTCCCTCCTTAGGGCTGTGGTCATCTAGACACTCTGGGGCCGGCTTGAGGTTTCCCTATGGCTCAGGCATCTTTGCATGTTTGCCCCACACCAGGCTACAGGGTGCTCAGGAGGGGCAGAATAGAGGTCTAGGTCCACCGCCCAAGATGGAAGGGAGCTTAGAGACCATTCCTAATAATAGTCCCATACTCTAGATGGGGAAATCGAGGTCCCACCAGGGACAGAGCTGATAGGGATCCCGGTCTCCTGGCTTGTAGCTCTCGCTGTCCTCCACCAGCATGACATCATGCACAACTCCCAGCTCCCAATCTGGAGCACAACAGCTTGGTGCCCGAGCACCCAGAACCTGGGGGTGAGACCTCAGGAAGAAGCAATGGAGTGGGCCAGACCTGAGGGGAAGGGTCTGGAGGGGAGAGGGCCTTCATCCTGCGCCCTTTTCCTCTAGAGATCCCTGGTCGTTGGATTACACGGTCCCCGCCCCCGGAGGGCTCAGACAGCATGGCCCCCAGCACCCAGGAGCCCGAGGTCCCTCCAGAACAAGACATCATAGCCAGCACGGTGGCAGATGTGGCGACCACAGTGATGGGCAGCTCCCAGCCCGTGTTGACCCGAGGCACCACTGACAAGCTCATCCCTGTCTACTGCTCCATCCTAGCTGCTGTGGTTGTGGGTCTCGTGGCCTATATTGCCTTCAAGAGGTAAGAGGGGCACCAAGGGGACAGAAAGCAAGGACATTTGTCCTCAAGGAGGGCTTTTCCCTTTCCTTGACCTGAAAACACACACCCTTTTGAGGGGGGGGGGGTGGTAACTGAGGATTGAACTCAGGTGTGCTCAACCATTGAACCACATCCCCAGGGTTTTTTTTTTGTTTTTTTTTTTTTGAGACAGGGTCTTGCTAAGTTGTTTAAGGCCTTGCTAAGATGCTGAGGCTGGCCTCAAACTTATGATCCTCCTTTCTCAGCCTCCCAAATCGCTGGGATTACAGGCATGCACCATGGTGCTGGCACGTGAACCCTTTTGGCTCAACCCCAAAGCAGGCTCACCCTTATTCACCCACCACTGTCCCACTACGGGACATGGTAGGTCAGGAGGGTGAGGAAAAAATATGCCCTGTGTTGTCCTGGCTCCAACCACCCCCACCCCACTCCCAAGCTGTTCCCTTCCTTCCCTGACTCCCCTCAACTCCAACTGCTTGTGTCCTTATTTCTCAATCCCGCTCACCCCAAAGCTACCTGGGTATGCCTGTGTGTGTCTCTTCCCTTTTTTATGTCACCCTTGGGCTCCTATGGCCCATATCCAGGAACCTAGGATGAACAAGGACTCCTGGAAAGCATTAAATATATTTTCCATTTTTAAAAAATGTTGTTTTGTAGTTGTAAATAGACGGAATGCCTTTATTTTATTTGTTAATTTTTACGTGGTGCTGAGGATCAAACCCTGATTCCTGATTCCTGCCCCATGCATACTAGGCAAGCGCTTTGCCACTGAGCTACAACCCCAGCCCTATTTTCCATTTTTTCAGGTTTGTTTACAAAACTGCAAAAAAGACCAATATCTTTTTTTTTCCCTCATGGAACTGGAGTTGGAACCCAGGACCTCCCTCATGCTCAGCAAGCTTTTCCCCACTGGGCTCCCTTCCCAACCCCAACCCCCACCCCCAGACCAGTATGTTCTAAAACAAAGAGTAACCCCCGCCTCCATTATCTCCCCCAATCTTACTCCTCTCTTCTCTGGAATCTGTTTGGAATGTACCCTTCCCAACCATTTTCTGTGCATTTTGTTTATATATATATATATATATATATATATATATATATATATATATATATATATAAACTTCTTAAAATTGCATGTAAACACATAGGGTTTTTGATTAAAAAAAAAAAAAAAGCCCCAGGGGATCACACTATTCATAGTCTATGAGATACTTTTTCACTCCGTCCTCCTCAGGAGAACTTTCCTTGGGACATAGATTATCTGGACATTTGGAACCACACATCCGATAATCTGGATGGACATTGTTTAGTCATTTTCCTCCTGATGGACATTGGGTTTGTTTTCGGGTTTTTGTTATTGCTTATAAGTGCAGAGGAGATCCTTGGACATATCATTGCTCACATGTGGGAGTATTTTAGAAGGGTAGATTGGGAAAAGTGGAATTTCTGGAAAGTTGTTTATGAGCCCCATGGATTCCTGAATGTTTGTTGCCCACTTGCAAAATGTCCCCTACCCATACGGAGCTTTTCCTGTGTGCAGGGGGTGTAGATATGTAAGGCAACAAGACACTGTGGGGGCCTTCCATGCCCCCCAGGCCCCTCCCCACACATCAGGGTACCTTGGCTGCACTGGCTAGTCCAGCCACTCACTCTGAGACCTGGCCTGTTCCCTGGCTCCAGGTGGAACAGCTGTAAGCAGAATAAGCAGGGTGCTAACAGCCGGCCTGTGAACCAGACGCCCCCACCTGAAGGAGAAAAACTCCACAGTGACAGTGGCATCTCTGTGGACAGCCAGAGCCTGCATGACCAGCAGCCCCACACGCAGACGGCCTCAGGCCCTGGTAAGTGTCAGGGCAGGGCAGGGCAGGCGCAACTGAGGCAGGACACCGGGCATGATGGAGATTAGCTATAGGAGGGGCTGGCTAAACTGCTAAACTGCCTTTGCAGAAGCCTGGGAGAGGCTGGGAGAGGGGAATGGGAAAGAGAGGTCTTTTCCAACGGGGCATCTTGGGAAATGGAGGCTTTTACTAGCTGAACATTCAGACTCATCAAGCTAATTGTCCCCCCTGGGGGCTAATTACTGCCCAAAGTAGCTGCAATTAGCCTCCTGCCCTGGACTTCTGGGGAACAAGTGGTTAAGTATGTACCCTAATTAGTGGCCCACAGCCGGACTCCAGGACACTCGCTGCAGTTGTCTGGAGCTGAGGAGCCCTGTCTCCTGCTCTGCCTTGGGCTCTACTTTGGTTAATTGCGGGGTGGGGGGGGTGTAGGGGGCAGGGGAGCTATGGGTGAGGGAGGGACGGTGAGTCAGCATCCCCCAGCCCCCACCTGGCCCTGCCTCCTTCAACGAACTCATCTTGGCCATCCCTCTGCCTCTTGCCCCAGATTGTGGTGAGAATGTCTTGGGCCCACTGGGGCGGGGGCAGGGGCAGGACCTGACTTCTCTGGGTTCTTGGCAGCACTCAAGGGTGACGGAGGCCTCTACAGCAGCCTGCCCCCAGCCAAAAGGGAGGAGGTGGAGAAGCTGCTCAACGGCTCTGCTGGGGACACCTGGAGGCACCTGGCGGGCCAGCTGGGCTACCAGCCTGAGCACATAGACTCCTTCACCCACGAGGCCTGCCCTGTCCGTGCCCTGCTTGCCAGCTGGGCCGCCCAGGACAGCGCGACGCTCGATGCCCTCTTGGATGCCCTGCACCGCATCGAGCGACCCGACATTGCGGAGAGCCTGTGCAGCGAGTCCACGGCCACGTCCCCTGTGTGAGCCCACCAGGGAGTCCCTGCCCTGCCCCCACGTTCTGAGGATGGATGCTCCAGCCAACCCCCATGGAGCCCATCCCCCCTGGGGTGGGCCAGCCTGGCAGAGCTGAGCTCCTCTGGGCAGGGCCTCGAGCCCAGGCCCCCAAACCACAGCCCTGTCGCTGCTCCTGTGTGGCCCCCTCGCTTCTGATCACATTCCCTCTCAAGCAAGAGAAGGGAGCCTCCCCACCCCTGCCTCTCGCCATCTTGGGCCTTCTCCTTCCTTCTCCCCACTGCTGGGTGGGCCAGCCCCTCCCACCTAGCAGGTGTCCTATCTGGGGGTCTGACGCCAGGGATGGTATTGGCAGTGGTGACAAGCCCCCAGAGACTCAGAAAGAGGTACTAAGGAACCAGAGCCATGGACTCTACACTGTGAACTTGGGGAACGAGGGAGCATTCTAGTGGCCTAAACCCCTCCAACCCTCCTGCTCCTCCCTTCTGGCCTAAGAGGAAGAGGATCAGAGAGTCCTGTCTGTGCTGGAAGCAGGTTTGAAAGCCAGTCCACCCCCTTCCTTTTATACATAGGCCCAGAGAGGCAGAGACTTCCCAAAGCACCCAGCAATGGTGAGGTCAAATACAGGCTGACACTATCCTCTTGAAATGAGGGACCTTAGGTTTTTCTTGAGGCTGGGTGAGGGGGATCAGGTGACCTTCAGGGAAATGTCTTGAAGCCAAGTTCATTCCAGCCTCCACCATCTCCAGGCCCCTAACCCCTGTGGAGATGGATGCCTGCCCTCAGCTGGCCCACTGACATCCTGATGGAGTCAGGTCTGGGGCTGGGGAAAGGGGTTCCACCTCCCTCTTCCTGTTCCCACTCAGGCTTATCCATGGGAAGTGGCCTTAGTATATTGGTGCCCTCTGCCCTGGCACAGACCTGGAGCCAACACTGGCCCCTAGAATCAGCCCTAGGGGTCAAGGACTAAGGACCCCCCACTTCGCACTGTGAGTGTGCACAGGAGTACGCATGCGCACGCGCACATGCACACCCGGGATGGGTCATTTTGCTTTTCTCCACAAGTTTTTTCTCTCGGGCCGAGACTGAATTCTGTCAGGACCATTGCCAGAGAAGCAGGAGAGGGAGCTGAGCTCTGCTGGGGCGGTCTTCCTTCGCCCCCAGGTTTGGCCGGCCGTGGACCCACCGACCGCTGAGGCTTGAGCTGGCGTCTGTCTGCCAAGGGCCTGTGCGTGGAGGAATGCACCCCATCCTCCCCTTTCCAAAGCACGGGTTTGGCTGGGCCCAGAAGCTTGCAGTGAAGAAAAGTGGGCCAGTGGGGGTTAGGATACAAGAAGGGACACAGTGGGACCGGGAGGACCCTGTGAGGGAATGTTTTCCTTAGCATAGCCAGAAAGGGACCACAAGGTCTCACTGACGTCTTAGCCCCTCCCTGGCCTTTTGTGGTTTGCTTGCTGTTGGAATGAGTGCGGCTCCCCCTATATTTAGCATGAAGGAGCCCCAGGCAAGGTGTGCTCGGACCGCCACCCCTCCCTCATCCAGGGTTCTCCCAACCCTGCGTAAGGGACTAGGAGCATTGCACGTGATGGCATTTCGTCGACCTTAATCTGCGATGAGAGGAGGGACCCCACCTGCTGGCCCCTCACCTGAGCACCTGGGGAGTGGGACAGTCCGAATGTATTTATTTTCCTCCCCAGCGGCAGGGGAGGGGGTGGGGAGCCGCGAGTATGTTTTAGCATGTGTTGGTTCTGGAGCCCCTCCTGCCTCCCTTTGGGCTGGGATTAAACCCTTTTGACCCTACAGCTGGGGACTGAGCTCCAGACCCCCCCTGTCACCCTCCCTGTCACCTCCTCTTTGCATCCTGTGTAATCATTTCTTGGGCCCTCCTGAAACCTACACCTAAAACATAAGTGATGAGCATTAAATAGCAAAGAGAAAAAAATATATATAGTGCAAAGAGATTTTCTGGGAATCCCCGTGGTTTGAGTTGGTTGGGGCTGTGGGATGTCTGGGGCCCCGGGCATCATTTCTAACTCAGTGAATTCCTCTCCTACTTTTTCCTCCAAGAAATTGGGGGCGGGGGCGGGGGGGGTGGCTTTATCAGGAATCCAGCAAGCTCACATATACAGCCCTGAAGCTCATTTAAGTGGGGGTGGGGAGGAGTAGAGGCCCTTCGCCCCCAGACTGTAGAGAGGGAAAGTAAAAATGGCCATACAGGAAGCTGGCCAAGCTGTGAACTTGACCAGATGTCAGAAGTGAAACTGACCACAGGAGAGCCAGGGGCTTGCTAAGAAGGCCAGGTCACAACCTCACAGCTCCCAGCCACCCACGTGGCCTGTGAGACACGCACACACAGAATCTGGCTCCAGATGGCCTGGTGGGAGGCTGGCTGGCCTGGCCTGGAGTCAGACAGGCAGGTCCCTCCCTCCTGGCTCTCCTGGGCAGGTCCTAACCCCAGGCTGCTGCCTGCCTGGCTGTGGGACCTGCCTGGCTCAGACCTGGGAGCTCCTGGGGCTATAGGGTTCCTGGTCCCAGGCCTGTGCCCCACTTGAAGCTGGCTGGGCAGGTGGTCAGAACTGCTTGGTCTCTGCTGTTGTTTGTCCAGGTCCTCTCATGGGACTGGCTGTGGTCATAGGGAAAGGCTATAGGAATCTTGTTCTTCCCAGGAAGAACAACACAGCCTTCCTGATTTCCAGATCCAAGGAGAGGGGCCAGCAAGGCCCAGCCAAGGGGTGGAGGGGAAGGCTTTTGTCTCCCACCTCAGCCACACTGAGACAGTGGTGAGGAAGACATGGGTGTGGCAGGCAGGGACTCAGAGGACCGAAGAGAAATGATCCTGGTACTTGGAAAGCCCCTGGTGTGATGGGAGTCTCTGTCTTGAGGGAGCCTCCTGTCTGATGGAGGAGGCAGTCTCAGACCTGAGGATATTTCTGATCTGATGAGAGCGGCACAACTCCTGTCCTTAGAGAGACCCACTTTCAGATGAAAGAAATACAGTCATTGCCCTGAAGGAGCCTCTTGTTTGGTAGGAATGGCCAGATGCTGACTGGTGGAGTAAAGTGATACAAACCCTGCCTGTACCTTTCCATTTTAGTGCTGAGGACTGAACCCTGGGGTGCCTCATCACTGAGCTACATCCATGTGCAGCTCTGTTTGTTATTTTTAAATTTTGAAACAGGGTCTTGGCTAAGTTGCTCAGGGCCTCGCCAAGTTGCTGAAGTTGGCCTTGAACTTGTGATCATCATCCTGCCTCAGCCTCCCCAGTTGCTGGGATTACAGGCAAGGCACTGCAGCTCAGCTTATTTATTATTTTATTTATTTTGAGATGGAGATCTTGCTATGTTGCTCAGGCTGGCCTTGAACTCCTGGGCTCAAGTAATCCTCCTGCCTTGGTCTCCCAAGTTGCTAGGCACACACCAACAAGCCCAAATTATGATTGGACATTCTTTAGGAGGATAGAGAACAGACGGGCCCTGGGTGATGTGCACTGCCATATTAGGGTGATTGGGGGTCCCGGTCCAGACCTACCCACACCCAGGGTCAGGGAAGGGACATGGAAGCTGAGCTCCTGAGGATGAGTGGGCTAACAAGCCAGGGGAAGAGAGTGTTTCTGGCTTTGGAAACAGCTGGAGCAAGAGCCCTGGAGGTGGAGGGGACAGAGCCGGCCTGGGGAGGCTCCTGTGTCTGGAGCCCAGAGAGTGAAGGGAGGGAGGGCAGCGGGCCAGATGGGCCAGGGCTTAGGAGGAGTCTGGCTGAGGGGTCTGGACTGCATTCTTTGAACACTGGGAATGACGAAGGGTTCAAGCTGTGAGCTGCTGCCCTTACATTTGCTTTTTTTTTTTTTTTGAGTTTTGTTTTTCACTCTTTAGTTGTTTTTTTCTTTTGGTTTGGTTTTGGTTTCTGGTGCTGGGGATTGAACCCAGGGTCTCGATTCTTCCATTGAGCAATATCCCAGTCCCCAGATTTGCATTTCAGGAAACCTTTGCTGCTGCAGAGTGGAGGGGTGGGTCAAGATAGGCCAGGGAGTGGAAGTCAAGGAGCAGAGGTTTCATGTGACAGCTCCTCTGAGCTAGTGAGGGGTAGAGGGCAGGAAGTGACTGACACTGGCCCAGTGCTCTCATGGGTATGGGACAGATTCTTAAGGACATCTTACCACAGTCCCTCTTCACCCTTCCCCAACATGTAAAGAAACCCTCTTTGCCCATCTCGGCCTCACCTCCATCCCTCCTTCAGTTTCCCCTCAATAGATAAATGCTTTGTCACCTTTCCATCTTTGCTGTAGTCTTCAGGGCTGCCAACTTCCCCAGATGAACTTACTAATAAATTTAACCTTAGCACTGCCTTGCTCCAGCCATCCTCCTCACTCTCTGCTTCCCCAAACCAGCCTTCATCGTCATCTTCTTCTTCTTTGTTTTTGGTATTGGGGATTGAATTCAGGGTCACTCGAACACTGAACCCCATCCCCAGCCCTATTTTGTATTTTATTTAGAGACAGGGTCTCACTGAGTTGCTTAGTGCCTCACTTTTGCTGAGGCTGGCTTTGAACTCACAATCCTCCTGCCTCAGCCTCCCAAGCCGCTGGGATTGCAAGCATGCGTCACTGTGCCTGGCTCAAACCAGCCTCCTCCTCCTCCTCCTCCTCCTCCTCCTCCTCCTTCTTTTTTAAGTTTTTTTTTAATACCTTTATTTTTATTTATTTATTTTTATGTGGTGCTGAGGATCAAACCCAGGGCCTTGCACATGCTAGGTGAATACCACTGAACCACAACCCCAGCCCCCAAACCAGTTTTCATATAATCTAAAAACTTTACTATTCCTTCTAGCCACAGGACCTTTGCCCATGCTGCCCTTCTGTCTAAAACTCTCCCCCAAATTGCCCAGTCCAGCGCTTCCTAGGCCCAAATCACGTTCCTTGATTCCAGCTTCAGAGAATACTGTGTTCCACTCACTCTTTGTTATCAGGCACCCTTCTGAGTGATTATTTGATTACTGCAAACTCCAGGAAACCAGAGACAAGCTCTGGTTTTGCTCACATTTGAGTCCTCTGCACCTTACCTGGCATTCAGCTGGCACTCCATACAATTAGGCTGAAAAAAATGAATGAGTGTGCTCTGAAGCAGTTTTGTCCAGTAGAAATATAATGCAAATGACATGTAATTTTTTTAAAAAATTCTTTTTTGATAACCACATTACACAAGTAAAAAGAAACAGATGAACTTACTAATAAATTTAACCTAATAGATCTAAAGTATTGTTTTAACATATAATCAATATTTTAAAATCATTCATGAAATGCCATAGATATTTATTTTGTCCCACAAGTCATCAAAGTGCTCTGTGTGTTGATTCTGATAATACATCTCAGTTTGCACCAACCACATCTCATGGTGGCTACCATACTGGGCAGCTCAGCTCTAGGGTTTGATTTGGTCCCTCCCAGGACAGGGACTTATTCTGAGCCCTCAGGGCACTCAGTGAACAGATGGAGACTCCCTTGCTTCCTCCTGTGTCATCAGGGTCCCCAGGCTTCAGGCCAATAGTCCTCTCCTCTGGCTTCCCTGCCTCCTGCCCGCCACCCACAAGGTACCTCTCCCCTGGCTCTCTGCCTCTGTCATTCTCTGGGCTGGAGGCCAAAGCTCTTCATCTCTGCCGGTCGCCGGGCCCCATCCCTTCCCGTGCCTTCTCCCCTCAGTCAGGAAGATGGAACTGAGATGAGCTTTGGAACAGTGTGAATGGCCTCCGCATCCAGAGGGGAGGGCCATGGTGGGGGGCCCAGAGACCCTAGCCTGTGCTCCAGGGGAAGAAGGAGCTGGGCCAGAGCTGGGGTCAAGAGATGACATCTCCCATGATGCTCTGCACTGAGGGTCTGCCGACCAGATGCCTGGGGGAGGCAGCTCTTCTGATAATTCAAAGCAGATTCCTCCCCAGCTTTGTGGCAGCTGGTGGGCAGAAGGCCAGGGGACAAGGCTGGGCCTCCAGGCGTCTGGCTATAGAAGAGCTGAGGCAAAGAAAGCTTCTTCAGCCGCCTGTCCCTACGCCTCCCCCAGCTCCTCCCAATACCACTGCCCTCCCGCTGACCCCTCCCAGCTACACCAGACTCCCCTCTGCAGTCTGCACCTTGGACCCAGATTGCCCTCCATCTTCCACAGATCGGGCCTGGCAGCCTCAGCACACAGCCTACTGCACCCCAGTGCGGTACCCCGCTCAGCCCCCGAGGGGTCCTCACCAGCCCCCACACAGGGTGTCTCCCCAGGCCCAACAGCTTTTACACAGTGATCCCCGTTCTCTGCGGTGCTCTTCTATCCCCACGACCACCCAAGAGGTGAGGCCAGGAACATTTTCCCAAAGGTTCCTTCCTGGAAGAACGTTCAGGAACATTCCAGTTCACATCCCCTTTCTCTCTCCCAGGACACTCGGTGTTGCCCTCTTCCCACCACATCTGGGCACTTTCCAATCCTGGTGCTCCCTTCCCAGCAATCTTTGTTCCAACCGTTTCCAGCAACATCCCCAAGGGGCGCCTGAGAGAAGTGGGTTTGGGTCTCCTCCCTTGACTGGGAGTGCTCCCTTCGGAAAAGTCTAGGAATTTTCCCACCCACCCCCCATCACATTCTGGTAACTCTCAGAATTTAAGGGTCCTCTTGAGTCACGCAGCATTCAAGGGCCCGAGAAGCCTTTGGCTTGGGGCTCAGCGCCCACATTCTGGGGCCCCAGGCCTACCCTCAGCAGACCAGATGGTTCTCATTCGGTTCCGACTGACCTTGGGATGCCATTGTCCTCACAGGATGTGCAGGCCAGGGCACAGAGCAGCTTGGCTTCCATTTTTCAGTCCTGGAGCCAAGGGAGGCCACTCCATGAACCTCTTGTGGAGAGCCCAGAAGCTGGGGCGCTTCCCTCCCCTCACCGTGCATGCTAGTTAGGACTCTTCCTGTTGCAACAGGAGGAAACCCAACCCAGGGCAATTGAAGGAATCTACTGCTCATTAGAAGTGGAAAGTCCAGGGCAGGCTGGGTCAAACAGCATCCCCAGGACCCAGTTTCTCTCACTCTATGGGGTTTTCTCCATCTTTAGCCTCCCTTTCCTCATAGAGGCTCCTCCCTTTTAGAGGCAAGAAGGCTGCTGGGCTTCAAATTCTAGGCTGTGGGGAAGAGACTGGGTTGGTCCTAATAATCCCAGCAAAATACCCATGTGTGCTTGGTTCTGATTGGCCCATCCCTGGGACCAGAGAAGGTGATCACCAATTTGTGAAGGTGGCAATCACACACTCCATCCCTGAATCTGGGATGTCATCACACCCACAGCTTGAGAACTGCAAGAAGGAGAAACGGCCGGGGTTGTGCTCGGTGGCAGAGTGCTTGCTTCACACATGTGAGGCACTGGGTTCGATCCTCAGCACCACATAAAAATAAATAAACAAAATAAAAGGCTGGGGGTATAGCTCACTTGGTAGAGTGCTTGCCTAGCATGCACAAGGTCCAGGGTTCAATCCCTAGCACCACCAAAAAGAAAAAAAATAATCAAGATATTGTGTCCACCCATAACTAAAATTTTTAAAAATGTATTTTAAAAAAGGAGAAGCTGTGGTAAGGTTACCAAAAGGGGTTCCCTGAAACCACAAGGGTAGCCCCCATCCTAGCTGAACACTTGGACTCCTTCCTCCTCACCAGGCAAATTTCTAATCAGAATCACCAGGAAACCTCATGGATACAGTGGTGCAAGAGCACCGAGGGGGCACAGGGGCTCCAAGGATGGAGGAAGTCACGGCTGGGGGGACCCAGGGAGGATCCTGCAGGGGATGCACTTGAATCGAGCCTTCAGGGTTGGTCAGGGCTTGGATTGTGCAGTGCAAGAGTCGGGAGAAGACAGCAGGCAGAGGAAACAGCTGGAACAAAGGCAGGAGAAGGGAGAAGGAAGGGGCTAGCTTTGACCCCCAGAAAGAGTCCTGAGAGAATGGGGCGGGAACGGGGCCAGGTTTAGCCAGCCTGGCTGGGAAATTCAGACAGGAATGGGAGCTGTTGAGGTTGTCTGAACAAGAGAGCGTGGAAGGAGCAGAGGCAGGAAACCAGCTGTGAGGTTGGTGCTTCAGGCGCAGGAGCCAGCAGTGGGGAGGAGGGCAGGGAAGCCATTCAGGAAACATTAAGAGGAGGCAATGAACTAGCCTTGGCACCCGCTCCAATGGGAAGCAGCAAAGGTTCCAACCTTGGCAATGGAGGGGATAGAGGAGCTGTTCAAAGAGACAGGGTGCCCTGGGGAGGAGCAGGCTTTCAGGGAAGACTAGGAATTCCAATTTGGGGTGGAGGGGCCTGGGGGGCCGTGCAGGGGACAAGGGCAGGAAGCCTTGTCAGGAGCTCAGGGGGAGTTCCAGGGTTCCAGTGGAACAGTTTTGAATCATCTTCCAGCTACTGCGTGAGGTTTCCATGTGACAGAGGAGGTAAGGTTACCAAAAGGGGTCCCCCCACAAGCAACAAATGTCACCTCCATACTGTTACATTAGGATAGGCCTGCTTAGGTAACCAGAGGAAAAAGACAGGGCAGGTGACCACAAAGTGCTGGGCAGTAGTTGGATCTTGCAGCAAAGGAGAAGTTTCTAAGGGAGGTAGAGGGCAATCCTCAGTGCAGGAAGACAGGGGCCCAGGAGGGAGAGAGCTTCATGAGCCCACTGGTTGTCCTGTGAAGAGGATATTGGAGCCAGGGACAGAGTGACTGGTGAGACAGTGGAGGCATGCCTGTATAAGTCTCCCTCTGGAAGCTTTGTTGAGAAGGAGAGAGGTAGGGCTTTCCCTGGGAGGAGGAGGAGGGACCTCACTATGGAGAGCCTTGAGAATGGGATTGATAATCGGGGAACTTCTGGTTGTAAAGTGGGGCCACCTTGAGCCACACCCTCTCTTTTTGGCTCTGCAGTCTATGAAATTCCACAGCCTCAAGGTCTCAGCCAGTGGAAGCAGGTGGCTTTGGTCCTCAGGATCCTACCCCTCTTATTGCCCAGCCACCACACCCTGCCCGCTCCTCCCTCAAGTCCATCTCACAGCTGTTGCTGCAGCAATGAGCTCCAAGTTCACTTAAAACAGAGAAAAATCACCTAAAGGTCTGCCAAGAAAACCATGGTCTAGATCTCCTGTCAAAATGCCTACCTCTTTGGCCTGGGAATGTAGCTCAGTGATAGAGCACTTGCCTAGCATGCATGAGACCCTGGGTTCAATCTCAAGCACCAAATTTAAAAAAGAGAGAGAGACTTGACTTGAGGTTGAATAAGCAGCCATCAGGCCCTGCCAGCCCGGGAGGTGTTCATGCCATCTCTTCTGGGTGGATGATTGGCCGGAAGCCAGTGCAGGACTGAGAAAGCTGCCAGGATCACAGGTTCATGCAGAAGCCACCTCAGCAGCTCTGGGCACCAAGCTCCCCCTGCCTGGGGTAACACATGGGTTGAGCACGTGTCAAGAGAGTGCCACATGCCTGTCAGGCCAGGGCCTGCCTCACGCTTCTCCAGGGAGGCTGCCAGAAGCCCTGGAGCTGGGCAAACCCAGAAGAGTGACTCAGGGAAGGGTGGAGGAGGGGAGGGGAGGGAAGGCTCTGAGCCAGGCCAGATTGTGGCACCCACCCCACCAAGTGCCTGGCTAACCAAAGGACAGGGGAAGGAACATGGTGGGCAGGTACCTTCCATGGGGCAGAGGCTTGGCTTACCTATCTGGAAGAGTGACAGGAGCAAAGTCATCTTGGCAGACTGGCATAGAGGCTGTCCCATGCAAACCCAAAATGCAGCTGATGGCCCAATGTCAGGCAGCCCTCTATCAATGAAGACCCTCTATAGAGAACAAAAGGGCAGTTACCAGAGTCTGGCTTCAAGGGAAGGGAAGGGAAGGGGCCTGAAGACCCAGGGACGGGAATTAACATAGATGCCTGTAAACGGAGGCCCCTGCATAGGCTGCTTAAAGACACCAGATGAAGTTTGTCCAGCATCTTAAAGTTTACAAAGCACGTTCACAGCTGTAGCTTCCTTTGATTGTCTCACTAGTCCTGCCAGAGAGGCATCCTCGGGCCTACTTTACAGATGGGAGGACTGAAACCCAGAGATTTGCCCCAGGCCACCTGAGAATAAGTGGCAGAGCTAACCTGGGAGCCTCCCAGCATCTTAAACGCCTGTTCTCTGCCCCATGGCAGGCTCTCTGCTGCCAACAGGCTGAGGGTGGTGGTGGAGCCCGGGGTGGGGGTGCTAGGTGGGGTAAAGATGGGGGTGAGAGCAGCTGACCAGGGCAGTGGGGAGCCTGGGCGAGGACTGGAATTCAGGAAGCCGGTGGAGGTTGAAGATAAACTGACCCTCCTTCAATTTTGCCAAAGGCTCTCTCCCCTTCCAGGGTCCCCTGCCCCCTCCAAAACAGAGTGGCAGGGACAGCTGGAACCCATGAGGGGAAGAAGAAAGGGGATCCCAGTTCAGGGCCTAGCGCCTTAATCTTGATGCCTCTACCAGCACCCCCTCCCCTCTGCTCCCAGCCCCCTCCCCAGTCTGCAGGAGCCTAACATCCTGGCACAGAGCCACAAAGGCCAGGCTAGTGGGGACAGCCAGAAGACAGTATTGCCACGGCCACACTGTAGACCCAACTCGATTCCAACCTTTCAGCTCTTTGGGAGACTCTTCCTCGCACCCTCAGCCACCTACCACTCTGCCTGCCCATAGTGTCCCCCAGTGCCTGAGACCTTCTTTGGGGATTCTAAAATCTGCCTTTTCAAGACCCTCCACCCTTGGTAAAGCTAGATCCTATTGGGTAGCCAGCCTCACAGGGACCCTCCCCAGACCCCTGAAAAGAGGTCTCCAGGCCCACCTTCCAGAACACTCTTCCCATCTCCCTGCTGGTCATTTTGGCTCCATCCACCACCACCACCACCACCACCCAGGACACAAGGGGAAGGTATGTGGACCTTAGAGCCACACAGTCAGTCCTGGACTCAAAGCCAGGGCCTGCCACTTTCTAGATCTGGGGTCTTGGGCAAGGTGGTCACAAATCCTATCTGAGTCCTTATTTCTTAAGCTGTAAAATGGGGATAAAGAGGAGCTACCTTGGCAATTTGCTGTGAAGCTTAAAGCTAATACTGTATGCGTGAGACTAGATCTAGCACAACCCCATCAAATTATGTTTATTAGTATAATCATTTTAAATTATACTTGAGTCATTGTCATCCCATCCTGGCATGAGAGGTCCCTACATGAGAGGTCCCCTTGCCCTCCCTTGACCCTTCACTGCAGCCAGTCTGGGTGTCCGGGGCTCCCTGAGCACAGTCCCACACTTCCCCTCTTGGGCCTTTACTGTCACACCTCCCAGATGGCAGTCCTCTCCTCAGCCACCTCAGCTCTGCCACTCCTCCTTCCTGGGTCTCACTTTCACTTGGCCTCTGGGACCTCCTTAGTGCTTTGCATAGAAAGGATTCTAGTCTATTTTGGATCCTAGCTTTCTATCTTTTATTAAGTTATATGCTAACTTATCTCTGTGGCCTCCCCACCCCCAGAACCCCCCCCCACCCAGTGCCCCAGGCTCTGTAGGTGCTCTGAAGCCTGGGAATGCTAATCGTCCTCTTCCACAGAGAACAAGCTCAGCCCAGCTCCCTTCTGCCGGCTGGGTCCCACTTCCACCCCAGCCTTCACTATAGGAGGGCTTTGTCAGCCAAGAAGACTAAGCATTGCCTTTCAAGGAGAATCCAGGCCCCACTGTGCTCTGATAGACAAATAAAGAAAGCGGGACAGCAGAAAGCTAAAAGCCTAGTAACCCAGGGGGGTGGCGAGCAGTCCTGTGACTTAATCCAGCCTGACACAGTTTGGCAAAAGCCATTCACAGTTGTCCCTCGGCTCCAGCCAGGCCAGCAGCTTGCGCCTTCCCCCATTCTTGGCTGACATGGAGAAGAAGCCACCCACAGGCACCAATTTGTGTGAAAGACACAGCCTGGGCCTCCAGGCGGGAGCTGGAGGAAGCCTGGGGCTGGGGCGAGGGGAGGGGTGAGCTTGGGCCTGGTGCAGCTGACGGGGCTGGAGGCTAATGCGTCAGACACCTGTCTGCCTTCTGCGTGGCTCTTCCCTGACGCTCCGCTCCAACCCCCTTCAGATTCGTAGAGAAGTCCCTACCGCACCTCACCTGTACTCCATGCCAACTCCTGAGACCCCGGGGACTGGCTCTTACTAATTAATCTTCCACTTTATTATTATTATTTTTTTTAAAGAAAGAGTGAGAGAAAGAGAGAGAGAGAGAGAGAGAGAGAGAGAGAGAGAGAGAATTTTTTAATATTTATTTTTTACTTTTCGGCAGACACAACATCTTTGTTTGTATGTGGTGCTGAGGATCGAACCCGGGCTGCACGCATGCCAGGCGAGCGCACTACCGCTTGAGCCATATCCCCAGCCCCTAATCTTCCACTTTAAATGTTGTGCCTCACGGATGATATTGGTAAGTCACCCTATTGTACAGATGAGGGAGCTGAGGCTCAAAGAAGCACAGTGACTCTCCCAAGGCCTCATTATGGATGTACAACAGGGGTGGGAACCCACTGAGCAGTTGGATCTCCAAATAGTCGGCCGGCCATGTCCATGAGTTCCATATCCACAGATTCAACAAACCACAGATTAAAAATTAAAAATAAACAAACAAAACAACCGCATAAGTCCTAAATATTATTCCCTAAAACATGCATTATTCCCTAAATGACAGAGTATAACAACCATTTACTTGGCATCTACATTGTTTTAGGTATAAGTAACCTAGAGAGGATTTAAAGTATTCAGGAAGATGTATATAGGTTGTATGCAAATGCCACTCTATTTTATTTAAGAGACTTGAGATCCATGGATTTTGGTATTTGCAGGGGTCCTAAAACCAATCCTCTATGGATACCTAAAGACCACTGTATTCTGGATTTTTCTCGCAATGCCATTGTGTGTATGCAGGGTGGCAGGGGAGGTCTCAGGAGCAAGATACTCTGCAGGCAATTCCTAAGGCTTGGCTAGCTAGCTCTGGAGGACTCAGAATTGGGAAGACACACTCCTCACTACATGCGCATCCCTAGGTTTCCAGAAGTGACCTCCTAGCTTAGAAAAAGCTCTGAGCAAACTCACTTAGTCACTAACCAGAGAAGTCTCTCAGAGGTTTTACCCCAAAGCCCAACTCTTCATCTCCTTTGGTTGCTCCAGTGCTGCACAGGAGCCAGGCCCTGGAGGTGCCTCCAACCAGCTATGCATCCTGGAGCAGGCTCAGGCCCCTGGTCCCAGGTTCCCCCTGCACTCTGAGCCACCCCCATAGAAATGACAGAGCTCTGCACACTCCCTTCTACCTGCCTCAGGTCTAACCTTCTGCCTTCCGCTATTTACAGCAAGTAATCGCTGCTCTAAGCAACCTTTAAGCCCCCCAAACTGGTGGAAAAGACATGAATTTTTGTCTCTGATCAGCTCCCAGTCTGATGGTGGAAACAGGTCACGCGTGGAGGAGGGGACAGAGACAGAGGCTGGGCATCAGTGCAGGCTGCCGGTGGGGGTAGGGACCAAGGGAAGGTGACATGTACCAGCCGCAAAGTGGGGATAGGGAAAGAAGGGCGGGATTGAGGGGAGAGTTCTTGGCTTGAGGAGAGGCCTTGGGGAGAGGGGAGGCTTGCGTGGGTGGGGGACGGAGGCGCCCTGCCAGGCCTAGCAGGGAGAGCTGAGGGGCTGGGGTGGGGGTAGGGAGAGCTGAGGGGCTGGGCTGGGGTGGGGGTAGGGGGTAGGGGGTAGGGTGGGGTGGAAGCCCGGGATCCTGGACCCGGCTCCAGTGGAGAAACCTTAGCCTGTGGGCCCTCCCCCTTCCCAATCCCCCAGTGCTAAAAAGCCCACGACATTTACGACTTCAGGAGGGTAAAGAGCCTGAGAAAAGAATCGCAGACCATATGGATTTGTTTCCTGGGTTTAAAAAAAAATCCCCCTAATTAGGCCGGGAAAAGCCATCGGCCTCTGCCTGTCTCGAGGTCCCTGGATTCAATTACTCCAGCTTCCCCCACTTGCGCTGCATCGAGGCCCTCCCCGCCCCCTCCACGCGCTCGCGCGGGGGTCAGGGTGGGTCCCAGAGAAGGGGTGGCCGGAGGGGAGAGAGGAGGCGGAGAGGGGAACAACCCGGAGCCAGGCCCTGGAAGGGGAAGGACGATCCTCAGAGCCCCGCCTGCCCACTGCCTCCTGGTCGGGTGCAGGCGGACCTCCTTGGATTCCCCTTCCCTTCTGTGCCAGGAAAAACTTGACATCAGCGTAAAACCGAACCATTGAGCAGGTCGAGAGATGGAGTTATGGGTGTTCTCAATTTCTCTTACCCTTTCTTTTTTTCCTTTTTTTTTTTAATAGTGTAATACATTTTTTACAATAAATCCAAGTAATCCATGAAAAAGCCTCTTACTCCTTCCACCTGTGCTCTGGCTCCTCCGAGGACTCCCTCCCGTCAGTCTATAAACACCATCCCACTTCCCTCATCCTATAAACACCTTTCCTAAGCCCTGCACTCTCAAACTTCTGTCATCTTGCCTGGACTGCCAAACTCCAGATTATGGGGAAAAGAGGTTCACCCCATTGTCCCCTCTCAACCAACAGCACCCCCTTCCCTGCCAAAGCTGGGCCGTCTCCTTGTGGGATCCCATTATGCTCCTAAGCCTCCTTCCCAGCCTGCAGCCTGGGTGGCCTGAGAGGCCTGAGTGCTCCTCTCTCAAGCCACCAGGACACAGAGTCACCTCTCCATCTGCTCCTCTGCCCACAGCCCCAAAGCCAGAGCTTCTGGATGCCCTTCTTGGCCTTTTAGTCCCTCTGGGCCATACTGCCTTCCTGGGTAACACTAATCCACTACCCAGCAACCCCTATCCTCACTCCAGATGGCTCCCAAGCCCAACACCTGGGCACCACCTCTCCCCTAGACCTGATTTTCTGGTGACCTGTTACATACACCTTAAACCCAACATGTTCCATATGCCACAAGAATTCATGCTTTATCTATATCACCCCTATAACAGCAAAACAATAACAAAAGTTCCTCCCTTGGTGATCTGTGGTTGTGTTTTTTTTTAAATATCTCTCTCTCTCTCTGTAGATGGACACAATATCTTTATTTTGTTTAATTATTTTTATGTGGTGCTAAGATTGAATCCAATGTCTCACACATGCAAGGTAAGTGCTCTACCACTGAGCCACAATCCCAGCCCAGTGGTTGTGTTTTTAACAAACTTTATTTTTCAAGAGCAGTTTTAGACTCAGCAAAATGAAGCAGGAAGTACATTATACAAATGCACAGTGAGTTGTACCCCCTTGTAGTATCATCCAGAATGGTTTTGCTGCCCTACAGAGCATGGGTGCTACACCGCCACACTTCTTCACCTCTCTCTCTCCCTCCCCCTGCCAACCTTTGATTGCCTCTGTAGTTTCACCTTTTCCAGAATGTCATATAGTTGGAATCATACAGTACGGAGCCTTTTTACATTGACTTCTGTCTCTTAGTAATAAGCATTTAAGGTTACTCCGTGTCTTTTCATGACTTGGTAGCTCATTTCTTTAGCAATGAATAATATCCCATTGTCTGAATGTATTATAGCTTACCCTTCACCTACTGAAGGATATCTTGGTAGCTCCCAAGTTTTGACAATTATAAATAAAGCAGCTATAAACAGCTAGGTGTGGAGGTGCACACCGGTAATTGCAGAGGATTAGGAGGCTGAGGCAGGAGGAACATAAGTTCAAAGCCAGCCTCAGCAACTTAGTGAGGCCCTAAACAACTTAGCAAGACCTTATCTCTAAACAAAAATGGCTGGGGTTGTGGCTCAGTGGTTAAGTGCCCCTAGGTTCAATCCCCGGTACCATAAAAATAAAAACAACAAAAACCACAGCTCTCAATATTCATGTGCAGGTTTTGTGTGCACGTAAGTTTTCAGTTCACTGGGCTGGATAATATGGTGGGAGTGCATCTTGTTTTGTAATAACCTAGCAAGCACCTTTCCAAAGTGGATGTACCATTTTTATATTCCCACCAGCAGTGAATGAGCATTCCTGTTGCTCTACATCCTTGACAGCATTTGATGTTGTCAGTGTTTTTAAATTTTGAGGTGTGTAGTTGTATCTCGTTATAGTTTTAATTTGTATTTCCCTAATGAAACATGATCTTGAACATCTTTTCTTATGAACATCTTTATTTGCCATTTGTGCCAAAACACTGATAACAAAAACCAGAATTTCAAATGTGGAACCAGTCTTGCATCCTTGGGATAAATCCCACTAGATTGTTTATACATTTTTGGATTCAATTTGCTAATACAGTGTTTAGAATTTTGCATCTAGGTTCATGAAAGATATTGGTCTGTAAATTTTCTTTCCTTGTAATGCTTTTGTCTGGTTTTGTTATTACAGTGAGTTAGAAATAATTCCCTCTACTTCTAGAATTATAATTCCCTCTATTTCTGGAGCACACTGTAGAGAACTGGTATAATTTCTTCCTCAAATGTTTTGTTGAATTCACCAGTAAACTCATCAGGGCCTAGTGATTTCTATTTTGGAAGGTTATTAATTATTGACCCAATTTCTTTAGTAGATACAGACTTATTATTCTTCAGTACTCGGTTCTTAGTTTATGAGACTGTTACCCCTCTGGCTCAAAATCTTGGTTTTCATTGACTCTCCCTCTCTCCTACCTAAAACTGAAAACCAAATGACAACTACCTTGATTCAAGTCTCCCTCCCACTAAGGTAATTGAGGATTTAGAAGCTGGGTTTGGGGAATGTTTTAATCAGCTTTTTCTCTGCTGAGACTAAAAGTCCTGACTAGCACAATTGTAGAGCAGGAAAAGTTTATTTGGGGGCTCACAGTTTCAGAGGTCTCAATCCATAGACAACAGGCTCCACTCCTCGGGGCTCAAGATGAGGCAGGACATCTCGGCAGAAGAGTGTGGTAGAAGGAAGCAGCTCATATGATGATCAGAGAGCAGAGAGAGAGACTCCATGCTCCATATACAAAATAGATACCCCATAGCCACGCCCCCAATGAACCACTGCCTCCAGCCACACCCCACCTGCCTCCAGTTACCACTCAGTTAATCTCACCAGGGATTAATTTACTGATTAGGTTAAGGCTATAACCCAATCATTTCTCCTCCGGACCTTCTTGCATTGTCTCACATGTGAGCTTTTGGGGCACAACATAGTGAGATTCAAAACGTTTTTATATCCCTACCAATCTCAAGCTGTGTGTTATTTATTTATTTGTTTGTTTGTTTTTGATACCAGGGGTTGAACTCAGGAGAACTCGACCACTGAGCCACATCCCCAGCCCTATTTTGTATTTTATTTAGAGACAGGGTCTCGTTGAGTTGCTCAGCACTCAGCACCTTGCCATTGCTGAGGCTGGCTTTGAACTTGTGATCCTCCTGTCTCAGCCCCTCGCATCTCTGGGATTACAGGTGTGCTTGGCTTCAAGCTATGTTTTTCAATGAGACTCTGAACCTCTTTGATCTCAATTTCACCAACCACAGAATGATAAGGATTAGTTGTGAGAGTCATGTCGGTCGTAATGCTAACATCGCTTGACTCTGCAGTGAACATTTACATGGTTAAATGCTGTTTTTAAATTTATTTTTAAGGAGGACGCACTGTCAACTTGTGAACAAATCACAGGAGATGCGTGCAGGGTTATATCCTAGAAGGCAAATGTTAATGACTTGGTGTCAAAAGCACAACTCACAGTGGCTGGGATGAAGTAGGGAGAGAAGGGAGACAGGGACCCCCTTACCTCCAAGGTGAAGATTAAAGAGATACTGTTGAGGGTGGGCTGAGCAAGATGTGGAGGTTTTGCTGTGATGCTGCAAGAGTGAGAAGCAAAGGGTCTGGAACAGGGGCGGGTGGGGGGTGTGGTGGTGTTGAGAGCTAACTCTTCAATTCGAAAAGGCAGTTAATAAAGGTCTAAAGCTGACAAGTCAAGGAAGAGACGTAAATAAAATGTTTTTTAAACTGTATTAAAAATTAGAGATAAGAAGGCAATCACCAGAATTTCTTTTTTTATATATTTATTTTTTAGTTTTAAGTAGACACAATATCTTCATTTTGCATTTATGTGGTGCTGCGGATCGAACTCAGTGCCTCAAGCATGCTAGGCGAGCGCTCTACCCCTGAGCCACAACCCCAGCCCCAGTCACCAAAATTTCTAAAAATAAAAATGGTTAAAAGTTTTCCCTGGGGAGCTGGATGCCAGATGGGACAGGGAGTTGTTTTTTACTTTAATCCCTTCTGGGCTATTTAATTTTCTAACCAAACGCATTCATTACTTAAGTAAAACAAAAAGTTTAAATGAATTGTTTTAATTAGAAGTTTCAACTGAAGGATTTTTTGAGGTTTTTTTTTTTTTTCTTGTTGTTCTTGTTATTTAATGTGGTGCTGAGGATCGAATCCAGGGCCTCACACATGTTAGGCAAATGCTCTACGGCTGAGCCATTACCCCAGCCCCGGATTTTTTGAGTTTTGAGAGTTTTTTTTTTTCCTTTAATGTGTTACAATTGACATAATAAACTGCACGGAAAGTATACAATTTGACAGTTTTGCTTGTTGTGTGGAGCTAGGGATTGAGCCCAGGACCTTGCACAGGCTAGGCAAGTGCCCTACCACTGGGCTACACCACAGCCCTATCATTCAGTAGTTTTGACATATGTATCCACTTGTGAAATTCACCACCATCAGAATAGGAAATATATTTGTCACCCCCAAAAGTTTTCTCAAGCACTTTGTAATTCCTCTCCTCCCCTCACAACCACGGAGCTGTTCTTTGTTACTATGAGCTAGTTTTTATTTTCTGGAGTTTTCTATGAATGGAATCATCTAGCATGCACTTTTTTTGGTGTGGCTTCTCTTCCTCTGCATTTTTTTCCTTATTTGAATTTCATCCATGCTGTGTCGCCCTTATCAACAGTTTATTCCCTTTTTTTGCTGAACAGTATTCTGTTGTATGGATGTGTCACCAATGAGTCACTCATTCACTTGTTGCTATGTGAAGCATTTGTGTTGTCTCCAAATTTTGACGATCGCAGGTAAAGGTGCTATGAACAGTCGTGTTGTTTTTCCATGGACATACATGTTTTCTTTTCTTTTGGATAAACAGGAGTGGAATGGTTATGTCATAGGGTAGGTATATATTTAACTTAAAAAAAAAAAAAGAAAAGAAAGAAAAAGAGCCTGGTGTGGTGGCGCACACCTGTAATCCCAGTGGTTTAGGAGGCTAAGACAGGAGGATCAAAAGTTCAAAGCCAACCTCAGCAACAGCAAGATGCTAAGCAACTCAGTGAGACCCTGTCTTTAAATAAAATGTAAAATGGGGCTGGGGATGTGGCTCAGCGGTCGCGTTGCGTTTCCCTGAGTTCAATCCCTGATACTCCCCCCCACCCCCACCCCCCAAAAAAGAACTGTCAATCTATTTTCCTAAGTGATTATGCCAATTTATTCATTCATTTATTTATTTTTGGTACCAAGGATTGAACTCAGGGGCATTTAACCACTGAGCCACATCCCCAGCCCTTTTTATTTTTTATTTTGAGGCAGGGTCTCACTAAATTGCTTAGGGCCTGGCTAAATGGCTGAGGCTGGTCTTGAATATGGGATCCTCTTGCCCCAATCTCCAGAGTCCCTGGGATTACAGAGACCCATCCCCCACCCCCACAGCCGTCCCGTCATGTCCTGTTGACTACCCTCCCAACAACACATGAAAGTCCCAATTCTTCCACATCCTTGCCAACATTCCGTACAATTAATTATTCTGTGTGTTGTTTTCATCATTAACATTTGGGTAGTGGTGTCAGTGTTTTTCTAATTGATGTTTCCCTAATGGTGTTGATCATTTTCCATGTTTGTTTTGAACCCTGGGGCACTCTACCACTGAACTATATTTCTTTTTATTTTTTTATTTGGAGTCAGTGTCTCACTAAGTTGCCCAGGTTGGGCTGGAACTTAGGAGCCCCTTCCTCAGCTTCTGGTGTAGGCCACCACGCTGGGCTACTTTTCTTATACTTATTGCATGAGAACATGCTGTGTATCTTCCTTAGTAAAATGTCTGTTCGAGAATATTCCCCCTCGACTCTCCACCCCCTCCACACTGGGGATCAAACCCAGTGAAAGGTGAGCACTCTACCACTGACCTATGCTCCCAGTCCTGGTTTTGCCCACTTCTTATTGACTTATTTAAAAATATTTTTCTGTGTCTGAATTTTTATTTTATTTCCCCCCATCTTTTGGGCAGGTATAATTGACAAATAAAAACTGTATATATTTATACTATACAAAACAGTATAGTATACAATAATAATGATATATGTATATTTTGTAAAGTGATTAAGTAAGTCAACAATATGAGATGATTGTCTCATATGAGATGATTGTCTCATATGGTTGAGTTTTGAAATTTTTTTTATATATTTATGAATACAAATCCTTGATGAAATATTATTAAAATATTATTTCTCAGCCAGATACAGTGGCACATGTCTGAAATCACTGCTGCTGAGGCGGCTGAGGCGGCTGACAGGTAGAGCACAAGTTCAAAGCTAGCCTTAGTGAGACCCTAAGCAACTTAGAAAGATTTTGTCTCAAAATAAAAAATAAAAAAGGGCTAGGGGTGTGACTCAGTGGTTCAGCATCCCTGGGTTTAATCCCTTGTGCCAAAAAAAATTATATATCTTATGTGTGTGTGTATATATATGTATATATATATATATATACATATATATACACATACACACATATACATATATACATATGTATATATGTACACACATATAGTATATGTATAGTATATACACATATAGTATATATGTATAGTATATATGTGTATATAGAATTTATAGTATATATGTATACAACTCATCTCATTTTTAAAAAATAAGATCATTATTTTAAGACAGATGTGGTTGTGCACATCTGTAATCCCAGTGACTTGGGAGGCTGAGCCGGGAAGATTGGAAATTCAAGGCCAGCCTCAGCAACTTAGTGAGAACTTGTCTAAAAATAAAAAATTTAAAGGACTGGGGGCTGGGGTTGTGGCTCAGCAGTAGAGCACTCATCTAGCACTTGTGAGGCCCTGAGTTCAATCCTCAGCACCACACAAAAATAAATAAATAAAATAAAGGTATTGTGTCTAACTACAACTAAAACATAAATATTTTTAAGGGGGGTGGGGTGGGGATTTACCTAAGTGTGTTCAATCTCTACTAATGAAAGAATAAAATAAGATTTTTATTTTAGATAAGTGATAGATTTATAGAAAAATCACAAAGACAGTAAATCCCATATAACCCATATCCAGTTTTCTCTATTATTATAACATCTTACATTAATACTGTGCATTTGGGGGGCCATAGTTGTGGCTCAGTGGTGGAGTGCTTGCCTAACATGCATGAGGCATTGGGTTTGATCCCCGGCACCACATAAAAATAAACAAATAAAATAAAGATATTGTGTCCATATACAACAAAAAAAACACTGTGCATTTGTTTGGTTGATGTAATGAACCAATATGGTACATTGGTATTAATTAAAGTCCATGCTTTATTTAGATTAACTACCTAAGGTTTTTCCTTTGCTGTTCTATTCAGAATATTACAATAGGTAGCCATCTTTCCTGAGGCTTCTTTATGACAGTTTCTCAGACTTTCCTTGTTTTTTGATGACCTTGGCCAGTTTTGAGGAGTACTGGTTTTGTGGAATGTTCCTCCAGTGGGATTTGTCTGATGTTTTTCTCATGATTAGACTGGGGCTATGAGGTTGGGGAAGGAAGTAAAATTTTTATTTTTGTTTTATTTTTTGGTACCAGGGATTGAACCCAGGGGCACTTAACCACTGAGCTACATCCCTAGCACATTTTTGTATTTTTATTTTAGAGACAAGGTCTTGCTGAATTGCTTAGGGCCTTGCTAAGTTGTTGAGGCTGGCTTTGAACTCAGCTCCTCCTGCCTTAGCCTTCTGAGCTGCTGGGATTATAGGGGTGTACCCCTGTGCCCTGCAGGAAGTTCCCTTTTTATCACATCATACTCAGAGTACATACTGCTAACAGTGCTTTCCACTGTTGATGTTGACCTTGATCACCTGGCTGAGGTAATTGTCAGGTGTTTCCATTGCAAAATTACTCCTTTCTCTCTTTCCATACCATATTCTTTGGAAGAAGCTTGCGCTGGGGAGCAGAAAGCTGTGCTCCACCTCAGGAGTGGAGTCCATTTGCCCCTTGATATCTATGGGGGACGCTCCAGGATACCGCATAGATAACAAAACCCAAGAACGATCAAGTCCCATATATAAAATGGCTTGGTATTTGCACACAACCTACATATCCTCCTGTAAGCTTTAAGTCATCTCAAGATTACTTGTAATACCTAATATTATTGTTTTAGTCATCTTTTTTTGCTACTGTGACTAGAACAATTGTAGATGAGGGAAAGTTTATTAGAGGGCTCATGGTTTCGGAGGTCTCAGTCCATAGACAGCCAGGTCCATTGCTCTGGGATTGCAGTGTGGCTGAGCATCTTGGTAGAAGAGTGTGGCAGAGGGAAGCAGCTCATAGGATGATCAAGAAGCAGAGAGGGAGAGAGGCTCACGGGTCAGATACAACATATATGTACTCCAAAGACACGCCCCCAGTGCTCACCTCCTCCAGCCACACCCTACTGGCCTTTAGTTACCACTCAATTAATCCCATCAGGGGATTAATTCACAGACTGGGTTCAGGCTCTCATAACCCAAGGTTCTCCTCTGAACCTTCTTGCATTGTCTCACACATGAGCTTCTGAGAGACACATGACATCCAAACCATAACAACAATGTAAATGCCATGTAAATAGTTGTTATGCTGTGTTAAGGAATAATGGCAAGAAAAGGTCTGCACGTGTTCAGTACAGACACAATTCTTGCAAATCCATTTGATCTGTGACTGGTTTAATCCACAGATGTGGAACCTACGGGTATGAAGGGCAGACTGTAGAGACACATATTACTTGAAATTCTTCCACACCAGAGGTTGGTCTCCTCTCCCCCATTTATTTAATTTTTCAAACATTTACTGACATCAGCGTGGACTCACAGATCTTTATTTTATACACCGGGTTTTAGCCCAATACTCCTTTATTTTGTTGCTTAAATTATTCCAGCTTTGGCTTTTGGGGAATTTTTTTTCCCCCAGCACTGGGGGATGGAATCCGGGACCTCGAGAATGCCAGCAGCTCTCTTTAGAAGCTCTTGTTAGTTCCTGTGTTCCCTTGACTTGTCTCCATCACTGGTGTGTGTGTGGGGGGGTTCTTTGTTTGAGCACACGTTCACCCTTGTTCTCTGCCACCACAAGATGCTTCAGGCACATCTTGTGTGTTTCCTGTCCAAGTCCTAAAATAAGTCATTTCTCCAAGGATTCCACATTGGAATTGTTTGTAAGAAACCAAAATAGGGGCTGGGAGTGGTGGTGCACACCTTTAATCCCAAGGGCTCAGGCAGGATGATTGTGAGAGTCCAAAGCCAGCCCTCAGCAATGGCGGCGAGGCACTAAGCAACTCAGTGAGACCCTGTCTCTAAATAAAAATATAAAAAAGGTCTGGGGATGCAGCTCAGTGGTTAAGAACCCCTGGGTTTAATCCCCAGTACCAAAAAGAAAAGAAATAAGAAACTAAATAGGTTTCTAACAAGCACTAGGTAGGCTAATTTCCAACAGGGCATGGGTGCTTCTAGGCTTTTTCGACTGACAGAGGAAAGAAATACATGAACCCATCTTTATCTCTAGGAGGCCAAACACAAGTTTACACTGATGTCTTCATTTCTAATCCATAGATCATTCTGTCTTTCTCACCCTCCCTCCTTGCCCACTGAACCTACCACTGAACAGTGAGAACCTGGCTCCCACCGTTTACTCTATTGTTTAACTCTAGGGCACACGTAGGGCAATGTCAGAATGCCACCCGTACCCTGTGGGAACTGTCTTTATCGACTGGAGTGTAGCTTTAGCATAATCTCTCTTGACTTTAATCTCACAGATGCTGCTCATTTCCACGTTCACCTGGGTGGTACCTTTCTCCTTCCCTCCTTTAGGGAGGTCTTTGTACCTCTGTGATAGATTGGATGGTCACATTCTGCATTCTCTCTGGTCATCCCCCCACCTTCTTTCACTTAGAAATAGGCATTTACAATCCATCCATGTCTTTTCTTTTGTCATTGAATCATATTCCCCTCGATGGATGTACACAGTTTGTATATTCATTCACTTTCTGGAAACATCTTGGTTGCTTCCAATTTGAGGCGACTACAAATAAAGCTGCTGAAACAATAAATGTTGGTGAGAATGTGGGGAAAATGGTACACTTATACATTGCTGGTGGGACTGCAAATTGGTGCAACCCTATGGAAAGCAGTATGGAGATTCCTCAGAAAACTTGGAATGGAACCACCATTTTACCCAGTCATCCGACTCCTAGGTTTATACCCAAAGGACTTAAAATTAGTGTACTATAGTGATGCAGCCACATCAATGTTTATAGCAGCTCAATTCACAATAGCTAAACTATGGAACCAACCTTGGTGCCCTTCAACAGATGAATGGATAAAGAAACTGTGGTACATATACACAATGGAATATCACTCAGCCTTAAAGAAGAATGAAATTGTGGCATTTGCCAGTAAATGGATGAAACTGGAGAATATTATGCTAAGCAAAATAAGCCAATTTCCTAAAGAACAAAAGGCCGAATGTTTCCTCTGGTATGCAGATTCTAATTCACAATAAGTGAGGGGAGAATAGAGGTATTTTGGAATAGACTGAAGGGAGTGATTCGAGGGGAGGAGGCATGGGGGTAAGAATGATAGTAGAATGAATCGTACATTATTACCCTATGTGCAGATATGGTCACATGGCCTGCGTAACTCTACATCATGTACAACCAGACAAATGAGAAGTTATACTCCATTTATGTATGATGTGTCCAAATGCATTCTACTGTCCATGTGTAACAAATTAGAACAAATTAAAAATCAAAAGCTGCTAAAAACAAGGTAAAGGATTAGGAGCGTTGACTGCTGGATCACATAGATTTAGCTTTATATCAAACTACCAAACTGTCCTCCATAGTGGTTTCACTGTGGCTGGGCGCAGTGGAGCACGCCTATAATCCCATTGGTGAGGGTGGCTTAGACAGGAGGATCATGAGTTCAAAGCCAGCCTCAGCAAAAGCAAGGCCCTAAGCAACTCAGTGAGACCCTGTCTCTAAATAAAATATAAATAGGGCTGGGGATGTGGCTCAGTGGTTGAGAGCCCCTGAGTTCAGTCCCCAGTACACCCCCCCAAAAAAAGAAAAAAACAAGGTGGCTTCACTGTTTTGTTTTGTATGCCACCAGCAACGGATAAGAATTCCTTTTGCTCTGTGTCCTCGTTAGCAATGGACATTGTCAGTTTTGAACTTTGGGCCATTTCAATAGGTGTGTAGTTGTGTCTCATTTTTGTTTTAATTTGCACATCCCTGATGACATATAATGCTGAGGTTCTTCTCATGCTTATTTGCCATCTGTGTCCCTTCTTTGGGAAGTGTCTGTTCAGATCTTTTGCCTATTTTTTAAATTGGTTTGTTTTCTTTTTGTTGATCTTTAGAGTTCTTTGTGTATTTTGAATACAAGTCCTTTTTTCCAAAAATGTGTTTTGCAAATATTTTTCCTCATCTGTGGCTTGTCTTTTCATGTTCCTAATAGTGTCAGTGGAAAAGAAGAGGCTTATTTTGATGAAGTCCAATTTGTCAACTTGCTTTTTCATGAATCCTGGTTTCAGCCTCATATCTAATAAACCTTTGCCTAGTCCAAGGTCACAATAGTTTTACTGGGTGGGGATTGAACCCAGGGATACTTTACCACTGAACTATACTCCCAGCCCTTTTTAAATTTTTATTTTGAGACTGGGTCTTACTAAGTTGCCCAGGATAGCCTCAAGTGAGATCCTCCTGCCTCAGCCTCCCCAGTGTCTAGGATTATAAGTGTGTGTCACAGCTTTCCAAATATTTTTTCCTAGAAAGTTTATAATTTTAAGTTTTGCACTTGAATCTCTTAACTTAAAAAAAATTTTAGTTGCTGATGGACCTTTATTTTATTTATTTTTATGTGGTGCTGAGAATTAAACTCAGTGCCTAAATCATGCTAGGCAGGTACTCTACCACTGAGCTATAACCCCAGCCCCAAATCTCTGAATTTTTTTGAGTTTATTTTTGTGTATGGTTGAGATATATGGATCACAGTTCTTTTTAGCTCTCCTTTCTCTTCTGAACTGCCTTCAGACCTTTGTCCAAAATCAGTTGCCAGTGTGCAGGTAGGTCTATTTCCAGTATTGATCTATTTGTCTATACACCAACACCATCCTGTCTTGATTACTATAGCTTTATAATAAGTCTTGAAACCAGGTTGAGTTAGTTGCCCAACTTTGTTCTTTTTCAAAAACAGGTCCAGAGCAGTGTTGGGTCTGGGGCTCATTATTCCTCATGATTAAAGTAAAACCTTCCTGAGTATTCTGCACAATGCCACTTGAATGATGAATTTTTCCAGTCCGGCTGGTGGAAACAGGCACAATTCCCAGCCCCTGGTGAACATCAGGCCCTGTTCTTAAATCCTCTGGGATCGGCTTTTCCAGCCAAGGGAGGTCTCCTCACACACGCTAAGCACTACTCTGCCGCACACCCTCTGCTCATCCAGGGCTGGCCGCTCTCCAGGACTCTCCTCTCCAGGACTCCGGCCTGCTAACTCTAGTCACCGTGTCCTCCTGACTCTCACCTCCATCTCCTCCTCTTTGGGCACCCCCTCTCCACTCTGCCTTGGTTCCCTCCCTGTGCCACAGTGGGGGGCTCTTGGGGCTCAGCTCATTGGCTCCCCCTCTCTAGGGGACCACTGTTCTTCTCTGCCAGGTGTCCAGTCTCTTGAAACCACTCCTTGGTACACTCCCTCTGGCTGTCTCAGGTGTTTTGAAGAGGGGACAAATACAATCCCAGTTATTCCATTTGGAGCAGCAGCCTGAGTCTTGCAGGTAATGAAGACCTCTGCCTGGTCTTCCTGACCCACACAGGTCTCCTCCCTGAAGGGTCAGACTGCCAGGGTGCAAGAGAACAAGGGCGTCTATGGCAGAGTGAAGGGGAGGAAGCCCAGGGCAGGGGGTGTTGGGGGCATAGGAATAAAAAATAGAAGAAAGTGAACTTGGGGGAGAGAAAGTCCCATGGCTAGAGAGAAGAGGAGCTGGCAGAGGGGTGGGACTCAGAGAAGACCTCAGAAGTTGAAACCAAGGGAGACCCGGGGGTCACCCCAGGCTTCAAGCTGATACATGGTGAGGCTGGGGCTGGGCCTGGAGCACAAACTCGGAACTGCTTGCCATCCTGCCTGCCCTGAGGACCTGGCAATACGTGAAAAGGAGAGAGGGGCCTGTCCGGGGCCCCGTCCAGTTTTGGACACTGTCTGAGGCTTGCAGCCCCCAAGGGGAGCAGCAGAAGAGGACAGATCTGGGTTTTCCTGGAAAGGAGAGCCCCTGTGATGTAAGGGGCTAAGCCCTGGAGGTCTGGTGGGAGTCCCTGCATGGTGCCAAGGCCTGGGTGAGGAGGTGGCTCATGATGGATCCATTGCTGTGTCCCTGAAGATTCTGAGAGTGAGGACCAAGGGGTCCTGTGGTGTCAACTGGGAACTTGCTGAATGTGCACATGCCCAGGCCCCTCCTGTAATGGGTTCAGTGAGTATGGGACAGGGCAGGGCCCTGAGCCCCCAGGTGACCCCATTGCAGCAGGTGTCCTGGGACTCTGTTTTGAGCGGCTCTGCTCCATGCAATGGGTATCTTTCCCCCACAGAGTCTCTGGGAAGCTGGAGGGCCTTGGAAGTCAGGCCCTGAGAACTTTCCAGCCAGGGTCCTGACGGGAGCCCAGGGTCTGGGGAGAGGACAATGGGCAGATGATGGGGTAAAGGCTGGGCAGGCAGGCAGAGGAAAGGCCGAAGAAGGGGGGCCTGTCGGCACCCTTTCAAGTCCTTTTTATCCTGGGCTCCTTCCCATCCCAGATCTTATCTCTGGGTGCCTGTCCCTGGATGGAGCTCCCCCACCCCGGGACACCCCAGAACCCCGAGCAGGAGGAGGGGCAGATCAAAGGGCAGGCGCCTCACAAGGGAACCTGAGATGGCTTCTTTGTCTAGATCCTGGAGAGGCTCTGGCGGAGACAGGATGGACCGGAGCCCTGGGCAGGGGCTGGCAGGGGAGGGGGTCAGTGGAGAAACTGAATCCTGGTGTATTCACTCTGAACAACAGGAAGGGGCTGGAGAGGGGTCAGCCTCCTCCCACCAGCTGCTCTGGCTGGAGGCTTCCAGCAAGGCCTTGGGACATCTGGGTCTGGTTGTCTTCAAGGGCAGGAGGGAACCAAAGGGGGTGGTGGTTTGCACCCCTATTGAGTGTGGATCCAGCTCTCCTTCCCTTTCAGCGGATGGTAGGTTGCCCACACCCAGGAGGGGCCCAAGAGCAGAGCTGGGGTGAGGATAGGGTAGGAACCCCCCACTCCATCCCCAGCCACCCTAACATCCCTGTCCCTCCTGGGAAAGCAGACCAGCCACTTGGGTGTAACACTATCCCGGGCTCTGGGCTCCCCCACATCTGGAGCCCCAGCTGCTGACCCGCCATGGTTGACTGTGAACTCTTCCCCCTGCAGCCCGCCTGGTCACAATAACCAGAGAAGAGCTGAGGGGAGCAGCAGCTGTCTGCTTGGGGGGCCGTCTGGGCCACAGGCGGCGCCAGGGCCCTGTAGGGGGGTGGTGAGGGTTGGGGATCCGTGTTTCACCTGCCTCTATGGTAATTTGGGGCTTACAGTTGGTGTTAGTGTTGGGGTGTGTGTTTGGGATAGGTTTAGTGTTATCCTGATGTTGGTCTGAATTCAAGGAGACCCAAGCCTGGGACCCCCAAACCGTGTACCCCCTAGTCACCCACTGAGGCCAGGTAGATTTCACATGGACTCACTGAGCCAAGCACTGGGGGTTGGCAGGGGTGGGTAACTCCAGGAGGGGTGCAGGTGGGTGCGTGAAGACCTGAGTTCAGCCTCCTGTCCTCCAGGGGTCCTTGCACCCTGCATGCCTCTGCCCCACCCTGGCTCCCTTGGGGCCTCTCCTCTCAGGCCTCCCTCCCGTGTCCACTGCTGAGTGTCCAATCCTTCAGCCAGCACACACACATCAATGTCTCCCAGGTTCCGGGGTCACAAGTCTGGGTGCTGTCCTCAGGCCCTCACTGGCTGCAGTCAAGGTGTTGGCCAGGATGCATTCCTTTCTGGAATTCAAGGGACCAAAGTCATGTGGTACTGGCACAGTTCAGTGAGGAACTAAGGTTCAGGTTTGTGGGCTGCTCTTGGCTCCTCAAGGCCTCTCCCAGGCCCTCTCACCACAGGGAAGGTTATTTCTTTCCACCTAGTAGGTAACTCTGACCTCAGGGAGGGCCTCAGTCCTTCTTTTAAGAACTTTCACTCGATGAAGTCAGGCCCACCCAGAGCACCCTCCCTCTGACAACCCAAAGGCAGCTGGTTTGGGGCCTTCGTTGCACATTTGACTTATTCTGCTGACTGGAAGCTAGTCACATGTCCTGCCTCCACTGGAGGGGAGAGAATTATAGAAAGGAGTCACCTCACATGCCTCTGCCATACCATCCACTAAGAGGCTTTGTCACCTTACTACACCTCCTTCTATAGACTCCTGCCGTCATCAGTCACAGAGACCTGCCAACAGGCCAGGGCAGGGGCTGGGTGTGGACCCTTTCTTCACCTTTGACCCAACAAAGGGCTACTGAGCGTCCCCCAGGCACGCTGAGGGTATGGCAGGTTGACAAGGCTCTGGGACCCCCATCTGCAAGGGGAAGGGCCACTCCAAATGAAGAAGTCACCTTAGATCCTTC
The DNA here is from genome assembly GCF_021218885.2 of Marmota monax. NCBI lineage: Eukaryota > Metazoa > Chordata > Mammalia > Rodentia > Sciuridae > Marmota > Marmota monax. The sequence continues at coordinate 7,809,850 of NW_026694542.1, read as the reverse complement.
GGGGACTCTGGGAAAGCGTCTAAGAGTTGTGGTACTCTGAGCTCCGCCTGGTGGGATTTTGAAGGCAACCGTGGTGGGGGTGGGGAGGGGAAAGGACAGTTCCAGCAAAGCTAATCTGGTGAACAATGTCGCTGTTGATTGCAGGGCCTTAGATGGAGAGATCCGACCACGGCAAGCGAGTGGCTGGGGGCATGGGCAGCTGTGAGCATTTGTGGGGTGGGGAGGACATGACGATGTCTTGTCGTGGACACCTCCGAAAGTCCTGTTTCCTTCTCTGTGCTTGGCACTGGGAGTGCTTTACTGAATCAGCAGAGAGGGGACCTCAGGGATCTTAGTGGGGACAGAGCTACTAACCAGACCATCGATGACATATGGAATATAAGCTGGAAGGAAAGAATGGGGGCTTGTGAGATCAAAGCACCGGCTACCTGACCTAGTGTGGCGAGTCCTCGGTGGGCGGTGCGGGGTGGTGTCAGGACGCAGCCTGGCCCAGGTGGTGCCTCTGGACCACACCCCAGGAGAGAAGTGGTAAGAGGGGCACAGCGCTTCTCCAGCTGGCCACGACGCGCTCAGTCTGAAGGCGGCCTCCTTGTCTCCGATTCTCCCTCTCTCCCCAACAAGGCCACCAGCACAGACTCCTGGCTGCCTGCTTTGAGAATCCTCCCTCCAAGCTGCACCCTATGAAGGGAAGCACCCAGCCTGTGGCCAACCTGCAGGGCACAGAGACTCGCAGCCAGACAGACACCCAGGGTTCCTGGCCGCGGAAGTCCCCTGGGGTGGTTTGCCCTGCTGTGCGGATCTCAGCAGGCCCCAGGGTCCACGGCCCCACGCCCCACGACTTCCCTGTTCTGCTCACCCAGCCCCAGATGTTCTCACACCCCATTGCGCCAGACGCAGCCCCAGACAGCCCCACAGCTGGCCGGCTAGCCTGTGGGACCGCAGGCCTGCCAATAACCCGGGCAGGAGGACAAAGAGGGGACGTCTCAAACAGGTTCCACTCCCTGAGCCAAAGCACCCGTGGTCAGAGGCCTGAGCAAGCTGCCGGGAGGGGTGCTTAGCCCCTCCTCTCCCAGCATGTCCCCTCCCCACTCTGTCCCTATGAATTCATCACTGCCATCCCACTGCCCCAGCCCTCAACCACCTCTGCAGCCTCCTCTGTCTAGACAGAGTCCTCCCTTGCTTCTGGTTCACATATTCATTTGGTTTACAAAAACAAGATACAGGTTTTGCCCTCAAAGGTGCCAGGATCTGGAAGTTCTTTATATTGTCTGACCTTGCTCCTATCTATTCTGACTCTGGCACTGTAGTCCATCTCTATGGCAGATACTGACTGCCCCCCTCTGGCCAGTGGTCCTCACCTCAGATCTCCAATTGCCCTCAGCCTCCCAGCAGAGAAACAGGAAGTGGGTCCAGGAGGAGTAGGAGCAGGAGAAATGGCCTGGCAGGGCCTGGAGGCAGCAGGGTGCAGTGGCGAAGCCTGGGCTCCCAGCATAGCTCCCCGCCCACAAGTCACAGGAGTCACAGGAATCACATGAGTCACACGAGTCACAGACCCCTGGACGGGTAACTGAGTGACTGCCTCCTGTTTGAAAGGTGACAGTAGGCGCAGACGCTACAGCATGTGATACCGGGAGGGTGGAGGAAGGGAAGACCTGCTCTACCAGGGCTGCTGGTGCCATCATGCTCTGGGTAGTGACGTCAGAGCCATGGTGAACTCACGCTGCAGTTGGTGAGGCAGGAGTTAGACACACAAGCACATCAGCAGACAAAACCATCCTTGATGTGACAAGTGACAGAGGAAGTCAAGAGGAGGTGGGGGAGGAGGCAGCCCTGGTGGCTCCAGTGTCCAGAGAGCAGCCATTTACTGAGCTCTGCGCCTGAGTCCTGGGGCACGTTGGGAGGCAGACTTAAAGGTGAATGGACAGACACCAAGAGAGGCGAAGAAGCCAAAGCCACAGGAGCACAGCAGGAGTCCTGCAGCCCCCAGTGGGTGACGGAGAGGAGGGACAGGGCTGTTGAGAGAAGGTTCCAGGGTGGCTCTGTGCGGCCGGGTGAGAAAGGCCCAAGAATGCCAGGCGAGGGGCAGTGGGGAGCCATGGGAGGCTTGGGGCCACGCGAGGGGGCAGTTCCCATGTGGGTTGGGGAGCTTGGCTTTGGCTTCTGTAAGAAGGGAATGGAATGGCTGGGTCTCCAGGGGCAGGGAGCCCAGGGAAGGTCAAGTCCATGTTTAGGAGGAAAATCAGTAGCTCCTGGGGCCTGATGGGACCTGCAGTGGGGAAAAACACTGGCTTCTCCCTGGCAGCTGGCCTGTGGCTCCCTGTCCATTCAACACATTTCCGTGCCCAGCCAGCCCAGGCCAGGCCTTGTGCTGGGTTCAGACAGCGGGGACCAGAGGAGCGGTCTTGCAGAGATCCCAGCCGGCCGGGACAGGCAGACATTAAACTCATGGCAATGGGAGGGCTATGAATTATTAAAGGAGAGGGGGCCAGGGGCTGCCTGCTTTCAACCTGGAGCCCCGAGGGCACGGGCCCTGCCTCCTCCTTCGCATTGGGCTGCCTGAGGTCAGAGCACCAGGCTCTCCCAGGACAGAGGGCTCCCCAGAGAAGTCTGTTTCCTGCCAGTGCGGGGACTGTGGTCTGGCTGCCAGACTCTGCCCATTCCCCAACCTCCTGAGGGGCCAGGACCAAAGGGAGTGGGTCATGTCATCCTGAAACACTCACCAGACGCCCTCCATTTCCTGAACGGAGCTCACTGCTCTGGGGCAGCAGGGTCGCCACTTTATCCTGGAAGCATCTCTCGGGGGTGTGAGCAGGCCAGGTGGGAGGTCCAGAGGGTCCCCACCAGGGCTCAGCCCTCGCCCCACGGCCCTCCCCAGCCCCAGCTGTGGCTGCCTGTGGGGTACACAGTCCCAGCCCTAAGCTCACCCCGCTGCCAATGCCAGGGAGACTGCTGAGGGGCTCAAGAGGCACTGGACAGAGGCCTGAAGTTCACTCTCACCTTTAGGAGGGGTCCTGGGGGGGAGACTGGGGGGTGCTGCAGAACATGCCCAGGAACAAGCAAGGGCTGGGGGGCCTCTGCCCTCGATTCCTGTGGGCTTTTTCTGTCCATTCTGCTGGCTTGAATTTACCCATGAGGTGATGACCCTGGAATGGTCATGGAGACCTCTCCCGGCCCTCACATTGTTCGACAGGGACAATACACTTTGGATAAACTAAGGGTCGGGAGTTACCCCAGGTGAGAGTCTCATGAAACCACAGAGAAGAAATGCCACAACACAGGAGATTTAAGGATGACACTCAGAAGGACTTCCTGGGAGAAAGGGGTATGAACCCGAGTACAGGCCCTGTGTTGGGGAATTCCAGGGCTCATCTGGCTGGACATCAGGAAGGACTGTGGCCATGGCAGTAGAGCAGAGTTTTATCCTGGGCAGGCTGGCCCTCCAGAGATTCAGATGGGGTTTCCCTTCCTGGTCCTCATGAGGTTTGACCCGTGACCTTCGATTAAGCATGAAGCAAGGCCGTTTATCTGTCCTTTCACCCCAGATCATTGGCACTGTGCAGATCCCAGCCTTGATGGGGCCTCGGCAGACACACCTCCTGCAGGAGAGCCGGAGAGTGGGGACAGTTACCACCCTCGAGGAGCTCTTAGCTGGAGGGGTACACAGTTCCTGCCTTCAGGGCTCTTAGCTGAAGGGAGGAGTCACAGCCTCTGCCTCAGGGAAAGTGGATCAGGAGCTGTGGGGAGCAGATACGGCTCAAGCATAGTGTATTGGGGGAGCCCACGGAGGCGGGGAAGCCATGCACCCCTGGCCAGCCTGTGGGGAGACATGTGCCTGGGAGTAAAGGAAGAAAGGCCCCCTGAGGCCTGAGCTCCTGTGGAGGGAGGTGTTCCAGGAGCTGCGCTGGGCGCTCCAGGGTCGGGTCCTGGGTGCTGGTGCTCTGTGCGCAGGGCCTGCGGGGTGTGAGGCACAGGCGTGGTGTGCACTGCGCATGCGGCACATGTGCAGGAGGCACCCTGCCTGGCAGAGGGACAAGCCTGGAGTAGGGAGCCTAGGCACAGTCCTGGCCCTGTGACTCCACACTGGGCCATCTAGAGTCCCCTGCAGGCAGGGAGGAGGTCAAGGGCTACCAGCTTCTCCGCTTCTGTGACTTGGGCGCCAGTGAAACCCAGGAGGCCCTGCATGCCCATCCCCAGGCCTTCCGTCTGCCCTTGATCCCTCCTCACCCTGGCGCCCCAGCAACTGGGCTTGACTGGTGAATGAAGGCCAGGCCAGCTGTCACTGTGACATCCATTCTCCGTGGTGGGGTCTGGGAGCTCCCACCCAGCTCCTGCCCCTCCTCCTCCACCCCTACCACAGCTGGGAACTAGGTTCAGTTTCAGACTTTCATGGGAGCTGAAAGTCTCCCATGGGGCTCATGGTAGCCGTGGGGTCTTGTGAGGTTTTGAGCCTTAATCCACAAGCTGGAAGGAACCAAGGTGACAGGGAGCTCCAGTACCCACTTTCCACTCCCCCTTCCCCCAGGGCTCCAGGAGGATTCCTGGGCCCCAGCACAGGCCAGGAAAGAGAAATCTGCTCATTTGCATATTGCTTTTATCTGATTTGCATATGCTTCCCGGTTGGCCATTTCTAAGCAACCACGGAATTCCAGTTTCACAGGGTGCCCAAGCTTTTCTGACACCTTTTTCTGGGAGCTTGCTTCTCTCCATAGCCCCTTGACCAAGATGCCTAGTAAGAATCAGTACCCCCACCCTCCTTCTCTCTCTCTCTCTCTCTCTCTCTCTCTCTCTCTCACACACACACACACACACACACACACACACACATGCTTACAGTCCTGTTCCTACATAAACCTATATTCACTGAGTTCATGCACAAGAGTATACACAGCTCTGTGCATATGCAAAAAGGAACCCCAGACCCCGTGGTGACAGACACTGATGCACATATGTATACACATATATGTGGCTGCACAGATGCCCATAGTTATGTATTTTCACACACATGCTCAAAATTCACACTCCTTTGTCCACACTCCTATCCACACACTCCCAGAGCCTCTAGTGCATTTTACACGATGCACAAGCACCTACAACTCAGCCTCACACAGAGCCTTGGGTCTGTACGTGGCCCATGTGCTCGGCCTGCCTGCCAGTGAGGTGCTCCAAGTGGCAGATCCCTCCCAGACCCCAACCTGGGCAGGTCCAGCAGCAGCTGTCCTGTGTGAGTGTCTGATCAAGTAGCTACTTCAGAGATTTTACCACCAGTGGGTCCCTGGAATTCCAGTCAGAGTGGCAGTTCTCTGGTCAGAGCTTTGTCTCTAGCCTGCTGTTCCCGTCTCATCTCCACTGTTATTCCTCTTCCTCTAGTTTCCTTCTCTCACTCCCTAAATGCAGCTTCCTTGGGTGATATATGAGCTTTTTATTTTTTTTCCTTCCCCAGTACCGGGGATCCAACCAAAGGGTTCTCTACCACTAAGCTACACCCCCAGCCATTTTATTTTTTTATTTTGAGATAGGGCCTTGCTAAGTTGTTCAGATTGGTCTCAAACTTGCTGTCCTCCTGCCTCAGCCTCCCAAGTTGCTGGGATTACAGGTGTGTGCCATTGAGCCCGCTATTAGTTGTATTTTGTTGCTATAGCATAATGCCTGAGACAACCTAAATCAAAAAGAAAAGAGGTTTATTTGACTTAGTTTTGTAGGTTCAAGGGTATGACACACGCCTCAGCTCACTTCTGGTGAGGACCCTCTCAGCTATTACATCAAGTGGGGAAAGCAATGCTAGGAAGGTTTAGGGTCTTTCTTGCCAAGGGCTAGAGTAAGCAAGTATTAGAATCCAGATTTGAACCTGGCAAGATCTTAACCACTTTGCCCACCTGTCAGCCAAACATGGGGACAGCTCTGGGCATGGGCAAATGTCCAGTCAAATGTTTCTGATATGGCCTCTCTGTACATATCCACGCTATTCACTGTGTCTCTGTAGCAGAGAGGCCTGTGCTCTACCTGGATTCAGCAACTGATGGGATTGAGGGACATCCTGAGAAGCAGCTTCCATAGGCCCAGTTCCCATGACCAATAGAGGTTCACGGTATCCCCTGAGAACAGGACTGCACAAGGGGAGGGCCAGCCGGGACAAGGTCCTGGGGGGTGTGGAACCCTTGTCCACACTGGTCCAGGGGTGCTGGTCGCTCAGCCCCCTCCAGCACATCCATTCAGCATCTCAGTCCAGAGGGCCCTGCTATAGATACTTTCCACTCCACAAGCCACACTGAGTGCCAGGCATCCCTCCCAGGAGGCTGGCCTGGAGTGTACTTCTCAGCAGCCCAGTGGCCCAAGTTCACTACCACCACCTGCCACTCTGCTTTAGGCCAAAAACCTAATGTGGCCCCTCCATCCTACTGAGGAGAGCCATGGGGGAAGTGAGGGTCCAGAGCCCTTACTCCAATGACACGTGGATTTCCCCTTAGAATCTGGACAATGAAGCCAGTGTGTGGCTCCTCCAACTCACAGTCTGGGCCATGTCAGAGGGAGTTTCCTTTCCCTGACCCTCCAGAGGGCTTGGCCATCAGGTGGCTAGGGTCCCAGAATGTTCTATGAGGACCTGGTCCCATGCTGTGTGCCCAGTCCACTCCAAGGAGGGTAGCCCAGATGACCAGAATTCCAGGAGGGACAAACTGGGTGACTAAGAGGCTGTGGAGCTTCCTCTGTTCTTTGGACATCCCAGAGCCTGCCAGGCCTGGGATGGCAGAGTCAGCGAAGCATGAGACGGGGAAGGAGGAAGCAAGATACAAGACTGAGAGGCCTGCAAGTTGGAGCTGATCCTGCCCCAGGATGTCCCCACTGGGGCCCAGCCAGCCCTGGCCATGGAAGGAGTTGGAGTGGGTGACTTGGGACAGGGAGACTTGGGAAAGCCTTGCTGGGGGATGCTGTTGCACAAGGAAGGCTGTCCAGGGCTGGTCTAGCCTTGGGCAGAGGAGGTAAGTCCTGAGCATGCACTAGGAAGCTGGCCACCCTCTTAGGCTTAGGCAGGGGAAGCCTCGAGGATGCTGAGGATAGAGGCTGACTGCACCCCCACCCCCCCAACACACACCCCTCTGGGGACTTCAACATCAACTTCCCTATCTCTGAAAACAGCCCTTGAGGTTTTCAGCTGTCATGAGACAGAGTCGGGGCATCAGAAGTGCAGACATGCCATGTGAGAAAAGCAGCCCCACACTCGTCCGCAGCAGGGACTTCCCTGAGAAACCTCCTGGAGGCAGGGGCATGGAAGGAATGACTTCTGGCTCCCGATCCAGCCTTATGTCTTCGACCCAGGCTTGGAGAACCCGACACCCGAGTCCTGTGGACACTCGAGCGACCAGGGCGGTACCAAGAGGGAACCCATGAACCGGGAGGCAGTGGAAACTTGGGGCGCAGTTCGTGCTTTAGCAGCCTCAAACAACCAGCCTGAACCGCGCTGACCTCCCGGCGGCGGCGCCACAGCGCCCTCTGTTGGTCAGAGGCGGAAGCCTCCTGTTCAGGGCTTCTATAAGGGGCTGCGGGAAACCTGGCTTCTGCAGGATCCTGGCGTTCCCAGGGACCCCAGGAGCCAGCTTCCACTGAAGTGGATATCAGAGCTGGAGAATATTGGGGACTCCTGTGTTAACCCCTAAATTATTATGGGGAAAACTGATGCTAAGACGGGAAATGCTGGGGCCAGGGACTAGACTGGGCTGTCCAAATTTCAGCGAGGGTCAGCAGATCTTAGCCACCCCTACCAGCCATGCTCCCCACCACCACCCCAGAAAAAAACCACATGGAGCCGGCTGCACAAATACAGCTTCTAGGTCCCCCAGTCCCCACCTGTGCCTCCCGCCCTGCTGCTTCTACTACAGTCTCTTAACTATTCTGGGACCTTAGGTCTCCCCACTGATCCCTTCTCTCCACCATCTCTTCTCCACCTCCAATCCCCAGCCTCAGGAGACCACCTACCTCCCTGGCACACCAACCAAATTCTCTCTTGAAGTCTTCTGCGTCCTTCTTATTCTGTCCTGGGGAAATGAAAACTTTAATTTCTTTCTTTCTTTTTTTTTATTAACTTTATTGGATTTTCTTTTTAATTATAAACCGTAGTACTACATGTTCTTTGTAACCCATTAAACAAACCAGAGGTATCTAAAGACAAAATTGATAATCTCCTCTCTCCCTTTCCAGCCCCCTCCCCCTATCCCCCGGGGCCAGGAGCACTGAGAAGCACTTTTCTGCCTCTTTTTCCCTGGGCCACTGCTCAACAGCAAACAAGTCAACAGCAAGATGGCCACCGCCCTGCCCTCATGGGCTTAGAATCTGGGGCGGGGCGGGGGTACATTAAACAGAGATGAATTCTCTGGGGGAAACCGTGGGCTGATGGGTGGCAGTGATGTGGCCTGGGGGAGGGACCAGGCTGCTTCAGGTAAGGTTACCAGGGGAGGGCTCTCCGCACAGCGACACTGAGTGGAGCCTCGATAGAGGGCGCTGAGAGCCATCATAAGAATTCTCAAGGTTAGTCTAAGGGCACAGGAAAGCCACCCTTGGCAAGGAGGGGATATCTATGCATGTGTTGCCCAAGGACATTCAGGTGTCCACTGGGTAGAGAACGGATAGAGAATGGAGCAGTAGCAGCTGCCAGGAGACCAATTAGATAGTTGGGTGGATAGATAAATAGGTAGATTCCTTCTTTTTAAATAAAAATGGGCTTAGACAGCACAAATTGCTCTGCTTTTGTTCTTTGTTCTTCCAGAACTTTCAGGTCAGAACATGCAGTTCCAACCCCAAAGTGGCAGCTGTTTACCCTCTGGGCTGCAGCCCTGCTTTGGAATAGATCTTTTCCTTTTTCCAATTTGAAGGGTAAAAAACACCTCATAACGAGGTAAACACCAAAAATGAAGTAACTTTGGGTTATAGAACCCAAAGTGGAATATAAATATCCATGAGTTCATGCTGATATGCCTATATTATTGAATAAATTAATAGGTGAGGGAGAAGAGACGAATCTGTGCAGAATTCCAAATACATAGATACTTTACTGTAAAGAAGGGGAACATAACTCCTCACTCCTTAACTGTGGGCTGCTCAATAATGACTTCCTTCTAGAGAGTATCCTGTGGAAGAGGAGGGTACTGTGCTAAAGCAGAGGAATCTGACAAAGTACTTCAGCCAGGTGTTCAAGGTCAACATCAAGAATCATAAGTCACTCTAACAGCATGGACCCTTGATATAATGGATGACAGTGGCACTCTAACCTATCCCCAAAATCCATAGCCCCAGCCTATGAGAAAAATATCACACAAATTTCAATAGAGCAGCATCCTACAATACACTTGACCAATACTCTTCCAATTGTCAAGGTCATCAAAAACAACGAAGTCGGAGAAAGGGTCACACACAAGGGGGATACTCAGGAGGAATGATGACTATATGTCATGGGATATCCTGTAATGGATCTTAGAATGGAAAAGGACACTAGGTAAAAATTAAGAAAATTTGAATAAACTATGAACTTTAATTAATCATAATATATCAATATTGACTCGTTAATTGTGGCAAATGTTCCACACTGATATATGTTGTTAATAATAGGGGAAGCTGGGGGTGGGTGGTAGATGGGAACTCTCTGTACTATCTACTCAGATTTTTTTTCTGTAATTGTAGAACTGCTCTCGAAAATAACGTCCATTAATTTTTAAAAATACACAACTCATTGTTGTTTTAAATTGCATTTCCCTGACTCCCAGTGAGGCAGAATCTCTTTTCACATATATCTTCTGTAACCGAATGTTTATGCCACAACCTATTTGTTATTTTTTGTCTTATTGGTTCATAGTTTATTTTTTATAGAAGGGATAGTAATTCTTTGTTACATATTGCAAATATTTTTTCAGTCTATTGTTTATTTTTTATTTTATTTATGGAACCTGTTGTCACACAAATAATTTTTCATAACCAAATCCATCTCTCTTTTATGACTTCTCAGTTCCTTGTCTTAAGAAAAGTTTCCTCATCCCCATGTTAAAGAGTTAGTCTTCTAAATTATCTTCTAATATTTTTAGTTTTTGTTAATATAATTAAGTTTTTTTTAATCCATCTGGGATCTATTTTGTAGGTGGTGTCAGAAGCGAGGGGAGGATTTACCTTTATTTTCTTCCAGATGGATCACTGACAAAACAGCATCATTTACTGAGTAAATTGACACTTCCCCTTGGACAGATGATTCCCTCAAAGATCTCTGACTGTTTCCAGGTGACCATCATCCCTAGTTCTCTATGCTACCTCAACATCCAGTTCAAAAACCCACATCCACCTTCTCAAAAGCTGTAGCCATCTGTCTCCTGTCCACCCATCTGGAACCAACCTTTCCCTCACCTGGCTTCTCATTGAACTTATTAATTGCACATGTAAATATTGAGCCCCTTCTGGGTGTCAGGTGCTGAACCAAAGCAGACAATCCCGGGCTTCCCAGAGTTTACAGTCTGGGTGAACTCCTAGAAGTGGTGAGGGGAGAGAGGAGAACAAAGTATGATATAGTTTAGGGAGCCAGGTGGTGGTGCACACCTGTGATCCCAACAACTTGGGAGGCCAAGTTCAAGGCCAGCCTGATCAACTTAGCAAGACCTATCTCAAATAAATAAATAAATAAATAAATAAATAAATAAATAAAATTACAAGGGCTGGGAGTGTAGCTCAGTGGTAGAGCACCCTAGATTCAATCACTAGTACCCTCCTCCCAAAAAATTGTGTGTGTATGTGTGTGTGTATAAGCTTAAGGGCAGGTGACTCGAGGTACCATGGTGGGAGGGTTTTCCATTCCATTTTAGAAAAACCTCGGGAGGAAGTGATGCCTGAGCTGGGTTGAGCCTCCAATGGTGAGAAAACCAAGCAGCAGGAAGAGGAGGTCCGGCTGAGGAAACAGCATGTCCAAAGGCACAGAAGGCCGGAGGGGGTTGCAAATGACTCAGAGGCCAAATGGGGGGTGAGGAAAGAAAATGAGAGGGCCTTAGGGTGAGCAGGGCCAGAGTACCTATAAATGTGCTAGAGTTTAGTGTCTCGTGAGAAGCAGCACACTGCCATCAACAGGCTACCACCCTGTTCTCACATGCACACCCCACCGTGCCATCAGGTACTTAGTACTTTTCTTTCAATTACTATTGCCCCCAAATAAATTTACTTTAAAGGGACACTTTGTATCATAAATGGAAAATCAGCATCCCTTGCCATAAATAAAATAGAAGAAAAGTCTTAAAAAGAAACATGCTTCTATTAAAATTTAAAATTTCCATCTGTATTATTTAAAAAGGACTCTTCTAGCTAAGTCACACATACCTCACTTCAGGAAACACAGGCTTGGCAGAACCAGGGCTCTGGGGACCCAGCTGCCTGGGTTCCAGTCCCAGCTCTGGGGAGTTCTAGCTGTGAGTCCTTGGGAATGTTTCTCATCTTTCTAAGCCTCAGTTCTCTTCTGTAAAATGTGGCAATAATAGAACCAGCCTCCTTGGGCTGTGCAGTTAAATGACAGAATTTGAGCACTGTTTAGTGAATCTGCTCTGGCAACCTTGGGGCTACAGAAAGACTTAAAAGCAACTGAACCAGGGGAGAGATACCATCTCTCCTGCTGGCTCTCAGGGTGGATCTTAAAGGGCCGGGAGAGACTAGTCCAAATGCTGCTGTGGTCCTCATAAGCAATGACGGAGTCCTGCAGCCTGCCCTGGGGAGGAGAGGGTGCAGTTGATACGGGGGAGGAGGTGGGGTGAGAACAGAGACAAAGCTAGAAAGGAGATTCTCATGAGGGGCAGGTGGCGCCCTCCCTGCGGTGGAACACAGGGGTCTACAGATTGTAAGAATGAATATGACAAGTATAACTTGGCTTATCTTGAGTTAGGACTGAGTCTGGAGGCTGCTGACTTCAGACCTGGCTTTCAGGAATGAAAAGTTTGTACCCTGGCTGAAGTCAGGCCTCCCATGAGCCGGTAAGTCCCTGAAGCAGGCAAGGCTGAGTTTGCATGAGTAGGTGTGGGCAGCCACACTCCCACAGTGGCCCAGGGTGAGCCAGAGGCAGAAAAGCATTATCCAAGTGGCATCCTTCCTGCTGCCTCTCGCTCTTCTAGGCTCTTTGTGGCAGCTGACCGCACCAAGGAGCAGCCCAGGCTAGGGCTGATTTCAGGCTGCGGCCACACCCAGAATCCTTCCCCTCCCCGCCATTTAAGAACTCTGGGGATTGGGGCACCAAAAGGAATCAATCAGGACCTCAAATAATTCAGAGGGAGAAAACAGGAGAGCCTTTCCTCTAACCTCCCTGTTGTTCTTAACTATCACCGCCGCCCTGTCTCTTCCTCAAAGCTCTTAGATTCTATCCCGTCTCTGATGGCATTTTAAGTTTCTAGATTCCATTTCCCCACTAGAAGCCCAGGTCAGTGCTGCTATGGGGAGTCCTTCTACGCCCACCTTGCTTGATGGGGTTCCTGGTAAGCAGGAAGCCTGTGGAGCGCAGGTCGCTGTTCTCCTGTGAGCCGCCAGGCGTCACTACTAGCCTGGAAATAGGAAGCGCCGCTAGGCTCGTCCGGACGCCCCGGGGACAGTCTGCCCTGCGAGCAGCTGGAGAGCCTGGGTAGGTCTACTAGGTGGCCCCAGACGCCCTGGAGACAGCTGCCAGTTGGCGTTATGGGCTCAATGTCTATCGGGAAAAGAAGGACAAGTGCGACCTGAATTCGGGCTGGTGTGGCTGCCCCTCTTGAGGTAAAGCCGGTGGCCACCGGTCAGGAGAGCGTGCGAACACCAGGGGCGCCTTTCCTCTCCGCCCACCTTGCGCCCCCTTTGGGTGTCCTCAGTGCACCGGAAGCGGGAACTTCTGGCTGAAGATGGTTGTAGTGACCTTTTTCACAAATGAACAACCCGAGGCTCAGGGAGCCAAGTTGCATGAACCCCTGTCCCCCTCCGGCCAAACCTGTTTCCACTGACAGCTGCCTCCCCAGGTGCACCAGGGCAGGAAGGCGACACTAGGAAATCTGAATTAGTACATGAATGTGAGTATAACAATAGCCAACGCAGCGGTTACTATTATTACCAACATGGGGGCACACAGAAGTTAAGTGATTTTGCCTACGACACCCTGGCAAATCTACGACGGGGAGGAGGTAATCTGGCTCCAGAGATCAAGTGCACAACAAGGCCTCCAAGTCTCTGAGTAGGACGCTTTTTTTTTTTTTTTTTTTTTTTTAATTTTGAGATCGGGTCTTGCTAAGTTGTTTTGGGCCTCCCCAATTTGCTGAGACTGGCCTCGAACTTGTGATCCCCTTGCTTCAGCCCCCGGAGTCGCTGGGCTTACAGACGTGCGCCACCTCCTCCAGATACACCCTTCACTCTTGAAGAATACTTGTGAAGCCACACTGTGTGCCCGGCAAGGGCAAGCAGGAAGGGCTTGAGCCCCACGCTCCTACGCCGGATAAAGGAGCGCGCAGCGCCTTCTCTCTCAAGTGCCCGGCAGGTGGCGCACTGACCCCATTTCCCTCCGCCCACCACACCCGCACCGTCTCTCCGTCGCCCCCTGCACAGCTGCTGTTGACCGCAGCGACTTGGATCCAGCTGACAGGTGGCCAAGGGAGCAGCCACTGACCTGGTGCCAGGTGTTGGCTCCCTGCCAGGTGCCCTGTTGTCTAGCGACCTCGCTCAGGCCCTGTTTCCTCCCTCGTGTGCTTCTCATCTCCCAAGATGCTGAAATGTAACAGAAAAGAACGGGCATGACTCCTTTTGTTCCGTGCCTTGCTGTTTACAAATCGCTTTCCACCAGTTACATCCAGACAAAAGGCCAGGGAGTGGGATGTGCCCAGGAGAGTGCTGACTCTCTTACCTTTCCCACATCCTCACCCCATGAAATGAGCAGGATGATCCCCCTTTGCAGATGGAGAAGCTGAGGCCCAAGAAGAGGAGAGACTGTTCCAAATCACTGAAGTGGATCTCAGAGCCAGACGCCTAATGCAGGGCTGCAGGACTCCACTTCTCCTAGGAGAAGGTCCCCCCTGGCTGGTGAGATCCTATGCAGACAGGAGGATAGAAAAATGACCTCTCAGGACTGAGGTGTGCACAATTTGGGACGTTAACAGCTTCCCTTGGGGCCAGGAATTCCCTGCTGCCCCTCTGGTTCCCTTGTCCCCCACTGGGGTGTCTCCCCTCCCCTTCCCTCTGGTGGCTCTGGTGGCCTACTGCACACTCCCTGCTGGGCTGGCTTTTGCTTGCTCTTCCCACCTCACCCTGCATGGACTCTCCAGGCTTCCACACTGGCCAGTCTTGTCCCTCCAGGCTGAACTCCACTCTGCACCTGCTATTCACTGCACCTGAGCACCCTGAGCACCTTACAGGCCATCTATTCAGGATGGGGCTACACATTCTCCCCCACACCTGTGTTCCCTGGGCCAGAGAGCTGGGGGCCAGCTTTGACCCTTCAACTCTCATGTCCTGTGTTTCCACCCGGTAGACATCTTTCAGGGCCATCCTTTCCTGTCTCCTCTGCTTCCTGACACCCCTGCTGTCTCTGTCCTAATTCAGACTGCCATCACCTCCCAGCCTCCAGCTTCACCTCTCAGCTTCACCCTTTGCACTGTTACAGGAACCATCTTCCTGGTGATCCCTCTAAAGGAAACATCTGACCCTGTTTGCAACTCACAATCACAACCAAAACAGATGCCTTCAATCACAGAATGAAACCGCAAACCCATACCCCAACCCGTAAAGCCCTGGGCTCTCAAGCCCCTGCCCCCCCCCCCCGCCTCTGGTGGCCTTGTGTCCTCTCTCTGTCTTCACCATGCTCACCTTCTTTCAGCTCCTCCAAAGTACTAAGCACTCCCTGGGCTCAGGGTCTCCACCCGTGTTGTTCCCTCTGCTGGAAGGCGCCACTCTGCTCTCTGGCTGACTCAGGCTTCCTCATCCTTTAGGCCTGAGTCAGTGAGGACCCCTCTTCCTATCTCTCCTGGAACTTGCCTTTCTTCTTCCTTTGTACCACTTGCCCATCTCAGGGCTCATGTTTTCATGTGCTTTGCTATTTCATCTCTGTCTCCTTCACAGCCCAAAGTCTCCATGCAAATAAGGACTGCAGAACAGTAGAGACCTTTGGCAGCTGCACCCCACACCCAGCCCAGGACCGGACATAAAAGTAGACACTTGATAACTATTTGTGGAACAAATGAGTCTTTCATCCCATCCACCTCAGAGCCCCACTCCCAGGCTTGCTTTTATCTCTGGCCTTTGCATGAGCTGCTTCCTCTGCCTGGAAGGTTCTTTCCTTCCCCTCCCACCTGAGCTGATCCACACATCATTTCAGACTAATCTCTCTGGGATCCGAGCTTGGCCTTTCATTTGAATTAGGGTTTCCCTCTAGGCCTCCCTAATACCTATACACAGCGCTCTATCTTAACACTTTAAAATTGCAAATTGCCAGCTAAACATGAGAGATTATCAACAATAATGATCTCCTTTCACCCGCCCTCCCAGACCTCTCCTCTCCGGCTGGCTCAATGGCATCTACTCTCTGCCTTTCAAACCATTGGGAACCCCATTTCCCATTCATTGGCTAAGCACTGAACAGGTGCCCACTGTGTTGTGTTCATTCCAGGAGCACTGGGGAGGCGGGGAGGAGGGAAGCCATATAGGCAGGATACTTCCAGCCATGAGAGAAGCAGGGGAAGGCATCAGAGATGCTAAGCAAATGCTCCAGCCAACCCTAGTGGATACAGGGTGAGACTAGTGCATTCATACCTTCCTCTTTAGATGAGCTCCTACTGTGTGAACTGCATGGTGGGGGAGAGGCTTGAGGGACAGAGGATCCTGAGCCTGAAAGGCAGGCAGAGCTGTGTGATTCTGCTTGGTACACAGCGCACTATGCCTACAGTCTTTCTTCCTGCCCTGGGAGCAGCTGGAGGGACCAAGGTTGGGTGAAGTGGCTGAAGAATCTCAACTACACTGGGTGGGTGGTCACTTTTCTGTCTCTCCCTTGCTGGGTCTCTCTGCTCCTTTGTGTTGTGGCTGACACTCCCTACACTGGGGTTTTACCACAATGAGGTAGGGTCCAGGGGCCACTTCCATCCATATCCCACATCCCCTGGGTGGGGTAGGGGCTATAAAAACACAAAGTCCTAGGTCCCCACCTCCATGGAGGTGGCACCTTAGATTTTGCATGGCATTCACCCTGCACTGTGCCTGCTCTGGTGGGCACACTCATGCCAAGCATGAGACCCTCTGGAGTTCCTGGATCGGCCCCACCTGCCTTCCTCGCCCCTGGACACCCACTCCTCCTGGGATCCTTTGGTGGTTCTCTTCCTCTGCCCATCTCTTAAATGCCAGCACACCCAGGGCACCTCCATCCAGGCCTGCTGCTCCTCTAGCATCTTCCACACTCTAGGCTCAGCTTTCTCCTGCTCTTGAATGGCCCAAAGCTCCCAGAATTGGCATGATCAAAGCTGACTCCTTCACCCGCCTCCCCAGGTCCCACCCTCCTCCCTCGCCTGTGGTGCCCCCTCACTGATCATCCAGCTTGTCACCCAAGCCACAGAAGTGGGCAGCAGGCTTCACTCCCTCTCTCCCCTCCCCCACCTCAGCATCAACCCAGTCTGATCCCTTTGCCTCCAAAAGATGTCTTCCACCTCCCCACCTGCCCCAGACCAGTGCATGCATCTCCTGATTGAGTCTCTCCCCTTCTCTCTCCCTCTAGCCTCTCCTCTTTCTAATGAATTCTCAAAAAAAAAAAAAAACTTTCTAAAATGCGAATCTGGTATCATCACCAGCCTACTTAAACATTTTCAAAGGTGCCCCATGGACAAGGGTCCCAACCCCGTTAACTGACACGTAAGCTCCTCATCATCTGACCTGCCTCCCCTCCTCCCTCGGGGCTGTAGGAACAGCAAGCAGGCTGCTTCCAGGTCTAGCCTCCAGACCTGTGATCACTCAATGCCCCTTGCCAGGAATAGCCCTTGTCTGGCCAAGACACCTCCCCACAATCTCATGACACCTTCTCCAGAAAGTTGCCCCTGACCTTCCTGCCCCATCCCTCCCTTCCTTAGTGATCCGTATAATGCCCTGTGCGAGGATCTGGTATTCTATTCACCACAGTGGGTTATACCTATTAATTTTCATGTCTCTATTCCACACTAGTCAATGAGATCCTTGAGGGCAGGGATGATGTCCCATTCATCTCTGATTCCCAGCCCCTGGCCTGGTGCCTGGCACTGAGGACAGGCTGAGCCGGTGGTTGATGGATGAATGCAGAGCAGAAACTTGAAGGAAGTGAGAGCCAGAAATGACCAAGAGGGGAGCGAGGGCAAGCCTAGCAGGAGAAGCAGCCCAAGCACATGTGTGGGAAGTAGAAAAGCGAGAACTTCCATTTATTGCACTCCTACGACTACCCGCCAGCCAACGCGCCTGCACTTTGTTTGCACATTTCATCTCATTTTGTTCTTGCAACAACAGATCAGGAAACTGGCATCAGAGAACCAAAGTAACCTACCCAAGGTCACACAGCAGGTCCAGGTCTGGAGTGGAATTTAGAACTGTCTGGCCTGAAAATGGAGCTTTCTGCTCAGCCACACTGCTCTCCTGGGGGGACAGGACCTTCTGAACTGGACAAGGAGTGGGCTCAGCTATGCCTCTGCCTAGCTGAGCACCGGAACTAGCTGCCCACGCTCAGGCTGACAGCTTCTTCCTTTCAGCCAGACTAGAGGCTGAGAGGCCAGACATGGATTTACCTGTTCCCTCCTCCCCTGGCTTTGGGGGTCTTTGACTAGATGTAGACAGGCCCCCACCACCGCCAGGAAGAGCTGCTGCCTAGGAACCTAGGGTGCCTGGAAACACAGGGGGCTCTGTGATGCTGTCTTGGTTCTGCAGAGTCTGTCTCCCTCTTCAAACTTGGCCCAGGCTGGTATTAAGATTCATCTGCATTCCCCGTGCACCTGCCTGGCAGATGGTGGGGGAGGAGGCTGGGTGTGTGCTGGGGGCTGCAGCCAGGGACCAAGCTGGACCTCAGAGGGCCATAGGGAAGAGTGCATGCCCCCCAAACCCAGCCCAGGCTGGAACCACTCCAAATGCTGGGTACCTCCTCACCCTCACAGCCTCCAAGAGGTACCAGGGCTTGACCTTTTATTTTGCTAAAGACTAAAAAACCCCTAAATGTCAGGCAGTGGGGATGATGGAGGATAGGCCCCTGCCTTTGGGAATCTAATATGAGGGTCTTAGTTCTTCCTTCTTGTCCTTCTGCAAACCTTTGCAGAGACCAAAGATCCAACTAGAGCCTCGGGAATCCCTCTCAACTTGGTGACCCCTCTGTGTCACAGAGAGGGTAAGTAGTGAACAACAGAGGGACAGCCTCCCGGGAGGCCTTGCCCACCTCATTCCCCTACTTCTCAGGAGGTTTAGCCTTGCCCCCTGTCCCAGAATCCAGCCTAGTGCCTAGTGATTAGGACCCCAGACAAACGCTCCTCAGTTATTACTAAGGTCTAGTGATACTCCCAGGTCCTCTAAGAAGAAACGGAATGCACCGTGATAACAAAAGGAGTGAAGGCTAGACACTTAGAAGACTACAATAGGAAGATGTCCTCTTAGAATGGGTTTGGAAAAAATTATCTTTCCAAATTCCAGGACTCAGGGTTGGGGGTAGGGCAGCAGATTTCTGATGCCTGCTTTGGGAAAACAGGTTCCTGACAGAGGGGTTGAAAAGGTATAGCCCTTACGCCTTGCTATCACCCTCTCTGTTCCTTTCCCAATTACTCCGCCCCACATCCTGCCCCCTTCGCTGGAGAGCCAGCGTCCTCGGTCCCCGAGCTGTGGGCCGGCAGGGGAGGAGTTAACTCCGGAGGTACCGACTGGGCTCACCGTACCTGCCGCCGCCGCCGCCGCCAGTGGGAGGGACGAGGAAGCCGGAGCCGCCTGGGCGCCAGGAGCGCTCCAGTCCGGCGGGGCGCAGCGCGGGGAGCGGGCGGCAGAGGCTCAGCGCAGCCCGGGGCGTCCGCCAGGGGGCGCGCTGCGACGGGGCGGGAGGGGCCGTCTGGTCTGGGGAATTAGCACCGGGGACGGGCGCGCGCGCTGTGGTCCCCAGCACATCTGGGCGAGAGACGAGCTGCTGGAACCCAGAGGGGCGCGGAGCGCATATTTAGAGCCGCGGAGCCGCTGGAGCCCTTCGAGGCGCTCGGGGCACACATCTGGGACCTCGAGCGGGGAGGCGCCGGGCACAGCTGGACTCGGTGTGGGGGGCGGCGGCTGTACAGCTGGACCGAAGGGGGCGGGGTCGGTCCTGAGAGACTGGCTGAGGGGAGGGCCGCGAGCCGCCAAGGACTGGAGCATGGGACGGCGCGCCTAAAGGAGCAGGAAGGGGAGAAAGGGGCCTGGGACCCCGAAAGGAAAAAGAGAGGAAGGCGGACAAGAGCAGAAGAGGACGATGCAACTGACTCGCTGCTGCTTCGTGTTCCTAGTGCAGGGCAGCCTCTATCTGGTGAGTGGTCCGCGGGGAGCTCCGCGGAGGGGCGGGGGCCGGAGGATCGGGGGAGAGCGCGGGAAGCTTCTGAGCCCTGAGAAAGTTTCTCCCTTCCCCCGGTATCCCAGGGATGGAGGGGAAGACTGGAGGCTGGGGGAGAGGGCGGGTCCGAGGCCGGAGACTGGACAGATAGGGTTAATAGGGGCGGGGAGAGGGTGCTTGACTGGCCCACCCACTCCGCGGCTGGTGGCCGGAGGTGCGACTAGCACTAGGGAAAAGGCCTGGAGCCGGGTCGCCAAGGGTTATCCGACCCCTTCCCGGCACCCTGAGACGCGCGGAACGAGGATGGAGGGGTAGGTGTGGAGCCCGTGACCTGCCAGGTCAGGGGACACGGGTTTCTCCCCTGACCTCTAGGACCCAGAGAGCCCTGGGTTCTGGGTGCTCCAGCGCGCGGAGACGGTCCAGGCAGGGGGCGGCCCCTGCGTCCCTCCCTGCCGCCTTCCCTCCCGCTCCCTCCCTCCTCGCCTGTTGTTTTCCTCTCCTCTCCTGGCTGCGCGCAGCCGGAGCCCCACAGGACCTGGGCAGGCGGCTCCCGCCCCGGGCGCTCGCGGTAGATGAGTGGAGCGCCCTGAACCCGCTCCCCGGGCGCTGTCTCGCGGCTTCCCGGCGGCCCAGGACGCAGAGAACCCCACCCCCGACCCCAACCCAGGCTTAACTCCCCTGCTACTCTTAGCCCGACGCCCCCCGCCCCACCCCGCCCCAAATCCATCCTGGAGAAGCCTCAGCTGCACATCTGGATCTGCCTCTTCTCTCAAAATAATAATCCCCTCTGCCAGCACCCTCGTTCCACTGTTGGAAGAGCCCTTCCCTGCTTAGTCCTTACCTGCGGCCCTTTCAGCTGTGACCCCCAGGGTCGAGTACATGCAGGTGAGCAGCCCTGAACCGAGCCCCTGGAGTCTCCCTTCCCGGATGTTCCTGAACCCCACCAGGGACCCTGCCAGGCAGGCCAGCCTTGGCCTTGGGGCAGAGATGGGCTTGGCCACAGCACAGTGGCAGGCCCTTCCAAGGCCATAACAAGGGGTAGGAAACCCCCAAACTGCTTTGGATATCCACATCCAGCAGCCCCATCCCATTATCACCATCAGACCCACACATTGCCGGCTGAATTTGTGTCCCTGGGGCTGGTGGCAGGCAAATGGGTGAGAACTCTCAAAAACTAAACAAATACACAAGCAGGCCACTGCCCTCAGGAAATCTTCTAACCTCCCTGAGTGAGGCCCTGCAGAGCTGCCAAGGACCTGGGTCAGGCCCGCTCTGCTGGCTCTCATCACTCCTCCAGGAAGCCTCCCTGGGTGCTGCCTGTCACCTAACTGAGCCCGCAGAGGCAGGTCCAGGCCTGGCAGAGTTTTACAGGACATTTGGACTGGGAATGGGGCTTGGATAAAATTCTTTTTTAAAAGACATCTGGTCTGTGAGGCTGGGAATACATGGCGTAATAGGAAGGCTGACCCTATGTGACCTTAGCCTTGTTTGCTCTGATGTAACCTCTGAGCCCTGATGTCCTCTGTGAAATGGGAATAATCAGAACTCCTACTCATAATGCAAGTAACATCTTGGCATGTCATCATCAATGTTCCCCAGAGAAGTGTTTGGCTTTCCATACCCTAGGCCATCCTGGGTGTGGCACTCCCTTCCCGTCTCCCCCTAGTCCTCCTGCCAAAACCTACGCTGCATTTATTTGTACTTGACAGAGAATTTCACTGGATTCTGTGTTCTTATTTCACTGACTGTTGGCTCTTTTTGCATTGAAGAGTAGTAGTTATCCTAGGTTAGGGACGGTGTTTTACCCAACAGGCTAGGAAAGTCCCCAAAGGCAGGAACTGTTCCCCTGTCTACTAGAAGACCCTAGGTTAGTAAGGGGCTCCCCTAGCTGACTCGGGGCTCTTTGAGGGCAGAGAATGTGCCTCTAGGACCAGCCTGGGTGTTTCACAGAGGCAGGCAGGCATTGTACCTCTTCCATCAGACTAGGGGATTTTGCCATCAGATGGGACTTTTCCAAGATCAGCAGCTGAGTCTACCCCATCAAAGTGGGACTGCCTAGGGCAGGGCCTTGGGTCTCTGGTGCCATAGTCCACTAGAAAGAATTTCTGACAATCCTTCCAGATTTGAAGGCAGGACAGTAGGGAGAGGTTGTGGGAATGACTTAAGTGTCCAAGCAAGAGATGGGACCATCATTCAAGCCACAGTCATGCTGACCCCAGCATAAATGGGCACCTTGCAGGAGCCCCTCAGCCTGAGTCAGAGTCGAAGGAAAAGACAGGGACAGAGATAACACTGTGGTAGGGAGTGGCAGACCAGAACTCCTGGGTTCTTTGGGTACAGAGCTCTCACTGTCTTTCCAACTCCCTTCCATAGGTCATCTGTGGCCAGGATGATGGTCCCCCTGGCTCAGAGGACTCTGAGCATGATGACCATGAGGGCCAGCCCCGGCCCCGGGTGCCTCGGAAGCGGGGCCACATCTCACCTAAGTCCCGCCCCATGGCCAACTCCACTCTCCTAGGGTTGCTGGTTCCACCTGGGGAGGCTTGGGGGGTCCTTGGGCAGCACCCCAACCGCCCAAACCACACCCCACCACCCTCGGCCAAGGTGAAGAAAATATTTGGCTGGGGTGACTTCTATTCCAACATCAAGACAGTGGCCCTGAACCTGCTCGTCACGGGGAAGATAGTGGACCACGGCAACGGGACCTTCAGCGTCCACTTCCGCCACAATGCCACGGGTCAGGGCAACATCTCCATCAGCCTTGTGCCCCCCAGCAAAGCTGTGGAGTTCCACCAGGAACAGCAAATCTTCATTGAAGCCAAGGCATCCAAAATCTTCAACTGCCGGATGGAGTGGGAGAAGGTAGAGCGGGGCCGCCGGACCTCCCTCTGCACCCACGACCCAGCCAAAACCTGTTCCCGAGACCATGCGCAGAGTTCAGCCACCTGGAGCTGCTCCCAGCCATTCAAAGTCGTCTGCGTCTACATTGCCTTCTACAGCACAGACTACCGACTGGTCCAGAAGGTGTGCCCTGATTACAACTACCACAGCGACACCCCCTACTACCCCTCTGGGTGACCCTGGGCAGGCCACAGAGGCCAGGCCAGGGCTGGAAGGACAGGCCTGCCGGTGCAGGAGGCCATCTGTCTGGATGCTGGGCAGGGAAAGGGATGGGCCTCAAGGCAGGGAGGGGGGTGGAGAGAAGGAGATGCCAGGTGGGGCCAGGACCAAGTCTCTAGTGGAGGGGAAGGGTCCCCAGTGCTGGCCCCAACCCGAGGTTGTGGAGCTACTGGAACCCAGGAGCACTGGAGGAGGAGTGGGCTCTGGGCACCCTACAGGGCTTCCCATTGAGCCGAGGCAGAGGCCAGCCCTGAGCAGGCAGATCAGGATGGTCCCAGATCAAGTCATGGAGAAGTCCCTGGCTCCCTCCTGGCCATCCTGAGAGAAGATAGCATCAGGCGGTGTGGGGGGGGGGGTCATCAGTGGATGCACCAAGTAATAGCTCGGGATGGCTGGCTGAGGCAAGGCTTCCTTGGAGCCCATGGAAGGCAGCTCTAGCCCCTTTCCTGCACAGAGAACAGCAGGAGACTCAAGTGGTCACCAGGAGGGCTTTGAGGTTTGGACAAATAGACCATCGGCCTGCAGCCAGCCACCCCTTTCCACAGTGCCCTCTCCTGCCAGCACTCTGCTCTCTCACCCACCCTCTTGCTGATAGCACACCATTCTCAAACTGAGGACGGTGGTGGTCCTCCTAGCACTAAGGCCATGGGTGGAAGACCACCTGTGTGCTGTGTCCCTCCTGCACTGCACCCCCTTCTGAGAGTGGTCCCTCAATAGTCAGCCCCACCTGTCAGACTGCACCTCTCCTGATAGGGACGAGCCTGGGGTAGGACGGAGGGCATGCTGGGTCTGTTCCCTAGTGTCTGTCTGTGGGCGGGGGGGAGGGGCGGGAAGTCTCGTGAAATCACCTGATTGTCAACTTCCTTGTGCAGAGTCTTGTTCTTGGAACAGGGAATAAAGCTTTCCCCCAGGACACTGCATTCTGAGTTGTCCAGGGAGGGGTCCCCAAGAGTCCCTGGTCTGGTCAGCATTTCTCAGGGGCAGCAGAGCCTCGAGGCTCCATCAGCTGCTGGAGCTGGTGTTCGCTGAGGCTCCAGGGCTGCCCTCTCCAGGCCCCTTTCCAGGCCATCAGATCCAGCACCGGAACCAGAGTGACTACCCCATGCTTGGTGCTCATGGGGCTGGGGGTGGCCTCTGCAAGAGCAGCTCAAGGAGGAAGAGCTGGCGGGTGGGATGGGCCAAATCAGGAACACCGTGTCCTCCCTGAATTGCCACCCAGGCCAGCCCTAGTGTCAGAGGACCAGTAGGTCCTAGCCCTGCCATTAGTTTTCTGTGTGGCCTTGTTCATTGTCTTCTCTGGTCTCTTTCAGTTTTAACAGGAGAGGTCTGCCCAGACCAGGGGTTCTTAAATGTGAGTGGGCATCCGAATTACCTAGAAGGTCGTGACCACACAGATTCCTCGGTCCTAAGGATGGGGTGGAGTGAAGGACAAAGGGGACTGAAGGCAGCCATTCCCTTCTCCCAGCCGGCAAGCCTCAGAATGGATGGTTGCCCATGACTCCCTACCAGGAAACAGGTTGGCCCTTTAGGGGATCAGTGAGGGGAAGGCTAGAGCCTCACCCCACTCCACCCTGTCCCCTGTCCCTCTGGAGGTCATTCTGGGTCTGCTGTCTTGGGAGGTCAGTGCTCAGGTTCCCTGGATCCCTTTCGGCAGTGTCACCACAGTGGGGAAAGACCTGTACAAGGACGCATGGACCCACCACCCCTGGCCTTTGCTCCTGCCCAGCAGCACGGAGCTGCCGCACACTGCAGCACAGAGCCATGGGGGCTTAAGAGCCACCTTGGTGCAAACCCACCTTGTGTGAAGTGACCCAGAAAGAAGTGGCTTGAGCTCATGTTCCCATTCTAGCATTCCCTTACCCCCTGCTTCCTGGGGCCGCCTCTCCTGAGCCAACTTGAGACACACAAGCCTCTCCAAGCCTCTTTCTCCCTCTCTACCCTGTGGCCAGGTGCTGAGAGTTCAGAGAGGCTCAGGGACAGGAGGCTTGGCACTGCTGGAATCTGGAGGTACTTCCACCTACAGATGCCCTCCAGACACCAAGGAGGACCTCGCATCATGCTGTGGGGTCTGGAGGAAGACAGGAAGGAGCCGTGGGGCTGTCCCCAGCTCCCAGTCCTGTGTGGCGGCTGAACTCTCAGCAGGACCTGGGGGCGCTCTGACCCACCCCCTCCTGCTCCTCTGCTCCTGCAGAGAGCCAGATGCTGCCGACAGCTGGAGGGCTCGGCCTTCCTGGCACACAGTTCTGCCTGCACAGGGGGTGGGTTCATTTTAATAACTTCATTTCACCCTCATGCACACTGCTGCCTCGTTCCTCCTTTCCTGCCTTCCCGGGCAACCACGCTGTTCTTCTAGCTTGAATTTTGCTAACAGACTTCATTCCCAATCTTAGTTCTTTGGAACAGGCCTCTGGTCACTACTATTCTTGCCAGATATATCCTGAATCCTCATATATTCACAAGAGTAACAGGTCCACTCAACTTACCAGGTCTAAGAAGGCAGCTACCTCTGTCCTTGAGGGCAAAGTCTATGACTTCCCCCACCGAGATGGACCCCAGCTGGAGTTCAGAAAGGCTCAGGGATGTTCACCAGGCCATAGGAGGGGCCCTCCAAGTGGTGTGACCTCCCACCCCAGCCATTCCCACACTTATGGGAATGTTGGTTCCTCTTGAAGGAGCTCATCTTCTCCGCATTGAGAGAGTCCAGGGCCCACCTTCACCCCAACCCTGTGGCTTCTCCATACCCCCCACCCCACCTGAAGCCCTTCAGGGCCATCTGAACTCTCCTTGGACTCTTCCATTCTGCTGGTCCTGTCTTGCTCCCACATCCATTCAGTCTCCCCCATCAGAATGGAGCCCCTGAAGCAAGCCTACCAGACGAGGGGCTCTTTGAAGACATGACTGCATCCCCCACTCTATCAAATTGGGGAGCACCTGGAGTCAGGGGCTGGGCTGCCTTCATTAGATTAGGAAATTCCTGAGGCCAGCATCTGTGCCTCCCTCGTCAGACTGAGTGCTCCCTGAGGGCAGGGACCCTTCCTACTGAGGGTCCCCGGGTGGAGGCCAAGCCTCCCTCATCAGGCTGGAGTCCCCCCTTCGATGCCCAGAACCTCACTATGGAGGAAGGGAGAACGGCTCGCTCTTTTCTAAGCAACAGGACACATGGAGGCTGCCTCTGCCCTTCAGCTCTGCACAGAGGCACTGCCTGGGCCTCGCTGTTCCCATCTCCAGGGTGCACCTTCTCAGCTGTCTGCAGAGCCAGCAAGAGGGAACGAACACGTGTCAGGTCAACTGGCAGTGATGCTGAGTCCTCCTCTTGACGGAGCTTAAGGCAAAAGTGAATGGGTGTCTGGTCCCTCCATTCTCTTCCCTGAGATGAGCAAGCAGGAACTGAGTCACCCCCTCCCCATCCTTGGCAGGAAAGCTGATGACCTTGCATGTGGCAGACTCCTGCAGAGAGGCCCATTGCTCAGAGGCACAGAGGTGGGTGGGTGGTTGGGGAAGCTGGGGAAGGGACTATGGGGGTGGAGTTAACTGAAGGTCATAGGATGACCAAGGATGGGATCACCCAGTGTAGGGGGATGAGGGAGACACAATGAACCAGTCGCTCTGCTCTGTGGGAAGTGATCCAATGTCATGGTTGGGAGTGGGAGAGAGAAATGTTACTTCCAAAGACTCTGAGTCCTGCGGTGCTGCCAGGAGAATCGGAGGCTGGGGTGACAGGCGACAAGAGGCACCATCAGCCCCACCAGGCAGAGGCAAGATGGGGTGGGGGTGGTACCTGCTGATTATGCCAAAGTCCTGGAGTGGCAACTGACACCATCCCCAAGGCACAAATACCAGAGGAGACCTGGGGGCTGGTCCTTGTTCCACAGGGGATCTTGTTTCCTGTTGGCCTGCTGAGCCCAAAGGTTGGTCCAATAATAAGTCCCACCAAGGATGCCTAGTTTAAGGGCTCTTCCTGCATCATTGCAGGGACACCTGGCTAGGTGGTTCCAAGGGACAAGACAGCGCCTCCTGAATCAATGAAAAAGTAACATGGGTGTACAAGGAGGTCCAGGAAGGTCCTTGTCCTGGGCCTGTAATTTATTAGCTGGGCAGTCTTGGACAAAAGACACAATCTCCTGCAGCCCCCTTTCTATGAAAACTAAGGTTCTACTCCTTGGAGACCTGTTGGGAAAATAAAATAAAGTGCTCCTTGAATGCTATTTCCTCTTTTTGCTGTTGGAGATAAAGTTGTGTTGATTTCAGTTCTTGGAAAAATAGGTGAAAGGAGCCAGGTGCAGTGGCGTATGCCTGTAATCCCAGTGGCTCAGGAGGCTAAGGCGAGGGTCGCCAGTCCAAAGCCAGCCTCAGCAAAAGTGAGGCGCTAAGCAACTCAGTGAGACCCTATCTCTAAATAAAATACAAAATAGGGCTGGGGATGTGGCTCAGTGCCCCTCAACCTCTCCCCAATAAAAATAGGTGAAAGGGCCCCAGACTGGAGGTAGGAGACCCGGGTTCCTGTCCTGGTGCTGCCCTGTGATATACATAGCAGAGAGAGCCCATAGTCCCCCAGTATCTATTTCTCCTTTCTCCATAGTAATGAGATCCTCAGTTGTTAGCTGGACACCGTGACTGAAATACCTCCCTATACCTAGCTGTGGTCATGTGACTAAGATGTGGCTAATGACATTTAGGCCAAGTGGTTATATGTCAAGTTCCAGAAATCTTAAGGCAGTCGGTGTATACTCTTGGCTCCTTCTTTATTCCATCTTCCACCCTGTTGCCTGGAATTCTGTGACTGCTAATTCTAGCTGCCATGTTAGACTATGGGGACACAAGCTGCACCTTAGACATGGCACAGTGGTGAGCTGGGAGAAGTCTTGGTCCCCGAAAATTTGTTTAATAGAAATGCCAAAGCAGCCCCACATGGCCTACCTTCAGCCTTTGGGGTAAGAGAAAAATCAAAGTTCTTCTTTATTTGGCAGAACTGAAGATCAAACCCAGTGGTTCTTTATCAGTAAGCTACATCCTCAACCCTTTTATTTCTTGAGGCAGGGTCTTACTAAGTTGTCCAGACTGATCTCAAACTTGAGGTCCTCTTCCTCAGCTCCCTGAATAGCTGGGATTACCAGCCACCATGTCTAACTGAGAAAAATCAAAACTTCTACATTATTTAAGCCACTGTGTTTTGGGTCTCTACCTCCACGTGATTCACTGGTGTTAGTGCACCTGTTCCTATGGACCTCAGTTTCATCCTCTGTAGAACTGAGATGATGCCCACATCTTACGACACGCCAGACAGGTCTATAGACTCACAGGCAAACATGAACTTGGGAGACTTCTGGTCCTCCTTGGCCCCTGTGCCAGCTAGGGCACATGGCCTCCATTTCTGGAGGTAGAATAAGCTGCTGCAGTGCTGGGAGCCTGGGAGGGGCTCAGAGGATCCTCTACCCCTGTCTGAAGGGCCTCTAGTCCCCCAATTCAGCCCCCACATGTCTAAGTCCCCATCCACATTCTGATGTTGGTGACACACAATCCTCGTTAAGGGCCTGACGGATCCCAGCCAGATGGGATCCTAATTTAATTAAAACCCTTTAATTACCTGCAACAACACAGCTCTGGAAGTCCAAGGCAGGAGGGGGCCTGTGATAGAAGGGGAACTGTCGAAGGGGCAGAGTGGCAGTTGCCCTTTCAGCACTCAGGGATCCCAAGCTTGCGAGGAGTTTCTCCCACCCTGGTGGCCTCAAACCATATGGAGCAGCCAGTGTGTCCAGCCTACAGGGTACAGCTAAGCACTGGGAGGAGTAAACCAGGCCCCTGGGAACAGAGCACCAGGCTGTTGGATCTAAAGCTGTCAGTCTTGGTTTTGAGCTGGGGCGAGACCAACCAGCCTGTTTAAGGTCAGGTCTGAGGGCTCCTGAGACCCTGGCACTCCCTGAGCAGGGCACTCTGGCTAAGAGCAGCTGTGACTCTGATTTCTCTTCAGTGACCTGGCTCAAGGAACAGGGGCACCTCTGTACCCACTAAAGAAAAGCCATGCCTCTTTCCTCAAGGGGTCAGGATTCTAGGGAGAGAGGGGAAGGGGATGACAGATGGGTCATGTGGGTTTGGGGGGACTAGTAAGGCCCCCTATGGTGCAGGGTCTCAACTACCTCCTCCCTGTGCAGGCAGAAGGAGCCCCGCCTGGCCAGAGCCTGCCAAGCCCTGGCAAGGACAGACTCAGAAATCCAGACTCGTGAGCTGGGCTATTTTTAGGCCTTGTGGACATCATCCGTTAATACCCCTTCTGTTCTCCCTTAGTACTTATTCACTCAACAAATATTGTTTAATGAAACCTCTGAAAGTTCCAGCTGGTCTCCACTGGGCTGGTAGTCCAGGGAGAAAGGTATTGGTTCACACCAGAGCCGTCCGTCACCTTACAGAGAATGTACTACTGGGGGGTCCATGTGACGTCATGGGCTGGAACTGAAGCAAGAGACCCAAGAGAAGGGAGAAGTTTGAGGCGGGTAGGAACCACTAGGCCCAGCCCTTCACCACCTCCAGTTTCCCTTCACAAGCTACTGCTCCGGAGCTTCTGAATGTTATGGAATGAGCCCTCCGTAACATAGGCCTTTGTGTACCTGCCTTCCTGCCCCTTCCTCTCTGCTGTCACCCTCATCGTCCCCAGCCTCTAAAGAGCTGCTCCTACTCCAGAATCTGGTTGCATCTACAGTGCTGTGCACCAGCCCCCTGAGGGACTCTCAGAGCAGGAAATGGGGTTGTCCCCTCTAAACTAACCAGAGACTGGAACAGGAGCTGTCCTCCCCATCAGCCTGGAGGCTCCTGACGGGAGCCGTGTGGCCTGTCTGGTGGGGCTAGATGGCACTTCCTCTGGGGTGTAGTCAACAAGCTCCCTGAAAGCAGGTGCCCTGGCACATCCAAGTCTGCACAGGAGGCCTCCCCTGCTGTGCCTCATTGGATGTCACTCTGCCACATGATCACTGCCTTCACGCCACCAGTGGGAGAGGAAGTGGCAACAGGAAGATGAGCTGCCGCACCCTTAACACTCCCGCATTCCCAGGCCCTCCAGGAAGGGTGCAGGCAGAAGAGGAGGGGCAGCATGTCAGTGCTGGCACACGCTCCTCCGCCAGTGGATGTCGTCTTCTCTGGAAAGATCTTCAGAGACCTTGGTGAGCTCCTGGGGCACAGTGCAGGGCAAGGTCTAGCCCAGGACCACTGAGTGGAAGAAAAACCCACAGCCTCTTGGCCCCTAATCTAGTAACTTCTCTTCTCATTAAGCCAGGAATCTTTACCCCAGATCCCTTTATGGTTTGGGGAAGAATGACCTATGGAGCCTGGACTCCCCTCACAAAAGGGCCAGAACAAGGCCAGGATGTTTGAAGAGATCTGGATTTGAATCTTCCTTACTTAATTCAGTCCTCTTGCCTCTCTGGACCCTGGGTGACAATTCTTGCCCCACCTGCCCACATGGTTCCTGAGAGAGACAGACTGGTGCTGTCCATGGTATCATGTCAGTGCCGGGTTATTGCCACCTGGCTCCCCCAGCTCCTGGGATCCTATTGGCAGGCCAGGGAGGGTCAGACAGTGCTGGTTTCTCTTTCCTCTTAGAGCAGCAATTGAGAGAATGGAGGCCTCAATTCAAATCCTTGCCAGGCCACTTCCTAATCATAGACCTTGGGCAAGTGACCAAACAACTTTGTGCCCCAACTTTTTCATCTGTAAAATGGAAATGCTCTCTACCTCTCAGAGGCTTGCCATGAGTTGGTATAAGTAAGGCAGCTGGCACTGTGTTGGGCATAAAGGAAGTGCTCCAAGACCAGCTGCTTGGATCACAGCCCCATACCACACCCCCGACCCTGGCCACACCTGCAAGGGAGGGAGGGAGACCAGTGGCCGTGTGCTCCATCATTCTTTGCTACAGGGAGAATGTGTGAGGGGTGGGAAGGGGGAACCTAGGGAAGGCCAGAAGTCTGTCATGTTTACAAAATATGACAAATAAAAAGGAATCTATGCTAGGCACAGTGGTGCACACCTGTAATCCCAACGGCTCGGGAGGCTGAGGCAGGAGGATCGCAAGTTCAAAGCCAGCCTCAGCAACGGCAAGGTACTAAGCAGCTCAGTGAGACCCTGTCTCTAAATGCAAAATAGAGCTGGGGGTGTGGCTCAATGGTCAAGTTCAATCTCCAGTAAAAAGGGGGAAAAAAGGGACTCTACTGTGGCCTTTCTCATTCTGGATAAGGAATCAGGCACCTGTTAAATTCCTAATGCTCTTGGGCCCAGAATCCCCTTCTGTAGGCCTTCCAGAAGCCCTCCAGTGCACCCAGAGGTTTCCTCTGTCTACTGCCCACGGACCTTTATCCATAAACACACACGAGCTTCAGAAGCACTGAGCTCAACCCCCATAGAGTAGTCAGCCAAGCCAGTGTCCAGGCCTGGGGCATCCTCCTGCCCCAGCAGCCATCCTCCATTCACATCCAGCTCCGTCCTTTCCTCGCCCATCATCACCACCTCCATCCACCCACTGATGAGTTTCTCATCGGCCTGGATGGCTCCAGAGCCCCTTGCTGGTCTCCCTGTGAGTGGGTGTGTGAAATGTGCCCCTGTCTTGGGCTGCACCCTTGATGGTGAGGGTCATGTCCATTTGCCACTCAGTGAGTTCCCTGAGGACAGGCTTTGTGTGCCGTGTTTCTTGCATACCCTGAGAAGGGCTGTGTGCATGAGGGACATACTCAGGGGCCTGTCAGTGAGCCTTGACCCAGAAGCTCAGTCGCTATGCACAGGAGAGACAGGGAGACCCAGCTCTGGAGGCAGCCACATTCCCACGCTGCTTCTGCAGTACCCGAAAGCGATTTGGCTTGGGGGATCCCCAGGTCGGGGGTAGGAGGGGGTCCACAAGTGTGGAAAGGCATGTCACTGTCCCATTCACCAGTCCTGGCAGCTCCCTGGCTGGGATGGGGGCTGCTGCCGCTCAGCCAGGCTCTGCCATCTGCCACATCTCCGCGGAGATGAGAACGGGAGGGCTTTTTTTTTTTTTTAATGCGGCAGGATCAGGCTCAAGATGTCACTCTAGTGAGTGAGACTGGAGATGGAGAGAGAAATATCTAGGAAAACAGGGAAGAAATAAATGAAAGCTTCTATGCTCCAGAGGAGGGGGGAACAGCTGGCAGAAAAGAAAGGAGAAAAGAAGAAAGCCCTGTGGGGGAGAAAGGCTTGATCCAGCAGACGGTCCCCCCTTCCCCAGCCGAGCACCACAGCCCAAGAACCAGGCTCCGCGCCATCGCGTCCTCTCCCAACCTATTCTACACCTAGAAGGTAAAGCGCTTCTGGCCTGCCTCCTCTCAACCTCTGGAGAGGATCACAGTGTTGACAGTGAGGATCAAAAATGAAGAATGGAAGAGGGACTTCCAGATGCCTGAAAGACTGGGCGTGGGCTTTTTCTAGGACCTCAGTGGGCCCAGCCTCCTCCATGCAGTGGGAGCAGGAGCCTGGCAGGACATCAGACCAGCCGGTCTCCTCAGGATGCTTTTCCTGAGCACATTCTGCTGCAGAAGATCCCCATGGGCCCCCTGGTGCCCATTTCAGTGCCTCATCAAAGACTTACCTTTCAATCCAAGAAATCCCAAAAGGAAATGGACTCCAAATGCCATGTAAGGCTTAGGTTAGAAACAGAAATAATGACATAGCAATTCTAGTTTTCCTTTATGGAGCCTACATCCAGTGACCACATTAAGGACATGGCATATACTTTCTCATTAACTCCCCACAAGGACCCCTGTGCAATATGCCCATTTTACAGATAAGAAAGCAAAGGCTCACTCAGGCCAGTACTAGCCAGGGTTGTAAGTGGCCACAGGAGGTGAGAGCCAAGTTACCAGACTCCAGATGCTGTACATCCTGAACACTAACTGGCTGGCCTCTCAGCACCGTCTCCCCGGCAGCAAGTTTGCTGCAGACCCTACCCTTTCCCAGAGTCCTCTCCATTGACCTCATTTTTACTCAACACTGAGAAACATCCAAGCCACCAGGTGCAAACTCACTCACCTTCCCATTGTGAGACAAGCCTGCTTGTTTCTGCAGGACTCTCCTCTTGCAGAGAGAAGTTGGGCTGCCTCCTTGCCTGAGTCTCTCCCCCTTCTCCCAGCAGTACTGGGAGAAGGGGGAGAGGCTCACAGGACTGACTGTCCTCTCTACTGGACCTTGGGGCTTCAACCGCTTCCTCTCTGTTGGGCACTTCCCATCAGCTTTAAACATGCTCACGCCTCTTTTATCCTGTAGACAAACAACACCATCCCCCTTGATTCATTTGCCTCCTCCAGTGGCTGTCCTTTGTCCTTCCCTGAACAGCCAGACTTGGAAGACTTGCCTCTACTATCTCCGGTTCCTCACCTTCTACCCACTCCTCACCTCATCCCAATTGGGGCCCTGTTATGGTTTGGATCTGAAATGTCCCTCAAAGTCTCATGTGCTGACATTTTATTTTTCCCCCTTTGGTTCTCTTGACTTTATTTTTTAAAATATTTTTTTAGTTGTAGATGGACACACAATATCTTTATTTATTTTTTATGTGGTGCTGAGGCTTGAACCCAGTGCCTCACACCTGCAAGCACTCTACCACCAAGCCACATCCCAGCCCTCTCTTGACTTTATATTTCCTTCCCATAGCTTTCTGGCCACCACTTCTTTACTAACCAGTGTGTGTGTGTGTGTGTGTGTGTGTGTGTGTGTGTGTGTTGCTGGGAATCAAACTCAAAGCCTTTATATGTTAAGCACATAAAGCTACATCCCAGCTCCTAGGAGCCTTATAAGAATTCCTTAAGTTTTAGTCCTGGGCCGCCTTCTCTCCTCACTCTCCTCCTTGGTTATCTAACACACCCCAGGGCTTTGATGGCACCTGTTAGCCAGCATTGTTCAGATCATCTCTCCAGTCCCAACCTCTCCTCTGAGCTCTAGTCTCATAAATTCAACAATCCATGGTGGTACCTCCATTTGTTCTCAAGGAATCTCATAATCAAGTAAAATAAAATTAATGATCTGACTTCCCTCAAGCCTGTCTTCCTTCCCATTGCTCTCTCTTCTGGTGACTCCATCTAATCACACATGCCAGACCTTTTTGTTCTTACTCTATCCAAACCATCAAGTTGTGCTGAATTTGCCCCTAAACATTCTTAATTCCATCTACTCTTCTCCAGCTCTGCCACCTCCCTTTCTTTCAGTTCCAGTATCTCCTGTCTTGTCTTCTTCCTCCCCAAGTCCAACATTAGCTTTCCTTAGACACCAGCCAGAAAACTTATTAAAATGCCAATCTTGTCATCCCCTCCTACCTAAAACTCCTCAGTGGGTTTCCCACTGCTCTTACTTAGTACCAGAATCCTAAACGTGACCTAGGAAGGACCTGTACACCTTGCTTCTAACTTGCTCTCCATACTCCAGCCTCCCAGCCTCCTCTTGTCTCCTAGAACACAGATTTTGTGTGTGCAATTTCCTCTGTGTGGAATCGGCCTCCCCCAGCTTTACCAAGCTGGCAGCTTCTCATCTGTCAGCACCTGATTCCAAAGCTGTTTTCCTAGGAAAACCTTTCCGGATGCCCCAGACCCAGGCTCACAGGGCCCCCTCTTGTTTCCTTCAGGGAACTTGCCACCGTTTTACAGCATGTATCTGTGGGATTATCAAGGACCCCCTCCTTTGGATTGTAACCTCCCATGAGGGCCGGGACAGTCACTGTTTCTAACTGCATTTACCTAGAATCCAGCACAGTTTTTGGCACACTGTGTACTAAATGTTTAAATTAAAAATTAGTGAAGAAAACATAAATGCTGTAAAAATTCCTTCTCAAGGGGCTGACTCAAGGCAGAATTCTTCACCTTTGGTGGAGTAGAGCAGACTGGGGATGATTACCCATTGGCATGCTGGCCACACCCAATGTCCCTTTCTTTCTTTTCTAAAAATCTTGCTTAGAGACAATGGGGCTATGAAGGATGCACTAGAGACCACAGCCCTGGACTCATATTATGTTGGCTAACTTGTCAGTGGTGAGGCCTGTTTTTCATTAGTGGTCCAATAAAACACACACACTATTCAAGAGGGAGAAATAAAAATGTGTTAATTTACAGAGATTAAAATGTGTAATATGACAATTGGTTCATGTGTTAATGTAAATGCAGATGAATACAAAGGCAGTATTTCATTTTGCCATTATAACTACATAACTGCATTTTAAAGTGTTGTGGGGGGCTGTGGCTGTGGCTGTGGCTCAGCGGTAGAGTGCTTGCCTAGCATGAACGAGAGGCTGGGTTCGATCCTCAGCACCACATAAAAAAAATAAATTAAATAAAGGTATTGTGTCCAACCAACTACAACTAAAAATAGATATATATTTTAAAAAGTGTTGTGGGATAATAGGAAATAAGGAGGCACAGAAACATCAGAGGACAATTTGAAACCATGGCTGTGGTGTGTTGGAGCTGGTTCACTGATTCTCTACAGCCAACTACTAAATTTTCAGGAATTCTGTGAGCTGCTTGTAAAGCAGCCATTATTAAGAATTAAGTTATAAGGGCTGAGGCTGTAGCTCAGTGGTGAAGTGCTTGCCTCGTATGTGTGAGCCACTGGGTTCAATCCTCAGCACCACATAAAAATAAAGATACTCTGTGTTCACCTATAACTAAATAAACATTTAAAAATTATATTATCATGTGACTAATAAAGGTAATAGATATTCAAAATTAATCTCTTCCTAATTTTACATTTTACTATTATCTCTGCTCATGAGGTCATTTGCATCCACTGCATCTGTATGCTTGATATACTAGATAATGGCGCACTGTGCAGATCTCCCAATGTCTGTTTGATAAGGTCACCTTGATGATTTGAAATCATCCATAATGGGAGTATTTACACCACGGGAACTAGCAAAGCTACCAATCAGGGATTCCATGTTGGGGAACCAAATGGTACACTTCCAGTAGCATATCACTGAACCAGACCCCTGGTCCATGAAAACATCTTAGTGTGAAGTAAACTTTTACAAGATGGATAGATTAGGCCAGGTGCAGTGGCACACGCCTGTAATCCCAGCAGTTTGGGAGGCAGAGGCAGGAGGATAGAGTTTTCAAAGCCAGCCTCAGCAACCGCGAGTTGCTAAGCAACTCAACGAGACCCTGTCTCTAAATAAAATACAAAATAGGGCTGGGGATGTAGCTCAGTGGTTGAGTGTCCCAGAGTTCAACCCCCGTTACCCACCCACTCCAAAAAAACAAAAAGTAGATAGGTTAAAGAAGGACAGAAATGTGTCTTTACAAAAACCATTCTCAAAATAGTAGTGTAAGGGCTGTGGGGCTGGGGTGGGGCTGGGATGGTGGCTTAGTGGTAGAGTGCTTGCCTAGAATGTTTGAGGCACTGGGTTCGATTCTCAGCACCGCACATAAATAAAAATCCATTGACAACTACAAGAAAAACATTAAAAAATAGTGTAAGGGTTGAAGTTATTTTTTCTTAATATTTATTTTTTTAGTTATAGGTGGACACAATATATTTTATTTTCATGTGGTGCTGAGGATTGAACCCAATGCCTCACACATGCTAGGTGAGCACTTTACCTCTGAGCCACAATCCCAGCCCCTGATTGTTTTCTTTCTCATGATTATAGTCATGCTTATGTAATTATTCCATAAACTGAGTTTGTAGTCTCACTACAAGTATCAGTTATTAAAAGTGTCCATAATTTATGGAACAATCTGTACACCATTATTGCTAGACAATAACAAATGTATTGACTGACTAGATATATAAATCCTTAAAAGTTGGAGAGGTTCCCTTCCTCTCTCCCCGCCAAATTTCTAAGCTTTTACTCAATTTGTTTGCTTTCCTCCACATTCTTGTATTCTCCCCCTATCATTTGATCAATACTACTCTAAAGTAACCAATGACTGAGTACTGCTAAGTTCAACAGCTTCTTCCCAGCTGTCAATTCTGTGGCTTTTCTGGTTTATTTCTGCCATCTCCATTAGTTAGTTGAACAGAAATCCTATCCTCTGTCCTAGGCTCAATCTTGGACAATGTCTGGGGTCTTCTAAGTGCTCCGCAATTGCTCAATCAGTGGCCTGAGTTTTAATCTGTGACCTTGAGTATGTCACCCCAGTTCCCTGTATGTCTGTTTACATGAACAGGAAGTGAACAAGATGAGGCTCCTCCTTCTCCTTGTTTGTGAAGAGCTCACCTTTAAAGGTTTTGAGAGGTTAAAACTCTCCCCATTTCAACTGAGCATTACTAGTGGACCAGTCCAGGTCAATGCCAGGAAAGCTCTTGGATTTTCACCTTCTTTTTGCTCCCTGGGCCTACAATTCCTTTGCCTTCTGTTATTTCTTGGCTCTGAGCCAGGCTGAGTGACCTTGAGGAATTCACAGTACCACCTCCCCAAGCCACACAAATGGAATGAAGGGGAGCTGTATGAGACAAGCCCTCAAGTGTTCAGAATGCCTGTGACATCTGTCAACTGCAGGTACTGGTGCTACATCCCATACTGAAGTCACATGAAGATACTTTATCTTCATACTATTTTCCCCCTAGAGTTGATCCACTTCAACTCCTTAATCATTTCTCTTGCTTGTATTGAATTCCCTCAAGTCTAAATTTTTTTATTTTTTTTCTCAGAGCTGCAGAAATCAGCACCAAACAGCATTCCAGATGTCACTTTCTACTCTAGCATTACGGGATTTACAGAGGGGGCGCGATCATCTTGCTAATGGCTTGGTGGCGTAGAGATCCCATCAGTCAATAACATTCAAGTTTCTGTTCTCGTTTGGAGGTCAGAGCTTCTGGTTCTCCCAGCTCATTATCCCAGAGACTGATCATCCTACATCTGCTTTCTTGCTTACTGTCTCCACAAGGTGTCCACCTATTGGGTCAAAGGATCTACAGCGGCACAGTCACCTCCGAAATTAAAAGGGAAAAGCACATCTACCTTGCATGCACACATACATAAAGAGCAGCCCAATGCTACTCACCTGAATGTTAGATTAGTCAGCAAGTCATGAGAAATGAATCCAAATGATGGAGGGCAGAGTTCAGCGAAAAGTCATGAGACAAAGGAAACACACAGGGTCCAGGCTGATTAAAAAGATAATTAGTTGTGGAAAATAAGGTTGGGCTCTAGCCAAGAATTTGTCTTTGACAAAGATAAACCAAAGGATCCAATGCAGCCATGTTGGGGGAATTCAGTTGTTCCTTTTATAGGAGTTGAAGGGCCAGAACAAAGCAACAGTCAGTTTCAAAGTGCAGTTCCACTCCCCCTCTATTTGTTGTTCTGCTCATAAACATACAAGCTGTTTCCTTTCGTTTGCACAGACTCATACAATATGGAGATCTCACAACAGGTTTAAGCTATATTTTAAAGTGAAAGCACAGAGTGGACAAGCCAGAGATCTAGTCTAAGAAGAGCTTCATGTCCTTGGCTGGAATTAAAAAAAACAAAATGCAGCAGCAACAGCAGTTCTTTAAAAGCTAAAAGACCAGCAGCCTTACAGTGAAAAGGAAAAGGGGGGCATCTCTTACCCAAACTGTCAAAACCTATACAGGCATCTGAGCCGCCTAATCACAACACAGAAAGGTTTAATATCTACACAAGGAATGGGAAAAGTTTTGCCATGGATGGCCACATATATAGGGGGACTGATAATAGGGGAGGAGGGGAGACGGCGATGATGCCAGATACTCTATTTGGACCCAAAAATGCAACTCCAAAGGTTCTGTGAAACTACTTGCCTGAAATACTGTTTTGATAAATAAGCCATA
This sequence comes from Marmota monax, assembly GCF_021218885.2. Classification (NCBI taxonomy): domain Eukaryota; kingdom Metazoa; phylum Chordata; class Mammalia; order Rodentia; family Sciuridae; genus Marmota; species Marmota monax. The sequence continues at coordinate 7,771,458 of NW_026694542.1, read as the reverse complement.
TCCTTGTGGAATTGAAATCTCCAACTGTTCCACTGGCACGGACATCTCTGCAGTGACAGCACATGCCCCAGATTGTGGAGTTAACTTGAATTAAATTTCAGATGTGGGGGAGCTAAGGGAAGGGGTGGTGGCAGTGGGAGGTTTATGAACAGTATGCTGGGACTCTGATGTTGTCATAACCAGATGGCTTCAACTGTATCATTTAAAACAAAAACAAACATGTCCAGAAATAATATCACGGGAGAAGCACTACACAGTTTCACCTGGCCTGAAATACTCATAGCTTTACACTCATAGTAGAGTCCACATTGGAAATTCCATAAATATTCAAGATCCCAGAAGAGAATTTCATCCTACCAGAAACTAGGTGCTAGGACTGTTACCCCCCGGAGGATACCTTCCCAAACCCACCAGTCCCCCACCAAGAGCTTTCTGTGAATGAAGAGAAAGAAATCTGATTTGACCTCCTGGAACCTCTGAAGAACAGGCCAGTAGAGGCACCTTTCCAAAGCTTTGTTCTTGCTATTCCCAGAGGAAGCAAGCCTTACTTCCAATTTTGTACCTAACATTCCAGAAATGGAACTTCCTGCAGTTCATTACGTAATCTTCAGGATGTGACATTAGAAGATCTGGCACTCAATAGTTGCGTGACCTTAGGCATGTTCCTTCCCTGGGTTTCACCTTCTTCCAGCTATAGAATGGAAGAGGCGATCTATCACCTGCCCAACCAAACTCATCAAGTGGTTGGGAAGTTCAAATGAGATACTGTAGATAAAGGTTTACTGAGAACTGAGAAATGCAGAGAGCAAGTGCAGTTATCTGAGACAACATAGGTAGAGGAGACTGCAACTGCCCTGATCTCAGGGTCTGAGTGCTGATCTGGAAAGCAGGGCTGAGCCGGCACAGGACAACAGTTAGCACACAGAGAACTTGGCATTTCCTTACACAGGCTGTTACCTAGGGAGGAACCTGGGAAGTGCAATGCATGTTTTGTCTTTTTAATAGTTTTTTTTTAGTTGTAGATGGACACAATACCTTTATTGTATTTATTTATTTTTCATGTGGTGCTGAGGATCGAACCTGTGCCAGGCAAGAACTCTACCATTGAGCCATAACCCTAAGTAGAAAATTAAATTTGTAAAGGCTAAAGTTCACCAAAAGGAAATGTTAAATTAAATAGGTTGAAGCTCCATTGAAACTAAAAAAAAAAATAAAAAACCTTGGCAGAATAGCCAATTCATTTTCCCGTGTATCCTGCTTGTCCTAACAGTGCTATGAAGCAGGCTAACAGGGAACCCTAGAATATTCTTGTGAGCTCACTGGAGTTAAGGCAATTTTTCTGGAAACACATCAAGTCAATGACAGGACCAGTAAGAGACAATAATTTCCCTTTATTTGATCTCCACATTTGTGTCCCCTGGATCTTTTAATATTTAGTTAGGAGAAAAGAGATTGGGGATTAAGTCTTAAAACATACAGGATGCAGAAAAGCCCAGTACAATCACTTGCCTTGGCAGAGGTAGGGGCCTGGTCCTTCATTAGGATATGGACTCTCAATACTCAAGAACAAAAGATTGGCAAATGCTGATAGCTCACAATGGAAACCTGAGATTATGAAAAATAAATAAATCCCTTCTGCTTATTAGACATTTCAAACATAATCCCTGCAAGATGAACGATCAAACTAGGCCTTCAAAATCCCTTAAGCAAGGAACTCAGACTCAAGAGACAAGCCAGGTGAGTGAAAACAAAAGACCAGAGATACCACACAGTACAAAATAGTAATTATTTATATTTTCAAAAAGAAAAAATTAACATTTGGAAGTTCTCCCCTGTAGGAAGAGGGCTAAGAAGGAGGAACAGGACTGGCTCCTATGCAGGTGGCAAGTCAGGTACAAACAGCTGAGCAATCTGTGCTGGGACTTTTTTCACACAGCATTAATAATAAAATTTCCTTTTTTCTTCTCTTCTTTTTGTTGTTTTTGTTTTGTGTGTTTTCAGATTTCTTGTGTTTTTTTTTTTGTTTTTGTTTTTTAGAAAAAAGGGAAGGGGGAGGGAAGAGAAATAAAATCAGAGAAAAATGCCAAAAAACATTTTCCACAATATCTAAAAACAGAGAACCATAGTTCTTGTCAAGACAGCATGAATTCTGGATGAATTTTTTTTTCCAGTTTTCAACACCAATAAAGATTTTTGCAAAAGCCACTATCATCAGAACACTTATCTTCCAGATCAAATAACCTCTTCCCCTTTTGCCTTTGCTTGTCACTTTCATAAGAGGATAAAAGGATGTATTCTGTTCTTGCAAAAAATAAGTGCTAACGAGAGAGCTCTTCTGATACTTGTGTGGTGGTGAGGAGTTTTCACAAACATCCAAGCTTCAGCACAGTTGGAAGGACTAAAATTTGCTTCTCTCAACATAAATACTATTAGAATTCACAAACTGATTTTGAAAAATTCTGCAAAAACTCTTCTTTCCTTTTCCCTTCTCTTAAAACTAAATGTCCTTTTTTTTTTTCCTTTCTTCTTTTTCCTTTTTGCTCCAGGCACCTGACAATTTGTTCTGCTCAGTCAGATGCAGGCAGGTTTCTCCGAAGTACCATGACTGGGATGTTCTCAGGGCCAGCACCTAAACTGAATCCCAGAGTCAGACTTGGTCAAGCCAAAGGGAACATGGTGACGCAGCAACAGGGTTTTCATTAGGTTGAGTAGCCCCGAGTCCTGGGCCTTTCCCTCCCCCCGGCTTCCCCAAGTTATTTAGTGCTGTTTCAAAAGTCTGGGGCCACGATGCAGTCTCTTCCCCACAACAGAGTAAAACTCCAGATTGCGCTGTCTACCTGGTGGTCAGTGGCAGCAACAGGGGCTGCTGCTTCTGGAAAATCTGGAGTCTTGCAAAAGGCAGGATCTTAGGATTGCTTCAGACGTTTGCGGGGAGGTCCCAGGAAAGGGCACTGTGCTGAAGCCAGAGAGCGATATGCTTCAGCCACCAAGTGGGGATGTGACACTACCATTGACTTCCATCCAGAGGTCTCCAAGACATCTGAAGCATGACTAAGAGAAATGCAGAGAGAGAGGGATTATCAAAGGAAGTGAGCACAAGACAGATGAACAGCCACCTAAACAGCCTAATTTTCCAAGGTTTGGTATAAAGGGTATTAATGAAAGACTTTGCTTGGTAGACAGTGGCAGACTGGTGACCAGACTGTGGCTATTGTGATTCTGAATACCAAGACTTTGAGCCACTATACTATCAAAAAAAAAAAAAAAAAAAAAAAAAGTGGAATTTAGCTCTTCTTAACTTTGTCAATGTTCTTTACATTCACTAATGACGTTAATAAGGAGAGAAGCAAGGGTTGCCTCAGACAGACAGCTCTGAGCGTCCACCTGGCTGGTCTGTAACCTCAGGGCAGATCATAGTTTGGAGCCTACCTATTTGTCAAAAAAGAGAGAATAATAAACCACTTTTCATTCAATGGTTGAATTAATTTATAAAAAAACACCTAGTACATAGTGAATCTAGTACATAGTGAACACTCAATAGTACTAACATTTATTGGTTTCCTCCCTCCCACTTAGAAATAATCTTATGCTGGGTATGGTGGCACATGCCTGTAATTCCAGCAGCTTGAGAGGCTGAGGCAGGAGGATCACGAGTTTAAAACTAGCCTCAGCCACTGTGAAACCCTAAGCAACTCAGTAAGACTCTGTCTTTAAATAAAATACAAAAAAGGGCTGGGGATGTGGTTCAGTGGTTAAGTGCTCCTGGGTTGAATCCCCAGCACACACACAAAAACTACACCTAGAGGACCTTACTTCCTTTATTTGGGCATTTTTTAATTTTAAATATTGTTTGTTCATCTACCTGGAATGTCTCTGACCTGTCCCACCCCAGAGCTACTGTTACGAGGGCCTCCCCACCCTAACTTTGCTTCCCATCAGGCAAGGGAATAGAATTTTCCCCTCTGAGAAGACGGGCTGCAGTCACTACTTCTTGTGGCCCCTTTGAAGTTTTTCAAAAGCACTATGGCCAGGTCACCTGTCACTTAGAATAAAAAAAAAACACATCTAGTTGAATGTTTCTCCAAACAGAATATTTACGTCTCAGCTACCGATCATCCCTTCTCTTTTTCCCATTCCACAATAGATACATTTTACTAATTCATTAAAAAATATGCTTCTATTCTCCCAGAAATCTATGTCTTTTATTAAGTCAGTGAAGGTGAAGTAAAGATGCTATCATCTGTGGGCACACAGCTTTTCAGGAAGCAAATGATCATTTTCATCAATTCCATTCAGTATTTGGAAGTAAAACACTTAACTTACCAATAGGATTCAATCCATGAAAGCAAACTATTTTTCCACATTATAAAGCTGAAGGAAAAGATGAGAACTCTATACTTACTACCAAAAAGGTTAACGAAGCTACTTGCCTGTTTTACTCACTAATTCAAAGTCTTTCTCATTTCTTTAGCTATCCCAATTATTCTGAAAGAGGAACTTTGAAGATGCCAACTCACTAGTTGATGAAATCCACTGCCTGAGATTTCAACTGATCTGCGCTGTGGAGGTCAGCCAGGATGAGAATTTCTGCGGCATTTTCCACTGAGAGGTTACTGCAGAGGGCATCCTCACACATGACCTTCAAACGCTCCAGGGCATACTGTAAAACACAAGCACTACTGTCGTCAGAGCAATAATAGCTCTGGGCTGACTGCTACTGAAGTTGTTTTCTTTAGCAGTACTGCTGTATAACCAGAGACCTGAACAGAATTACACAGAGCATGAAAAGCTACAATAGCAATTATAAAACATAACCATACTCTAAAGGTTAGTTGTTTAAACTTGAAATGAAGACAGCTAAAGTAACTTGAGCAGCTGCCATTCAAATTCTAAAGTCTACCTGTTAGGAAAAAATAGGCAATGACAGAATCCTAAAGTTATACTGTATCTGCTGACTATGTTTAAAGTCTTTCTTCAACCATTGCCACCTAGCTTACAAAGGGCATTAATGCTGCAAGCCAACAGGAACATTAAGCTTCCTGCAATCCTTTTGTTTAGAGCTGACTAGGGTGAAGCACAGTCCCTTCTACTTAAGCATTGTCACTACCTCGCTCGGCAGGATCTCCCAACTGGCCCATCAGGCAGTGAAAAGGAGCCCCATGGTGACTTTCACCAGCATCTCAGCCACTAGTTGATCTTGAATGAGGGTCATCCAAGGGCCTCCTTCTTTTCAATAGGAAAGGATGAATGAAGTCCCATTTTATTGGGGTTGAGGTTAAGATTCTCGGGGTAAAAGAACAAAGCAGCAGAGACCCTGGATCCACTTTCAGTTCAAAAACTTCTATCTTCTAAGCAAAGGACATAAATGTTCTGGAAATGGAAGGTCTACGTTAATGCTGGGGCACATTTGATCTAGCTGATTGGGTTTGATGGAACTCTACTACTTACTCTCTAATATGAGATTATGAACTTACTAAGGAACTTCAGGGAAATGAAAGAGGAAAGAAATAAAAGGCGTCACAAAATAAAATGTCATTAATCGGTTCACAGGAGAATGGTTTTGCTTTGAGGCTATCCAGTCTCCTTACAGGTCCCATCTTGAGGGCCTTAGAACTCAATGACATGATGCCCCTCCAGGCTGAATCCTGGCAATCAAATCAGGACAATTTTTATTGTTATGAATTCTGGGTGAGGAGGCATATCTGCTGGCATTCTGATCTCCTGCAGCAAGAAGAGTTTTATTGGTTTTGGTGCAACTTTAATTTTTTACATTTGAGTAACTGAAAAACAGTTTCCATGGAAAATGGGAATGATAGTAGACAAGCAAGAAATGAGGCTGCTGTTTTTGTTTTAAAAGGCTGGAAAAGGTTGAGTAAACATTCAGTCTTTATACAGTGCTGCAGGGACTACTCCTCTTATCCTTTCTAATACATTCTTTTAACAGGACTTTCACTGTGAATAGCTCTGATCCCTACTGCATAATTAGACAAAAGTAGCCATTCTTGTCCCTTGGGGGACAAAGTTTTTTTCTTAATTATGCTTCTGAAAAACCTGCCTAATGGTAGTACTTACCCGGGAGATTGAAATTGTGTCTCCCAGGCCTGGCCAACGTGTTTTGTTTTGTTTTTGGTCTAATTACACATGTCCCCAGGAGACTGAAAAAGCTCAGAAGAAGCTGTTTCAGCCTCTTGGGTAAATTCTAGATGTTTAGATCCTTCCATGAAAGATTTCTTACCTCTGCTTTCCTAAAACTCATAGGGATGTGTAAAGGTAAAAATACTTTCAAGTAGGATCAGAGTGAAGGCCATCTTAATGGGAAATTCTGAATGGAATTTAAAAATACACCCTTCAGTTATTTCTCATTCACACATTTGTGATTCAACTGCTTTTTCTTTTAAAAATATGTTTTCTTGGAAATATCATCCTTTGCTGGGAAGTTCAGACTGATCTCCCTGCTCTGGGTGTTTAGAGTAAGCGGACAGTAGGGCTTATGGCTGAGGAGTAAGAACCAAAACTTGAGGGACACAGAAGTTTAACCTTGGCTCTAAAGGATGTACAACTGTGAGCCTCTGTATTTCTGTCTAAAAAGTGGGGCCTTGTGGGCTAGGGTTGTGGCTCAGCGGTAGAGTGCTTGCCTCGCATGCATGAGGCACTGGGCTTGATCCCCAGTACATGAAAAAAAAAAAAAAAAAACAAAACCTAAAAAGCGGGCCTTGCAATACTACTCATCCTTAACAGGATATTGAAGATGAGGTGAAAAAATACTTGATGTATATAAGCACAAGTGACTACTTTACTGAAAACCACAGAACAGCTAAGGTAGATCCATACAAACTTTATGAAAAGCAGATATTGGGCTGTGTCTTCTACTTTTCCAGAACTGGCAATGAATATAATTTTGCTGTCTCCATTGAAAGCAAGTTTTCCCTGGTCAGAACTGAGGTATACTTGAAGAGTTTGTAATTTTTACATTGCTAATTGTACTAATAAAATCTTCAGAGGTGATAAGAAGGATACAGTTATTATTCCAATCTCTTATCAGGAGCATTGACTGGATCCACATGCCTCACCCTCTATAAACATTTCAAAAAAGCTGATCAATAAAGAGAAAACCTCCACTGAAAACCCAGGCACCTTCCTTTGTCCTCAGGTGTAAAGGAACATTATCTCCCTGAATGAATCTTGGGAAAGCTCTTGGACCCTTCAGCTGAAGCCCACTTCCCCCTCAGACGGGTGTTCTAGACTCACAGCAGGAAGAGGGGCAATTCAGACAGAACACCCTCTTTCTCTGTTGGGGTCAGAAGCCCTTTTAGCTCAGTCACATCAACCACTTCTACCCTCTACACAAGAGAAGCTTCCACAGGGCAAATATTGATCCTTCTGCTTTGCCCTATAGGTGGCATTTCCACAGTATCCAGGGCCTGGGTGGGCCGGCCAGCCACTGAGCTTCATCTGATGTACACACCCAGTGAAAATCAGCTTCTCGGTATGTTTTAGGGACCACTAATCCTCGGAGGTGACCCTTGAGACAGGGCTAACTAAACTGGAGAAATGCTGTCTATCATACTCTTTTTCAGAAAATTTGTAGTATACACTAACACGTCACAGGTTCTGAGAAATCCTACAGCAAAATGGAAACTATCTGATTTAGATAAGTTCAGTATCTCTTTTGTCCCCAAAAGCTATTAACTGTCTTATAATTTTGAAGGTATACTTCAATATACCTTCAATTTAATACCTACTTAACTAAGCTGAAAATGCTCAACAGTGAAAGACTATTTTCTCATTGACAAAGTTTAAATAACAATGAATTGTAAAACATCTTGTAAATTATAAAGCACAGTTCAAATGTTAGTATGAAACATAACTCTCAATGCGGTTGAAATTTGAGGTAGGGAAAAGAAGAGAGGTAAATCTTGAACTTATCCTTCTTTTCTGTAGGCTGAGGTGACCCTACAGTTCACCATTCAAGGCAGTATGCTTTTGAGAACAAAAAGGATACTATTAATTGCCTTGAAGAAACATATATAAACCAGATTGTCCTGGCCAAGCTAGGATAGATGTCTATTTTACCCACAGTGCAACACAGAAGCCTATTTACAGAACTCAACAGGTCACAATAATTCCTAAGTCCTATAGTCATTTTTCTATTCTTATCTCACCTTGTCAGCAGCTGCCAGAAGATCATCAGCCATTTTGTCGAGATTTGGAGCCTTCCCCGTGTAAATGAAGCACATCATCTCCTTAAAAACTTCAGGCTCCACGTCATTGATTTCAACCCGATTCTATGTCAGAAAAATAGAAAATGAGAAACACTCCAACAGAAAAAATTTCCTAGACTATTTTCATGATTTTAAACTTTACTGAAGAGAGACTCTTGTATCATTTTAAACCTAGCATGAACAGAAAATGTCTCCCTGTCCTACAACTGTAATAGTTTTTCTCCCATCCTGTGTACCACCTTTGTTTTCTCAAATACAGTAGTAAAACAACTGTATCTTTGACTTTCCACCTTGATTTTCCTGAGTACTATGAGTAGAAACACACCTCACCCAAAACTGTTTACATGATCTGCCTGGGGATTAAATGAGTCCACTTTACCTGGAATACTAACAGACCACCTCACTCTGCTCTCAGAAGGTGTCTGTTCAGGGAGTTGTGTTCCATTTTAATAAAATAGCAAGAAAAAATGTATATAGGAAAATAAATCACCTGGATAACATACTTTTCCGTCCTGTTAACATACCTTTTTGCTCTCCTCCATTTCATGTTCAAACATGGCACTAAAAACTGGAGAACGTGCTACAAAGTGAAAGGGGAACAAATATAAGTTATCCCATGAAAATTTCTTGGTTCTCTCCAGTTATGACAAGAGATCATTTTCCTTCTGGTTCCATTACTATAGAAAAGGGACTCAGCCTCAAATTATACCAGAATTATAAAATACCTTTCTTCATAATTATAAACTTTCTTTCTTAATATTCCAAACATCCATATTTTAAGGAAATTATTCCACAGTTACTTTTGTTGGATGACAATGCTATGTCCTTTGTACAGATCTGGAGGGTACAAATGGAAGGTCCCTCATGGTCCAACAGGCAGTCCCACACCTAGGTTTTGGACTAAAACAATGACTCTGTACTTTTCTCTACTTCTAGGGACCACACAGCAAGAAAGTCAAGAGCTGGGCTCAGTAGCATGCACCAACCAGATGAAGTACATGTTCATTTATGTCTTCTTCCAAGCTATGCATTCTTAACAGAGATATCCCCCATTCAAAAGAAGTTAAAAAAAAAAAGCTTCATATAGCACAGTGGTTCATGGCCCTTCAAAAGCATACTCTACCTGATAAAATGACCTTTTTTTTCATATTTAATTTCTCTCATTAGGGAGAATTTAAATTTAGTTTTTCTCCTTAGGAGTAGGGTTAATGAAAGAGGTTGAAAAACAATTCTCTACCCCATGCACATTCTAGTTTAATGAACAGCATGAAAAATAAATTTAATTTCAATGATAAAATGGCTAAGAACCCAAAATTTTCATGTTTCCAAATCAACTGGGGGTATGGGTCAAAGTTGAGACTACCAATCACTACTTAAGAGTGAAAGAACAGATGGCTCATGTAGGAGGCCTTTGAGCTAGCAGGGAACGGGAACTTTTGGTCTATAGTTTTTGTCAGGAAGAACTAATTTTAGCTTTCACCATTTTCTTTCTTTCTTTTTTTTACTTTTGGCTTCAAAACATTTCTGATCATTTTTTTATTTATTTATTTTTGTATTACAATTCTTAATACATCATTAGACCATAATTTATCATATCTCTGATTATATGTAAGGTATATTGACACCAAATTCACATCTTCATACATGTATCTTGTATAATGATGAAGGTCTCCTTTCACCATCCATGCTATTCCCCTTCTCCCTTCCTTTCCCTCCCACCTCTATTCCCTATCTAGAGGTAATCTTCCTCCTTGCTCTCCCTCCCAACCCCATTTTGAGTCACCCCCCTTATATCAGAGAAGACATTCGGCATTTGATTTTGGGATTGGCTAACTTCACTTAGCATAATCTTCTCTAATGCCATCCATTTCCCTGCAAATGCCATAATCTTATTCTTTTTTATTGCTAAGTAATATTCCATTGTGTATAAATGCCACATTTTTTAATCCATTCATCCACTGAAGGACATCTAGGTTGGTCCCACAGTTTAGCTATTGTGAATCGTGCTGCTATAAACATTGATGTGGCTGTGTACCTGTAATACGCTATTTTTAGGTCCTTTGGGTATAGTCCAAGAAGAAGAATAGCTGGGTCAAATGGTGGTTCCATTCCCAGTTTTCCAAGGAATCTCCATACTGCTTTCCAAATTGGCTGTACCAATTTGCAGTCCTATCAGCAGTGTACTCGCCAGCACTTGTTGTTGTTGTTTGTCTTCATAATGGCTGCCACTCTTACTGGAGTGAGATGATATCTTGGAGTAGTTTTAATTTGCATTTCTCTGATTGCTAGAGATGATGAGGATTTTTTCGTATATTTGTTGATTGACTGTATATCCTCTTCTGAGAAGTGTCTGTTCAGATCTTTGGCCCATTTATTGATTGGATTATCATTTTTGGGGGGATGCTTATCTTGTTGAGCTCTTTATATACCTTAGAGATTAGAGCTCTATCTGATGTGTGAGGGGTAAAAATTTGTTCCCAGGATGTATAGCCTTCACCATTTTCTAGGGAAATCACTTAACGCTCTGAACCTCAATATTTTAATCTATACCAAAAACACAGCAATTCTCACTGTTCTTATCAGAAGACTTATAGACTACAGGTACTAATAAACATTACAGTTGAAGATTAAAGAACTAATGATTTTAAAAAACAGAGAGGGGTCCATAGCAGTAGCTATGTCTTAGCGTAGGCAGACAGCAGCTCAAGCGATGGGAATACATAAAATCATCCAAGGAGAGTCAAGTAAAAACTAACTGAAGCACACCTTTAAACCTCACCAATATTTGATGGAATGGTTGAAAAAGAGGGAGGTCACACATTAGAAGCAGCTAGAAAACCAGAAGAAGAAAACCAAAGAAAGGAATCATGTAATATATGAACTGAAGAGTCTCTCAAATTTAGGAACAAGCAGGTCATACATATAACTTTGGAAAACTGCTTTCATAGCCTGGAGGTGAACTGAGGATAAGCGGGAAGAATGAAGTAGAGAATGGATGTGCTAACTCAAGAAATTCAGCTTTGGGGTGGGGGGAGAGAATGAGAATATATATATATGCATAACTGCTAGAGTAAGGTTTCTGGGAAGGCAAAATAGGATCTGAACAGAGAAGAAGTAGAAAGAAACAGTCTGCTCTCCACCTGAAGCGGAACTCCTCTGCCCCTGAGAATGTAGGCGAGAGGCAAGAGTCAAGGGTGTTCCTGTAAAAGGGTTTCAATATTCTCTTGGAAGAAGTAGGCAAGGACATCTTACAGGAGCTGGAGGCTAAAGGAGAGTGGCTAAAATATCTATTGTTGAAAGAAATAAAGGGAACAAATTCTGCATCTATAGAAAGACATTTTGGCAGTGTTGAGGGCCTTGCTAGGCATGCAGATATGTTACTAACCTAAGAGTTAACAACATTTTTTAATGTTAGTAGATGTCGAGTAGAAACAGGGAATGGGAAGATGTTAGACTAGGTAGATTATGCTTTGCCAGGTTTGTACTTTAGAACGAGGAAGCTGAGTATCCTAAGAAGCATTTTGCCTTAAAATTCATGTTATCTCCTCACAGATCTTATGATCTGAAGAGAAATGTGTGTGGCTGTCTGCTACTCTTTCTTGTGTGGTGAAATCAGTCCTCTCTGGTCAGTTCCTCTTTTGGGTCAGTGTTTCTTGTCTTACAGGCAAAAGACCTATTAGATGGAGACTTGACCCTCCGTGTCAGGGACAATCACGTCACTCTCATATGTTTATATCAAAGTGAGGGCTAGGCCCTCTAGGATTGGGACTCAGCCAGATGGTATTTATCCTGAGTACAAAATCCTCTCTTTTATATCTGAACCCTATCTAGGAGCTGATACCAGCTCCTAACAAGTATCCTGACACTACTCTTGGTGCGAATGCATTCAAAACCTTTGCACATCATTTTTTACTCCTTGAAAATGGTGGCCTAAGTCCACTACAGAGAGGAAAAACAGAAATGCCATTTTTTTATGGATATCAGTCTTTTGGTTATGAGAGCTAATGTCATAATATAAAAGTGTATTTATCTGCAGGTCTTTTTGTAGCTCAGTTTAAAAAGTTGAAGTTGTTCAAAAGGAGATTACGCAGTCACTGTTTATTTCACCAAAACTATAAAACAACCCATAAATAAATACCTACCTGCTAAGATAGCTTTGTGAGCCTGGAACTCTTGGCCAGCAACACACAGGCAGCAGTCTGTGAACCGGGAATTCTCCCACAGCCCTCCTAACTCATCTGCCAACCGGCATTCAGGAACCTTCACCATATTCATGGTATTCTGGCCAGAAATGTTTATGGAATCTTGTACCACACTCACCTGTGAAATACAAGAAAACACAATCCAAGGTTTTTGTTACCAGGTATTTTCTTTCCAGCAGTAGAGACAGGTTTTGACCTCATTGCCATAGAACATTCAGTCATAGTCTCTTGAAACCACCTGCACAAAGCAAGGCTTTATCCTCTGATCAAGTAATTTTCTATTTATCACAATCATACTTATTTTAAACCATCTCAGGGCAATGGCAAGAGAGCCCCACAAATCTCCTTCTCCAATTTCTAATATGCTCCACCTCCCCTGCACTCAAACCTGGGCAAAGCTTCCAGGGGGAAAAACTGACAGAAATAAATGTTAAACTTCAAGTATTTATTTAATCCTGTCATAGACAAAACATTAAATACAAGGAATTCATATAGAAACTAACACTTAAAACACTATAGAGAAAAAAACCTAGTAACTTTTTAAAAAAAATATTTTTTTAGTTGTTGATGGACCTTTATTTTATTTATTTATAAATCAAACCCAGTGCCTCACACATGCTAGGCAAGAGCTCAATCACTAAGCTACAACCCCAGCCCAAGAATCTAGTAACTTAAATCTAAAGGTACTTCATTTTTTTTAGTTAAGTCTGGAACATGAAAATAAAGTGCAGCTTCTTTTCTGGGGCTGTTGGGAATTGAACCCAGGGGTGCTTTTACCGTTGAGCTACAATCCCAGTCCTTTTTATTGTTTTATTTTGTTTTATTTTATTTTATTGAGACAAGGTCTAAGTTATTGAGGGTCTTGCTAAGTGCTGGCCTTGAACTTGTGATCCTCCTACCTCAGCCTCCTTAGTTTCTGGAATTATAGGCATGTACCATTACACCCAGCTGAAGTGCAGTTTCTAAGGGGCCTAGTGATTAACTGGTACTTCCTCAAAAATGATAGTTTAATCAACATTGCTGACCCACTACCACTAAGGACAGGTCTTAGAAGATCTTTCTGGTAGGAATAAATGGGTGCATATCCCACATTTTAACATCTCTATATTCAGTCATTTGAGACAATGACATACACGATGGCTGGCCATAGCTATACATGCACTTATAGCTTTGGAATAGAATGACAACTCAACTCCACTTTCACAGAGGGATCCAACTTCCCACCATGACTTCAGTGGTAGCAGTTTTATCCAGCTGAATTAACTGTTCAGGCCTAGGTAGAAACCAAGCCAACTTCTAGTTCAATCAGTGAAATTCAGAAAAATCTGTGGGGGTACCAAGTTAAGGAGTTAATAAATCACATAACATTATAAAATAAATGTCAGTTACCAAAGAAAAGAAAAGATGCTGCACAGCAGTCATCCACCTAACAATGATTGTCATGCTCTGTCTCCTACATCACATTAGGGTTAAAAAGTTAAATCTAAACAGAACTTGCAAACCTTGAGAATTAGCTCCCAACTACTGCTATTTCTAATGGTCAGATGAGAAAGACAGCTGAGGAACATCCTTAATGACCCAGATTTTTTTTAACCTTCAAGATGCAAGTCATCCCTTAGTCACAGTCATAAACCTGGAGGCAAAGTTAATGCCCCATCCAAATGACCTTAGTCCCTTCTATATCAAGTGAGATATTAAAGTGCATTGATGATATACTGATGAGCACAGATGCCTTCCCAGAGTGAGATATTTACTATCAAGTCGAGAAAGTTATTATTCATTTGTTTAAAACTAGATGTTATGGTCTTGAGCAATGAAATGGTCAAATTAATCAGTTATGAATGTGTTTAGCATTAGTATCACATTTATCAGAGGTAGATTATAACATTATTTTAACAGTCTGGGATCCAGCACAAATCACCCCACAGAGATTCTCTCTTGTCCTATGTAAGATTTCTTAGTTCAGCTATTTTCTCATATTATTAACACCAAAAGTAGAAGTTGCCTATTCCCAGTCATGGATCTAAAATACTGATTTATAACAAAACAAAACCAAAAAAAAAAAAGGAAAAGGAAAAGGAAAGACAAATTAAATACAACTTCCTCAGAGGGAAAGGCAGGAATCTCTGGGGATGGCCAATGAAGGGAATGGAGAATGCTTTTGGCACTGTGTTCCTAGCTTGAATTAAACCAGGCTGACAGGAGCCCAAAGTCATTAACACTTGATGGCAATTTAGTAGACTGGGTAAAATGAATTGGCAAAAGCTAAGCTGAATTTCTCATCAACTATGGTTGGATGTTCTTGGTTAGATATATGTTTGGTAATGAGTGGGGCCCAAAGACTGTGACACCTCTCACTGGAACAATTCCTTTCTCTGGACACAGAAAGAAAAAAAAACAAAACAGCAGGAAGGAGAATGTACCTGTACTGTCTGGGCTAGGCTTGTTCTGTAGATATATAGATGCTTGGAGTCTCCAGAGCTCTGAATGTCTGGCACCTCTTACCGACATTAAATACGCTTAATTAAAAATAAATTTTAAATGGCACTCACAAATGAGTCGTCAGAGCCCAAACTTTTAACTTAGAAAGGAATTGTTTTTCTCTGCAAACATGATGATGCTAAAATGAGACCATTTTGAGAAAAACTAAAGATTTTTTTTAATGCCTATAAAGTTGACTATAGAGACTCATTCAGAATTGCAGCTGTGAAGATGACGTGACTGTGACATTTATGTCATCTTATAAATGAATGCATGAAAATGTCTCAGGAAGACTGTATGATCCCCTAAATTTCAAGTTGTAAAAGGGTCTCACTTTTAAAGTCAGTTCCTTTTCTTAAAAAAGAAAATTTCATAAAAGACTAAAGATGTGCCAATTCTTATACACTTCATCTATACATAAAGTCAAAGTAAAACCCATGGAAATAGGTTTTTTAAATTCTATACAATTAAAAGAATTGGAAAAATAAACAGATACTGCATACAAAATGTTTATATAGTAGCAATATTTCTCACAGCAAAAGACTAGCAACAACATAAATGCGATCAATAAGAGGATGAATAAATATAGTATGACATCATTTTTATAAAGATCAAAAATAAGCCAAACCTAAACAATATATTATTCATGAATACAAATAATAAACAAGGGAATGATTATCATAAAATTCAAAATAGCTGTTTCTCATTCTGAGTAGGGAGATCAATCTCAGGGAGAGGTTGGGTGGTAGGGTTTACTACATCATCATGTATTATAAATTATAATGATTTTACATATTAAATCAACATTTCTGTAGGTCAAGAACAATCATGGAATGGATGGGATTTTTAAAAATTAAGAAAAAATATATTGTGATAGGCTTTTGCTATGTTGCCCAATCTGGCTTAGAATTTGAGATCCTCCTGCCTCAGACTGGAGTAGCTGGGATTGTAGGTGTGTGCCACCAAGCTCAGCTGCTATATGGGATGTTTTGAAAGAGTTAACCAGTATCTGGATACTTGGTACTTCATATTTCAAATGGTGTTTCCTTTTCATTTTTAATTGCAACATCACAAAGAGGCACTAGAATCTTCTGTTTGTCAAAGGCATGTACAATTAAGGGGGAATATGTTGCATCTTTATTGCAAACAGCCATTTGTTTTCAACATAAATAGCTAGACAGAGAACTGAAAAATTTCATGAAGATTTTCTGTGGTCCAAATTATTAAAGAGAAAATTAAAAGTGTAATTTAAGCATGCTTTCATGTCTTTCTTTCATTACCAAAAGTAAATACTCTCTGTCAAGAAAACTTGGGACCGCCCATGCTTCCAGAGGTAAATGAAGTTCAGCTCCACTTAGCGTAGTGCAGCCGACTAGAGATGGGAACTGCAGAGCTGACATGGCCCTGACATTAATTTGTTGCACAATGTTAGGAAAAATTACCTGACCTCTTGAGACACTGCTTCTCCCCCTATAAATGAAATGAAGAAAACAGAATTTGACTCAGCTCAAAGGACTGCAATAAGGGGACAATTCAAATAATGCTTTTAAATAAGTTAATTAAGAAAAATCAACTTGGAAGAATTGCCACATTTCCTAATAGACAAAGCATCACTGAAAACTGGAAGTGAACCTAATGTGGCACATTACAAACAAGACCACTCATTTGGCATTTTCTAATTATAATCTAATTTAATTTAAACATTCAGTAACAATAAATACTAAAATAATGGCCAAGTACACAAAAGTGTGATCCTCAGTCTTTCACCTTAGGATTCCTTCTTTGGGCCTTTGGGAGCAGCAAAAAGTCCTTGAAACAACTGCACTTCCTTCATCAGGACAGCACAGGAGGGCCAGGGGCCAAGGGAGGAATGGCTCATAGTGGGCACTTATAATCTAAATTTCCATGCAGCTATCACCTTCATAAAGGTCTCTAGATAGTAAGAAAATACTAATTAGGCCTAAAGTAAATGACAGGTCAAAGGGATAAAACTTGCACCAAAAATGATTGAGCTATGAAAAATGCTAAGAACTTAGATGAGTTGCAGACATTTTTAAAACCCACACATCCAATATACACGCCTACTCAACCGTCTTGCAATGCTGAATGCTACTAAGTCCACAGAGAGCCTTGGAACAGAAACGAGTCTCACTAGGCACAAGCCCAAGTATGAGAAGCAACACTCAGCACCTGTGGCCAACAGAGAAGTGTGAGAGGAACAGATGGCACACCTGGTTCGATGGTAAGAAACCGATGGCATCAGCAGAACCCAGCAGACGCTTCCCTGTTCAACATCTCCTCGTTTCCAAAGTGTCATCTCACTTCCCTTCTAAGTCAGTAAGGCAAATCTAAACTTAACCACAGGATTTCTCCTAAGAGAATTTCATATGGAGATGTGAAGAGAGTGAGTGCTGGAACACAGCCTCAGACTTAACCATAGGATGAGAGATTGCCAAGTGAGGGCAGGCCAACGGGTTTTCAAATCAAGAATGTCAATACAGGGGTTGGAGCAGCTGGAATGGACTGGGGAAAGCGGAGGAAGCAATGTGAGAAAAGGCTGGATCTGGATGCACTGTGGACTTGGAAATGCTGCAATAAAGGTGATGGCTCTGCCTTAAATGACAGATGCAATATGTAGAGATTTTCTTCAGAGAATGGTTTGAAGATTGGCTTTTGGTTCCAACAAAATTAGACTTCTTCACTATTTTAAAGTTTTCTTGAAATACAAGACTCTAAGATAGGTAAAGATTAAAACTGATGCTCTGTATATATAACATCTAACCTCACACCTAATTGTTCTCATTTCTTCACTCAGACAACTGAGTAGGATCTGTGACCAATAGGACCTTATATGGAATTCAAATTTCAAGTTCAGTCATAAAACAACTGCCACATTTTACATATTTATATAGATGCTATCACTCTAATATTTCTTTTACTTAGCAATTAAAATGGAGACGAAGCAGCTATTATACAAACTCTATTTTACGTATTCAGTGTAGTATTTTAATAAACCATGCCTGCAAAGTTTTTTAATCATTAGCAACCATTCTGTTGAAATACAGAAGCCTGCTATTGCTGGCCAGGCTTCTCTGGCAAAAGGGCAAGATTCCTAAGGGATAACTTTTCCTGACACATGGTGGTGATATGCCTTTGGAACTGTCATTAACCCACGGTATGAGCCCCTTATTTGACAGATGGATTTGGCAGTTGGGAGTTTGCCTGCACCCTCCCCCATGAAGATACAGTGGTTGTTCTTATCAAGTGGTGCTGCTCAGGAAGTGGTTCCCAGACCATATGATACACAGGAATGTTAATGTCCTAGTTGAACTGGAGTTCAATATGAGTTTGTGAGCATTTCTGAATATATGGAAAACAACTTGAAATGACTAATTAGAATAAACAATACTCATTAAAGAAACCAGCTTCTCTTGGTTTGGGAATTTTACTTCACAGGTTCCTCTATAAATCTGAAAAGGTTCTTCGGTTCTTGGTGAGAAAAAGTTACCTGACTACAGGTAGCTCTCTCTGAGTAAGCAAGCTTTACCCTGGGAAAAGTGGCTTCCACTATTCTATTTCACAGTGACTCCAGCAAGACAAACCATAGGCATACAACCCAATGGGAGTCACCTAATTCAAACAGCAGAAAGGGAAAGTAATGCACTGTCAAATATACAGGGACTTCTCACTCAGGGAGGAGCCAGGAAGTTAAAGGAACAGACACATACTTTTATTGCTGGTCACCCCCCTCAGCTTGAAATGATAGCCCTTCCAAATGCTATCTTAAAAATCCACAGTGAAAAAGCCAGAATCTTCACCCAAGCAACTTAATGTTGATGTATACTAAGACAGCACACCATGTTTGTTCTTATGAACAGTAACAAGGGTAAAGCTGAGATGCCAACAGCCTTGAAATCATGAGGCAGTTCAGTCCAGTCACATAAATAACATTTGTACAGTACTACTCCACTTGGGAATTTTTCTCATTCCACATTCTTGATACAATTCAAGTCACAAATGCCCAAGAAGTCTGGGAACGGACAGTCTCAAGCAGGGTAAAAGGACTCACCTCACAAAAGAGGGTAAGCTTGTCATCAGGGAGAAGCCCGTTAGCCTCATCCAAAAGAAAATCTCTACGGATGAATTTTTTGAATCCCCAGTCCTTGCCTTGCACAAACCTATAAGCTCGTTGACTCTCTAGGATGGGAAAAAAAAAGTCATATTTAGGGTTATCAAAAACCAGTCAGTGTATGAATATACTGGATGTGAGAATTGAACAAAAAGAACATTTACCCATAGCTTTGGTTTCTTCTCCCTTAGCATTCAGGATGGAGAATTTGAATTTTGCCCGAACTTCACTCTTTGGACAGCTGACCAGTAACAGGTAAAGTGACAGGTAATCTTTGCTTTCTTCGTCTAGCCCTTTTGGGTTTACTCGCAAACACCTTGCCAAAACAGGAAAAGAAAAAAAAAAAGGTGTCAAAAGTATCCTTAAATGCTTGTGAAGTAACAGAATAGAACATCAGAATCAAGAGGGAGATATTTAAAGAAAAGTCTAGGCCTCATATCAGATTATGATTCAGTAGAATTACTACTTGGGAACCACCTTTCTAGAGCAATTTGGGTCACCTTTTAAAAGTAAACAATAAAAATAAAGGGGCTTTCTTGAACCCCTTTCTTGAAGGGGGGTGAACCTGTTTAAAAGTAAACAACAAAAATAAAGGGGCTTTCATCTTTTTCACCCTAAAACATTTTAAAATTCAGCCTAGTCTTGTTATTTTCCAATCCTCAATCTCAGGAACAGCAGCCCTTAATTTTGTTAAGACAACAGAGAAACAAAAAACAAAACAAAACCCAATGAACCCTTTAATATCACTGTGGAAGAGAAAAAGTATTCTAGAGAATATGCAAATGGTACCTAATCTTTTACAGATTATTTTATCAATCTGGCAATAATATTCTGAAAATAAAGAAGGAAGTATGGAAGAAGCACAGACAAAAGTAAATCCCCATTATACACGGTAGGGTTGCAAACTAGGCTTCTAAATAGTTAGAGACACCAATCTGTTATGGATGGATCAAAATAAAATTTAAGCAGAACTGAATAGGTTCAAGTGAGTTAAGTTGTAAATGTCATTAGCTGAACTGCATGTGGTTCAGACACTGCTTCTATCACATAGAATACATAGGCCATATGTATCCTTAGGCCTTGCCAGTATTATGACACCTCTCTTAAACAGGTGGCCCAATCCAGTGCTTCTCTAGGGAGTAGAGATGCCACATATATCACTATATAATATGCTACAGATATGAATTTAAATATAATGCCTAAGAATAAACAGCTCTCTCAATACCTAGTGGCCCACTGCTTAATGTACACAGCTAAATAAATGAATAAACAACTCTTCAGTTGGTTGTCAAAGAGTTCCAAACTGGTTCAGAGATATATTTGGTCTTTGTAATGGGCATATGGGTATATCCTTAAGTGCCTGCTCCTCTTTAAGATGACACATGATTTTGATTTTTGAAATGCTATTTGAAAAATCCATAGTGAAAAAGCCAGAATTTTGACCCAAGCAATGTTGATGTATACTAAGACAGCACACCATCTTTGTTCTTATGAACAGTAACAAGGGTAAAGCTGAGATGCCAACAACCTTGAAAAATCAGTTCAGTCCAGTTACATAAATAACATTGTACAGTTGATGATGACTGATCCCCACTCCCAGATCACGTTGCCCTTGCCATAGGGATTAGTTTAGAGAACTCAGACCTCATCCATTCAATGCTACTGTGACATATTCTTGGCATATAGTGGGTTATGTCCATTGCTACTACTAGTCAGCCTTTAAGCACAAGGAAAGCTAGCATGGAGAGCAGGCTGAGAAGAGAGAGATGGGTCCTTACTCTAACCACTAGCCTGCTGGCTAAATTCCATCCTACAACCTGGTCAGTCCAGTCCACAGGCAAATAACCTCCCCCCTTTACTGCTTAAAAATAAGCAATTAAAAAGTCAAAATTTTTTGTTTAAGCTAGATTTCTAGCTTTTCTTAGAAAACCAGAAAATCTGGTGATAGTCAGCCCTTATTCAGATAGCTATGGTTGGCTGAGTTGAGTAGCCTCTGCTCCTTTTATAAGGATACCTACTTGATTGCCAAGTAGTTACTACTCATACCATGTATGGATATCATTTTTAACATTGGTCCTCTTTATTCATTTGTATTACCCTACAGCTTGAGTTTACTGATCTCTGATAAATTCAATGAATTAATCAAATTTTTGTGATCACCTATTGTTTGCTAGGCACTGTTCTAAGCACTGGGGACATAGTAAAAACAAAACAAAGTCCCTGCTTTCAAGAACTTAACATTCTAGGGCTGGGATTGTAAAAGCTCAGCGAAAGAGCACTCACCTAGCATGTGTGAGGCCCTGTGTTTGAGCCTCAGAACCACATAAAAATGAATAAGTAAACTAAAGATATTGTGTCCAACTACAACTAACAAATATTAAAAAAAAAAAAAAAAGAACTTACATTCTAATCAGTGTCCCATAAAACCAAGCAAAATAGGCAACTTAGGGGAAAAAATTTTACAGGTAGAGGTATTCTTCCTCACCATTTCAGTTTATCATTGGCTCCTGATGAAAAGGTTGAACTTTTAATGACTTCACCCATTTCTTCCCGGCAAAAGCTAAAGTTATTAATGGTCCACATGTAGGAGAATTTCACTACCTTGATCTGTTGATAGAAAATCAGGAAAGCAATTAAATAGGAAGTGGAAAAAAAAAAAAGGCTGAAGATCAGATAAACATTTTCCCTCCTCCCTCTCTCTACGTGATGCCCGCCCGCTAGCATGGCTGAGCTAGCATGGAGGTTCAGCGTTTTCTTGCTTCAGTTCCCTCATTTTTAAAAAATCTCACACTGACCAATTGCTTTTCATAACTTTTTGAGTTTCTGAGAAACACTGTATGGAAAGTGAAAAAACATGGAGCAGAGGGACCAGTATCAAACCAGGGCTGGGAAAGCAGATGATAATACCAGACCTAAAATGAGTCTCCAATTGAGATGTTGAGAACACTACCTGGGGTTGCAAATCTCAGACATGGATCCTCCAGCAGGGGAGCCTTAGTGCATATTTCCATCAAGGGGATATAAACAAATCTAGTTTCTAAGATTCCCACTTTCAACCACCATCGAAAAACACTAGTCTTGGAGATTCAGATTCCATGTGAAAAACCAAGAAAAGAATGCAAGGTTGACAAGCACTTTAAATGTTCCAGAGAAAGCAGGAAACACAACATAGAAAAGCAAAAAGAATATTTGTTCATCAAATCCTCCCAAGATGCAAGATTTACAGGGTGAATCAAGAAATTACCTGAGTGTAGCACCAGCTCTCAGCTACAGGGCCACTCGACATTTCTGCCGGAGGTGGAGGACTTGGAACCCTTGACATCGCCAGTTTGAAGGTTAAACAAGGTTTCCAAAGTCAGGGGACAAAGATTTCTGTTCTTTCTTCACTCTGGTTGAATCCAACAAACAATATTTATTAGATTGGTTTACTATTCTTTGTTTGATCTTCTAGAGACTGGAAATTTTGTGGTTTGTCTGGAAAGCTTTATCCTGACCATTCACATGGTTCCTTACCACTTAGGTCTCAAATTTAATATTTACTTCAGAGAAGACCACCTAAAGTAGTCTCCTACTCAGTTATAGCAGCCTATCTTAACCCTTGCACAGTGCTCAATATTATCTTACCAAATGATCTTATTCAAAGCGTAGATAAAGAACATCTATGAAAAGGCTGCCTGCAAAGGAGCCAGCAAGATTACCAGATGCAACTTCATACTTCCCAACTTGCCACTGGCTCCTTCCCTAAGGGCACAAATGTTCCTCTCCTAACACAAAATGACCTTGTTACCCCTCTACCCCACCCCACAAGGCCTAGTACATGCCAGGCAAGCACTTTACCAACTAAGCTACATCCCCAGCAATATTGCTCTAACTTTGCGTCATCTCTTATACTTGCTGCTAAAGTAGTAGAAATCTTTTACTCCTCAAAGCTTTGCTAGCTGCATTCTTTTTATTTTATTTTTAGTTGTAGTTGGACACAATACCTTTTATTTTATTTTATTTTATGTATTTTTATGTGGTGCTGAGGATTAAACTCAGGGCCTCTTGCATGCTAGGGGAGTGCTCTGCCACTGAGCCACAATCCCAGCCTGCTAGCTGCATTCTTAAAGGCAACATTTTTACACCTTTCTTAAATGTGCTCCTTTCTCTAAGGGGCATTAGAGAATATCTCCTCACAATTTGTTACCATCTGATTTTCTAGATCCTTCTGTTGTTGATCATTCCTCAAATCTCTTGGATTCTCTTCCTGTATTGTTGCTTCCCCTTTAATCCTTGACCATTTTCTCAATCTACATTGTCTTTATGGCAATTTTATCCATCTTAACAGTGTCAATTTATTGGCCTTACACAAATGTTTCCCAAATCTCTCTAAGTCTTACCTCTCTCATAAATCCCAGTCTATTTTTTTTTTAAGTTGTAGATGGACACAATACCTCCATTGTATTTATTTACTTTTATGTGGTGCTGAGGATCCAATGCAGTCCCTTACACATGCTAGCAAGCACTCTGCCACTGAGCCCCAGCCCCAGCCCCAGCCTATTTTCAAATAACTGCTATATGTCTCAGTGGGATAGTATTCCAGCAGCAAAGCAAATCCAACTTAAACTTCTCTATAAGGCCTTTCTAAATACAAAGGACATTAAAAAAAATTGGTGAATTTTGGGCAGGAGGGAATAAGGAAATATAGGTCAAAGGGTACAAAGTTGCACATAGGTAGGCTGAGTAAGTCTAAAGATCTAACAACATAAAGACTACAGTTAATTGTAATATATTCTGTATTGTATTCTATACTGGAAATTTGCTAAGAGGGTAGACTTCGTGTGCTTTTTTCACATGTACACATGTGGGCAATAAGTTAATTGGCTTGACTGAAGTAATCATTTCACTATGCATATACATATCAAAATACTAGGTTGCATACCTTAAATACATATGATTTTAAAACTGGTGAATTTTTGGGGGAGGCGTACCAGGGACTGAACTCAGGAGGCACTTGACTACTGAGCCACATCCCCAGCCCTATTTTGTATTTTATTTAGAGACAGGGTCTCACTGAATTGCTTAGCACCTTGCTTTTGCTGAGGCTGGCTTTGAACTCATGATCCTCCTGCTTCATCCTCTCGAGCTGCTGGGATTACATGCGTGTACCACTGTGCCCAGCTTGGCAACAATTTTTAAGTAACATAAACAAAGTCAAAACAGAAGGAAAGGAAAAAAATCTTGTAATGCATATATTAATAATTTTATTAATATATAAAAATTAATTATAAATTGTTCATACAAAAGTCAATAAGAAAAAGGGCAACTATCCTGTACAAGTTATCACTAACAATAAAAGAAAGAAAAAAGAAAATATCTCTTAAACATTTTATATCTCCTAGACCAGTAAGAAAAAAATATTTAACCATAGTATGAATGAGAAAATAGGAACTTTCATAAACTATTGGTAAGGCTGCAAAGCAGTAACTATACTACATATGGGAATCTGGCCATATCCAGCAAAATTTAAAGAATATGTACCCTAAGCCTTAGTAATCTCATTCTTAGCTGTGTATGCATTAGAGCACTAGTTCTCAAATTTGGAGCTCTTCAGAATCACCTCTGAAACAGATTGCTGGCCCCATCCCCAAAGTTTCTGATTCAGAGGTTTGGGCTGGACACAAGATCCCAGGTGATCCTGATGTGCTTCTTCTGGAGCCACATTTGAGAACCACTGCCCTAGAAAACTCTATGCTTAGGCACAAGAAAACATAGACAGGAGTGTTCAAAATGACACTCTAATAGTGAAAAACTAGACAAACTAAAAATCCATTAGTAGGGAAATAGATAATTAAATTAGATTACTTCCACATAATGGGAAACTATTATTTCGTGATTTGTAATTAATAAACTAGATCTATAGCACCATGGATATCACAGAACTAATGAAAAAAGAAAGTTCTGGAATGACATGTGCCGTGCAGTATACTATTTATGCAAATTTAAGATTTAAGTACTATTACAGATATATGCATGAAGTAGAAGAAAAAAAAGAAAGAAAGAAAAAACAACAC
The DNA here is from genome assembly GCF_021218885.2 of Marmota monax. Classification (NCBI taxonomy): domain Eukaryota; kingdom Metazoa; phylum Chordata; class Mammalia; order Rodentia; family Sciuridae; genus Marmota; species Marmota monax. Next base: position 7,746,371 of record NW_026694542.1, on the reverse strand, counting down.
TGACAAGTTATAAGTTTTATGATCACAGGAGAGAAAGAATAAGATTGGGAAGAGAATATAAGATACTTCAACTGTGTTATGTTTGTTTTAAAATAAGGATGACATGAGGCAAATATGAGAATACAAATATTTGTTAGGGATGACAGGTACTTGGGTATTGTACAACAGTTTAAGGATATTGTCTGATTTATAATAACCAAGGGATAATTTTCTTTCCTGAACACCTGGTTAGTTTTCAACTATGGACAAACAACTTAAATATTATAACTGATCATGTTGCCCTCTTTACTGGGCCAGTAGGAAGCCCAAAGACAAATCTGTGACTTATATCTTAGAACTACAGATTCATATGCCTGTTTAATTATTTTACATCTTATATATGATCATATACTCACTCTGTAACAACTCTAATAGCTTAATTATTCCCTTTTCTCTCAACTGTTGTCTTTTATATGTTGTTGGGGATGTGGCTCAGCAGTTAAGCACCCCTTAGTTCAATCCCCCATAAAAAACAAAACAAAACACTAAATACTATTGTGATCACCTTCAAAGTAAGCCTGCATTTGAAAGAAAACATTCTCACAGAACTACTTATTTGTTCAGTAACAAGCAAATATACCTTATGCAGTTTTACAAATCCCAGTTACCATTACTGGTCAGAATGAAATTTCAAAAGTCCCACTTTTGGGTAAGGTGGCAATGAGATGTGAATTTTACATAGTAGTTAGCATAAAATTTGGCTCTGGAGGTGTGTGCTTCACACTCTCTCTACACTAAGCCATCATAAAAATTCTAATTTGAAGTTTTTTGTTAAAAAAGTAAACTTCAAATTTATCTGATAATTAATCATCTAGAAATTCTCAAGCACAAGAAAAGGACAAAATTTAAAAACCAGATTAATTATTGCTACAAAATCTTGGTCTATTACTACAACCAAGAAAAAAAATATTAGTTTGGTCTTAGTTATTTTTCTCCATCTTCTCTGCTGCAGCCAAGTCATGTGTGTGTGTATCACCACCCATCTTCCAATTTTTAAAAATGTACAACCCGGCAGTTAGTAGAACTGAAGACTCAGTCTTAAGACTCTCAGGAGCTCTAACCATACAACCTGCTGGGAGGGAAATTGACTAGGATAGCACAAGTCTAATTAATTTCACTTATAGCAGGCACCACGGGCAAAGTTTTCATCAGCAAAGTAGCCTGGTGCTACATGAACTCTCTAGCACTTCATGCCAATTGCTGCAGATGCCCAGCAGAAAAACAATTTTAGAAAAGAGAGATCTATTTGAGGGTCATAGGTTGAGAATCTTTGCAGGAGACAACTAGAGCCAAAATGTTTGTTCATAGCTTCAAACAAGTTAAGACAAGACCGTCCGAGTTCTCTTAATGCCAAGCTTCTAGTATGCTGACAACTCTGAGGCTGAACATATCTGTTATATACCATCACTTATTTTCCTGCTTACCAATCTTGACTTGTGAAGAAAGACCTCTTCTGATTACATCAAGAAATATACTTCAAATTATCTTTGTCAATCTTTGTAATATCACTTAAATTAGTACCAGTTAACAACTAATAGCTCTCTCAGACAGAATGCTTCCTAGCAGGCATTATGAGACCATGAGGTCATTAACTATTTTTTTTTCTTTTTAAATATATTAACTTTATTTACTTTTATGTGGTGCTGAGGATTGAATCCAGTGCCTCACACGTGCAAGGCAAGCACTCTACTACTGAGCTATAACCCCAGCCCCTCATTAATCATTTTTGACAAGAGATTTAAGTCAATCAACATAATATGATTTCAACCTAGAAGGTTAAATTCCGGAGGACAGACAAATATAAAAAATAAAATGTACTGATGCTGTTATAACACACAAATAATGCTTTGAACAGAAATTACACTGTTTCTGAACAGACACTTCACAGAAGAAATACAATTGATCAACAAATATATGAAAAAGTGTTCAACATCTCTAGCAATTAGAGAAACGCAAATCAAAACTATTCTAAGATCTCATCTCCTGTCAGAATGGCAATCATTAAGAATACAGGCAACAATAAATGTTGGCGAGAATGTGGTGAAAAAGGTACACTCATACGTTGCTGGTGGGACTGCAAATTGGTGCAACCACTATGGAAACAGTATGGAGATTCCTCAGAATATTGGGAATGGAACCACCTTTTGACCCAGCTATCCCACTCCTTGGTTTATACCCAAAGAACTTAAAATTAGCATACTACAGTGATGCAGCCACATCAATTTTTTTTTAACACAATATCTTTATTTTACATTTATGTGGTGCTGAGGATCGAACCCATTGCCTCGTGCATGCTAGGGGAGCACTCTACCACTAAGCCACAACCCCAGCCCCACACATCAATGTTTATAGCAGTTCAATTCACAATAGCTAGACTATGGAACCAACCTAGGTGTCCCTCAATAGATGAATGGATAAAGAAAATATGGTATATATACTCAATGGAATATTACTCAACTTTAAAGCAAAGTAAAACTATGACATTTGCCAGAAAATGGTTGGAGTTGGAGAATATGATGCTAAGCTAAATAAGCCAATCCCACAAAACCAAAGGCCAAATGTTTTCTCTAATATGCAGTTACTAATTTACAATAAGGTGTGTGTGGGGGGCACTAGGAAAGAATAGCATTACCTTAGATTAGGTAAAGGGAAGTGATGGGAGGGGAGAGGAGGGAATGTGGAGATAGAAAAGACAGTAGAATGAAACAGACTTTACTACCATATGTATATATGTAACTGCATGACCGATATGATTCTGCAATATGTACACAGAAAAATGAGAAATTATATCGACTTATGTATAATATATCAAAGTGCATAAATGCCTTCTACTGTCATGTATAACTAATTAAAACAAATTAAAAAATTAAAAAAAGAAATTACACTGTTCGATTTCCAACCAAACCTATATTTTCCTGCCTTCTTTTATACTTTCAAAAGTTCTGCTGCCTCCAGCAGACTTTAAGCTACTAAGAATATAAAGCTGTGTTCCTTGTATCCATCACCTTACTACCTGGCATAGCTTGCCTTTAACCAAAGATATTCACTCAGTATTTATCCAGTTGCATTTTAAGTTCTTTATATTTTCTAATTTGTTGCTTCTTCACAGCCCTTTCAACAATGTTTAGTGTATCAGATTTGCAGTGTAATAAGGATCACTGATTTATTTATTTATTGAATTTAGTACCACACAAATTCTAAAAGTGGAATTATTATTTTTATTTTTAGTTGTAGATGGACACATACCTTTATTTTATTTAGTTATTTTGTGCTGTGTTTTTTATATTATGTTATGTTTTTTATATTATGTTATGTGGTGCTGAGGATTGAACCCAGTACCTCTCACATGCTAGGCAAGCGCTCTACCACTGAGCCACAACCCCAGATCACATTAATTTATTCTTTTGGATAAATTGCAAAGTCCCAAACTCTCAACCTGGCACATCAATCTCAATTCTCATAAAAGTAGGCCCCCCCAGTATTATCTTCATTCAACAAGAAGAGAAAGACTGGTTATAATTGTCTTTATTCTTGAACTAATTTGGGCTAAACTCCTATATTATCAGAATTCTTTCAAGATATATAAATTCCTTGTACAAAAAGGGAAATGTCCCAATAGTTTATCCCATAGAGAATACAGACTAGGCTAGAATATTCTCTGGAAAGTGTTACATACTGTGCAGTCATTTGTTTGTCTTTGATTCCTCCATGACCATATTCCTCTCATCAATCTATTCTACTTATCTAAATTAAAAAAAAAGAAATCAAATCAACCAATTAACACATGTAGACACGTATCTCATATATGAGTTCTAGGAATTAGCTTTATGTCCATTTATTTTAAAATGATAGGAATAAGATTGTGAAATTATTAGACTGAACCACGAAACTATTGTTTTGTGTGCCAAAAAAATAGTTGAATATAGGCAATTTCATGTGGTACAACATAATACACAATATGCACAAGCTGGGAATGTAGTTTCTTGCCAGAGAATGGTTTGTTAGTGACTTTAAAAAACCTATCCCTCTCTCTCTTTTTCAATCTTTTGGTTTAAAGCCTTGTACAGTTTCCAAGTAAAGAAAAATCCAATGTCGTATCTATTTTAAACCTGAGAGACATTTGCATTTTCCAAATCAGAGATGCCAAAAAAGATCACTGATTAAAAAAAAAAAAAAACAAAAAACAAAAAACACCAAAACCAACAACTATAAAAGACTTGGGTATACTCATTTTTGAGAAACTAATGTAACCTAAGAGGAGCTTTTCCTTTTTGTTTCTGTTACAGTGTACTCAATCATATACAGCCCAGGAGGTAATAATTTCTTTCTCATTACCTCAAGGACAGTTATTACAGGTCATACTGACTTTCCTTTGTTGTAAGGTTTGAATGACTTTTGAATATCTATTATGAGTAAATCTTCTGGAGTTCAATTTAACAAAATACTAAACGTGTGTATGTATGTTTGTTTTTCTAATTAGAGACACTTCTTAAAATGAACCTAGGGGCAATGAAGAGTGACCTCAATCACCAAAGGAAGAACTAAGGTTTCCTTATTTATTTTTTAATCAGTTTCATGCTTTGTAAAATTATATGAATTAAAGATGACTGGTCTTTCATTTCATTTTTAAAAATTCTTAAACACTGAACCTATAGAAGGATTTAACAATATTAAATGAATCTAGAGATTAAGAAGAAAAAAGCCAATAGCCTAACAGAAAAATGGGGGAAAAATGGTTTACAGAAATGGCAGTATCAATGTTTCTAAATATATGGAAAGATATTCAACTTTCATTCTTACTAAGATAATTGCAACTTGAATTACACATTGATTCAACCACTGAATTGGCAAAGATCAAAATGTTTGATAACGTTTGCCCAGGGTAAGGAGAACAAATCTGGTTGTAGTACAAATAATTACAATCTCTGTGAAAGGCAATATCTATTAAGAAATGCACATGCCCTTTAATCCAGCAATTCCACTTCTAAAAATTATCCTTATTAATTTATTTAAAGTGACAAATACAAAAGGTTTTTCAATATGGCACTAATTGTAAACTCACAAAAAAAATGGAAGTAATCTGAAAGTCTATCAATAGTGAATAGATTAAATAATTATGACAGATATGATATAATAAACATCTGTAAAAATCAATTTTTAATAAAAACGTTTTTGTTTAAAAATATATAGAATATCACTGAAAAGCTACACAACAATCTAGGGACACTGCTTACTTCCTCAGATGGAAACTGGGTACCCCGATGGGAAAACCAATTTCCACTGTATTACTTTTGGTCTTTTCCAGTTTTGAGCCATGTAAATATATTTATTACCTATTAAAATAGTAAATTTAAAAAAATTTTAAGGGCATTGTAGCAGCCTTTACAATGAATCTTTCCAAGTTATAAAAAAGCTTTTAAATCAGACCCATGAGAGACAAAACAGGAATTTTTCAGTGGTTTCCACTGCTATCTAAATAAAATCAAACTTCTTGTCCTGATTTGGCACACCTCCGTTCTCAATCACTATGCTGCAGTCCTCAGGACTTGAATTCTATTCTATGAATACACATCTTTTCCCTCAATCTTGAAAGTTCTTTTTTCCCTTAGGTCTTTTCATAGCCAGATCTTCATATCATTTAGGTCTCCCATAAAATGTAATATCCTCAGAGAGATCTTTCCCTGACCACTGATCTGAAGTAGCTTCCATTTCTATCCTGCTCCTTTCTCCATATTACCTTATTTTATTGTCATCTTTATTACCATTATCTCAAATTATCTTTTTATTTTCTCTCTTGTCTACTGTCTTCCCCAGTAGAAGTTACACTCAACAGAGAACAGAATTTCCCTGTGCCTAGAATGGTAGATGACAGGTATCAAGGTACTCAATTAATATTTGTTACAAGAAATTTATGTTGAATAACTACACTTTTCCACATTAGGATATATTTTTCCTTAGTGAATTTTAGTTAATAAGTTAAAAGTTTAGGAGTTGCTGAATAAATGCAGCTATAGAAACCCAGGCATACTTTTGTAACAATAAAACATTTTAAAAAGAAAATCATCAGTTCATCTCATTCCCATTATAAAGAACTTAAGAGTTGATTCCAAAATTATTTATACTCTTATTTAATTTAAAAAAAAATAATTCCAGAAAACTTGAAGAGAAAAGGGAAACTTGAAGGGACATGGGGAAGGGGCTTCCTGAATCCACAAGACAATACTGAGAGAAGCACATTTCTCAGAATAATTCCGAGTACAGAAGGTACTATTTACAGCAGCTGTCAGGAACCCAGCCTAAACCTCAGGTTATTTCAAGTTAAATTCTACATAATAAAATTCCAAAGTATTGATCAAATTAAGGCAGATCATTGGCATTTCCTTAGATCTGAGCTATAATTTTAATATCTGATGCTGGGTTTGATTCCCTTAAAATTGACATGTGGAGAAAGATAACTAACATTAAATACACATATGTGTAAACATGTATCTATGAAGACATGTTTTAAAAATATGTTTAGGCACTTAACTCAAGTTTTTTTAGGCCAGGCTAAGAAGTAGGACCATATTTCCGGCACAGATTCTCTAATTAAGGGTTAAAGCCAGCATGATAATGGTGTGTGCACCTGGGAGGTTGAGGCAGGAAAACCACTTGAGTTCAGGAGTTTGAGGCTGGCCTGGGCAACAAAGCAAAAAACCTGATCTCAAAAAAAAAGAACTGAATTGTTCTTGCTACTGTTATAAAAGTATAATATTAAGTGTGCAAGTCAATACATTTAAGATGTTCCCAGTTTGCAGATATTTCTTAGGCAAGTATAGATTGTGAAATAGTTTTGAGGTTTAGATATGCTTTTGTACATTTTAAAATAGCCTTTTTTCCTTCTTCTCAACCCAAGCATTATACGATAGTGTTTTATAGAAATAGCCTCACTAGTAAGGTTCATCCAAAGTAAGCTGAAGATGACAAGGAGGTACATGATTCTCAAGTCACTGAATGCAGTAGGACAGCAGTGGAATGCTTCCACTGAATCCCCAATTCTTAGTGGCTGTTTACAGCACTGCTGCCCTTCTTACAGATTCTAAATAACTACAAACTGTCCTTGTCCCCAAGGAGATCTTAGCTGCCAGCTCAAAGGTTAGAACATGGAATAATTCTCACTTTTCCAGTAGCAATGCAACTTCTTCAGTTAGCAAAATAATCAGAGCAGAAAAATTTATTGCTGATTTAAGTTAATGACCAGGGAATCATTCCTTCCCCTTAAAAACTATCCATTATGTAAGAGTTATTGATATAGACATATCAGCACAATTCTCTAACCCAAAATATGTCAAGGGGGAATACAATGCACCTTTGTTCCAAATGCAGAGAGGCTTGTCCTGGAAAGGGACAGATGCCACTCATACATCTTGTGAGACTGAGATGTTAACAAGACTTCTGGAGTTTATGTTTTGCTTTTTAATTTAGGCACAAATGACTAGTAAGAGAAATACAACCATGTAACAACATAAGAGGAAAAAAATTACTGTCTGCTTGGATGGAAGATCCAGCAAATAACCATGGCTGCAACAAGCACAAATTTCACAAAGTCTGAGTTAATACCATCAGGTGATGTGTTGCTGCTGTTAATTACAGAACCCCTATAGGGAAGAAAAACTCAACCAGCTGATAAAAGAAAGAAAAAAAGAGAAAGAAAGGAAAGAAGAAAGGAGGGAGGGAGGAAAAGAAAAGGCAAAAAAAGATAGAACTCACGAGATTAAGCTTCTCCACATATCACTTTGAAAAACCATCACTTAGGAGATGTTTAAAATGAAATGACATGAATTCAAACCAAGAAACAAACCTGATTATGCAGGGGCTATTTCACTTCAAAGTGGGTCTCAGTTCCAAAAGAATACATCTTTAGAAATAAGGTTAGGTAAAACCAACCTACCAGCTTTGGCTCCATTTTCACAAACCAGAATCGTGTCAATTTCAATGAATGACTTGGGCAAAATTCTCTAGGGTCACAAAAGGTGAACTTGGGAAAGATGAAGATTTTTAACACATCCCACATGTGGTCAAAGATTTTTTAGGTTGAAAAAACCACTTAAACAACAGCTAGAAAAGAATAAAAATAAATAAATAAAAATGAGGAGTAGGAGGAAAGGCGGGGTAAGGGCAACCCCTATGGTTAAGAAGATTCTATTTATTAAATACTTAATATTCCCAAAGCTGTTTTGAGATTTGAGAGGTTATGGTCTCTTCTTCAACTATGACTAGAAAGAACCTTATAAAATCTAAACAGTGTTGGCTCTAATACTATTTAAGTATGTCCAGTCTGCAAAGAATTAAAAAAAGAGTCATTTCATAAAATAAGCAGAGGTTGCACAACCCCGCAGGGTCCTCTGGTCTTACAAAAACCAAATTCAACAGGTGTTTTTCTCTTTGGCCATTTATTAATCTATTTTTTAAAAATATTTTTTTCATTGTAGTTGGACACAATATCTTTATTTATTCTTATGTGGTGCTGAGGATCGAATCCAGTGCCTAACATGTGCAAGGCGGGCGCTCTATCACTGAGCTATAGCCCCAGTCCTCTCTTTGGCCATTTAAACTTTAATCATACCATTTAAAAATATTTCTTGTTAACATTATTTGGCTACAGAAGGGGCCCAAGAAATCTGTTTCAAGGATGAAAGTCTAAATGAGTCTTAGGATATACAATCCGGAATAAGTACATTAACTTGGAAACTAAAAAGGCTCACATGCTCCAGAGAATTTATTATATTACAAGAGAAACCAATTATGTTGGGCATTAACTACTACTACCTAACAGTACAGAATTCACTATTCTGTGGAGACACATTTTTAGCGAAATATACCTAGACCTTCATCCAACTATAAGGGTGGGAGTGTTTCATCTTCTCCTTTGTGTTCTTAACAGAAGATACCTGACTACTGTTTACGTGGACCATTGTGCCTTACCTGGAAATTATCTGAAGAAAATAAATTCCCTTCTAAAGTTATTAAAAATAAGCCGAATTGTATGCTAAAGTTCTAAGTAGACTAAACTAAATGGAACAAAGGATGGGCAGGAAGTTCTCAGTTTGAAGTGTTCATTCCAAGATTCATTACTCCAGGAAAAAGTAAAACCACACAGGCAGACAAAACAGGGGAAAGTTAGACAGGATGTCTATCCTAACAGAATTTCCTGGCTCCTGATGAACAGTGTCAGAATTTAAGATTAAAATGCATTAACACCTATTTCATCCAAGACTATAAAAACATACATAAGTATTTGAGGCAAAATTCTCATACCATGCTGGACACTATGCTATACACATGTAATTCTGAGTACTCAGAAGGCAGAGGCAGAAGGATCTAAAGTTTGTGGCCAGACTCAGCAACTCAAAGAGACCCTCAGCAACTTACCAAGACCCTGTCTCAAAATAAAAATAAAAAAGGGATGGAGGTGTAGCTCAATGTAGACTGTTCCTGGATTGAAGCCCCAGTACTGTCACCCTCCACACCAATCTCATACCACAAGTAAAAGTCTCACATTGCAAAGTAAAAATTTTAAGGTGGTAGTCATCTTCATGGGAAGATTTTTTTTTTTTTTAAAGATTAAGGTACAATACCCAAAGGCAGTCTATTAAAAAAAATCAAACTCATTTTATACAGTAAAATGAAGCCTATAACATTGCTTCAAGGTATCTTTTTTAAAAAAAAATTATCATTATAATTTTTTTAAAATAAATTATCATTCTAACTTCCCTAAAGATCTCTTCTAAAGAGAAAAATAATCTTATTCTAAGGCCTCTGTATCATGTATTACCAATCATTGATTAAAATTTTAAATCCAAACATCTTTGTTTCCTTCTACCATCAATGTACAGCCTCATCCCAGTATATAGTAGCCACCAGAAAAGATCTGAATAAGTAATTCTGGTTTATTCCAGGTAGGAATATTTATAATAAAACGTTTTTGAAGTCAGTGATAAAAAATGTTTAATGCTGTAAAGCTTCATTATTATTAAAAAAAATCATACATGCCTACCTTATGACTTCAACTATACCTACCATTTGCACTGAAATGAAACAGCAGATTACACTCAAGATATGCATTTTTTAGCTATGATAAATATTTCTATGTATCTCATTCTGCTTTTCCCCCACAACTATGTTTGAAATTAAACTACATTTTTAAAATTCACTCAGTCAAAAGTCAGTAGAAAAACTCTAATTTGTCTAACAAGAAATCTTGTTGGAAACAAAGATAATGAATCAGAGTTAACTGGATTCTGAATCATAAGTCTTTACTTGGGCTATCCTTTAAAGGGAAAAGCTCACAAAAATCAAGTGATTTATCTACAAAGAAATGACTGGTAAAAAGGATTTACTAAACAAAATTATCATTCTTATATCTCATCACTAGTTCTGAATGCTCTATTTTTTAGTCATCTATCAAAAAGATTATGGGGTTGGGGTTGTGGCTCAGCGGTAGAGCACTTGTCTAGAACGTGTAAGACCCTGGATTCGATCCTCAGAACCACATAAAAATAAATAAATAAAATAAAGGTATTGTTTCCAACTACAACTAAAAAATAAAATATTTTAAAAAAGATTATGTATAGAAATGAAAGAAACATCTGAGTTAGTTCTTCCAATGAACTGGCCTATGAGAGCAGCAAAAATAAAACAAATGACTTACCCTATGTCAATATTCACAAGAGAGGAGTGGTCATTTTTGCCAGTTCCCTAACAAAATGCTGAAAGAATTACTATTGAGTTTTTATGTAAAATTCCCTTTAAAAAAAAGTGCTATATGGGGCTGAGGCTGCAGCTTAGCCATAGCGCACTTGCCTGGCACATGTGAGGCACTGGGTTTGATTCTCAGCATTGCATATAAATAAATAAATTAATAAAGTTCTACCAACAACTAAAAAATATATTTTTAAAATTGCTATATGGTTAAATTACTCCAAAACAAGACATATTTAAACAAAGCCATGTACCCTATGGTTTTAACAAGTAGCTGCCACACTAAGATGGGGAGTGGGCAGGATTTCACTGAAGATTGGGCTATGTTAAGACCTTGTGCTGGGTACAGTGGTGCACGCCATTAATCCCAGCAGCTTGGGAGGCTGAGGCAGGAGGATCCTAGGTTCAAAGCCAGCATCAGCAACAGCAAGGTGCTAAGCAACCAGTGAGCAGAGAGACCCTATCTCTAAATAAAATACACAATAGGGCGGGGGATTCGGCTCGGTGGTTGAGTGCCCCTGAGTTCAATCTCCAGTAACCCCCCACCCCAAAAAAGACCTTGTATACTGATTATACAAGGGAAAGAAAAGTTCCTTCTGAAGACTAGTGGTTAAACAACACCACTACTCTAATAATCTGCCATATCCTAGTAGGTGACTCAAAACAGAAACAAATAAAAGTGGTTGCAAGGCTTCTACGAGCTTAACCTAGGCAGAAAATTCTGACACTGTCTTCCCTTTTGTGGGGAAAAGTAAAGTACTGCATTAATCATTTGTAAGTTGTTCTTAAAAAAAATAATATCTCCTGAAACACCAACTTTAACCAGTATGTTGGTACAATTAAGTTTCTTATAGAATATAATAGATTTTGGTAAACCAGTAATGGAATAAGCCATCACCCAAAACTATACTGGTGCCAAAACAGGGCAGTCTTGATCAGATACCATAAAACAAAGCCTACAAATGTGTCAAGTAGTTCAGTTAAAAGTAGCAAGAATCGCCAGGTGTAGTGGTGAGCACTCCTGTATTCACAGCAGATTAGCCTCCAAAGCCAGGAAGATTATGAGTTCAAAGCCAGCTTCAGCAACTTAGACCCTGAGAAATTTAGGAAGACCCTGTCTCTAGATAAAAAGACAAAAAGGTCGAGCAGGGATGTGGCTCAGTGGGAAAGCACCCCTGAGTTCAATCCCTGGTACCAAAAACAAACAAAAAAATGTAGCAGGAATCAGGTGGAACTCATTCAACAAATATTTGCTGAGCACCAACAATGCAAGTTATTTTGGGGGACAGTGGTGAAAGAGACAGGCAAGATGCCTGACCTTCTGCCTTTAAGATCTTATAAGACATTGCTCCTACAGAGAAAATAACCAACTCTGTAAAGTAAAAATGCTCTGAATATCTAGATTCTTAAAGCAGAAATCAATAACTTTAGTTCTTTCCTCTCTTTTATTTAAATTTAAAGTTTTGGTTTCTAGTTAACTTGCCAGAGTTAACATTTTCAGGTTCAACGAACTGGCCAATGTTAAAAGAGTCTGAGACTGTAGGTGAGTGGTTTCGGCATTTGTCAGGCATTTGTGAGGCTTTGGGTTTGATCTCCAGCCCCGCCACACACATACACAGACACAAGGACTAGGAGAAATAAGGCCACTCTGATTGTGCTGACAGGACAAACTGGTGCTTCTCCTTTGGAAAACAGTTTATTATTTTTTTCAATTTTTAATTAACACACAATAATTACACGTATTTGTGGAACACTGATATTTCAATACACATTTAGTGTGTAATGATTATTATATCACAGTAATTGACACATCCATCACCTCAAATATTTATCATTTTTCCTGCTGAGTACAAAACAATTTAATATTATATTATGTTATAATATAATATAATAACACTAAAGATCCAACAATTCCATTCCCAAATGGCCTAGAGAAACTTCTGTACAATAATACGAAACTACTAGCACATGTTAGCAAGAATGTTCATAACAGCCTCTTTCATAACAGCTAATTAGAAATAATTCACATGTCCATTAACAGAATGGATAAGTTACAGTATATTCACATTGTAGAATGTTATATAGCAATAAGACATTGCTCCTAGAGAGAAAATAACCAACTCTATAAAGTAAAAATGCATTATAGTTCTACATAACCATATATTGTTAGGTTCTGAAAGAAGACACCAAAAAAAAAAAAAAAAAAGGAAAAAAATCACATTTAAAAGAAATTAAAAGCCAGGTACAGTGACGCATGCCTGTAATCCCAGCAACTTGGGCAGGAGGGTGGGTGGAGGGAGGTGGGTGCTGAGGCAGGAGGATCACAAATTCAAACACAGCCTCAGCAACTTAGTGAGGCCCTAAGCAACTCAGCAAGACCCTGTCTCGAATAAAATATAAAAAGGGGCTGAGGATGTGGCTCAGTAGTTAAGTGCCCCTGGGTTAAATCCCTGATACCAGAAAAAAAGAAGAAGGAATGCTTTATTTAAAAAGCCAAAGAGCAATTATGACAAATTCTATGAACTCAAGTCCTCTTTATTCACTGTTTCCCACCCTTACTCCACAGAGAAATCTTATTGCAATGAATTTTATGTATCCTTCCAGAGCAGTGTATGTGAATCTGTGTATAAAAATGTATTGCTTCATGTGTTTAATTTTTACATAATGAATTATGTGAGTATATATACATGTGTATATGTATATATATGTAGACATTTTATAGCAGTCATTTTGTTTTCATTTATTCTTGTTTTCTAAAATCTATGTGGGTATGCTAGGTTTCCCCATTTAACTTCACAGAATCAATATTTCAGCACTTCTACAACTTCTTAGATGAATATTTGAACGTTTTCACTTCTTTATTTTTTAATGTAGTTGCCAATTTATTTATTTAATTATTTGTTTATTTATTTATTGGGTGCTGAGGATCGAACCTAGGGCCTCGCATGTGCAAGGCGAGCACTCTACTGTTGAGCCACAACCCCAGCCCCCCCCCAATAGCTGTTTTTTATAAACTTCAGTTTTCTTTCCCCTTTTCCTAAGTTTTAATTTACTAATTTTTTTGGGGGGGAGGGGGGTTTGGGGTTGAACCCAGGGCTTTGTATATATGAGGCAAGCACTCTACCAAATGAGCTATATCTCCAGCCCCTCTATTTACTACTTTTTAACTCCTATAATATTTTAACCCACTAACTGTGAAACTATTTAGTGATCTGTAGAATCCAGTTCATGTGATTTTTGTGTCTCCTTAACATGATTCAGACACAGCTATTTAGCAGTTTCTTAGAGCATTCTAAGCCAAAGGAAGCATTTTAAAAGATAGGCCTTACATTGTTATTGTGTTAGAATTATTACATATAAATTTTGTTCAAATTTTATGACAGTTTCCATAATAGAAAACAAAACTCCATGGTGTTAATGTTCCAAGAAGAACATATTCTTCTAAATAAAAATTTAAGATAGGAACATATCCTTCAAAGGATTATATGTTTCAGTGACCAGTGATTTAACAATTTTTTTCATAGGTGTCTTTAATCCATGTATTTTATTCATTATTGTGAGGTTGAGTATATTTTTTACTTTTATACTGCATGTCTTTACTCCTTTAAACCTGGATCCCATTCAGAGTTTCCAGTACTTGGAATCCTGAAGTGTTACAAATGAAAACTGTTACTCTTCTCTAATAACACACTCTGCCTGCGCAAGTGTTTGAGGAGGACTTCCTTTCTTAACAACTAGTTTGGGCAGCCACCTGTCTCATGAATATATGAACTATCTTTAAGAATTTGAAGGGAATTTATATGCTGAGTATTTTTTTTAAACAACCAGTAGGAGCTTAAAATGGAAATCAGAGTAATAAATATAACTAGAATTTTAGATGCCTGTGTATTTCTTCTCAGATCTGTTCTTAAAATATGGCTCAGGTCATAAGTATTTTGGTTAGAAAGTTCCTTTGGATCTAGGCTTACTCTGATTTTAACATGGACGAAATATTCCATCAAGGGTATGAGTGCTATCTGTATACTCAGACATACCCGTCATGTTACCCAGTAGGCAGTTTTGCTTACTGAATGATCCTTCTTTATGCCACTGTAATCACTGAATGGAGTTTGTTGCCTGCTCTTTGTCATATCATCCCCACATTTTACGCAGCGGAAAAAAATGTTCCTATCTTAAATCTTTATTTAGAACAATATCATATTCTTATTAAAACACTAACACCATGGAGTTTTGTTTTCCCTTCTACTCTGAACTCTGCTATAAATTTTTTTAGTTCTTAAGTCAAAAATATTTTTTTTCAAACCATAGTTGCCCTCTTGGGATATTTCATCTGCATACATAATAAGTTTTTATTGTTTCTGTAGGAGTCAGAATAAAATATAAAGAACTTTCTTCTTGAAGTTATATTTTGTTTGCATGATTCTTCAAACAAATATTTTTTCTGACTATAAAAATAAAATGTGCTAATTTTTTACAAGCTTAAAAAAATAGCAAGAAGTATAAAGGAAGCATGCACTCAGTCTTAATGTTATATATTGTCAAGTGGTTCTCGTAACAGTTATGCCAGTTTACACCACACCAGGAATATATGAGTGTTCTTGTCTCTTTTTGCCCTCAACAATATTGTTGTTATTAAAATAGGTGTTACACATTTGTTAGGGGAAATATATAATTATGTTTGTATTATCTTTTTAGAAGTCTTCTTTTTTTTCTTCTGGTACCAGGGATTAAGCCCAGGGATGCCTAACTACTAAGCCACATCCCCAGCCCTTTTTATTTTTTATTTTGAGACAGGGTCTCTTTAAGTTACCCATGGCCTTGCTAAATTCTGAGGCTGGCTCTGAACTTGTAATCCTCCTGCCTCAGCCTTCCAAGCCACTGGGATTATAGGCATGTACCACCACACTGGACTTAATAAAACATTTCAAATCAATGAATTCAGGGAATGGTAAAGTAGAAAAGCTTTAAAAACAACAACAAAAGCAGGGAATGGTGATGCATGCCTGAATCCCAAGCTGAGGCAGGAGGATCCCAGTTCATGGCCAGCCCAGAGAATTTACTAAGACCATCTCAAAATAAAAAATAAAAGGGCTAGGGATGTGACTGAATAAAAGAGCATCCTTGAGCTCAATTCCTAATACCAGGAAAAAAAAAATGTACGTCAAAAACAAACAAAACTCAGAACATCAGAACTGGTTTTTTTTTTTTTTTTTTTTTTGAGATGGGTTTTGCTATTGTGCAGGTTGGCCTCAAGAACTCAAGAGATCCTCCTGGGTAAGCACAATGGAGCAGGAGGATCTTAAGTTCAAGGTGTGTCTCTGCATCTTAGAGGGGCCCTAAGTAATTTAGCGAGGCCCTGTCCAAAATAAAATATATAGCGAAACACTGAACAACTTAGTGAGTCTTTATAAATAAAATACAAAATAGGGCTGAAGATGTGGCTCAGTGGTCAAGTGTCCTGAGTTCAACCCCCAGTATCAAAATAAACAAACAAATATCTACATATTTATATTTGAACTATATATCTCAGTGGTAAAGTGCCCCTAGGGTTAAATCCTCAGTACCTCCCACTGCCCCCCCAAAAAAGAGATCTTCCTTCCTCAGACTCTCCAGCAACTGGGACTATAGGTGTGTGCCACAATGCCCAGCCGGAGTAATATTTTATTTTATTGAATACTTTTTTTTTGGTACTGGGGATCGAAGCCAGTACTATTGTACCACTGAGCTACACCCCAGCGCCCCCCCCCCCGACTTTTTTGAGACAGGGTCTTACTAAATAACTTAGGACCTCAATAAATTGCTGAGGCTGCCCTCAAACTTGCCATCCTCCTGCCTCAGTCTTCCAAGTCACTGGAATTACAGGCATGTGCCACTGTGCCCAGTGAGAACAGTCAATACTGTAGTCTAAATCAAAAATTTAAAAAGGCAATGAATTGTCCAAATTATCTTATTAGTGAAAATCCTATGTTGGTAAAATATTTTTCCTATAGTTGATGGGAATTACATAGCACTGAGGTTACTTAGGCAAAGGGAATAAACATACACTTTAGTAAGAAAGCACTTCTTAAATAAAAATAATGCTCAGAAGCAATCCAACAGATCTTTGGAGAGACTGTAAATCCTTATAAGGAAACTGTTACCACAGAGCACCTTCTCTTTCCTCTCCACCATTCTAACTTCCTAAAGTAATTTGTCCTCCCTTTCCTCAATTTTATTTAATTATCTGTAAGGACCAATTCCTCCTCCTCTAATCATCTCAAATTTTAGTATCTGTAAACTCAAAGACAGATTTAAGAAAGAACACTTGAGACTTTTTTGTCCTTTGCTTTCTTGAAATAATTTAAGTCTTTTCTTTCAAATGTTTTGTCCTCTCTCTTCCTTTTACATGTCCTGTTCCAAACTATTTTTTTTTCCTCTTCCCTTCTCTCAATGACCAACTGCTTTAAACTGCCAGCATGCCTCTGGCATATTTATACTTTTCACTTAAAGGAAAAGATATTCCCAAATAAACCAAATAACATCCCACTCCACAGCCCGAAGGTAAAATAAAGCGGCAAAAAAGTTAAAAAGTAAAAAACACTACCCCCCCTTTTTTGCTGCTTTTCATTTTAGCATTATGTTTAGAAATAAATTTCTGACTATCAAATAAGGAAGTAAAATCAAACTTGTACACTTTATTTTTATAGCATTTAAATTTATTCAGGGTCATCTGTTTCACAAATCCCTTTGACTAAGAATTACAAAGCCATTTAGAATACGTCTATACAGTTGAGTACTACAGTCTAATGGAAATCACAACCTCAAAATTCACAGGAGACTTACAACCTGTGCACTCCCACCCCCAACCTTCTGGTCTCCTCTAAGGCCTTCCAAAGACCTTTTGCATTAAATGCTGCAGCTGTGTAACACACCCCTCAAAAGTAGTACTGTTTTCAAAGCTTCATGGTCTTCATTCATGATCTTATTTGGGATTTTCAACAGTTCTGTGAGCCATGCAGGGCAAGTATTTTACAAATAAGGAAACAAAGATTTCTATTTGTCATGGTCACATGCGTATTAAGGGACTTGGGTTAGAATGCAAATCTTTTAACTACTAATCCAGTACTTTTTAATTCTATGATTTGCTGATTCTTAGATCAAGTATAGTCTTTTATTCAACATGCAGAAATTGGAAAAATATGAGAAGACACATTAATATAATATAGCTTTCAATTCTGGTTTTAATTTTCAAGTGACAACTCTACAAATGCTTTTTAGTTCTAATGAATACTAAACACCCTTATTAATGGAGACCTCAGAAAATCATTGATGGGTTTTTGCCTACTTCCAAGACTGAACTTAGAAACAAACCCTATATCCTCTCCCCCAACCCCATCCTGCAGTACTGGGAAATTGAACTCAGGGACACTCTTCCACTGACTTGCACCCCCAGCCCTTTCTTTTATTTTTGAGATAGGGTTTTGCTCAGTTGCTGAGGCTGGCTTCAAACTTGGGATTCTCCTCCTCAGCCTCCTGAGTTGCTGGGATTACAGGTGAGCACCACCATGCCCAGCTACGCCCTAATTCTTTTACAATGGCTTTTAATGCATTAGCATCTCATCATCTTTAATTTAAAAAATAAAACATCTAAACACGCACAGTGAAGCACACCTATAATCCCAGCAACTCAGAAGGCTAAGACAGAAGGATCCCAAGTTCTAGACCAGCCCTGCAACTTAGCATGACCCTGTCTAAAAAAAAAAAAAAAAAAAAATTAAGAAGGCCTGGGGAGGTAGCTCAGTGGTAGAGTGCCCCTGGGTTCAATCTCTACTACAAAAGATTAATTAATTAAAAAGTACTCTAACATGCTGGAGTAATTTTCTAGTCTGAGTTTCTAAGAAGCCAATGTCTTTCCTCCCTAGAGATTTCTATCACTTTTTTGCCATAAGCCTATAGAATTAAAAAGAACAATTTTCACAATTCCTTAATTATATTCATTTGAGGTGTCTAAAATGACTAAAATTCTAACTGGCACTATCTTCAACCAAGACGCTCAAGCCAAGAACCCTATCTTTTCATATTCTATCAATCAGCAAGACTTGTAAGCTGTGCTGCTTCTCAATTACCCATTTCTGTTCAAGCCACCATTTTCTCTCACCTGACCAGATTTTACTGGTTCCTAACTGATCTCCCAGCTTCTTTTGCACCAATCTGTTCTCCACATAGCAGGCATAGGAAGCTTTTAAAATGTTAATCAAACTATGTACCTCCCTCCATTTAACCACATTTAGAATAAAATTCGATGTCTTTAACTCTATAGGGTCCTCATAAAAGAGCTGTCCCATGATACCAAATTCATCACCTACCCCTGCCTCTTACTACTCACCTGACCAAACACACTACTGGCCTTCTTTCTAAACAAGCAAAGCTTGTTTCCATCTCAGGGACTTTACACACTCTTTCCTTCAGCCTGGAAGACTCTTCTAGATCTTCTCATTGCTGCCGCTTGTTATTCAGGCTTCAGTTCAAAAGTCACATCTTTGACCATAATCAAAATTAGTAGAACTACCCTGCTCCTCTATGAATTTATTTCATATCAATTTACTCACTACACCATCTACAGTCTAGCCTGATAATCTTCTGGGTGCACTTAAAATAATGACTTCTATTCCTGCTGACTTAAGAACTAGAGCCTGTACAGTGGGGCTCTGTTAAGATAATGCCCATATATCAAGTCAGAAGCAGCTCCCTGGTCTTGACTTTTTAGCACTCAACAGAATCTCTATCAAAATTTCTTTTTCCTTTGAGTATAAAGTTTTTAAACAAAGTCATACTCTAATATCTGAAAATTCTCTGATAATATTATTCAGGCCTTTCTTTTTGAAAACTGTAAAACCACATCTCTAGACTCTGCCTTTACTTTTTATTTGCCTTAAAAAAATCACTAGTTTAGGGCTGGGAGTATAGCCCAGTGATAGAGAACCTGCCTAGCATGTACAAGACCCTGGGTTCAAACCCTGAACTTTAAAAAAGAAAAAAAAAAAATCACTAGTTTTTCTGACTACTAAATCTTATTCTATTCAGTTCTCAGCACTGCAAAAAAAAAAAAAAAAGAAAAATCACTATTTTTTGCTCACTAAGTCTTATTCTGTAGGATACAGATAGTTTGTTTTCTTTTAATTAAACAAAAAACCTGATCATAATGGAACCAGAGAGCTGGGGTTATTTTCCAGAATGGAAACTGGCTTACAAATAAAAAAGGGTAGAGACATGAGGGTTTTTTTTTGTTGTTGTTGTTGTTGTTGTTGTTGCACTGGGAATTGAACCCAGGAGCATTAAACCACTGAACTACATCCCCAGCCCTTTTTTATATTTCATTTAGAGACAGGGTGTTGCTGAATTGCTTAGTGCCTCATGAAGAAGTTGAGGCTGCTTTGAACTCACAATCCTCCTGCCTCAGTTTCTTAACCCCCGGGATTATAGGCATTCTCCATTGTGCCCAGCAAGACATGAGTATTTTTAGAGATGAAAATATAAACAATACCATTTTAAATAAATATTTTATAGGGTTATAGTAAAAAATCAAGAAAACTGTTAATACCCCATGATTATCCAGAAGTAAAAGACAAAGCTGATTTGAATAAAGTAAAAAAAAAAAAAATGAACTGAGGATGTGGTTTAATAGTAGAGAGCAGGCAAGTACAAGGCCTTAGGCTTGATCCCCACGCACCACCACCAAAAAATGTGTATTTTGAATAAAATGAAAGAAGTTCTTTCAATTGGATTACTCTTCAAGGACAAGGACTGTACCCAGAGCATCTTGTATTATGTCTGGCACACAGAAGGTGCTTCATAAATGTTTGATGAATAAAGGAATTAATAAAACAAATCTAGAACTATATTTTGTTTTAGAGATCAGGAAACTGAACCCCAAACCAGAATAGTGGCTTGCCCAATGATGTATTTATTACATGCAGAAGAGCAAAGACCAGAAGTCAGACTATCATTCCCCACAGTTTTGCTATAAAAAGGAGATGTTGGGCTCAAGAATTTCTTTCTTTAAAAAAAAAAAAATCTTTATTTTGTTTGTTTTTATGTGGTGCTGAGGACTGAACTCAGTGCCTCACATGCGCAAGGCGAGTGCTCTGCCACTGAGCACAACCCCAGCCCCAAGGAATCAAGTATTTCAAAGTGAGTAAAATGAAAAATAATACATTAGTGAGATACAATCAGGCTATAATTAAGGATGTCAGGCTCAATGACAGATAAACTGTAATAACTCAAGAAAGATATTGGTGAGGCACTATGTAGAATCAAGGAACCAACCAAATTTTCTGCATTACCAGAAAAGATACTAGGAACCAAAAAATACGTGCAACATTAATACTCCCAACCTAGCTTTCCAGTTTTATCTAATGTGACCAAATTAAGTTATCTGTTCATATTAAGCCACCCAGTTCCACTGCTCAGTCTACATCCATGACAAAATTAATTAAAGTGGGGCTGGGATTGTGGCTCAGAAGTAGAGTGCTTGTCTAGCATGCATGAAGCACCACATAAAAATAAAGATATTGTGTCCACCTACAACTAAAAGATAAATGTTTAAAAAAATTAATTAAAGTGGCTATACAAACTGGATTCCTTCTTAAGAATACAGAGTTACAAAGATAAATTTGCAAATCTATTTGTTCTTGGCTCCTACAACCTTTTCTCCTTCTCAACTCAACCAAACCTTTACTAATTAAAACGGCACAGAAAAATTAATTTGACTCTGATGTTCAATATGTGAAAGGTTTCTTTACTTCCTGAAAATTCTTTGCTTCAAAGCAGATTTTTTTATGTCAGCCTAGTCAAATTATTATCAAATATTTAGAGTATTTTGAGATATGACTATGTATCAATTAAATTTTGGAAAAGTATGTTTTCTCCACCTATGCTAGTAGAAGAGTCACAAGTAGATTTTTAATTTCAAATCTAACAATTGATCTTAACATTAATAAATGGGTTTCTACTGCTTGAGCCCTAAACTCGATTAATCAAAAAATACTCATTGAATGTAGTCTGAATGCCCAGTTCCATACTTATTTTATTTATTTATTTTTATGTGGTGCTGAGGATCGAACCCAGAGCCTCGCACTTGCTAGGCGAGTGCTCTACCACTGAGCCACAACCCCAGCCCAAAACATGAGGTTTACTTTTTTTTTTTTTTTTTTTAATGGTGCTGGGGATTGAACCCAAGACCTTGTGCATGTTAGGTCCTGAGCTATATCCCCAATAGTTCCATACTTAACTGTCAATCTTACCATAACCAATTTATTTATTTATCTTTGGGGGTACCAGGGATTGAACTCAGGGGCACTCACCCACTGAGCCACATCCACAGCCGTTTTTTGTATTTTCTTTAGGGACAGGGTCTCACTGAGTTGCTTAGCAACTTGGTTTTGCTAAGGCGGCTTTGAACTTGGGATCCTTTTGTCTTAGCCTCCCAAGCCTGGCCTCATGACCAACTTCTTTGGATGGTTTGAATGCAAAAATGTTTCTGGTCTTGAAGAGTTAAAAGAACTTTCATATATTCAATAACTGAGAGCTTCTCCTCAATACATAAAATTTCCTTCTTTAAGCAATTTCCCACCATCTCTTTTATTTTTTTAGCTATAGTTGGACATAATACCTTTATTTTATTTATTTTTGTGTTGTGCTAAGGATTGAATCCAGTGCCTCACATGTGCTAGGTGAGTGCTCTAACAATGAGCCACAACTCCAGCCCCTTTCCACCATCTCTTACAGATAATTTTGCCTTTAAATAGCAAGCCATTTAGATACCACAAGACTATCTTAGCCATCTATTCACCCCTAGACACTGGTGGAAAAAAAAATAAATAAATAAAAATCAATTTTAAAAATACAGAATAGTCAGCTAGATATTTAAATCAAACAGGGAATCTCCAGACGCTAGATACAAATTCATTCAAATAAATACTTCAAAGTTTCATACATAAATTCACTTTTAAGGTATTGAGTACTTCAATGTTCTAAAATGTGGGAAGAGTTAACATTTTATCATTACTGCTAGAGGTTGTTACTCTAAGAATTGTCTTACAAAGGTCAACATTTTATTGGGTCTTCCAAAATCAATTCTTCACCATGAGAAATGGCCATCAGTTAAATAAACTTAGAATAAGAACAAAACAAGTCAATACATTCATAAGCTACTGCTATCCTTGGGACCTGAATTCTAGTGCAATCTTCGAAGATACTTAGCTAAATCTAATCTATCTTTTTAAAAAAAATATTTTTCCCTTAGTTGTTGATAGATCTTTATTTATTTATACGTGGTGCTGAGAATACAACCCAGGGCCTCACACATGCAAGGCAAGTATTCTACTGCTGAGCCACAGTCCCATCCCTAAATCTAAATTTTCTCATCTGTAAATTAAAGGCACAACTGTGTAAGAATGTCTAAAGTCATAACCAGTGCTAAAGCTCTAATGCTTTGGAAAGACTGTTAAAATTTTATCTGTCTTCGTATGTTCTTTTAAAAAACTAAAACCAGCACACACACAACATAATTCAAAAATTACAGGAAGCTTTAATTGAAAAATAAGTTTCCTCCTAGACTCCTGAGTCCCTCCAAAGCCTAAAACAACCACTGTTTGTTTTGTATTCTCAAAAAAATAAAAAATTAAAATTAAAATAAATAAACAAACAAAAAACGCATGTACCAGCAAATTCCCTGTAGGCCATACATATACTTATTCTTTCTAAAGGTTGTAAAGAATTCTACTGCACCATGCTGTGTGGTTTCCAGATTTTTTTTGGGGGGGGGGGGTCTGGGGGGGTAGGGTGGAGGGGTAGTTATTGGGGATTGAACTCTGCTCTGGGGCACTCAACAACTGGGTCATATCCCTAGCTATATTTTGTATTTTATTTAGAGACAGAGTCTCACTGAGTTACTTAGCTCCTGGCTTTTTTGCTGAGACTGGCTTCCTGATCCTCCTGCCCTAGCCTCCAGAGCTGCCAGGATTTCAGGCCTGTGCCACCACACCTGGTGGTTTCAGATTTTTCTCACAAACTATGTGGCAAACAAGTGTACCTGTGCATGAAATACAAGTGGTTGTTGAAGCATTAGACAGGAAAGCCTGGTATCAGGAACTCCCAGCAGTAAACCTGCTGGTTTGAGAAGGCCTGTTTCACATGGTGTCCTGCCTAGTTTTATCTTAAGCACTAGCACAGCACTTGAGATGGGCATGACCTACTAAGAGCCAAACAGCCTGTTTACCCCCCCACACACACACCTATATCCTATTTTCCGAGAAAAAGCAAGCACCTAGAGAAGACTCCTCCCACACTGAAACTTTATATCTACCCTTGATACATACCGATATAAATAAGGCAAGTGCACCAATACCCACACCCCCCTCTGATTGGCTTAACCTGGCACTGCCCCTGTTCTGTAAAACATATTTCTGGTCTTCTGTGGCTGTATCTTGGTTCTACTTTCATAGCTTTTATTTCAGAGTCAGCCCAGTCCTCCAATGGGAACCTGTTCCCTTACCCATGCAAGACATGAGCGAGATACCTGAACAAAAAAGTACAAGGAGGCCCAAGAGCCTGCACACTTTATTTTGATAGATACTTCTAATTGCCCTCCAAAGTTATCAATATATGCTTCTAATGTGATTCCCCACTGAGCATCTACCTCTTAGTTCACTATCCATTCAGGATAGACAGAGAGAATTAAAAAAAAAAAAAAAAAAGAATGGGTACAAACATGCAAAGTACAAGAAACAGTGAGATTTAGACTTAAATAAACAAAAAACAGCCAAATCTTTTATTGACAAACTCCAACCAAAAATATAGCAAACATAATATATGGTACTTGCCTGCTGGTTGCTTACAAGATTTAAGTGTTGATATTTCCTTGTGATGCTTGTAAAAAAAGATATTGACAGAAAATAAATTTCTATTCACAGAATAGGCAAACAATTTATATTGTAAATTCTATGAAACTCCACAAAAAGTCCAGTTCTGTCTTAGATCAGAATGTGGATTTAATAAGGTGTATTGCAGGCTGGGGCTGTAGCTCAGCCAGTGGTAGAAGGCTTGAGACACTGGGTTTAATCCACAACATTGCAAACAAGCAGTGGCTAAATTCCTCCACATATAATCTGTCCGCTTTCAGAGAATGTTATCAGCACACATAAAAGTAAATTTAGTTCCTTGTCTTTGTCATTGACAAGGTTCCCATTAAGTCAACTGTTTACCCCCAAATTAAAAAGGATAGTGCATGATACCAGACCTGATAACTGTGTTAATAAAACACACAGGAAGCAGCTCTTAGAATGATTTTACATTTTTAAATTAAACAAGTGGTACAACGTCTATAATGTAGTAGATACCCAGTAAACAACTTTTAAATTAATTCATAGTATCCACTTTGGAAATTATCACCTTAATTTTACAGAAAGTATTTGCAAAGGACCATATAAACAACAGGCAACTCTAAGAGTGTGGGTGTGGGTGGGTTCCCATGATCTCCTAAAATCAAAATAAATATACACAAAGTTCCCATTTTACTTTCCTGTAACTATTATATTTATTACACCTTCAACTGTATCATGCAAAATTTAAAAATATTTTGTCCTTACACTGAAATGTGAAAAAATGCATATTACAGAATCAGAGCCAGGCAGTGGCACAAGCTGGAATCCCAGCAGCTCAGGAAGCTAAAGCAGGAGGATCACAGGTTCAAAGCCAGCCTCCGCAACTTAGTGAGGCGCTATGCATCTCAGCGAAATCCTGTCTCTAAATAAAAATATAAAAAAGGACTGGGGATGTGACTCAGTAGTTACGCTCCCACTGGTTCAATCCCAGTACCTGCTTCCCCACTCCAAAAATAAACAAACAAATAAAAAACATAGAGCTGTGTGCAATGGTGCACGCCTATAATTCCACGGGCTCAGGAGGTTGAGGCAGGAGGATGGTGAGTTCAGCAATGGTGAGGCGCTAAGTAACTCAGTGAGACCCTGTCTCTAAATAAATACAAAACAGGGCTGGGATGTGGCTCAGTGGTTGATTGCCCTGAGTTCAAGCTACAGTTACTCGCACCTCAAAAAAAAAAAAAAAAAAAAAACAGAATCAGGAAACATACATCCAATTTGTATATTTTCAGCAGATGTTCCTTTAAATTTATAAGTGAAAAAATAAAATTTATGAACTCATAAGACTTCCCACCATATTCTTTCCTCACTCACATAAACCAGATGCATCCAATATTAAATCTCTTGAGAAAACTAAGCTCCCAGTGATCACTAAAGCACAAGCCCTATGATTTTAGGCATTAACAGGAAGCACTCAGAATCAAGGCCAACCTTAAAAACCTACACATAAAACTAGCCAATCAGGATCGTAGACCAGAAATATCTTTTAAAAAGAAGGTTTGTCTTCTAGCCCTTACTATAACTATGCCACAAATTATTGTAAGGGCTCAGCTGAAGATATTGGGCTCACAGCAAACAGTTCTAGGCATCCAATAGGATATCAATAGAAAAGGAGAGGAAGTGACATTAATAGGATGAAAAGTCAAATAAGGGTTATTTGGTAAGGGTCCTACCCATGATATAAATAAGTCCTTACCTGCAGGTATATGGGTAGGCCCTTTAAGACTGACTGTAACTGAAAAATTATGAAAGTCTTCTAGATGCTAACAAATTCTACTTACCAGAGTTCAATGTCCAGTTTATCAGACTGAACTACACAGTTTTAAGTAAAAAATTTTCAAGTGAAAATTTTACACCAAAGAAAAAATCTCAATCACACAAAAGAGGTAAGCCTCAAACAACACTATCCACTCTTTCCAAGATACATAAGAATGTGTTTCTTGGATTAGAGATTAGTATAACGTGGCAATGGACCAATGACTACTTGAAACTAGTCCAAAAGTCAAATCCAAAGACACTCAATTTAACACACAGCTTGCCAATTACACTGTCAAGAACAAACTGAAGCAATGTTTGGTTGGGTTACTATGTTAAATGCAAACTATTATGACATAAAAGAGAACCATTAATAGGTCATTATTGGTTGCAGACATGTAACCAAAGTGCACACTTATTGGTTATTGACATTGCAACCAGAATATTTTATCCAATCAGATCATGTGATGCAAATAACTTTCAAATTCAGCTTCAAAACTGATGTCCAACATTCTTGAGACTTTCATATTACTTGTAATTAACCCAATCACTTCTATAGATAATTAACGTCTATAAACTTTGACTTTTAAAATTAATGTTCATTTAGCTAATTCACAATGTCTTTATACTGTAGTTACACCCCTCAAAAGTAGTACTGTTTTCAAAGCTTCATGGTCTTCATTCATGATCTTATTTGGGATTTTCAACAGTTCTGTGAGCCATGCAGGGCAAGTATTTTACAAATAAGGAAACAAAGATTTCTATTTGTCATGGTCACATGCGTATTAAGGGACTTGGGTTAGAATGCAAATCTTTTAACTACTAATCCAGTACTTTTTAATTCTATGATTTGCTGATTCTTAGATCAAGTATAGTCTTTTATTCAACATGCAGAAATTGGAAAAATATGAGAAGACACATTAATATAATATAGCTTTCAATTCTGGTTTTAATTTTCAAGTGACAACTCTACAAATGCTTTTTAGTTCTAATGAATACTAAACACCCTTATTAATGGAGACCTCAGAAAATCATTGATGGGTTTTTGCCTACTTCCAAGACTGAACTTAGAAACAAACCCTATATCCTCTCCCCCAACCCCATCCTGCAGTACTGGGAAATTGAACTCAGGGACACTCTTCCACTGACTTGCACCCCCAGCCCTTTCTTTTATTTTTGAGATAGGGTTTTGCTCAGTTGCTGAGGCTGGCTTCAAACTTGGGATTCTCCTCCTCAGCCTCCTGAGTTGCTGGGATTACAGGTGAGCACCACCATGCCCAGCTACGCCCTAATTCTTTTACAATGGCTTTTAATGCATTAGCATCTCATCATCTTTAATTTAAAAAATAAAACATCTAAACACGCACAGTGAAGCACACCTATAATCCCAGCAACTCAGAAGGCTAAGACAGAAGGATCCCAAGTTCTAGACCAGCCCTGCAACTTAGCATGACCCTGTCTAAAAAAAAAAAAAAAAAAAAATTAAGAAGGCCTGGGGAGGTAGCTCAGTGGTAGAGTGCCCCTGGGTTCAATCTCTACTACAAAAGATTAATTAATTAAAAAGTACTCTAACATGCTGGAGTAATTTTCTAGTCTGAGTTTCTAAGAAGCCAATGTCTTTCCTCCCTAGAGATTTCTATCACTTTTTTGCCATAAGCCTATAGAATTAAAAAGAACAATTTTCACAATTCCTTAATTATATTCATTTGAGGTGTCTAAAATGACTAAAATTCTAACTGGCACTATCTTCAACCAAGACGCTCAAGCCAAGAACCCTATCTTTTCATATTCTATCAATCAGCAAGACTTGTAAGCTGTGCTGCTTCTCAATTACCCATTTCTGTTCAAGCCACCATTTTCTCTCACCTGACCAGATTTTACTGGTTCCTAACTGATCTCCCAGCTTCTTTTGCACCAATCTGTTCTCCACATAGCAGGCATAGGAAGCTTTTAAAATGTTAATCAAACTATGTACCTCCCTCCATTTAACCACATTTAGAATAAAATTCGATGTCTTTAACTCTATAGGGTCCTCATAAAAGAGCTGTCCCATGATACCAAATTCATCACCTACCCCTGCCTCTTACTACTCACCTGACCAAACACACTACTGGCCTTCTTTCTAAACAAGCAAAGCTTGTTTCCATCTCAGGGACTTTACACACTCTTTCCTTCAGCCTGGAAGACTCTTCTAGATCTTCTCATTGCTGCCGCTTGTTATTCAGGCTTCAGTTCAAAAGTCACATCTTTGACCATAATCAAAATTAGTAGAACTACCCTGCTCCTCTATGAATTTATTTCATATCAATTTACTCACTACACCATCTACAGTCTAGCCTGATAATCTTCTGGGTGCACTTAAAATAATGACTTCTATTCCTGCTGACTTAAGAACTAGAGCCTGTACAGTGGGGCTCTGTTAAGATAATGCCCATATATCAAGTCAGAAGCAGCTCCCTGGTCTTGACTTTTTAGCACTCAACAGAATCTCTATCAAAATTTCTTTTTCCTTTGAGTATAAAGTTTTTAAACAAAGTCATACTCTAATATCTGAAAATTCTCTGATAATATTATTCAGGCCTTTCTTTTTGAAAACTGTAAAACCACATCTCTAGACTCTGCCTTTACTTTTTATTTGCCTTAAAAAAATCACTAGTTTAGGGCTGGGAGTATAGCCCAGTGATAGAGAACCTGCCTAGCATGTACAAGACCCTGGGTTCAAACCCTGAACTTTAAAAAAGAAAAAAAAAAAATCACTAGTTTTTCTGACTACTAAATCTTATTCTATTCAGTTCTCAGCACTGCAAAAAAAAAAAAAAAGAAAAATCACTATTTTTTGCTCACTAAGTCTTATTCTGTAGGATACAGATAGTTTGTTTTCTTTTAATTAAACAAAAAACCTGATCATAATGGAACCAGAGAGCTGGGGTTATTTTCCAGAATGGAAACTGGCTTACAAATAAAAAAGGGTAGAGACATGAGGGTTTTTTTTTGTTGTTGTTGTTGTTGTTGTTGTTGCACTGGGAATTGAACCCAGGAGCATTAAACCACTGAACTACATCCCCAGCCCTTTTTTATATTTCATTTAGAGACAGGGTGTTGCTGAATTGCTTAGTGCCTCATGAAGAAGTTGAGGCTGCTTTGAACTCACAATCCTCCTGCCTCAGTTTCTTAACCCCCGGGGATTATAGGCATTCTCCATTGTGCCCAGCAAGACATGAGTATTTTTAGAGATGAAAATATAAACAATACCATTTTAAATAAATATTTTATAGGGTTATAGTAAAAAATCAAGAAAACTGTTAATACCCCATGATTATCCAGAAGTAAAAGACAAAGCTGATTTGAATAAAGTAAAAAAAAAAAAAATGAACTGAGGATGTGGTTTAATAGTAGAGAGCAGGCAAGTACAAGGCCTTAGGCTTGATCCCCACGCACCACCACCAAAAAATGTGTATTTTGAATAAAATGAAAGAAGTTCTTTCAATTGGATTACTCTTCAAGGACAAGGACTGTACCCAGAGCATCTTGTATTATGTCTGGCACACAGAAGGTGCTTCATAAATGTTTGATGAATAAAGGAATTAATAAAACAAATCTAGAACTATATTTTGTTTTAGAGATCAGGAAACTGAACCCCAAACCAGAATAGTGGCTTGCCCAATGATGTATTTATTACATGCAGAAGAGCAAAGACCAGAAGTCAGACTATCATTCCCCACAGTTTTGCTATAAAAAGGAGATGTTGGGCTCAAGAATTTCTTTCTTTAAAAAAAAAAAAATCTTTATTTTGTTTGTTTTTATGTGGTGCTGAGGACTGAACTCAGTGCCTCACATGCGCAAGGCGAGTGCTCTGCCACTGAGCACAACCCCAGCCCCAAGGAATCAAGTATTTCAAAGTGAGTAAAATGAAAAATAATACATTAGTGAGATACAATCAGGCTATAATTAAGGATGTCAGGCTCAATGACAGATAAACTGTAATAACTCAAGAAAGATATTGGTGAGGCACTATGTAGAATCAAGGAACCAACCAAATTTTCTGCATTACCAGAAAAGATACTAGGAACCAAAAAATACGTGCAACATTAATACTCCCAACCTAGCTTTCCAGTTTTATCTAATGTGACCAAATTAAGTTATCTGTTCATATTAAGCCACCCAGTTCCACTGCTCAGTCTACATCCATGACAAAATTAATTAAAGTGGGGCTGGGATTGTGGCTCAGAAGTAGAGTGCTTGTCTAGCATGCATGAAGCACCACATAAAAATAAAGATATTGTGTCCACCTACAACTAAAAGATAAATGTTTAAAAAAATTAATTAAAGTGGCTATACAAACTGGATTCCTTCTTAAGAATACAGAGTTACAAAGATAAATTTGCAAATCTATTTGTTCTTGGCTCCTACAACCTTTTCTCCTTCTCAACTCAACCAAACCTTTACTAATTAAAACGGCACAGAAAAATTAATTTGACTCTGATGTTCAATATGTGAAAGGTTTCTTTACTTCCTGAAAATTCTTTGCTTCAAAGCAGATTTTTTTATGTCAGCCTAGTCAAATTATTATCAAATATTTAGAGTATTTTGAGATATGACTATGTATCAATTAAATTTTGGAAAAGTATGTTTTCTCCACCTATGCTAGTAGAAGAGTCACAAGTAGATTTTTAATTTCAAATCTAACAATTGATCTTAACATTAATAAATGGGTTTCTACTGCTTGAGCCCTAAACTCGATTAATCAAAAAATACTCATTGAATGTAGTCTGAATGCCCAGTTCCATACTTATTTTATTTATTTATTTTTATGTGGTGCTGAGGATCGAACCCAGAGCCTCGCACTTGCTAGGCGAGTGCTCTACCACTGAGCCACAACCCCAGCCCAAAACATGAGGTTTACTTTTTTTTTTTTTTTTTTTAATGGTGCTGGGGATTGAACCCAAGACCTTGTGCATGTTAGGTCCTGAGCTATATCCCCAATAGTTCCATACTTAACTGTCAATCTTACCATAACCAATTTATTTATTTATCTTTGGGGGTACCAGGGATTGAACTCAGGGGCACTCACCCACTGAGCCACATCCACAGCCGTTTTTTGTATTTTCTTTAGGGACAGGGTCTCACTGAGTTGCTTAGCAACTTGGTTTTGCTAAGGCGGCTTTGAACTTGGGATCCTTTTGTCTTAGCCTCCCAAGCCTGGCCTCATGACCAACTTCTTTGGATGGTTTGAATGCAAAAATGTTTCTGGTCTTGAAGAGTTAAAAGAACTTTCATATATTCAATAACTGAGAGCTTCTCCTCAATACATAAAATTTCCTTCTTTAAGCAATTTCCCACCATCTCTTTTATTTTTTTAGCTATAGTTGGACATAATACCTTTATTTTATTTATTTTTGTGTTGTGCTAAGGATTGAATCCAGTGCCTCACATGTGCTAGGTGAGTGCTCTAACAATGAGCCACAACTCCAGCCCCTTTCCACCATCTCTTACAGATAATTTTGCCTTTAAATAGCAAGCCATTTAGATACCACAAGACTATCTTAGCCATCTATTCACCCCTAGACACTGGTGGAAAAAAAAATAAATAAATAAAAATCAATTTTAAAAATACAGAATAGTCAGCTAGATATTTAAATCAAACAGGGAATCTCCAGACGCTAGATACAAATTCATTCAAATAAATACTTCAAAGTTTCATACATAAATTCACTTTTAAGGTATTGAGTACTTCAATGTTCTAAAATGTGGGAAGAGTTAACATTTTATCATTACTGCTAGAGGTTGTTACTCTAAGAATTGTCTTACAAAGGTCAACATTTTATTGGGTCTTCCAAAATCAATTCTTCACCATGAGAAATGGCCATCAGTTAAATAAACTTAGAATAAGAACAAAACAAGTCAATACATTCATAAGCTACTGCTATCCTTGGGACCTGAATTCTAGTGCAATCTTCGAAGATACTTAGCTAAATCTAATCTATCTTTTTAAAAAAAATATTTTTCCCTTAGTTGTTGATAGATCTTTATTTATTTATACGTGGTGCTGAGAATACAACCCAGGGCCTCACACATGCAAGGCAAGTATTCTACTGCTGAGCCACAGTCCCATCCCTAAATCTAAATTTTCTCATCTGTAAATTAAAGGCACAACTGTGTAAGAATGTCTAAAGTCATAACCAGTGCTAAAGCTCTAATGCTTTGGAAAGACTGTTAAAATTTTATCTGTCTTCGTATGTTCTTTTAAAAAACTAAAACCAGCACACACACAACATAATTCAAAAATTACAGGAAGCTTTAATTGAAAAATAAGTTTCCTCCTAGACTCCTGAGTCCCTCCAAAGCCTAAAACAACCACTGTTTGTTTTGTATTCTCAAAAAAATAAAAAATTAAAATTAAAATAAATAAACAAACAAAAAACGCATGTACCAGCAAATTCCCTGTAGGCCATACATATACTTATTCTTTCTAAAGGTTGTAAAGAATTCTACTGCACCATGCTGTGTGGTTTCCAGATTTTTTTTGGGGGGGGGGGGGCTGGGGGGGTAGGGTGGAGGGGTAGTTATTGGGGATTGAACTCTGCTCTGGGGCACTCAACAACTGGGTCATATCCCTAGCTATATTTTGTATTTTATTTAGAGACAGAGTCTCACTGAGTTACTTAGCTCCTGGCTTTTTTGCTGAGACTGGCTTCCTGATCCTCCTGCCCTAGCCTCCAGAGCTGCCAGGATTTCAGGCCTGTGCCACCACACCTGGTGGTTTCAGATTTTTCTCACAAACTATGTGGCAAACAAGTGTACCTGTGCATGAAATACAAGTGGTTGTTGAAGCATTAGACAGGAAAGCCTGGTATCAGGAACTCCCAGCAGTAAACCTGCTGGTTTGAGAAGGCCTGTTTCACATGGTGTCCTGCCTAGTTTTATCTTAAGCACTAGCACAGCACTTGAGATGGGCATGACCTACTAAGAGCCAAACAGCCTGTTTACCCCCCCCCACACACACCTATATCCTATTTTCCGAGAAAAAGCAAGCACCTAGAGAAGACTCCTCCCACACTGAAACTTTATATCTACCCTTGATACATACCGATATAAATAAGGCAAGTGCACCAATACCCACACCCCCCTCTGATTGGCTTAACCTGGCACTGCCCCTGTTCTGTAAAACATATTTCTGGTCTTCTGTGGCTGTATCTTGGTTCTACTTTCATAGCTTTTATTTCAGAGTCAGCCCAGTCCTCCAATGGGAACCTGTTCCCTTACCCATGCAAGACATGAGCGAGATACCTGAACAAAAAAGTACAAGGAGGCCCAAGAGCCTGCACACTTTATTTTGATAGATACTTCTAATTGCCCTCCAAAGTTATCAATATATGCTTCTAATGTGATTCCCCACTGAGCATCTACCTCTTAGTTCACTATCCATTCAGGATAGACAGAGAGAATTAAAAAAAAAAAAAAAAAAAGAATGGGTACAAACATGCAAAGTACAAGAAACAGTGAGATTTAGACTTAAATAAACAAAAAACAGCCAAATCTTTTATTGACAAACTCCAACCAAAAATATAGCAAACATAATATATGGTACTTGCCTGCTGGTTGCTTACAAGATTTAAGTGTTGATATTTCCTTGTGATGCTTGTAAAAAAAGATATTGACAGAAAATAAATTTCTATTCACAGAATAGGCAAACAATTTATATTGTAAATTCTATGAAACTCCACAAAAAGTCCAGTTCTGTCTTAGATCAGAATGTGGATTTAATAAGGTGTATTGCAGGCTGGGGCTGTAGCTCAGCCAGTGGTAGAAGGCTTGAGACACTGGGTTTAATCCACAACATTGCAAACAAGCAGTGGCTAAATTCCTCCACATATAATCTGTCCGCTTTCAGAGAATGTTATCAGCACACATAAAAGTAAATTTAGTTCCTTGTCTTTGTCATTGACAAGGTTCCCATTAAGTCAACTGTTTACCCCCAAATTAAAAAGGATAGTGCATGATACCAGACCTGATAAATGTGTTAATAAAACACACAGGAAGCAGCTCTTAGAATGATTTTACATTTTTAAATTAAACAAGTGGTACAACGTCTATAATGTAGTAGATACCCAGTAAACAACTTTTAAATTAATTCATAGTATCCACTTTGGAAATTATCACCTTAATTTTACAGAAAGTATTTGCAAAGGACCATATAAACAACAGGCAACTCTAAGAGTGTGGGTGTGGGTGGGTTCCCATGATCTCCTAAAATCAAAATAAATATACACAAAGTTCCCATTTTACTTTCCTGTAACTATTATATTTATTACACCTTCAACTGTATCATGCAAAATTTAAAAATATTTTGTCCTTACACTGAAATGTGAAAAAATGCATATTACAGAATCAGAGCCAGGCAGTGGCACAAGCTGGAATCCCAGCAGCTCAGGAAGCTAAAGCAGGAGGATCACAGGTTCAAAGCCAGCCTCCGCAACTTAGTGAGGCGCTATGCATCTCAGCGAAATCCTGTCTCTAAATAAAAATATAAAAAAGGACTGGGGATGTGACTCAGTAGTTACGCTCCCACTGGTTCAATCCCAGTACCTGCTTCCCCACTCCAAAAATAAACAAACAAATAAAAAACATAGAGCTGTGTGCAATGGTGCACGCCTATAATTCCACGGGCTCAGGAGGTTGAGGCAGGAGGATGGTGAGTTCAGCAATGGTGAGGCGCTAAGTAACTCAGTGAGACCCTGTCTCTAAATAAATACAAAACAGGGCTGGGATGTGGCTCAGTGGTTGATTGCCCTGAGTTCAAGCTACAGTTACTCGCACCTCAAAAAAAAAAAAAAACAGAATCAGGAAACATACATCCAATTTGTATATTTTCAGCAGATGTTCCTTTAAATTTATAAGTGAAAAAATAAAATTTATGAACTCATAAGACTTCCCACCATATTCTTTCCTCACTCACATAAACCAGATGCATCCAATATTAAATCTCTTGAGAAAACTAAGCTCCCAGTGATCACTAAAGCACAAGCCCTATGATTTTAGGCATTAACAGGAAGCACTCAGAATCAAGGCCAACCTTAAAAACCTACACATAAAACTAGCCAATCAGGATCGTAGACCAGAAATATCTTTTAAAAAGAAGGTTTGTCTTCTAGCCCTTACTATAACTATGCCACAAATTATTGTAAGGGCTCAGCTGAAGATATTGGGCTCACAGCAAACAGTTCTAGGCATCCAATAGGATATCAATAGAAAAGGAGAGGAAGTGACATTAATAGGATGAAAAGTCAAATAAGGGTTATTTGGTAAGGGTCCTACCCATGATATAAATAAGTCCTTACCTGCAGGTATATGGGTAGGCCCTTTAAGACTGACTGTAACTGAAAAATTATGAAAGTCTTCTAGATGCTAACAAATTCTACTTACCAGAGTTCAATGTCCAGTTTATCAGACTGAACTACACAGTTTTAAGTAAAAAATTTTCAAGTGAAAATTTTACACCAAAGAAAAAATCTCAATCACACAAAAGAGGTAAGCCTCAAACAACACTATCCACTCTTTCCAAGATACATAAGAATGTGTTTCTTGGATTAGAGATTAGTATAACGTGGCAATGGACCAATGACTACTTGAAACTAGTCCAAAAGTCAAATCCAAAGACACTCAATTTAACACACAGCTTGCCAATTACACTGTCAAGAACAAACTGAAGCAATGTTTGGTTGGGTTACTATGTTAAATGCAAACTATTATGACATAAAAGAGAACCATTAATAGGTCATTATTGGTTGCAGACATGTAACCAAAGTGCACACTTATTGGTTATTGACATTGCAACCAGAATATTTTATCCAATCAGATCATGTGATGCAAATAACTTTCAAATTCAGCTTCAAAACTGATGTCCAACATTCTTGAGACTTTCATATTACTTGTAATTAACCCAATCACTTCTATAGATAATTAACGTCTATAAACTTTGACTTTTAAAATTAATGTTCATTTAGCTAATTCACAATGTCTTTATACTGTAGTTGGCAAAAGATAATACTTTTATTCTTTACTCTGGAATGAAACTATGATCTTTATTTCAGTTCCTGCCATAGCTAATTGCTGAGAGCCATTGCCAAGTAGGAATGACGCATTGCAATTTCTTTGTCAGCCTACTCCATGTTCTTAGAGGAAGAACTCTCCATGGTGGACCCAGGTCATTTGCAGTGACTTTGCATGAAAGGTGACCTTGCTCAAGGTGTACCCTGCTGGGAATAGGGCGTATCCTGCTGCCTCTGCCCGCTCCTTGAGTTCCCGTTGAGTATTCAGAGAGTATTTTGGGATTCAGAGCCCGGTGGAGAGTGTGGATTTTGCCCAGAACGTGTTTGTAGGGTGCCGGTGTGAGTTCGGGAATAAAAAATTGCTGTTTTAATCTACAAGGCTGTGAGTGGCTCGTGATTTTGTGCCCAGCCAGACTGCAGCATTTGGTGGCCCGTACGGGGAACGCCTGAAACTTGGAGGTAAGTGAAATTTCTCGCTCTTGAGGAAGAGAGAAAGAATGGGTGAGCATTTCAAAAAACAATGTGTTCTTGTTTTGATTTATTTTGTTTTTATTTCAAGTTGCCTGTTCCTAGAACTTTCTCAGGCAAATTGGGGAAAATGGTTGACTCAAGGTTTGAAGTTGTTCGCCTCCGAGGAAGAGAAATTGTTAGAGAAAGGAGGCACCCCAGTAAGACCAAGAACAGTTAGGACATATGTTGATACAATACAAAAATGTAGCCCATGGCTTTTTAAAGACGAGTTATTAAGTTTATCAATGGGACCATCATGGTATCCTGTAGAAGGATTTTTCTTCAACAAGAAAGAGATGGCTAGTTCTGTTTACTACATTTGTCCAAGATCTTGGTTTTTACAGACATCTGATTAATTTACAAAGCTAAAGTGTTAAAATATCAACCACTAAATATAAAATCAAGTACTCTTTACTTATTAAGTTCCATAAGGTAATATATTTAAACATTATGTGTGTTTTCATAAATTGGTAAATGGAAAAAAGTTTAATATTGCTTTGTGTCTGTGTCTTTCCTAAAACAAGGTTACTAAGTTAAGATTCTATCATGTGTAATTTATATACAAAGAGTATAAGAAGTTTCAGTTGGGTTTCAATTATAATATTATAGTATCATAAAAAACATGAAAGTATTTCATCTTATTAAAGTGGAGTAATTTGTCTAAATCAGAAATTTTATAAGAGTTGTTTCAGAATGTGAATTTATAAAAAGGGTTAACAGCTAGAAAAGAGATATTAAAAGATTGAAGATGTGAAAATATATTTTAATATGGAAGGTTAAAAGAAAAAGATATGTTTCTAGATGAGATAATCTCTGTGTGGTAAAGTAAAAAGTTGTAAAATGCCATTTAAAAAGATTTTGAGGAAACTAGACTTACTTTAAAAGCTTGAGAAAGAAAGAAAGAAAAAAAAAGATATTTGTACATGGCAGATTGAGACAAAGCTTCTTAATGGAGTAAAAAAAAAAAAGCCTTTAGTTGAAGGGCAGCCATGTAAACTAACATTAAGCGATTTAAACAGAATCTAAGCCTCGTTTAAAAGAGTGAAGCTGCAGGTGGTGAAAAAGTACATTTAAAAGTACAGTATAGATGATAATTGGAAGGCTTTAAAAGGTTATATTGAAGGTGGTTAAGATGCCTTCATGATGGAGGAAAGAAAACCCATGAAAATGGGAAGATAACAGGATAAAAGATACTTAGATAAAGAAGATTAAAAATTTGAAGTGAAAAACTTTAAAGACAGAAGTATAGAAAGTTAAAAAGAAAAAAAGATAGAAAAGATGTAGGAAGATAAAAAAGATGTAGGAAGACAATAATTTTAAACCCACAAAATAGGAAACAAAAGAAAACTAAGAGGAAAAAAAAGCAACTAAGGGTGAATGTACAAACCTTGGGGGGGGGGGAAACTAGAAGATAGAAATAAGATAAAAAATGGTTGAAAATGTCAAGTAAGGTATTTCAGATAGAAAATGCAAAAAGCTAAGACAACTTTTAGATACAGACATATACTTATTAAAGCAAAAAAGAGGGAATTGGAAAGGGGTATATATCCCCCAAAGATAAACTTAAAATAACCGTTTTTACTCTAAACTTTTTAAATTTGGATTCATCAGGACTTAGTGCTGCGGAAAGGCATATGTATCCAAAAAATGTACATAAGCCTAAGGTACTTTGGAAGGATATTCTAACAGGACAATGGAAAGGTCCTGACCCAGTGATTGTCTGGAGTTGAGGTTCTGTTTGTGTGTTTCCACAGGGAGAATAGCAGCCGATTTGGATTCCAGAGAGACTAACCAAAACAATTTCTACAGACCAAAAAGATGATGATTTGACTCAAATCCATAACAGCTGATATCCAGAGCTCCAGCTTGGCTATTCTTACATCTGTGACAGTGATTAACCAGAATGCTTTTTTCAATATCTATTTTATTATTGCCTTTTCCCACATCATAAAGTTCTATTTTATTTTTTGAGCTCATACAAACCTAGTTTAATGTTTTTCTGATCAGTTTTATTTTTTGACTGTGGAGTTTTTAAACATTGCAATGGAGATTTCACCTAGGTAAAGCTACAAGGCCTTTATTATTGTCTTATGTGTTGTACGTTTGTGTGCACTCTTGTGTTTTGTGTTGTATGTCTGTGTGTGCGTATGTCCATATTTCTTATATGAGGAGCGCTCATGAAAAAATGGATCCGAATTATTATTTTTTTTTTATTCACGTGATTTAAATGGTTTAAATTAGGTAAACAGCTGTTAAGGATTGTTTTTAAAGGAGGTTAACAGATCTGTTTGTTTACTTTCACCTTTCCTTTTCATTATTTTTAATAATTCTGTTTAGGATAATGTCTCTTTAGCATCATTGCCAGAATTCTTATCTCCATCCCAGTGCCGGTGAAGACTAAGATAAAACCATATGATAGCTGTATAAACTGTATAAACTGTAAACTGTATAAACTGATGCATCAATGAATATAACTCAACAAGTAATGCTCAATCAAGGAGTCGATTTACTTTGGGAGGAAATGGACATATTGATAGACTCCTCCGCTTTGAACTGCTTGCAGAACTTGCCTGGACTATGTATCACTTGTATGCATTGTGAACTATCGTTTGGTGCAGCGAATTGTGGTAGTGCTGGCATATCTTTGCTGATGGTGTCACCAGTGATGCAATTTTTCCAAAGGAGCTGTTAATTGGCTTGGTGTCGTGGCATTTTTGTATCCTCTTCCCTTCTGCTAGTGATGGTCTAAAATTTGGGGGCCAACAGAGGTGAGGCAAAGAACCTTACCCCCCCACTGGCACCAAGGCCAAATTTGGGGGCCAACAGAGGTGAGGGAAGAACCTCACCCCCCCCCAAACTGGTGCATAGGCCATTCCACAAGTATGGCTGTATGCTGGACCAGTAGTCAGTGACAGGTATGATCCAATTGCAGTGGTATCAACCTAAGACAGGAGGCTGACGCCTAGAGGTCAGTTTTTCCCATGACGGGTAAGAACCATATGGTGAACTGGACAACCTACCAGGCACCGTCCTTAAGCCACATTGCTTGTTGTTTAATTAATCAGAAGTGGGGAGATGCTGAGAGCCATTGCCAAGTAGGAATGACGCATTGCAATTTCTTTGTCAGCCTACTCCATGTTGCTTAGAGGAAGGACTCTCCATGGTGGACCCAGGTCATTTGCAGTGAGTTTGCATGAAAGGTGACCTTGCTCAAGGACCAGGGCAGATCCGGGTTTAGGGTGGATCAGGGTTTAGGGCGGATCGGGATTTAGGGCCTTTCCAGGTTTAAGGTGTACCCTGCTGGGAATAGGGCGTATCCTACTGCCTCAGGCGTGCCTGCTCCTTGAGTTCCCTCGGGATTCAGAGAGTGTTTTGGGATTCAGAGCCCGGTGGAGAGTGTGGATTTTGCCCAGAACGTGTTTGTAGGGTGCCGGTGTGAGTTCAGGAATAAAGAATTGCTGTTTTAATCTACAAGGCTGTGAGTGGCTCGTGATTTTGTGCCCAGCCAGACTGCGGCAGCTAATGTTAAAATATCTTATTCAAGAGGAAATTTCCAAAAAAAAAAAATTAAAACAAAACTCAGATTTGCATGGTAAAGTCATTCACAATTTGTTTGGAAAAAGAGTAGAATTAGTACTGTGCCTTTCAGTCTGAGGACTCTTCAGGTCCTTTCTTGCTTGCTTAAGTACTGATGACTAAGTAAAAGAAAAACTGACAAAATAAAACTCAACACTTACTTATTTGCAAACATGGTCACAGTACTGTTGGAAAAGCCTAGATAATTTTGTTAAAATGAGGTTTTTGCCAGGCATTGTGATGTGCACTTATAATCCAAGAGACTGGGGAGGCTGAAGCAGGAGGATCACAAGTTGGAAGGCCAGCCCCAGGAAATTAGTAAGGTCCTAATAAGCAACTTAGTGACATTCTGTCTCAAAATAAAAAATGAAAAGAACTGGGAATGTGGTTCAGTGGTTAAGCAACCCTGGATTCAATCCCCAGTACCAAAAAGATAAAATTAAATAAATAAAATGAGGTTTTTGCATTACAAAAAGACCTACCCATATATTGTTAAAGAGTGCAAAGAGTAGATCATCCACAAAATTCTGGGATAAAAACTCTAGATGCACTTTTTATTTTTTTTTTTTGGGGGGGGGGGTGGTGCTGGGAATTGAACCTAGGGCCTTGTGCATGTGGGGCAAGCACTCTACCAACTGAGCTATATCCTTGTTTATTTAAAATTTTACATACAGTAAAATTATACTTTCTGGTGTACAGTTCTGTGAATTAAAAAGAAAAGATTTCTACCAAGTCAAAAGCAGGCAAAACAAAATCTAAAAGGTTAAGCAAGGATTTACTGAAAAGAAATAATGGTCCTTTTCTTTTGATCCTGCCTTCTAGCCACTCTTCAATTATCATTTTATTGATTTCTATGCCTGCTTATCTCTTCTGTACCTCTTCTGTACCATAAACCAACTTTCTACTACTAAACATCTCAACACGGCTATCCCATAAACATATGAAACTCAACAAGTCCAAAATGATAGCCCTACTTCCTCCCACAACCTGATTATTTTTCCAATGATTCTATCATTCATTCAAGTATTCAAACTAGAAACCTAGGAGTCAGCCTCAATTCCCCACCCCGCTCCCTATACACTCTTCTACTTCCCATCCCACAATGCAGTCATCACATCTTACCAATTTTACCTCAGAAATACATCCCAAACCCATATTTCTCTTCATCCCACAACCACAAGCAGTCAAGTCCCTGACATTAGCACACTGCAGTATTACTTTAATTGCTATATTTTCTTTTTCTATTCCTACAAACAGAATGAACTATTTTTTGCTGACATCTTTTGAGTATGTTTTCTCTACCCAGAATGCCTCTCCCTCATCTTTGTAAACTCTGATCTCTCCAAATAGAATTAAATACTTCCTTCTCAATCTCCGTGTGTAGATTTCTTGCTGCTGTAATTATTTTTCTTTCCCACTAGACTGAGAGTCCCTGGAGTGCACTTGCTATGTTATATTAACCAAGGTAAGCCAGGTGTCTAGGAAGTGTCTTGCAAATAGTAAATGCTTGAAAAAAAAATGAGTGATTCTAACACGATCCAGATGAAATGGCATCAAGGTTTTTATTTCTCTTAGATAAGATTCCATGCTTACCAATAAACTCTCCCCCACCCAAGCCCCACTCTGCCCCACCATGCTGGGGACTAAACCCAGGATCTCTGTGCATGGTAGGCACGCACTCAACCACTGAACTACATCCCCAGTCCCACCAAGTGATCTGTTCATTTGTATGGTACAGTATGTTTCCTAGCTGTAAAATCTCAGGAACATTACTTAAGAACCTTTCTGTGTCACAGACTCCTCATCTATAAAATACAGATGAGATTATCTTCCTCTTTAAGGTTATTCTAAAGATTAAATGAGTTCAATACAGGTAAAATGCTTAGAATAATGCCTGACACATGGTAACTTGCTCAGTAAATATTAGATATTCTTCCTTTTAAAGTAGTACCTTGACTCTAGAAAGGGAATGGACAGTAATGACATATTTTCTATGCCAAGGAAAAGACTACCTCTCAAAACATATTAATAAGGGCTGGGGTTGTGGCTCAGCAGTACAGCGCTCGCCTAGCACGTGCGAGGCACTGGGTTCGATCCTCAGCACCACATAAAAATAAATAAATAAAATAAAGGTATTGTGTCAACTACAACTAAAAAAAATTTTTTTAAATACATTAATAAAATGGCATTCTGTCAGCTCCTGTGAATTAGCTATTTTACCTGACACTAATCAATTCTAGTGACACTGAAGCAACTGAAGTTACCAATAAAACTGAAGAATGAAGCCTGAATTTTAAAGATCTCACCAAGTTAATGGCATCCTGAGACAGCCTGTCAGAAGAGCTAGTTGGTTACCTTGTGACACCTTACCTCAGTTCTCTTTAAAATGTACTATTTTGGTCAAAAGTAGTAAAATTTATTGAAAAGAATGTTACATTAGGAGAGAAATACACAAAGCATGCCATTAACTAGCTTTGATTATGTACTTTACAGAGAAAGTCCTTGAATTTAAGAAAGTACTAGTCAGTTCTCAATTATTCATATTAAGGGAGGTAAAAAGTGATATGAATAATTCAAAACAGATAGTAAAAAGAAATCCTTAACACATTTTACTTTTGAATACACTGTCATTTCTTCTAAAGATTTACATCCAAATTATCTTTTGTCTGAACTTATAATAATTATTTACATAGTCTGGACATACATTAAAGATATCATGGGACTGAACTGAACATAAAACAGGAAGCCAACCTGAGAAAATTTTGAGGGATAATTTACATGAGGATAATGTTAAAACTGACTATGATGTAATAATCCCTCTTGACCTCACAGCATCCTCTTGTGGCTCTTAGCCATAACATTCTTTCAACTGAATAACTGTCAT
This sequence comes from Marmota monax, assembly GCF_021218885.2. Lineage (NCBI taxonomy): Eukaryota > Metazoa > Chordata > Mammalia > Rodentia > Sciuridae > Marmota > Marmota monax. The sequence continues at coordinate 7,702,899 of NW_026694542.1, read as the reverse complement.
TCAGAAATAAAAGATGAGAACTGAATTTCCAAAGGTGAATCAATCTAAATCTGCAAGGCCATTACAGAATCATTCAGTTGAGGATTTTGTTTCCACAGATATGGGGTTATATTTTACCTACAGAGCTAGAAGTGGGTACCAATCTGATCACAGGCCAACTTATTTCATAAAATCAAGATATTATTCTTCAACAGTTATGTAATAATCTCAGTGTCAGAAAAGGACTTCAGAGACTACCTTGCCTAAACTCTTTGATTTTATAGAAGACACTAAGATCCACAAAGTTGCAACATGTCTACTGAATTACATGGTAAAATAAATACGTATTATTGGAAAGTTTGTTATTTGAATAATTTACACATAAATAAATGACCCTTCAGGGGCTGGGGTTGTGGCTCAGCAGTAGAGCACTCACCTAGCATGTGTGAGGCACTGGGTTTGATCCTCAGCACCACGTAAAAATAAATAAATAAATAAATAACTGTATGAAAATAAATAAATACATAAATAAATGACCCTTTTCCTACATTTCTTGTAAAAAGTTACTTTAATATACCTAGTTTGCTTAAAATGAGGCCACATCTACACATCTGCTTTATCTTATAGTTCCATACTGCACAACTTAAGATGTTGTAAAAATAAAAGCAGTCAGGCACACCTGTAATCACAGAAGCTCAGGAGGCTGAAGCAGGACAATCAAAAGATTGAGGCCAGCCTCAGCAACTTAACAAGGCCCTAAGCAACTTAGTGAGACACTGTCTCAAAGTTAAAAAAAAAAAAAAATCAAAAGGGCTGGGGATGTGACTCAGCGGTAAAGCCCCTCCTGGGTTCAATCCTCAGTACAACAAAAAAGAAAATATTAAAAAAATAAAATAAAAATAAAAGCAATCATCTGGGATCTAACTTCACTCCCATACATGCCTTTCCACTACATCATACATAAACTCTCCTCTTCACAATTAGCTGACTCTAACTTGTTGGTCAGCTCATTCATATTTCTATATCTCTTTCTCATTTATTCATACCCTCTGAAAGCCAAGAAGATCCTCCTACCTCTTATCTGAATACTATATTTCCAGATTCAGATCAAGCTCTACCCTGTACACTCTGAATTCCAATCATACTTACTGTCACCTTCTTAGCAGTTAATAATTATTACTTAGAACCCATGAGCTGACAACGAACATAGGATGCTCAGACTTATAATCCTTCGGTATATGTCTTTCTTTATCCCAAAATTCTTTTTTTTTTTGCAGAGGGGAGAGGATGCAGGGGAGTACTGGGATTGAACCCAGGGACACTCTACCACTTACCCATATCCCCAACCCTTTTTATTTTCTATTTTGAGACATGGTCTCACTAAATTGTGGAGTCACTAAATTGGCTTGAGTCACTGAGATTACAGGCATATGCCATAAGCTGGCCTTAAATTCTCTTGATGGATCTAATGAGACATAGGAATAAGTACTTTGAAAAAACACAATTTGTCAGATGCTAAGAACAGTTACTATAAGAATGTAACTTTTCCTTTATTAAAAAGTTCTTTCTGGGGCTTCTATAGCTAGTTGATAGAGTGCTTGCCCTGCATGCACAAGGCCCTAGGTTCAAGCACCACACACACACAAAAGTCCTTTCCTTAAAAAAAAAAAAAAAAAAAAATTAAAAATCCTTTACTGATGATAAATCTTTTCAACTATAAAAATATCTAAGGAGTGGGCTGGGACTGTGGCTCAGCGGTAGAGTGCTTGCCTCATACGTGTGAGACCCTGGGTTCAATCCTCAGCACCACATAAAAATAAACAAAATAAAGATACTGTGTCAATGTATAACTTAAATAAATAAATAAATAAATAAATAATATCTAAGGAGTGAAGGCCTTATGTGGACTGGAGTGACTTGTACTTCACAGTTGCTGGGGCTACTGGGCTGGCCCACCTCTTCACTGTTTGAACAGGAGCAGATGAGGCACTAAAGCTACTTGAAGAATCTAACCCAAACTTCGATATTAAGCCAAATCATAAATTTATATCAACAATATGAATGACAAAATTAAGAAGAACTGAAGAGATCTCTATATGAGAGGGCAGGGCTCTGTTTAAGGAAATGAGCTCATCTACAAATGCTTTGAGACAGTTACAAGGATTTCCATTTTATGGTAAACCAATGTGAATCCAGTATGCAAAAACAGATTCTGATACGATATTTAAAATATGAGGCACTTTTTGCTGACAAAGAAAAGAAAAAAGCCAAAACTGGAACAGACTGCAACAACTGCAAACAAAAAGCCTGGTCGGGAAATTCCAAATTCAGCTAACACCCAAGGAAATTCAACACCAAATCCTCAGATTCCTGATTACCCTCAAAACTATATTTTATTCCTTAATAATTTACCAGAAGAGAAGAAGATGATGTTATCCATGCTGTTTAATCTGTTCCCTGGTTTTAAGGAAATACAGTCTGATACTTGGAAGGTATGACACTGCTTGTGTCAATTTTGAAAATGACAAGCAGGCTGGAGATGCCAGGGGTGGTTTAAGATCACCCTATCCCATGCTATGATCAACTATGCCAAGAAATAACACTTGGGATAGTCATTTTTAATGGACTTGATGTTATCCACAGTGTTTGCTTTGATAACATTTAGTCAAGTCATTTTAATGGTTCAAGGTGGGGGATAAGTGAAAGTGAAATTTTTGCGAAGGACTTAAAAAAAATTCATCCACTCTTTCTTTAACCTTAGTGATCTAGGAAATACAAAGGCCTTAATTTTGTACAATAAACTTTTCTTTATATCCTATACAAAAAAAAAAAAATAAGGAATGATTAAGAAAAAAATGTAACATTGCACACTCTTTAACACAGTAGTGCCACTTCAGCAGTTAAGTCTAAGGAATCAATTTGACCAGCGTATATAGATTTATGTACAAGGCTATTCGTGACAGCATAATTTATCTAAACAAAAACTAGAGAAGTTCCACAATATGCACTTGGACAAATAAAATATGATGTCTCCATACAACAGATTCTATGTAGTCACTTTAAGAGATTTTTCTTTTTTTACTGGCATGAAAAAATACACTGATAAACAACACATGCAAATACACATTTAGAGAAATACCCAATAATATTCAGAAAAATGTTAACTATAATAAATTGTCTGGGGTTGGGGTTGTAGCTCAGTGGTAGAGTACTTGCCTATGTGAGGCACTGGGTTTGATCCTCAGCACCACATAAAAATAAAGATATTGTGTCCATCTATAACTAAAAAAATATTTATAAAAAGAAACTGCCTGGTTGTATTTGGGGCAATTTTTTAAACTTTTTTTCATTATATGTTTCTATTTTTTCTTTTTTTTTTTAAAATATTTATTTATTTATTTTTTAGTTTTTGGCGGACACAACATCTTTGTATGTGGTGCTGAGGATCGAACCCGGGCCGCACGCATGCCAGGCTAGCGTGCTACCGCTTGAGCCACATCCCCAGCCCCTGTTTCTATTTTTTCCATGAATTATTTTATAATCAGAAAATGAAAACTTTTATTATGAAAAAATACAGTGTAAGTTTTTAAATTACATGCAGTTCTTTTTAAAGATCTGTACACAGTGTATTACTCCCATTTACTACAATCACCACCACTCAGAGTGCCACATTCGCTTATTGAGTTTTAACCCCACTGGGCATGGTGGCACAGGCCTGTAATCCCAGTAGTTCAGGAGCCTGAGGCAGGAGGATCATGAGTTCAAAGTCAGCCTCAGCAAAAGCGAGGTGCTAAGCAACTCAGTAAGACCCTGTCTCCAATACAAAATAGGGCTAGGGATGTGGCTCAGTGATTTGAGTGCCCAAGTTTAATCCCCAGTACCAAAATAAAAAAAGTTATAACTACTAAAAAATATGTCAAAACTGATATGTAACTAAATTCCCTGTTGTCTTTATATTGTTTCTTCAAGCCAGAAATTTCTGAAATAATTTATGATAACTTTCACTGAAGGAAGTTTCTACTTTATGGAGAAGATATTTCCCTAAGTGGTAAACATGATAGATGGCAATGAGTCAAGTTATCACCAAGTCAAATTATATTCCAAATGTCAACCATCACCACCACCACATCATCGCATATGACCAAGGTTCAGGGAACCACCACTGCTTTGGTACCTCTAGTCAACAGATTTAGAGTACTGGGGTGCCCAATACTTGGTAGTCTTTGGGTTTGGATTTCAATTTCATAAGTTTCCAGAGCCATTCCATTTCAGATGCTCATCCATACTCCAATTCCTCAGCAAGGATCTCTTGGACTTCCTCCACTTCCCAGATACTAACTTCTGGATTATGTCTGCATTTCTATCCCCCTACCAAGAGGAAGGGAAGAGTCAATATGAGAAAACAAAAAGTGTAAAAGTCCCAAGAGAAGACTTGAACGGATATACTAGAATAAAAAGGCAGTAAGCTTATATATGGCAACCAAAGGGAAACACTATTATGCAAGAAAAAGGCAAGGACCATACAATAGAAGGCCTAAGAAGTCATAATGAAGAGGGGATGTTGTCATTTTCATGAATCTTGCTGTTCCCATGGTGCATCAATTGTACATAAAAGTTTCATTTTCAACGTACGAAAATGAATTTCTAGAGCTGTTTCAAACTTCACCTCCCTTTCCCAAAATTCAGTATGAAAGATCCAACTGCTTGCCTGCTGGAGGCGGTCTCTGTCCTAAAGGGCAACACATCCAAAACCAAGTGCACTTTTTTCTCCACAGCAGCTCATTCTGACTGGTTTATATCTGCTAATAGACCCATCAATTCATCCAAGCTTGACATCTTGATGTTATCTTTATTTCCTTGCCTAATGCCCACCCCCACTGAATACAGGTTCCACAGATCCTTAAAATCCCCAACCTAGTCCTTCATTTCCAGTTCCACTGACATTATCCTAGTTTATGCTAGCACCAATTATTTTTCTGATTACTGGAATAGGCTAGCTAGTTTACACACCTCCACTTCTTTCTCCATCAAATTTAGCCCATATGATGTCATTAAGACAATTTAAAGACCATCAATAAGCATATGATATACAAATTTATTACCTCAAGCTCTGCTTTCACTTGAAGCTCCACTCACAGATCTGCCTACTCAACATATTTATACTTAGCTTTATTCGTATCTAAAATTGAACTCCTGATTTCTGATCTTCCCTCCAAATCCCACACCTACTTCTCCCATTCCTCTTTATCTCCCACCCCCATCTCAGTAAGTGACACCTCTACCCATCCAGTTGTTTTGAGCCAGAAACCTGGGAGTCATTCTTGACACTTTTCTTTTCCTCAATCCCCACATTCAATCTATAATTAATTCTTTAACATACTTCTCAAATATATCTACTTTTCTCCATCTCTTACCTCCTGAGTCCCACCAGCAGTTTCTAGTTTAAGTGGTATGAGTGCAGCCCAGGTATGAGTTTTTAAAGCTCCACAGGTGATTCTAACAGGATTTGGACTTCACTGTTATATAGGAGCCGGACGTTCATGAATTTCTTTGACTTAATATCTACTACTTTCCCCTTGTTCACTTAACTCTAGCTATACTGGACTTGCTGGTTCCTTGAACAGGCCAGGCTTATACATGCCTCATGGCTTTTGCCCTCGATAAGGCCTCTACCTAGAGTGCTAGTTCACTCCTCCTCTTTCTACAGACCTTTACCCAAACATTACCTTTGTAGTGATTTTGAAAGGCCTTCCTTCACTATTCTACCTAACAATGCAACTCCTACTCCCACCCAGTATTTCCTATCAATTTCTCTTCTTGGGACTTGTGATCACATACCGCATACTTTATTGAATCCTATTTGCTGCCTGAATATGAGCTCCATGAGAGAGGGATTTTGTCTGCTTTGTGCTTTAACTATATTCCCAGGACCCAGAACAGCATCTGGTACCTAGTAGGAACTCAATATTTAATGTCTCAGCAAGCTTTCTCTGGCTCCCCAAATTAAATTTAATCTCCCCCCATTATCCTACTAGTAATTTATCCCATTCCTTCATACCATTTATAATTTATAGTTGTGTTTATTTGCTGAAACTCCTCTCCTAAATTGCAAATTCTGAGTAGAAATTTTCTGTTTGGGTGGCCATTATATATACCTTGGCTCATGCATACATGGTACAGAATAACTATTCAAAAACTAGTCAATAATCAATAAATAAATGAAGTAAAATAATTTTCTGAAAGTACACTGCTATCATGAACCCAGGGGAGCTTTACCACTAAGCTATACCTCCAGACCTTTTAATTTTGAGACAGGGTCTTGCTAAATTTCAAGGCTGGCCTCCAACTTGAGATCCTCCTGTTTCAGCCTCCCAAGTCCCTGGGATTACACGCATATACCACCATGCCCAACTCAAAAATTTCCAATGTCCCCCATGGTTTACCACATTAAACCCAAGTGCCTGGCAATAGTAGAAAACCTTCCATGTTCTCAGCCAATTTACTCTTCAGTCTTATCTCTCATAATCCCATATATCTTTTGCCTCAGCCACACTACACTCATGATTTCCAGTACAAACCCTCTACTAACAAACATAGAAATTCCCTACCTCCACATTTTTGCTTATGACATACCTTCTTCCTGAATTCCCTTCTCCATCTCTGCCAATCAAAATTCTAACATTCAAAATACCTATTGTTCAAAACCCAGGGTAAATTAACCTTCACAGAGACTTTCCTCTCACCCCAGCTTTCTAAATTCAGTGATTTCTTCTTCTAAACACCAAATAAATAATGCTGGTTTAATGCTCCACTGTTTCAGAACATACCTTCTTTAACGCCTTTCGCCTAGTCACTAATAGATATTCACTGAAATGAAGTCAGTTAACAACACTACTCCCTTATCTGTGACAAAACATAACTTAAATAGTTGGAAGGAAGTGGGGGCTGTTTCTCTTTAGCAAGACCCTTTAATGACCAAAAGGTATAATAAAGCTGGTATGGTGGACTCCCAGCCTTTCCTTTCAGGACTTTTCTTCTTTTATGTGTTTTCTGAAAAGGTATTACTTTCCTAAACACAATTTTTAGAGAAATTTTTCTCAAATGCAATTTAAAAAAATATACTTAAGGGGTTGGGGTTGTGGCTCAGCGGTAGAGTGCTTGACTAGCAAGTAGAGGGCTCTGGGTTCAATCCTCAGCACCACATAAAAATAAAATAAATAAAGGTATTGTGTTCAACTACAACTAAAAAATAAATATTAAAATATATATATTATATATAATTGTCAGGTGTGGTGGCATGTTCCTCTATGTCCCAGCTACTTGGAAGGCTGAGATAGGAGGATCGTGTGAGCTCGGAGTTCAAGACCAACCTGGGCAACATAATAAGACCCTGTCAGAGAGAAAGGGGTGGGAGGGGGAAGGAAGGAAGAAAGAGGCAGACAGGAAAATGTTAAACTCTATGCACTACTACATACCACAAATTTTATGTTTATTAAGACAGTTTATTCTAATATTATTATAGACTTGAAAGACTACCTGGTTGAAAATCTTACAACTCTGGTGTTTGAAGACATTAATTCCTAGGGATGCATTTCTATTCAATTTGACATTTCAAGATTTTTATGCTCTTTTAAAATATTCCATTCATTTTGACATATTAAGTGTGCTAAGTGATTTCACTAGCAAGTCAGTAAAATTACATTATGAGGGACTGGGGTTGTGGCTCAATGGTAGACCACTCGCCTAGCACATGCAAGGACCTGGGTTCGATCCTCAGCACCACATAAAAATAATAAATAAAATAAAGGTATTGTGTCCAACTACAACTAAAAAATAAATATATTTTTTAATTACGTTATGAAATGCTTGTTATATCTAAGTACAGACCTTTTCTCCCCACCACATCCTCTCCTAAGGCTATAAGTTCTCAGAATATGCCCCAAAGATCCCTGAAATTCCCTTTTAAAAGGTCTGTTAAGTCAAAAATATTTTATAGTAATACTAAAAAAACTTGCCTTTTTTTGATTGTTCAAACTGCACTAGAATCACCACCATGCATAGGTGATGGGGGGGGGGGGGAGCCAATTGTGCTAACACTTTCTTTTTGTTTTGTTTTGTTTTTCCTACCACAGATTGAAATCAGAGGCACTTAACCACTGAGCCACATCCCCAGGCATTTTTATTTTCCATTTTGAGATGGGATCTCATGGAGTTGCTAAAACTGGCTTCGAATTTGCAATCCTCCTGCCTCAGCCTTCCAAGCCACTGGGATTACAGGCATGCACCACAGCACCCAGCTAGGACTTTCTTGATGGAAGTAATAAAAATTATTTTATCAAATCTGAACCTTTGAATATAGGTCTTTTAAATATTCTGTGTAATGAAAGAAAGCACTTCACAGGATACTCAAGCACAATAATTTCAAAAAAGCACTTAAGACTGGGTTATCAGCTCAACTGGTCACTTTTTTTATGGAACGCTACTTTTTCTTGGAACAAAGAACAAACTGGTTATTCAGACAAGAATATTTAGCAGACATTTTCTGGAAAATGGAGTCTGCCACATAAAGAAAAACAACTGACAGTTTTTGTTGCCAATGATAAAACCCGAGCTTTAATGAAAAAATTTACAATTTTAGAAAACTTACAGTTGCCTGACATCTTCCCAAAACCAGCAAACTTTTCTCATGAAATGGAATGGTAATATTAACTAATGTGAGCTTTTAAAATACTGCATTGTGGGGCTGGGGCTGTAGCTCAGTGGCAGAACACTTGCCTACCATGTGTGAGGCACTGGGTTCGATCCTTAGCACCATATAAAAGTAAATAAAACTAAATAACATAAATAAATAAATAATATTGCATTGTGAAATGTTTAAACATATGGAAGACCTGCTTAACTCCTAAATTTCCTAAATGATCAATGCCTACTATTATAAAATCATGTATGGGTAAAAGATCCATTTAGCCATGCACTTGTAGTCCCAGCTACTCAAGAGGCTGAGGCAGGAGGTTTACTTGAGCTCAGCAGTTTGGGGCTGGCCTGGGCAACATAGTGAGATCCCACTTCTGAAAAAATTAAATAAATAATGCATTCAAACACAACACAAGACTAATGAATTTGAATTTAACAATAACATGATACAATTTCAGATTCCACAATGTAACTTAACTTATAAGAAACACTTGTCAACTTTTGGTATGGTATCAGAGAATGTACACAACTGTCTGAAAATGCTAACAAACAAAAAAAAAACTTCTCCCTTTTTCAACTATACTTTGAGGCCATATTTTCTTCATATACTTTTTACATATCCTCTGAAGTCATATTTCTTATACTTCAATCAAAACCACCTATCACATCAGACTGAATCTAAAAGCAGATATGAGAATCGAGTGGTATTCCATTAAGCTGGATATTTAAGAGATTTGCAAAAATGAAAAAGTGCCACCACCCTTTTCACTCATTTTTTGAAGTTATTTTTCATAAGAATATTACATTAATGAGATGGGTTTATTGTTATTTTTAAATAATAATTATTCTGTAAATGTTTTCCATCTCAATTTCTACTTTGATAAAAATCAACAGATATAATCCAAACAAAAGCTCTTTTTTTTTTGATACCGGGGATTGAACTAAAGGGCATGTTACCACTGAGCTACAACCCCAGTCCTTTTTATTTTTAGACAGGGGCTGGTCTTGTGGTCTTGAACTTGTAATCCTCCTGCCTTCGCACCCAAAGTTACTAGGATTACAGGCATATGCCGCCACACCCAGCTTAGTGTACTCAATTTTTAAGAGTGTAAACAGTCCTATGACCAACAATGTTTGAGATCCCTGCTTCAAGAAAATCAGTCTCTGAGTCTAGCCAACCCCCAAATTGCCGTATGTACCAAATCTACCTCTCCCCTTCCACAACTGGGGTGAACCTGGAGGAAATCATGTCTTAGTTTGACCAAATTAGATCTCCCTCAAGAATCTGAATACAGTCTCATAGAAACTAAAGTTTATTTATAGCAGAGAACAAGACTCCATCAGCTCTTATTGCTGAAGTCTATGGAACTGTTTTTGTTCCAGCTCTTTTGAAAATCTGGTTGGTCAACTTTGCCTTGCATTCTACAATTATTATTTCCTTTTGATAAATCTTTTTATATGAGCTAGTTTAAATAGGTTCCATTTTCTTAAGATCAAGAAAGCTTTAACATCATAAACCTCAATACCAAACTGTTTTATTTGGTGTCTTCCATTTGAAGAATCATATTCCTAAATAAAAATGAAAATCACTCCAACAAAATTAAAAATTGAGTGGAAACTGTAGGCTCATTCAGAACAAATAATCAGTTGCTAATTAGATAAGGCAAGCCTATTTTATTATGTGAATATATTTAGATAGCAAATGGCTTCATTAAAATGTACCAATCTGACAAAGTTTTTTAGGGAGCTTGATAAACAGAAAAACAAAAGGTACTGAGTTTTGCTCTACCAAGTAAGAACAATTATTATAAAATTCTGATAATTAAGGCAGCACCCAGCACAATAAAGCAAACAGACTAATGGTACAGAATAGAGGCAAAACACATGCAAGTGCTTTTATGTATGGAAACATATAAGTGGCATTACAAAGTAGAACGAAGCAGATGGACTACCGAATACATGATGCTGGGTCACTGGATTATCCTTATGAAAAATAAAAAGAAAAGAAATTTAGAACCATACTTCAGGGTTAACCTTACAGGGGGAAAAAAAAAAAGTTTTGATTCCTACTTCACACTGAACATCAAAATTAATTTCAGGGGGCTGGGGTTGTGGCTCAGTGATACAGTGCTTGCCTAGCATGTGGGAGGCACTGGGTTCAATTCTCAGCACTGCACATAAATAAATAAAATAAAGGTTCATTGACAACTAAAAAGTCTTTTTAAAAATTAATTAATTAATTAATTCCAGGTAGATTAGGGGTTAAAATGTGAAAAGCAAAACTCTAATTTTTTTGGTAGTGCTGGGGATTGAACCCAGGGCCTTGTGCATGCAAGGCAAGCACTCTACCAACTGAGCTATATCCCCAGACCATCTAAAACTTTTTAGAAGAAAATGTTACCTCAGTAGAATGGAGTATTCCTTCATCAAGACACAAAAAACACAAGCCATAAAAAGAAAACATTAAAAAAAGCCATAAAAAGAAATTAATCATGCTAAAACTTAAAACTCAACTTTAATAATAAAGACAAACTTAAAACAAATTAAAACACACCCATTAGGATGGCTACTAAAAAACAACAACAAAAAAATGTTAGTGAGGATGTATGGAACTTGAAACTTGTGCACTGTTGGAGGGAGGGAAAGTAAAATGGGGCAACCACTGTGGAAGATAGAGTGGAGTTTCCTTTAAAAATTACAAATAAGGGCTGGGGATGTGGCTCAAGTGGTAGTGCGCTCACCTAGCATGTGTGAGGCACTGGGTTCGATTCTCAGCACCATATAAAAATAAAATATTGTGTCCACCTAAAACTAATATTAAAAAAAAAAAATTACAAATAAGCCAGTGCCAGATGCCTGTGATCCCAGCAATTTGGGAGTCTGAGACAAGAGGATTGAAAGTTTGAGGTCAGCCTCTGCTGAGAGCCACGGCCGAGTCTGTATGGCCCCTGGCATTTTGCCAACAGTATTGATTGACAGGCGAGGCATTACTATCCGCCTCTGCCGAACCTTTTGAGTTCTCGCACTATTTTGGAGTTCTCGTGGGGATTTCCGGGGATTCCCCAAGAGTTCCCATTGGTTGGGGAAGTGCAGGAGGAGGGATTTCCGGGAGAGATATTTCCGGCTGGGGGTTCCTGGACCAGCCACGTGGCGTTCGGAGGATTCCCCTGGAGCTGTGTGAAGTGTTTTCCTGCAGTTCAAAAATAAAGTTTGTTCCTGCTTCAGTGGCTCGTGATTTGTGCCCAGCCAGACTGCGGCAATTGGTGGCCCGTACGGGGAGCCCCGGGACACTCGGGGGTAAGTGACGAAAAAAAAGCTGCCCGTCCATAGATAGGACGGGAGCAAATCTGCTCGTCCCTAGACAGATAGGGCGAGAGGAAAAATGGCCATTTTAAGAAGATGGAGAAGATTGATATAGTATGTTTGTGTCTTGTTTTGTCTCAGTGTATTATATTGTCTTTGTGATGAAAATATGGAAGGGGTGAGAAGTAAATTACTAAGGAAAGAAGGCACCCCAGTGGAACTAAGAATAGTTAGGGCATGTGTTGATAAGAGCCCAGGAACTCTAGTCAGAAAGAAAAAGAAAGTTCAGAAGAAGAAGGATTATTAGGAAAAAAGTTGCAGCAAAAGGCTATTACTAAATACTTTTCGTTACCGGAGGGTGCATGAAGCGGAGAGGCGGCTGCCGAGTGTGCAAGCCGGTCACAGCGCAGCAAGGATTTTCCAAGAGGCGGCGGCGACTGGCCCTTCCCCGCCTCCTGGCCAGGGAGCTGGCTCTTCCACTGCCCCGCCCAAATCTAGACCTGACCTGGAGGCACAGTCTCGCAGGCTCTTGCTCCCTGTGCCCAGTAGCAGTTTGAGTCCGGGACACTCCCCAGGGCCATCTGGGGCTGCCCAGGCACTACAGCCAGCAGAAGACGCTACTGGCGTCCCTGATGTTTGGTCATTTCCAAGGCCAGTAACTACAATGGTTCTCCCACACCTGGAAGCTAATGAGTAATGAGCACCATTAAGGCTTACTTAAATGTAAAAAACCTTGAGATAATGTACTAATTGTTCAGAAGGTTGTTTTCTTAGTGGAATGCTACAGGATTTTCTTTAGCATCTTTGCAAGAGTTCCTGCCTTCGTCCCAGTGCCGGTGAGGACGAGGATGGAAAAATTTCCAGTGTTGCTGAAAACCGGATGAAACTTCGGCTGAAAAACGGACAAGACTTCGGAGCTGTTGCTGTTTCTGCTGCTACAGCTTAGGCTAGCTGCCTGAAGAACTTACCTGGACTGTGATTTAAGCTAGCTGCCTGCAGAACTTACCTGGACTGTGATTTACCGGGACTGTGAGTTAATCTATTGAAACACTGCTTTACCTGGACTGAGACAACAAACTGTAATCTACAACAAATTGTAACTTTGCTAACGGTGTCATTGCTGGTATAATTTTTCCAAGGGCTTCTTGCATGGAGCCATCAAGTGGCTTGGTATGGTGGAATTCTGTATCCTCCCCTTTTGCTTATAGCAGATTATTTATGGTGTTTGTGTAAAAACCACTATGGTCATTATTTAAATTAAACAAAAGGGGGAAATGTTAGAGTTCGTAAACAAGTCTGGATGGTGCCTGGCAAAATGCCAGAGGGAGTGGTTTGAGAAGTAACAAAAGCGAGCCATTAAGTGTGGAGATTCCTTATTGGTTGACTGATGTATCTAGTTTATGCTAATTAGATAAGCTTTGTGGAATGTATAAATACTGCTCCTGTCCTGAAATAAACGGCTCCTACTCCTGCTGTATCAACGTATACAAGTTATTCGTCACCCCCCAGCTATTTTGCCCAGCCAGCCGGCCTGCGGCAAGCCTCAACAATGTTAGGCCCTAAGCAACTTAGTGAGACCCTGTCTCAAAATTAAAAAATAAATAAAAGGGCTGGGGATGTAGCTCAGTGATAAAACACCTCTGGTACCAAAAAGTTAAAATTAAAAATAGAACCTAGTACCAAAAAGTTAAAATTAAAAATAGAACCTAGTACCAAAAAGTTAAAATTAAAAATAGAATCATCATATATTCTAGAAATTTTAAGACTGGGTATATACTCAAAAGAATTAAAAGGAGGGTCTTGAGGAGATATTGTAAATCCATGTTCACAGTAGCATTACTCACAACAAAAGCTGTAAACAACCAAATGTTTACCAACTGATGAATGAATAAACAATATATGGTGTACAAATACAATGGGATATCGATTAGTCTTTAAAAGAAAGGTAATTTTGATACATACTACAATACAGATGAATTTTTAAAAAAAATTTATTTTTAGTTGTAGTTGGACACAATACCTTTACTTTGTTTTATTTTTATGTGGTGCGGGGGATTGAACCCAGTGCCTCACAAATGCTAGGCAAGCGCTCTACCACTGAGCCACAACCCTGTCCCAACACAGATGAATTTTGAGGATAGTATGTTAAGTGAAAAAAGTCACCAAAAAGACAAATTCTGTATGATCCCACTTATTGTGGCACCTAGAGTGGTCAAATTCCTAAAGATAGAAAGTAGAGGGGTGGATATTGTTTAGCATTTCAGTATTACAAGATGAAAAAGTTCTAGACACTGTTGAACAACATTGTGAATGTTCTTCAACTACAGAATTGTACACTTTAAAGTGGTTATGTTGGAAATATAATAAAAATGTTTATTATTATGCATAATAACAAAAAATTAGAAATATCTTAAAACGTTTACTAGCAGGAAATGGATAAATGGTTAACACAATACATTCATACAGTAAAATACCATACAGCAATTAAAATGAACTCCAGTTATACATAAACCAAGTAAATCTCAAAAACCATATTAAACACAAATATTAAAGAATGATAATCAGAATTATAGGGTGCACACTGAATTGTAGCAAAGCTAGAATTTGATAAAAACCAAATTCAGAAAAGTGTTAAGTCTTTTTTAATATTTAATACATATTTTTTCTATTCCTTCACAGCACTTTAATTAATTATTTTTAAAAATATCTTTTATTTTTTTATATGGTGCTGAGGATCTAACCTAGGGCCTCACACGTGCTAGGCGAGAGCTCTACTGCTGAGCCACAACCCTAGCCCTAATTAATTTATTTTAGAGACAGGGTCTCACTGAGTTGCTTAGCGCCTCACTTTTACTGAGGCTGGCTTTGAACTCAAGATCCTCCTGCCTCAGCCTCTGGAGTCATTGGGATTACAGGCATGTGCCACTGTTTAACACATTTTATATTTTAAAAATTAAGACAGCACAAATGATGTTCTACATTAAAAAGATCATTTCTATTTACAGCAAACTTTATGTGGCTTACCTATTTCTAAATATCAAGTAAAGGATTATATAAATCTCAATTTAAGGAGAAAATGATTACACACATATTTTTCCCCTTACAAATAAATAAACAGGCAGACAGGAGAAACCAGAGGCTTTAGAAAACTACTCCAGGCCCTTCTCTGATGTAAATGGCGCCACAGCATGAAGATTTATGCCAACAGCTTCATAGCAAGAAACATCCAAGAGCAAAGGTCATCCTAGCCAAACAAGAGTTATTGTTTGAATATTTAATTCCCACTCTATTTTTTTTTATTGGTTGCTCAAAACATTACAACGATCTTGACATATCATATTTCATACATTTGATTCAAGTGGGGTATGAATTCTTATTTTTACCACGTGTACAGATTGCAGGATCACATTGGTTATACCCACTCTAAGGTCTGTACCCAGGTATCCCAAAGCTGCCTTGACCAGCTCTGCCATACAGAGCACTTGGGCAACTCCTTGCCAATCCTGACAGTAATTTTATGAATGACAGCCTCTACATTCCCTAAAGAATCTGTAAGGATTTTTTTTTTTCCTGATATGGAGGGATTAAAAAAACAAAAGTAAAAAAAGGGCTGAAAATGTGGCTTAGTGATACAGTATTTGCCTTTCATGCATGAGGTCCTGGGTTCAATTCCTGGCACTGAGTGAGGGTGAGGGGGGAAAGAAGCTACTAGATCTTACTATTAAATGTGTCAGCATAGCCATGCCTTATAAATACAAGAAACAGGTGTGCTTCTCTGAATACACAACCAGAATTAATATGGAGCCAGTAATGTTATGAAACCAGGTTGAAGATAAATAACCTTGTAAATATGACAAGAGAGTAAAAAAGAAATTGAGAAATGAATTTCAGATAAGTATCAGAATACTGTTATTATCTGACTTTGAGTAACTTGAAATCAGTTAAGACAAAACTCAAAATACCACTCTACATGGGAAAAATTTAATAAGACTCTTTTTTTTTTTTTACTAAGGCAGGAATTAGTCTAGCCCCTGAAACCAGCTTTAGAATGCAGTTCTGTTCTTTCATTTGTATCAACCTTCATTAGCATGGTGAATTTCAGAAAACACTGCAGATGCACTGACATTTCTCCTGAGTCTATACAGTACACAAAAGAAATTCACAGGATTCAGCATTGTTCCAGACCCAGAGTTAGGACAATTGGATATCAGGGTTCACGACCTAGCTGAAGTTATTCCCTAATTAAGAACAATTTGTCTTACTCCTTTTTTATGATGAAAATCTAATGATAATGGGAAAAAAAATGTGTTATTACAGCATAATCTTACATAATACTCCAACCATGTAAGAAATGTATGTAAATGAAGAAAACAGAAGAAAAATATATGCATGCATATACATACGAAGATGTTTTTATACAACAATGAAAATTCCACACCCCCAACAAAACTTATAAATACAAATTTCAGTCTTTCATTCTGTGTACTTTTCATCTCAGAAAAAAGCAGGGTTGCTCATGAGGAAAAAAAAAAAAATCCCCATGTCCTTTCTAGCTAAACTTTTAGGTGGGGCGGAAAGCACCACTATCTTCGAGAGAGACACTACCTGTCTTTTACAAAGAATATTTAAGAGAGCAGAGCCTGGTGGCACATGTTTCTAATCCCTGCTACTTGAAAGGCTAAGGCAAGAAAATCACAAGTTCCAGACTAGCCTCAGAAACTCAGACCTGTCTCAAAATAAAAAAGTAAAAATAAAAAGGCTGGAGATGTAGCTCAATGGTAGAATGGCCCTGGGTTCAATCTCCAGTACAGGGGGTGGAAAAGAATATTCAATATTTAAGACAAAGAAGCTGTGAGTTCTAAAATCTAGAATCCAGCAATGCCAGTGGCACAGAAGTAAAACACTAAGTCCACAGGGTTAAATAAAGGCACCTTCAGTTTTGAGAATTTGGTTCCAGAAGCTCCATAAGGGAGACGAAAAACCTAATTTATTGAAAGGGAAGATGTATAAAGGTAGAGTGAGGGTTTCACATCTGGGACAGGAAAAATACAAAGTGAGCCAGGAACAACTTATGCCAGAAAGCAAGGAAGCACTCACACACTGAGCTGAAAGGGCTCCCACAGGCCAAATATGGAACATCTTGTGCATCACAAAGATTGTAATTGTTGGTAGAACACAATAAATTAAAAACCATGAGTTCATGATGATACTAAAAGAGAGAAAAGGAAAATTCATTTACCACCATTAAAGCTGACCATCTCCCTTCTTAGAAAAGTGTTGAAAGAATTAAGAAATTCTCTTTTTAGTAGAAATTATCATTTATTCCAAAGTGATGAGAAAAATCTTCATTGAAGACTGAAAACCAATCTAAAACCAATGTAAAAAGGTCTAGTACAATTAGATATCACCATTTTGTAACAACCAGTGAATTAACTGATTCAGGCAAGGACCATCCTTTTAAAGGATGCAGGAGAAGTATTAACAGTATGGTGCCAGAGGGGCACCTCTCTACAGATTACTTGCTAATTACAAAGTGAAAAACATCTTTACCATGAAGAGATCTGTTATTTATCACCTGAAACACAAATGATCAAACTTAACATTATTCATTACAGGGCTATGACATTAATGTATTTCCTAATATGATGCCATGAGGAACAGAACAACATCTGAGAAGTATTTTTTACCAAAAATGTTTAATGATAATGTAATCAAGCCTTTAGTCTTAATACCAGTTCATAGGTAACACAGGGATAAAGAAATTAAATAGTTAAGAAACAACTGGAAAATTCCAGAAGTGGTATATGCTACAACATAAATGATCTTGTTTCTTAAAGACAACAACAAAAAAACCCATGTTGTGTGGTTTCTAAACTTTTCTGTATTTTTAAGACTAGAGAGACATGTTTGAAAGAAAATAAATAAACAGCTAAAAAAAAAAAAAAAGTGTCATGTTCAAGGCAACTGGGAAAAATCTGAAAGAAACTGAATATCAGCATTACTATTAACTGCCTGAACTGTAACAAGTACTGTAAGGACAATTAAATAGAACAATGTATTTCAAGGAGATACATCTAAAGTATTTAAGTTTAAAGTTATGATATCTGCAGTACAAAAATGTACATATTATGTATCTAAACACATATATACATATATAGACAGGTAAAGCAAGTATAGCAGAAATGTGAACAACAGCTAAATCAAAGTGATGGGCATAAAGATGTTATCTATACTATTCTTTCCATTTTTCTGTATATTTAATTTTTACTTAAACAGTTGTAGAAAAAAGGGTAAAAAGGTTCAAAATGCACTTCTTCCAATAAGTCCTCCTGAGAAAATTCTCCTATACCTTTGATCACTTCCTTGCAAGATTGTTTCAGCACAAAGTCCAATATAATCCTATTCACATCCTATTTTCTAACTGTCCTCTTATATCTCATATATTCAGTAGATCTGGTTTCCTAGTAAGACTATAAGTTCCAAACACAGACATCTTTTCATTCTTTTCTATTTCTTCATGGCTTATACTGAAGTAATCTGTAATCAGCAGACTTTTAAAAGTGCAAATACCAACATTCTACCTGGGACAGTAGGCACTCAGTAAAGCACCTTAACTAACTGGTTCTTCAAGAGAACAGCAATTCATTTGGATAATCAATCTCACATCACAGCTATCAAAAGGATATCACAAAACATCACTTACAGGTTTAAGAGTTTCACATAAAGAAACTAGCATCTGTATACAACTAGACATATGATAAATTGTGCTCTATATGTGTAATATGAATTGTAATGCATTGTGCTATCATATATAACAAATTAGAATAAAAAATAATTAAAAAAAAAAGAAACTAGCATCTAAGAGTTAAGAGAAGAAATTAGATTACAGGTCTTATATGCCTCCCTAGCACTGTCAAGGATGTGGCAGTTATCCAGATACATGGCCTCATTCTCATGGCATTATTTTTCAGTTGCACAATTTCTTCTACCATCCTTGATCTTTACAACAGTGACTGTGGGCTGGTGTTGTAGCTCAGTGGTACAGCACTTGCCTTGCACACATGAGGCCCTGGGTTTGATCCTCAGCACCACATAAAATAAATAAATAAATAAACAAACAAATAAATAAAAATATTGTGTCCATCTACAACTAAAAAAAAAATTTAAAAAAGAAAAAAACAGTGATTGTATTTGTTCACAACTCCTTTGTGTAATCAAGCATAACAAGCTACATAATTAACTTTAAAATCATAAAGAATGCACAAAAGATTAAAAATTTTGATAACACAGTACTGGTGAGGAAACAGGCAGACTTGCACTGTTGCACATACAACCTCTATAGAAAGCAATTTAGCAATATCTAAGGTTAAAAATGCACACACACATTGATCTATCACTTCTCTAGGAATTTAATCAAATATCCAAGTACATATAAAAAATTAATTGTAGCTCTAGAAACAAATGTCCAATAGTAAGAATTGGCTGAAATACCTCTATAAAAATGCAATACCTGCCATCTTTCAAAAACAAGGAGATACTGCATATACTGTATGAAACGATCACCAAGACGAAACTAAGTGAAAAGGAAAATTTCAGAATAACAGGTACAGTATCTATCATTGTGTAAAACAAAAACCAACCAACCAACCAACCAACCAAAGTACAGGCATATGTACTTATAAACTGCATAGACTCTCTCTGGAAGGATAAACAAGATACTGACTATGGGGAGGGTCACTAGATGGACAGGAGGATGGCGCTAAAAAGCTTTTCACTCTCTTTGTGTACTTTCTGAATTTTATTTCATATATATGTACATGTATTACCCATATTGATTTTTTTAAACAAGGCTCTACACCAATACAAATTACTTAACAATACTTATCTTAATCCTAAAAGCATTTCATGCCTTTGTACCATCAAAGTTTTAAACAAAGCTTCAATGAATTCAACTAGATGAAACGTTTCCAGATAAGAACAAAGCATCCCAGATGACAGAAGCCTACTGAGAAGACAGAATTTATTACCTCACTTCTAGATTTTGCCAGAACCTTGACCCAAGTCTGGATCATGGGTGACATTAAGTATTTCCAACTACAAAACTAGTCACTATACAGATTGCTCCAAAAGGAGAAATCATCAAAGTACCAAATGGATACCAACTACTCGGATCCTAAGTGTGGGGCTGTCACAATAACATATACTTCTCAGCATGAGGGGAAAAAAGGTGAGTCTCTAGCTCTTTCCCAGCACATAGAATGATATATGTACCCCAAATCCCTTGTAGTTTCTCTTATTTCATCTCTTGGCTCCAACAGTAATATGGCAACAGGAAATGACACAAAAGACAGCTGAACCACATAAGACCAGGGTTAAATGGGGAAGTGGAAAAAAAACACACACACACATACATTACATATTTATACACACATACATACTTTAAGGCCTCAAAACACGAGATCCTAGATTTAAGAATGGGGAGACTCTGAGAAAAGAATATTAAAGGAAAAGACTAGAAAGGCTTACTTTCCATTTCCATTTATCCACTTAGGAGACAAGTTTGGCAGGATAACTGAAAAACAGAAAATGTCCCTTCCTTCCCCTTTGTGCTCCCCCCACAATTTAGCTATTCATTTCAACACTCTTCGGCAAAGTCTTCTGCTAAGAAAGAGTTTATCTTTTCCTTCTGATGGCAGAAGTAAGATGCAGCCAACTATCCAAGAAAGTCATAACACAGGAGCAAATTAAAGGACCAAATATAACAAGCCAACTGAAACCCAGGTCCTAGTTCACTGGAACATTATTGTACCTTAAAATTCTTTATTTTAAATTGTTTTTGTGATTTTCCAATGAGAAAGAAAACATCTTACTCATTATTTAAAATTAAAACTTTCACTGGACAAATTATTGTTCATCAAGTGTTTCAGACTGTCTTTGTTTTCATGTGATGGTCACAGGGCATTAATAACGTACAGCTAAAACAAAAGCTGTAAGGAAGATCTTTGACCCAAAAAAAAAAAAAAAAGAGGCAAACAGGTCACACAAAGTAGGAGGCCTGGTAACTGAGAATCCTTAAGTCTTGATTTACATTAACCTAAGCTTTTGTGCGTGCTCTTCAGCCCTTCCTTACCTAGTTCTGTGAGGGTAATTAAGAATTTTACTAAAAGGAATTTCCCCTCCATTTCTTTTAGCAAAGCTATCAAAATCCCCCGCCAGAATAAATGGGTTGGGACACCTACTCCTAAATTTAGGGAAAGTTTACACTAAAGATACAACATGAGTAGAGGAAAAGTAATCTTAGAACCAGAAGTTGCAGTGGTAGTTTCAAAGGAAGGGTCAGCATGGGTCATATTGGCTGTGGGCGGCGTGGTAGTCTGGGAGTCTCTAGGGCAACACCAGATGCGAATAGTGCTTTGTCCTTAAGCCACTCACATAATTTAAATTTTCCCTCTCAGATACTAGCAACAGGCTCACTATTGGGCAGCAAGTCTAGCCCATTGCCTGGGAAGAAGGCGGGCGCGTGGTGATGGGGCTCTTTATCCCGCAGGTCCCTGCAACACAGTCATGCGCATGCGCCCCAAGGGCAGCGAACAGGCAACCCAGCTCGTTCACACTCGCGCATGCGCAATCACCCATCTCGCCGCAGGCGACAGCTCACTATTTGGCAAGGGGGATGGGGCTGGGAAATGATGGGGGGGCTGAAGGCAGGGGGCGCGTTTGTGTCTTCTGAATGCTTGGGATAGGGAGAAGAGACGGTTGACTAGGTGCTGGTATTCATAGGCCAAGTAACCAAGGAGTAGGAAATGGGGCAGAGAATATGTGTGTGGGGGAGTAATGGGGTTAGTCACGTCTTAAGGGAGGCGCCCCCCCACCCGGCAGGATAACCCCCTCCCTCGACACTCCTCCCCCCACTCACCTGAGAGCGGCGGCGACAGCTGCTGGTCCCCGTCCCCCTGCGCTCGCCTCATACTGTCCGCAACATCCGGGACCTGCGGGACCGCCGATACACAAATACACACACTCCGAGCGCGCGCACTCACACACACACACACACCACACACACACACACACCACACACACCACACACACACACACACACACACACACACACACACACACCCCGACACACACCGGCCGGAGCGTCCTGGCGTCAGCACGTCGACGCAGCGAGCGCGTACCCGCCGGGCCCCACCCCACGCGGCCTCCTCCCCTCTTTTCCCCTCCCCTCCTCTTCCTCCTCTCCCTCTCCTCCCTCCCCTCCCTGGGCTCTCCTGCCCCTCCTCTCTCTTCCTCAAGACTCCGCCTACCTTTCCTGGTGCGCATGCGTCCCGGGGCCTCGCCAGGGCACGGGAATTTAAGGAGAAGGTGGGGCCTGAGTAGAAAGAGGCGGGAACTTGGAGGGGGTCGCGTGTAAGGTGCAGGAGGCCGCGCGGAGGTGCGAGGACCCGATGGAAGAGCACCAAGTCGAGGGACGGAGTGGGCGATATAATATTAAAGGCATTTCACAATGAAAACCTATGTTTGAAAGCAGTTTATGGACTACCAATGACTTTTACATGTATTCACTCATTTTTTTTAAACCAACTCAGTAAAATATTTTTTGGACTTTATCTCAATGATAGAGACTTTTAAAAATATCTTTTAAAATTTAGCATTTCGAAACAAAACCAAGAAGGACCGTTCTTTCTGGGGAAGGCAGGGTATGTAGGTGGCCTAACTAACTGAAAGGAAGTTGATTCAGTTGACATTTGTGGTCTTGGACACCTGGATCCCCAGTTTGCCTCACATTTTAGCTCCCAAGGACCATCACTAATTCCTGGGTTGAGTAAAAGAAAGTCTCGAAGCATCTTGGCCCTGCAAGGGGGAAAAATAATCTCTGTATGGGAGTAATAATGTCAGTAATGGGATATATTTTATTGCTATGATTCTTTTCCTTAGCTTAAATCTTAAAAAATTATTCTTACTGAATCAAACCAAATAATCCTGCATTGCCTCTTCTGTACTGAGATAGTATCATAACACACACACACACACACACTCTCTCTCTCTCTCTCTCTCTCTCTCTCTCTCTCTCTCTCTCTCTCCCAGAGCATAGGATGAAAGAGATCAACCTGTGGTCGTTGGGTAACAGTGTGGGCCCTGTCTGGGGAACAACTTCTGGGAGTCCTGCTGCCTTTCAGGCCTATGGGAGAGTCTCCAGGAGACAGTGCTTGCTGTCTCCTGCCACATGCGTGCTGGCATCAGTTGGCTGGTGAGCCTGTTCAGCAGGGAAGGCTGGCAGCCCAGGAGCAAAGCCACAGGAGTTTGGAGAGAAACCTCTAATAGTGCCAGGCTGTCTTTTACTTTTAGCTACAAAAGTAGACCCAGTAATCCCACATCTTAAAACTTCCTAGGAATCATGGACAAAATACTCCAAACTCCTAGAGCTTACACAAACCTCATTTCAGCCAAAATGATCCAAAAGATGGAGATCTCAAATTCTACAATGATGTGGTTAGTGTTCTGCTCCACTTAAAAACAAAGAGAGCTTTTGTCATGTGTATTAGGCTGACACTTGAAACTTTTCAATTAGATTACACTAATCTTATTAATTTTTTTAAGATTTCATTTATCATTATCAACAAACATTCATTCATTCCTCTAGCTAAAGCCAGCAAAGTTTTTGGTCCCTGTGAAAATTCAGAAAGGCCCAGAGGTAACTCAGTAATAACCAGTTACAATTGGCTTCTCATGTCACTGAGACTGTTCAGTTACCTATACTCTTAACCAGAGATCACAGGGAGGCAGGGAAGAAAGAAAAGGGTAGTCCTTGGAGAAAGGAGCATGGTGGTGGGTATCAATGCAGAAAGAGGTAAAATGAAAACACTGACAACCTGCTTTAGCTTTCTCACAATTGAAACGAATCCCTGAAGCCTAGTCAGGCTCTGCCCAGGATCTGGGAGGGGCTCCTCAGGACAAGTGAGTTCATGCCAGCAGCTTATCCAGGCTGGGCCTGAATCCCCAGTGATATGGAAGAACACTATTCACATCTATAGCTCCTATCCCCATCTGGAAGAGGTCCTTATCCCCATCTGTAGCTCCATGCCATGAGGCTCCCATTCTACTGAAGGGACCATACCGCCCACCTGAGATATGATCCTACCAGCCTCTGTACAAAGGACTTTGATTTGGTGTGGAGCTGATTAAACGATTGTAGATGTCCTTGGAAGCACTATGTGGAAGAATTTTAAACAGCTTCTCCTTTTTAATATGCACTTCCTCTTCAGTTTTAATTATTTTGTTCCTACATTTTCCCTTTCAATTTACTAAAATCTAGAAATGTAATTAGAGCAGAGGCCGGGCTCAGAGAAAGCTGCCAGGATTTCTACAGCATGATTAAATATACCAGGCATCCCTTTAGTGTGGGCTGAAAAAATAGGATTCTCATTATTATCTTTTCCTTATCCAGGAAAGAATCGGCACCACGTACAGATACAGATTTATTGAAAATGCAGCACTAATTAAAAACTCACCCAGTCTCTTGACGAGGGTAAAAAAAGTGCAGTTATTTAATTATTTCCTCCATTTAATGTTTTGTTGTTGTAACCACAATAAGCAAGAAGCCCTCCTTGCTCCTCTTTCCTCAAAATAAAATTCTTTTCTCCTCATGAGGGACTTAATGAGGCTTTTATCTATGCAACAACAATCAAGCTTACAATGGCACCAATTCAATTCGCTGCTTCTTGTGATGGTAGGAAACATGCAGAACTCATTTTCTTAATCCAAAACACAAACAACGAAGTGTTCATTGGCCTGTCGTGAGCCAGGTCTGGGCAAGGGATCTGTCCCCAAAGACCCTGAAATGTCTGGTATTTATTTATTCTGCCAACAAGGATCTTTTGCTCCATTTTACGGTCTAGTAAGTTAAGGCATGGTTCTTCTGGGAGCTACAGGGGAGGAAGAGGCAAACAGAATGGCACAGAAGATAAGTACAAACTCCGATTTTGGTTGTAAGCTCTTTAGGAAGATAAGTCTTTCTGTCTGTACTGTTCTTCCTTGACCAGTCAATGGCCAACTTTCAATTGGTGCCTGCTCCAGTAACTGCTATGGTGGACTTTGGAGTTGGATATACGGGAAGGAAGACCTCAGTAGGGATATAGTCCAGACACCCGGCCTAAAGGAAAAAAGTCAAATGACATACCCAGGGACAGATATAAGACCACACAAAAAGAAAGAACAAGAATACACCTACCGATGAAGCTGTATGAGGGCCACAGTGGGGTTAATAGAAAATTGGCAGATTGATTAAATTTCATAGTGGAGCTGTGGATTAATTAATGAACAGTTTTCTTCTCTGGAGAGTCAAGTTCATCCCAGCACTACCACTGTAATGTAAACTTGGACAAACTTCTTCGGGACTTAGTTTTTCCACTGAAACAATGGAAACAATTCCCACCTTATCACCTTGGCGTGAGGATGTACTAAAATAATATTTGAAAACAGCATGGTCCCTGGCATAGAGGAGACCCACTTATTTATGGATGTGTCATTGTATGTGGATTTTAGGGGTAAATGTTCATAAACTTACTGGTATTCAATTCCTACTGTACACCATGCTAATTCCTTGTCTCTGTGCTATTTTTTAAGAATTTTTTCACAATACCTTTTTCTTTTTTCTATTTATTTATTTTTATATGGTGGTAAGGATCCAACCCAGGGCCTTGCACGTGCTACTGCTGAGCTGCAGCCCCAGCCCTCTCTGTGCTTTCTTTAGAATTCTCCAGGGAAGCTGGAGTCAAGGAAAACAGAAGACTTCTCAGTCAGAACACTTTCTCTTGCTATGATTCCTGAATGAGCAAGCTCTTCAACCTTGGAGCCAATTTCCTCATGCATCAGTCAGGGATCCTGGTTGCAAGAACTGCACCAACTCTGGTTATATCAACCAGAATTGGAATTTACCAAAGAAATACTGTACTGCTGACTCCCAAGATTGACAGGAGTTAAAGGGACAGGCTTGGAAATTCAGCTGTGAGCAAAGGGTTTGTAGAGGAAGAAAAACAACCTTTTCTTAGATGGACAGGAGAGGTCCAACTGTTGGGCACTGCCACAAAGTGCCACCATCAGACATATCACCACTGCTTCAAAGGATGTCTACTCTTTTCTCCATCTTTGTGCCTCATATGCAGCAGCACCCTGTTGGCTAATCCTGGACCCTGTCCATTTCAGGGAAAGGTCTCACTTCTATGGTATCCTTGGTGGTGTCCACAGTGTGATATTCAGCCTTCCTTCTCATTGATGCTATCTACAGCAGGGGATTCGTCCCAAACAGAAAGTGGGTCAGATGCTGGACCACCAATCCCCTTATGTAATCAGTAAAATGGGCCATTTATCATCAGGCAGTAAATAGCATTTAATGACACATTTATTCAAAAGAACCTGGCATATAAAAAGCATTCTGTCATTTTATTTTTCTCTTTAATAAAACAAAAGGTTTGAAATGTACTTACCCAAAGATTTGATCAATGTGCTTACAGACATTGATGTTCTGATTTTTTGACCTGGGGAAATGCTGGGAAACACGATCGCTGAAGGATGGAGCTGCAGGCAAAGCAGCAGAGCAGGAGAGCACAAGAAATGGCAAGTTTAAATCCTAGCTTTTGATTGTTGTCTTGGACTGGCAATGCAACTCCATCTCCATCTCATTCACCTTTAAAACTGGTCTAAAAATTATCTGAAGTCATACTTCAAAATAAGTTTTAGAAGGTTAATATTTGTTTTCAACAAAGAATATCTTATCAAGAAGAGATTGTATTCACTGTTGTGAATTATTTTCAGTAGTTGTTTTTTGGTCCTTTTTGGAAAGGGATTGATTCCCCACCTATTGGCATTTGCCCCCAAATAACATTTACCTAATTGTAGATAATTAGTTTAGCAAAAAACAAAATTTTTTTCTGCCTCCACTCAAATAGGAATTACCTTGGATTTTACAATTTTAGATTTCTTTGCCGTGATTCTACTCTATCAGGTTGAATTGTTTTCAATTGAAAGTTTACTCTATGTTAGAATCCTATTTTTAAAAAGGAATTTAATCTAAAATTCAATTATGGAAGATGTCTGCCAAAGTGAAAAGTCAACTAGCACTTACTGAATGCTCCCTGGGTACAGAGCTCCATCAGGATACTACAGGATGAGTCAAAAGAAATAGAACTATTGTCCCTATTCACAGACTTCTCAGTTCAGAATAAAAGAATTTTATGACTAGAAGTGACCTTAGAGATTCTCCAACCCACTGACTTTCAAATGAGGCTGGTGTCTCAAACTCTGTGCTTCTGAAGAGTTGCTCAGAGGTTCCAAGGAAGAGGGGGTCTAATAGGGATGGGGTAGGCCAAGTGGAGCAAACCTGATTCTCTTTCCATTCATTAAAAAATCTTACGTTCATTAAGTTCAATCCCAATACCAAAAAAAAAAAAAAGTATCTTTTGAATCTAGCCACTTCTTTCCATCTTTCTTGTCCCATTCAAATTCTAGCTGCCCATAGAAAAAGGGTCCTAACTAGTCTCCCTAATCCTTTTTGTATACTTTAATCCATCCTTCACTTAGTAACCAGGACAATCTGACTAAAACTGAAGTCAGATCATGCTGCTGCCCATCTAAAATCTTTTGAATGTCCATTGTACCAAGAATAAAATCCAAACTTTGTATCACTAACTACAGGAGCTTGGCCTCATGTTTCAATCATATCATGTTGCTTTGTTTCTTGTCCTTGCACCAGCCATGCTGGCTATCTGTTGGTTCCTAGAACCCACCAAGCTCTTTGCCTCCACAGGCCTTTGCTATTAGTGTTCCTTCTGCCCTTCTTCTCCTCGCTCTTCATGTGGCTGCTTCTGTCTCTTCTTTCGGGTGTCAGTTTAATTGTTACATCCTCAGAGAGCCTCTCTAACCACCCCCCCCACTCTAAAATAAAGACCTGTTATTTTCTATCATGGAACTCTGTTTACTTCCTTTACAACATAAACAACAATCTGTAATTGTTTTGTGTATTCCTTGTTTATAACTAGTTTCCCCTACAAGATTGTCAGCTCCATGGGGGCAGGGACATGTCTGTTTTGCTCTGCATTATGTCCTGGCACCCAGCACAAAGCAGCTGACACATAGGCAGAAGGTTCTCCGAACATTCTTACTGAATGAATATGTAACAGAACTTTGCTTGGAATGTCAGAGAAGACTTGGGCAAAGGTTAGAGGCATGGATGGAAGGTTAGTAGACAAAAGGGATGGAGAAGGCGAATGGGAAAGAAAAACAGTTCAGAAAATGATCCTAAGGCTAGAGAGGGCATGGCATTTTTGAGAAATTACATGAAAATTAGTTGAGACTGGAGTGTGGAGAGCAAGTGGGAGGGCCATCTGAGATGGGTTAGCAGCACTGGGCAAAGCCACACAGCATTTCTCTCCTGGGAGCCAAACCACAGTACTGAGAACAGAGAGGACAGAATTTCCCAAAGGGAAGTCAAGGTGTTCCCAGTGAAAGAAGGATAGTCCCTGTCTTCAGAACAGTCTTCTTTACATCTTTCCCTGCCCTCATCCCACCTCCCCCTGTAATAATTTGCTGATCTTTTAGGTTTCAACTCCTCCTGCTATTCCTTTAGGAAGCTGTCAAATGTCCCAAAACCCTGAGCTAGTTCTTGCCTTGCTTCTCCTCCCTGCATCTCACCTGTACTGCAGTTGCTCTAGTCCCACCCTCTGTTCCTCAAATAGCAGTAAGCTCCTTGGGAGCAGGGATCTCCTTTTTCTCTCTTGATTCCAGCACCAAATAGCATTCCTAGCACATAAAGGTATTCAGATAAATGCATGTGGAATTAATAAATGAATCAGTGAAATAAACATTCCTTTCAAGAACTTTGTTCCTGGAATTTCAGCCACAAAAGCCTCCATTTAGCTTCCTCTTCCTGCATCCATCCATTGTTTGGCCAGCCACAGGCTGGTCAGCAGCTTGTGAGAGCCCCAAACACTCCTCCAAAAGGCTTCTTGACTCAGACCCTCTGCTGGGAGCCAGTCTTCCCTTAAAAGGCCACCTTATCAGAAGTGCCTCTGATGGCATTTATGAGCTCTATTTTTATCTACATTGGAAAGCCTCAAAGTTAATTCCCAAGCCAACAACATTAAACTCAGGAACATGGATGAGCAAGGAAACATCTTGATGATGGCTTTGAGTCACAGCTTTGTTTTCTGTGGTAAGGGCCTCGGATCCTCCCCATCATTGACCCTTGTTTTTAAGGACTGGCTAACTCTAAAATGTCTTTGATCCTCCATTCATTAAAACTAGATCCTGTAGCTCTTAATAGTCTATGCAATGGTGTCATCTTCCCTAGGATTCACCTAACTCTGGTAAGGCCCTCGGAGCAGAGCAGAGCAGACTGCCAAACAGCTTCCAGTTTATTCAAACTGGTTTCCCACTCCCACCCCCTAATGGAAATTAGTTCTGGATCATCACAGGAGGCTGCTGTGGCCAGAGGGGAAGGCTCCCAAAAAGGCCAGAGAGATAATTGGAAGAATCTACAGAAATAAGGAGAGATATCCAGTGGGGCTGGTGAGCAGTTGAGGGCCTGTGCCAAGGAAAGGATTCACTGTCAGAACCACAGAAATGGAGAGCAAGAAAAAGAAAGTGTGGAGAGAGGGGAAAGACAGAGAAGGACCAGAGGAAAGGAGGGCTGTGAAAGGGAAGGAAACAGCAGGTATGGAAGGGGATCATAGGTAGCTTGTGCAGAGGGAAAGGAGAGACAGGGAGTGTGCCTTTTCCCTTTAATCCAAGTGGGGCAAATTGGGAAGAAAGGGGCTTAGAATCAGGTGGCAACCCCAGGGAGACGCTTTACTAGAAATCCTAATATGTGGATTAGAAAAGAGCCAGGAAGGTATCAGGGAATCTTCTCACTTCCAGATTCAAGACACTGGGTCAGCATTCCTGCCTCTGGAAATTTAGGAAAAATAGGTATTGTCCCAATGACTCAATTCACTTTTGATTCTGTCCTTTCCCTGAGCAAAAGCCTAAACAATTCAGAATCCTTTCCCCACCGTCTCTGCCCTTCCTTCCCTTATTCCCTTTTCCCCAAGACCACGCACAGCTCGGGACCACAGTCCCCTGGGTGCTCCTGTCTCAGTTGGTCACTCTGGGACAGAAACCTGATCTAGAGCTTGAAGTCTGGGCCAAGTTAGCACTGCCTGCAGGAGGGATTGCTTCCTGGGAAGTCCTACTTCAAACTTCTGGCTGGCCTAGTGCTGGGTAGGGAGCATAGGAAATGTGGATATCAGGGTGGTTTTGGCTTTCAAGGTACCTCTCTTCAGAGAGAGAAGCATGGGACAGAAATTTCCATAGACCAATCTAGAAAGTGACTCCAACCCACTGAGATGGCCCCAATACCCTCTGTTCTGTCCCATTCAGAAAATTGCCACTTCCAAGCCTCCCAGGAGATTTCAGGGCCAAGATGGAGGCTCTGATTCTTGAATGATCTAGTTACTTCTCAGAGAAAATATACCTTCTGAAGCTCACATGTCTACTTTTCAAAGATATGTCCTTATTCACTGGGAGGGGGAGAACGCATATGGGTTGCTCCGTGTGGGCGTAAGGCAGCATCCTTGCTGGATAAAAAGGACAGCATACCTTTCGCGGAAAGTAGCAGACTACTCAGGGGTCAAGTGCCTGCTTTGCTTCTGGGGGCTACAACAAGGAGTGTAAGCCACCCCCATCCTTCTCTTTTACTTGGGAGTTTTGATTGCTCATAAGTGTCCTCCCCCAACACAGGGTAAAGGATCATTTTGATGATTTCATTTTGGACAAGTGAGAAGAGAAAGCCTTTTAACTCTGACCTGCATGACTGCTTGCTATGCAGTGGGCACTTGGGTGGGTAGGCAGTGGGTGGCAGCAGCTGCCAGACACCTTCCCTTGAGGATGCATCAGTTGGTGCCAAAAGCCTATCTAAGCTCTTTCTGATCTCTGTGCCAGGGGCAGCCAGTCCTGGAAGGAAGCCAATAGGTCCACCATGAGCCCTGCATTCTTCTCCTCCCCCTCATCCTCCAAGAACAAGGAGGAGTAGCTTGAGAGCCCACAGGAAAAGGAGCTGATGGGTCTTGGACACATTTTCCAGCTGTCACACCTGCTAACATGGGAACTCACACTTGTATGCACACACTCACACTCAGCAATAAATTCAGAGTCAGGCTTTCTTGTTCCATCTGTCCTCTGCCCAGAGCAATGGCAATAAGAACTTCCATCAATAAACTGTTGTTCCCAGTTTGTCTCCTCCCTCTCTCCTTCTTTTCTCCCTTCCACCAACACTTATCAAACTCTTAGATGAGCCAGTCACACTGCATTAGGGGTTAAAGATACAAATAGTCTTGGGATTAAAAACATTTATGAGCACTAATATGATAAAAGGCAGGCTGGGATTGTAGCTCAGTGGTAGAGCACTTGCCTAGCACATGTGAGGTCCTGGGTTCGATCCTCAGCACCACATAAAAATAAATAAATAAAATAAAGGTATTGCGTTCAACTACAACTAAAAATTTCTTTAAAAAAAAAAAAGCAATGATGCAAGTGGTGCAGTATGGAAGGTGGCAAACTGGTGGCCCTGGGCCAAATCTGACCTGCTTATATGTTTAATCTGGCAAAGAATTCCAAAAAATGGGAGAGTTCATGAAAACTCAGGATTTCCAGCTTTTCTTTTCTTTTTTTTATGTTTATTTATTTATTTTTTTAGTTTTTTAGGTGAACACAATACCTTTATTTTATCTTTATGTGGTGCTGAGGATCAAACCCAGTGCCTCACGCATGCCAGGCAAGCACACTACCACTTGAGCCACATCCCAAGCCCCAACTTTTCTTAAAATAACAAATTTGGCCTCAATCAGGAAGTGAAAAGTCACTGCACATTGTAGGTGGGACAAGCACTCTCAATTTATCACAGGTCATACTCTCCTTCACCCGCTGCCCACTCCCTTTCCTACTGACTTAAACCTAACTGCTTCACTCCTGCATATTCTCAGCAATGATTTTGTGGGTGTTGGGACTTAGAACCTTCAACATGAAAGCCATCAGAGGCCCTAGGTATGAACAGTCAACTCTATTTGAGTAAAACATGTTAGTTAACCCTTGAACTCACTGCCTTGTTTATTTGTTTGTTTATTGTCCCTCTTCCCATAACCCTCAATGTGAATTGTAATCAAGGCTCCAGTCAGTGGCCTGCTTCATTGTACCTGCAATTCAGAGTGTGGTGCCTGTTATATGATTCATCTGAATGCATAATGGTGAAATGTGTTGAATGAACAGTCACTAGGACCAATTGGAAAAGGAATTCTAAGAGGAAATTTCAGGCACAAAGGCATGACAGTAAATAGCATACAGGGAAACTACAAATAGTTGCTGGTGAATGGGGGTGCCGGGAGTGTGAGGTGGGTGGGATAAGCAAGCTGGAAGTAGCAGGAGTTGATGATGCAGGCAAAAGAGACTCCAGTGGGATCCTGAAGGGCTTTTTATGGTGCATTGAGAAGGTAACAGTGGAACCCTGGAAGTGAGGAGTGGAGTGACAGGATCAGATTCTTGATTCACAAAAATAGCTTTGGCAGGATGGCAGGGTGAGAAGTGAGCTCCAGGGGGAAGACAGGAGCAGCAAATAGAACCTTCAACTCTCACGTGTCCCCCCTTCCCCTTCCTGAAGCCCCTGGAACTCTCTTGGGAATCTATTTTTAGAGAATGGTGCCCCCTGCTGACGGAGTCTGAACCTGCACCTCCCCTGGTCCATGAGAGGAATTATAAAATTTTGGGCCCAGAACAAAAGCACCTGAAAGCCTTGCACACAGAACTGCAAGTTGTGATGTATGTGAAAGTGCCTTCCTAGGAAGAGAGGAGACCATGAGGACATTCGTGATAATGACTAATGCTACTGATAATGTTGCCAGATAAAATACAGAATGCCAGTTAAATTTGAATCTGGGGATATACTTAAACCAAAAAAGTATGTGTTGTTTATCTGAAATTCAAATTTAGCCAAGCATCCTGTATTTTTATTTGTTAAATCTGTTAGCCCTAGATAGTGTGTGGATGATGCCAGGTGAAAACTAGAAATGAAGCTGGATGGGTTGCTCTCCTCAGGTATTTCTGTATCCTCAACCCTAGTCCTCCATGCAAGCAGAGATGCAGGTGATGGCTTTTCATATTTTACAATTCTATCTGGGAAATCACCTTTAATTAATGGAGTCCAATGAGTATGGTGGAGCCTATGTACTAACCCCCTTGTTAATCTGAAGAGAACTGTAGATTCCTTTAAAAAAAAAAAAAAAAAAAAAAACGAATCTACCAGCTTGACATATCTCCTCTTTTCTCATGCGTGCTTGCGTGTGTGCGTGCACATCCACACACACAATTTACATAAAATTTCAGGGAGTTCCCAGCCTTTACATAGGAGTAACACATTCCCTCTAGGGCAGTTTGGGGTCCTGAATAGGAGCAAACAGCATCTGGTCCGAACTTAAGCTAAAACAAGGTGCTCCTCTATTCGCTCTGGACCCCAGAACACTGTGACAAAACCAGAAATAGCACTGTCCCTCCCCCTTGGTAAATGCCTTGAACCAATTCTTTTTTTTACTGCTCCCAGAAATTACAGGGAGTCAGGCGTATTGGGACAGAAAACCCAACAGCCCTTGTGGGCTCGTGCCTCAGCTAAGCGGAAGGTACTATATGAATCACTCTTCAATTCAAGTCCTTCCCAGTTCCCTTTCCCATCCTTCATGCCAATGGCAGGCCCAGCCCACTGGCTCCCAGTCTGAGGACTGCCTGTCAGAAACTGGCTTTCACCAGTAGATGGCTACCCTTTAGAATACAGTCTGGACCCTCGGCTGAGTGATCAAAGCCACAGTCTGATCACTGTGAGCATGCTGGGGATATATATCTGGTAGGGCTGCCCAGGTCTCCTTGCAACCCTTCCTGGAAAGCCCTTGGAGCCTCTACAGCCTGCTCTCCTCCTGGCCCCACAGAGGGAAAGCAGCAGGAGCCAATGCCAGGGGATGTTTTTGGGTTCTCAGAATGTTCTAAGTCATGAAAAATCTCATCTGCTTCTATCGTTCTCCACATTTATGATATTGTAGTTCCTTTGCATTGTGCCATGGAACATAGCTGCCAAACCCCAAGTTGTATCAGGCAAATAATCATAACAATATACCCTACAATATATTATCAGAGTAATATTTTATGAATATTTTCTGCATTTAACTTGCAATTTACAATAGCAATATGGTTTTCAATTATAATTACCTTGGAAGGCAGAAAGCCTTTCCTAATTTTTTTTTTAGTTAAAATGTCCTTTTCTAATCTACAATGGTAATTTTTTAAAAAAAATTTTTTAATATTTATTTTTCAAGTATCGGCGGACACAACATCTTTGTTTATATGTGGTGCATGAGGATCGAACCCGGGCCGCAAGCATGCCAGGCGAGCGCGCGCTACCACTTGAGCCACATCCCCAGCCCTCTACAATGGTAATTAACTTTTTAAAAAGGTC
This sequence comes from Marmota monax, assembly GCF_021218885.2. Lineage (NCBI taxonomy): Eukaryota > Metazoa > Chordata > Mammalia > Rodentia > Sciuridae > Marmota > Marmota monax. The sequence continues at coordinate 7,668,398 of NW_026694542.1, read as the reverse complement.
CTTGAAAAAATAAAAAGCCAGCATACCTGTATCAGACCACCAAATTATTTGAAATTTCTACTGGGAATTTCCAGAGAACCCAAACAGCTGGGATCCACTGGCTTAGATGAGGGTTAAAGAGCTTCCTGACCCCCAGTGGTGGGAAGTCAGACAGGAGGCTCACTTCTGATTCCCACCCTCCCATGGAGTCCTGCCACCTTCAGGTGATACACTTGGGTGGATTTCAGGATTCCTACTCCAAATATGGAGAGACCTGCTTCTGGCCTAACCCTCCCCAGGAGTGTTCTAAGGATAAAATGTCACGTACTAAAGAGCTTTGGGGAAACAGGAGCTCTATAAATATATGAGATTACTGTTCCTAAAGACAGCTGGTAGGTTTTTGATGGGAAGGGCTGAATGATCCCACAGAGACCTGGGACAATTTCTCTGCCAGGGCATCTGGGGAAAATGACCAGCTCCACTCATAAATGTGCAAACTGTTCCCTGACAAGTGGAGCCAGACAGTGGAGGCTATAGGGCTTCTGAGGAGCTTTATTTTCCTTCCTTGGAGGACACAACTCAGGGACATACCCAGGAACCTACTGCAAGTCACCTTATATTCCCTCCTTTAGGTTCTTCCATCTCTAAAAAATGCAGAAGTTTGCTCAGTCCTCTTCACAAGGGTATTACAGGGCAGTGGAAAAACACATCATTTATTCCTAAATACCCATTTCATTGATTATCCAGTTAATGTTTAATTCCTGCCAATTGAAGTCCTTTATAAAACAATGTGATTTTTATTTCTTTTAATGTTTACTTCCAGAATAGCTTATCCTAGGATGGTATCCCAAATCACATTTGTGGGTCCCTCCCCTTGCTGTAGACTGAGGTAAACAGGAAATGAAAAATCACTATACCATGAGCCTGTGCAAGAACAGCAAAGGAGGTGGACCTGATGCTTCGACCAAAATAGAAATAAGTACAACATGCCCCAAACTAAAAACACAGGGCTTGGAGAAATTTGCATGCTGGTTCCCTCCCTTCTGCACATAGCTGAGAATTAACTGCAGATGAAAGTCCTTTGATCTTTAGAAACCTGAGGCATCAGGCCGCCCAGGGTTAGTGATCAACAACGCTTCTGTTTGAACTTGTCTGGTATTTCACATTTATCAGCCCTAATGTTACAAGCTTACAGTGGTACCGATTTTAGTCAAATCTGGCACTCTCGGTCCCTGTGATGCTACAGGTAAGTATGTCACCCGGGATAAGCTGGCAGCTTACAAAACATTTTCAGATTATCTTCACGTTGAGTAATGAAAACTATTGTCCTGCCATGTGTTCTCACTGGAACTGACCAGAGGGGTAAAAGGGGGAGCAGTCAGGCAGTTGAAAACCCTTTTCCTGCTTGGCAATGCTGCCAAGCTCCATCTGCTACTTTCACCTTCCTACACTTTCCAGTCAAACCTCACCTTGCCTGGACACCTTCCTTCGTTGTTATCCCTGCATTTCTGAGAAGCAGTGATCCGGTTTTCCTATCTCCCAATTAGACTGTGAGCCCCCTAGAGGGTAAGTACTAGTTCTACTTAACTGAACTCCCAGCATGCTCACAGTGGGTGGCATCCAGAAGGAAATAAATGTTGGATGAATGGACAAGAGATTGAGTGAACACATTAGAACAGGACCAGCCACCACTGGTAGAACAGGCTTACCCTGTGAGCCATCTCTCCAGGGTGCTGAGCTGCTGTCACCCGGTCTTTGCTCTTGGTGATTAGTATTAGGCATTTTTGAGACAGCTAGTTGGGAATGGCAGAGGGAAGAGGTGGAAGGGCCAAGTCTGATAGCTAGGAAGATGTCTCTTGTTTAAACAGCAGGCTTGGATGATGCTTGCTTGTCAGCCCTGACCCTGTAACTCGATCTAACCATCTAACTAATCTCCAGAAGACACTGGAAGAACTATCAGTCTAGCAGGCAAGAAGCCAAATGATGAAACCTTCAGGATGAAAAAACAGAGGGGAAAGGGTGGAGAAAGGAAGTTAGTTCAGCCAGATGTACTTAAAACTTCTCAAGGAAGAGTTAAAAATGGGGGAAGGAGCCATTGGGGAGGCAGGGCTGCAGTGAAACCCTGGCCCCTAGGGAGCAAGATCAGTGCAAGTGAGGCAGGGCTTGAAAGTCAGGGGGAGGAGGGGTGCCAAGGCAGTGCTCAGGAAGGAGGCCGCGCTCCCATCTGGAGAGCCAAGGGGCTGGGGCTGTTGAACAGATGGAGGGAAAGTTGCAGCTGGTGGAAATGCACTTTCATGTGTAAAGTTTGGTCCTTGGAGGATTGTGATTTCCAACTCTGAAGGCAGCAGTGGGCAGGTGGCTCTGCTCCATGCTCCGCCTTATCCCCCCATTACCACCCAGAAAACTCTACAGAGGCTCTGTGCCAGGACTCAGCCACCATGCCTTCCGCCAGCATCCCTTTCAACAGGCAGAAGCTGGCATGGTGACACCTTGGCACAGCCAGGATGGCAGAGGACTGCAATGCTTTCGCAGCTGAAGGGGGGCAGGGGAATAGGAGGGATTAATCCAGCCTCCCTGGAGGGGACCAGGTGGACTGAGAACAGACGGAGAGATGGAGGGAGGGAATAGGAAAAGTACATTCACAGACTTTCCAAAGCTGTTTATGTTTTTTACATGCATGGGGTCTCTCTGTCATGCTTTGGCTGAGAGAGGCAGTGGGGAAAAGAGAAAAACTAGCAAACTCTGGGAATCTGGGTTCATTTAACCCTAACCTTGAGGTACTTCATAAGGAGAGAATATACCTTCGGTTTTTCATGACATGCTTGCCCACCCAAACTTAAGAAGTGATGCCTACATCTGTAGCTATAACAAAACAGCCACCTGTCATAGCATATTCAGAGCTTTGCCCACAGGAACAGAGACTGCTGGCACAGCCATACAATCATACAATCTCTCAAGGTTCTACCTTATCATGCTCAGACTCTTGGGGAATAACTTGGACAACCATGCCACCCACACCTAAGAGAGCGGCCAGGGGCAGAGTGGGATGCGAGCAGACCCCTGCCTCTTCCTTCTCTTTTTATTTGTACTAGACTATGCCCCAGTTGATCAAGAACAGAAACTGCCCACTCATCTTGTGAAAATCCAAGAGCTTTTTTTAGAATATGTGATTTTGCTTCCTTTGATTAAAAAAAAAAAAAACAAAAACAAAAAACAAACAAAATCTGGAACCCAGTTCCTTATCACTACTAAGTCCATTTTCCCAGGAGATGTCACTGTTGGAGATAATAACTTAAGTATTCTTGGAGTGGAGGTAGTCTCTCTCTTCCTAGTGGGTTGTCTTCTTTGCTCCCTTCCCAAACTTGGCATCAAGACCAAGACCTATGGAAAGGAGAAAATGGACTTAGCTTCATGGGGAGACACAAAACCTACCAATGATTTTGGGGAGTTAGTCTTGGTTCTCCAAATGGGGACTTTAAATAAACTGAATTTCAGAACACTGGTTCTACATAACTTTCTCAGAGACAACAGAATAGCACCAAACAAACAAACAAAAAAAAATGACCAAGATACTGGTAATGACAAATATGTGTGTGTGCACGCATGCATGTTCACATGTTCATATTTGTGTGTGTGTGTGTGTGTGTACATATAGCAAGACTGAAAGAAAGTTGAGTCAGAATGTCTAAGATAGTTTTCTCAGTTCATCTATGTCATCACATGTTAGTAGGGAATAGCATAATTTTGTCTTGCTCAGGATCTGGGTAAATCAAGTCAGTGGAAGGAGACCACTGAAGAACAGCACACTAAGAAGAATACATTAGAAATAATGCTTCCTTTTCTCTTTTGAGAAAGTTTTCTCTAAAACAGCTAAATTTTCAAATACATAAATATATTTTAGGGGAAAAAACATAAAGAGCTCTGTCATCGCCCCTCTGTGTAGCCAAGAGAGGTGTCTTCTCTGGATGGAACTTACCCAGGAACACAAGCACAGTGCCTACCCACTGCATGAGGCTAATGGGGTTGGCAAAGAGGATCACAGAGGCCAAAATAGTGAAGAACTTCCGAGTTGTCGTGATGATTGAGCAGGTCAGGGGACCAAAATACACAACTGTCATGAAGATGAAGCTCTAGAGAATGAGAGAAAGGTGGCTCAGGTTGATTCTTAGGTATCTTACCATTAGGTCTAAAGTAACAGACATCAGGGCTAATCTTGACATTTCTTATCTCAGCCAGGCCAGTCTTTCCTAAGGAACCAGCCACTACCACAAGGAAGCCAAGATATCCCCTCTCAAGAACTCACCTGACCCAAGGCACTAGTCAGGCCAAAGAGCAGGATATTATAGATGATGATTGGGTACCTTTCAGCAAAGCTCAAGAACTCCCAGAGCTCCCCAGTGAACAGGATTCCTAAGAAGAAACAGTGAAAGATAAATGGCACATCTTATGTGGCACACACACCTATGCATGGTCTGCTCCAGTACTATGAAGGAGGATAAGTATGGAAAACTACATGTAGTGCCTTTATATTGCCTGTCATGCATCTTTCTCATGTTTTTGTTTTGTTTTCTGATTAGAAAAACTAACTAAAGACTTGATTTGGTGAGAAAGGCTTGAAAGTTAAGGAGTTACTTCCACTCCAGTGATTGGAGGCAGCAAAGATCCTTGGGTGCTGTGGAGATAGTGACCCATACACCTCTCACTCAAAGAAGCTCCTTGCATTAGTCACCTCCAGCCACCTCTAGCCTCCTCCATTAACCTGATGTGCTACACAAAAAATACTTTCTACAGGTGCCCAGATTTGAAAAATTAGGAAACAATCATTTCAAAGCAAAATATAAGCCAGGGAAACTCAGTGAGACCCTGTTTAAAAATATAAAAAGGGCTGGGGATATAGTCCAGTGGTAGAGTTTCCCTGGGGTTCAATCCCCAGTACCAGGGGAGAAAAATGCACTCACATTTGAACTGCATTCAGTGTATACCTGTTTGTTTCCTATGAACACCATTCCAATATCTTGTTTGCCTCTAAGAGGGAAAGTTCCCAGGTACTTCCATGTGTTTTACAATGTGTGTCTTCCCATGATATCTGACACACAGAGAGACCCCCTGTTGCATTAGTGACAGGTAGTAAGCAAATCCTGCTAGTGCAGGTCATTCCAGGAAGGTTTCTCAGGGTTTAGACAGAAGGGCATCTTGGAACCAAGCACTGGTCTGCACAAAGTAAGCAACTGGCAGCAGAGATAGGATCAACTGGACAAGTGCAGTCTGCCCTCTGGTGATACATGGAAAGAATAGCAGAACTGCTCCTTACCAGCTCCTAGAAGCAATGTCGACCAAAGGTTGATGTTCAACATCATGTGGTTGGAGCCTGTTTGGTAATGAGCCCGCATGTGGTCCTGGGAAACACCTGTCAGTCCATCCAAGGTCAGAGACAATAGCTGGGAAAGAAAGGGAGCAACCTGCAATGCAACCACCAAGTCCTCTCCCTAATTCAGGACACAGGATTCCTATCCTCAGGGCTCCTCAAAAAGCCACTACCCCAGGACAGAGACCTAGGAACACTGATGTCATTTGGTCCTGGGTAGAAGGTGGGCAGAGATGATGTCCGTCCCCCAGGCACTGAATTGACAGGCTAACTGAGCTGTAGAATGGAACTATAATAGAGTAGAGCTTTCATTAAAACTGGAAAACTCTAATCCCATCAGGTTAGTTTCCTAGCTTGAAGTACAGTGCTTCAAATAATGGATTCTGTGGTCAGACTGCCTGGTTTGGAATCCTGACTCCACCATTTAAATAGCATGGACAACAAGCCTCGGTTTCACTATCTGTAAAATATTACCTGTGTTAGGAGATTGTTGTAAAAATCAATTAATATGTAAAAGATTTGGAATGGTCCCTAACACATAAGCAATAGCTCCCAGTGTATTATTTTTAACCCTGGCCTCCACACTGCTTGGAAGTTCACAGTAAGAGCTACATTATTCCTTTTTTCTCAGGTCTCCATGACCTCACATTATGATCTAGACACAAACCTCAGAGTTAACTGTTCCCCAGAAGCTGTAGTTAAATATTTCAGGCTTCCCATCATGGGTTCAGCAGAGCCCAAAAATGGAGGTCAAGGAGTACCACAACCTTTCTCAAGACATGTAACTAGCCTTCTGTCTCCAAAGTAGGGCTGTCCTCTGGTTAACTTTGCCAGAAAAGTCTGCCCTCCCCAGGACTGCATACCAGGAGTAATTCTCCATAGCCGATTGTGTGTTCTTCCATCCCAACTACTTTCTTGGGTTTGTACATGAAAAGGGCCACTCCAGCCACAATTAGCAACACACACAGGTACTTGGCCAATGGGTACTTCTTCTTCAAGAGGGTCACCCCAAGGAGCATGACTACAGGGAAAAAAACAGAGAGGAAAATTCAGGTACTCACAGGCATCAATTACCCCAGTTACCCTCCTCCCAGGAGCCAAGAAAAGACTCAGGAAGAAAAGAATGTCTGAGAAAGAAGTCCTAAAGAAAATGAGAGGAGGGGTGCCAAGCTGGCACCTAGATAAAGATGATTGAGCAACAAGCTTGAGTAGAGTATAAGGCGGAGAAAAGGTAGAGGACAAAGGTGAAAGTTATGGGAAGAAATGCAGCATGAGTGGGAAACAGTGGGGAAAGATGAGGGGTTGAGAAAAAGAAACTGATGAGCAAAATGGGACTTAGGATATGTAATAATAATGTAAACACATGGACACCAAAATGACTGACCACGTGAAGCTGACTAGGCTAGTCTCCAGCTTGCACTGAGGTTTACCAGCCGGTACACACCACAGGAAATGGCAAAGATGCCTAGATGGGCAGGGAGAAGGACTGAAGGAAACTCTTTGGAGAAAGGTATGATGAAATCCAGAGAGACACAGATCTCTCTGGCAGAGGAAAAGTGAGCTTATTCCAGGAAAAGTGAGGACAGAAGATGGAGATCATCTTCTTCTGCTTACCTGGGATTGGCTTGCAGGATTTACCAAGGACCTGAAATTAAATTCAGCAAATAATTTCTGAGCATTTATGACATGCCAGGAACCATACTGCATGTCACATTAAGTAAGCAAAGGGCTTACATGGGGCACATTAGCCTCAGAAAGCAGCCCTGTCATTGCCCAACCCACCACTATACCCTAGCTCCAGGTTTTATACTCTGAATTTCTCAAATACTGTTTCCCAAGGCTGTTTCTTTTTATTTAAGTCACAGACATGACAGAAGCCCCCTCAGTTCTTTTCAAACAATTCTGAGCCAACACTCATCCCACCCTGAAGTTTCACCTGAGTTGGATAGTTGACAAACTGTAGTGCTGAGTTGCTGGAGACCATAGCACCCAAATAGGACAAAGAACAGGCAGCATAGAGCCAGCTCCGAGTACGATCCACCCTGGCAGTGTCAAAAAACTGGATCACTGGGAGAAGAAGAAGAAAAAAAAACATACAAGAGAAACCTGGTGGGGCTAGGATGGACCACTAAGCAAAAGTTGAAGCTGCATGAAAGGAATTTGCCAAACTATTTCTATTTTCTTAGACTGAGGAATCGCTGAAAATTATTCAACTCCCCAATTCCACCTGATCCTAACACAAGATGACATGTTGGGTGGAGATGGGGATCTCATTCCATTCAAGAGAGGACTTAGCCCTGCTGCTAGTCTCCTGGAAACAAAAAAAGTTCAAAACATGTTTGAAGATGACACACAAAGGAAAGTCAAAGGGCCAAAGGAAAAAAAGTTTTCAAGTATTCTCAATAGGGATTTAGAACACAAAAGATCCACTTTCTGCATATTTCTAACTCAAAAGTTGGGCTATGTAAGGAAATAATATTTAATCTCATTTCAAAATTATTAGTTTTACAGACTGCAGAGAGGTTGTGTGATTACTAAAGTGGGTGGAGTTTGAAAAAGTAAAATTTAAGGTGAATCAATGCCTAATGCCCAGGGTGGCAGGAGGTGGGGGACATTCAACAATTTACTATTTAGGTACTCACAGATCTTGGCAAACACAGCATTGATCACACACTGGATGAAGACTAGGGTTAAGGCAAAGGTGAACGTCTCCTGTTTGGCTCCCTCCCCATATTTTCCTCTTGTTCTAAAAATAAAATGCATGAGAAAAAAAAGGGGGAAATTAGTATACTTCATTCAATTTCATCTAGTGTGTCCAGAGCCACTGAAGGCTTTGGAGTTATCTTTCCTCTTTGGATGTAGGAAGAAAATGTCTGTGAGGATCACTGGGCTCATTTACAAAAGGGGTTGATTTTATTGGATCGAGACAATAGGCACCTCAGTATCCCACAGTCGAAGGAAATAATATCCATAAAGGAGAGAGATAAAGGACACAAGTAAAATTTGACAGTGAAACGAAGTACCCCAGGCAGAAGTATTTGCGCTAGACAGCAAAGCCGAGAGCAAAAGAACAGGCTGGGTGCAAGCATCTGGGAGTTTCAAAGAGCAGCTGGTTCAGGTCAAGGAAACCTGCTCTGGGGTAGAAGTTCCAGGTTTTTTGTTATTGTTGTTGTTATTTTATTTTGAGACAGGGTCTCGCTAAGTTGCTGAGACTGGCTTTGAACTTGGGATTTTCCAGCCTTAGCCTCCCCAGCCGCTGGGCTTACAGGCGTGCACCACCACGCCCAGCAGTTCCAGGTTCTTGAAACCAGCAAGAGCAAAAACACTAAAGGAAGAAAATTAACCAGGTACCGAAAATCCAGAGGCCAACTCTGGTGTTTTGGAATTAGCGGGTGGCTCAGCTGGGGATACATACGTAGCGGAATACTAGGAGGGCCAGAGCCAGGCGGAAGAACAAGAGGAAAGCCCAGGGCCAGAAAATGAAAGTCTGAGAACTGGAACGCAGGCTGGGCAGAGAGGACTGGGTGAGGGGGAATGTCTGCGTTCCCTCCCCGGGGGTCCGCTCACATCTTTTCCTGCAGGATCCCATAGTAGAAATAGCAGACAAAGACACCAAGGAAGCAGAGCGGCAGGCGCAGCCGGTCGGGCACCAGAGATTTGCTAGCGGCCATGAGACGCCCGGACGAGCCGACCACAGACCCGCTCACAGCCGGTAACGGCACCGGCGGCGGAGGCGACAACTCCAGGCGGACATCGCCGACCGGCGGCAGGGGCCTCATAGGAGCTGCATGCGACCGCCTCTCACTAGGCCCCAGAAGTCACCTCCAGAATTGCCAGCTCAGGGCTGCCGAGAGGGAAATTCCTTAGAACCCAGCGACCGCCTTCTAGGAAAGAAGAGCGACGCTGAGACCTTGACTCCATTCCTGGTGGTCAGAGGAGTAGGAATTCGCAAGGTTAACGCCTCGCTAAAGAGATTCTTTTGACCAGGCAATTCCGAAGACAACTGCAACCCGGAGCTCACCGGGGTGGCTTGGGAGATACCCGGGCGTGTGATGATGACGTATAAGGATGTGGAGGTCACCAATTGGCTGCACTGCGTGAAGATAGACAGGTGGGCGGGGAAGGAGGAGGGGCGCCGGCGGAGCCCATCGAATAGTCTTTCTACGGGTCTGCAGCCCGGCTTCTGCTGGGTCCTAACACCAAGAAGCAGGTGGAGCCTTGGCGCCCTCTAGCTGCTACGTAGCGTCAGCAACTCGAGCGGACTCCTCCAGAGCGTTCAAGGCCTGGCTTAGAGGAGCAGGGCTCTTTACAAAGCGGTGGGTCAGGGCTCTTGTCACTTTAGATCCGGGCATCCTACACATGTAGCCTAAATTCTGAGCCACGTTCAGAAAACTAGAGATAATTAGTAATAGCCGCGTTGTCGCCCCTTCACTGTCCTGAGGATCAAATGAGCTGAGGTTTATGAAAGTGTTTTATAAACTGTAAATTGTGACCCACTTGAATCAAAGTGTGAAATATGATATATCAAGAAATTTGTAATGTTTTGAACAACCAACAATAAAAAAAAAACTGTAAATTGTGATGTGGAAATTTAAGATATTATTGGTCATTACTGTTTCTCAACTCCGATCTTATTTCATCACATCCTGGAGGTGGAAATGCAAGCTTATTGAAGTGAATTTTCTTCAAGGCCTTCCAGCTCACCAACAATGGAGCAAATACTTTGGCTGCCCCCCAGCTTCTTTCCCACCATTATTAAGCCCTCTTGGGACCTCCCCCCCCCCCACCCCGCATCCAAGGGTTAGATCTCCACCCGCTGAACAGAATTGCCAGGGCAAGACTGACACCAGGTCTTTCCACTGCCACCCCCAACCCTCCACTTAACAACTGGCCCAATTCTCAGGTGGTCCCTTGGACTCTGAGCTTCTCTCTAGCAGCTTATTCCTTTGGCACCACCTCAGGCAAAGGAAGGAAACGCTGGGCAGCACCACACCCATCGCCTGGGGCCTGACTCACTAAGGCTTTGGGGGCAAGCCAGATATCTTTCATGGAGTGGGAGGAGTAGTAGATAGAATACAGGGTCTGTCCCCAGCTCTTTTTATGGGTGGGAGACAGGGGTCCCCACACCTTTGCTCTCTTGCCTCTTAGCTTACTCCACTGAATCAGGTGGCACTTCCTGGGAACCAAACAGGAGCTGGGACCAGACCTGAGTTCTAGTTCTAGCTCTGCTTCTTTGCCAGCTGGGACCTCAAACAATTCACCTGACCTCTGAGTCAAGTTTCCTCATGTAAAATTAATGGGAATATAATAACAAGCAGGAGAGCACTGTCATTAGAAGCATGGACAATGAATTCAAATGATCAGGTTTCCAATCCTAGCTCCCCCACTATGTGTCTGTCTTTTGGGAAAAGTTATTCAATCTTTTTGACCTTCCCACATCAGTACAATGGGACTTATTACATTTCTCTCCTTGGGTGGTTGTCATATTTTGATGGCATTTCATATGAAGCACCTAACACGGTATCTGCTGCTTTACCAAGCCCATGAATGGTAGTTACAAGTGGCCTGAGATAGGTAGAGTTATTTATATCATTATTGTGACTCTCCTTCCGGTTGTCAACTTTCCATCTATGCAGTGGGGATGTCCTTTGTGAGAATGCTTTGTGAATTCCAAAGCACTGTCAGAATGTTTGGTGATTATTCAAATTTTCACCAAAAGCCTCAGAACTCTTACAGGTGCAGCACTGGACCGAGAGACTGCAAAAGGGCAAGGACGGTTTCTTTGTATTCTCTAAGGTTGCACACTGTGCTGGGGGGTACTCACTGAGAATACCCAATGGGAGCAAAGCCTTCTTTACTGTGCCATGGGAGTCCACCTGAATAGTCTTCCCTGGTCTTGTCCCCCTTGCCAGTGCAAGGGCATACTGTCTTTCCTTGGTCACCTTCTTTCCTCTCTGAAACCCATTCGGCTTAGACTCATAGAGAAACAGGTAATTTCCCTAATGATTCCCGCACCCCACCTCCAGGACACACCATTCTGGAAAGATTTTTCTTGGACCTGTTTTTTTTTGTTGTTGTTGTTGTTATTCTTGGGAAGAATTCATACAGCACCCAAGCCCACTAGTTATATATTAAGTAAGGGCTCCTTCTCTTGAAGACAAGACCAAGTGATGAATATGGTACCCTGTATCTCAGCCCCACTCCTCCTATCACAGGTATTTAAACAGAACTTCAAGCTGCTGGGAATACGTATTGATTTATTTGGTCTATTAACACCAAGATCTGAAAAAAAAAAAAAAATCTCTAAACACAAGATAAGAAAACTTGGAACATTAACATTCTTCTTCAATTTTGTGTAAGCTCTGCAGTACGGAAAATATACAAACTTCAAACAGCTGCAAAAATAGTGTCTTTGGGAGAAAATAGAGTTTCTACATTGATACAAGAAAAATAGGCATTTTTCTAATCCAGCCCAGCCCTGGGGCAGGTGGAGGGTGTAGAGTCACCACTTGCCACCTGGAGGAATGCCAGCCCTCCCTCTCCCCTGCCACCCACCTGGGGCTGGGCTGCTGCTTAAGACAATCTTTAGTCAGGGTGAAAGTGAGATGAAAATGCCACTTGGGAAATACTTGGTTCCTCCCTCTGCCAGCAGCTGAATTGGTCAAGTGTTGTGGCCCTCTAGGGCCGCTTTGGTCAGCTCCTCCAAAGAGAGGGAGGCACGGAGCTGGGGTGTCTGCCTTCTGGGCTGCTCTTCCGTGTTTCTGGAGGTGGAGAGGGATTTGAACTTGGCCTTCCCCTCTCCTTCAATCACAGCCAGCTTACTCCACCACAACAGGAGCCTCCTATAAGTCATTTGGACTTGCATCCTGGGGTGGGAAACTCAAGACCTTCTTGGGTGAGTTTCCACTGAGTGAGGGAAGCGGCAGGTACACAGGTGTGAGTTGTCAGCTGCCCAGCTGCTAAAGGAGAAGGCAAGTCCCCTCACATTTGGAGGGGCTGGTGTCCATCAGAAAGAGGACCTGGGGCTTTGACACAATAAGTGAAAGTGCTCGAAGGCCGAGAGGGAAGGGCTCCTCCATCCCCCTGCTTGGGGAGCTAGAGAGGGGCCTGCCACCAAGGCACTGGTCTCCATGGTAAAGTTGGGGGGGGTCCCCTCAAACCACCAGGGAGCTCTGGAAAAGCACAGACTCTTCTGATGGTGGGGTGCGCTGCCATGGCTCGAATGGCAGTGGGGAGGCCTTGGAGGCCTCTGGATCCTTCCGAGTCGGTGCCCTGGGGCTGGCAGGGGGAAGGGGAGACCCCGGGCTTGAGGGGCAGTTACGGAAGATGAAGCCCATGCCAGGGAAAAGTGGCTTCATCAAGCTGACAGGGCAGAAGGCTGAGCCAGTCGGGTTGAAATGGACTTTGTTCTTGTCAGGACAGGAAGTCAGGAAGGCCAGGTCAGGACCTGGGGACCTGGAGGATGGAGAGAGACAAACACATACAAACACACAGAAAAGTGGCCAGTGAGAGAGGTTGCCAGCAGCCAGGGAGCTGGGTCTCTGCTCAAACAGGATGGTAGCTTTTTATTTTTTTTTAATATTTATTTTTTAGTTTTAGATAGACACAATATCTTTATTTTATTTTTATGTGGTGCTGATGATCAAACCTTGCACAAGCCTTGCACATGCCAGGCGAGCGCGCTACCACTTGAGCCACATCCCCAGCCCTAGCTTTTTTATTTTAAATGGCACTGGGGATTGAACCCAAGGGTGCTTTACCACAAGGCTACATCCCCAACCCTTTTTAATTTTGAGAAGCTCTAAATTGCCCAGGCTGGCCTTGAACTTGTGATCCTCTTGCCTCAGCCTCCCAAGTTGCAGGGATGTCACTGCACCCAGCTCAAACAGGAGAGTAACTTGATCGATCAAAAAATGAAAGGCTATAGTCTTTAGGCTCCTCAGCTCTCTATTTTTTAAAAATATGGCTAAACAGATGAAACACAATTTAGCTAGAAATAGGAGGAACAGTTCCCAGTAATGTGATTCTAGGAGACCAAGGGATCTTTTCATTGGAAAATTTTCTCCAGGGAGTAGTGTTTGAGGGGCAGACCACATGCCTGAAGGCAGAGATCTAGGCACAGTGACCATTCTAAGACTTTATAGCCTAAAGCAGGGTTCTTGGCCTTAGTGCTTCTGACATTTTGAGCTGCATAATTTTTTGCAGAGGCGAGAGTGGGAAAGCACTGTCCTGAGATCGCAGGATGTTTAACAGCATTCCTGGCCTCTGCCCAGGACAGTAGCAATACCCACAGTACTATGTTCTTTCCCCTTCATACACACTTATGACAACTAAAAATGTCTCTTAACATTGTCAAATATCTACCTCAGGGCAAATATGTCTCCCATTGAAATAATTGTCCTGAAGATTCTAATTCTTGAGCAGGTTTGGAAGGTAGGATTATCAAAAACTTTCACTGGGAGGAAAGGACAGCAACAACTATGAGAAAGGCTGTTAGACTTTCTCAGAAGGTCTGGATTCTGACTCCCCACGTCTCACCTTTAAAGTGGGAAGAATCATCTCTTCCCTTCTGACCACTGGAAGAAATGGAAGGATGAAAAGAGGTGAGTTCAGTGAGCTCCTGAGTAAGGAATCCTTATGATAAAAAGTGTCTGGAGTGAAGCAGCCCTGAGAAGCTGCTGGCTGTGAGGCTCCCAGTGAGAAGACAAAGGTGTGGGAAGATGATGGAGCTCCATCACTAGTGGTTCCCTTTACTGGTTCTTTTGATTGAAGGAAAATATACATGGAAAAACCCACTTAGGGGGCTGGAGATCTAGCTCAGTTGGTAGAGTACTTGCCTCCCATGCACAAGGCCCTCAGTTCAATCCCCAGCACAGCAAAAAAAAAAAAAAAAAGAAAAAGAAAAAAGAAAAACACACTTAGGGTAAAAATTGATACATTATTTTCCATTTTAATCCTAGAATCCTAATAATTCCAAGGCCTAAGAAGAAGAGTGAGATGGGAGAAGAAGAGCAGAGTTCTGGCACAAAGTGGGAAGAGGTGGCAGGCGTGATAGGCCACTGTGCCAGGGGAAGGCCTGTGGGACCGGAGACTTCAGTGGCAAGCTGTTCCCACCAGAGAAGGATTTAAAAGAACCCCTCTTTATGGAGGAGTGGGGAATGGGCAGAAGAGGGAATGTTTTTGGTGTGTGACTAGGGGAGACCAAGCAACAAAGAACATGAGTGCAACCAGCATAACCCTGAGCAGCCAGATACCCTCCCTGAGAAATCTAAGCGATCTCAGAGGAGACAGCAGCTAAGAAGAGGAAAATGTCGCCAAAAAAACTCACTGTACACGAGAACTCCCCAAAGGAAAGATGGTGAAATGAAGAGACCTCATGAGCTACAGAATTTCAGACCCAGGATGTCTTAGAAAACAACGGATCAGTCACACTCTCTTACAGGGGTAACGCAGAGGCAGAAAGCTAGATGAGATGACTTGAAGACTACTTCCGGCATTATGAGTCTGTGAAAGAATCAGGACATGCAATAGCCTAATTTCTACCAGCATTTCCAGGATGTGACTATTAACCTATAACATGGAGTGACGGAGGACACAAGAGCCTGAGATCTGCTTAAGCTGTAAGTGCTGGCCTTTTGCTTCCACAACACCTCATTCTTAAAGGACACCAGGCAACAGCAACAGCAGGAACAAACTCCTACCCTCATGGGTTGTCTTCTCTATTGTTTGAGATACAAATGGTACCCTCAATGCCCAGAACCCAGTCCTAGCTAAAGCTTCACTCACACACCATGACTGAACTCCCTGACTGCCACTGAAACCACGACTTCCAATGTGAATCTGCCCTGATGGATATGAAGCTGCAGGAGAAACCAGAGGCCCTCTATGGGGCCTGCTAAGGGGTTCTGTGTGTACCTTTGGAAGGTGACCTCTCAATCTTCTGCTAACAGGAGGAACTGTAAAGAAATCACAAAAGAATGGCCTCTGAACTATCCAGTCTGGTTTGGGAATATTCCACAGTCCTTACTTGCAAGGTCTGGAACTTTCTGTCTGCAAGTTCATGATACTTGATCCATTACAGCCACAGGGTGAAGAACTATTAGTATGTTCTCTCTCTCCCTCTCTCTGATCATGGTTTAGCAAATTCTCACACTTTCCCTAGGGATAAAAAAATAAAAATGGAAGAAACAAAGGGCTGAAGTTTCTGATATCTTTCCTTTTCAGCTCCTGCTGTGCTTATGGCTGGCATGTGGGCAGAGAACAGGTTTCTATGGAGATAATGATAAGCAAAGATTTAAGTGCTCAGAGTAGGTAATGTCAACAAGTTTGATCATGAGAAAACTGCAATACTGAAAATCTGATGTTGCCAACACCTCTAGACAAGACAGAGTGCAAGAGTGAAAAGGGCCTGGCAGGTGGGATAACATAGGGCTTGACCTCCATCTTTGTCCCTCCCTCCCACACCCCATCCACTTGATGAACTCACGTGGCCTCTTCAAACACGCGCACTCTCTCACAGCCTTCTGGGGGCTCCCGTTTGAAGACATAGCTGTGATTGGGCCGAGGGGAGGCAGCAAAGGCAAGGACTGGAGATGGGCTGCCATCTTCAAGGAAGGCTGGGTGACCTGGAGAATAGGCTGCAAACAAAGTAAGGCTGAGTCCCAGAAGGGACATGAAATGAATGTCATGAAAGGGACATTACTGCATTCCTCAGCTCAGACCTTGGGTGTAAAGGGGTGAGGCTGGGAGGTACGTGATAAAGTAGGTGGTAGTGGTTATGCTAACCAGGCTGCTCTGTTTCATATTCACATTAAAAAGCCTTTGAGGTAGCTTACAAACATACATAACATATGACAGAATACAAGAACAGTGGAGTTGATGGGAAAAGAAGGTCTTATAATACTGTACTCTTGGGAGGTAGAAGAAGACTGGAGGTAGAGGAATCCTATATGGCATCCCTCTTTGCCTTCTCCTGAGACTGTGATGCCCCTGACTGTCCCTACCTGCCAGCATGCCAGGACTTCTCCTTGTTGCAGTCTGGAACATACATCCCTCCTTGCAGGGAGCACTCTTGTACTAACTTTGAGGAACCACCTTTACACAGGATAAAATTTTATCAGAGGATAAAATTCTTCTTATTTTATACCTAGAGACTGTACTTTGCCTAGGTTACAAATATTCACTTTATCTGCATTTACCTCATTTATTCCTTGTTACTCGTGGCTCTATTTACCTATGTGTATTGTTAGATCATTCTGTCCCTGAGAAATCCAGCCTACATCATGTGCCCTTGACCAGCCTACCTCATGAAGTGGCTGGGAGAATCAAATCAGGGGATGTAGGCACAGTGCTTTATAACATATGGATCATTAGTAGGAGGCAGGAATCCTATCTCTTCTTCCCCATGAGAAGTCAGGGCACAGGAGAAAGTCAGGCTTTGGAATCAGAAAGTTCATATATCAGTCTGGTCAAACTGGGCCCTGGACCACATTCTCTTATTTTTTGATCATTTCCAGTCACCCTGAAGGCTTATGCTGGTAACAAGTAGTGTGGACACCCGAACGGAGATGTGCTGGCCTCCTACTATAGCACTCTAACCCTCAGCCAAAAGTAGGGACAGGAAGGATTGCTCTTCTGGACTCCACTGAAGATTCAGTAAAGTATAGGTACAGAATTTATAAATTACAAATCAGAATGTCATGAAAGGGACATTACTGTTAGTATAGTGTACAGAATGAAAGACTAACGTTTGGCTCACAAATCGTGCTGGGCCTAAAACTCCTGGGTGGGAAAAGGGAGAGATACCCTTCTTGCAGTCCAATGTCAGTCCTGCTGCCTCTGCTCTGTGGCTTACCTTTGTCACTGGGGACAGATGCCAGCTCAATGGCACCCCGGTGCTCCTCACGGCTGGCCCTGCCAGAAGGCTGGGGGGATGCCAGGGGCACGGAAGGAGAGCTGGCAAGGTTGCCTGGCTCCAGCAGTAGGAGGGAGTGATCACAGCTGCCATTCTGGGGAGGAGCAGGAGCACGGTGTCCATCAGGGACCTCAAGGATCTGACAGAGAAAGAAGGGGAGACTCTCACTGCAGGATCTTTTCAGGCCTACAGCACTGCAATGACCCGAAGGGTACTCCCCACATCCTTCCTTTCAGCCTCTATTCAGAACACACACACAATAGAAAACCATGGGCTCGAGATCTTGATTTCCCTGACCTCAACTCCATTTCCCCTCAGTCTAAAGAAACCCCATTTCTCCTCCCATGGCACTTTGTTCTTTTCCCTCCTAGCACTGGCAGTCCAGTGTATAATCACATATTCATTTGTGCAGTCGATCAATGTGTCCCCCCATTAGTGTATAAGCCTTATGAGGGTAAGGACCTTCGTGGGCAGGGCTCTGGGAACACAATGGTGAGTGCTATATTCAGGGGGACACATATAGCACTGACATTTAGTGCTCTATGAGTGTGTCACTCACCCTCAGCAGTTCCTCTTCACCCTGCTCCTTCACAAGAGACAGGGCACCAAGATGTGCTGTAAGCCATCGCAGGGTGAGTATGCAGACGATTATCATGTATAAATACCTATTTGCTCCCTCCTTATTAAACATCAACAGTTCTTGTACCCGCAGCTCACTAAATTGTACACATGTGTTTTGGTGTATATGAAATCCTGCATATTTCCAAATTAAAAATAAACCAGGAGGTAAATCATAAACCGAGGAGTGTGCCCATTAGAATTATATTAATACTGTCCAACTGGCATTCCCCAATTGTACTGTGTCAGTATAAAAATGTGCCTGAGACTGCAGAAAAGGTAGCACAGAATTCTGCCTGGGAGTGGGGCAGGGAGAAGGCTGCACAGGGGCAACTGGGCATGAGGATGGATGCGTGTTACCAGGTTAAGCTGGAGGGAGGGAAGTGGCCACAGGGCAATGGCATGAACTGAGGTACAAGTGGGTAAAGTTGCCAAAGATTCAAGGAATAGTGAGCTGGCAATGTGGCTGAAGAATGAGGTCCTGCCTGCTGCTTCCTGCTGGGGACCCTCTCCTCTACCAATCCTTGCTCCTTTCCTCTATTCACCATCACAAAGCCTTCCCCAGGTACAGCCACCCCCTCTGCCACCTTTTTGCTTAAGTCCACTTGAGACTAATGAGCTCCCCGTGTTGCTCTGGTAGGCAGGTGTTTGTCCATTCTTGTTTACACAGCTAGAGCCTGAGAGGCCTAGACGGGCACGCCCATCTCCCCTGACACCGCCTGTCCACCCGTTGGTGCATACAAGGAGCAGCTGCCACTTACTCTCAGCAGTTCTTCTTCGCCCTGCTCCTTCACAAACACCTCCTCCAGCTCTTGGTTGAGTCCTTCCAGGCTCCTGTGCAGGCAGGGGCTGAGTCGCAGGACAGGAGACCCTGAGGGGAAGCTGGGAGGCGACGCCTGAGGGGTGGCAAATGAAACAATTAGGTGAAGATCCACCGAGACCTATCCAGCTATCAGTTCTGACCAGAGGGTAATGGTGTCCACACAGCAGGACCCAGTGAATAAAGGACAATTTGGTGACAGTTACAGATTGTTATTGGCCCATTTGGTGGCGTTTCCTCTGGGAGTTGAGACTTTGGGGTCTAGAGTGTGATTTTAGAGTCATTGCCTCAACTGCTCAGGGATGGGTAGAGAACAGCAAGAAGCCTTTCCAGTGTCACTCAGATAAATCCAAGTTTGGACTAAAACTTCACCTGTCCCCCATGTGGCCATAAAGCATGCAATGTGGTGGGACTCAGTAGCCGTAAGACCCAAGAGAACTCTGCCCACCAGGAGAGTCCACTCTGGAGGGAAACAGAGGGGACTGTGTCTGGGGAGGAAACACATACCCTCAGTGCTCCCCGCACAGCATGGTCCCCTTGGAGCGGGGAGCTCCGCTCTTTTTCCTTCCCACTGCGGCTCAGCTTTGTCCTCTGCAGCTGTTGCTTCAACTTGGTAATCTAGAGGCCAGAAAGAAGAAGAGCAGAAGCGAGTGAAGCCAAACAAAAATGTACTGGGTCCCTCCTCCCAGGTATGTCCTCTGTCACAGGCCCAAAGACACATAAAAGGGACATGGAAGTTAATCTTCCATCTCAAAATAGCTCAGTAGTGGTTAAAACCTGTGAAGATCAGTTCCTCCAACAAGGTGGATGTCTCATGAACCAGACTCTTGCATTCTTAAAACATTACTATGTATTTTATAAACAGATCAGTCTTTAACAATTTGAAAATATGCAACACTGGAACTTTTTGTCTCTTACAGATTGCAAAAGCATGGCATACTACTCCACTAATAGCGGAAACTGTTTTGAATGTCAATGGCCATACATTTTCAATACCCCCAGCAGTCCTGAGATGAGAAGGATGGAAAGATTTCCCCCCCTTTAAAACTATACCATGCAAAGATAGGTTCTCTAGAAGTCATACCACATTTCATCTTGACTCCATACCCTGTCACAATTACAGAGTATCATCAACAAGTTTGGATATTATTCTTGTCACATTTGTAATGCTGGACCTTCTTGCCCCCAGCTGGCAAATGCTCACGGGATACAGAGTTGTAGAAATGTGAGCCTAAAGGGAATTCAGAGAGATCTGCTGTCCACAGCCAGAAAACTTGTGAAGAAAAGTGGATTTGCCATTGTGGATCACTCATAACATGACTCCCCACTTCGTGTGAGTAACTTGCGTACTCTGATCGTTAAAGACTTTTAAGTACTTTTTAATTTAGCCTTAAACTTAGCCTTAAACTCTCTTAGCTTTAAACTTCCAGTGCATTCACATCATACTTTCTCATTGTTCTCAGCAATGAGGAGGACAGGAGCAATTTTCTTTGTGAAGGGGTTGAGAGTGAGTCCTGGCAAGCTGATCCTCATGACATGTCGAGGAGCTGGATTGAGAGCCCCGAATTCCAGCCTACGACTCTAGACTCAACTTTGGTGTCCTGGGTCCTCCTGAAGCAGAGGGAAGGCCAGAACAAAGCATTTAGGAACACATAATCATTTTTCTCTTCTTTTCAAAATGAGTGAATAGTTAAGTGGTAATTGAGGTTGGGAGTTCCTAATTCCCTGGAACTTGTTCCCTATCTTCCTTCAGTTTCTGAACCACTTATGTGGCTCCAACCTCAAATGTAAAGTGAGAACAGCAGCATCTGTGGCCCTGTGCCTGGCTGCCAAAAGGCACCAGCAGCCCCTGGCCTGATCTTTCCCTAGCAGGAGGATCTGGGCTGCTGAGAGTAGGCACTGAGGGCCATCTCCTTAAGAAAATGCTGGGTGGAGACAGGTGACACTGGAGGTAAAGTGTGGCTGCCCTTTGGAGCAGAGGCAGCTGGCCCATTCAGAGAGTCCAAGAGGGCAATTACCTCTTTTCGGTGGTCTGTGCTGCCCCAGGACGCTGAGCGCTTATGTGTGCAGGAGCTGGCCCGCTCACCTTCTGGCTCTTGCCAGGACAGGGGTGTCTGTAGGGGAGAAATACAATGAGACTGAGCAGTTTCAAAGGCAGGCCCAGGAAGCAGAGAGTTTCCTGGGTAGGGGTGGTGGCTTGTGACGCCTTCTGTATCTGCTCATCAACCTCCTGTTGTGTTCTTCCAGGCAGGACCACCACGGGCACTACCTCCTTCCTAGTGTACATCCTCCAGGAAACCCTCCTGATGCCCCAACAGGGCCAGCCTCTCTACTCTGTTCTGGCTTTCAAATAGGTTTTGTACCCACAGTTATTGCAGGTGCTCTCAATGGTAAGGACAAGTACTGTTCCTCCTTTCCTAACCAGCTCTCAAAGGGCACAAGCTCAGGGAACCTCTGCAATCTTTATTCTCGGTGTGCCTAGCACAGGCCTGGGAGCCTGGGGAAAACAGTAAACAGATCCAGGGAGGAGTCAGTACTTGGTAAAATAGGAAAAAGGCCAACACCCTCCTACCCCCACCACCACTGAAGCAGGAGTCTCCTGTATAGAGCAGCACCTCAAGTTTGCTCCTTGATCTATTCCAGCACACAGAATGGGGCCCCACAGTCCTCCTGAATAAATGAGCCACGAGTCCTTTTCAGAAAGGAGGGAGCCAGAATTCTTAGCCCAGCCCTGATTTCTGACCCCTCTTGGCCTTATCATTTCTGGTCTTAGGTCCGCTTGCCCTTCACAAAGAAGGCCTCTTCATCCCCTATCTTCCTTCCCCTGCTGCATGAAGACAGGGGCCCAAGATGGAGGAAGGGTTGGGGGATTTGTAGAGCCACTTCCTGACCCCCCCCAACTAAGGAAGGAAGCTGAGGGACCCAGATCCCTCCCCACCAGCAACATCCCTACTTCAATTCCAAGGGAGGGGCCTGAAGGGAACACTGCAGCAGGCCCAGCTCTTCTCTGACTTGTGTGCATGCACCGTGAAAAACATGACAGTCTGGGAACTGTCTCCTCCAAGAGATCTGCTGGCCTCCCCCAAGAGGTTGCTGCAAACAGAGAGGGGGAGGAGAGGGGAAAACACCACCACTCACCACCCAACAGCTGCTAAGGGGAAGCTCAGCAGGCAGTCTGAGCCGGATTGTGAGAGCAGACTGCCGGGTGTGACAGCTGTGTGGAGGGGGCCACTGGGGACTGAGCCTCCTGACTCTTCCTGTCCCCAGCTACCCACTGACCAGGACCTCTCTTAGGCTGTGCAACACGACCAGGGTGAGACAACCATCCTAACTTCCTTGTCCTGATACTAGTATCACAAGGGAGGACATCCAGAGATCCATTCCCACCATTCCTCCTTTAGGACAAGGGCAGACAGCATATCCTATAGGCCCATGGTGTAGGCTCTCGGGATGACACCAGCTCTGACAGTTTCTGGAAACCAAGCAGCTGGAATTATTCCACATGCCCCTCCCCCCTCCATACATCAGCTCCTCTGAAATGGCTACAGGAGTGCTGAAAAGGGAGAAGGAAGCCCATGTCTCCCTCAGCCACCTGGACCCAGCAGACACACACGACCTCCCTTCCTAGGGTGCCAAAACCAAGCCTGAAAATGACTAGTTCTGTCAAAGCTGAGTCCCATACAAACCTGTCATCCCTTGAAAGGTGGCAGGGGCCACAGAAGAGGGATGACAACAGCTAAGGAGATGGTGCCCATCCCTTCCTCCAGGAAGACACTGTGCTCACAGAAGGGCGGTGAGAAGGAGAAAAAACAGCCATGTACAGCCTGCCCCTGGCTACTAACTAAACTCTTCTCAGACTCTTTGTCTATCTATCTTCCTTTTTCTGGGATGTGTGAGGGGTGGAAGGAGGACATGTGGGCGAGCACAGGATTTAGAAAGGATATGAAAATGTGGCCGCTGGCATCAGCTCTTCCCCACCTCTGCTCAGGAACACCACTGTTGCCTACTCTGTGGAACTTCCTGCTAAGGCCTCGCTTGGTCTCAACACCACTCTATGGCCATAGGTACCACCATCTCACCTTGCATCCCAGGGGTTCTGTGTCTTGCCCAGGCAAACCCATCTCTAGCTCCTTCTTCATACTCACCCCTTGGCCTCTAAGCCTGGTCTGCCCACTAAGATGGTCCACCTGACAGCCATTCCCAGTCTTGTTATCAGGGGGCCTGTCCTCACTCGTCTGCCTCATACTGGGTGCTCCTCTGCTTCGTGTCTCCCTGGGCACATGGGCACAGTGTACATCATTCATCATTCAATAGTTACTGAATGCATACAATGTGCCAGGTACTGTTCTAGGTACTGGGGACACAACAGTGTACAACAGATATATCCTGGACCCCTGAGTTTATATTCTAATCGGGGGCAGAGTTTAAATAGTGATTTGTGCTAAAAAGAGAAATAAGGCAAACAAAATGGATAGGAACACTGGGCAGAGGGGACAGGATTTGAAATGGCAGGGAGGTCCTCAGTGAACAGGTAACATCTAAATAAAAACAGGAAGGAGGTAAGGGAGCAAACCACACGGGTAAGTGAGGTAGGAGTGACAGAGGGAAGAGCAAATGGAAAGACCAGAGGCAGAGCAAGGCCGGTGTTTCAGAATCATTAGGTGGCCAGGGTGGTGGGAACAGAGTGAGGCAGGGGCAGAGTAGCAGGAATAGAGGTCAGTGTGACTGGGCGGAAAATCTTCTGTGTCAAAGGGGGACTTTTATTTTCTATTTTAGGCTTTTCAAGATTTTGTAAGCAGTCTTTAGTGCTTCCTGATCTCTACTGGCAATAGTATTGGTTCTTCTAATTATAAAATGATGTATGTCCATTGTAAGATATCAAAAAATTTGAGGCAAACCTAAGTGTATCTGGGGGGGCTGGGGTTGTCGCTCAGTGGTAGAGCACTGACGAAAGACAAAGCCTATCACATGTGAAGCACTGGATTTTATATTCAGCACCACATAAAAATAAATAAAATAAAGGAATTGTGTCCATCTACAACTAAAAATTTTTTTAAAAAAGTAAGTGTATCTGGTGTATTTTGGTGTCACCTCAGTGGGGTATGTAAGATCATAAAATGGTTTTATTTTTTCTAATATTTCCTCCAACCATATTCTGTTGAATCGCCCAGAATAACTGATGGAGGGAGAAAAAGAAAAAAAAAAATCCCAAAGATTTAGAAACCTACAAATGTTACCTTATATGGTAAAGTTTTTGCAAATATGATTAAGTTAAGGATCTTGAGATGGGAGGATTATTCTGGAATCATCTGGGTGGGCCCTAAATGCTATTATAAGTATCCTTGTAAGAGGAGCAGAGAAGACTCTACACACACAGAGGAGGACAAAGCGATAACCACAGAGGAGAGATTGGCTACAAACCAAGGGATGCCAACAGCCACTGGAAGCTGGATGAGGCAAAGAACAGACTTTCCAAGAGACTCCTCAGGGCGTGTGGCCTTGCCAACACCTGACCTTGGCCCACCAACACTGAATTTGGACTCTGACCTCCAGAATTATGAGAGAATGAGTTTCTGTTGTCTTAAGTCACTAAATTTGAAGGGATTTGCAAAAGCAGTCCCAGAAACCTGGCATGAAGGCGCTCCTGCTTGAAGCTGTTGGCATGCTGGCGTTGAGTATTATTAGGGCAGATGTATACTTAAGTGGGGCTTTAACCCCTCCAACAGGGTGCATCAAAGTGGGGCTGGGGTTGTGGCTCAATGGTAGAGTGCTTGCCTGGTGCATGTGAGGCACTGGGTTTGATCCTCAGCACCACATTAAAAATAAATAAATAAAATAAATGTATTAAAAAAAAAAAGTGAGGACCAGGGGCTGCAAACAGAGCTAGTGTACACAAGGCCTTGAGTTCCATCCCCCAGCACTGCAAAAAAATAAAGAGTGGGAATCATGGCCACTTATTTCCAGCACCCCTGAAAGGATAGGACTCTCCTATTGTGGATCTCGCCACAGAGGTCTTGATCAAGATCTCCTTAGGGCATAGAAGAAAAGTCACTGTGAAAGGCAGCCACCCTTCAAAGAGGTAGCCATGCTACATGGCAGCACTCTGAGTACTCATTCTAGACGACCCTTTGGAAACAAGCATAGCTTGAGCACAGAGACCAAAAAGTCATTTGTCCAGGGGACTCATGCACCGGAACAGACTTATTTCACAGCCTGGCCTGGGGCACAGCTGAGAGAGAAACAGGGCTGTTCACTAACCATGAGTGGCAGCGACAAGCTCTGCAGCTGGTGCTTAGATTGCACAAAACTGGATATGGTCAGGCCAAAGCCTTGCCTAGAATTCTGAGGTGCCAGCATAACATGTGGGAGGATAACTGGGCCTGGGGATGGAGGACAGCTTCCCAAAGAGCTGCCTAATATAGCAAGAAGGAGGGGCAGGATAGAGCAGAAAACCCTCCACACAGGAATGCCTTTCTTGGCCTCCAACCTCACTAAGTTTCTATCAGGACTCCATGTCCAAATGCAGGGAGAATCCTGGCCTCATCATCTCCAAAGAGCCTGGTACCTGAATAGGTTTATGTAGAGCTGGGCTGGGCCCTGGGAACAAAGCCCACTGTACATATTGGAAGTGCAGAAAAAACAATGGCTGGCCTGGAAGAGATGCTCAGGAACTAACTATGCAGTGAGCTGATACTCAGCAGGGACTCAGTCCCTTTGAGCTCTGGCCAATCAAGAAGGCAGGAAAAGGTTCTGCGGGTGGCCCACTGGCCAGCACTGAGAACCCTGGCTGTACGTGGCCAAGGCCCCGTCTCTGGCCCTACCATGATTAGGCAACCCTCAGATTTTTCCATCATGGCCCCATGTTCAAATATTTGCTGCTGTTGTCAAACCATATACTGAACAACTGGTCCTGGTCACCAATTTGGAAAACAGGCGCTGTGCCCAGGCCCCCACACCCACAAAGAAAAACATTTTTTAAAGGCCTGTGATGGTCACACTGAATTATGTGTCATCACTGAACACTGAAGCACTGGCCTGGGAAAAGGGGAGGATGGCATGCAGGTAGGGAAAACGCACAACAGGGAGTCCCCCTGCAAACCGCATGCTCGCCTGCACCCTCAAGACATTCTATGAGGTTTGTCAAGGACTTAGGCTTCCCAAAAGGAAGTCAGGGGTGACGAAAAAAGGAACATCACCAAAGCTTCCCCATCTCACCTGGAGAATGAAGAGGAAGTAGGGCTGCAGAGGAGAGGAATGGGGCAGGAGCAGGCAAGGTCCCGTCTGTGGGCAGGATGAGACCAGCAGGGGAACTTGTCTCAAACAGTCATCCCAGCTGTGGTGAGACCACTTCCTCCCTCCAGAAGAGTGCAAGAAGACTCAAATGTTTTGCACAGCAAGAAGGAAGAGGGGTGACCACAACCACTGGCATGTTCTGCCATCACTGGCCCTGGTCTGGACACAGTCACTAGAAGGGGCAATGCAAAGCACTTGGTGGCCACCTCTGGGTTACCAACTGACCTGGGGGAATATGGGCCAGAGAGGAAAACGTATTCAGACAAACCTGGGGAATTCTGAAAAAGTGCTTCCAGATACAAAGAAACTTCCTACAGACAAGGGTGACACTATATAGGAGGCTTTCTAGCCTTTTCTGGCGAGTCACTGTGCATCCAGCTCCTGCTGGGCCCATCTTCCTTGTACTCACTAGGCTGATCTCTGGGACAGCTGGTCATTCCCTCTCCCATTATTCCTCCTGGCTCAAAACATGTTGCCTCTCCAAAGCACTTCCTCCCCAGTGATCACATTCACACCTCTTCCTCCTTCCTAAAAAAATCAATTTCCCAAATAAGATCCATCCATACTTCTCCCGGTCCTGTTGCCCCAAGTACTCAGGTAACCAGCTCCGCATGTCAGACTGTGAATTGCCTGAGGAAAATCCTTTGTATCTGCCTAAGAGCTTAAGACAGCCAGGAAGTGAACACTGGTGCTGTTGGCAACACAGGAATAGACTCAAGAACTAAGAGCTTTTAATTCCATCTTCTGCCCTCCAAAGAGGCCTTGAGTACAGAGCAAGCCAGCTATCTAATGGCAGGAGTTCTGTCCTTGCTGCCTTGGTCTGAAAACTTGGTTGGAAAGTGCAGGGACCTTGTTCCCTTTAGGGGATTCAGAAGAGGAGGAGCTGCTTAGCCTTAAATATAACTATGGCTCCTCCCCCTAGGAATGCTGGGGCTGATGTGGTCTCTAAACATACAATCTGGCACTGCCTCTGTGTTGGGGAAGTTAGGCAAGTAAGAGAGCAGCAGCAAGTACTGCCAGTTATGGTAGATAAAGCGGATAATAAACGACTACACTGCTAGTGCTAAGAGAAAAGGGCAGGAAGTGGGAGTAGGGTTGGGCAAAAGGGGAAGGTAAAGGGTCTGTAAAGAAAACTAATGAAAAAATTAGATCTGTGTTTGTAGGACGATTTAATGTGAGGAGAACAATTAGGCTAATTATCAGACTATGAATTGAGGGATTAATTCAAATTATAGAGGGTTTTGAGAATCATATAAGGGGGGCGAGTAGGATTGTGGGAATAATAATTTTTAGCATTAAAGAATGTTTAAGTTTTGGACGTAGTCTAGGCCATATGTATTAGATACTATTACGAGAAGGGCTAGACCTACAGCTGCTTCACATGCAGCAAATACTAGTAAAGTAATGGGAATTATGAATGATAAAGAGAAGTGGAAATTTATAGTTAGCCAGCCTTCTAGCTCAAAGCAATTGGGGGAAGTCTGGTATCCATCCATTTTTAACAATTTAAAAAAGCTTTCAATGGGTTGGGGGATACTGAAGTTCAGTGGTAGGATGCTTGCCCAGCATGCCCGAGGCCCTGGGTTCCATCTCCAACACTGCAAAATAAATAAATAATAAAGCTATGAAGGACTTCAGTAGTCTCGGCCTCCGTGTACCTACCAATAAAACCTCTCTTCATCTCTGACCCTTCTGGGTGATCTCCCTGTGCTCAGTAGGAAAGGAACATGCTATTGAAGGAGCTGTCAGGAGAACCTTAGGCTTTCACAGTGCAATACCAGCATTGCAGAAGGTAGCTCATGCCAGGCCAGGGGCCTCAAGCAGGAATTAGAAGGGAGCCGAAAACCTAGAAGCAGAAAATTCCCAGAAGACCAGGAATGAAAATGGGCAGAGCGCATATTTTGGTTTGGATGCGTATGCTGATCAGAATTCTCCCATCTCTTGCCTGCAGCCACAATATTGACAGGTTGCTAAGAGTTCCTCGAGGGCTGGAGCCCATCCCAGGAAAAGAGGAAAGCTGTATGGCTGGGCCTTGCCAGACCCATGGAGGCGCATCGCTGACCTCTGTCTTGCTGTGGCAAGAAGCCCAGACTTGTTATATAAAAGATCTGGCCTACAGCTGGAGCCTGAGCAAAAACACGCAGCCTGGAACCCACGCCTCTCCACCCAGCCAGGGAACATCTGAGGCCAACCCTTCTTGCACTGACAAAGAGAAAGTTATCTAAGGGGTAGGATGGTGACTTCCTAGAAGGCTGGCAGCAGGAAATGACAGAGGCAGAGATGGGTGGGCTACACAGAAACCTGCCATCTGGCAAAGCGGGAGCCACGGTGAGTCCATGTACTCATGTCCTGTTCCTCCAGGAAGCCCTCCCTGACTACATTATTTGGCCTGAGCATTTCTCTAAAAAGAGAAAGGGACATGTGCTTCCAGGCCCATTAGGGAGGAGCATAAACTAGTTGGCTTGCCCTTGTCAAAGGTTAAAGGACATTGGGCTCCCAGGAAGTAGACCCACTTTCTGTGCTACCTAGAGTGTATTCGCTTCATCTTCTACCTGAAGCTCCAAGGAGGGCCATCAATTTTAACTTCTTTTGTTTTAAATTCTTGTTGGTTCAAGGTGGAGTATCCCCAGAAGAATTCTCCTCCTCTAAACTTTGCTAGACATTTGGCCCCATCTCCGCCCTTGGCTGGCTGCTCACTGGCCTTCATGGAACTGGAATCCAGGCTCAGAGAGGCCAAATCTTGTCTTCATTTCCTTATTCTCCATTCCAACATGCCAAGAACAGGACTGGGCATTCAAACATTCACTAGTGACATTTGAAAATGAATCTTATAAAAAATAAGTAAAAGAACCGACATGATGTGCTCAGGAGAAGATGTAGAGTGAGCTGCAGGGGTACGTTGGCATGTCACCTGGCCGTCAGGATGCCTACAAATAGGCAGAGCAGGCAACTTCACCTAACATGCAAAGAAAGAGCTGACTTGTCCAACAGCATCCAGAAGAGAGGGCTGACTTTGAGCCGAGTGTCCTTTCCTCCTTGTTTACACCTGTCTGGGAACTTCCATTTGTTTTAAAGGTGAATTGCTTTAAACTGCATCAGAAGAGAGACTTGCCTCCTACCAACTAAACTGCTAAGAATGTTGAAGTCCTGAATCAGATTAAGAAATATCTTTGTAAGAGATGATTTCTTGCTTAGGCTAATACTATTTTACTCAAAAACTGACAAATGGACTGGATGGTCTATGAGACTTCTTCCAAGCTTAGGGCTTTTTTTTTTTTTTTTTTTTTTAATATTCTAGATGAACACAATATCTTCATTTTATTTATTTATTTTTATGTGGTGCTGAGGATCAAACCCAGGGCCTCGCATGTACTAGGTGAGTGCTCATCCTCTGAGCCACAACCCTAGCCCAGGTTGTTTTTTTTTTTTTAGCACCAGACCAGAGATTGAACCAGAGCACTTAACCACTAAGCCACATCCCCAGCCCTTTTTAATTTTTATTTTGAGACAGGGTCTTACCAAGTTGCCAAGGTGGCCTCAAACTTATGGTCCTTCTACCTCAACTTCCCAGGTAGTTAAGCTTAAGTTGTTGTTGTTACTATTATTTTAGTTGTAGATGGACACAATACATTTTATTTATTTATTTTTATATGGTGTTGAGGATCAAACCCAGTATCCACATGTGCTAGGCAAGTGCTCTACTGCTGAGCCACAACCCCAGCCCAAGCTTAGGATTCTTAATGAGAAGAATAAACATACTGAAGGAGAGGAACCTGGGCTCCACAGGACTCAAATGGGTGCACTGGAATCCCAGTCTGGGCTACAGGCAAGGAATAACTCTATTATCTGAGAACTTTCCACTCCTAATTCTCCAGTGGGATTGATTCTGGCTCAGCATATTTTTTGGCCACTTCCTCTGGCTATCTGGGGAATGCAAACTCAATTGAATGTTGGCCTTAGTTTAATTTTAGCAAGGTAAATCTCATTTTTTAAAACCCAGTCTAAATTCCAAAGTCAACTGTTGATTACCCACATAAGTACTGAAAGTCAAACTGAAAACCCAGATTGACGTCTCCCTTCCACCAGTCAGATGGAATGCAAACTCATTTTCATGTAAGTTTACAAAAAAAAAAAAAAAAAAACAAGCTGGTAAACAGCAGAAGATGAAAAGCTATTTACATGTATAACCAAAACCAAGGACAAATCATCTCAATGACTGAGAAGGGTATGAAACCAGAGGCCTCCTCAGCCAGCCCTCCCACCCCATCCTGATCCCATTAGGATCGAGTTGCATTACCTGGGTGGCCTTGTCATTGGTACAGCAGGTGAAGGCCCCATCAGCATCTCGTGGCCACTGGCCCAGAAGGTAGGAGCTGAGGATGGTGTCCAGGGAGAAAGTACGTCGGACCTGGGGTGGCTGAGGCCTACACACTGACTTTTCTGGGGCCACCGAACATGGGACACTGGCTGGAAGAGAGCACAGCCCACACACCTTGTCATCAGCATTAAGGAAGGAAACATGGCAACCGGCCTTCTCTCTTCTAGGAAGCCTTGCCTGGTTGCCATGCCTTCACTTCCCTCCTAGAGGAATGTGAAGCAGCCTACAAAAGCACAGTCTGTCAAGGGGTTTCCTGACTTAACCGCCTAGGCTTTATCATTGGAAGCAATTTAGACCATTTTGCTATGGACTTCAGAGTTACTTTATACCTGTTTTCTGTCTTTTTCCTGTTCCTAATGCACATGAACCATGAACACAGTTTCCTGAAACTGGCAGTGTTTTCCATCATTAGAGGGAATTCTAAGTGTACAAAAACCAAGTTTTCTCCCATCTTTGGTGTCTGTTTCCCCTTCCTCCTCCAGCACACATTGCAGGGCTCCTGCACACTGCTCAAAGTCAGCTCAATTAACTGAAGGATTCTTCATACTCCCTTTAGAACAGTAAGCTCCAGGGAACCTAGTGACTGCGAAGAGGAAAATGACATAACTACTTTCAACTCTCTAGGACTGAGGAGTCCAGTTTAAGAAAATATCCAAGTCATTTGATTCTCTCCTCTGTCTCAATAGGATAAAATGAGCAATTATAAATCCATTCATTTTAATCTACCTTGGTTAAAGATTTCTGGGAGAGGGCAAAAGTTGAAATTGTTGATAAAATGCAAGGGTTCTGGAATCATCTGGAAGTTTCAATGGTCTGAACTGACCCTATTTTCCATGGCCACATTAAAAACACTCCACTATCTTAAGATCTATAAAGGCTCTCTCCTTTAAACAGAATAAAATGATTTCACATCTGCAGTAATCCCTTGATAATTTATGTGTATATTAAGCACAGCAAAAAGAACTAGGAACTGTAGGTATAAATAGACTTGAAGAGTTTTATATTAAAAAGACACTAAAAAGTTGGCAATTCCTCAAAATGCTAAACATAGAATTCCCTTATGATCCAGCAATTCTGCCTGTAGGTACATACACCCCCCCCTCCCCCCCAAAATAAAAGCAGGGCTTGAAAAGGTGTCTGTGTACCCATGATCACAGCATCACGAATCACAAGAGCCAAACAACAGATGCAGCCTATGCTACAACACAGACGATGGCAGGTGAAATGAGCCAGACATACAGGGCAGAAATCATGAGTCCACTTATTCAAGGTGCCTAGAAACCAATTCACAGGGACAGAAAGGAGAATAGAGGTTACCGCGGTATAAGAGGAGGGAGAATGGGAGTTTTTTAATGGATATGAAGTTTCTGTTTGGGATGATAAAAAAAAGTTCTGCAATTGGCAGCAGTGGCCAGGCCCACAGTCCTAGCTGCCCCAGAGGTGGAGATGGGAGAATCACTGGAGCCCAGGATTTCAAGACCAGCCTGGGCAACAAAAGGAGACCCCACCTCAACAAACAAAACTAAACCCCCCAAAGTTCTTGAAATGCACAGTAGTTATGGTTACACAACCGTGTCAATGTATGGCAAATTTTATATTATTTATATTTTACCACAACAACAAAAAAGACATACCATCACCTTCTCCAAATTCATTTAAGTAGGTATTTATGAAAATCTTGACATATTTGTAATCAATATAAAAGGTACTACATTTTGTTCTATCCCATTCCACTCTTTTTACAACTCCATTTCCAAGTATCAACAATCTACATATTTGTCATTTTTAAAGACTATATACGATTGACATATCACCAGGTTGACGTATGGTAATTTGCTCAGCCATTCCCACGTTAGTGAACATTTGTGGAATTCCCCTCCAATTTGGATATATTATCAGTGTGATTGTAAAGCCAACTTTCACTCTCAATTTTTATCTATTCCCTGGCATATTTCTAGATCATCTCCCTCAGCCGTCATACAATATGTGCTCAGTTAAAAGAATTTATAGGGCTGGGGATGTGGCTCAAGTGGTAGTGCGCTCGCCTGCCATGTGCGGGGGTGCTGGGTTCGATCATCAGCACCACATAAAAAAATAAAATAAAATAAAGATGTTGTGTCCACCAAAAACTAAAAAATAAATATTAAAAAAAATTCTCTCTCTCTCTTTAAAAAAAAAAAGAATTTATAAATGACTTCTAAATACAAAGGCAGTAAGTATGAATTGTGAAAGTGTCAGGAAACATATAAACAAAAAGAACAAATCTCAACACCCAGAGATAACCACTGTCACTACTGTGAGATATTTATCCTTGTACTCCTTACCTTCTGTGTGTGTGCACGCATGTGTGTATGCTTTAGAATAAAAAAATGGTATCATACTGTATATACTATTTCACTGCTTTCACTTTATATCATCAACTTTAAGTGAATACATACTGACTACAACATATCATTTTAAATGATGTTAACATTTCCATGTTAAAACCCTTCACAAACTGTTTCAAAGATGGAAGTCAAAAGCTTCATGTTCTGGTCTCACTAACTCTTTACATCTCACTCCTTTCTAGGTCTTGGACCAAGTACATTACACACCACTTCCCACCACCGTCAGGGCCCTCCCTCCTGAGGTTTTGCCCAACGTTTAAATATGAGCCACCTGCCAGGGCCTGCCTAACTGCCTCCACCTCCAGTGCGCCTTCCGGATCATGGGAATCCCCTGCAAGGAGAGTCTCAGGACATTCTGAATTTCTTCAGTATACTTTGTACTCTTTCAGTACTTATCATTCTTTCTCTTGGGTTGCAGTTATCTGTGACTCCTAGATAATAAACAACCTGTGGCCAGAGGACTGGCTTTGATTCATGTTTATATCCCCCACAGTGTCTACAGCATAGGGCCAGCAATTGGTAGGTACTCAAGAATTTGAATAAAATTGAACAATTGAGCCGGGCACAGTGGCACATGCCTGTAATCCCAGTGGCTTGGGAGGCTGAGGCATAAGGATCGAGAGTTCAAAGCCAGTCTCAGCAATGGCAAGGTGCTAAGCAACTCAGTGAGACCCTCTCTCTAAATAAAATACAAAATAGGGCTGGGGATGTAGCTCAGTGGTTAAGTACCCCTGGGTTCAATCCTTGGTACCCCCCCTCTCCAAAAACTTGAACAATTGATACTAGAAGGGATACTAATTAATACCATAGATCCTGAGTTTGCCTGTCGTACACATCCAAACCCAGCCCAAACCCAGACCCCATGAGCTACTTGACTTTCTCTCTCAAGTCTGGAAGACCCAACCTCTTTCTTGCCTTCCCTGAAATCTCATAGCCCAGTAAGTTAGTGACAGGTCTGCTGGTTCAAGCCCCAACTTTACCTCCTATACAGCATTTCAACTATTCATTTTCCTGGGCTGGCAATCCGAATATTTCTGGGAGCTTCTGGCCCACATCAGCAGCTGGCTCACAACTGAAACGCTGTCCTGTGGGCCTCCAAAAGCACCTACAAGAGCCCAGTGATGAGGGAGGGCCTTTGGAAAGCAGATATGCAAAATTACATGACAGATAACCAAAGAGGCAGGTGGGAGGTGGGCGAGTGAGTAAATAAGATGAAGGATAGAATGTTCTGATTCCAGAGGCCAAAAGGAAGGGGACTATGACTCCAGAGCTGAAAGACAGGAATGGAGGAAAGCTCTTGAAGCTACCTGTCCCATCCTCTCAAATGAGTCCCTGCAAGAATCTCCTTTAGGTTTGTTTTTTTTCTGTAATTAAAAATATAAAGTACTATCTCGTGTTCATATGGTACTCTCAAGCTTTGCCCCATCCACAAAAAGTCCTTTGTGTGATATAATCTTTTATTCTCCTGTCAGTTCTAGAAGCAGCTGAGGAGAGGCTGATAAGGAAGAGAGGCACAGAGCAGCTCAGATGGGACTCTACCACCCAAGGAGTCGCAGAAATCCAAGCCTCCTTCCTATAAAGTCAGTGTTCTCTCAGCTGTTCCCAAATCTCACATCCTCTAGCATCGGGAACCTGCTGGGACACCCGCCTGGATAACTGGATGCTGGATTGCATTTTTTTTTTTTAGCTCCTGTTCAGGAATGGAAAACAAAGAGGAGATGGCAGGCCTAACCTGGGGTTTTCTGGTGACCTGTTTTTATTTTTTATTTTGTGTATTTGATTGTTTCTTGAGGAAGTCTTTAAAACCTAGTATAAAGGATTCTATCTCCTTGGGATAATTTTAACGACACTCATATTGCATGAATTCTCATCACCCTCATGTTCCACCCTATTCCATGAATTTTTGTTGGAGTCCAACCTCAAGAACAATAATCATAGTGGTACTTTGCCCCAGTACTGGCTGGGCTAGGGTAGGGTGCACCCAGAATCCTGGAATTTGGTGTGAGAATCCAACCACCCATTTTGCTCAATTCCTCATTTTTTCCAACCAAAGTTATTTGCAATGATTCTGCAGATTTCAGGGGTCCTGACTTGCTTCTCCATATAAAAAACTTACACAAATAGTAAAAAAAGAAAAGAAAAAAAATGAAAGAAAAGAAAAGAAAAAGGAAGGAAGGAAGATAGGCAAGAAAGAAATGAGAGAACAAGTACTGCCTCACTCTCCACCGCAGACCTGCAAAGCTCTCACTGTATCTGGCCCAATTGGAAGTCTTGCCTCAGTTTCTCTTCCTTAAATGAGGAGTCAGCTAGACCTCAGCCACACCCAAGCACAGTACCCTGGCTCCACTCCTAGCTGGCCACAAGACAGAATTTCTACTGTCTCAGAACCCTCAGCACGGCTCCACTGCCCCTCCCAAATCCCCAAATTCTTGGCATGTCCAGCCCCTTAGAGGAGGGTAAAATGCCATGTTTCTTATGTGCCTAGGAAACAGAGGGGGCACTTTTAAAAAGATTAAATTTTGATAGGGAAAAATAATCTACTCCTTCTTTTATAAACCTCCACATGGTTTGATAAGCACCAGCTTCTTTGGACAACAAAACTAATTAAGAACTAAACCAAGATGTCAATTTCCCCCAAATGGAATATAAGTCAAAGCCCAAATCAGGCACTGGTGTGTTCCCATGCCTTCCTTAAAGGGACTGCAGGCTGACAGGGGCAATGTGGTCCCCTGATATCTGGCAGAGGCTGAGATGCGAGCAACACAGGTCTGACTGCAGCTCTGTCCTCACAAGGATACAAGTGCAGTCAATATGACCTACTTCACCAGGCCTGCTCTCCCTCCACAAGCAGGGTCCCCAGCTGGCCTGCGTTACCCCTTAGGGATGCTGGGAAGAAAAGCAGAGATGAAAATATCATGAGTGAGTCAAGAAAAAGGAGACTACCCAGAAAAGACGTGACCAAGTTATAGCCACCATGTCCATAGGCCTGTGCTCTCCTGCTCCCTGGAAAGATGTGTGCATGTCTTTTGTGTCAAAGCTCTTTCCTTTAGTAGTGACAATCTAACAAAGTCATGGATGCCACCTGAGATAAATGGTGACAGGGTGGGAAATAACACAGCTCGCAGATTTGGGCATCAGCAGCTGCAGGTCAGCACTTAAGTTCTGCTGCACAATGAGACTGACCTCAGTTGCAAACAGCCCCCTAGAAATCTCATGAGTGTAGATGCAATAGGGGTTCTTGGGCTAATCATTCATGGGCATACCGGAAAGATCTGGGCAGTGGGTCCTGCCCTGCGCTTACGTGATTGTGACCAAAGGATAGGAAGCATTGAAAAGTCACAACGGCTGCTTGTGGTTGGAAGATGAATTAGTTTCATTTCTGAAATGCACCCTCTCAGATTTGGGAAATGGCCTTAATTGGCTCTGGTATCAGAGAAGTCTGTATCATGACAGGTCATGACAAAGCAGCAGGCGCTGGGGCACTGGCTGAGTGGCTGCGGGAGGGTGGAGTGTCCTGTTTACAGCACTGTGGGGTATTATCGGCCCATCGCATGCAGCAGCCTCCCCAGCCCAACCACCTGGTGAAGCACCCTGGCACCAGGCCAGGCCATTTCGCCATGTAGCTGAGCAGTGGCGGATGTGTTGGTTCTTGGGCAACAGCAAATGGAAAAAACAAAACAAAACAGCACATGCTGGAGATAAGAAGCCTTAGGTGCTATCTTCCAGAACCACTTGGCCCTGTCTCCCAACTGCTATGGGTGTATGGCTTTAGGGAGAGGGGCTGTCTGTGGTGGGGATTAGAGGTCAGGTGTCTGCCTTTGGGGGACAGTCAACAGGGCAGACAGCACACAAGGCAGACAAGATACTGAACCAACAGCGGAAGAGGCCTGGCACATCACAGCACCCAACCCATTCCTTGAAGAAGCATGCTGAGTACCCACTACATCAGCTCTGTGATAAACACTGGTGATGCTAAGGAGTAAGACAAGAAGCTGCAGTCAAGGTCAAAGTGGGGAAGTAATGCAACTTATCCCTAAGTGCCAGCTACCACCAAGCACGATCCTTGAGAAGAACCACACCCATTTGTCTCTGCTGCTCCCAATACCCCTTGCTGGAAATCAATTCCATCCTGACCACACCAGCACATCCCTATCAGAGGAACCTGATGGAGAAGGGTAACAGCTCTTAGAAGAAAGGCAGGAATGGGTTCAGGAGAAGGAGGAAGGGAGCAGATGATGCAGGGAGTGAGGTGCTTCTGGCTGCTCTGCTTAGCTTGGGCAAAGAGACTCTTACAAGATGAAATCAACCCCTGAACAATAGGTTCTAACTGGGCATCTAAGGGGACTGTCCTCTGTAGAAGGGGCAATGTGGAAGAGAGAAGCCTGGGGCATAAAGACAAGGCTATCATCTACTCCTCCATCAGCATGAGGTCTAGTCATCCCAGAATACCCAAGGAGGACTGCAGAAGGAAGAGACAGCCAATGAGATCTTGCGCAGGGCAAAAACTCAACAACTAGCTGGTTCAACAAACAAGCTATGAGTCATTTTCTCACTCTTCGTGCTTCAATACTAGCACTAGCCTTCTCACACATAAACCTACCTTTTTTTTTTTTTCTCTCTTTTTGCAGTGCTGGAGATCAAACCCAGCCTTGTACATGCTAGGCAACCACTCTACCACTGCACTACATCCTCAGCCCTCACTTCCCCTCTTAAAAAGCAAATAAATAACTCTTATCATAACAGAAGCTGCACAAGTTACAGGAAATAAGAAAATGCAGATGAGCAAGAAATAAAAAATAAAAACTATCCAACCACCATCTATAGATCACCATGGTGCACATTTGTCCTGACCTTTCTTTGTGCACATAGGTATGCATATACATTTTCAGTAAAAAGAGGTCATGTTATATTTTTCTACCACCGTTTTTTTTTTTTTTTTTTTGTTGTTTGTTTCTTTGTCAATGATCTTCACTTAGAGAGGTGAAGCAGGCAGGGCCAGGGTAGTATGGCTAGACATTAAAGGAACAGGTTCTCCCCTGTTCTGTTCCTTGTGATACAGCCCTTTTGTTGGGGAGAATTATTATTCTTGAAAGGAACAAAGTCAAATAGGGATTCAGAATTTCCAAACATTTCCCCAGGAACAGATTTGAAGTAACTAGGGAAAGTTCTTCTAAGCAGCCTCATAGGCATTACTTTTCTATTTCAGTACATGTACTGGGATTAAACAGGGCAAGCCTCTCCAGAGTTCCCTGTGGTCCAGTGCTGCTTAACTGCTTAATTCAGGAACGTATGGGTTTGGGAGGGAGGTTGTGGTGAAACGGAAATCCCCAATATGACTATAAAAGAGTCAGAAAGCCCTCTATGGAAAGCCCTCGAAGACCCCATTCATCCCAGCTGGGGAAATTAAACCTGGAGCTTTGAACACCTTCTTCAACATCAAGTTGCAGCTAACTTGAACCTCATCAGGGAGAAGAAACTAGATTCAAAAGAAAGGCAAAACAGGAGTAACATCGTTTCCCTTAATAAGAAGGCTTAATACCCAAAATAAGAGTGATGGTGTTTGTATATACATGAACTTCTCAACCAGGCCCTCCATCAATCACGGACTCCATATTTAAGTGTACAGATCAAGCGAGAGCCAATGAAAGCATTTCTGGCTGCAAGTCTGACTTCCCAAGCTGGAGGCAGCTGGAGAGATGGGCCAAGAGAAACCCTTCTGGAGATGTTACTGTGGGAAAAAATAAGGAATACGCTAACTCTTTGTATCAGTAAGGAGGCAAAGGTTAGAGAGAGAGAGAGAGAGAGAGAGAGAGAGAGAGAGAGAATATCTAGATAGCAGTCACTGACATTTGTTCAATTCTCAAGAAACTACAGTTAGAAGAAAAGGAAGTGGTGTGAACTTTTCACCTTTTATCTGAATTCTCTAAAGAGGAGCTCTGTAGGATTTCAACATTCTCAAGACAAAACAGAACGCCAGCAGTTACTGATTGGAGCAGTTCCTTTAGGGTCTACAGGGCCTTTGCAAGAACAGCACACAGTGGGCAGCCTAGCCCCCTCCGTCTAAACAAATCCTTACCCCACTGCTAGTTGGGAGTGATGGATTTGGGGGTGGCCTATACACTCAAAGGATAGGTAGACACCCTTCATATCTTTACTTCTTATAGCAATCCGATTCCTATCAAGTAGAAAAGGAATCATAATGCCCAGTCTGCTCTTGTCTTTTAAGATAGTGAGGCACAGGAAGAACCAGAGATTGAGGAGGTTCACCCATGAGAGATCTTGCAAGAAGACGACAGTGATTAAAACTGCATCCTGATTTCTGTTCTGAATATGTGCACCCCACACAGTCATGAAATCTACAGGGCAGGGCTTCCTAAGTGTTACACCCACCCTGTGGGGGTGAACTGATTTCTCCAAGGTCAAAGAGTAAAGTGAGGCCCTTTATTCCCCACACAGAAGACTTTTCAAAGTACATTTCCCAGTTTTGTATTTCACTGTCAGACTCAGCTGTGTCATGACCTCCTGGCTGCCTTGGTTCAGGAACTGCTCCATGGACCAGAAGATTGCATTCCCTTCCTTTGGTAGGAGTGAGGATGTTTGTTCCTGGGTCTGGGGAACACTGTTTTATCTACTAGGCATGTTAGGTCAGCCAAGGAAGGAAGAGACAATTAAAAAAAAATACAAGGGATTCCTTTTCTAGTGAGGAAGGTAGAAAGAGAGTAAAAAAAAAAAAAAAAAAAATGGAAATCATACAGATAACTTTCAAATAATCAAAATAATTTTTGCTTTGTGAACAAACCATGACTTACTTCTAGCCCCATCCAACCTGCCTTCTCTCTGACTTCTAGCAAACTGCCAGACAGCAATATGTTTAATTAAGTAGTAGTCAATTTAATGTTAGCCTAAAATGCCTATAATTGTTGATAAAATTTTGATGACAGCATTTTGTTGCCTTCCTCAATGATTTCAAAAGTCAAAAGAAAAAAAATGTTGGTATTCCTTATTTGAATTGCTCACATCAAAACTTATGTTCATTAGTGTTAATTCAGAACTGGCTTTGTGCAGCTCCCAAGGTAATATCAGGGGGTAATTATAGATTTTTTTTTTTTTTTTTTGGTACTGGGGATTGACCTAGGGGTGCTTCACCACTAAGCACATCCCAGGTCCCTTTTATTTATTTTTATTTTGAGACAGGGTTTCAATACATTGTTGAGGGTCTTGCTAATTTGCTTAGGTTAACCTCAAACTTGTGATTCTCCTGCCTCAGCCTCCTGAGTTGCTGGGATTATAGGCATGTGCCATTGTGTCCAGCTAGATTGAAGACTTTTTAAATGAGATAGATCTTAACTGGGTTCTAGATCACAAAGCTACTAAAGAGGAAATGTGAAAACAAACTCTATGTTATATGATATGAATCATAGTTAATCTCCTTAGGCATCATAATATTATGATTATGTAGAGGAATGCCCTTATTCCTAGAATATGCTACTGAAGAGTAAAATGCCATGATATTTGCCACTTACTCTCAGAAAGTTCACCCAAAAGAGTGTATATGGATGCACATATATGGGTATGTCTACTACAAGCACAGGAGAGAAGACAGGTAAAAACTGTGGCAAAAAGTTACCAGTAAATCTAGATGAAGGATAAATGGTTTGAAAAATCTCCAAAATAAAGTCCTGAGGGAAAAAAACAAAAAACTGGCTTAACAAGATAGAAATTCAATTCACTCTGCAGCAAGACCTACAATCTTTAGCATCCCAACCTTGGCAGGTTGTAGCCAAATTCAATGGTCACTGCTCTGGATGTCTAATTGGGGAAAAAAGAAGATGAGCAAGAAGAAATAAAACCATGAAGGAAACAATCTGAGGCAAGGAATGAAAACTCACAAGAAGATGCAAGTCCAATCAAGCTAGAATAAAGATAGTAAATGAAGGGAGACATCAAACTAAATTAAGGAGAGACATGTCGTCCCAAGGACAAAACTAAGACTTCAGGCAGAATTAAGGGGTTCCTAGGAGTCCAGAAACATGGATGGAGTTGGATACAACCTCAGATAGAGCCAGTCAAGAGACCCAAATGCATCCATTTGTCTTTACTGCCCTTCAAAAGGAAACCTGTGAGACTGAGAAAGATCCCGAGAGAGAGGGGTAAAAATGGCTAGAGAGATGGTAGCTAGACCCCAGGAGGGAGGTAAAATGAATTAAAATTTATCAGTAGCCTTCTGTGTTTGTGAAAAATGAACCATAAAAAGGTTTTAGCTGGAACAGGTGAGATTTTGGCTAAACAAAGGAAGAACTTGCTCATCAAAACTGAATGAGGGAGATTGTAGAGTCTGCTCCTGAAAAGCATCAGGAAGAGATAATTAAAAGTCCTCGGCTGTCTCAACATTCACCCAATGAAGCCAGGAGGTCACACTAGATAAGCCTGAGCCTCCTTTAATGTTACAATTCCCTAAATATTAAAGGATAAGTAAAGATGGCTACTGACCAATGCAGCTAAGGTGAAATCTCAGAGCTCATGCTATTCCAGGGGCAAGTTAAGAAGAAGAAGAAGAAAAAAGGCACAAAGTTAAAGGAAGGCTTGCCTTACCTAGGCTGCTCCAACAGCTGTGTTGTGAATTACCAGATGATCTCTCCTAGCTCCTCCCCTGAGCAGGAGAATATAAATAGTGCTCAATTTACCTGTGGCTAGCCACAAGCAGAAGATTTGGTCATGTGACTCGACAAGCTAGGAGTTAACCACCAAGCAGGCCTCAGAGCTCGGAGGACAGGTTGTCCAGCTTGCTACCCAGCACTGGCTTGGACTATCAGGATCCGCTGCTCTTAACCTTGACTCTGATTTGATCTGCTCTGGGCTTGTGGGGGAGGGGATGCATAAGGTTCAATATATGCGTCAGGACCAGAAAGGTCACAAAGCCTGCTCTGCCTTTAGGGTCTAAGATCCTATTAGGGTTACTCTCCTCAACCATCACATCCTTGAAAACCTGTGTGAACCATCTTGTTCACTTTCACTGCTCTGAATATCTATAGCCTCACTCAAGTTCTGCTCTACATCTCCGGCTATAAAGAGGAGAAGAGATCACCATATCCCACGGGGTGATTCCCTCCCCAGGCCCTGACCTTCAGAAACTGACCTTAAATCAGTGGCAAATTCTCATGCTATGCCCTAGCTGTGGAAAAACCCAAAGTGTGCTGGGCAACATTCCAGGACAGCCCCTGCTCTGAAGCCCTGGTCTTGCAGTTGTTCAGATTTCCTAAGAGAGGCACAAAGGTTATGCAGTGCCTCCAGGGTAAACTAGTCTGAAAAACAAGATTAGGTGGCCCCTCCTGAAAGAATCTTGAAGGTATTACATTAGAAAGATTTTTTTTCCTACCCTCAACAGATGCCTGACTTCTGATGACTTCAACAGAGGGTCCCTACCTGGGTTACCTCCCCACATGCTCTTGCAGAGGGCACTGGAAGATAGTTCTGCCATCTTTCCCTGCATATGATAGGCTTTGGGTCTGATCTAAAATCAGGAGCTGCTTCATGATAATATCATCTTTTATAATTTAGGTAAAGAAATGACTTTTTTCTCCGGATGCAAAAGGGAGAATTGGATCCAGGGAAATAATACGGGATGTTAATTACCAATATGTCTGAGTTGGAGATATAACTCAGTGGTAGAACACTTGCTTAGCATGCAAAGGTCCTGCACTCAATTCCCAGCACTGCAAAAACAAAACAAAACCCAAGACAGAATGTCCTATCCAAGCCTCTTAAGAACTAGAACGTAAAAGCTCAGTTGTCAGCTGAGCGTGGTGGCACACACCTATAAT
Source organism: Marmota monax (assembly GCF_021218885.2). Classification (NCBI taxonomy): domain Eukaryota; kingdom Metazoa; phylum Chordata; class Mammalia; order Rodentia; family Sciuridae; genus Marmota; species Marmota monax. The sequence goes on along the minus strand of NW_026694542.1, from coordinate 7,625,823 downwards.
CCCAGCAATTTGGGAGGCTGAAGAAGGGGGATCATAAGTTCAAGGCCAGCCTGAGAATCTTAGCTGACTTAAAATAAAAAATAAAAAGGGTTGAGGATGTTGCTCAGTAGTAGAGCACCCCTGAGTTCAATTCCAGTACAAAAAAAAAAAAAAAACCTAAACAAAAACTCACTTGTCACAGTCCTTTCACTTGCACAGCAGCTCCAACAGACATCTAAGCTTCAGACAACCTCACAGGAATTTGGGAGCAGCCTTTTGTCGCCCTCCTCCATCTCACCCTGATTCTGGTTGTCATCCACCTGGCACATACTCTGGGGTAGAACAGAAGCAGAATAGTGGAGGTTTAGAGCAAGAGGATGTCAAAGAATTGTAGGGGATAGTCTATATAACTTGACAACTGCCTGAAGACAAACAACCTGAGTGTATGAGCTGGGGTGATAATAATAGCAAATGCTCACTGATAAACTTCATGTAACTGCCTGGGCCCTTGAAAATCATCCTGAGGACAACTTAACCACAGCTAGATTAATCAAGTCTAGGGAAGCAGCAGGTAAGAATTTCACATAAAGGATGCACATTAAGGGGCTAGGGTTGTAGTTCAGTGGTAGAGCGCTTGCCTCGTGTCCGTGAGGCACTGGGTTCGATTCTCAGCACCGCATATAAACAAATAAATAAAGGTCCATTAATAAGTAATAAAATATTTTTTAAAAAAGATGTTCACTAAAACAATTTTCAGAAAGCCTTTTTTTTTTTTTTTTTTCTGTTAAGTAAGATAGGGGGCTGGGGTTGTGGCTCCAAGGTACAGCACTCACCTAGCACGCATGAGGCACTGAGTTCAATCCTCAGCATGACATTAAAAAAAAAATTAAAAAGTATTGTGTCAGGAGCTAGGGATATAGCTTAGTTGGTAGAGTGCTTGCCTTGCATGCACAAGGCCCTGGGTTCAATCCCCAATACCACAAAAAAAAAAAAAAAAAAGTACTGTATTTACCTACAACTAAAAAATATATATATTAAAAAAAAAGTAGTAGTAAGGTAGGGTCAGGTAGTGGGGTATACTTATAATCCCAGCTACTCAGGAGCCTGAGACAGAAAGATCACAAATTCAAGGTCAAATAAGAAGAGCTGAGGGTGTAGCTCAGTGATAGAGCACTTGCCAAGCGTTCATGAGGTCCTGGGTCTCTTCTCCAGCACCACCAAAAAAAAAAAAAAAAAAAAATCCATGATTTGAGGGCCTTCAAGGAGCACAGATACCTAACGTGTGGTTGAGCGTGAAAGAAGACACAATGGCAGGGTCTAATTCCCTAACTCCACCTGCCTAGCAATGATCCAGCTCCCCTTTGCCGCGCGATGCAGGGAAGATTCTCAATAAAAGTGAGCCATTCCTTATTGTACAAAGTCGTAGTTCCCATCCCATTTGGTAAGATACACCGCACTGAACCACACAAACACCCTCCCCTAAGTCCATGACATTTACAAGGCAGTGGGTATACCAACTAATGGCAACATAGCGGAGAAAAGCTGCCTGGCTTAGGCCCATAACCTGGCATCGCTTTCTAAACCAAATTCACTGCTTTCCCACTTAGAACTCTACTGGGTAAATGTGAAGTGGTATTACGTTATTCCATGGCTCTGGTGCAGAAGAGCCTTCCAATTTCATGTAATTCAAGAAATGAAGAGTTGAGGAAGATCACGGTGAGAATGTGTAACCTTAGAGTAAGGAGGCAGTTCTCCCTAAAGGTACCTGGACATCCTGAACATGCTCCGTATTTCAGCACACTGCTGCAACCCTGCTGACTCCGCTGCTGGGTCCACGTGTAGCAGGGGCTGGGCACTCACAGGGCAGCAGGCACCCAGTCAGCTGTCAGAATCTGATGCCAACCCTGTCCAGTTTGAGAGGTAAGGCCCAGCTGCAGTCTCTCAGGAGACTCTCAGGAGGTGGCCTACTACAAGGTCCACACCTGGACCCAAACCCTGTCTTTACCTCAATGTGCTTTGTGAACTCAGATGAGTCACCTAACTTCTCTGGGTGTCAGTTGGTCCGTCTGTTAAATGGGGAAGAATAAGAGATGTTATAAGGATGTAGAAGAAAACTTCCATTCTAAAGATCTTCTGATAGTCAAATCAGCCTAGCACAGTCATTTGTTAAACATTTTATTTGGAAATCATTTCAAATTTATAGATGCAAAGATAAGAATAGCAGACAGAGCACCCATACAATCTTTACCTAGATTTGCCTATCAACATTTGCTCCGTTTGCTTTACTGTTGGCTTTCTTTCACATGCACTTTTCTCTACACATGTGCTCACACACACATTCATGCCTGTCACCCACTCATTCACACACAAACACACATACACAAGCACTGTCCTTCCTGGGTTTTTGTGTGGTGTTCTGTTTGAAAAAAAAAAAAATGGGAGCTATCAGAGGGTGGGAGGTCGGAGCTGAAGAGACAGCACTGGAGGCATCGCTGCTTGGTGATGGTTCCTCAGTTCTGCTCCCCGCCCCCCCTACAATGCACACGGCAAGCACTCAAGTATTTTGTAGTAGAGGCGAACTAGTACATGGAAGGGGACCAAAAAAGGTCAAAAAAGTTAAATAAGGTTGTTGGTTACTCTTTTCTTTTTTTTTTTTTTAACAACAAAAATCCACAAAAAAACAACAACAACAAAGCATTTATATGAACCATGGAAAAATCTTTATTATATATACAGAAATGGTTTTGTAATATTTATTATCTTATGAGGCTGGAAAGTAACAGGGAAAGAAAAACTCCACACAAGCATGTGGGTATTAGAACATTAAAGTCTATACAAAATCTGGTTTGGAGAATTAGAGTTGCCCATAACCCTTTTGGGAGGGTTAGACACCTCTAAGAAGCAGGCCAGGCAATTCTCCCTGATGCCAAGTCCCCAGACAGAGGTTTCTCCCAGAGTTCCGTCCCTGTTGTCACCCTCACTGGGCTATATTGTGTATACATCACCTACTCCCAGCTAACCTTAAGTGAGGAGAGGGAGACATGCTCAGGCATGTCAGATGTTCCCCCAGGCTCCCTTACCACCAAAGGGGAGTGGGTACACCAGGGATTCCCTTACATGGCACATTGCCACGCACTTGCACCTATATCCCACCATGAGAATGTACCACCCACATTTTTCCCAGATGCTCTTTTGGTTTCAGATTGTCACACATTAGAGAGATAGCCTCTCCTACTAGCTCCATCTCAGCATATCCCCCTGACAAGTTCCCAGCTCTGTAACCATGATCATGATCCAAAGAGGCAGGACACCCCATCTGCCTCTGGTGCCCTCTTTATGGTAGTGGCACATTCCACGTGGAAATTGCATCCTCAAACCAACTAGAAACCCTCAAAAGCCACACCACATCACATATGTAGTTATGCAGTCACCATCACCTTCCAATTATCTACATCTGTCTATACCTCACAGGGAAAGGAGGAATGTGGAAAGCCGGAGGGTGGATGGCCACTCTGGGGTGCTGAAGAAACAGACTACTTTGAAGCCCAATTTCCAATTCTTTTTTGGGTTGTCTAACAAATCAGTCTTTGCTCCTGGAATACAGGAAAACAATCAGCAGGGAAACAAAGGCCGGAGAAGTGCTAGGCAGGCAGCGGGATGCCCAATTGGGGTGAAATTTACAACAGATTCCCCATACATATGTGGGAAGAGCCCTTTGCTTAATAAAGCAAAAGGATTTTATCAGTCACATGGTCTTGGGCCTTAGTTTCCTTATCTGCAACAAGGACACATTACCTGTATCAATAGGACAGTTGTGAGGATAAATGATAAAATATTTGAGTGCTGATTTTAAGTACCAAGAATGAAACACATGGAATACACTGTCAAAACTAAAGCTATCTACCCTGGATTCAATCCCCAGTACTGCAAGGAAAAGGAAAAAAAAAAAAAAAAAAACCTAAAACTATCCATAATCTGAAGAATACAGGTGAATTTTAGGGCCTTCCAGAGTTGGGATTCACAGACTCCTACAGAAGGAGCCATTTTAGTTTTCTGCTGTGAACACAAAAGTACCCAGGATCAAGGTTCCACTGAGAAACCATCCAGGTGCTGCTTTCAGCTTTAAGATGTATACATCCCTCTGTGGATGTAGCTCCACTGCCCTCCTCTCCCCACTCTCTCAATCCAGACTAGGCAATATTTACTATGAAAGCCCTGGGTGGCATCCCCTCTATCATGCCACATGCTATCCACACCTGCCCCACCCCCAGTTTGTACGTCATATCTGATGGGCACGAGTCAGACAGACAATCCCCAAACAGGGGCTGTGCAGCAGGTTTCTGCCAGCCTGCAGCTGTGGGGCAGGGAACGCACGTGTTATCAGCAGTGGTTCTCTCAAAGCCGCGTGGGCGATCAAACAGGCATGGAGCACAAAAAGCTCTTAAAAGGAAGGGAGTGTGGAGGAGTGTGGAGGAGGGAAGAGAAGGGAAGAGAAGCTGCCTAGCCTCATAATCGCATTTTATTCTGTTCAAGTTACATTCAGCTGGGCAAGTTTATAAAGTCATTTTGACTAATTCACCAGACCCATGGCTGGCAACCTCAAAGGCAAGGGAACACAGACTGGGAAGGATAGTTATTTGGGGAGTGATAATGAGCACCTCTTTCATGCTTTTTCCTATAGATGGGTGCGGGGGACAGGGAAGAGAAACAGCAGTCTCTGGTATCATAGAATGACGCCTGGCTTGGGAGAAGGGGCTTCTGGTCTATTCACACTTCAGAAGCCACCCTAGGGCCCACAGGTCATTCTGCTCCCTGGCCTAGGAGGTCAAAGATTTCAATTTTGTTGTCCTGCTTTTCCTTGCTATGTGGTATTGCACGTCTATTCTTAGTAGTGCTTGGAACAATCTACTAGGAGTGAAAGGATATCCAGCATTTGTCTCCAAAGCCCATCACCCATATCTACTTCTAAGGCTAAAGACAGGTGATCTGGCTTTTTAACAAAAGCATAACCAAACCCTACAAATTGGCTATTTCCAAAGATTAATGTGGTAACTGCCCAAACTCACCCTCTGGCTTTAAAATGTGTTGGGAAGAGAACCTACAACCCAACAACGACATCCATGGAAATGCCACGTCTTTGCCACCAGCTGGGCTTTAAGCCCAATGACCGAGATGAATAGGAGACCAGTGATTTAAAGAGAGAACACTAATGCATTGGGGGTGGGGGGGTGCTTTGTAAGTTGCCAAACAGAGGTGTTACAGAGGGGAAGTGGTGTGTGGAGACCAGAAGTGGGAAGACTATTACAAGCGAGCCTGGGGGAGGTGTGGCTCCCTCTCCTCACCCCATCCCCTTTCCAGCAACTCAATCCAACAAGTATTTATTGAGCATGACACTCCCCATCTGCCCTGGCCCTCCCTCTGCAAAAACACTCAAATCTGTTCAAGCTGCATTGTGAGTTCCATTGCACTTGAACTTGAAACATAAGGTGCCAACTTCTTAAAAAGGCAGCACACAATTTCCAAAATGGGGCAGAAGGAACTATAGAGGTTTAAAAAAGTTAAGAAACACAGCTGACCAGAAAACACTACTTCAATGTTTCATTTTCTTTCCTTTTTTTGGGGGGGTGGGGGGCCTCAAACCTAGGGCTTGGCACCTGCTCTACCACTAAGCTACACCCCAGTCCCAACAATGTCACTTTGAAAGGGAGAGAAGAAAGTTAAGAACTCAATTTAACTTTAGAGAGAATAACAACATTGGCCAATCAAAAAAGAAAGAAACAAACAAAAGCCTGCTCAAAACATTCCAGTAGTGCCGGGGCACAGTGGCGCATGCCTGTTATCCCAGTGGCTTGGGAGGCTAAGACAGGAGAATTGTGAGTTCAAAGCCAGTCTCAGCAACTGCAAGGCGCTAAGCAACTCAGTGAGACCCTGTGTCTAAATAAAACACAAAAATAGGCCTGGGGATGTGGCTCAGTGGTTGAGTATCCCTGAATTCAATCCCCACTACCAAAAACCAAAAAACATTACCACTGTGTAATGTTCCCTAGCCTTACCACACAGTGAATATTCACTAATTCTGTGCCTCCTCCAGCTTGAATTTATATTTTATTCACTTGTAGATGTACTGGATCTGTTTTGGAGTTGTGTGTTGAATCCTACTTTTGGCCCCTAAGGACACAGGACCTTAGTACTCTCACAGGTCTTCATATAGGATCAGATAATAAAGGAATCCAAGTGGCAGAGCTGGTGGTAGACTAGGCAGACTGCTCCCTAACAAGCATGGCTCCCCTGGAAAAGTTACCCACCATGTGCAGGAAAGAGCTCAAGGTCAGAAAGGAGGCACCCCAAGGCATAACTCCACTGTGACAAACCCTACCTATCCTGAGAAGCCACGCTAGGGCAACCCCAAGGAGAGAACACAGTCCTCAACTCCTAACACAGGCCGATTGCTTCAGAGCAGCCAAGTGCTCCCCACCTCTCCCCGTTTGATGAGGCAGCTAGAAATACAAACTTCTAAGGTGCGGGTAGGGCTGAGGCAAAGGCACTCCACCCACCCCCAGGGCCAGCTGTCTGGGGCTCCTGAGCAAACCCAAAGACCTGGGTGCCTGAACAGGGCAAAGTAAATGTCTGTACATGGCCTGAACTTCAGTTCCAGGTCCCCCAGGGCTGGACTTGAAATTTTCCTATTATGAAATATTTTGATAGCATTCTTTTAAGTTTATTAAAGCCACCCTTGATTGGCTGTGGTGCTCCCACACAGAAAAGTCAATTGAGGCTTATTTGGGCCTGAGGATAAACATTTAAAAGACTCCAAAGCTAGGCATTCAGCTTTGTCGTGACCCTAGAGGGAGAACACAGTGCCAGAAAACCAGGAGGTCTGAAGGGCACCAGGAGCTTGAGTCTGCTGTTCACAGTCAGCTGTACCAGAGCTTCCCACCACACAGCTGTGCCCAGGAACCATGGCCCCTTCATGAGCTCCACATGGCTGTGGAGGAAATGGAGCACAGATAATTTATAAACTTCAAATAGCATCCCAAACTTTCCTCTCTGACATCAGGATTTGTTTTTGACCTAACCATGTGAATAGATTTGGCTAATGTTTGGTTAATTCATACCCTGCAAACCAAATAATGGAATTCTCTATGAAGATGCAACTCAGCAGAGGAGAAAACTGACCAGATTTCCCACTCAGCCTTTCTTAGCTTCTACTTTCTCTTCTCTGCTCCCACTTTTAGGACAGAAAAAAGGCAACTTCCATCTTGGAAGAGAGGAAAACTTATTAACCCTTAAAGAGACTGTCCACTCTCTAAATTAACTTGCTAATAGGCATTCACCTGTGCTCTGAACTGGAAAGGAAACACCAGTTTTCCCCTCCAGCCCTTCAAAGAACTTTACACTGCTCCTGGAATAAGAGTAAGCCCAGGTAAGCCATTCAGAGCACTTGAGCTAGTATCAAATAGCATTTTATATATGTGACAGTTTCTCTAAGAGCTCCAAAAAGCAGATCTGTCCCAGAATATGAAGACTATGAAGTCTGAATCCTTTGGCAGAAAGGCTCTACTTGAGACTTCTAAGGACCTAGAGAAGGCCCCTCCACTTCTAAGGTCTTACTAGAAGAGGATACTGCATATCTAACAGTTCCACCAAGGTCAAGGAATAATGGGGCCATGGAGCCCATCGTGCCATTCATTTTAAACTGAATTTAGCAGAGAATGCAGGCAGTGTTCTCTTGGCCACTGAAGCCCACCAACCACTTTGGCAACATTCCCATTAGCCCCATCACCATGAAAGTTTGCAATCCTGCCTCGAATTTCCTAGAGACCCATATCTGGATGTCATTTTACCACTATACCCCACTGAGGTTTTCACCCCTCTTCAACTGACCTCAAAGAGTTTAAGATCTTTTAGTTCTACATTATGTGAGTGGAGAACTTCCCATACCATCTAATCCCATGATATTCAAAACAGTAGACCCACACTCCTTTAGGTACCAAAGAGACAGTTAGACAACAAATTTAAGATAACATTTAAGAGTCAGATGCTTTAGCAGTGCATTTTGCTGACCATGTTCCTGGCTCTGGCAAAGCTATCAAAAGCAGCAGTTAGCAGTGTCAGGCTAGGAAGAGCCTGGGGTTTTAATGATGCCCCAATAGAAGCTGCCTCAATCACAGGTTGTAGGACAATTGTATTCCTAAAGGACTTTTAACTGTACCCCTAAGCCTCATTATAGCAAGATGGCTCCTTAGTGTAGAAAGGTCCAATTCTATTATAATCTCCAGACTGTTTCTGACACCAGAGGCTAGAAAGACCACAGTTTGATGAGGGCTTTCTCTCCAGATCTCTAATTTGCAACCTCTTTGATACGGCTCCATACCTAGCTAAACACCCATTCCCACAAAGGACTAACCTTTCAAAGCACTGCAAGAAAAAGGGCTTAATAATTGCCAATAGCATTGCTAATAACAATGCTGCCTTATATTCATGAAGCAGCCATAATAAACATTTGACAAAAACTACCCTTCCTATGTCCCTGTACGGAAGCCAGTATTTTAGGACAACCATGACTACTGCCAGCTCTCAATGATCTGTTCAGAAAACTGAAAGGTAATGAGAAAAATTCAAAACAGGAGATATGCCTAAAGTAATTTCCATCTGATTTTAAAATGTGTTCACTGCAATTTGAGTTGTTAGATTGAGAAGAGGGGGACATAGGGAGGAGGGGGAACAAATTTGCCTAACAGTTAAGCTTTTATGTAAATTCAAATTAGCTATGTCTACTGAACACATGTCACCTGACAGCAGTGGGGGTGGGCAGTCTGGATTCATATGTGCTGATCTTCCACAAAGACTGAGAACTGACTGGAAGCAGATGGTCCCCTTTCCCAGGATGGGGATGTAGCTCAGTGGTAGAGTGCTTGCCTAGCACATGCCAGGCCCTGGGTTGGATCCCCAGCACCAGTGGGATGTGGGGGGATGGTCCCCTTTCCTCTAAAATACTAACAGGGATATAGGCTTATTAGTTACTTTCTTTAACCTCAGGGTTTTCTGAGGAGGTATATATTACACACATTTAAACTGCTCTTTATGTAAGAATAATGGTCAGGTATATTACTTAGGACAAGGGTAGGCAAACCTGTAAACTGTCACACAGTGAGTATTTTAGGCTTTGTGGGTAGTTTCTATCACAACTACTCAATGCTGCCACTGACAACATGAAAACAGCCACAGATTGTACCTAAAGGAAGAGTGTGGTTGTGTTCCAATAAAACTTTATTTACAAAAACAGGCAGAGATATGTAGCATGTGGCCCATAGGCTGTAACAAGCTACTGGTTTTAAGAAGGTTCTGGTGGATAGAGAAGGTTCCAAGGCAACATTTGGCTTCAGCCAGTTAGCCCCAGAAGAGAAATAATTAGCAAAGTTTGATTAAACATTATCTTCATGGGGTTGCAGCTGTAGCTCAGGGGTACAGTGCTTGCCTAGCATGCACCTAGGCTCTTGTTTCCATCCCCAGGACTACAAAAACAAAACAGAAACCCATTATCTTCATTCTAGGGCTATAGAGACAGAAATACCAAATAGAATAGGTAAGACTAAAACCCAGAAAAATCCACCTCTCAGCCCTGATCATCAGTGGTCCTGGAAGAACATAAAAGTCAGCAGCCTCTAACTGACCTAAGACACAAAAGAGAATTTAATTTAAGGGGCAAGTACAGTAAGAAATTTATTTTGGGTTTCTGTTACCCACTAGTGGTTTCTTAGGTTTGACCCTCATTTTTCTTTTCACTTTCTTAGCCTTCCTCTCTCATAGCCCAGACTCATAAAAATGAAGTCATTCCTCGCTTTATGAAGATGTCTCTTGTGGATAAATGGTTGCAGAAGGTAAATTCCACTCTTCACGCCACAACCCTTTTTACAAGATCTAATATATCTTGTCAAGAACACAGTAGGGTGTGCAGTGTGGAGATAACTGCACAGCCTGAATGTTACATCATTTTGGGATGAGAAACAGAAACAGTGACGACATGTGATTGTTCCTGAAACCTAGTCCCAGCTCATATGCCTTTTTAAACAGTTGGGTTTCGAAGCCCTGTTTAGAAAGCTCATTTTAAAAGATGAGGGAATAAAAACACACAAGGAGCCCTGAAATTCTGAAACCTGCAGTACTGGTTTCAGACCAACCTAGGTTTGCTCTTTGAAGCCTGAAAAGGCAATGGGCTCTGGCCAACAGTGCTCTCACCTTGGCTCTGCCAAGGGAATAAGCAGCAGCAAACATTTCTTAATAGAACCTTCTGTGTGTCAGTCACTGTTCTAAGTACTTTATGAACTCATTTGATTCTTAGGATGTAGATATTATTACCCACAGATGAGGAAACTGAGGCACAGAAATTAACCAACTTTCTCTAGCCACAGCTAGTAAATAAATGGCAAAACCTGGACTCAAAACCCACAGGCATTCTGATTCTCAACACCATTCTCTTTAAAGAGTTTGGATAGCAAGGGATTTTCCTCCATCATGTATCTCTTACTGGCCTAGAGGGAACCACCCCTGCCACTTCCCAAAGCAATGGAATGAAAACAACCTTCAACATGGAGGCTAAAGTTAACATGCAGAAGATCTGATGTGCCAGGTACATTCCTCTAATGCCTGGCCACAAAGAAGTCCACAGGCTCAGGCTAGTCTTTCCCTCTACTTTTTTCTTTCTCCTACCTTACTGCAGATAATCCCACCACCCACTAGGTAAATGTCTTATTAGTACCTCTGGGACATTAACAGGTGGAGAAACCATCAGCCCAATACATAACAAGAGATCTTTTGATTTGCCCTAAGGTACCTGACAAGCTATGCTGAGTTCTAGCTTCCTGTGTTTTATCAGTACCTTAGGACCCCTGATGTTACAAAAGGAGCAAGCCATGTAAAGAATTTAGGCATCCAAACCTACACTCTTCCCCTCTGCAGATCATCCACCACTGTTTTTCCTTTTAATGTTAGCTCTAATTGGAGTCACAAAATAACTGCTCTCAAAATATAATTGCTAATCAATTTCTACAGCACAGGCAAGCTATCTGTTGATTTCTATTAAAAGTGACTAAGGTTCTGGTGCTTGTTGTTCCACTAACTTCCCTTGGTTTTAAGGAAGCCCAAACAAAACCAACAGGTTTGTAGTCTTGTGGTATGCTTTATAGCTCATGATGGGCATGAGTTTGTCTGGGCATTGCCTTCTTTTACACCACCAGATTCTACAATTACTTTTATTACTCGGTCACCATCTTGCTACCAGATTTGACCAAGTTTCTATGTTCTGAGATGTGATGCTAACACAGTGAGGTCCAGATAGATTTGGGGGTTTTCTACCTCACAGACTTGATTAATCTCCCTTTCTACCAAGTAAGGCACGGTAACAGCTATACTTTTTGGTTGGGAATGTGCAGCAACTAAGCTTTGTAATCACCAAAAGCTCAAGAGATTCTGGTTTAGAGCATGTCATTAACTGTTAAGATGGCAGGAACCATGACTTTCATACATTTGGTACAGACTCAGGCTTTGGAAGTGTGCAATGAATGATCTTTTCACATCTGGTGTGAATCAAATGCAAGCCTCACTTTCAACTTATTGCCAACCTCCTCATGCAAGTAGGTTCCTTTTCCGTTCCTAAGTGCCTGCATTTGTGGGTCCCGTCACAGCTTTGAGTGTGAAAGCAAAGTTAAACTTGCTCCTCCCTAGTTTCCCCACACCCACATCAAGCTGCTATTAAGAAACTGTTTCGGTGAAGTTCAGAAAGTGGGGTATTTGCCACAGCGTACTTGAATGTAGCCCTCACCCCACTCACTGCCACGTTGGCCGGCAATGCTCAGGACAAAACCACCTGGTTGGGGGGATGGGCAAACTCCCCGGGGTTCTACACACATGCACACACTACACAGGATGGCTGGAATGAGACAGCCATATCAAGCAGGTCAATGATCTGGGAACAACTTCCAGACCACACTGAGAGGAATGTAGGGAGAACTGAGCGATTGCAGGGCAGTAAAAGCCGTTAAACTAACTTATTCCAAAGGATTGAAACTAAATCAGCTCCCGGAGGTGGCAAAAAGGGAAGCGCACGTGAATGCGTGGAGAAAAGATTCAGAGCTGTAGAGAGGGATGCTGGGGCCAAACTCAAGCTGGAGAAGTAACACATGGCTCCACGGGGCTCTCCTCTACGCCCCTCCCCCTCCCCGTGCAGGCGTCCAGCGCCCACCGGCTCCTAGCTCCCAGCGCAGCCCTCCGCACAGGGCGCCCCCATCACTCGTCACTCCTCACACCTCACTCCCACTCCCTGCATCTTCCACTCACCCCCATACGACACCTCTGCCCACTTTTGGGTTACGCCCCCAAACCAGCCTCTATCTGCCAGGTCCCTCCCCTCCCCTCCCGGGCCAGATTCCCCGCACACAAGGTCCCGGTGCTGCACCCCAGGTTCACAGCTCCTCGTTCTCTCTCCCTTCTCCCTCGCAGACTTTGTATGCTCCCGTTTCTCTTCCCTACTCCTCTTCCACTTCCCCCTCACACTTCTCCCCGTGCCCCTCCCCCCACCGTGCGCCCCCTCCCCCAACGGCGCCTCCCCAGCACCCGCTCCAGGCCCGGCTCACCTGCGCGGCCACCCCCGTCCCGGCGCTGATGCGGCTGCTGCAGCTGGAAGGGGACTGTGGCCCTGAGCGGCTGCAGCCCGGCCCGGGGGGAGCCGGCGGGGACTGGTGGAGAGCAGCCCCGCCGGAGCCCCCCGGCCCCTCCGCGCCCGGGTCCCCAGGCACCTCCGCCTCTGCCGCCTGCTGCGGCCCCTGCCATCGCCCGCCCAGCCGCCCGCCTGCCTCGGCCCCAGAACGAGCCCCGCACAGCCCCCCAGCCCCCGCGGCCGCTGCTTATCTGCCCTACGGGGCGGAGACCGGCCCCCAGAGCTCGGAGCTCTAATTGGCGTTCAGAACCCCAGACCTCCCCTCTCAACCAATCCACAACGGCCTCTTCCTTTAACAAGGCTGATTGGTCGCTGTGCCTAGCGATCCAAACCAAGACCCCACCCTCACCCCACCCTCTCCTGCTTTCCTATGTCCGAGAGGCCGCTGATTGGTCCATCAGGAAGAAGGCTGGTTCTCCAATGCCACCAATGAGAAGGCTCAGAAAGGGGGAGCGTCACACCCAGTCCCAGGTAGTATGCAAATACAGTGTCACGTGACGTCAGATGGTACTGGGGGCGGGGCCGGGTGTAGGGTGGAATGAAGCACTAGTGAAATCTTTGTGGGGGACAGAGTATCAAACTTTTAAGCAGTCGACTCCCCGTAACACAGAGAAAACAATGATTTGAAAAGGTATTACATTTAGTTTAATCTAGAAACCTCATAGAAGTTCAGTGCAGCTTGCAAGGTCCACACTAAGACTCTATAAATTAATGCAAAGTTTGCATACCGTTTGCCTGCGATTTGCATTAAATTCGTGCACTTAATAGCTACCTTGCCTCGAGTGACAAACACATCATTTGTCTTTTTCCATGTTTCCAAGTTCCTACTTGGGGTTTATCCAATCTTAAAAAAAAAAAAAAAAAAAAAAAAAAAAAAAAAAAAACCAGCTGTTAGCCTGCAAATTAAAATGGGACTCTAAAAGGGAGATGGGAATTTCCCTTCTGTCGTATTCCAAGTCTACCTCAGCAGAGTGGAAGGAGCAAAGTGACTGAGAAACGTGCTTAAGTTTGCTCAATAACTCCACTTTCCCAGCTCAATGCTCTCTGACCTACAAGTCAAAATGAGATTGGATGGTCTCCAAAGACAATGCATGCGGTTATGAAAAGCACATGCTATAAATATATATGCGAAGGTATTTGGTAAAGAAAACAGCATTTAAGATAATACTATTAAAAATCATTACTCTTAAAAAGAAAAAATAATACACACACACATATATACATATATTACTCTTGGTATTTGTTAACCATTTTGTTCTATATATGAAAGAAGCAAAAGTCAGTCAATCCTGGGTTGTCTGTGATAAGGGACCATTCAAATAATTGGATAATTCCCTCTAGATTTATATTTAGCTATGAATTCTATTTTTGATCTTGCTTCAGATTTATCTTTCTATTTCTGTTTTTGCCTAGTTTAATGTTAAAAGGAAGGTATTCCCTGAAGCCACATGAACTAATCAGAGAAAAGGAGGTAAACTGGTAGCATGCTGTGAGAAACAAGAGGTCATTTTGGGATTAAATACTGAAAGCATATAATACTCAAAGTGGAAATTCAAGAGTTGGTTGAATATTAAAATCAGCCTACATACACAGAACAAATCAAGCAATAAAACATTCTATTGAAAGGCTTTCTTTACAAAGTCAGTAATCTCATGGGTTTGAAGGATTTGCTTCAAGATCTGACATACAAATTCATTTTTCAGTGACTGAAGAAATTCTGTACTTCTATAAAGAGGACAGACTTATCAAAGATTTTATGTACAAAAACTGCTGAACTTACAAGAACTCTGTCTTCATAAACTTAGCTCAGTTTTTAAAATAGCCTGCATTCATATTGTTTCTCAATAATTTAGTTCAAAGTTTTTATACACTTTAAAAAAAATCCTCATGATGATCTGGAGGAGAAAAAAAAATCTTACTGTAGTGTAAGTAGGGAAACAGGTCCTTTTGATTCCTATCTCAAATCTCTAGTATCACTGGTCTTATTGAACCACCCTGCCTCACATCTTCATTAATAAAATCAGTAATGATAGTAACTAAGATTCACTGAATTCCTTTCTCTGTACTAGGTACATCTTAAGGACTGTCTATATGCCGCAGTCCAGCTGCTGCAGAATAATCAGGGGGTGACGAATAACTTGTGTACGTTGATACAGCAGGAGTAGGAGCCATTTATTGCAGGACAGGAGCAGTATTTATATATTCCACACAGCTTATCTAATTAACATAAACTAGATACATCAGTCAGCCAATCAGGAATCTCCACACTTAATGGCTCAGTTTTGTTACTTCTCAAACCACTCCCTCTGGCATTTTGCCAGGCACCATCCAGACTTGTTTACGAACTCTAACATTCCCCTGGCAAAATGCCAGGTGTTATTTTGACTTGTTTACAGACTCCAACATCTATACATTATCTAATTTAATAATGCCACACCTGTGAGATGGGTTATTAGTTCCTCTTCACTGAGACTTCAGAGAAAAGTAGCATGCCCAAGGCTACCTAGGCAGCCTAACTCTAGAACTGAGTTCATAATCTCTATGCTTGTAAAACTTTCTCATGAAACAGAAGGATTACTATTTATATTATATAAACAGCCTCCAAAGATGCAAATCTGTCTATGTTAAAATTAACATTTGCCTAGTACTTTACAGTTTTCGTGTACAGCATCTCATTGAATCCTCACAATAAATGTGTAAAGTAGAAAAATGTAAATATTATAAATATTCTTGTCTTCATTCTATAGATTAAATCACAGAGGCTAGATGACTTACCCAAGATTGTCCACTTAGTGGTAGATTTAGGACTTACTGTCTAGGTCTTTTTACTCCAGATTCAAGTTCTTTCCCAGTAAACACTCAATTTATAGACATTAGAACTGCCTGAAAACGAAAGGGTGAACTTGTTGGTCTATTGAAATCTGTTCTTGCTTGACAGCTTTTACCATTTTAGGATCTCTCAACTTGTAGAATTTTAGATGATCTTAGGAGATGAAGAGTGCTTTTTTTTATTGGATGAGCCTTATGATGTGTGTCAGAGGGGAAAGCCCTGGGATGAGGAATCTTGAAATATTTTGGGCAGGTGGTTTCCTTTCTCTGTGCCAGAATCATTCCTTCTCCATCAATCTCACAGACTTGTTCTACAGATAAAATGGCACGTTATTGTACAGATAGATGTATTCTTGCTTTGGAGAGAGAAGAAATATGGTTGGTCCTGAGGATATAGGGGTTAAACTTTATTCCAAAGCCTCTGTACCAGGATTTGAGGACCTGGACAGTGGACAAGAGCCATTGGTGGTGGCATAGCTAAAAATTTGAATCTTCTGAGTCCAGAAAGTCATGGTCTTTCCTGATAAGTTGTTGGCAAAAGACATTGAAGTTGACCCTAGCTGCAACAGTTGAAGGCAGGCATGCAGAGAACTCTGTATCTCTTCACTAGGTATCATGCCTAACCAGATGTCTCTTGTTCCCTTCTTTATTCCTGATAGCTTCTGGTGTGGGCATGATGGAAGGAGAAGGATAAGGACCTCATCTAAAGATCAGCTTCCATTCTCCTTTAATGAAAGAAGGCATAGCCATGACTTTCAGGAAACTGCGTGCGGCTGAGGGGAGATGTCATACGTTATAAAGCATCTTCTTGCTTTCAAGAAAATCTTTTTTACCATCCCCACTATCATTCTTATCAACATGATTGTCATTTTTTAATTCCCTTATGACAAATTTACTGAAATGACCACTATGTGCCAGACACTGAGCTAAGCACTAAGGAATGACAATAATGTTCCAGACATGCTCCTCAACTTGAAGTTAACAGCCGGTAGGTATAGAAGCTTGTGTGGAAGTGGAACTGGGCTAGATGCTATCCAATTAAGCGACGTGACCTGGTTTTTGCTTTCAGAGACTTTGGGTCAGAGGAAGGCCCTCAAAAACATCAAAAGTGGAGGATTTCATACACCAAATATATCAATGTTTTTTTATCTACAGAACCCTTATTTGATTTATGGGGTTCCAATAGCAAATGTGCTAGACCCTTGGTCCCAGACTGCTCCTGGGATGTCTATAACCATCACAAATAAATGAGGAACTCAAGGAATGATTTTCCCTATAAGTGTGAGTCAGAAGTACAGCCACTCCCCCAGCAGTCCCTATAAGGCTTGGTGCCTTAAAAATTGCAGGACCCGGGCTGGGGCTGTAACTCAATGGCTGACCCGCTCACCTCACATGCGTGAGGCACTGGGTTTGATCCTCAGCACCACATACAAAAATAAATAAATAATACAAAGATTGTGTCCGTCTACAAATTAAAAAAAAAAAAATTTAAATTGCAGGACCCTGAGGGACTAACAAGGACAAAAGTCTCAGGGAATTGAGGCAGTTCAGTCAGCAGGAAGGCCTTCTTCTCCTTCTGGCCACTGAATCCAGAAAGGCCAGGGTTGTCATAGCTGAGAGAAGTTTCCAGTTCTGAAGGCTCTCTAGCCCTTACACTGGGGCACCTTGAATCTGCCCTGTGCATCATATATGCCACAATAACCCACAAGAATGAAAGCTCCAATTTTTTACCCTTTGAAATATGACAACCAGAAGCAGTTGCTCAGAGGAGACTTGAGAAGTCTTGATATTCCTTGGTCCCTGAGGGACTCTTTCTGAACTTCCTGGTAAATTTCTGCATGCTTACGTCTTTAGCCCCCTAGTACCAAAATAATCAAACAGAAATTAAGATGACGCAGACACAGTGTCTCTTTCTGACCTACCTCCTTTACTCAGCCTCTGTCTGAAATGTCAGGCCCAGCTCTTCAGGGAACAAAATCCTGAGGAAATGGGGTCAGAACTGAAGGAGCAGAGCAGCTAGAGAGGGATTGGGAAGGAGGGCTGAGGGAACGAATGAGGTCACAGGAACAGAGTAGGGAGAGGTCCTATCCTTCAGCACTTCTTCCCATTCTGGTAGCCTCCCTCTTCCGGTACCCCTTCACTTTTACTCCCAGGGTGACCAATTGGCCTGAATTTTGACCTTCCATGCTTTCTGTGACACATTTTGTCCCTTGTTGTAGCCCACAACATTCTTTTTTCTTTAGTTCTTTCATTAGTTCTTCATTTGGATTGGAGGAGATTCACTCCTTAACTCTCCTTTTGCTCTCAGTAAGAATCTAACTTTCTTATTAAACTGCAGCCTTTTAAAACTGAAGACTCCTCATTATTTTTTAAAAACATTTTTTTTAAAAAAATTATTTTAGTTGGGCTGGGGATGTGGCTCAAGTGGTAGCGCGCTCGCCTGGCATGCGTGCGGCCCGGGTTCGATCCTCAGCACCACATACAAAACAAGGATGTTGTGTCCTCCGATAACTAAAAAATAAATATTAAAATTCTCTCTCTCTCTCTCTCTCTCTCTCCTCTCTCACTCTCTCTTTAAAAAAAATTATTTTAGTTGTTGATGGATCTTTATTTAATTTATTCATATGCGGAGCTGAGACTCAAACCCAGTGCCTCGCACACTCGAGGTAAGCACTCTACCACTAAGCCCTTCATTCTTAACAGTAAATGATAGGATGGATGGAAATTTTCAAATGGGCAAAAAGTAAATGTGGGGGTCCAATACATGGAAATTTTAGAATATTGGGCCTAGTGGCACTCCATGAAAAATACAAAGTAGATTTAAAAAAAAATTGGTAGAGACTATATTTGATTCAGCCTCTCCCATTCAGTTGAGATGCTGAGACATGGGAAGGACTTACCGGTCATTTAGCAAGTCAGAGGCAGGACAAGGGACCAGAACTCCTGCATTCCATTGTGTTGCTTCAAAACATAAATAACTTCTAAAAGAATTTAAATGGAATACTATTATCAATAAGCAGGACAGATTACTGAAACATGCTACAACATGGAGGGAACTTGAAAACATTATGCTAAGTAAAAGAAGCCATTCACAAAAGACCACATATTGTACCATTCTGTATATAGACAATGTCCAGAAAAGGCATATTTACAGAGACAGAAAGCAGATCAGTGATTGTCTAGGGTTGGGGATGGAAGCAGGAATTACCTGCAAATAGACCAAATGGAAATTTCTGTGGTGGTGAAATGGTCTTAATTTGCAAAATGGTGAACTGTGAACAATTCTATTAATTTCAAAACAAACAAACTTATAGAATCACATATGTATAATGTGTGAATTTTATGATATGTGAATTATACTTCAACCAAACTGTTTTTAAAAAAGGATTTATATAAACTTGTGGATAGAAAGCTGTGTGCAATAGGGCACACCTATAACCCCAGCTACATGGGAGGCTAAGGCAGGAGGATTTCAAGTTTGAGGCCAGTCTGGGCAATATAGCAAAATCCTGTCTCAAAAAAAAATAGGGCTCAGTGGTAGAATGCTGCCCTGGTACTGAAAAAAAAAAAAAAAAAAAAAAAATATATATATATATATATATATATATATATATGGATGAGAGATCCATATGAGGGAGACCTTGCTAATCTTTTTAGGGAAATATTCCAGGAATTCCAGGAAACAAGTACACCTGCTCCTTTGATATTGCTAAAAGGTCACTGTGAGAGATGGAAGATGTGGCTCTTTGGACTATGGAATACCTAAGTTAGCAGTTCTCATTTTTAAAAATAGATAAGCTTCCTAAAGAGAACAGGTGTGTCTGGGTCATCACTCCACAAGCTAGTACTGTAACTAGCATACAGATGGTGCTTCACAGAAAAATGAATTAAAATACACTCTAGTCCATTGTGCCATGTGGTCTGTGTACCTTGGGGAGCCAGCTGGTTTCTAAAGCAGTGCCTTCGGGGAAACACTCTGTACCCCCTACATCTGATTTTACCAGGTACTCTCCTCTACTCCAGAGATGAAAGTCTTTGGAGAGAGATTGATTTAGCACATTCCCATCAGACTGCATACAAACCAAAAGACCTGTTTGCTTCATTCCCTCTTTAGATTTCTCACTTCTCTACTATTGTTCTCTCTCTTTTTTTAATTAAAATACCTTTATTTTATTTACTTATTTTTATGTGGTGCTGAGGATGGAACCCAGGGCCTCACACATGCAAGGAGAGCGCTCTGCCTGCTGAGCCACAGCCCCAGTCCCTATTGTTCCCTCTTAACTCCTTTACATCTGTCTTAAAAATATTTGCCCCTGGGGAAAATCAGCTACAATACCTTTGACATTCTCCATCTAATTTCACATCCAATCCTTCTCTCTTCCCCACACCATGAACCAAGCCAGGCATCAAGTATCATGGAAATCTAATTCAAAGATGTTATAACAGAAGGACAAGTAATTTGAAAGTTGGCCTGCCCTCTGATTTGCTTTAGACACAAGACACAGGCTCCAGAGCTTATATTCCAGAGCTTATATTCAGCTTATATTTATATTATCTACATAAAGGGTTTTTTAAAAATAGATACCTACAAAGTACCACTACAGATTTCTTATTCAATTGTGTGCATGTGTGCCTTGGTAAAGAAATTTTCCCCCTCCCTATAACTCCATCTTCTTCACTCTAGTAGCTTTAGTTGTGTTTTGCTTTCTCCAAAGTTCCCCAACCACCCAGTAAGACACTAGATGACTCTCTCAAGACTCATAGCCCATTGTTTTATATTAACTTGTAAAGACATTTATAATTCCTCCTAAACCATTTTTAAAAATATTTATTTTTTTAGTTTTAGGTGGACACAATATCTTTATTTTATTTTTATGTGGTGCTGAGAATAGAACCCAGTGCCTCACGCATGCTAGGCGAGCGCACTACCACTAGGGATATGAGCCATATCCCCAGCCCCCTCCTAAACCATTTTATATATGTTTGTCCTTTCTCTCCAGCTCAGGACCTATAAGTTCTGGTATCACTTGTCAGCAACCAGTATAAGCACTGAATCCAGCAAGGCTGACTTGATGTCATTTGGTTAAGTATTTGATGGTTTCTCTGATTAGTATTTCTGATCACTCTTGGAATTTGAGGCTAAAAACCTTGCAAACTGAAAGGAGGGAAGGCTCCAGGTTTTGTGAGGCCTGATGCTGCTGCTTTTTCCTCTTCCTTTTTTCATGTGTGTGTGTTGCTGGGGACTGAACCCAGGGTGTTGCTCATGCTAGGCAAGTGCTCTGCCTTTGGGCTACACCCCCTGCCCTTCTTCTTTAAAAATAATTAAATAAATAAATAAATAATCAATCAATCATCTTGGAGTTCCTCTTTGAGTAAAAGAGTAAGCAAATTATAAACATACAATTAGATACAGGACCCTGGAAGAGGTCTGTGAAGGTGAGGGGTTCTGACTCTGCATTTCATTAGCTTCTTTTAAATCAGCTTCTGGCTGAGACAGCGAAGCCTGGTTATATCCTGGCCAACTCTCCAGGCCTTACTGAATTAGGTGTCTATTCCTGGCTTTTCCTGTGAATTTCCTGTATCCAATACATCTATTCCACAAGATGGCTCTGGCTTAACAAAATGGCCTTGACAACCAAGTCTCTATCTAAGGAAAAGTCCCAAAAGGCTGGATTGACATTCCTCCCACTTAGAAACTTGATGGCCCTTAGAATAGTGCTCCTTTTAGAGCAGGTGGGTTCTCTTACTGCGCATGGTGCAGGGTGAGGAAATTGTACCCGATTCTGGAAGCCCCTAATGGCTCAATGCCTAAAGGTTGTGTTGTGCCACAAAAGGGCTTGGAATGTTCCAGCACATTCCACCAGTGACCTCTGTGGCTCCTGTTTCCATTCAGTTTTGGCAAAAGCGGGATAGTCTACAGAGTAGCTGGTATTCTGCTGGGATAGGAAGCAGCTTGGCCTTGCTTCTTCTGTGCTACTCTGATAATATCATACAAGTTGGCACCTTCCCTGGAAGTCCCACCCAAAAGCTCCATCCAGCTCTCTGGCCTCCTGAGGGTTGGTGTAGAATGTCAAGTCAGGGCTGCCATACCAAATGGCAGTTTCTTGACCTTAAACACCCAGTTCAGAATTCTTCCCAAAGAGATGAGAAATCCTGGGATTCCTTAACCAGTGGTGTGTCTGCATTCCTCAGAAAGCCCAAGAGGCCTCCATCACCTGTGGAGACAGTAAGTAACACCAGGATTCCAAGAAAAAAGCAACCTAACCACAATTTTACAGGCCATGTGCCCATATTGCATAGCTTATTAGAAAGCTTCCACTTATTGGGCTCTTACTATAGGCTAAGCAATTTGCACACGTTATCTCATTTATCTACCCTCCTATTTTCATGACTACTTTATACAGGTGAGGAACCTGAGACACAAAAGAAGTTAGGAAATGTGTTAAAAGTGACAGCTGGAAGTGACAGGTCCACCTGCTTTCAAAGCCTATGTGCAGCACTCACTTTGGCAGTACATATACTAAAATTAGACTTATAGAGAAGATTAGCATGGCCCCTATGCAAGGATGACATGCCAATTTGTGAAGAGTTCTCTATTTTTTTTTGTAAAGGATATGTGCATAATTGCTACTAGAGGTCTCAGGTCCTGAACCCAAAGGTTGAAGGTCAGAGTTAGGAATACAGACCAGACCAGTCACACCATAACCCCATTTCCCCTATCTCCCTCAGCCTTAAACTTCCTAAAACTCTGATTTTGTTTATACTGCTCAAATTATGGAGGTGGGTTGGGGGCATCTAGCTGCCTCTGGCATAGGAGTTGAAATTTATGGAAACATTATTGTGTCTGCCTCCCATGGCTAGCCTAGGACCAAATACACACCTACCTTGAGCTTCCTACCTTGCGGAATAAGAGAAGGATGGGGGAGGGGTGCAGGGGAATGGGGCTTCCATTAAGGAGAAATCAGAAAAAAGACAAAAAGAGGTGGCCATGGTGTGCTGCCCTTTGAAAAAGCCTGCAAGAGCTAGGAAGCCAGGACTCTTAAGAAATAGCCAGGGGGCTGGGGATTTGGCTCAAGCGGTAGCGTGCTCGCCTGGCATGCGAGCGGCCCAGGTTCAATCCTCAGCACCACATACAAACAAAGATGTTGTGTCCGCCAAAAAATAAAACATTAAGAAATAGCCAGTAGTAGTGTGCCAGGGCAAATGAGACTACAAACAAACAAAAGACTCATCCTTGACGGTCCCCCCACCCCCCGGAGTGGGGCAGCCAAGCGAGGGGAGCTCTGCCGGACTTTGCCTCAGCGCCAGGATACTGGCTGCATCACTTGCCCAGCCCACTAGAATGCTGTTGGGAAGAGTGCCTGACCACAATGCTTGGTTGATAAGTCATGGGTACCCCTGTCTGCTACCCATTCTCTTTTCTCCCTGCTTTTACTTTGCAACCTCTGCCTGGCAGGGAGCCTCAGAGTAGGGGTTGGGGAGCAGAGTCCTCCAGATGGTATTTAATACTCAGTGATTTATGGGTGCTGGAAAGGGCCGGGTGGAAAGCCAGAAAGAGGAAGGCCCAAGACTAGTTTCCATGAAGCACCAGCACCTCATTGACAAGAGTTGAGGTACCTATTTCCTTGATGCCTGTGCCTCAGCTTTGAGACTGAGTACAGATTTCACCATTCCCAGGGCCCAAGATTCTGGTACTATTTTGTATGAGACCAATGGAACTGGCTGGAATAAGGTTAATGAACACATGTCCAAATCCTTAACCTTTTCTTTAAGCTCCAGATTACTAGGAGAGGGAAGAAATAAATGAGGTTGAGCAGTTCCATAGCTACTATTTTTGGAGGATTTATTTTTTTTAATGCATTAAAAAAATTCTTGTACACAAGAATTCTTTTGAACCCTCCATGGCTCCAAGAAAAACTGTTTGAAATGTCCTTTCTTATGGGGCCAGGGGGTTAAGTGCCAGGGATGGAAGGCTAAATGCCAGGGATGCTGGTTGCAGGGATGCTTGGGACCGAGGCTAATGGCCTCCCTGCTGTGGGCTCAGGAATACCAGGCCCAGGCACTGGTTGCCCTGAGAGATGCAGCCATTTTTACTTCTGATTGAAGGGCACCACCTTCTGGGATTTTCCCTTCTGTTGTGGGAAACAGTAGAATATACCCGAGGGTCCAACACATCCTGTGCCCAAGAGTGCAGAGGGCAGGGAACGAGAGAACACTGAGACACTGGGGTAGGGTGAGACCAGTTAGTGATTTATACTGTTTAGAATTTGGTCCCTGCTGGTGGAAAGAAGATGCATTTTGTGAGAACCCCTGGTAATTGCCCCTCATGAGGATGATCTCAAAAGGTCAAGGGATGGGCCTTGAATAGCCTTAATGTCCCTGAAACAGTCCATTGTGTAGCTATTGTCTATACATGTAAAGGAACTCTTCTTGACCCTATTCATACTTTCTTTTCTCTCTCTCTGCCTCTGGGGTTTCTCAAGCAAATAATTGCATACTACCTTATCCCTAGATCTAAGACTATCTTCTTTAAGATTCAACAACAAAAAATCCAACACATATTTCTTAAGTCCCTACTATATGCCAGACATGCTAGGTTTCGGGGATATGCAGATGAATGGCACATGGTCCCCTCTCTGGACAGCATGTAGTCTGGTTTTCAAAAAATTTTCCTTTGCAATGACCTTTGGAAAACAAATTGGTGCCCATCTCCTTTCTGTGTCATACACCTGGATCATGTCCTCAGGCTCCATCTTTCACATTCCTTTAAAATGTGCTCATGTGGTAATATGCACTTTGATTATTTTGGATTGACTTTTCCTGTACTCTGATGTGTCTTCCTTAGGTATAATAACAAGAATTAGACGCTATATTTCATGTGCAAGTATCATATGAATGTGTGTACCACTGTGTTAGCTGACTTTCTTTATCCACTTGCCATTCATTCATACACCCAATAGTTATTACATGCCTACTAAGTGTCATGCACTCTACTAGGGTCTAGGAATGGAATATAGGTAAAATGGACACTGCCCTCCTTGAGCCTACAGTCTGGGGTACATATGGGAGGAAACAGAAGGCAAAGGATCCATATACCACAAACAAATATAAAACTATAAGCTGGGACAAGTGCTAAGAAGAAAAGTACAGAGTGCTATAAGAGTGTGCAAGAGGGAACCCCTATCTAATCTGGAAGGCTCAGGGAAAGGTTTCCAAGGAAATGGCATTTAAGCCGAGATCTGAAAGAATTGTTGAAATAGGTAAAGATGAGTATGGGGAAAAACATTTAAGGCAGAGTAAAGGGTATGTGCAAAGGTCCTGAGACAGAAGAAACCAGAGCATCCCTAAGAATTGCAGGAGGCCAAGTGAGACTGCATCATAGAGAATGAGGCAGAGGGTCATATGAGTCAGGCCCGCCTGGAAGGTTAGTCAGAAGATTGACCAAGAAGGTCTTCAGTCTTTATCCCACCGTGGATAGGCACATAAAAAGAAAGTCAGCCCATGATGACTCTTTTCCCCAGATTACTAATGTAGTTCACACTTATATTGAAGGAACAATACTGATGGTCTGAACTGCTAGGAACTTTCCCAGTGTCCTGAATGGTGTTGCTATGCCTGATTGGCACTGAGGAGGCCCCCAAACTGATGGATAAAAACCAGCCTACAGTCTTCAGGCAATGTATGTGCTCTGCCAATGTGGATATAGGGGCAGGGTGGAGTTCTCTGAGTATCAGCTCCACAGTGATGTTTGGAACAACCCCAACACTATAGGCCTTGTTCCTAGATAACTCTATCATATGCACCCCCCACTTACATAGTCTGCTTGCCCTACCTCCCCTCCTACAGCAGCTGTGCTCTCCACCCAATCTGGAGAAGGTTTTTGGATAAGAACTCTGACTCTGCCAAGGGTTGGGTCTTGACCTGGTAAGTTTAAGCCTCAGTACTATTGGGAAGCATGTATGCATACATAGCCTTAATAGTTTTCTAGAAGTATTAATGGAAACCATGGAAAAAGAGGGCTGGAATGGTCAGACCAGGCCTTTCTGAAGCCCTTCCTTTCATCCTAGATATTATTTGGAGAATGTGGCTTGGTGCAGTGACATCTGCTGGCAAGACTGGGCAGGTGATAAAATGACCAGATGCCTACTCATTCTCATGTTTTTTCCAGACCAACAAGAATATCTTTGTTAACCCCTGAGATTGAGTTGGGCTCAACTTCAGTTAGAGAAAGGCTGAGGAATCCAAGATTGTGGATTTGAACCATGTATGAGCTAGTCTGCACTGAGCAGAGAAAATGTGTTTTCCTAGTTGTAGCTTGCACCTCTCATGTTGGCCAGTTGATTCACATTTGGGTATAGTTAGTCACAAGAGAGTTTGGGTAAACATGTATAAATGACTCAGGGAAACCCATTCCTAGGAAAGCATCTTTCAACAATTAAAAAGACTCATATTTTACAAATGGCAGAATGCAAGGTCACTTTTCATCCTCCTGAAGTTGATTAGTTTGGGAAATTTTTTAGTTTCTTACAGGAAAATGGTGTCTATAGAACCATCTTCATGGTTCTTATGGTGCTTAAGAGTGAGTATGGCTTTTAAAGTGGCCCCTCAATACTTTCTGGGGTAGGGCATAAACTGCCTCCTGTTTTCATCAATGTCATCTATACATTCTGTTCAAAATTTCACTCTTCTTCAATAGCATGTTTTACTCACCCATACAGTACCAAGGCCTTGCACAGGCTAGGCAAGTGCTCTGCCACTAAGCTACAGCCCAAGTACTTTTTATTTACTTATTTATTTTTTGATACCATGGATTGAACCTAGGGGTGCTTTATCACTAAGCCACATCCCCAGCCCTTTATTTATTTTTTATTTTGAGATAGGGCCTCACTAAGTTGCTGTGGCTGGCCCCCAACTCATGGTTCTCCTGTCTCAGCCTCCTGAGTTGCTGGGATTACAGATGTGTGCCACCTTAATAGGCTTCTGACTTCTTAATAACTGACTCTGTAACTGAATATGACTCAGATAAAGCGTCTCTCTTTCTCATTCAAACTTAAAAGAAAAATGATCAAGACTCCGTCAGAGAAATTAGTAATGTGTAGATGTTCACAGAAAAGAAAAGAAAATAAACACACAGAAAACTGGGGTATATCCTCACTAGAAATAAAACCAGAAGCACAAGTGAGGGCAGTTTTCACTTTCAATAAAAACTGCAGAAATTTCAAAAGCGGTTAACATTTAGTTCTGGAAACAATGTCTTAAGTTAGCAGTCTTGCACTAGTGATGATGTAAATTTGTTCAAGTTTTTTTTTGGGGGGGGAAAGAAATAAAGCAATAGATCAAGGGCAGAAATAAAGATAGAAGAGAGCTATAGATGCCTGCAGATACTGACTTCAGCATTATCTGACATGAAAGACCCACAAGCCCACAACGGGAATGAGATCACTTTATATCATAGTACTATGGCCAAAGTCACAAAGCTATTACAGTTACAATCGTGAAGATTACAGAAGAAAATGTTAAGAGTATGCCAAAAATATGAAATCTCATGTAAACAATGAATGCATATACATAAAAATGTGCATAAATAATAAAATGTGTGCAGATGGAGTAAAATTGGGCGGCTATGTAAAACAATAAAAAGAGCTTTGTGGTAGCGGTAAGATTAAGGATGTCTTATTATCCTAAAAAATTTACTATTATTACAATGGACTGATAATTTTTGAAAAGTTGGAGGGGGCTGAGGGCAGGTGAAAGTCTTATCCCTTCTATACACACTTGTCCCAACTTGACAGGGAAAGGACGGTGTTGGCTTATTCATGGTGCACACTCAGCTGCCGGCCCAATGCCTAACACATATCAGATGCTCAGTAAATATTTGTTCAAATAAATAATGAAAATGACTATAATCTAAAAAGTCTCAACCCATGGTTACTGGGTACATTGCATCCTGGGGAATAACGAGGTATTTGGTTTTGGTGGAATCAAAAAACAAAGGCCCATCCATAATCGCAATTCCCTGGTCTTCTTGGTAAGTGAATTTGGGCATGGAAAACCCAGGGAGAGACCTTCTGTTAAAGCAAACCCAATTATACCGAGGAACATATGTTGCCCTGAGGCCTCTGCTGCCATAACAACATCATGTAACTATAACTACAGCCCTGGAGGGCTTTGGCCCCGTCAAATATGGAAAAAGATGTCTTCATCATAAGACAGCTTTGTGTTCAGACTGACTTCCCTAGGGGGCTTGGATCACGGAAGGGAGGTAGATAAGTGGAGGAAGGGGGAGATGAAGGGTAGGTAGGGACAGGAGAAGAATTCCTATTGAAACAGAATAGAGTGGGTTTTTTAAAGCAATTTTCAAAATGTGGTTATTTGAGTGTTTAGCTTTGGTAGTTATTTATAACCCCAGCTGCAGAGGCGGGGAGCTGTGTCTGAGCCTGCTGGGATCTATCCAATAAGTTCCCCCAGGGTGGGCTGGGGGGAGTGTTAAGAGTGATACAAGAACCAAATTAACAAGTGGCCAGAAGACATGAGGAGCTCCAGGCCACTTCCAGCAAGAGAAGGAAAGAAGGGTGCATTAGGACTATGCTGACTCTATTTTTAAAGCAGCTGTAAATGAAAAGATTTTAATATGAGTTATGATCATATCAGCAACCTTTGAGATTCTCCCAAAGGGGTAGAGAGAAAGCCAATACTTTTATTCAAGAGTTAAAAGCTGAACCTGGCTCCCCTACCTAGCATCGTCTTAAAAAGGCCCTGGCATGGTTCTCCCACCTTATAAGACAGTCATTTGCACAGAGGAAATGCCAATCCCTGACCCCGCTGGGCACAAAAATGGTCAGAGAGAGGCATAGAGGAGAGAGGATAGCTGGTTCATGCAAGTCTTTCCTAACTGTCAATACCTGGCAGTGGTGTCAGGACTATTCAATATAGTGCCACCCTAATGACTGAGCCTTTTTAGGAGTCAGGAAGCAAGGGAGAAGCTGGAGACATTGTGACCATCCAGGCAAGGATTCCAATCTTTAGGAGCTCCTAGGCCTTTGAGGAAACCATAAACAACTACACTTGAATTTGAAATATGATACCTATCAATTCCCTGGTAAGGGATCATCTCAAAGGAAATTGAGGGATCTTTAAGGGAGTTTACAAGACAAGACTGAGAAGTATGATTTCCTCCCTTGGTCTCCCTGACACTCTGATCATTCTCCTAACAGCTGCCAGAGTGAAGTCTCTAAAATGCAAGTCTGATCACAGGACTCCTTTGCTTAAAGTTCTTTAGAAACTGTCCATCACCTCCAGTCCAGTCTCCTTAGCAGGGCCCTGAAGGTCCTGCATGAACTGGTTCCCAACATCAGTCCTGCTTCTTTTGGCAAACACCTCATCTCTACCATGCCAAGGCAGTCACCCCCAGACACAATGCTGTTACACACATCTATTTCTGCAAATGCTGTTTCCTTTGCACCTCATTCTATGAAATTCCACTGGCTTCACTTCTTCTGTGTAAACCTACAAATCAAACACTTCATTCTTTCCTCTGTTCCACTTCTGGACCTTGTTTATCCTTTTGTTTTGCCATGTAATACTCTACAGCATTTTGAAACTGAGCTTACTGAAAAGTAAGGCACTGGTCTGTCTTCCTTACTGGACTCAAAGTTCCTTCAGTAGTAAGAAGGTGCTTTGTCCATCTTGGTGTGACTCAGTGTCTGCTGTATAATACCTGGGTAATCACTCTTGTGTTTCTTGAGTTGAAGTGAGGTTGAACAGACAAAAGCAAACAATCATTGAGACTATGTAAAGATACAGTCACAAACATTAGGATGTTATAGCCATGACTAGGGTGGCTGGAAATATAAATAACAACAGCCATTTATTGAGCACTTGCTCTATTTCAGCAACTGTGATGAGTGCTTTACAAGACTAATTTCCTTCATTCCTTACAATAACTTGAGAAGTGGCCATTAGTGTTCCTACTTCACAGATGAGGGAACTAAGGCAGATAAACTTTAAAACGTGTCCAAGAGCAGATAGAAAGTGGCAGAGCTAGAGCTCACATCAAGGCCCCACACTTGACATTAGTAGAAATGATGAATAAAACAAGATTTGTGTTACTTTTGTCTATTTGAGAAATGGGGTGGGGAACATCATCTACCAATTGTACAAGTATAAATATAGCAGTCAATGAAAAATAATATATCACTAAGCTCTAATACTTGAATAAATGAGGAGGGCTGGGATTGTAGCTCAGTGGCAGAGCACTTGCCTTGCATACGTGAGGTCCTGGGTTCGATCCTCAGCACCACATAAAAAATAAATAAAAATAAAGATATTGTGTCCATCTACAACTAAACACACACACACACACACATAAAGAATAAATGAGGAAAGTCTCTCGGAAGAAAGAAAAATGTCAAGAGCGTTGGGAGATGCATCCAGGCACTAAGAAGAGCCTGTGAAGAAGCATAAAAACAGGGAGAACTGTGGAAAGTGCCTATGTGAAGTTTGGTGGGTAAGGATGGCAGGGGCTTTGAAACCAATAGCTCCTGCTTATAATTGTGTCATGATGAAAATGACTCTAAAAGATTACATGCAGCTAAGGAGAAAAATAAAAATAAATAAATAAATAAATAAAATAAAGAAAACAATTTTTAAGATTCCCCTTTCTGGGGGGGGGGGGGCTAGGGATGTAGCTCAGTTAGTAGAGTTCTTGCCTAGCATGCACAAGGCCCTGGGTTCAATCCCTAGCACCACCAAAAAAAAAAAAAAAAGATTCCTCTCTCTCTGTTCTAAATACACCTAGCTGCTCTGCTGTTGTTTTCCTTATAATCATATTTCTATCCTGGTGGTATTAGTGTTTTCATCTTTCCAAAAGAGCATGTACTTTTTGAGGTAAGAAACATGTCTAAATGAAATTGTAAACTCTTCAGTGTCAGCTGCAATGTTAGAGAACCCAGTATAAGAGATTGGTACCTAATGTTGAATATCTATAATGCTAAAAACGATAAAGATATTCTGATTGACTAGCAAGCATATACTGCAGGTAAAAACACCATTGGGCACTATTAGAAAGTATGGTATAAACTGAGATATGTTCTTAATATGAGGTTCTTACCACTAATCAGGGATCCAGAACATCCATGAGTGACCTCAGGAGAACAGCAGTTAGTATAAAATACAGAGTGATAATGTGAAATTAAATGCATGAAGGGACAGAAGGGGCATAAAAAAGAAATATGAGACATCTTCAAATAAGTTTTCAACCCACTTATTCTAATATATTTATACTAAGCAATAAAAGTTAAATACTAAATACTAAATCTGCCTGTGTTAATAATAGCCCAGTATATCCTCAAGAAGAGTGCGTGCAAGCTAAATGTCTGGGACTTTTAACTCTTCAGAGTCCTCTGTTTAGCATTTCAGTCAGGTTGCTTTGTTCTAAATTCTGTGCCTGGGGTAAGTTATCTCAGCTGGTTGAAACTGAGGTCCAATACCCTGACTTAGTGCCTGAGCTTGCTTGGATTCCACCAAGCCACTCTCAGCCAAACCTCGTTCCTCTCATTCCTTCAGGGAGGTTAAATCTTGAAGCCTGATCTCCACTTTCCAGCCTTATAGCTCTTATTTCAACCTAATATCCTTGACCATTTTCTTCCCAGAAGAAGAAAATGGTCAAGGATATTTCTCATTATTAAATACCCATTCCTTTTTGGACTCCAGCTTTACTAAAAATATTCCTTCCTCTTCCTCCCTCCCCCACAAGCACTCTTGACTCATACATCGGGATTCCAAAGTCCATTTGGGTTAAATGGGGTTCAACGTTTCTCCTACACTCAAGAAATGTTTCCCACCCTGGCCACACTGCTCTCAGACCCAAACAGTGGGGGAAGGAGGTGGGTGCTCACCACAGAGCTAAACTGAGAATTCTTTGGAGCTACAGCTTTTGGAGAATAGCTTTGCCTCCTCCTGTAACGTGAACGACAAACTTATTGCTGTTCGCTTAGGGCAAGGACAATGTCTCCTCTACCACACGGGGAAACTTCCTCAGGACAGACGCCACCCTTTCGTTCCTTTTTTGAATCCCTATTCCCACCCTTTTGGGACACAAATTGACTCCTAAAAAACACAAGTTTCTTGTGCAAAATTATCCCTTCCCAACTTGAGTTTATGTGATAAATGGAATCGTCTTTTAGGCAGTTAGGCAACGAATGGGTTAAACTTCGACAACCTGATGGATTCTGGGGATTTCCTTTTTCGAGTCCAGAAATTAAAACGACCGGGAAGAGAAATTTTGCCCAAGGTAAAGATGAAAACTGTTAACTTCAAATGTCAGGCTTCTGCCCCAAAGAAGAATGGCTGCCCACGACCACGAAGGGTGCCACTTCCCTAACTAAAAATGGCTGGCCGAAAGGTCCACTACCGGTACTACTTCCAGCCCAAATCCAAAATGGCGATCACTAGCCTCACCAAAAGAAGAGAACCTCCCAGCACCCTCTCTGGCTCATAACGTCAGGTGACGCGAGCTCCAGCCGGAAGTGAAGGAAAAAGCGCTTCAGCCCGCCGCGCCTGCGCAGAAAGCTCTAGACGCTGAGAGGCAGGAGGCACTTGGGATCGTCCGCTGGATTGGGACTGCTACAGAGGCCGCCACGGAGCCCGCCGGAGCCACCGTTCCTGCTGCTGCTGCCGCCGCTGCCCGAATCGGAACCGTCGGGCCGCAGCCGCCGGCAATGCCACGAAGGAAGGTGAGAAACGGGAGAGGGATGGCGGGTTTTTAAGGACAGTCGATGAAGCAACGTGACGCAGTTGGCCACGCCTTGAAGTGGTCGGGTTCCAACTTCCCGCTCCCCCAAACCTAGCTCAGCCACCCTCTCTTCAGTCGGTACCCAACAGAAAAATGTGGGCCCGACCCTGGCCTCGGCCTATGCTTGCAACTATTCCCGCCCTCTACTTGCCCGGATCGGAGGCGTTCTTATTGTTAATTGGTCTCTGAAACGTCTCGGAGCACATTGATTGGCTGGTGACGCCGCCTATTTGGGCCCAACGGTCACCTCCCCGCGTGCGGGGGCGGTGTCTGGGCCAGGCCCCAGCGTTCTGCCACTGGTTGTGGTGAACGATCCCTCCTCTCTCGATTGGACAAGCTTGGCAGTCTGTCCCGTGGGGGCGCGGTTTAGTAGGGCCTGGATTGGGTGACCCGAGTCCCCGCCCTTCCGGGTGTGGAAGCTGGTAGTTGCGGAGGCGTGGTTTGTTGTGAGGTTCTCCTTCCCAGGTGGGGGGCACAACAAAGCCAAGGACCGAGGTGGTGGAAAACCAGCGCCCACTCCCGAGGGATCCCTTTCAGGCCTGTAGCGTCTAAGCTGTCATCTTCCTGTATTTGCTTAGTTTGTCACAAATGCTGTTCGTAGGTTAATAAAAACTTGGCTGTAATTGGAATGGTCTTATGAGATCACACAGGAACACCCGCTTCTCTTTTTTCAACTGAGCACACAGAAGCTTACTGGAATGTCTCAAAGCTACTCATCAGGCATTAGCAGAGCCACAACTACAAAACAAATGTAGTGCAGTTCAACAGATTTTCATTGACTGGTTGCTGGGGAGTGAAAAATTCAATAAGACTTAATCCCTGGCTTAAAGATATAAATCTGATGGGTAAAACAGACATACAAGTAACCATAGAAAGATGTAGTAAGTTATTTACTTGGGAATATAAACACAGTGTTAAGAGAAGGGAAATGAGGAGCAATTAAGTCTGCTCTGGAGTTAGTTGGAAAGTAAATTGGTGAAAACCAAAAAGAAGAGTTGAGTTCTATCTACGGTCAAGCCAGGAGGAGCAAGTCAGAGGTCAGGGATTCACATATCTGGGTCATTGAACTAGGTGACCTTTAAGATTTCCTTTCATCCTAGTGATTTTCTGTGACCCTTTCTGAGGCCTTTGTTGATATCTGGGCAGGCTACCCATGAAATATTTGGAAAGCTGGGTGGGTGGTATTCTGCTCATTTCTGGAGAAAATCTTTTCCCACAGAGGCTTACCACGTTAGATATTTACACATTTAATGTCTCCTAAAATGACCTAAGTTGGTAGATGGTATTTATGCAGGAATACTGTCAGTACTTTGGAATAAGTCCACAGTCTTTCTGCAATGCCCAAATGCAATGAGTTCTCTAAAATGCATTTTTTTTTTTTTTTTTTTTTTTTTTAGTAACTAGTTTGGCAAATCTGTCCTAAACTATCCTGAGGCTACTTATGGTTTTTGTGTGTATACCCTTTTTGTGTGTATACCCTTTTACTGTTTATATATATTTGCTGTAGGAATGCTAATGTGTTTGATTATGTTTTTTTTTTTTTCAAGGTATATGTGAAGTATTTCTTTTCTAAATGTGTGAGAAATTATGAATTCCAAATACTTGGCCTCAAGGGGCTTATTCTTTGAATAGAGCATTAGGATTTGGGGTACATTTCAATGGTAAGAGTGAGTGCTTAGCATGCTTGAAGCTCTGGTTTAATTCCCAGCACCAAAGGAAAAAAAAAAGAAATAAACAAACAAACAAAAAAAAAAAACCCAACCCAAACACTGGGACTTATAGTTTGAAGCTAGATGGAACTTTTGGCAAATATTCTTCTCTTTCTGGCTTAGTAAAATGGATAGGGATAATGCACAATTGATAAATGTAATCTTTATGCCTAATTACTCTTTAGGAGGCTAACTGACAAATAATTCTTAACTGAAATGTGATTTTATTTTTTAAACCCTGGTTCTGAATATCTTTGAATTTTCAGTACAAGGATATCTTTTTCAGCACTTTTGTCAGTCACGTAGAGAAACTTCAGTGACACATGGCATAAGATAGAAGAAGTTTTATCTCTTTCTGCTTAAGTTCTATTGGGATCAGAGTTATAGGCTATGATATTTTGAAATGATGTATGGCTTTTTAAAAATGCGATACTAAGGGGCTGGGGTTGTGGCTCAACGGTAGAGTGCTCACCTAGCACTGTGAGCCCCTGGGTTCAATCCTCAGCACCACATAAAACAATAAATAAATAAACAAAATTACCTGAAAGTTAAGTGGAACATAGCAGCAACATTTTTCACACTACTACGGTTTGTTTGTTTTGGTGTGGTTATGTCAGCCAGACCATTATGAGTGGGTACTTTTATTTTCAGTTTGTGATACTCATCACCAAATGGACTTGGTTCAGAATTAGTGATAATACAAGAATTCTTTCTTTACTTATTCAGCAAAGGTATCTTATTTGTAAGTTGCTCCATTTAAATGTCCTAAACAGAGGGAAGCTGGCTCTGGGGCAGGGAGGAGAAATACTTGTGGAGTCCTTTCTTGGTCTGAACTTTGTATTTCCAGCATCGTGGTTCATTTTATTTCCAGTACTTATACAAACCCACAGAGTAAATGCTTCTGTGCTAATGTCTGGATCTATGGTATTACAGAGGAATGCAGGCAGTAGTTCAGATGGAACCGAAGATTCCGATTTTTCTACAGATCTCGAGCACACAGACAGTTCAGAGAGTGATGGCACATCCCGCCGATCTGCCCGAGTCACCCGCTCCTCAGCCAGGCTAAGCCAGAGTTCTCAAGGTAAAAATCTTTGTTCTTCCTGACCACTTTTCACAGTGGACTCACTGGTTATCATATTATTGTGCTAGTTAATGTGGAAACTAGACTCATGGCTTATAGATGACAGAATCTGGTAAAATGTAAGACAAATACAGAAGTATTAGGCCTTTAAAAATGCTTCTGTTGGGGGCTGGGGATGTGGCTCAAGCGGTAGCGCGCTCACCTGGCATGCGTGCGGCCCGGGTTCGATCCTCAGCACCACATACAAAGATGTTGTGTCCGCCGAAAAACTAAAAAATAAATATTAAAATTCTCTTAAAAAAATTAAAAAAATAAAAAATAAAAATGCTTCTGTTGGGACTGGGGTTGTGGCTCAGCGGTAGAGTGCTTGCCTAGCATGTGCAAGGCCCTGGGTTCGATCCTCAGCACCACCTAAAAATAAATAAAATAAAGGTATTGTGTCCAACTACAACTAAAAAATGCTTCTGTTGGGCTTAGTACCCAAAGCAGGTATCACGGATGTAATATGTTTGCTTTGAGTCTTTTTTTTTTTTTTTAAAAGACTATGGCATTAGCATCAATTAAGTGGGAATGTTGTCTCTTCACTCTGTTAGAAGAGCTTAGGGGCTTAAAAGAGTCTCTTGAAGTTGTTATTGTATGAGGTCCAGTGCTTCTAAAAGCATGTTTAATTCTGGAATGTAGTTAGATACACATTTGATGGATATAACTAGTTGTACCCAAATATTGTTTAAATACTCAGAATATTGCTTTGGTAGTAAAAAAAAACAAGAATCTCAAAGTTGGAAGATAGTTTGAAGATTCTCTAGTGTATTTACCCATCTGGGCTTAGGTTTGGAGGATATGCCTGACCCCTCATGATTCTGCTCAGAGATTGCCTAAAAATGAAAGCAAGTTATAGTTAATACAGAAAGCTGCTGATCAATCTGCCTTGAGTACTTGACTAGTGTTGATTTGATTGCTGCTACATGAGCATGTGACAAAATGAGAAAAAAAACATGTTTTTTAAGTAAAAAGGTAGGAATATTCTCTCAAGAACTGTTCCCACTATTGTTAATTTAAGGTTTCAACTGAAATATGATTATTTTCTCTTGATTTCTCCACTTTTTTCCCCCCCTGAGGTACTGGGAATTGAATCTAGGATGCCCTCCCATTCAACTATATACCAGTCCTTTTATTTTTTTGAGGCAGGGTCTTGCTAAGTTGCCCTAGACTGGCCTTGAATTTTAAATTCTCCTGCCTCAGCTGAGATTATAGGTGTGCTTTACTGGCCCTGAAATTCCTCAATCTTTTTTTTTTTTTTTTTTTTGGTGGTGCTGGGGGTTGAACCCAGGGCCTTGTGCTTGTAAGGCAAGCTTTTTTTTTTTTTTTTTTTTTAACAACAGCGGGGCTTTTGATAAATGGTTCTTATAATTTAGGCACTCTGTTATATACTGGGCTATATCCCAGTATACTGGGATACTGTAATAGAAGAATCACAGTTCCTGCCCTCAAGGGGCTTAGTTTATTGTGAGATATAGATAGCTAAAATATAATGGTAATAATATAATGTGGACAGGGCTGTGAGAAAGGTGTGTTTTTTTTGTTTTTTTTTTTTAAATTATTTTTAGTTGTAAATGGACAGAATGCTTGTATTTGTTTAGGCTCTGGGTTCAATCCCCAGCACCAAAAGATGGCACAACTCCTGGGAGCATCATTCACATTGTACTATATGTGAGCCCATTCTCTTTAAAGTGAAATGTAGACTACCTTGTGAGCAGAGGAGTCACATCCTCAGTGCATTTTTGTGTTGTATTTAGAGACAGGGTCTCTCTGAGTTGCTCAGGACCTCTCTTAAGTTGCTGAGACTAACTTTGAATTCGTGATCCTCCTGCCTCAGCCTTCTGAAACACTGGGATTACAGGTTCGTGCCACTGTGCCCAGTTGTCCTTGAGGAATCTTTACAATTTATACATTATTCTAGGATTTATTTTGTTGTTTAGAATATGATTTAATTTCAGCTTTGAATTTCTTTTATTTCCCATAAGTATCATCAGGTTAGAGATGTAAAAGGGCTGCTGAGTGCTTCAGAATAGGTTTTGCCATCCAAAAGAACTTAAGAAGCTATTTTTCTTTGTGTCTTGTCTTTCGGGTCTAATATGATTTTGCATAAGAGTCTGAGAGTAACTGGGTGTGGTGGGGCACATGCCTGTGATTCCATTGACTCAAGAGGCTGAGGCAGGAGGACCACAAGTTCAAGGTCAGCCTCAGCAACTTGGTGAGGCCCTGTCTCAAAATAAAAAAAATTAAAAGCATTGTGAACTGTGGGTAGCTCAGTGGGTTTAGTCCCCTGTACAAAAAAAAAAAAAAAGTATGGGTAATTAGAAATTAGAAAGAAAAACAAGCCCCACCTATTGAAGAGAAAATATACTTGGTAATAGAATGGTACTATAACAAACAGTAGTATAGGATACTATAATATATAATAATATTATAATTAGTAGTAGAATATCTGTTTTATGGTAGGTTAGAGTATGGAAGGAAAGAGGATGAGACCAATATATGTAGAGCACTTTCTTCATACCAGGCACTACATTAAGTGCTCTCTATGCATTTTTTCACTTACTCCTTACCACAAGCTATGAGGAATGTGTTACCAGTATTTTCTTTTTTTATAGGTCAATAAACAGGTTTGGAGGGATTAGCTTGACCAAAATGCCATAGCTAGTTGCCATAGTAGAGTGGAATTGAATCAAGTTCAGTCTTGTTTCCAGAACCTAAGCAATTAATATTATACTATGTTGTATATATATATCTGAGCTAAACTGTTTTGCTAATGTTTTTTAGTAAAATGGGTATTTTTAAAGTTTTGTTGAATTTTGTAAAATAGGAAGAAAAGGAAACTACATTTTAATAAATTATATGTTCCCTTCTTTTTTATTTTATGGTCTTTTAAAATTGGGATCAGATTCTAGCCCTGTTCGAAATTTGCAGTCTTTTGGCACTGAGGAGCCGGCCTATTCTACCAGGAGAGTGACCCGTAGTCAGCAGCAACCCACCCCAGTGACTCCAAAAAAGTATCCGCTTCGGCAGACTCGTTCATCTGGCTCAGAAACTGAGCAAGTGGTTGATTTTTCAGATAGAGGTGAGTAGGTATGATGTCACTTGTACATATTACAGAGAATCTGGGCAGTTGGCTTTTAAGGAGGGCTTGGGCATTGTAGATAGATACCTAATACTGAAAAAAATTCAGCCAAATGAACTCTGCTTACTTGATTCCTTTCTTTTATCTTGCTGAGAACAGTTTGGTACCTCAAATCTCCTTGGTCCAGAGTAGCTGGAGTACATATTAGAACCTGTAATAGGAACAAGGGAGTAGGGCCTTCTCAACCATAGATGAAGATGGCCTGACAGATTTTCCTGTAATTATGCTTGCCTGCCAGTCTGTTTATCTCTGAATTTCTGAGTAGTATTGACCTTCATAGGACTTTTGAGGTTATGATTCACCAGCCCAAAGGCCTTAGAACAAGAGGCCTGAGAGTAGAGCTTGGAAGATGGTGAGCTTCTGGTAGCTTACCAACATGGTTGGCTGGTTTGCTTGCACTGTTTTTAAATTTTTAAAAATCTGTTGCCAGTATTTTGAAATATAAAGATTTCATATAATAACCTAGATTACTAGTTCATTAAGAAAATAGGAAGATCTGGGAACACTGAGTAGCCATTTACCCATAGTAATAATTGGCTGGAACTGAATGGTAGCTTTCTCCTTTTGATGGACAGTGATCTCTCTGTGTGATCTTGCCTTTCCCCTGTAAGCATTTGATTTACAATCCTTGATTTTGAGTCTGGAATTTGAAGATTAGATTGCTAGACTGTCTGTAAGCTAACTCAAGAGTTTTAAGTCTTGTCATATTCATACCGCATTATTCAGTATCATCCAGAAAGAGAACCATTTTCATTTTGTGTTTCTTCTAGAAAGAAAGTGTGATGGTTATTTTTAAAAAAATTATTTCCGTGGAGTTTTGATTACCCATGACTGTCAACTTAGGAGAAACATAAGAGAAGTGAAATGTATTAGGTAAAGCCCAAGTTTAATTTTAATCAGAATTTAAAGTTGCACAAAAGGAATTTTGTCAGTATCTTATAGCAAATACATAACTAAGAGTTACTGGTAAAGTCATAGAGACTTTATGAGAAGCCCATAAATTCTTCTGAATAGTAAACTTCTAAATGAATGAATCCCATTCTTAAGTTCTACCAATTACTTTTGCTTTAGAAACTAAAAATGCAGCTGATCATGATGAGTCACCACCTCGAACTCCAACTGGAAATGCACCTTCTTCTGAGTCTGACATAGACATCTCCAGCCCCAACGTGTCTCATGATGAGAGCATTGCCAAGGACATGTCCCTGAAGGACTCTGGCAGCGATCTCTCTCATCGCCCCAAGCGCCGTCGCTTCCATGAAAGCTATAATTTCAATATGAAGTGTCCTACACCAGGCTGTAACTCTCTAGGTTGGTGTGCCCTGGCTTCACTACTTCTTCATTCTTTGGTTTTGTCTTTCTGAGGAATTAGGATCAGCCAGAAATATTTTGTGTTCTGTTGTGATCTAGCTTCTTAGACTTTTCAGTGGTTAGATGTTGAGAGTAACAGTGTGTTGCTCACTTGAGTGAAAGCATTTCTGCTTCTTAGCCTGCTGTCCATAACAGCAGATCTAATGCAAGGAAATTAACTATGATGAACCACTTACTTTATCAAGAACTTTTCCTAGTGAAAAATTCCCTTCTTTTCGCATCAAAAATAAAACAGAGCTGGGTGTGGTGGTATACGCCTATAATCCCAGCGACTCCAGAGGCTGAGGCAGGATGATCACAAGTTCAAAGCTAGCCTTAGCAAAAGTGAGGTGCTAAGCAACTTAGGGAGACCCTGTCTCTAAATAAAATACAAAATAGGGTGGGATGTGGCTCAGTGGTCGAGTGCCCCTGAGTTTAATCCCTGGTACCAAAACAATAAATAAACAAAAAATGATGACCAGCTATCTCCAATTTTCTTATTATATAGCAGATAGTTCACATTGAGGAGGACTGATAGAGCATAAGCTAGTGGAGAATATTGGTTGCATGGCTATGGTTGTTAAGGAAATGAGAAAAACAGATTTCTTACGAATAGGCTGTGAAACTAATAAATACATGTGAGACCCTGGCCTTTTGTGACTTCAGTAGTTTTAAATCTTGTGGCTTGTGTACTTAATAAATATAAACATGATAAAGTATTTCTTTTCACATAAATATCTCATTTTTTCCTAAGACTTAATTCTTATTCAATAACTAGGGATTCTTAGATTCTTAAATGATTTGAAGCCCATTTGTGCTGCTCAGGTGAGCTGAGATACAAATATCATGGGTTAAGCTTTTGTGTAAAGTTGGAACACATCACTTGGGAGATAAGGTGCCTTTCACAACAAATTTTTTGAGACTTCCCAGTGCATATAATAGTTATGTCATAGAATCTATGTATAGCTACCTAGTACAGTAGCATTAAGGTTTAAAAAAATACATACCTTAGTTAAAAAGAGTGCTTGCCTAGTATGTACAAGGCTCTGGGTTTAGGTCCCAGATACGGAAAAAAAAAAAAAATTTTTTTTTTTTTTTTTTTTTTTTTTTAAAAAGAATACTGTATTGTTAAAAGAAAGCTAATGTTCCTATGCATTGTTGAAAAAAAAAAAATGATGCCAGTAGTCTTATTTGATGCAGAGTTGCCACAAGCCAGTATCTGCCAAGCACAATAAAATGAAATAATGCCTGTATCTGAAAGCACGCTTGTTTAGCAGTGATGATACATTTTTATATATGGTGTTTGACCACTGAAGGTAGTCTTTTGGGTGTCCAGGAAATAGTCATAAGTTGCTTAATGTCAGGGATGCATTCTGAGAGAGTATATTTATACAAATGTAGATGGTATAGTTTACTATACTTCCAGTCTATATAGGGTGTGTGTGTTTAAAAAACAGCCAGTTGCTCCTAGGGCACTGATGAACAAAACGAGATTAAATCAAACATAAGTGAAAATGGTGCTGTGGAGAGATGTGATAAACTCAAGATGTGTGAGGCTGTTGCCCATAACATATGGCACACTGTTTTACAGAAAACTTTTTTTCCCTTCAGTATTGGGGATTGAACCCAGGGGCACTAGACCACTGAGCTGTATTCCCAACCCTTTTTATTTTTAATTTGAGACAGAGTCTTGCTGAGTTGCTAAGGGTGGCCTTGAAGGTTTGAACTTGTTATTCTTCCGTCTCAGTCTCTTGAGTAGCTGGTGGTGTTGGCATGCACCACCACATGGAGCTTCAATAAACATTTTTAAGTAAATAGAAGGACTACATTCTTAACATGAAAGCCATATTATAGTAAATTCACAAACCAGTAACAGTTGTTTATTTTATCATTTTCAAGTATTATGTACTCTACATAATTTTATGGGCAATGCTTTTTCTATGACTGGCAATGCAGTAGGTTTATTTGCATCAGCATTATCAGAAACACATGAGTAATGGGTCTTACTACCATGTGACGATAGCTGTGATGTCACTAGGTGATAGGAATTTTTTGGCTCTATTATAATATTATGGGATTACTATGATATATATGGTCCATTGTTGACTGAAAAATTGTTTTGCAGTGTATGACCTAAGTGTCTGGCTCTCCACAATTACATTTTTAATAATACAGTTCCAAGGATCTGGTAGTTTAAATGTCATAGAATACCACTCCCACCATTTTTGAACTATTTTTGCCCTTTGAATGTACTCTCTAGGGCTGGGGCTTGTGGCTCAGTGGTAGTGCACTTGCCTGGCATGTGTGAGGCACTGGGTTCGATTCTCAGCACCACATATAAATAAATAAAATGAAGGTCTATCAATAACTAAAAAAAATTTTTTTAAAAATATACTCTATAACAGTTGTATAGTTTTTAGAATTGTTGCATCTCTTACTGAAAATTAAATAATTTCTTTTTTCCATGAAAGACAGGTGGAGATTTTTGTAGAAATTCAGCTTAGGTAACTTATCTTTTTACTTCATTAGCAATGTTTCAGTTCTTTCACTCTCTGGTGTTTTATAAGCCTCTTATTAAAGAGATGTATAACAAGGAAATAATGTTCAGTTTCTCTGTGTGTTTTCAAAAAAACACATGAAAAATAGAAGAATAAGAGTCACTCTTTTAGATAAAACAAACTTTCCGTGTTACTATTCCCAATGTTTAAGCTCCTAAAGAAGGCATTGTACTGCCAATTTCAAGATTTAATTATAGAAGCTTAAATCTTCAAACAAAACCAGTCATTCCTCCAAGCAGTGGTATACTTAATCCTAATTCAAAATTATCAAAATGTTTATTTATATGTTAGAAAAGGGCATTTTCTTTGTTTTTCAGTTTCTTTTGATTATTGAAGGGAGTTAAATTCAGATTGGATAGCATTGCATTATAGAAAGAATAGTAATACACTTATTCATTTATATGACTTTATTAATTTAACGTGAGTTAAATTCCACCAAAGGAAAGTGTTCTTGTTTCTAATTTTGTGTCTTATTATAAATGTTTGACTTTATGACATTTTGGGATTTAATAATATTTGTATCAGAACAAAAGGAGCTGTAGTTTATATTAAACATAACAAGTATGTTCAAAGATTGACAGATGCATTCTGTAGGAAAAAGTTTATGGTGGGTGTAAGCCATAACCCCAACATCACTTACCTTTGGTGGATTCCATCTGAGTGACATATATTTGATAAAAATATATGTTTTATATTTACCAAGAAAACAGGTTTGTTGTGGAGAATAGTCTCACTTTCTAAGCTTAAATCTTCTTTCTGGAGATAAAGTTTTCCATCCTTTAACAGGGCACCTTACAGGAAAACACGAGAGACATTTCTCCATCTCAGGATGCCCGCTCTATCATAACCTCTCAGCCGATGAATGCAAGGTAATTGTATTCTCATTTATTCAGCATAAACTTATTGAGTGCTTGCTGTTTGTGTGGCACTTTGCTACACTGGGGATATGTCTGTGAACATGATGGACAAGGTCCTGTTCTTTCTAGTGGAAGAAACAGTAAAAACAATTCTTTAAAAAAAAAAAAAAAAAAGTATTTATGCCAGGTATGGTTGGGCAAGCCTTTAATCCCAGCTAC
Source organism: Marmota monax (assembly GCF_021218885.2). Lineage (NCBI taxonomy): Eukaryota > Metazoa > Chordata > Mammalia > Rodentia > Sciuridae > Marmota > Marmota monax. Next base: position 7,582,553 of record NW_026694542.1, on the reverse strand, counting down.
TTGGGAGGTTGAGGCAGGAGGATTCCAAGTTTGAGGCCAGCCTCAGCAACTTAGCTTTAAAAACAAACAAACAAAAAAAAAACATGGGGATATAGCCCAGGTTAAAGTTCCCCTGTGTTCTATCCCCAGTACCACAAAATAAAATAAAGTACCACTTAAACAGACAAAAGAATTTCAATATGTAATGAGTGCTTTGGAAGTAATTAGCAAGAAATTACCTGTAGGATAGTATTAGAATGCCTTGATATTTTTCATTGTGAACTCACTTCAAAAACTGTTAGGGACATATCTCTTCTATGGCATAATTTGCAAAAATTTGTGATCTCTGTTTATGCATGAGAGTCTCTTATGAATCTATGACATTGTCTTGCTTTTAAAGTTTTTTTTTTTTTTCATAATTCTTGTCCTTTCTTCATTTCTGCAGAATACTTTCCTTTTTGTTACTCTCAAATCACACCTACTTTTGGCTAATTCATCTTTTAAATTTTTGAAAAAATATAGCTTCTAAATGACCTTTGGGATTTTGAGAAAATATTTGAGAGTAGAACCTAAGGTCCTATTCTGTATGTTCCTGCATAGGTTGCTGCTCCCATGGATAGAATTAATAAAAGAGAAGCAAGTTAAATAGATCATTCAAATATCATTGGACAAGTTTTTTAAACTAAATACTCAGTTAAATCGAAGTATTAGTTTTTGTTTGTTTGTTTTGTTATTTGCTGTCAAGATCTGAATCAGGTTTATGCTTGCCTGAACAGGTTTCTTTTTTAGAAAAATTAGGTTTCCTAACCAACATTAGTTCTCCTTGATTCAGGAATTTGTTTTCTTATTTACCAGTAGGCCACACAGGCAAAAGTTTCTTTGTGTGTTTTGTCTTTCAGCAAAGTAGTATACTTCCAATGCTTGTATGGATTTTTAAGGTCAAGAACCCTGCTCTTATTTTATTTTTCTTTGTTCCAATTTTTTTTTTTTTTTTTTTTGGTAGATGGACACAATACGTTGATCCTATTTATTTAGTTTTATGTGGTGCTGAGGATCAAACTGAATTGCCTCACACTTGCTAGGCAAGCACTTTACCACTGAGCCACAACCCCAGCCCTCGTTCCAAATCTTTTTGTAAGCAAGGCTGCTTCTTCTCTTGCATAGGTTCTTCCTGCTGTCGTCCCATTCTCTTGGGCTGACACATCTTTGGCTGAATAGCTCTTCCAACTTCTAATCGGAAGATGACAAGTCATTGGGTACTTCTTGCTCTGAAAACATCTGATCTTGGTTTTATGTGAATTGTCTACTGCTTGCCTTTAAATATAATGATCTAATAATGTGGTTGGTTTTACATCAAAATCTTTTTAAGGCATAACTTTAAAAAATGTTGGTTCATAGCAGTATCTGCATGTTACCTTAAGCAACCTCTTTTAGGAAAAGAAAAAATTCATTCTGGGGAATAAAATTCTGAAAAAAAGAAAAACATTTATGTTCTGATTTTTTCATCTTTGTCTCTTGTCCTTTATAAGGAGAAGGAGGCTTAGCATACGTAATCCATCTTTACTTCTGGACCATGTTGCTTGGAAGATCAGGAGAATTTCTGAAAAAAATCTTTATTCCTCTTGGAATACCAAGTGGAGAGTTTAAACTGGTACTTCATGAACATTTTCAAGAAATGATAGACTCTTTTATGTTGTTTTTGTGTGGGGTTTTGTTTTGTTTTGTTCAGAACTGGTGATCAAACTCAGGACCTTGTGAATGCTAGGCAAACACTCCACTACAGGTCTACACACCAGCCCAGCACAAGCTCTAGAGTTTAAAAATTGCCTGCATATACATCATGACTCAGGAGTTTCTCAGTAAACCTTTGTAGTCAGCAATATTACCATTTTGATTCAGTCATGTTTCTGTGGCTGCATGTGGTAAACACTGTTACAGATATTATAGGATTCAGTGAATAAGATAATTGCGTTCAGGGAGGATACACTGTCATGGGAGGAGGCAATACAAACCTAAAAATTGATAAGTAAATAAGAATTTCATGTAGAGATAAGTACTATGAGGAACAAGGACTAAAGAGAGTGACTACTTGGGGGGTAAGGATAATGTACTGCTTTTGCAAGGTGGGGGCATCAAGGAATACATTCCTGAGAAGTTGGCATTTGATCTTGGACATGAATGATGGCACAGAGACAATTGTGTGAAGCTTTAGGAGAAGAAATAGTAATAGAAATAGCTAAGTAGAAGGAATAGCAAGCACAAAGACCAGGATGTGGGGATAAATCGTTGGTTTTGAGGAATTGAAAATAAGCAGTGTGGCTGGACCATCAAGGGAAATGAGAAAGCAGGATTCACACCTTGAAGGCCTTGTGGGTCTTGGCACAAGGAGTTATGTTTTTATTCTGATGGCAACAGGAAGCATTTGAAGGGTCTGAACAGACATTTGATATAATTTCATGGACGTTTTGTTTAAATAAATGACAACTTGGTAACGTGGAGAATGGACTGTTAGGGAAGAGTTCACATGGGGTAGAGCAATTGAAAGACTGCTTAGAATTCCTGGCATTAATGATACTAGATGCCTATCCTAGTGTGGCATCAGTGGAGAGTCTTAATAGGTTGGATTCAGGTTGTATTTTGGAGGGAAGCAAGCTACTAGATTTACTGATGGATTCAATGTGAGTTGTGAGAAAGAAGAATTAAGGACATCTGACTTTTGGTCTGATCAGTTGTTGAGATGGTGTTGCCATTTATTGGGAACATTTGGGATGGAGTGGATTGTGAGGAATGCTAGTTTTTCTCTTTTGACCTTGCTAAGTTTTAATGGTGAAATTGAGATAGGCAGTTGGAAATGAGGTCTCAGTTCTCAAGTGATGAAACTGAAACTATTGAGAGCTGATATAATTTGTTTGAGATCACATAACTACAGATTTCAGTTTTCCTGTGGACTTGAACCCGACTTTCTTTGTCCTTCCTCAGTCTCTTGCACTTCTCACAGTTTCTTATTCATGGCACAGTGGAAAGAGTCCAGGCTCTTGAGTCATCAGACTTAATTAAAATCTTAGTTTTATCATCATTTAGCTGCAATCATTTCACTTCTCTGGTTCTCAGTTAATGGCTGAGAAAGCAAAATATGAAGCTTGCCTTATCTCTTTCTTACGGAGATTGTGATAATAAGTTGTACTTTACTTTCAAAGTACAACATAAATTCAAGGGATTATTATTGTATTTTTATACTTTAAGTGAACGTAGTCTTAGAATCAGGTGGATTTATTGACGTTGTTGATGGTTGCAGGTGAGAGCACAGAGCCGGGATAAGCAGATAGAAGAAAGGATGCTGTCCCACAGGCAAGATGACAACAACAGGCATGCAACCAGGCACCAGGTACGGGCCTTGTGAAAGCTCTGGCCGTTCATAGCTTGAGATCCATGCCTTGGATCTTCTTTGCCCCATAACTGTCTTTATAGTCATATCCATGCCTCGTTTCCCATGGTATGTCTAAATAACTGCTCTTTTAGGTATTAAACTGAGAATCGTGTTTTTTTTTCAAATAGTAAATTTTCATCAAGCAAAACTTTTATTTCATGTGGAGTAATCAAGTTCTTTATAATAATAGTAGTTAATATTAACAGGTATTCTGATTATTTGAAAAGATTATACTTGGTATTTCAGTTCCTCATTTAGCATTCCTTTTTTTTTTTTTTATATATCTCATTATAGTTTCTCTTCAGATCCCCTCCACTTTGCTAGAACATTTGCAAGATCATCATCCACTTTTCCTTAGCATTTGACACTTGTTAACCAAGTCATTTTCCTCTTCCTATGATTTCCAGGAAGCATCCTGGCTTTGTCCTAGTCCTCCTGCCTCTGTGAACATTGAAGCCACATTGATTGCCCTAAATTCCTTGTTCTTCCTAAATGTCTTTGATCTTTACTCTTGCTGGTTTCCTGCTTGAAACTCTACGTGTACCAAGAAGAGGAGTTGATATTTTCTTTCAAGGCTTTGTGTAGCTCTTAGCTGTTGTAGGAATTCTTTTCAAATCCTTTCTGACCAGTAGTGAATCTCTTTCTTATGTATTTCCATGTTATGTTCTCAAAATGTCAGCCTTTGTCTCACATTATACATAGGTCATTATCCAGGTTTGTTTTTGTAGTTACATTGTAGGTGGATAGCAAAGGAGGCATGGTGTGGTGAGGAAGAAATTTGGCTTTGCCAAACAGATCTGAATCTGAATACTGTGATTGTTTAATTGTGTTGTCTTAGGAAGTTCAGCCAATCTCTTTTAATAAAAGGAGTAAACAATGCCCACCTGTCAGGGTAGAGCTAAATTATGTATATAAAGTACCTATCCCCAGTGCTTGGCAGGTGAAGGCACTCGTAAATGGTAGCCACATTCTTTGTCATCATCTGTCTTAGATTCTAGTTTTACTCAGTTTTTGTTTTTATTTATTTTTATATTACTTTCGATCAGATCAGTAAGCATTACTTCAAAAATTGTAAGCAGCCTTGGGATATAGATCAGTGGTACATGTTTAGCATGTGCAAGGCCCTGGGTATCAATTGGTAGTATCAAAACGAAAACAAAAACAAAACAGTAAGTATTCAATAAATACTGAGTTGAAATGATCTTTATCTTATTTCTGTTGCTTTGATGGAGACTTCCATTTTTAATTTGTATTAAAATAAATTTGCATCCCTGAACTCATATTTAACTGGCAGTTAAGGTAGTGGTTTGGGTAATGGAAAAAAACCTAATTTGGAATTACAAAATTGTCATATTATTTAGTGTGGTTATAATTGTTTCTAGCAGTATTTTTCTTTAATTTTTTTAAAATTACGATGCTTTGAAGCTTTACTTCATGATGAATTTTCTAGCTAGCTTCTCAGTTTTCTCCTTCTTCCTTTTAGGCACCATCAGAAAGGCAGCTGCGATACAAAGAAAAGGTGGCCGAACTCAGGAAGAAAAGAAATTCTGGACTGAGCAAAGAACAGAAAGAGAAATACATGGTAAGGAAGAGTTCAGTACTTAATTAGCATGAACTCCTGCTGTGGCATTTGATTTCCTTTTGCTTTCTAAGCTTTGTCAGGTTTGCTCTTTGATATTCTGTGCAATTTAATATCCAGTGAAGGCTGAGTGAATGCCAAGTGACTCCTCTCTGGCACTCAAAACTTACTATAGGCCCCCAAACATCTGGAGTGTTGTTGGATGGTGGGTTGTTAGGTGAAGTTGTAGCTGAACACCTGATGTACCAGATTGTTGGGTTTGTAGCCTAGGGAAAGCTTTAATAGTAAGCTGTAGGGTACCAGATTGCATGCCTGCCTCTGTCCTGTTCACTCCCCTTGTGAGTGCATGCAGGAGCTTGGATCCCAGGGCCTCAGCATTTTGCTACTGAGCTACATCCCCAGCTTCCAGAAGAAATTTTTAAAGGGGTAAAGGTACAGGTGAATGGTTTCTTCAGATGCTAATTTATGTGGAAAAGGAGGAATGTTCTTCCTGGGATGAGACATCACTTAATTTAACTACCATTGTCTCTTCTCCTCTGGGGGGAGAGGTGGAGTCTAGAGCCCAGAGGGAAGGACTAAATCAGAGATTTAAAAGACACATTTCCATTGTCTGATTTCTCTCCAGAGAAACGTACTTGTAGCAAGAGCTATGGTAAGATACGAAAGTTGTCTAGAACCAAATTGTGTGCTTTTAATTCTGTGTGATTTTTCTTTTAATCTTTCTTAATTTTAATGAGACTTTTTAAAGAGGCTAGCCTGTTTTTTTTCCTTGCAGTTTTGGGCTGAAGTTTTAAAGTGGGAGCTGACATTGTCGGTGGACAATGGCAATGGTGGCTACAGCAATTCAAGGCAAAGAATTTATAAAGGACTGCTTATTAACCTGGCCACCCTCTTTTCTTGCAGATTTTCTTTTAGACTAATGTGTTAAAACATAAAACACTAAGGCTTGGAGAACCTTTTTGTTTGTTTTAAATCAGGGAAAATCTTTTAGGTCTCAGGACTCCTAGGATTTGTAGTGCCTCTGTGTTTGCTGCTCTTCATATTTTGCACTGTGCTACGTGTTTTCTCATGAAGAAATGGAGGCAGAGTTCTGATCTTGGGGTTGCTCATATATAGATAAACAGCACTCCATCCTGGAGCTGTAGAAGCATCTCCAGATTCTTTAGAATGGGTAGTGAGTGTGCTTTAGTATTAACCTACTAGGGAGTCTGTGCTTAGTCCCTAGCACCTAGTATGTAGGTGCTGAGTAGACAGTTTATGGCTGTGGTCGATGTCCATTGGAATGAAGTGAACTAACTTCTTAGCAGCAGAGAGTATTCCATTCTGTTTCTTTTCTTAGGAACACAGACAGACCTATGGGAACACTCGGGAACCTCTCTTGGAAAACCTGACAAGCGAGTATGACTTAGATCTTTTCCGAAGAGCACAAGCCCGGGCTTCAGAGGATTTGGTGAGAGTTAAAACCTCCAAGCTGAGGACCCTTGTGAAAGGCATTCAGAACTGCCAGGAAAAATGATTAGCCTCAGTCTGATGGCCATGATACTGCTTTGCTGCTCAAGTCTCTTCCCCTCCCCTAGCTGTCCTTCTTTTGTGACTGCCCTTCCCATTCTTATTTAAAACAAACCACCCAGTAGTGCACTCACCACTTGCCCAGCATGTGCCCCTTGCCTAGCATGTGCGAGGCCCTGGGTTCAATCCTCAGTACCACATAGAAATAAATAAATAAATAAATAGAGGTATTAAAAATAAATAAATAAACTACTTCTCCTCCTCTCTTCCCTATTCCTTATATTATTTCCCTACTTTCCACCCCCCACCCCACCAAGTTCTAGTTTGACTTGAGGTGGTGAGGCACTTTGAGTAGGTGTTCCTTTGTCTCAATTGGGTAATTTGCAATTCTGAGAACCTAGGGACAGTGTGCATACTAGCCCATGCCCATCTCTAGCTCTAGCTGGGACCTGGTTTCTTCACTGCACTTGAATAGTTATTCTGAAAGCAAGGAAATAAAAGTGAAGGGGAAATTAAGGGGGAGGGCTACTGTCAGATTATTTATTTATTTTTAAAATATTTTTATTAGTTGTTGATGGACCTTTATTTACTCAAACCCAATGCCTCACACATGCTAGGCAACCGCTCTACCACTGAGCCACAACCCCAGCCCTTTTTATTTATTTTTTTTTTTGAGACAGAAGTCTTATTATGTTGCTCAGGCTGGTCTTAAACTCTGGGTTCAAGTGATCCTCCTCACCTCAGCTTTCCCAGTGCTGGAACTACAGGTGCATGCCCTTCACCCACCACTTTTATCAGATGTTTTAGAATTAAGCTTTGACACAGCCGAGTTTTATATATAAGATGGTTTCCTTTTGATTTATATTTACAATTAGTTTATAGTTAGGTTTGATGCCTGTGGCAGAATTTTAAACAAATATAGATCAAAAAATTCTGGGAATTGATTTAACAGATAAGTGTGTTCAGGAAAAGCTTGTAAAAGGAATCTCATCTCCACTCTTCACTCTTTTTTTATTATATCAAAATTAGAGGGGGCTTGGGTTGTGGCTCAGTGGTAGATCGCTCACCTCACATGTGTGAGATCCAGGTTCGATCCTCAGCACCACATAAAAATAAATAAACAAAGATATTTAAAAAAATTAGATTGATTGAAAACTTAAAGGAGGTTTAAAGACTCCTCTGTGCTGGGATAGGCTGCCATCACTGTGGCTGCTTTTCTTTCCTGTTCTGGAAAAGCATTACCTAGTCCTACCTTTCACAGCTTTCCATCTGGTTATTGTAGTTGTGAGGTAGACAGAATGCCTTTATTTTATTTGTTTATTTTTATGTGGTGCTGGGGATCGAACCCAGTGCCTCACATGTGCTAGGCAAGCGTTCTACCACTGAGCTACAGCCCCAGCCCAACAGACTACTTCTGTAGTCAGTTCACGGCACTGAAGGAAGCTAGGGATCCAGAACTATTTTCTACTTGCTTAGACTGCAGAATTAAATTGTTGTCCACATACTTTTTAAGGCTGTGCACATTGGCATACACCTGTAATCCCGGGACTCAGGAAGCCGAGGCAGGAGGATTACAAGTTCCAGGCTAGCCTGAGCATTTAGACCTGTCTCAAAATAAAAGATATGAAGTACTAGAGAGATAGGTCAGTGGTAAAGCACCCCTGGATTCAATCCCTAGTGCTCCCCCCAAGAAAAAAAATTTTTTAAGGACTATTATTTTTAAAATTGAATATTGTGAATATATATCACTGAGATTTATATGGTTTTGTGAAAAAACAACTTTTGCATAGTAAAGGAGATAGTCTAAATAATTTCACTTGTTTAGTTTCTTATTTATTTAGGTTTAGAATACTTTGGAAGAATAGGGAGTTTGAATCTGTGGTAGATTATAATTCTGTTTTTTGGTTTTTTTTTTGAAAGAGAGAATTTTTTAATACTTATTTTTTAGTTTTCAGTGGACACAACATCTTTATTTTTATGTGGTGCTGAGGATCGAACCCAGTGCTTCGCGCATGACAGGCAAGCGCACTACCGCTTGAGCCACATCCCCAGCCCTCTGTTTGGTTTTGACTGATAAAAATGTATCCAAGGACTCATTTTTTTTTTTTTTTTTAATTTTTATGTGGTGCTGAGGATTGAACCCAATGCCCCATGCATGCTAGGCGAGCGCTCTACCCCTGACCCACAGTCCCATCCTCTCCAAGGACTCATTCTGATGAGACCCAGAATGTTGTAGGGAGTATCGAAGCAGTTTTATTGAAACCTGTGCTCTGAGCAATATAGGTATATGGGTGTTGTTTCTTCTTCTTCTTTTTCTTTTTTTTTTTTTTTTTGGCAGTATCAGGGATCAAACTCAGGGCCTCATGCATGCCAGGCAAGTGCTCTTCTACTGAGCTACATCTCTAGCCCCACACAGTAAATAATCGTCTGCCTGATCTTGGGGCCCATGTGGCCCTTTCTAGTATGAGTATCTCATACATAGAAGTAAAGTCTTTTTTTTTTTTTCCATAGCCTAGCATGGTGGCCTGCACACAAGCTTACTACTATAGGTTTTGAAAACAAAGACAGTAAATTCTAATCTTCTTTTGACTTTTGATTTCTCCTTGGCAATAGGAGAAATTAAGGCTGCAAGGCCAAATCACAGAAGGGAGCAACATGATTAAAACAATTGCATTTGGTCGCTATGAGCTTGATACTTGGTACCATTCTCCCTATCCTGAAGAATATGCACGGCTGGGACGTCTCTATATGTGTGAATTCTGTTTAAAATATATGAAGAGCCAAACTATACTCCGCCGCCACATGGTGAGTTTGTCTTGGATTCCTCTGCCTTGACTATCATAACAGTGTTACAAGATTTTTGCCCTAGAGATGACATCAGTCGTAGCAATCTTAGTGGTACAAAGGCATAGGGAATCGAAAGTCACGTTTCAGGGTGAGGCATATAGCCTGTGGCCTAGCTGATGCTGGTTCTACTCAGAACCGCTGAAGGCCCTTAACCACATCCTGTCATAGGCCTTGCTTTGTCTGTTTTTCTTGCTTCCTACTCTTCTCTACTTGTTCCTCAGAATATGAATTACCTCTGCCCAGGGTTTTGTGTGTCTTAAACTAGATGAAAATGCATGGACTTCATTAGACAGAGTAGAGACAGAGTAGCTCACCTTTTGGGCAGTGAGTATTCAGGAAATGTATGTTGAATGAAAATATATATGAAGAACGCAAGATTGACAGATAATTTCAATTAACAGACCGTGTCCTGGGTGCCTCATCCTCAAGTTGTTCTAGTACTTTCTGGCTTCTGAACATTCTTCATTTTAAAATAGGAAACAGAACTTGAATCTGGTTTTGCTGTTAACAAATATGCTTACTAGATTTTCTTCAGCTTTAAGCATTTTTCCTTCCCTAGTTATGGAACAAAAAGCCTGGTCTTAAAGGGAATTTCTGCCATGGAGCAGGAAAAGAGAAAGGGGAAGGGGTAGAGAGTTATGAAATATTTTTGTTTCTACAGTCACAACATACTTTGGCTCTAAAGCCTTTGGGTAAAACTCTTTTCTTCCCCATCATCTACAATCCAGGATTACTGTGATTCCTGTCATGTACTGCTCCCTAGTTTGGTGGTACTGTTTTGTGTTCCCAGCTCTGGAGCACATGTAGCTTTGTGGTCCAGTCCTGCCGTGATGAATTAAACCCTCCAGACTCTTATCACCCTTGCTTTGCCTGAGGTGGGTATACAATAATGGAGGGCTGGTAATGGGTGAGGACTGGCATAGACAGTAATGGTGTCAGGGAACTGAATACTGACACAGATTGTAGATCATGGAGGTAAGTAAAACTGGTATTTTTAATGATATGAACTATTTACATTTCTACCTTTTTCTTCCTGGTTATTTAATAACATTCACCAATGAAGGTAGCCAAAAGGACAAGATAAGAAATAGAGGAAACAAAGGGTCTAAATAAGTTCAGGGATCAAATAAATATTCTGCATAATTTGGGGTCTACTGTATTATATGAGTTATAAAAATCAAATTTGAGGAATTATAAACGTCTTTTACTCCATGACTATTCTGAATACCATGTAAACTGAAGTGGTCTTTCTTTGACTTGGCTTTTGTTGTAAAAGAAATTATTGTTGTGTGTGTTATTGTTGGAAAGAGCCAGCATGAGTAAAAGGGTGGAGATGGGAGCAAACTATAGGTGGAGCTCTGAAGCAATTCCAGTTAATAATATTTGGATTTACATGTAACAAAATTAAAACATGATTCTTTTTTTTCAGTACTAGGGAATTGAACCCAGGGGCGCTCAACCACTGAGCCACATCTTCAGCCCTTTTTTATATTTTATCTAGAGACAGAGTCTCACTAAATTGCTGAAGTTGGCTTTGAATCCATGATCTTCCTGTGTCAGCCTCCCAAGCTGCTGGGAGGACCAGGATTCTTGAGTTGACAGGAAGCCAAAATAAAATTGTTTAATATAAAATGTTCCTAGGCTGGGGATGTGCCCCCATGGTAGATCCCTCACTTAGCATGTTCAAAGCCCTGGGTTCAGTCCCTAGCACTACAAAAGCAAAACACATAGGGGTTGGAGTTGTGGCTCAGTGGTGGAGCACTTGCCTAGCATATGTAGGGCCTTGGGTTTGATCCTCAGCACCACATTAAAAAATGAATAAATAAAATAAAGATATTGTGTCCAACTACAACTAAAAACTAAAAAAAACACAAAAATATTCCACATATGTACAGTTTTTTAAAACAACATTTAAAAATGTTTTTACCTGAAACCTTTCCAGAATTAACGTGTTTACACAAGTGATGGGCTACATTAAAGCTATTGGCAGGGCTGAGGTGTAGCTCAGTTGTAAAACACTTGCCTCCCATGCCCAAGGCCCTGGATTCCATCCGTAGCACCTCAAAAGAAAAACAGCAACAAATATACTGGCAATTGAGAGTGAGAAAAGAAAATGCCTTGTGCCCTCTTGTGGCCAAGTGCCCCCCAGTGTCCTGCAACTCAGCCATGGTGCTTTTCCTGTTTTTTAAGCCACAGAAAGACTTTCTCTTATATACTTACATAACAAGGAGAATGCATTTGCCTGGAGCTGGGGCAGATAGTAGTTCATTTGGTTTTGATCACTGTGGGTCATTTTTCTAATCTGGAAAAAGACGGTAATGGTTAAGTGGTAATGAGAAGTTACTGGTAAAGGTGAGAGTGAAGTACTTAGCAACTCTAAGCTCCTGCAAATAAGCTGCTTAAGAGTTTCCTGTTGGCATGAGGCATTTTATACTAAGCAAGGATATTCTTATTTATCTGGCTTTTACGTAGTAGATGATTTTAATCTCCTGGACCAAGACACTGCCAGAATACAATCTAGAAAACTTGTTCCAAATGGTTATAAAAATTCCACATATATATTACAATGACTTTAGAAGACTTTATTTGTTTTACTGGAAAAAAAAAATCTGTAATATGTGTATCCAACTTTCCCTCAGTTCAGTTAACCAGATTTGATCTGTGATGCTTTTTCCCTTTGAGGACCCTTTTCCATAGGGAGCTTTTTATCCCTGATGGGAATTCATTCTCTTGCAGGCCAAGTGTGTGTGGAAACACCCCCCTGGTGATGAGATATATCGCAAAGGCTCAATCTCTGTGTTTGAAGTAGATGGCAAGAAAAATAAGGTAAAAAGTGGCAAGTAAGATAGAGCGGTGGGAATATGTGTTCATAGATTTCTGAAGGAGTTGGGTATTTTTTTTTAACCACACCTTGTAAAGAATATCAACATTTTGCGTGCACAATAATGATATGATCATATTTTTAGGCCTTTATCTGGTAAGTTTTGAATTCACTGGCCCTTTCATGGAATCTCTTCCTCTCTTCCAGATTTACTGCCAAAATCTGTGCCTGCTGGCCAAGCTTTTTCTGGACCACAAGACATTATATTATGATGTGGAACCCTTCCTGTTCTATGTTATGACTGAAGCAGACAACACTGGCTGTCACCTAATTGGATATTTTTCCAAGGTCAGTAGGATCTGGGGATTAAGAAGCTAATGGCTGAGGCTGGGGATATAGCTCAGTTGATAGAGTGCTTGCCTTGCATGTACAAGGCCCTGGGTTTAGTTCCCGGCACCAAAAAAAAAAAAAAAAAAGCAGCTAATGGTCAGAGCAGGGGTGATGGATGTTGGCATCTTGGGGCTCAAATCCCTGATGGGGAAGAGATCATACCCCTGGCAATGATGAAAGTCCTTCCTTTAAGAAAATCAAAGACAAATGCATGTATCAAAGGTAGTTTAATGAAAATATCCAATTGTTTATTAAAAGTTCTGGTTTATTCATTTATGGACTTGCAGGCTGGAGCTGCCTATTAATTAGTGGCCTTGGCCTCCCTAGTAATCCATGAACACGCATTTTGCAGTCAAGCCAAGTCTTTGGCTTCGCGATCCTCAGTGTTGTTAGCTTAAAACCAGGAATATATTCCGGTTAGCTGGGCTCCTTCTAGCATAGTCCTATTAATGCCTCTGGGCCTTCACCGACAAAGGCTGGATTTGGCTTATGACTTTTTACTATAGCAACTAAAATTGAAATAAAATTTATATACATTCACAAGCCAAACAGTTAACCCACTTGAAGTGTACAATTCAGGAATGGGGTAGAGTGCTTGCCTAATGGAAATTGTATTATATGCGATTTGATCATTTATTGATCCCCTTCCAGAATGAGTATTTATGTTAATTTTCTTTTCTTCTCTTCCACTATATAGTCTCCATTTGAAAAAATTGCTTTTAAAGAGGGTGCTGTAGGGCTGGGGCTGTGGCTCAGTGGTAGAACACTCGCCAAGCATATGTGAGGTACTGGATTCGATTCTCAGCACCTCACAGAAATAAATTTAAAAAAAAAAATTTTTAAGGGGGAATGCTGTAGAGCCACTCAGGAGTCTTAATCTTCTTGACCTATACTCTGGCTGTAAAGAACCCAGAGTTAACCCCCTTAAAATGAACTGGAGGTCTCAACTTGAAACCCTGGGATTAATGACTTTGGGCATCATAAAGGGTATGGGTATAATAACTGAGCCTGATAGCCACTCCCCAGGACTGGTTAGTCATATTTTGTAGGCAGCTTTATTTTATATCTGTAGGAGTGTGAAAACCTTGGTCCCAAACTCTTAATGACCTGCTCATTTGTTTGCTCTTTTTAGGAAAAGAATTCATTCCTGAACTACAACGTATCCTGTATCCTTACCATGCCTCAGTACATGAGACAGGGCTATGGCAAGATGCTTATTGATTTCAGTAAGTAGGAATGCTAAAGTCGTCAGCTTCACAAGGCAGGGACCCTGTGACCATTGCCTGTCTATCTGTCCTGTGGTCTCTGCAATTCCTGGGATGTAGTAGAAGTATACTGCTTCTTAGTGAATGAATGAACAAGTGGAGAAATCCTAAACGCTGTCAGTCTACTAATAACTCAGTTAAATCTCAATGAATACAGGACTCTGAGTTGGTACTTAATTAGGAGAATAAAAAATTAAGCTCTTCAGGATTATCCTAGTTTGAGACTTAAACAGAACACACACATGCATAAGGCTTAAAGTCTGTTTCTTTGATGTTTGGGATTTCATTTTTCAAGGACTTGTCTAGAGGTAATCCATATACCTGATACAGACTTTGAGTATTACACTCTATTCTCATTAATCTTGGATTCCACCTTTATGGAATTGTCTGCTCACTAAAATTTACTTGAAACCCTAACATCTTGGCACCTTTGTGGTCATCCATGGACATGTCCAGTGCAGGAAAAATTAAGGGTCATTGGATACACACATACTTAGCCACATTCAAATAAGTCACCCTGTTTAGCTGTCATACCGTGAACAAGTGTCATTGTCGGTGTGTTAGTGCCACTTTTCCACATTTTTGTGCTTTTTGTTGATAATTTTTAATGGCCGCGAAGTGTGCTCAGTGCTGTTACTAAATACAGGAAGACTGATGGATCTGCAGGGATGAGATGAGTTACAGGGCTGTTGGCTGGGACGAAATGTCTTTGATTCAACAGCATATATTAAACAGGGTATTTACCATTTTAAAAAATGTACTGGGGATTGAACCCAGGGGTGTTCTAGTTTTATTTTTATTTTGAGACAGGGTCTCTCTGTGTTCTGAGGTCTCATTGAGCTGCTCAGACTGGCCTTGAATTTGTGATCCAGCTGCCTCAATATTTTGAGTCACTGAGATTATAGGCATGTGCCACCTGGCCTGGCCTGTAATTCACTTTGAATCTAAAAGTGCCTACTCTATGTCTTTTTTTTTGCCCTCTGCTGTTTCTTTTGGTGACAAAAGATTAGTTGTCTAGTAGAGTTTCCCATATTATGTATTTTGCAGATCACATTCTCATGTATATTTTGTATAAATTGAATGTTAGACGTTAAAACTGGAGGTATCTTCATTTGCACTTTCTCACTCCCTACTACTATATGGGTGGTACTGAGATAATCAGTTCAAAATTTTGAAAAATATAAAAAGCCATATAATGAAATGGCTTCTCCTCTGTGTTCTTAACCTGTTTGCAACATATCACAACATAGAGTCGTTGTTTTTAAAATTCTAGTAAAGGCTTCCAGAGGTTTTTTTTTTTTTTTGGTGTCATTATAAGTAACTGTAAATACACCTTCTTCCCCTTTTGTTTATACAAAGGCAGTATATTATATTTAACAGCTACACAGTACATATTCCATTGAATGGCTGATCCCTAATTGATACTGCAGAGCAAATTGTACTTCTTAAACTTTCTTCCTTAGCACTGTTCTTTGCTATTAGGATGAAATACAGTGTTGCTAGAAAAAGTCTGTATTTAGGCTGGGGCTGGGGCTGGGGCTCAGCAGTAGCACACTTGCCTGGCATGTGTGAGGTACTGGATTAAATTCTCAGCACCACACATAAATAAGTAAACATTGGCACAATAAATAAATAGATAGAGAGATATAGGTCTACCAGCAACTTAAAAATTAAAAAAAAGAAAAAGTCTGTATTTGTTCCCTGGCAGGTTATTTACTTTCCAAAGTGGAAGAAAAAGTTGGCTCTCCAGAACGTCCACTCTCAGATCTGGGGCTCATAAGCTATCGTAGTTACTGGAAAGAAGTGCTTCTCCGTTACCTGCATAATTTTCAAGGCAAAGAGATTTCTATCAAAGGTTGGTTTTTAATTCTTTAATGTTTCATTGTTAGTTCCACTAGATGTCCTACCGTTTCCACTTGACCCCTGTTCATGCTTTTTGTCACTTGCAAAGCTGTGCCCCATTCTGTGTTTCTTCTAAATATGAAGACCACTGATATGGACCATTACAGAGAGCCTCACTAGAGTGCCTAGGGATTCTAGAGCGGTAGACCCCTGGGAATGGCTATGAACTGGTTTCTTAAAAATGAAGAAGAAAAACAAATATTTTGACACATGCAAGAGCTTCTAAGATATCCCTTTTATGCAAAGGTAGGATTTATTTTGGTCTGTTTGACCTTGATATCTCTAATTAACCAAGAGTAGCTTCTTACTATAATATCCTTTTTCACTCTTATTTGACTGGTCAAATTCTTTGTGTACATTTTCCGAACAGGTAGGATTGAATCAGAGATTCTAGCCCTTTGGATTTCTCCTAAGAGAAAGGAAACCTCAAAAAGGGTGGGGGTCTATGCTTTGACCAGGTTCTCAGTGACTCTTCTGTTTTCAGAAATTAGTCAGGAGACCGCCGTGAATCCCGTGGACATTGTCAGCACTCTGCAAGCCCTTCAGATGCTCAAGTATTGGAAAGGCAAACACCTAGTTTTAAAGAGACAGGTGAGGTTTTTAATCAGCTGCTTGCTCCTTGCTGACTGTCCCTTGAGCAGAGCCCAGTAGGGGTCTTACCACCCATCCTTTCACAGAGGAGCTCAAATATTATGCCTTCATTTCTTTAACTGGCAGTGTAAAGCCCGAGTGACCTTTGGTATTAAGCTTATCTCCTACCTTGTCCTTATCGGGAGCTTTTGTTAAGCTCCTGTCTCAAAGTTGGATGACACTAGTTAAGCAGCTTTATGTTGCATAGCACTTTTATCATTTAATCATTTTCTTAGATTAGGAAGAATGGCCCAGCTGTAGAGGGGAATCTTCACAGACTCCCGGGCTTTCGGAATGGTTTTAAATGCCATCTCAACTAATGCCCACTTTTAATTTTTTTAGTTGACTCATACGTGTAATAAAGATAGGTGAATAATGATTCCGGTTCTTACTATGGGCAAAATTGGAAGAAATTTATTAGGTTGGAAAGCCGTTTGCAAATCAAAGGATATTTTCTTAAACCTTAATACATTGTTAACCTTTTGGTGATTTCTTCTTGGCTAGTAGTTATTTTAAAATCTGTATGTCAAGGCATGCTGATTGAACGAGTCTAACAGTTGTTCCCATTGTTCTTCCCAGGACCTGATTGATGAGTGGATAGCCAAAGAGGCCAAAAGGTCCAACTCTAATAAAACCATGGATCCAAGCTGCTTAAAATGGACCCCTCCCAAGGGCACTTAAAGTGACCTGTCATTCCGAGCCAGCGAACCCCAGCAGTAGGAATCCGTACCCTAGGGATCTGTCTGTCATTTCTGTTGCTCTTGTGATTGGCAAGTACAGTATCCTTTGGGAAGGCCATCCCCCTCAGGACTGTCCTGGCTCCGACCTTCATTTACACTGCAGACGCTGGTTCTGAGGAACTGTTGTTTCGGCCTCAGTGAGGTTGCCTGGATGAGATCTGTATTAGACTCAAGTGCAGATCCCTCATAGCACTGACCCAAGGAGTTCTGTTATGGTACTGTACCTGTCCAGTCACTGGTTCCCTCCTCATGTTCTCTTGCCCCATGAGGTGTGTCTTGTCCTCTGAACTTTGTACTAGTGCTTCTTGCCGCCTGGTCACCAGACCTCCAAATGTGGTTGCCACTACCAAGACCTTTCCAGTTACTCTTTACAAGTGTTTTTGTGGAGGGGCAGGGAAGAGGCAGCACTTTTGAGGGTGTGTGTGTGTACTGGGAGGGGTCCATTCACATGAGATTTCATCTTGCTTTATTTAACCTTTGTTCCTCCATTTTTATTGGAAGACTTGTTTTTGATCAGTATTGGGCTGCCCAGAACCAAATACTTCTTAAGAGTTTCCCAGAGATTAGTTTTGGTAACAGTGCAATAATCCATCCAAATGATATGGCGAGAGCAATAAGAGGTGGTGATACTGTATTTTGGTTTGAGTTCACCTGTGGGCAGTGGGCATTGTGGAAGGGAATGGATAATTCTTTTGCCTCACCACAGAGTGCCCAGCAGTAAATGTTTTCTTCTCTCTTTACTCCCTGCCCCTTTTACATTCACAGGTGCCAAAATAATTTCCAGTTCTCCCTTTCATGCTTCATGTTAACTGGTTTAATAGTACTGCAAAACCTTTTCCCTCATACCAGTTTTAATAGGACCCCTGTACTGCCACATAAGTTGCATTGATTTTGTCCAGAGCATCTTGGGAGAAGTTGAAAGTGATTGAAAATGACTTTCTGTCTCAGCCCATGGCTTTCAGCAAGGCAGAGTGGCCACCTGCCAAGGTTTGCTTCTCTTTTCAACAGTTACTCACCCTCTTCTAGGCCTAAAGTGCTTCTGCCCTTCCAAGAACTCCTCCTCCATTTCCCTTTTGGATTTGACACCATCCTATTCTCTGGTCTCCTATTTTTGGTGTTGTTCAAGTGAAGGAAGAGATGTTCCCTCTAATTTCTCCCTAGCCCGTTATAACCTGCTATCTTGGGGCAGCTTTTGATGTCTGACATGTCACCCTTCCCAACTTGGTCTCCTACAACACTGCTGTCTTCATGTGGCACCCTTACCACACTCCCTACTCTGGTCATTTGTGCCTTTCTCTTGTCATCTCTGTACACTACTTATATTCACTGTGGGTTGGGGGGAGCTGATTTTAAGCATGTTCAGTGGCGGCTCCCCTCCAGTTTCAGTGTCACTGTTAAAATTTATCCAAAAGCAACTTCACTGGGGGTTTTCTTAAGGGGTAAAGGCCTTTTACAGATGCTAAACCCTTCCCCACATGTGGTAGAATGTGCTCTTCTATATCTACTCCTCAATAAAGCATGTTCTCTGCTCAAGTCCGTTTTATCTGGGGCTCTCATTTGTGTATGAAAATGACGCAGCTGACCTGCTCTAATAGTAAGTGTGTGGGGACTTGTTTTTTCTAGAAGTAGACTGTTGAGGGATGTGGTTTGTGGCTATGGAATTGTTTTTCCCTTGGTGCTAGCCATAGAGGGAGTGCTGAGTCTGAACTTGTGTAGTTGGGATGAATTCAAACTGCCTTCTTTTTGGTGCCAGCAGTGGCTACTTGGTATTACACATACTTTTTTATTGAGTTCATTTTTGTCTGGTTTTAGGGGCAAAGGAATAGTGGGAAGTGAGTATAGGTAGCATATGATGGATACTTTTTTGCGGGGCGGCGGGTGGTAACCAGGGATTGAATTCAGGGGCACTTGACCACTGAGCCACATCCCCAGCTCTATTTTCTATTTTATTTAAAGACAGGGGGTCAACTGAGTTGCTTAGTGCCTCACTGTTGCTGAGGCTGGCTTTGAACTCATGATCCTCCTGTCTTAGCCTCTGGATCCACTGGGATCACAGGAGTGTACCACAGTCCCCAGCTACAATGGATACTTAAGGGAGTCAGAAACAGATGTCTGTTTCATCTATCTATAAGCACATTCTCCAGTAGTGAATTGTGTCACCTCTAATCATTCCTTCTCTTCCAGATTGTCTGCAGCTTTTATCCAGTGGCAGGAAAGGAAGCTGGGCACTTTCCATCTGTCTGGTAGAAAGGGAGGAGGGTGGAGTCGTTGTGTTGCTGAGATGGTTTTGTTTACTGTGGCTGGGAGTGTTGAGACCCTATACCTCTGGGCACACAAAGAGTCCTTTGCAAGGCTAGAGTCCTTGGGTGCCACTTATTAGGGTAAGCGTGGGGTGAAGAGAAGCTGAAGTTTTTTATAAAAAGACTCATCTCATCTTTTCTTAATGATGCATGCCAAAGTCTCCCTGTTGTAAATGTTTGCCTCAAAGGGAAATTTTGCTTTTCTTCACATTTTGAAAAAAAATTGAAGTAGGTAATATAAACTATGGAAATGAAATGCTCAGAGGAAAATGTGCTTGGAATTTTGTGCACAG
Source organism: Marmota monax (assembly GCF_021218885.2). Classification (NCBI taxonomy): domain Eukaryota; kingdom Metazoa; phylum Chordata; class Mammalia; order Rodentia; family Sciuridae; genus Marmota; species Marmota monax. Next base: position 7,562,871 of record NW_026694542.1, on the reverse strand, counting down.
TCCTGGTCCCAGTCCTCTAAACTGGTTGCTATTCCTTTTAGTAAAAGGAAGACTTTTCTGGTTTGAACCTTTTACAACTATGGGAACAGAGTGTTTACTTTCCTGCACAACATTGAGTGGGACTCCATATCCCCTTTGAAGTTCTCTAACCCCTGTGCATAAAAGAAGCTCAGCTGCTCCTTCATTAGAAGTTGACAGTCCTGGATCTAACTCCTGACGTCCAGTGGAGTCACCTACACCATTTTGGGAGGAAGTAACCTCTAGCATGTACTTCCCATATGCTGGGTGGCATCACTGCCTCGCAATAGCCCCATGCAGCTGATGTTCACATTGGTTTTGCAGGGAAACCTGGAACCCACGGTGACACCATAAGCAGTGAAGCCCCACACCTTTCTTCTAGCTTTTTTGATTCCTTAATGATTAATCATACTCTCCCTGCTAGCTAGATGCCCTGGCTACAGGCACCCATGTTTCTAAAGCTTCCATTACAAGAATATTAAGGAAGCTAGTAAATACTTTGAGACAAGAGTTGATTTTGGTTGATTGTAGAGGTAGCAAGTTGGGCAGGAGTGGGAAACCAGGGAAGCAGAAGATATGCCTCACTTGGGACTGCTGATGAATTAGGGACAAACTGCCCCTTTGCCTGCACAGTGCCCTTACAGCACTGGAAGATGGGTCTTAGATGCTTTTTCCAGAAGAGAAGTTTTGATGTTCAGAGAGTTCTTGACAGCTAATAGCAACAGGATGAGAACCTTGTTCCTCTAGTTCTATATTTTGATAATGCTGTCGTGCGGTCTGGTGACCTGATGCCTCTGTTGTTTTCCCCTTTCTTTCTTTTTTTTTTAGGTTGACACAATATCTTTAATTTGTTTATTTTTAATGTGGTGCTAAGGATCGAACCCAGTGCCTCACACATGCTAGGTGAGCACTCTACCACTGAGCCACAACCCAAGCCCTGTTTTCCCATTTCTTACATGGTAATAGTGAATCATATCAAGTAAGCATATAGTATACCCTTCATGTTGACAAGGTGATGCTTTTGATTTGCTCAACTTTTGTTAGTCCCTATAATTCTGGACAGGTTATGGCTGGGGTTAGGAGGGGCTTGGAATAGAGTTGACCATGTCAAGCCAGTTAGTTGAGATGAAGGTGGGGGCTACATAACATCTAAAACGAGTATATAAAAAGCCACAGCTTGCTTACAGTACACATTCCTTCTGGAACATGAAGCAAATGAAAACCAGTCTTTTCTGGATGTACATTAGTAACTTTCCAAGGGCAGTCCTTTACCTCCCTGCCTTTTCCCCCTTTGATGAGCAATCAGTGTCAAATGGCATTAAAACAGTGGTTTCATGAGGTGGAGGATCAAGCAGCAGAGTTCTTAGCTACATCTTTACTCCCTTTTGTTTTCTTCTGACCTTTCGAAATCTGATCAAAGCACTGGATTTGATTTTTTTTTTTTTTTCTTAATGAACCTATGCAGATCTGTACACACTTATCTACAGCTCAGGAAATCACCTTTGAAGGCCATATCTGGACCTGGGGTTAAGAAACCCTGGTTTGAGAAGCCTCAGTGAGAATAGGAGTCTTGCTCTCTGCCTGCCTTCACTCTTAGCCCAAGGCCCTAAGCTGGTTCTTGAGTGTGAGTGGACTCCACAACTAATTCCATCTAGTGTAGTGAAATGGGATGGCAAAGGCATGCCTTACTGTCTCTCAACGTTGGCTTCCCTCTTCCCTGTGAGACTCACAGGTATGTATACGTACAAAATGTATAGAATTGCACGTCATAAGAATAAAATATGAAAACCTCTTTGTTAAGTAATAGCACGTGTTGAATTCAGAAACGACCCTTTGCTGTTCATCAGGATCATGAAATTCTAGAATTGGACCTCAACTGGTTTTGCTCCAGCACTTTTTGCCACAAACATGTAAGACTGCTTCTTCCAGACTATCTCCTGCTGATGGGGGCAGTGTAATTGCTCACTTCCTTTGTGGTGTCTTCAACAGTGCCAATAAGTGTCACTAAGAAAGAAACAAAAGGATTGCCTGGTGGTGAAAAATGCCCCTGGTGCCAAAATATCAGTCTGCCTCTTCACTCTTGTGCAATACCTTTAGACACAGGTCCTGCCATCGCCATTTAGGGGCTTGGAAGTTTGTTTACTTGTGCCCAAGAGTGGAGAGAATAACCTGTGCTGTTGTACAGCTCTGGCTTCATGGTACCTGCCAAGTGTTCCATGTAGAGAGAAACACCTTTTTTCTTAACCAAGTCACATTCATTCCAAGAAGCCAGTCTTTGTTCTTAGTTAGTATTTGTTTCTGGAAACATCTTGCTTTATGTTTATTCCAAAGTTACCAGAATCTTATACTTTTGGATATCTTCAAAGATGGCTACCAACAATTGCTCCCATCCCCCGTAAGTATGTGCTGCTCCTTCCTATCAGTGGTCCACTTTTACCTATGACTCATTTTGACTGACTGGTAAAATGATATGGAAGTGCTTCTGGTAGCTTCCACCTTTGCTATTGGACATGTGCTGACATGTCTTCAAGCTAGAAGCTTGGGCTAAACTACCAGGGAAAGGGAGACCAAGTAAGAGACCATGTGTAGGACAACTGGTAGCTCCACAAGTCCACACTTGGGTTTCTTGAAAGTTTCAATTTCAAACTCCTCACTGCAGCTTTGTGAATGGTCCCTGCTGTCACCATAGGAAGCTAACGAAACATCCAGCTTTAAGTCCCACCAACCCAGAGAAATATTCTTCTAAGCCATGTTTTGGAATTGTTTGACACAGTAAAGGGTAAGCGAGACAGGACTTAATGAGGGCTGGGGGTATAGCTTAGTGGTAAAAGCACTTGCCTAGCATGTGTAAGGCTCTTGGTTCCATTCCCAGTATTGGGGGCAGAATAAAAAAGGATTTCTGAAGGGCTAGAATTCAGTTTGATCCTATAGTTTCCATTAATTTCCTTCTTGTGATTGAAAGGTGCACAGGGGAGGATCCCCATCTTGGGCAACTCTTATGTGAATGGCACCCTCAGTCAATTCAGCCCCAGTGTGGTCATTCAGCACATCCCAACTCTAAAATTGTTTCTGAGGCCTCTGACTGGCTTTAGAATTCTCACTTCCTTAGAAGTGGATTAATGTGCTTCTACAACTGACACACAGCCTGTCACTTCCCTGTTCAAGAATTCATGTGACCTCCTGTGCTCCTTGGATTAAGTTCGTATTTATCCTGGCTTTCAAGTTTTTCCATAAGCTGACTCAGCCCTCATAGCCTTCATCATTCCCTTCTACGTAGCCTCAGCGTGCAGTTGAATTAGCCCATTATCCCCTTCTCTGTGTTTACTGGGAAAGCCTCCACTTCAACATTCCCCAGAAGTCTTCCATTAAATACAAAAGTATGAACAAAGAGTGCTGTGGTCAAATAAATTTGGAAAACACTGTAAGTACCAGTATATGTCTTGACTTCTGGACTTCTCAAAACCTCCAGTAAGCTAATGCATACTAGAATTTTCCAAAGAGGAGCGAGAACGTAACATTGCTGAAATGATTTGATCTGGATGGAGCTTCTGGAGATTCTGGTATGCTGGGGTCAGACATATTGGGAAATTTTTTCCCCCTACCCAAATAGGCCCAGTTAAAAAGGAATTCCTTTGAGGCCCCACTTACAATTTCACCTGAGGCTTGTAAGTGTCAGGTTTGAGCATGTGGAGTGAAGCCGCCTTGACTCAAATCTTGGCTCTGCCATTTCCTGTGTAACTTCAAGAAAGTGGCTTATACTCATCTGCAGACCAGGAATGGTGGTTGTGAAGGTGAATTGTCTTGCAAAGGGCCTGACATTCATTCAGTACCCAAGTATTCATAAGTGTCATTAGGCCCTGGGACAGGAGATTTAGTGCTACATGAGTGACTAGCAATCTCCTGGATGAGGCGAATTATTTTCAATTGTGATCAGTTTAACAGGAATGGGACAAGGTATTATGAAAGCATCGCAAAAGAGGATTGGTTGAACTTAGCTAAGAAGCCCTGTCTTTAAAAGGGTCTTGATCCTAGAACCTGAAAGATAACCCAGGAGAGAAGTAGAGTAACTGGGGCAGTGTCCAGTTGGGGAAGCCTGAGAACCTGGTAATGAGCTTGAGGATTGAGAGGAGAGAACAGAGCACAGGACCTTGGAGGTGTTGACAAGATTGTTGTGTTTATCTCAGGGCAGCACTGAACTGGTCAAGGATGGGCACAATCCATTTTCCTTTTTTAAAAGGCATGGGGAAGACTGGGGGATATAGCTCAGTTGGTAGAGCGCTTGCTTTGCATGCGTAAGACCCTGGGTTCAATCCCCAGCACCACATACACACACACAAAAAGTAGTGGATGGCAGCAAGATGGAAAGCAGACACTGTGGGGAGGCCATTCCCTTCCAAGAAGGGCCAAGGGTGGCTTATGTTAATGGAGCTAGCGGAGATGGCCAGAAGTGGAAGAATTTGACATCCTCCACAGCTAGAGGATGCATCAGAGGTGAAGAGTAACTCCCAGCTTTCTTTGGCATCTGGGTATACTAATGTGTAGCGATGCAGATCAGAAGTTCAGTGTCGGACATGCAGAGTTCAAGGACTACCCACCATGTTCACTAAGCAGTGGCTGCTGTTATTTACTTCAGTTACTTGCATTAACTTTGGCTCCCTCGAGACAGACTCCTTGTGGACAGGAAACGTGAGCCCTCCAACCCACTTCCCGAGGACCACTTATGCATCAAGCACTACTGTTTGAGCTGAGGGTATAAAGATAATTAAGGTGAGGTTCCTGACCTTGAGGCAAACTAATTAGAGCAACACATTTTCTATTGAGTGTGAATGGAAGAAAGTGTGTAAGGTGCTTTGGGAACACTGAGCAGGCAATGAATGGGTAGTTCCCCAAGGGGGAAACTTTATGGAGAAATTGACCTGTGAATAAGAACCCACAAAATGGAAAGGGAATGGCATGTGCTGGAACCGGAGCTTGAGGGAACATGGTGGGTTCCAAAGAGATGATTGGCAAGAAGGCTGTGGGCTTTCCAGAGTGAGTGCATCTTGGTTCTCTTCTAAGGACCTTAGGTCATCAGGGCAAATTCCTCTCACTTCTTTCATATTCCCAGTCCTATCTGAGGTTCTAGGGAAGTGCTAGCGTATTGAGGAAACTTATTAAATGTTTGGTTTTTCCTAAACCTCCCAAACTTCAAACACATGGATAAAGTCATAAACCCTTTTGCTGCTCCTTGAGTTGGGTTATTGAAGCAACCCATCCCTTGGGACCAACCATTGGATGGGGGGGCTAGGGTGAAATGGGCACTGGGGAGGCTAGGAAGCTCCTTAACGGGAGAGTTCGGCAGTGTAAGAATCCTAGGAAGCCTGCACTGTCCCCTGCTCCCATATGCATCATTGGACATGACAGGTGTGAGATAAAACAGAGGTTCAGGAGCCGGGCATGGTGACGCACACCTGTAATCCCAGCAGTTTGGGAGACTGAGACAGGAGGATCTTGAGTTCAAAGCCAGCCTCAGCAACTTATCGAGGTACTAAGTGACTATGTGACCCTGTCTCTAAATAAAATACAAAATAGGGCTAGGGGTGTGGCTCAGTGGTGGAGTGCCCCTGAGTTCAATCCCCGGCACCAGCTCCTGCCAAAAAAAAAAGAAAAAAGGCTCAGGGTGTGTTCTGGGTTTACAATGAGCAGGCAGTCTTAGGACAGAGTCACTACAGGTCAGATGGAAGGAGCCACAGGTTGTGCTGGCACCACTTGGCTTCCCCTTATCAGCCTTCCTGTCACTTCCCTGGCACCTAGATGAAGGTCCTGCCCTCCATCAAGGCCTGCTTTCCCCTCCTTTTAAATATAACCTACTCCCACCCACATTCCCTGACAAGACTCAAATGTCCAGAAAAACTAACCTTTTTTTTTTTTTTTTTTTTTTTGAGTGACAGAAGCTTAACAAGTCTTGTGGCCTGGTGAATGAATGGATCTCCTTTACAGCTGAACCTCCCCACATAATTTCCAACTCACTCCTGGTTCAGAACCTCTCATTGCTTAGGTTTCCCCTGGGGCTTCATTCTGGCTAATAGGCTTCTTTCTAGGCATTCTGGGTTCCTCTGTGTCACACTTGCCTCAAACTACAAGGGCAAGGACAAGGGTCCCCCCAACACACTGGGGACCTCCTGAGGCTGGAAGCTGTTCTGTTCCCCTAGTGCTCTTTCCAAGACTCAGAAATGGGATCACTGTGTCTTAAAGGCAAAGGGGCCACCTTATACAAAGGAATTGATGAGTGACCTGGGACCCAGTTCTCCAAATCAGGAGATGTGTGGATTTGAACCCTTGAGGTCATGGTTGGGGTAGAGAAGATGAGGAGCCTAAAGGGGAAAAGTCTCCCTTGCCCTCAGTCCCTCCCACTCCAAAATACCTGCTGCATCTCCTCACCCTGTGGTCTCTTCCCTGTTTCTCTGTGTAGGACCTCATTACCTGTGTCCCAAGCCTGTTTTCCCATCTGAGAACAGGACCTGGGCTGAGTAGGCTTCCTTTGCAATTCTGATAAAAGCCTGGTGGCCTGCTGACACCCTGCCCTCTACCCCCACCCCCCACCCCAACACACACCACAGAGAAAGCCATTCAGTGGTCATTCATTTATTGAGTCCCTGCTTGTGTGCTGTGAAGCTAGCTCTGGTGATGCACAACATGTGGGGGAGGGTAGGGCCACTCCTGCTCACCAGGGTGACCACAGTGCATCTATGTACCACAGCTTGTCACGAGAGTCCTGGAAGAAGCCCAGTGAGTTCAGTGTGGGGCTGGTGTGGATTGCCAGCATGCAGGATCGAAGACCCCGGGAGGAGAAAGTCAGCAGTGAGATCCAGGGAAGACGTCTTGCATCCTCTGGAGGCTCTCACTCTGAACCTGGGTCCTCATCCTCTGTGTCTGGGGAGAGTTTTGTACACAGATGGTGGTTAGGGGGCTCTTATGTCTCCCCTACTCTGAAAGGCCTTCCCTAGTCACTGCCCAGGGCCCTCCATTTCCCTCTCATGTTTCTTCTGTCTGTAGCTATCTAGGGTGGCAGAATTACAGACCTGCTGCCATATCTTCCATTATTCAATCATAAGTGCCTCCAGAACAGGGATGGAGCCAATCCTTAGTTATTTACTCTAAAGAAGAGGAAGCGGCATTCAAAAGTCCCAAAGGCCTGCCTGGGGACATGGGAGGTGCCATGGATCAGGAAACTGGAGACACAGCTTTTAGTCCTGGCTCTGTTATTAGCTTACTTGTGACTTGGAACAAATTGCTTTCCATCTCCAAAAAACAACAGCTTCTAAGCTTCCTGTGCACAGCATGCCTGTGGCACTCGTTTCTATTTGGTGTTGGGGTGACTTCCAGGGTCCTTTAAATGGAGTGGTTCAAACATGTCAAGAAAATCTCAGGGGAAAATAGAGACCTTTCCCAAGCAGATGTTCTATTTGGGGAGTAAGGGAGGGACCCCAAAGTCTGCGCTCAGAGGAAGAGGTTAGTCACTAGGGAAGGCAGCCTAGAGCTCAGGTTCATAAGTATCTTTGACCTCTGGGGCACCCATTTATCCTCTTCTTGTGTGGGCTCTCCAGACCTGTGACTTTTCCCTGCCCAATTCACTTACCAGCCTCCATGCCTGACGCCTGCCAGAGGTGTAAACTGGTAACTGTTTAGGATAGTACCCATCTCAGAATGATGTGCACTTAATGACATTTGATGAAGGCAGTGAATCTCTTCACCACCCTCTCAATAGGAAGGACTAGGACTTTATGGACAGTGAGGGAGTAAGGGCATGTTTCAGGATGGAGAACTACACATCACTGTCTGTGGGTTCAGCTGGCCCCCACGGGCAGAGCAGAGTGTGCTGGGGCATGTTGGGGTGGAGAGGGCACAGTTTCAGAGCCATGTTATTTTTGTTCTGAATCATCAGGGATCACCTCCCTACACCCCTACCCTCTCCCAAGGGGCTACTGCTGGTGGCTTGTGGAAGCCTGTTCTGTCTGATTGGCAGCAAAATGCAAGGCCACTTTCCTATGATGTCCCTGTGGCCCACCAGGGGCTTTCGCTTACCTTCCATGGATGATCCCCTCCTGCTCAGGAGGGCCTGGGCCATTTGTCCCAGCTTATACCCTGGTGAGAGAGAAAGATGAGGGAGAGAAGAGAGAGGCAACAGAGAACCATTGTCGTGGATACCAGTGAAGGGCAGAACCAGAGCCAAAGCTGGGACCTTGAAAATGGAGTAATTTCTCAATCATCTTGGAGTTGAGGGTTACCCTGGATTGTTTCATTCTTTCATGTCTACATTCATTGATTTCTTCTTTTTTTATTTAATTTTTTTTGTAGTTGTAGATGGACAGCATGCTTTTATTTTATTTATTTATTTTTATATGGTGCTGAGGATTGAACCCAGTGCCTCATGCATGCTAGGTGAGCAGCTCTGCCACTAAGCTACAGCCCCAACCCTGATTTCTTCTTTTTCTTCCATTCTCCCATCTGTTTTTCCTAGCACCTAGTGTGTGGGGGTGGATGGGGGGGTGTTGGGGATCAAACCCAGCGCCTTGTGCATACAAGGCAAGCGCTCTACCAACTGAGCTATATCCCCAGCCCAATAGTGGGTGCTTCTTTTGGAAGAAACTAGACTGTGTATCTGGGATACAGAGGGATGGCAGATCTGGAGCCTGTGCACTGGAGGGCTGGGAACACCAGCTGTGTGACCTGGCAGGACAGCACAGTGCACTATGCCAAGGAGAATCTAGTGCCCAGGCTGAGGAGACCACACTGGCTGGGCAGGGCAGGTGGTCAGGGAGGACAGCAGCCAGGGATGGGCCAGAGTCAAGTCAGTGAGGCCCAAAAAGTATGCTGGGGTTGGGCTTGATCCCGAGAGCACTCAGGGGTCATAGGTACAGGCTGGTTTGCTTTCTTTTGATTTTGTTTTTCCCTTTCAGCTGAAAGGTTTTAGCAGGGTAATGGGTAATCAGATTTTCACTTTTAAGATCCTGCAGTATGCAGGGGATTGAAGCTTTGAGCACTTCTGATCTTTGATTCACTTTTCCAACTCTAGGATTTAGATCCAAAGTGATTTTGAAATTTGGCAGAACCAGACTCACCCCTGTCTCCTCCCAGCCCTGCAAGCATTCCCGAGGCATGCATGGACCACCCTCTATGGAAACAACCAGAAAGCCCAGCACTTGGCCAAACCACACTAGCCCCACCCTCTGCACTGCAATGCCAGCCTTGCATTTCTGATTTGCTAGTGACCGGGACAGCCTGCCCATCCCCAGACAGCATGCGGAGAGAAGGTCTGGGCAACACTTACCTGCTCTCTCTGGCTGGATGGGAGGTATTCCTGGGGGAAGGAAAAAGAAGGAATGAAGACTGGGCCACCCCTTTTGGGTGCTTGGGGAGGTAGGGTGGGGGGGGGGTCTTCATTGGAGCTATAGTCATTCCCCTGGTGTCCTCAAGTGACAGCAGGAGTGTTCCGGGCAGAAGGCAGTGAGGAGTAATGTGATACACACACTTTGGCCTCATTGGTGCCTGGCACCTGCTGGGTGGGCATCCTTGGGGAAGGGACTTCCCCCACTGGAAGCTGAGTCCCCACTGGTGATAAGGAGATTAAACTGTCATACTCAGGAAATCTTTCTTTTCCATCCCCTGCTCTTCCTGGGCTGTTGGATTGGGAAGAGAACTTGGAAATGGCCTATTCCCAAACTCATTTTGTAGAAGAGGAAACTAAGGCCAAAACTGGTCACAAGTTGGTTTTCTCTATTTTTATATGCATACTTTTTTTTTTTAACTGCAGAAGTAGTCCTTGAATACTCGCCCACTGTTTTAAAACCCAAGCCATGTAAAGGTTTGTACAGTAAAAAAGTTCCTCTTCATTCTATCTCCCTCATTCTCTACTTCCTGTCCTTGATACAACCACTACTTACAGTTTGATGTTTATCCTTCTAGAACTTTTCCTGAGTTTGCATATATGTGTAAGTATGTAATTTTTTTTAAACAAGTAGGCTTCTATCATGTATATTTGTTCTGTAACTTGCTTTTTTCTTTTAACCATATATCTTAGAGCTCTTTCCATATCTGCCCACAAATCTGCCTCTTTTTTTTTTTTTTTTTTGAACTGGGGATTGAACCCAGGGGACACTGAGACACATCACCAGCCCTTTTTATGTTTTTTAATTTAGAGACAGGTTCTCACTAAGTTGCTCAGGACCTTGCTAAGTTGCTGAGGCTGGCTTTGAGGCTGGCTTTGAACTTGCAATCCTCCTTCCTCGGCCTCCCAAGATGCTGGGATTACAGGCATACACTATTGTGCTCAGCTGCCTCATCTTTTTAAATGTCTTTGAGGTTATGTATGTGCCTAATATATTTCAGTCTTTCCCCCATGATGGTCTTTATGTTATTTCCAAATTCTCCCTATTAAAAAGAGTTAAAATGAATACTTTGATCAGTGGCATGCACATTTTCGATTTTGATGGATATAGACAGTGAATAAAAATGCCAGTTTCCTCATGTCCTCACCATCACTGAGCATGACCACTTAAGAAATAGGATACACACCTGTAATCCATCGACTACAGAGGCTGAGGCAGGAGGATTGCAAGTTCAAAGCTAGCTTCAGCAACAGCAAGGCACTAAGCAACTCAGTGAGATCCTGTCTCTAAATAAAATATAAAAAGGGCTGGGGATGGTGCTCAGTGGTCGAGTGCCCCTGAGTTTAATCTCTGGTACCCCCTCACCCCCCCAAAATAGGATGTTGACAATAAGCAAGGAGAAAACCGCTTGCAACCTCCTTTCCCCCCTAGGCAGGACTCCCACGTTGGCAGTGCCCTTGGGAAACAGAGGTTTATTTTAGTAATTCTGTTTGAGCCAAAGAAACAACTAAAAAGCTTGGCTGGTTGCTTTGCTCATGTATTGACTTTGGCCTCTACCTTTACTGCTACTCCCCAAAGTCACCCAGGAATGGAAGCCAGGGACACCAGATAGAGTGCAAGATGTTTGCCCCACCATTAAGGTGTCTGTGCTCCCCATATGCCAGGACAGTCTCTATTTACGTCTGTTGCCTGTTGTCATTGTTAACATTCCCCAAGGATCATAATTTACATGGATGATCTACCCCACCTCATCTCAGGAGTGACCCCTTCTGGACTGGAGTAACTGATCCAAGCTTCACTGCTTTAACCTAGGGCCCCTTCTCAGGACCTATTCAGAACCACGCTTTGCTGGGCTCCTGCATGTGACTGTCACTCACCTTCCACCTGCTTCCCCATCAGCCCAAAGAACTGGTTTGCCTTGCTCCTCTTCCCCTCCTGCAGCTGGAGCTGAATGCTGGGGACAGGGATCTCCTGAAGAAGCAGAGAGTTAACAGTAGGGTGGGGGGGTGCTGTCGAGGAGGAAATCCTCAGCAGTAACAATCTCAATAACAGCAGCTCAGTCACAGGACACTTGCTGTGTGCTGGCACTGAGCTCATTTGCATATTTCCATCCTATTGTGCATTATAATATTTACCAGCTAACACGTTACCTACTAAGTTACTGACACTGTTCTGAGAGTTTTAATGTAGCAACTAATTTAATGCTCACCAAACCCCTATGAAAACACTACCCAGTACTTCTACTGTCACCATTTTACAGATGAAAACACAGAGGTACAGAGAGATTAAATATGTCCAAGATCACCCAGCTAGAAAGTGAGAGATGAACCCAGGCCATCTAAGATGTAAGGTGAGTAAGTGACTTGTCCAAGGTCACACAAGTGGTTGAATCAGAATTCAAAAGTCTGACTCCCAGAATTCTGCTCTAGGAAACATCCCCAACATAGGCAAGGAAGAGACCCCCATTAAACTCAGGGGCACCAAGGAGGCAGGGTGGGACTGCTTCTACTCTAACTCTGGCTCTCTTCCTTGCCCTGGGCACTTCCCCTATTGTCCCAGATTTGCCTACCCTGGGGTCTGTGCCTTCCAGCAGCAGGTGGGGGGGGGGAGGGGGGGGCTGTTACCCTGGGCAGTCATTTTAATCCTTGAGCTGACAGGACAAACATCTTGACCCAAGTCTGTGGGTTTAAGTTCTCCCTCCTTTGTTACCTCCAGGACCTTGGCTAAAGCCCTTTCTCTCTCCCTTCTTAGCATGAGCCCCAGAAGTGGTGGTCCTTTCTATAACCCAGAATAGGATCCTTCTGGGAACAGGGAAAGGAATGGGACCTCCTTTTCCAGGAAGCCTGAAGTCAGGCAGACAGGGCCCAGGGTATGCAGGCACCTTCCCAGAGACTGGGAGCTGAGATCGGATCAGGGGCTCTTTCTTCCATCCTTTTTTTCCTCCAGGGCAGTGCTGGAGCCCCCACTCCAGCAGGACCAGCGTGGACCTGTCTGGGGGCAATGGGAACTCACAGGCCTTTCACAGTCTTTTTTGTCCCAACTTTTGGGATCAAGAGTGGATTGTTTTCTAAGCTGTGGACTAATTCATTCACTTCCCATCTGTCTCCTCCCTGGGTCGTCAGTGGCTGGAGCAGCTGTCTCAGGCTGGAGTCGCCCAGCCTGGCCAGAAACCAGAGAAGACTCTTTGGAGATTTGGACCCATTTCTGAGAAGCTCATGAAAACCACTTTGCCTTGGTAAAAGGCAGCCTTCAAATGCAAGTGGGAGAGAATGGCCCTTTAAAGTTTAAATAGGACTGACCCTTTTCCTAGCCACTGGGTTTCTGGAGGGACATTAGAAGGCATCCATTCCTTTTCACTCAGGAAGATCTTTCCCTCAGTGGAGCCCTCCATACTGTTTAACCCAAATCCCCAGCTCCAGAGAAGACAGCAGGCAGGGAGCCCTGAACTGAGGAGTGAGCAGATCATTGGGAAGGTGTCTCCAAGCGCCAGCCTCCTACAGTAATGCTTAGCAACCCACAGCGTTTGGAAGTTTCTCCAGCTTTTTAACCGGGTCTCTCCACCTGTACTCTAAGTCCTGCATCTTGGAAGGCAGAGGAAAGTGAAAGGAGACTAAGGATGGGAACGGCAGAAAGCCCGCAGAACTTGCTGGAGTTTTTGACAACCGTCCCCACACGGCTCCATCCAGAGTGCGCCCTCACACAGCCGGGCTTCTCATATTGTCGGGTTCCCCACCATTTGGCATAGATTCCCTAAAGCGGTCAAAGCTCAAGGAAGATCTTGGGTATCATGCCTACTCCCCACTTTGCAAGTAAAGAAACAGGTCTAGAGAGAATCAGGCGCCGGTGGAGAAGCTGACTTGAGCCCATGTCTCCCAGGCCCGCTGCCCTCTTGCTACCCACAGTTCCATGTTTAAACCAGAAAGAAAACCATCACTATGATTGCCATGTCACAAGTCTTCCTTCCTTTGGCCCCATTTTCTAAGAACTTCCAAAGACCTCAGCATGGCCCTGGACCATGCTGTGCTTCACCGTACCTAGCTCTGAGCACTAGTCTCTTATTTACCTGTTTGTCTCTGGTCTATTAGCCCCTCTCCCTGGTTGAACTGGGAGCTCCAAGGTCAAAGGTCTTTGTCTTCTGAATCAAATCAGATCAGATTTTGGTTGTGGTTTGGGTGGTAGCAATGTTGGGTCTCCAGTTTTTAGATTTCTCCCTAGTGACAGTGCTCAGGGGAATAGACAAGACTGCTATCATATCAGTACTGGTCAGGAAATAAAAGTGTTTCTACATGCGTGAAAAAACAGTGACCTTGCCCAAAGTTGATCCCCTCAAAAGGATATTCTAGAAAATTTCTGATACAGAGATACACAAAATAAGATCTTGGACAAAGTGCGCAGTTTGCTTTTGAAGCTATGCAACTTTGGACAAACTACTTGACCTCTCTGTCTCTACTTCCTTATCTGTGAAATAGGGATGATAATGGTACTCTCCCCATGAGGTTGAAATACAGATTAAATGTGTTTAGTGTTTATAACGCATTTAGACAGTACTAGGAATACAATATGTGTTAAATAAGCGTTTACACACATACATTACACACACACACACACAGCTAATGCTCTCAGTCGTGTGAGCCGTGACCTCTTTGGTCATGGCCTTGAAGCTAGTCACAGGGGGGAGTCAGCTGACCTGCCTTGAGTGTACAGTGTACCGGCTGCTCTCCAAGCAGGTGTGGAAGGGATCTTCCACCCCTCCACCATGGGTCACCCCCTGCCCTGCACAGAGCTTCTCCCCAAAGTTACCTCTAGGATCAGGGTCACCCAGGGCCCTGCTTCAGCGCTGAGTGCCAGTTCCTCTCCACTGTCACCTGTTGTGTTGCATACTGACGGCCCTATCAGGAGAAGCAGGGTGAGGCAGGGTAGCATGGTGCGCGTGCTCTGACTGAGGACCCTCTGGGAGCCCCTCTCAGCCTGAAGACACCGTCTCCAGTGGCTGCCTTTTGGCTGCTTGAGTGTAGGAGGGGAAGCTCCCCTGTCCTCTGGTCCTTCCAGCTGTTCTGCTTTCCTTTCTCAGCTTATTTGACCCGGAGACATTTCCTGTGCCGCCTCTGGTCTGGGAAGGCCAATGATGGGCTGAGCTGCTCAGGAGGAGGGATCAGACCTCCCCCTGCTGTGCCCCCAACATTTGATCCAGGGCTTAGCACTCTGATGCAACACCAGCCTCACCTCTGGCTGCCTCCCTCCAGGGGCAGTGCACAATGGCATAGTGTGTGGGGTGTGCAGCGTCCAGCTCCAGGCCCACAACCCCCAGGGGACCTCATGTTGGAAAGAGGAAGAAACAGGTGGCTCCTCCCTATGGCTCCTCCCCCTTTGATGCCTGCTCCCCTGTTCAGAGAGTCTTCTTCCCAGAACTTAGTACCCCATCATCTAGCTCCCCTTCTGCTGGGGATTGAACCCAGGGGTCTTGTGCATGCAAGGCAAGCACTCTACCAACTGAGCTATATCACAAACCTTCCCTGTTCAGTTTCTCCCTCTTCACCCAGGCATCCATTCATCCATCTGTCTGTCCACCCATCAGAAGTCTAGAACCAGGGCTTGTTCAGAGACCTGAATTCCAATTCTAGCCTCCTCTCTGAATGACTGTGTGACCTTAGAACCCTCATGTAAAACAGGGTTAACGATAGCACTCTTTCCAAAATTTGATGTAATGAGATAATGCATGCGGAACACTCAGCACAGTGCTTGATGGTAAATATGTAATGCCTGTTTACTATTATCCGTGGCAGATAGGCTAAATTCTGTTTGGCATGTGCCAGCCTCTCTTGCCCTGCCTGAGACTCCAACCCACCATCTGCTCCCAGGACAGGATGAGACTTCCCGCCCTCATGGTTTAGTTTGTCATTGCCTCTGCCCGGATGTTCCTTTCCACCTGGTAAACTCCCAATCATCCTTCAAGTTTGGTCCCACTTACTGTGCACCCCCTTATTAGGGTTTTTCTGTCTCTAATCCCATTTCTAGCAAGAATTAATTGGCCTCTTTTCCAATACATCTCTTATGGTTCTCCAAAGACTGCTGTGAGAGGCTGTGTAGGTTGTGTACTGAACAAGGGTAGCGCCTGAGGGGAGAGTGGAACTCAGCCTGTTTTGATCACTGAGCAACAGATCCTAGAGGGAGGCTGCACACCCTGGAAGAAGGAGGTTGGCTCCAGTTCTCCCAAATGGGCCAGCTGGGCACAGGGCAGCCCTGCTAGTTGGCTATGTGGTAGTTGATTGTGCTGTGAGCTCTTTGAGAAGGGGGCTGTGAAAGACAGTACTTGGCACGCAATTGGTCCATAATAACTGTGCATTCACTCTGAGTCCAGGCCAGCTAAGACAGAGCTAAATAAGGGCTAGCATCAAGTATTTGGAGGGGACTCCCCTCATCCAGGAATCTCTTTGGTGGGTCCCAGCCAGGATAGCTTCAGAATCCCAGAATTTGCTACAGTTCTCTGGTTCAGCCTATTTCTCCCAAGCCTGGGCTGGCCTTTGGTCCCTCTCAGCACTCCAGAGAGGTATCCTGTTGACTCTTACTTAAGTCTAAGGGCAGGATGCTTAATGCCTCACATTCTCTTTTGGGCTTTCCACTGTTGTTATCAAGTTCTTTCATACAAATGGGGTTTTACTGGGCTGGGGATATAGCTCAGTTGGTAGAGTGCTTTCCTTGCACGCATAAGGCCCTGGGTTCAATCCCCAGTACCACAATTAAAAAAACTGATGGAATTTTGCTTTTCATCCCCTTCATTTTACAGATATGGAAACTGAGGCAGTCTGGGCTTGCTCTAGATGACACTGAGAAGTAGTGGCAGACCAGCTTCCCAGGCAGTGCCTTCCCATCTTCCCTGGGGCCTGACTGGGAAGAAGGCTGCAGGCAGACCCAGCATGGGCCTTTGGACAGAAGAGATGGCCTTCCATTTGCAGATGTAAAGGGGGTGACCTTAGCCCCTAAAGAGTAAGGTAGTCTCAGTTTCACCATTGGCAAATTGAAGCTGCCCCTCATAGGGCATGCTGAACATTTCATGAAGTCCTACTAGGAAAGTGCTCTGCACAATATTTAATAAACTCTAACTTAATTGTGACTATTAGACCCCAGGAGCTCTGGATCTTGATGCAGGTCTCCTGGCCCCGGTGCCAGCTCCGGTCCTCGCGGGTGCAGGAACCACCCCGCGGGGGGCAGGATGTGGTGGGCGCCCAGCGGGGACGAGGCAGGAGGCATCTGGCCGAGCAGAGAGGGCGGCGGAAAGCAGGGAGAGAAAACCCCAAAGGTCCGGAAGGCCGGGAGGCAGGCAGGGCACCGGCTGGAAACCGCGGCTATTTGCAGCGTCGCCCTCGGGCTGCGGTCAGGCTGGGGCTTTCAGTCCTGGCGGCCGAGCCCGCCGCCCCGCCCGGTGCCCTCGGCCACCCGGGCACGGCCTTGGCCGCTGCGTCCCGCTTCGCCTTGTCCTCGCGGCCCGGGCGGCAGCTGGGACTGGGCGCCGCTGCCAGCGGGGAGGACCAGGACAAGGAGGAGGGCAGGACGCGGGATGGCGGGTTTGGGTGTGACCCCGGGTGGACAGGGTAGGTTGAGGTGGGGCGCGACCTCGCGTAAGGCGGGCCGGGGCAGGTTCGGGTTCGGGCGACCCGGCCAGCGGGCAGTCTGGCAGGCTGCGCCCCGGGGACCGGCCGGGGGTAGCGCGGGGGGGGGGCGGTGTGGCCGCGGGCGGGTGGCGGCCGCCCGGAGGCTCCCTGGGCGCCGGGTGGGCGCGCAGGATTGCTAAAGGCTGCGGTTTGGCTAGGACTGCTGAGCTGAGAAGAAAAAGGGCGCAGGAGGGAGGGACTGAAAAAAGAAAAAAGAAAAAGGAGCGGAGGGGGACGGAGAAGGAAACACGAGCTGAGGGCGGGATGCGCGGGAGACCCACATCCAAGCGCCCGCCCCAGCCAGAGGAGGTGGGGTCATTGGCCCATTTTACAGGTCACTTGGGGAGGTGGAGAGCCGTGGGTAAGGTCCCCACCTGTTGACTAGCAGAGGCGGGATTCTAATCCTGATCATCTGCCGCTTGCGTGCTTTTCCACTTTGACTGGGAGCCCCAAAGAGCAATAGAAGAGAAACAGAAGGGTGATGGGGTCTTGGTTGCCTCTTGGGGACAGGGAGCTGTCAGCTAACAATCTGGTTCTGCCACCCGGGTGACTGAGCCTCTGAGCGCTGCTTTGCGCTCTTCCAGCACCCCCATGTGGAAGGTTCTGTCTGGCTGCCTCTTCTGCTTTCCTAGAACTCCTGGAGGTGCAGGAGCTGGCTCCCTCCTATGGCCTGACCCTTGTATATATGAGGGATTGGGCTGCCAGAGACAGGCCCCGGCGGGGGGGGGGGGTCCCCTGGGGCCCACAGTGCAGTCCTTCTATTAGCCAGGTAGTGGGTAAACACACCACAGAGCCCAGGGCTGGGAGAATACTCTGTACCCTGTGCTTGGACCTTTTCAGCTGTCATGTCTTGGACCCTTTTGGGGACCTCTTTGCGGTTACATTGGGGCACCCAGTCCTTGATTTATGGATTTATTGAGCACAGGTAAGATGAGAGTTGTCAGAGAACTGAGATGAAGGAAGGGGACACACATGACAGTTTTAACACAGTGTGGAGAGTGCCACGCAGACAGTTCCAGGGAGGAGCAAGAATCCCCAGCAGACTTTAATGCATTCCTGATGCAGGACACGTGCACACTGGTCCTTCTAAACCCACTTGGGGTTTAGAAGTAGAACTGTAAGCCCATCGCATAGATGAACCTAACCCTTGTCCCTTAGGCCCAGAGATTGTGTGGGCAGACTTCTCTGCCCACATTGGTGGCCAGTCTGCCTTGCTTCTTGGCATTTATAGCTCCTCAGCTGTGCCCATAGGAAGGGTCTGAAGGCATCACCCAGTTTCAGAAATAGATTGTCACTGCTAGCTGATCAGAGTTAACAGTGCCTATCCCTATCTTATTACCAGGCCCTGCCCTGCCATCAAATGCACAGCTGGCCCAGGAGTGCAGAGACCTGGGTTTGCTCACCATGGCTCCTTCCTTCTCTATCAACTTCCTCTGAAAGGCCCACACTCACCCACATCTTTAGCAATCAGGTTCCATAAGGAAAAACAAACATGACCAGTGGAATTACTTGTCCACACGAAGGTTTTAAGTCAAGAGAAGTGAAGCAGAGCAGAGTGGTTAAGAATATTCTGGATTGGAGGCTGGAGATTGTAGCTCAGTGATACAGCACTTACCTAGCAGGCAGGAGGCCCAGAGTTCAATCCCTAACACTGGGGTGGGGGTGGGGGGATTAGATTGGAATTCTGCCCCCACCACTCACCATCCTTGACCTTGGGCAAGTTATTTAACCATTATGAACTCCCTAAGCTCCTTCACCTTATTCATAAAAAGGGAAAAATAATATACAGATCAGAGCAAGTGGATCAGAGTAGGAAGAGAGGAAGGGGAGGTACAGGAAAAGAGGTTGATGAAGTTATGTGCGTGGATGAATATGGCATAACGAAGCCCACTATTATGTACCAAAAAGTAAATGAAAAAATTAAAAAATGACAGGGTAAGGGCATATATTTAAGTTTTAATTCTTATTGTTCATAAAGTTGTCAGATTGAAAATAGTAAAAGTAGAATATTTTAAAAGAAAACATAAAATCTTATTTTACATGTAAACTTAAAATGTTGTCAAAAAGTACATTTTTTCCGGGATAGTGGTTTGTGCCTGTAATCCCAGGGGCTTCGGAGGCTGAAACAGAAGAATTTCAAGTTCAAAGCCAGCCTTAGCAATGGCAAGGTACTAAGCCTCAGTGAGACCCTGTCTCTAAATAAAATAAAAACTAGGGCTGGGGATATGGCTCAGTGGCTGAGTGTCCCTGAGTTTAATCCCCAGTACCCTCCCCAAACCATATATTTTCATTGAAAAAATTAATAAATATACAGTGCTCATGTCAAAGGGTTGTTGGGGATTAAATAAGATAATGTATAAAAGAACTTCATGCAGCATCTGGCACATTATAAGCACTTAATAAATGACATAATTATTATTGCTGTTAATAATATAATTAAATGATAATATCCATCCGTGTTCCATGGGAAAGCCCAGATTGAGGAAAGTCGTTTTAGGTATTCCCTGATATTTTGCCATCAGGCCAAGTTTCCTAAGGACAGGAACTAGGTGTCTCCCATCAGATTAGGAGCTCCCTGTGGCTGGTCTTTTCTGTAGACAAGGTCTGATGTACCAGACCTTAGCAGTGGACTTAGAAGCCTTGGGCTGAGGCTGAGGGAGGCTGGTACAGCCCCTTTTGGGGAGTGGGTCCCAGTCCTGCCCCTTGCCTCGAATGTGGCGCTGAAGAAGTCTCCCTGGGGCGGGGATGCTTTCTTCTCCCGGAGTCTGCATGCAATAATGGCACCTGACTCTGACCCCATTAATGAATGCAGAGAAACTCATGATTAAAATCAGCCTTTTCTTCCTGGATCTTGGTTAGTGAGTGCAGGAGAAAAGTGAAGGGCTAATTGAAAATATAATTATAATGCATTGTCTTTTGTCTACCAAGTGGAGCCTCCAGACCCCACTGTCTGCAGAACAGTTTGTTTCTCCTGTCGGGGAGGACTCCCGAGACAGCCACGTGGAGACAGTGCCAGTGGGCGGGGAACTGGGCTGGTTGGTGGGGCGTGAGGGGCGCGAGCTACCCATTTGGGGTTGATCCTCTGCTCTGCTCTTCTGACCATTGTCTGGGATACCTGAGCTGACAGAACTGGCCGGGGAGGGCAGCTGTGGAGGATGAGGTGCTGCCCATGCCCTCCTTTCCCCTCCCTGGAGGTACCCAAGCTCACCTGTGGTCTGGGTAGAATAGGGGTTGGTCTAGGGGTGGGGAAGGAAGAACTTCAGTCCCCTTTTGGTCTGATGTATGAGCCCTGGAGCAGGGAGCAGAGATGCAGATAGAGGGCAAGGTAAAGATTCTGAGTCCTGTCAGGTGCAGTGGCAATTGCCTGTAATTCCAGTGGCTCAGGAGGCTGAGGCAGGAGGATCATGAGTTCAAAGCCAGCCTCAGCAAAATAAAGGCGCTAAGCAACTCAGTGAGACCCTGTCTCTAATAAAATACAAAATAGGGCTGGGGATGGGGCTCAGTGGTTGAGTGCCCCTGAGTTCAATCCCTGGTACCCCCCCCCCCCAAAAAAAAATATTCTGAGTCCTCTGGGCCAGTGTGATCCCAGGAAGAGCCCAGGACAAGAGCTGGGGCCCTTGGCTCTGCTCCTCCTGGCTAGGCCAGCTCCCTGTTCCTGCACTCTGATCCTGCAGACAAAAGAGCAAGGTGTTAGGGCACTCACTCGTGATCTATGCCTAGCACTAGAGGTGGCAATTAAGGAACTTGCCATTAGGAACTGTCCCATCTCTCCATCTCAGCAAGCACCTCCTCTGTCTCCAGACTCCTCCCTGTTCACTCTCTGATGTCTGTTTCTCCTTCTGCTCTGAGTGACCCTGGGGAAGAACCTTTGCTCTGGGATCACCTGGAAAACAGACAAGTTTGTTGAATGGAAAGATCTGAGATTCTAAGCGAGGTGGATGGAGATGCCATTGGAGTATGGGCATGTGTGGGATAGTGAGTGAGGATGGGGTTAGGGCATGAGAGGAGTCGGCTGAGTTCTGCCTTGATGGTGAAGTAAATCATCAGAGGCAGGGCTGCCCCATGCAGTGGTGCAGGTTGAGTACTGTACAAGGACACTTTGCTGAGGCCGAAGGTAGATGCTGAAATTTGGTCCCTGCTCACGGCACCAACCCAACCACTTGGGCTTGACTGCACCCCTGGAAAAGCCTTCTCTAGATCTCACAGAGATGCCTATGCACTAGCACACACCTGGGTAAAACCAAAGAGGATGGTGACATATATACCTCAGAGCACTCCTTGTCCCCAAGAAGGCATTGAAATGCCTGTGCCAGGCATAGAATGTCAGGTAAAAATAAGATGTGTCACACCCCCTTGGAAACTCCCGTGAGTCTCGCGAGAGAGGCATGTGGCTGAGATGAAGCACTTTGACCGTCCATCAGAACACAGCATGTGGCAGTATAAGAGGTATCCGGGGCTCATAAAAAGGGACCTTTGTCATGAGAGGTTTCTGGTCAACCCGGGCCCTTTGGTCTTCAGCAGAACTTTGTACTGTGCATGGTGGATGCACAGAGTGGCGGATTTTGCTGGGAGGGTCAGGAAGAGTCCTCAGAGGAGATGTGGACTAGTGGACACAGAGCAGGAGTGACGGGGTGGGTGGCCTAGGCGGTGGGGATGGCACAAACAGAGGCACAGAGGCTGGAGACAGGGCTCTGTTCACAGGGCCACTGATTCAGGAGGCTGCTGGGCCCTGTTCAGGGAAGATGGCGAGGCTTCAGGTGCCATCAGGGGACCGTGGGTGGCAAAGCTGTGGAGTTTAAGGAGATCAGGATACCAGGCTGGTGAATTCTGGGGAGACCAAGAAAACCAAAGGAAATTGAGAACTAAATGGGCTGAATCTGGAGACCTAGGCAGGCTATGGATAGGGGTGGACTGAGGAAGACTGAGAAGGAGACGTGAGAAAGAGGGGTGCATCAGGAGAGCAGTGGGGTGCAGCGATCAGAGAGAGAGACGTGGTGGAGGGTGTGTGTATGTGAGAAGAGACATATATAGGGAAGCTCTGGAACGAGGACTGGAAGGAGGCTCTAGACCGGTTCACTGTGGTTCCTTCCGAGATGAGCGGTAGGTCCAGGGAAGCGTCCATCATCTACTCTACATCCTGTATTATTTGAACATATTTTAAAAATTTTTTCATTGTAGATGGACACAATACCTTTATTTTATTTATTTTTATGCGGTGCTGAGGATCGAACCCAGCGCCTCGTACTCAGTAGGCAAGCCCTCTGCCATTGAGCTCCACCCCAGCCCTTATTTGAATATTTTACAATATTCAAATTAAATGTGTTACCTGCACAATTAAAGCCAAAGAGATAGAAGTCAAGGAAACATGGCTTAGCACGCACTTTGCATTCAGGATCAAGCAACACACACACACACACACACACACGTACACAAGGAAAAAAAGAAGAAGGAAGAGGAGAAGAAAGCTACATGTCCATTAATAGGGGAACAGGTAGGTCATTGTGACCGTGGAGTACTACATGTGAAAACGAATGAGTTAGAGTACTTGTAACCAACATGGATACAACTCACAAGATGGTGAGCAAACAATGTAAGGAACCTGAGCTGGGGGTACAGCGCAGTGGTGGAGCACTGGCCTAGCATGCTTGAAGTACGGGGTTCAATTTGAAATTCTAGGTAGAATTGGAAAATGTGAAAAAACATTATATGTATTTAAAATGGATTCATACATATGTCACAAAAGTATAAAAAAAACTCCTGGGAAGAGTGGATAAATTGTGGGAGTTCATAACCCACTAGAATCAAAGTGTGGAATATGATATGTCAAGAAATTTGTAATGTTTTGAACAACCCACAATAAAAAATTAAAAAAAAAAAAAAAAAAAAAGAAAAAAAAAAAAAAAAAAAAAAAAAAAAAAAAAAAAAAAAGAGTGGATAAATTCAAGAAGGATCTTACTTCTGGGGAAGGAAAGAGGGAGGGAAGATGGAGGAGACAGAGGCGTTTTCCATTTTCTCTGTAACAATGTATTTATTATTGTTGTTGTCATTATTGGCAGTAATGGGGATTGAACTCAGGGGTGCTTTACCACTGAGCTACATCCCCAACCCTTTTTAATATTTTATTTTGAGATCTCTCTTAGTCACTGAGGCTTGCCTCCAACTTGGGATCCTCCTGCCTCAGCCTCCTGAATTGCTGTGATTACAGGTGTCTGCCACCACGCCTGGTTTGTTATCTATACTTTTTGATGTGTCTTACCCACTTGGAAAAAGAAGAGATCTATGGGAAACCATGAACAGAGGGTTTTAAGGATGAAGGTAGGCGGGGTGAGGTGGCATGTGCTTGTAATCCCAGCAGTTTGGGAGGCTAAAGCAGGAGGATCACGAGTTCAAAGCCAGCCTCAGGCAAAAGCGAGGTGCTAAGCAACTCAGTGAGACCCTGTCTCTAAATAAAATACAAAATAGGCCTGGGGATGTGGCTCAGTGGTTGAGTGCCACTGTGTTCAATCCCTGGTACACCCCCCACCCTCACCCCCCCAAAATGAAGGAGGTCAGCAGTTGGAATGAGGAAGAAGGTCTTGCAGTGAGCTAATGGGGTGAGCAGGCGCTGGGCTGCCCTGGAGTAGCAGTGCTACCAGGGGACTGGGCCTCAGGTGGAGATATGCTTGAAGTCTTCCTCCTGACTAGGGGGCCCTGAAACACCATCATTAGCCAACCTTGGGGGTTTCCCAGTGCTGGGAAGCACCAAGCTTGAACCGAGCTGGAAGTTGTTGACAGCGATGCAGACAAGTTGTCCTTCGCTGTCTCCACCCTGTTGTCACCCTGTGAGAGACTCCCTGGGAACCTGAGGGCATGACAGTGGCCCTCCCAGCCACTGCGGCTGGAGATGGGTGTAGGTTGGCCCCGAGGCAGGCAGGTGACCGGTCCGACTTTTGCAGGAGCCAGTGAGTCTCCAGAGTCCGGGAATGGGTGGGCGAGGACAGTGTTGAGGCTTGAAGATTTGGGGAGACCAAAGCCAAACCCCAGTGCCCTGGCATGGAGAGTGGGTGATGGCCAGGCTTGGCAGACAGCAGGCTGAAAGATGCAGTGCCAAGCTGGGGAGAGGGCCGCCAGGGCAGGAGATCAGAGGAGCGGATGGGGGCAGGGCACTGTTGGGGCTTGAAGCAGGAGGCCGCCTGGGGTGGAGTGTGGGGGATCAGTGAAGCGGGAGGGGAGGGGAGCTGGAGGAAGCAGGCGTTGCCAGAGGAGCAGTGAGAAAGAGTCAGTGCCAGCTCGGGGCTGGGGGCAGGGGGCAGGAGGAAGGAGCCCTGGCACTTGCTTTCTCCCCAGGTCTCCTCTCTGGCTGTTTTGGAACACGCACAGCTGCCTCTGCTGCCAACTGTAAAACCCTAGAGTCCCTTGGCTTAGGGGGCCCTGGGGGTCCTGTTTTCCAGTCGCCTCTGTACACATGGGGCAGTCATGCCCAGAGGTGGGGACTGAGTGGTGCAAAGCCAACCAGCGAGCCTACTGACAGGGGCTGCACTGGACCCACCGAGCCACCAGGTCTATACTCACACCTGGCTGTTGGAGGGCTGGGGCAGGGTGAGGCAGGTCCAGAGTGAGGGCTCTGGCCTTGACCACCAGGAGCCACGAGTCCTGTTGGGGAGGCAGGTGAGGACCCCCCACACCCCAACCCAGGCCGCAGTCAGGAGCAGCACTGGGAGATGTCCTGGGGCAGAGCCTGTGAGCTAGGACCTGGGGTCCCCAGGGGCTGTAGCAACAGTGGCCTTACAACTCCACTAAGAGGCACTTTTCAATGGAAACCAAACTCCCTCAGTACTATACCAGAAAAACTTCAGAAGACAAAGATATATTACAAAGGAGAGATTGTGGCTGTGTCTAAGGCTGACCTTGGTTACTCATGCTGTCTGAAGAGAGCCAGGGTCTCGCTCTATAACCAGCAAATAACCCGGGGGGCCTCGGTCTGTTGGGGGACAGGTGAAGACCTCCTTTTGGCTTTCATCAACCATAGCACTACCGGTCAAGGGCAGAAGTCATCCTGGTCATGACCCTGGAGAATGTCAGGCCTCCTCCTTGTATTACCACAGAGCAGACTGAGGCCCAGGGAGAAGTCACATAATGTCAACATTTCATTTATTTCTGACATGTGTTTGGAGACTTGCATGTGACTAAAGGAGTGTGTGACATTCTAAGAGGGTGGTGACCTGAGCTAGGATATCCCAGAGGGCAGTGGTGCTCAGGGGAGCGGGCCTGGTTGGGGAGACAGCCATGAGGATCAGCCCAGTTGTCCTCTGGTCAGGGGAGGGGCCAACAGTGGTGGCCTGAACTTTGAACCCTCTCCACCCTCTCTTTGGCCTAGGAGTGCCTGACCCCTTTGGAAGGGTGGCCCACTCTTGGGGTAAGGGTGGGGTGTCCAGCAGCTCCCGGGGGCTGCAGGATGGGACCTATTTAACCTCTGCAGTCATCTGACCCCCATGACTCAGGCCTGGCCCTGCCCGTGGAGGGCATGGGGCCAGTCTGAGCTCATCACCACTGCCTGGAGCAGAAGTGGTAAACAAGTTCACCCTGCGCTTCCCACCCCTGTGAGGGAGCAGAGCACAGGGTGAGGTGGGGATCCCACAAACACTTCCCCACCATCTGCACAACACAGGTGCATATCTTGGGTTCCCTGGGGGCTGGTGGCATGTGCTGTGGGCTCCTGCTTGTGGGTGAAATGCATAGAATGTGCTCCATGCCGGAGCCTTTAGCCAGTCTCTCCAGGGACTAAGCTCATGGGGATGGCCTGGGTCATGGGGAATGATTTTACCCCATCCCTACTGTCTGGGGGTCATGAGTCTGAGGTCCCCATGGAGTGACACCTGATTTTGCTGCTGTGTCCCCCCTTGCGTCCTGCGTCCCATGCCCTTCATGACTCCTGGCTCATAGCCACATGCTACAGTCCCCCATGGCCTCTGGGAGCCCCTGAAACACCACAGAGAAACATTCTGGCACATGGCTCTCGCCTGCCTGGCCCACGGCAAATTCTGAGGGCTCAGCCTTCTTCATCTCCCCTCATGCCGAGGCCTCTGGACCTCCCTCCTTCCCTGTCCCCCCTCCTTCTCTCCTTCAGGGCTTTCTCTGTCTTCCTTTCACACCCTCTCCCCCATTTCTTCCTCCTCCCACTCTCCCCAGGGAGCGCTCATTGCTATTTATAGCCACCAGATGGCACCAGCGCACCATGTGTCCCCTCCTTGCTGGGGGTGCTCACCCAACCACACACACCCATGCCCAGGATCCATCCTTACCCCTCTCCACGTCTGCACCTTGCCAGTGCCCACCCCCACCGGGACTCAACACATGGAGGAGGACAAACAGAAGAGTTCCTGCAGGTCAAGGGTGGAGACAAGAGCCCCCTGTCCCCTTCAGGTGACACCTGCCAACAGTGTCACAGCACTTAACTCCTCACAGCCCTGTGAGGTATGGTTCTTGTCTCCACTTGCATACAAAGGGAATCAAACAGAGATGGAGTCACTTGCTGAAGGTGGGACAGCAACTGTATAGCAGGAGGGACCTCAAGTCCAGGATTTGCAGGTGCCAAACCCCTGGGGGTTCCTGGGTAGGGGTCGGGGAGTGCAAAGGTCTCCAGAGCAGGTCACAGTCCACCACGCTCAGTCCCTGCCACCATCTTTCTGTCTCTGGGGTTGTTTTCTTTAAACCTGTCTCACGATGCTCCTGAGTCCAGGGACCTTAGATCCTTAGACCTTAAATCTTCCAGGATGTAGACATCTCTCCACGAACCAGCTTTTCTTGTGCTCTTTGGTCTCTCTATGTACCCTGATGCTAATGAGGCTGAAAAGTAGAGGGGGCAGCCCCTGTGCTTTGTCAGGGAACCCCAGGCTGGCAGGCCAGCTGGACGGTGAGGACGGAGGTATAGCTTTCTGGGAGGTCCCCCTGTCGGTGCCAGCGTGAGCTAGGGAGAGTACCAGAGGAGCCCGGGGGCTGGAGGGAGGAGGGGAAGGTGGCTGAGTGAGGGCGCACCCTCAGTGGCCCTCTGAGGCCGGGAGTTGCTCAATGACCCTCATGTATGGGGGGCAAAAGGGGTGGGGCTGCCACAGTCCTGGAGTCAGGGCAGGGCACTGCCTGAGCCCTAACTTGGGCTAAGCTCCCCTACTGTCCCATCTCCTCCCCCTCGCTCCTGTTCCACTGGGAGGCTGGCTGTGGGCTGGGGCCAGGGGCACCAGGGTGGGGTCCCTTCCCTTGGGCCTGAGCAGGATCCCGAGCAGGCTGTGGCAGTGCCCAGGAGCCAGAGAGGAGCCGCCACCCCCCACCCCCTTGGGCCCCTCTGTAATTAGGACTATTTTTAGGCCCCTCTTCCTTCCTATTTCAGGCCTCTGGACTGGGCCAGAGAGTGGGCTGTCCTGGGGCCGAGGGCTGGAGCCGCTAAACTGGGCCGAGGCGTGGGAGCTGCAGCCACAGGACAGACCACAGGCCGGGGAGGAGTCCTGGTGGGGGAGGGGAGCCAGGACGTGGCCAGGCCAGGGCTGGGGGTGGGGGTGTGTCTTGGCTCATGGACCCCCTCCCTGGGTCTCTCACTGGTATGCTCTACCCTGGCCCATCCCTGTGTTTGTGTGTGCCTGTGTGCGTGTGTGTGTGTATGTGTGTGTATGTGTGTATGGTGGGGACACTCCTGCTGATGTGAGTCCTGGACCCACATCTCTGGGTGTCTAAGATTGGGCAACCAGCAGCTTCAGGACAGTGTCAGCCCCAGAAGAGATTCTCAGAATGTTTACAGTGATGACCAGCATGTGCTCACCGTGTGCCAGGTGCCTATATTCACTCATGTTTAAGGCACTCTGAGGTCGGGGTTATTTTATTCCTATTGTATAGTTTAGGAAAACTGAGGCTCAGAGGTACTTCATTGTCACATGCCAGGCCTGGTCTCAGGTGACCTGCTTTGAAGGAGCACCCTGGTCCTTAAAGGGGTACTGAGATGTGGGCTTCTCTGGTCGGTTTCTGAGCTGTTTCTTGGGTCTGGCGCTGTCAGGCATGGCTTTCAGGCAGCCATCTGCAGATGGCCTGCTGTCCATCAAGTGCTGGTCCACGGCCTGTCCTGCAGGCGGAAGGGTGGGTCTTGCCCAGCTGGTTCCAGTTAGGCACAAGAAAGCAGGCAAGGGGTATATTTAGCCCTGGTTTCTGGAGGAGCCAGAGGTCTTTCATCCTTGGAGGCGCCGGCCACAGTGGGCCTCAGCTTGCCAACGCCGGGCTCCTGGGCTGCAGGGCAGCCAGGCTGCAGGCAGGGAGCAGGGTCAGGGAGGAGAAGGGCACAAGTGATCCTGCCCACCCCTGGAGCTGGGTTGTGGGTTGGCAAGTTGACGCCAGTCGGGGCAACGACGTCTTCATGGCAATGGTAAAAATATGTCCTCAAAGCTCCAAGGTCCTGCAGGTATCAGAGACAATGCCAGCACCTGCTTCCTGTACCCAGGCCCAGCCTAGACCTAGCACATCCCTGACTTGGGACTTATTCTCTGGCGTTTAGCCTCAGCGGGGGAATCCAGGGTTCTTCCTTAGGTGAGGTGGGCAGAGGGCAGAGTTCAGACAACAGGAAGGGAGTGGCTTTTTACGCTTTCCAAGAAGACTGACTGACGTGTGAGCATTTATGTTTGGCGAATGTTAGAGGGTTGGGGGCAGGCATATGGGTGCAGGGGAAAAAAAGTCCCCCAGCGCAGCCATGACACATCGAGTGTGTTGGTGTCTATGAAAGGCCACAGCATTTGATCTGCACCCTGCACTATGGCCTTGTGGATCTGAACATGGTGGCGAGGAGCTGGGAAACTGGGGCCCTGGGGAAGTGGGGGGTTGCATTGCTGGGTTCTGGTGCTGTGCGGGTATGAGGTGGCTCACAGTGACCATGGCATTGCCCGCTGATGGCAGCTAGGATAGCAGGGACTCCATCCTGGTGTTCCTGGGGGGCAGCCGGTGAGCAGAGGAGCAGAGGAGGATGAGGGCTGTTTTAAACTGCACCGCTGTGATCTTGTGGGGCTGTGTAATTATCCCCTGGAGGCTGGCCTCTGTGTGTGAGACTGTTAGTAAACACATGTATGGAAGCAGTTTGGGACTCGGCTGTGTGTGTGTGATTCTGAGTGTGACTGAGCCTGTGGATGTGCGGCTGCATCTCGGCTTCCCACTGCAAACAAGGCCTGTTCCCCGCTGAGGTTCATGCCCCATTGCCCTTCCGGGGACCCCCCACCCCAAAGCCACAGGGCCCCTGGGCCTGAGGGAGGGAACCCTAGGAGTTGCAAGTGCCTGTCTCTCCCCTAATCCTTTCACCCCCACTCCCTCCGACCCGTCCCCACTGAAGGCAGGCTCCTACCTGCCCTGGGGCGGAGGCAGGGGAGAGAAAGAGGAGCCGGCTGCCTGCCCGCCCGCCCGCCCGCCGCCCTCTGTCGTCTCCGAGTGCAGACAAAGAGCTCACCCTGGTCTCTGTGGGCGTCTGGGAGACGCTGGGGGGATTAGCTCCCCGCGCCGCCCTCTCCCCACCTCATGCCAGCCCACCCGGCTGGCACCAACACCTGGAGCCCTGGGCGGTGCCCTCACCCCTCACCGCAGCCTCTCCAGCAGGGAGTGTGTGTGTGTCCCCTGCCCAGCACTGCTGTGGAAGCAGGGGTGCAGGCCAATGCCTTGGTGGCACCCTGATGTCTGAGTCTACCCAAGCCCCCCCTCCTGTGGCCATAGCTCAGACCTCCCGTTCTTTCCTCTGCATTCTTGCGGGAGGTCATAATCCTGCCAGAAAGCTCTGAGCAGAGAGAGAGAAGGGAGTGGGCTCCCCTCTAGGGAGGGCTCTGCACCCCAGAGAGACAAGGCTGTGTCAACTTGGGTTCTGGAGGGATGGCGTTCCATGAGGGGACTTGGCAATGACATTGAGTCTGGGTTTTTCATTGTGTTTCTGGAGAGCTCCATGTGGCTTCACCTGCATCTGGAGGGTGAATAGAATGGTTTAGAGTAACTGCCGCCTGACTTTGAGACCTTATGTCTAGCACTTTCTTTGTATTGTGCAAAACTAGAAATGGTTCTCCAAGTCCTTTCATATGTACTCATCAGATTTTGCAAGATCGGGCAGGGATTGCTGCTTTTCCCATTTCACGGGGGTTTAAACCAAGGCCCCGAGGAGCTCAAGATTTATTCGCAGTCCCACAACTGGTGAGCAACAGAGGTGTGCTGGAGCCCAGGGTCTTGCTCTCTGAAGTGTCAAGAAGACACTCCTAATTCCTGTTGCCTGGCCTTTGCCTCCTCCGTACCCTGTTCCTTCCACCCCTGAGTCTGCTGTTTTGAGAAACTGGAATGGAAACAGGCCAGTGGGAGCTGGGTGAGATGGCTGGCCCATCCCTGAGTCACACCCGATCCTTAAGCAATCAGGGGCCCATGCTGTGGACAGTTCTTGCTATCCGTTCATGCTTTGGGGATATTGATGGAAATCTTCTTCCTGCCTAATGGGTTGGGATCTCTTTTGTTCTCAAGACCCCTTCATATTCTTCTCTTCTATCAAAATGTCAGTGCGTGATAAACACACACTCATGTGTGTATGTACACACACACATGCATGCTGCAGACGGGGTCTGTTTGTTTGGCCTTCTGTGGAGGTGGTAAGGTGCCAGCCTTAGTCCTTTAGGGGAGTGTGCTGCCGAGGAGGCTGGGATTTCCCAATAACTGGGAGGCCATGGGGGTCAGGATCTGGGTCAGGGTCTGGGATAGAAGAGATAAAAATAGACAAGGGTGAATAGGTGGGTAAATATGTAGAAAAGCAGGTGCTGGACAGGTAGGTGAGTGCGGGGAGCAAGCTCCTGGGGTGGGTTGGTGAGTGGATGGATGGGTAAGTAATCAGGTGGGGTGTGTGGATGGGGAGTGTGTGGTCCACGGATGGATGGGTGGATACGTGATTGAACGGGTGAATGAATAGATTGATAGGTGGAGGGAGGCTGGATGGATGGGCATAAGAAAGGAAAAGTAGATGGAAGGGTGGGTACGTGGGTGAGAGTGTGGGTGGACAGGCATGTGAGTAGATTTGTGGCAGGGATTGAGGAACCTGGAGAAGTCCTTGGAAGACAGGTACTTATAGGGAAGGAGTTTTTCACAACTGTGTCAGGTTTTGTCAGCTGTCAATCATCTGGACTGATGGAGAGAAACCATATGGGGAAAATCTAGAAGATGCTGGCTGGTTCTAACCTGATTTATGTCACATTCAGGAGTAAGTTTGGGCCCTGGTCTGTGAGTTCTGCAGGTCTGAGCATTGGGACATGCAGCCTTGTACACAGAGCTCTGGCTCTCTGGCTAGCTTTGGGAGTCCTGCTCCCTGCCTGACTCTCCACCTGGCCTGCCACTGCCCCCTGCCTCCCACACTGGGAGGACAGCTTCTGCCCAGACAGAGAAGGCATGAATCTCCTGCACACCCCACCAGCTCAGTTCTTCCCTAGGGAAACATGAGTGCCCCTCTGAGCATTGGAGGCTGCTCCTTTGGGTGTCCCTGAGCAGGGGAGGGTGCAGGGTAACACAGATTGACCCAGCACCTGAAGAGTGGTGTGACGCCTGCAAAACATCAATGGTAGCAAAGCTGCTGTGGTAACAGGGGTGGACACGGGCAAGAACACTCTGACCTTCTCCCACCCCCGTGGAGGGGGCAAACGGAAGCTGTAACAGGACATGGGAGGTCAGCTAGGGGGGCGTGTGAATGCTTGGTGTGATATGCTTGGGGCGGGCTGTGGAATCACTTCTCAGTCCTTCCTGGGGATCACCTCCCTGGCTTTCTGCTTGGTTCAGTTTTCCAGACAATTACAGGAGCCATCATGCACTGAGCCCCTGCTGGATGCCAGGCACCTCGTGGACATTATTGTATTTAATTCTCACCACCATCCCTTGGAGGTTAGCGAGGATAGGGAGGACTCCCCCTTTACAGATAAAGAAACTGAAGCTCAGAAAGATTAAAGGGTGCCCAGTGTTACCCACAGAGAAGGGGGCGGAATCAGGATTCCTATTCGAGTCGGCCCATTTCCTCTGCCTCATGCCCCCTCTCAGTTCTGAACCCACCGTCCCTCTCCGCAGCCCTAGGTCCAGCCACAGAGAATGGGTCTGAGGAGCAGCAGCTGGAAGGACACATCAAAGAGGTATAGGTGAGGCCTCCAGAAAATGACAAAGCCAGAGGACAAGGACATAGGACTTAGTGGGAGCTCTTCAAGGTTTCCAGGGCTCTTATGCAGAGTCCAATTGACCTCTATATGAAATAAGGGGCAACATGAGGAATTTGGGTGAGATCATCAGGAGGACTTTCTGGCTTGGAGGGATATAAAACTCTAGAGAGGCAGAAGGGAGAAGCCATAAAGACCAATTCCTTGGAGAAGCATCATCTGATGCTTATGATGAGGCTGACTTGCTGACCTGAGTCAGGGGATTGCCCGGGGGGGTCATCTTGGGATATCCCCTTGCTACCAAAAATAAGTGGGCATCCTCCACCTGGGTGGGAGTTGGAGATCTTGAGAGTTGGGTTTTTCTGGATCCAAGGAAAGGCTAATTCTGGGGACCAGTTCTAGGGTGCTAAAGCTGGAATGAGTTGGAACCCACCCCAGGACCCCAAGCATGGGGACTGGGAGATACCAGGACATATTTTCCGGGACACAGGAAGGTGGCAGCTACAGGAACCATAAGTGAAATCCATCTGCATCCCCGGGCCAGGGCTGACCCTGAGCCAGAAGTCTGCCATGCTCCTGGGGAGGACAGCTTCAACCAGAGCGAAGCTCTCTGCACATGACCAGGTGGCCCTGGACAGCTGACCACGGTGAGCAGCCGGGCGTAGGAGCGCTGCGGGCTGGGCGGGCTGGGAGGCCCGGGTGGCCCTCCCGCGTCTCTCTTGCCTCTGGCTGCCTTCAGGCCCTTTGATGCTCTCTCACCACAGACTTCAAACAGGCTGCCCTCTGCTCTGCCACCGCCCTGCCCGCCTGCCCTAATTACACTCTCCAGCCCCTCGCAGCACTCCCTGCTCTCCACCAGCGCGGGCTCTCCTGGATCCCTCCTGCTCTTCTTCTTCTTCCCCACCTCTCTTCCCCTCTGTTCTTGGTTCTCTCTCTCTGTCTGCATCAGGGACCAGCTCTGGACTGGTCCCTCTGACTCCCTGGGCTGCAGTTTCCCCAGGATGCTGGGCAGGGGGCGGCTAACTTAGAAGACGTAACTAACCCTTCGGTTGGACATGATGTTTGCCAGTTAGTGTCCCTCCTGGGTCACTTGGGAACCTCATGACATCCAACATGGGCATGGAATGAATGACCACATCCTTGTTACAGATGGGGACACTGAAGCATGAAGTAGGCCAGGTGCTCCTCTCCAAGGTCCCTCCTGGAGGGGGAGGCCAGGCTGCCATGGTGGGGGCTCAGCACCCTGGGGGAGATCAGGCTCCAGAGAGGCAGGACTTTTTCCCCTGACTGGGACCTCACTGGCCCTCAGGCCTGGGTAGTTCTGGTCAGTTCTAGGTGGCAAAAATGGCTACCCATTGTATAGGAAGCTGAGACGTTGAGGCACTGCAGCAGGGACCCTGATTTTTATTGGGCACTTCTGGATGAGCCCAAAGAGGCCATGCCTGGGTGGTGCCTAGGAGATCAGGAGCCAGACAGGCTGTGGGAGAGCCCTTCCTAAGTTGGCCAGAGCTGGGGAAGAGAGGACTCAGCCTGGCAACCCCCCAAAAATGTCTAAGTCTAGGTGCAGTGGTGCTTATCTGTAATCCCAGTGACTTGGGAGGCTGAAGCAGGAGGATCATGAGTTCAAAGCCAGCCTCAGCAACTTAGTGAGGCCCTAAGCAACTCAGCAAGACCCTGTCTCTAAATAAAATATTAAAAAGGGTTGGGGATTTGGCTCAGTGACTAAGTGCCCCTGGGTTCAATCCCCAGTACCAAAAAAAAAAAAAGAAAAAGAAAGTGTGTAAGTGTGTGTGCACATGATTGTGAGGGATGCTGGATGATGTGTGTGTGGGCGTGAGTGACTGTGTGTGGGCTGCGCCTGCGTGCACATATGGCTGAGGGCTTGCGACGATGTGGGTACATGCCTGTGGGTGCTATGTGATTGAATGGCTGGTGTGTCAGCATCCGAGCCTTGAATGTTCATGACTGTGTGTGAAAGTGTGTGTGTGTGTGAGTGTGAGACGCAGGCGGAGCAGCGTGGTAAAGATGTTGAGCCCATGTGGCGAGGAGGCTGGCTTTGAACTCATGATCCTCCTGCTTCAGCCTACCAAGTATGTATGTGCTGGGCTTTTCCACTGTCTTTAGGCTCCCCAGCATCAGCCTTCTCCCGCCCTCCCTCCCTTTCTTTCCTTCTCCCGTCCCTTTTCAGCCACCACTGTGGACTAGGTTCCAGGACCATTCCTCAATTCTGAAAGCACCTGGTGCCACTCTTTCTCCCTTTAGCAGGAGGGTGTTCCCAAGCCCAGGGTGGGGAGGTGGGTTCAGGATGGAGGATCCTGAGACATCAGTTTGTGGGGCCTGAGACATCGGGGTGGGGTGCAGAAGAGGAGTGGGGGGACGTGGCCTCCTCCATCTTCCTCTCCTCCCACCATCCTGGGGCCCAGCATTGGGACACTGTCAGCCTCTGAGGCCTGAGAGTGTGACCATGTCCAGTCAGAAAAGTAGCTACCCTGTGGCCTGAGAAGCCCCTGTCTCGCAGGGCCCTGTTCCTCACCCGAGAGGGCCTCTCCTGCTTCTTCTAACACCTGGCTGCCTGGCTCTCACTCTCTCCCCCACCTCAACAACACTGGCCTGTTTTCCTGGCTCTGCCAACTTGGCAGGGCCTGCGGTCTGAGGCTCTTGGCTGAGGAGAAGGCCTGGAGGAGTGAGTGAGTTTATTTTGCCTTTAGAAATCGGGGATTTGGGTTGAGGTTGGCTCGCTCCAGACAGACTTGTCCGAGCACACCTCTGCTGCAGGGAAAGAGGGTTCCAGTGTGTAGCCACTGCCCACCCCTCCCGCCACTGCCCTGGGGTGGCTATCTGAGGGGACATGTAATACTTGCTCTGGGGAGCCCTAGTTTGAGGGCCAAGGCACAGCCTGGCCTGAGGACCCCTCAGTTTGGTGGGAGAGACAAGACATACGGGACACCAGAGAGCTGGACACAGTGAAACAAGGATGTAGCTTCTAGTCAGGCGGAACCACCATGGTGCTTAACCCAGGGCTGGACAGAAAGTAGACTCCATTCTTTGAATCAATGAGTAAATGAAGAAAAAAGGAAGGGTGGGAGGGAGGAAGAGAGGGAGGCCATCAGAGCCACAGGAAGAAGGATACAGAAGGCTTTGAGCTGAACCGGGACCTGCAGCTTCTTGAAGGTGCCAGATGCAGAGATGACTAAAGCTCTTCCCTGAGACTGCACAGTTAAGGCCTCTGCTCCTGACCCAGGCCTCTCCAGTCCCCTGGAGCCAAGGCCTCAGGGGATCCCCTGCTTGGTTCTCCTTCTGCCTCAGTCCCCCACTAATACTTTTTTGGGGAACCCTCTTCTCAGCAGCCCAGAGCATGTGAAGGGATTTCCTCAGTGCTCCCTTGGAGAGATTGCCCAGCTTTCCAGGAGGAACCATGGTGCTCAGCAGCAGAAGAGGGAGGCTAGGACTCCCAATTGCCTCAACATCTGGTTCATTCCCTTTTGGCCCAACTCCCTCCCTCTCCAGATCCTGGGCATCACCGGCTCTTCTCTGGCACCATCCCAGCCTCCTGCGTGGGGGTGGGGCTGGATTATGGCTAGAAGAACCATCCCCGTGTCCAGCCCTGGGCAAAAGGGCTGCTGTGGGAAAGATCAGGAGGACAGGAGCCTCTGGGGGTGTCAGGCAGCTGCCCATGCCAGGGACCAGCAGGGCTGCAACTTCAAAAATCAGTCTTGCCTGTAAACCCAGTGACTCAGGAGGCTAAGGCAGGAGGATTGTAAGTTTGAGGCTAACCTCAGTAACTTAGTGAGCTCCTGTCTTAAAACAAAAAATAAATACGGCTAGGGATATGGCTCAATGGCAAAGGACTCCTGGGCTCAATCCCCAGTGCCAAAAAAAAAAAAAAATGGTTCTCAAAGAAACCCAGAGGAGAGTGTGTGGGTGGAATCGATTCCAGAGCCCTCTCTTCTTCCGTGTTCTGACCCCTCCATATGGACCTAATGTGTCTCCCTGAGCCCTGATCTGTCTCCAGAATCAGGAGAGGGCAGGTGCAGAGGGTCCTGGGACATGAGGCTGGTTGGTGTCTCCCATTAGCTGAGGGGCACTTGGGAGCTGGGGTTTGTATCCAAACCCAATAGCTTCCAGCCTCAAGGCAGGGAGATGGTGGGTATAACCAAGAATAGACAGATTTAGAATTAAGCACTGATGATAGGACCTGCTTCCCCATCCCCTTCTTGGTAGAAGATTGTGGTCTGGAGGGCCAAGAGTGGGTCACTTTTTGATGGGAGTTGAACAGTCCATCTGACATAACCATCCGTGTGGCAATTGCTAGATTTAAAACTGATTAACACAAATACATCTCAAATAAGGGCTGCCTGAGTTTTTGAGCACTTCATAGTTTGCCCATTCATGTACCTATTCCTATTTGGAGTCTCCTGGCCATTTCCAGCTGCAGGCAGGATCGGGTCAAACATTTCTGCCATTTACAGATGAGGACACAGGAAGAGCCGCACCGGCTGTTCATGAGTGAGTGAGGTCACTGGACCCCAGCCCAGATTCCAGGACTCAGCCCCTTCTCTACCACTCTGCCTTGTTATTTGTCTCATTCACAGGATAATTGTGTTCTCTTAGATTCCTCGTGGGTAACTGCATCTTATTCTGACCAAAGGGAGAGGGCCAGCCGTGAGGAATGGATGGGCTGGTTTTGCTGAGTTTAGACCCTGCTCCATCCCAACCCAGCTGCTGGCCCCTCCATGTCAGGCCTGCAGCTGCTTCAATATCAGGCTTCCTTCTGGGGAAGTTCCCGAGGTCCCTGCCCTCCCTCTCTCCCCCAGGGACGAGGCCTGGCAGGGACAGCCACTATGGGCTACACCATGGCTCTGGGGCATGCTGCGGGCTGATAGGAGGCACATGATCTGGTCTGACCCCAGAGAGGGCTGGCCCTCCATGGATGAGTGGGAGACAGGTGTGGGAGCCTTTTGATCTAGGGTCATCTTACCCCCAGGAGCTTGAGTGCCAGTGTAACCCTGCTGGTGACTGGCCAGGCCACTCTGGGTAACAGCCACTCCCTACCATGGACTCTGGGAAGAGATTCCTTCCCTCCATGCCCATCCATCAGCCTGGATAGCTTCCCTCACCATCTCAGAATCCCTCCCCTCCTACCCCCTCTTCTTCCCTCCTTCTTCTCTGTACGAAGCAGTTACTATGAGTTCCCAGGCCCTTGACCCAGGCAGTCTCATTGAATCTGCCCAAGAGTAGGTATCATTATCCTCCATTTAGGGATGAGGAGCTAAGGTCCAGGAAGCTAGAGCAACTCGCCTAAGGTCATACAGGTAGGAATTCTGGGGCATTTGGTCTCCAAATAGGGCATAGCCAAGGAAGGGACTTCGAGTGGGAAGGGCTGTGAGTGTCTTATGGAGGGGAGAGGCTCAGCTGGATTTTGTAGATGAGGGTTTTTCAAGCAAGAAAGTTACACAGTGAGAACCGAGAACCAGACTGCCTGAATTCTGTCTTGAACACCTAGTTGTATGACCTCAGGCAAGTTTCTAAATCTCTCTGTGCCTCTCTTTCTCATCTGCAAAAAGGGAATGGCTACAGAATCTACCTCATAGACTTGCTTTAAGGAGGAAGTGAGTGAATGAGCCTCACAGAGCAATGTGACGCACACACTAGTGCTGGTTTGTGCAAGAGTTGGTGGCTACTAACTGGACTCATCCCTTCTCTCTTCTCCCTTTCTTGCCAACTCCCACCCCTGCCCACTCTCTTCTCTGGGAGGGATGTGTGATGCTGCCTTGAGGAAGGAGATGGGCCAGTGGCCTGCATGGGCAGTGCCGCCCCCACCTTGTGCTTTGCAAAGCTACCGGAAGCCCTTGCCCATGTCCTGCTGCAGCCTGCGGCACCTGGTGGGGGAAGGGATGGGCATTTGAGGGAGGCCAAATGGAGCAGTCTCAAGTGACCTGAGAGTCACTCCCCACGCACACTTTCTCCCTGTGCCTTCTGCTGTCTGAATGTAGCTCAGGGTGCAACCCAAGGCATCTAGTTAGGTGTGAAGGAGGCCACCTCTCTGTCCCTGCTGTAGGGATGGGGTGGGGAGAGGGTCTCCCCACCAGCAAGTGAGCCAGGAGGTGCTGGGCTGAGGGGGCATTGGGAGGCACTACAATGACTGGGTGGCAGTTGCGGGAAGGCTGAAACCCATGGGGGTGGGGTGGGGAGAGCAGGCCTGCCAATGGGGGCCTGGCATATAGCTCCTTGCCCAGGTGGGGAGATGAAAGCATCTGCAGGCTCCTGCATTGTCCCCTACTCCCTACTTGCTGGGCAGAGGCTGGGGCGTTGGCCTCAGAGCTCTACAGCTGACCCCAGCCTGCCCCTGCTCTGTGCTCCAGAGCAGTAGCCCCTAGTCCCTCCACCCCTCCCCCCACCACAATCTCTGCTGGAGCCAGGGATGGGCTGTGGGCAGGGAAGACAGAACCCACAAATCAAACAGGTGTCTCCTGGGCAATTTGGGTTAGAGGGGTATACCAAGGCCTAAGAGAGAGGGGACAGCAAGGGGAGGCAGGAGGAGCCACAGCTTAGCCATGGGTGAAGGGGGGCATCTGATGGGTGGAAGTCATCTAAGAAAAAACTGGTGCTTCCTTTCCTTTCCCCATTCCTCCCTCCCTGCCTCTCTTTTGTTCTAGAACTGAGCACAGGGCCCCACACATACAGTAACTCTCTCATCTTATAAGCAGAGTAAAGATGCATGGTGTGTGGTTTCTGCTAACGACCTAATGCCAAGGTCAGCTTCTGGAGACAGGTGGGGATGGAATGAGGCAGGAGCTGGCTATGGGAGGGGCCACAGGGAGGGGTGCACCCAGCCAGAGACCTGCCAGGAAGATGAGCCACTGGCCCTGGGTCTTTTCACCTCAGCTAACAGGGGCCAAGGAGAGTAAGGAAAATAGCCAGGGGTCAAAATATGCATGGGGATATGGAAGGAAACAGTCTTTTACTTTTAAATGAATTCCCACACACAATTATCCAGATAAATAATTAGACATAAAATTCCAATTGATATCCCTTGAATACAGTGCTTCCCATGATTCATCTGCAGGAACACCACCATTGCAATTTTTGTATCCTGGGACCTTTAAAGTCAACAGATTTTATTTGTTTATTTATAAAAAATATTTATTTAGTTGTAGATGGACACAATATCTTTATTTATTCAGTTTTATGTGGTGCTGAGGACAGAACACAGGGCCCCACACATGCAAGGCAGGCAACCCACCACTGAGCTACAGCCCCAGCCCCATCAACAGATTTTATAGCAACCCATTTTTAAAACAGTGCACAGAACCAGGTGCAGTGACTCCGGAGGCTGAGGCAGAAGGATCGAAAGTTTGAGGCCAGCCTCAGCAACTGAGTGAGACCCTGTCTTAAGAGGAAAAATAAAAAGGGCTGGGGATGTGGTCTAGCTATATGGAACTCCAATCTACCTGGGTTCAATCTGCAGTACCACAAACAAAACCTTAGTTCTACCACTTACTAACTGTGAGACTTGGGCAAGTCCCCTGATTTCCGTATGCCTGTTTCCTCCCCCGTGAGATGGGCTTAAGAATATTTATCTCCAAGGGTTATTGTGAGGATTGTACCAGTTAGTATTGGTAAAGTGACTAGAAGGTTGCCTGGCATATAGAAACCTTTCTACGAGTGTTGGTTAAATAGAATAAGCAAATAAATATTTTTGAGTGACAACATCTGTGAAACCATGGTTTGGTGTTCTGATTTTATTTCCTCACACAAGTTAAAATCAAGAACTCTTAACTGGCACTGTGCCTAAAGTCATCTTCCTGCGACCCATGGGACTGTCCCAGATGAACCCTTTGCTGCTGTGTATTCAGGTGGCATCTTATGTGGCCTCGTTCCTCCCAGCCTCACCCCATACTCTCTTCCTCTTTATTGGCCTCATTACTTTGGCTTTGCCCAGCTCCTCTATC
This sequence comes from Marmota monax, assembly GCF_021218885.2. Lineage (NCBI taxonomy): Eukaryota > Metazoa > Chordata > Mammalia > Rodentia > Sciuridae > Marmota > Marmota monax. The sequence goes on along the minus strand of NW_026694542.1, from coordinate 7,522,732 downwards.
ATGGGACAGCAGGGCCATTTGTACCCTATGTTTTCTGTTGAAAATGACACTGTTCCCAATAAAGCATCATGTAGGTAGAGAATGTCTGAGAACTCTCCTGGGAGGTCTACTCCAGCATCCTCAACATTTTGCCTTTTATAAGCCTGCAAATAAAGGAAGCCTGGGAACAAAGAATGGGGACAGGAGAATCCCTAGGCTCAGGTACCCTGCCTTCAGTTGACCCTCCTATTCTTTGGGTTTCAGGACCTTAATTTGCCTACTGTTTGGGGTTAACCTCCTTCCTGGAGAAGGCTGGGGATGGAGCCAGCAGATGGGAAGAGAAACCCCCAGAGGTGCGCGGGTGTGAGGCTCCCGCTTGGCAGTCCAGGGTGGGGATATGAAGGTGAAAGGGGGAAGGTGCCTGGTCCCTTCCATCTCATGGCCCCAGGGAGGGCAGGGAGCATTCTCAGAGGTTTCAGGGTGAAGGTCTCCCTCTCATTGCCCTCCCCTCCTCTTCCTTCTCCCCAGGCTCTGCCCAGAGGCAGGGCTTCATGACAGGAAGCTGAGACCGCAGCAGAAGTCAGGGGCAGACACCAGGGAAGACCTTCCACCAGTCCTGATGTGGGTAGAGGGGCTGATGGGAGGTTCTGGGCACAGTCATGTTGGTGAGGCACCCGGGAACTTAGGTGACCAGTACCACAGTGAGTCCTCAGGCTCTGCTGCGGGCTCAGGTCAGGATGGTAGAGTCAGAGAGAAGGGATGGCCCTTCCTCAGCCTGCAGTCTGAGGTCTACAGCTCCAGTGTGCACAGGAGTCAGCTCCTGTGTCAGCTCCTATGTTCATGGCCTGAGTCAGCTCCTATGTTCATGGCCTGGTGTGTATGTGTGTGTCAGAGCGTGAGAGACCTCCTCCATCAGAAGGGGATAATGTGACAGGGTTGTCTTCCCAGTCACATTATCCCATCAGAAGGGGATAATGTGACAGGGTTGTCTTGTGGGAGCTCCTTGAAGCCAGAGGCAGTGCTGTTGGTGCCCACAGAGGTTTCCCTGGGGTCTTGGGTCCTGAGCCCCACCCTGCTGCCTCCCTGTTCTCAGGTGCCCACTCTCCTCCTGCACATGCGTGCCCGGAGTCAGGCCAACGGCAGAGCCACCTCATTTGCTACTGTAATGAGGGACAAACTGGGAGACTGACATCCAGGCCTGGATGGGCAAGGGGCACCTACCTTTCCAATTTGGCTGAGAAGAGCCTTGTGACCATGTGATGTCCAGGGTCCTATAAGGTCTTGTGTCCATAAAACCTGAGGACTGTCCCTCCCACTTCTAAATGAAGGCAGGGACCATGGCTGCCTCTCTCATTCTGTTGAGAGTCTCTGTCATGCTGTTGGAGAAAAGAGTTGGGACAGACATCAAGAGGAACTTCCCAGGTCAGACCAGTGCATGACTCTTAGCCTCAGGAGATCCCATGCTCCAGGCTTTGGAGGGACACTCTGCAGGGATGGGATGTGGCAATGTATGGGGTGGACAGGGCATAATTCTCAGGTCACATAAAAATGTCGGGAAGAGAAGGGCCGACAGTGAGATGTGCAAAGGCTGATGTCTCAGTGATGATGGGGAGAGGGGCCCAGTCCAGCCCTGGGGGAACGTACCAGCAGCCTAAGGCATCCGTGCAGGTCACTCCATTACCCGCTTAAGGAGGGGATCCCAGGCAGGAGGTTATCCCAGGTCTGCTCTCCCTTTAGATTCATTGCTCCTCGGCTGCATGAGGAGGTGGCCCCTGGAGTCAGACTCGCTAATCTTGAGTCCTGGCATCTCTACTCGCTTATCAAGTGTGATCTTGGATAAATGGTTGCCTCAGTTTCCCCATCTGTAAAATGAAGATAATAATTATAGTGTCTCTACCTGTCATTGGGGCAATGCATGAGATCATTCCTGTAAAGTCCTTAATGCATACTTGGCACAGAACTAGTGTGCAAAGGGCACTGGAAATTCCTCCAAAGGCCCCTTTCCATCATTTTCATGGTTCTCTGGGAAGTTTTCTCGGCTGCCTGTCCTCCATTCCACCTGGGGGTAACCGAGGCTGGGGAAAGCATCCACCTGGGATGATGCAGTGTCACCTTTCTAGCTTACATGGGAAGAAGGGCAGGTGGATGTGCTGGTCCCTTCTGGCCTCAGTTTCTCCCTTCTTAAATGCTGCCTCTCCATTTGTTTCCCCCTCCCTCTTCCCTCCCTCCCACCCACCCACCAAGCCTGCACGGTGAGATAATGTCTAAGAGATACTTGGAGTTACTTGGAGGAAGAGGCCAGACAGTGAGTGACCAGAGGTGATTATCTTGCGTGACTAAGGCAGTGGTTTCCCTCCCCCAGCCTAGGCAGAGGGAGGGGACATCTGAGGCTGCCTCCAGGGGGAGCTTCCCAAGGGGTAGCCCTGGGGCAGTATAAGTTGGAGATGGGGTGGGGGAAAAGAAGGGAAGAAGCGGGAGGCTCTTTGCTCCAGATGGATTTCCCACAGAACACAAACAAAACTCATCCCGTTTTGAAATGGCTTGGAGGCAGGGGGCTGGCTAAAATGGCCTCTCCCAGCATCTTGGTTCTATTACTCTTCCCGTCCTGTCTCCAGCCATCAGAGAGTCTGTCTCCACTACCGAAACGGCTGCCCTCACCCTCCGATCTTCCCTATCGTGATGTTTCAGCTTAGATCTAACCATGTCGCCATCCTGCCCCTGCCCGGGGGGGGGGGGGGGGTGCCCAGCTACCAGGCCCAGACACTAGTGAGACCGGAGCTCCCCGCAGGTGGAAGACCCAGACTCCGCCCCTCCCGCCCTTCCCTGAGGCCCCGCCCCTAGAGCTCAGCAGGGAGCCCGAGCTGCGGCCGCGGTGGGGCGGGCCGGCTGCTGCCCGCCTCCTCTCGGCCGTGCGGCGTCGGCGGGGGAAAGCGTGCAGTTCCCGCTCAGGCCTCTAGGTGCTGCTCGACAGCTGCGGTTGGTCCCTCCCCCGAAGCCCCCGTCCCCGGCTGGTACTCATCTTCACTCAATCCTCTCTCCTGTCCCCCTCCCACCAGGGGCTGCTTGCTTTAAGAAAAAGAGAAACAACCATTAATATTAAATATTTTCACAAACATTTCGTTCGATCCTTGGTTATTGGTAGAGTTGATTCTCATGTTACCCTCAGGGAAACTGAGGCACGCAGAGGCGAGGCGGTCTGCCTCACAGCAGAGCGAGGAAATCCAGACACATCCTTAGCGAGACAGGAATGAGCAGGGCAGGGGTGTAGCTCAGAGGTAGAATGAGCCAGGTCCTGGTTCTTGTCCCCAGTACAGAAAAAAAAAAAAAAAAAAAAGGAATGCATCCAGGAGCTGTGGGGGCGGGGTGCCCTCTGACGCCGGGTGTGGGAAGCCGTCCTGCAGCTTGTTTTGGGACCCTGGAGAGAACCAAAGAAGAGGCCTGGGGCGGTTTCCTGCTCAGCCTTTTCTGTGGTCCTTTGAGGTCTTACCTTGGGCAAGGCCCCTCTCAGATCTTTCTTTCCATCAGAATTCCAGAAGGACTTTTCCATCTACAGGTGTGCAGGGAAAATCTCACTGAGAGGGTGAAAAGGAACAAACTGAAAACAACCCAGGGACCTTTGGGGCAGTTAAGGGCAAGTTTCCTGAGGAATCTTGTTCCCCTCCCATGCTCAGCGACAGGATTCCTGCACTATCCCTATCCCCTGCGGTCCCTACCAGACCCTTTCCTGGGGCTGTATGAGGGAAGAATGGAGGGGAAGGAGGCCTGTTCGGGCCCTGGAAGGGAATGCAGGGAAGGGAACCCTGAGGGAGGGGCTCGTTTGCAGGGGTTGCAGGTGGCAGGGACACACACACACACACACACACACACACACACACACACACGCACACGGTGGGGGCATACCTTTCCTTGAGGTTAGACTAAACAGCCCCAGAAGTCAGGCCTCCATTCTATTGCCTTAAGGACTGGGCAGGACCTTCCCTTACCTGTCCTATCCTTTCCCATCTGCCCCCTAAGTTATATTCATTTAAAAAAAATGTTTTGGGGCTGGGGATGTGACTCAGTGGTAGAGCACTTTCCTTGCGTGTGCAAGGTCCTGATTTAGATTCCCAGTATGGGAAACAAAGCAAACAATGAAGGAGGAGGAGAAGAAGAAAATGTTTCATTTAAGAAGTTACAAAAGCGCTACAAGCTTGCTATAAACTTCTAATACAGAAGTCAATAGAATACAAAGTGTTCCATAAGCCCATCCTGCCCTTAGAGGAAACTGGCTAACAGTTGGTGTGCCTTCTTCCAGATCTTTCTAACATTAAAAAAGATATATTTAAACACAAATAGATTTTTACAAACAGTTCATCAACGTGTTTTTCCATAGTTCCCCATTTATATGCACAGGGAGATCTCACTTTTAGGGGCTGCAGAACATCTCTTTGTGGTGATGAACTTTCACTTGTTCGGCTTCTCAAGGGACATCTGGGCAGATTCTGATTTTCCATCATCACAGATAATGTTGGAGCAAGGCAGCTGGTAGAGTCCCCTTTGTGTGAACATGAGCATGTGTCTGTCCAACTGGCTCCTTGGAGGCAGAACCACTGTACCCACAGCATGTGTGTTCAGCCTCCTGAGGGAGCCTGCCAATGTCCTTCCCCGAGACTGACCCAAAACCTCTCAAAAGGAAGCTGAGCTATTTCCTTGCCAAATCCCCTGGCCAGGGTCCTCTTCTTTCGGGTGATATTCAGCTGACTGAGGTGTCCAGGTAGGTTGCTTTCTCCCTACAGATGGTATTTGTTGGGGAGTAGAGGAGCATTCCTCTCCTCTCCTCTCCTCTCCTTGTAGGACACATCTTGCAAAAAGAAGAGAAAATTCTGGAAAGGACCAAGGAAGTCAGGCTAATCCGCATTGACTTTCCAAGAGTTGCAGGTGGTGGTCCCAAGAAGCACTTTCTGTGTCTCAGGTCTTAATGTTTGGGAAGTGCATGAAGTTCTTTGCGTGAGAAATTTCTAGAAATTTCAGGTTACTTCCCAGATACATATAAAAGCTTTTCTCAGGAAGTAGGTGACTGTGGCTTCCACAATGCCTGGGCTGAGGGGAGAATAGGCAGATTTGGGAGAGGACTCAGGTGTCCCTTCTTCCTTCTTGCCTTGAGTGCTGGTTCCTGTCCCCCTGCCCCTCTGGTCAGGCTGGAATGCTATGTGGAGGTCACTCTGTTCGTGAGTGTCTGTCTCCACATTCACTTGACAGCTCAGAATACCTGGGTCCTTGGGACTAAGAGGGTCAGTGAAATCAGCGTTAATGCTTTGGGGTTCACCTGATTCACAGACTGTGGGTTCTCACCCCAAATCCAGCTAATAGATGAAATCAAAGCTGGAACCTTAGGGCAACACCCAACTCCTTCTCCAGGCTGTTGCTGATTTTGCTGTCTGTACTCTGAGCACTTAGAACCCATCCTGCACCCACACTGTCCTGCATGTGTGTACGATGTTGTCAGGGCAGACAAGACACCAAGCCCACACACCACGATGGGCGCTTAGATTGAGGAAGCAGCAGCAGGAGAAATTGCCCATTAGAAACTCACTCACTAGAGTCTGATGTATTATTACCTCAATTACCCCTAATTGACACTGTTCTTGGCTCTCTCACAAGCCAGAGACTGTCCCAGGCACAAGGGGCATGGTACCTTGAGAGGACTGCAAAGCCCTTGCCCTTTACGTCACTTTGCCTCTGACCACGGCACCAGTGGAGCGATCAGGCCAGCGCGGCTGGTGTTTCCTGGGTGAATGGTGAGCCAACGGCTGACTGCCCGAACACCCTGGGTCATGTTCTACTCGGTGACTTTTCTCTGAGGCTGTGTGCATCTCTTGGTGGCACAGAGTGTACCAACCTTCTTCGTGTTGAAAGTCCTCATCTGGAACAGAGGAGGGGCCAGTGAATAAAGGAATGTGTGGATGAATGACGAAGCCATCAATCAGCTCTGCTTCTACTCCCAAGCTGCCACCATCTGTCCCAGCAGGAAACAAGACCAGAGGGTTAGAAGCCTCTTTCCCTCCAGGAGGCTCAGCTCCTTCAGGAGGCTCTGTGGCACCTGCACTGGGCAGTGTCATGGGAGGCAGGAAAGAGTCCAGCCGGCCAGTTGCCTTGCCCTACTCCTAGGCTGAAAGCTGGGAGGGAAAGGCCTGGCCAGGGACACCTCTGAATCCCTAGGGGACTTTAGGGGGCCATGAGGTTCATTCTGCTCCATGCCAACTCTTGCCCATCCTTAGCCCCCAGGCAGGCAGCCGAACCTCTTCTGAGATGACTGACCTGTAGCATGGTGCCCAGCACTTAGAGGGTTCATGGCCAATGCTAGTCAAGTGAGGGCCAAATGAAAATGAAGGTGAAGGGACAGAAAGAAACATGGGAAGGATGTCTATGACTCAGGCCACTTGCCATAGGCACATCTTCTCTCCAATCTTTGCAAGGGACCAGAGGTGTCCCTGTCCAGGGAGCTTGCCCTGACCCCCACCTGCCCCAGGAATGGCTCACTGGACTGGTCCCTTGCAGGGATTCTTAAATTGCTCCGAATCAAGTTTGACCTTGGAGGTGGGGACCCAGATAGGGAAAGCTCCTAAATACAGGTTCCTGGGCCCAGAGTTAGCGTGGGGGATGATGAGGTCTGCCCTTGATTCTGAGGCAGGTGAATGATCTGTGCCTACATTTTGAGAAACAAGCTCAGGGCCTATTCCCCTCAATGCTGGGAGTTGACCTTGAGCACACAGCTGGTCTTTTTCTGTCCAAGCAGGGCTGGGGTTTGTTTCCAGGAGAGAGGATCCATGGAGCCTTGGGAGCTTAGACTGTTTCTTATAATCTCCTCTGTCCTTGCTGAGCAGCTACTCTGGCCAGCGAAGTAGAAGACCCCAGGAAAAGAATGGGGGACAGGGAGGAAAGGAACTGGGTAACAGTGGGCATGTTCTGAGAAGAGCTGGATCCATTTTGGGGACTTAACAAGCTGACCTTTTGTTGGAAGGGGGAGTATAGGAGAATGAATTGAGGGGCACTTGATCACTGAGTCACATCCCCAGCCCTATTTTATATTTTATTTAGAAACAGGGTCTCACTGAGTTGCTTAGCAACTCGCTTTTGCTGAGGCTGGCTTTGAACTTGTGATCCTCCTGCCTCAGCCTCCCAAGCCACTGGGATTACAGGTGTGCACTGCTGAGCCTGGCACAAGCTTACCTTTGGCTCCCAGGATTCCTTCTTTTCTACACTAAATCTCTTTTTTTGCAAAAGAATATTCTCAGAGAAATAGCTGGTAAGTGTTTTTTTGTTTGTTTGTTTGTTTTGTTTTATTTTTTCACTAGGGACCTGGGCAGCAGGAGGACTCCATGAAGTAAATGGGACAGAACCCCATCCTGAGCACTGGCTTGCAGCCCTGCCCAGGGGAAGAAGCCCTGCCTGGGGCCTAAGTATAACCTAAGGTTGTACCTTCTAGCTCATCCCAGGTGAGAGCCACTCTCTCCTTTTCTCCATAGAGAATACTTTAATCCTCCCTCACAGTCATCCCATTTTGCCCATTGGGGAAGTCTTTTTTTTTTTTTTTTTTTAATATTTATTTATTTATTTTTAGTTTTTGGCGGACACAACATCTTTGTTTGTATGTGGTGCTGAGGATCGAACCCGGGCCGCACGCATGCCAGGCGAGCGCGCTACCGCTTGAGCCACATCCCCAGCCCGGGGAAGTCTTTCTTGATGTCTAACTTCAGGTCTGCCTGCTGACAAGAAAGGAATCTTCCTTCTCAGTTGGCGGAAGGAAAGGGATTCTGACGCACATCTGTCCTACTTCTGAAGTTGATTAAAAATACCCCACCCTCCGGTGGAGTCAAGTTCCTGGCTAGCAGGAGAAGCTTCTAGCTCACTTGTCTCTGTCCCCCTTCCCACCTTTTATGCTTTTCCTTGCCTCCTCTCCTCCCCAGCTCCCCTCCCATTCCCATCCCATGTAGAATGTAGGGAACCTCCTGTTCCTGCTGACACCCTCGCCTCGAACTCCACGCTGCTGGGGGGGTGGGGGTGGGCAGGAAGACCAGTTTTTCCAGCCCTGGGACAGTAGAGAGACCTGCCCGTCCCCAGGGGCTCTTCTGAGCCCAGTCGGAAGGCAACTCAGGACTCCCAGGAATGCTGCGGATCCGGCTCTTGCTGCCACCGACAGAGGGAGGTTGAAGGTAGCCAGAGTCCAGGGCCCGCAGGGTCCAAAGACAATCCCTCCCACTCAGGCCAGGCCCAGTGCCAGCTGCACTCCGACTTGTCCAGAGGCCCTGGGGCCTTTCGGATCCCACTTTTCTGACTTAGGCCTCCTTTTCTGGCTCCTGTTGGGGACCTTCCTGTCGGTTCTGTCCGCCCTCCCACATTTTCTTCTCCAACCAAGGGCCCCTCCTCCTGCCCTTGCTTTTCTTGTCCAGCCTGACAACTGCCCATCTCCAGGAGGCCTTCTCAGGCCGAGGGGTCACTGCTCCCATAAACTATAGTTGCCCATGCTCAGAGAGCCCGCCTGTCTCAGTTCCTGCCCTAGGGTAGGACCGGGCACAGAGCCTGGCGTGGTCGGGCCTGGTACGTTCCATCCCCACAGAGGCATGGCTGACCAGAGTACCTCACTGACCCGCACTGGCATTGGTACCCAGCCTTGTCCTTGCCAGAGAGGGCCTGAAAAGAGGCCTGTAAGGGCCCCTGCTCGCTCCTTTGTTTCCCGTCCACCCCTGGCCCAGGACAGAGCCTCTGCCCTTTGCTTATTCCCACTGCTCGTGGGAGCCGTCTCAGAGGCCTTCCCAAACCCTGCTGCTGAGAATGGTTCTCTAGAGCCCTTTTCTCCCTCAGTCTTTGTCCTGTGTGGCCATGGGTCAGGTGCCTCCTCCAGCCATTCCTACCTCTCACTGGGGGCTGGAGTCCCTCCAGTCAATGGGTGGGTCAATCTGAGTCTTGGGGTCATCCTGGGGTGAGATGGAGGTGAAGAAGCTGGTGCAGGGGGAGGAGCCGGGGCAAAGGCTAGATTCATACAAGGCCAGTACTCACTCAGTTCTTGTAGGTCCCGTCCCATCCATAGTGTCTATGGGTCTCTAGTAATATCAATGTTAGTAACAATGACACCGGCACCTACTGAGCATCTACCATATGCCAGGTACTAAGAATTTTCAATCATTTCTTTTTAATATTCATTTTTTAATATTTATTTTTTACAACTCTAACTACAACTATAGTTGTAGTTGGACACAATACCTTTATTTTACTTATTTATTTTTATGTGGTGCTGAGGATCAAACCCAGGGCCTCGCACGTGCTAGGCGAGCGCTCTACCACTGAGCCCCAACCCCAGCCCTCAATCATTTTTTATTTAATCTTCACAGCAACCTTATGGGTGGGTTCTATTTGTTGTTCCCATTTTACAGGTAAGCAAACTAAGGCTGTTAGCTCCCTATTGAAGGGGAACACCTCAAACTTTTTCTAAGCCCCAGTGCCTTGCATGATCCTAACCACCCTGTGCAGCCGTCTGTGGGAACCTGCCGAGGCTCACCTACCACATGGCCTGGTTTGGAGGCAGAGGGCTCTATACAGAGAGGGGAGTCGGAGCCATAATAGAGACTGGGTGACCCTCTGCTTGCTCTCTACAGATTCAAGGAAGAGATGATGGCAGGAGGCACTTTGGGGTTCCTCCCTGGCCATGTTTGTGCATGTGTGCGACAAGGCAGGACAGCAGGCACTGGGCACAGGAGGAAGAATTCACAGGGGACCGGGCAGGCCCTCGGTGCCTTGGATCCTGGATCCTGAGTCCCAGGTCTTCCTCTTGCACCCTGCGGGAGTCCCCAGTGGGTGGGGCTGCTCTGCTGTCAGGCCTGTGTTGTGATGTTCTGGGCAGGAGGGCGGGGTGCTACACAGGCCCTGACCTGGTTGGGCTGGTTGGCCTGCCCTGAGTGGCACCTGTGACCAGGCGCCAACCCCACCTACCGCCCTTTGAAGTCACCCAGCCTGCACTCAAGGCCCAGCCCCTCTTTTGAGTTGCCTCCCTAAAAAGAACTGGGGTCCTCTTAAGAGAAGCTTCATTTGCCTGAGGCTGCATGCCATGGGGGTAGGGCAGGCCTGGGCCTAGCCACAGGAGGTGGCCGGCCCCTCTCTCACATTAGCAGTCACTTTGGAGTTGGGGATTGGTATTTGCAGGGATTGACAGGAGCCCAGGGAAAGAGGGATCTGTGGAGGGAGGGGACTAATGAAGGGAGAGGGCTGAAAGTGGGGAGCTCATTGAGGCAGAGGAGTTCTGCCAGGTGAAGAAGACTTGCTGAGGGACCCCCTCATCCTCACCAGGTGTCCCTCGCCCTGCCCCTGCTTTACTCTGCAGTTGGCATTTCGGTCTTACAGAAAGTGCTGCGTGATCATAGCTTAAGGGCACCTCCCCCACCTGGCCTGCATCTGCATCCGCCCTCAGGGGTTTACAAGCGCAGCCCCTGCATCTGTCTGCAGGCAGCGCGTTGGGTTAGCACAAAAAGCCACTTGTCGTGTGCAGAGTCCTGTCCTTATCCCGCTCCAAATCCCAAGTTCCCTCCTGCATGGCCCAGCGGCCCAGGGCAGTCCAGCTGCAAGTGGGGCACCAGGATCCGCTGTCCTTCCTGCGCCTGCCTCCTGGGGCTGGGAGCAGACCTCTAATCCCCCAGGAGCCTCCGAAAACCATTAGGCAGCCCCGCCTGCGGCCCTCCTCCTGACCCGGCAGCTCCAGGTGCCTCCCGCCCCCTCCCAGCAGCCTTGGGCGTGGGGGCCCAGTCCACTCCTCTATTTTAGCTTCTCTGCTGCCTGATTTCTACTGCAGACAACATCTTCTTAGACTCGAGGCCCCTGGGCTGGCCCCTTGGCTGGTCCCTTGGCTGGCCAGGTGCTTCCAGGACCACACCTCTCCTCTAGGGCCCTGAGTGTCTGCGGAGGGGTGGGGAGCCCTTACATCTAGCCTCTGAGTCTCCACCACTTCCTGCCCTCGTCCCTCCAGTTTAGAGGTGTCCTAGGACTCACTGGCCTCGTTTTGCCTCTGGGGATGAGGTACAGGTCATGAAGCAGGCTACAGGGGCAGTGCTGGTGGCATGGGGTCCCCTCCCAGGCAGGGGTCCAACCGCCCTCTGCCTTCCAATCTGAGGTGGGCGCAGGGTCGCATCCCAACACTTTCTCCTGCCCCTCTCTGCTAGGTGGCCACCACCACCTCTGTCTTCAGCCTGGCCCTGAGTTGCGAGATGTTACCCCCTCCTCTTCCTCCTTCTCTGGGAAGCCTGTCCTGAAGGTCACACCTCCATGCCTTCTTCTGGTTAGCTCTTATTTCTACCCACCTCAAAGGTGACCCTGCAGCCCCAGTGGCAGAGACCAGGGTTGCACTCTGGCCCTGGTCAAGCCCCTTGACCTCTCCAAGGCTGTTTGGCAGCTATGAATAGGTCTGTTAACTCCACCTTGCGACATTAGGGTGTTAGTGGTGACCTTATAGTGTGGCTACCAAGGAAGGGCAGGGACATGTCTCTCCCTTCAGACTGGGTAGGGACTGTGCCTTTGGCCTGGGCCCAAGGGCCTCTGGGAAGAGCAAAAGGGCCACCGGTGACCTCCCTGCCTTGCAAGTCACAGGAGACACTAGGAGCCCTTCACTTGTACCAGGAAAAGGAGAGAAAACATGAGGATGGGATACGCTGGGGTGGGGCAGTGTGGCCAGGCTCTCCTGGAGCGCTAGGCCCACAGGACGCAAGGGGGGAGCTTCCTAGGCGACACAGGAGCTGGCCCGCGGCACTCCCTAGTAGGGCCTCTTTCCTCCTCCTCTCTCTCTGCTTAGGGCCCTGGGAGGGGACAGACTTCCTCTACTAGTGCTGGTGGTGTCCCAAGCTCTGACATAACTGATCAGCTGTGGGGAAGGTCTCCCCATAGGCTCAGGTGACCATGGCAATGACACGTCATAGGTGGTCCAAGTCTATGAGGGGGATCAGGGTTGCTCCAGGAAGATCAGGACCTGGCAATGGCTGGGCAGGGTGAATTTTTGGAGCAGACACAGTAGAGTAAGTCATCTTCTAATCAAGATGGATGACAGACATGACAGCAGAAATATTTATTGCATGGAGCAATAGATGTAATTCTGGCTGAATTTTGCTTTTCTCCTTGTGAAATTCTAGTCTTTTCTAGTCAAGCTCATTGGAGTGTGCTTAATAACAATTTCCATTTACTGTGGCTTACCATGCACCAAAGACCATGCAAAGCTCTTCACAGACTTTAGCTAGTCTCCTTTCCACATCTCCACTATTCACTTATGCAAGATTAAGATTTTTTTTTTTTTTTTGTACCAGGGATTGAACCCAGGGTGCTTAACCACTGACCCACATCTCCAACCCTTATTTCATTTAGAGACAGGGTCTTGCTGAGTTGCTTAGGGCCTTGCTAAGTTACTGAGGCTGGCTTTGAACTTTTGATCCTCCTGTTGCAGCCTCCCTGAGCCACTGGGAATAGTGGCACGTGCCACCGTGCCCAGCTCAAGGGAATATTTATTGAGTATGTACTTTGTGCCAGGTATCATTCTGATACAGGGAGACTGAGGATACAGCAGCAACCACAGCAACAACAAAAATAGGACAAGATCTCTGCCCTCTTGGAGCTGATATTCTAGTGAGTGAGGGAGGAAAGCAACAAGAAAAACTGAAATATAATGTCAGGTGCTGATAAGTGCTTTAAAGAAACGTGAGCAGGATAAGGGGACAGAGTTACATGGAGGACCTCCTGGAAGTGGTGATATGGAGCAGAGGCCTGAATAAAATGAGGGAGCCAGTCATTTGAATGAGGGTCTCAGCAATCCAGGCAAGAGGAACAGCAAGTTGAGTGGGCATTCTCTTGCTTGGCACGTGGGTGCAGCCAACATGTGTGTGGGAGCAGAGAGCACAGGTGAACCCCGGTGACAGGAGTCTAGACAGAGCAGCAGCAGAGGAGTCTACCAGGAAGGTTCTAGTGGTGTCCATCGTCCTCACCTGGAAACTGAGGAATGAGAGGTGCAGGAATAAATGCAAAGGCTGCATCCAGACCAGGCTGCCTGGGTTTCAGGGAACCCTTACTGATGAAACTGTCCCGTGTCCTCCTGTGCATGCTGTGTTCACTCAGCGCAGGGAGAGGGGGAGGGCTGGGTCACCTGGCCAGGTATTCTGAGGCTCTGGTGCAGTTAACATTTGCTGAGTGTAGGAGCTGGGGATGTGGCTCAGTGGGACAGCACTTGTTTAGTATCTACAAGGCCCTGAGTTCAATCCCAGTACCATTAAAAAAAAAAAAAAATTGCCGAGTGCATGCAGTTAAAAAAAAAAAAAGCAGACTCCAACATAACACAAATCCCCACATTTGAGTTTTATGCGGACAGGAACTCCACTTTCTTTACTCATAGCCACAGCACTTCTGAGCAGGGCACATGGTATTGCTCGACTAATATTTGTGCAATGATAGAGGGTGAGGTGGCACACGCCAGTAATCCCAGCTCCTCTGGAGACTTCGGCAGGAGGATGACAAGTTCAAGGCCAGCCTGAACAACTTCGTGAGAACTTGCCTCTAAATAAAAATAAGTCAGATGCAGTGGTGCATGCTTGTAATCCCAGTGGCTTAGGAGGCTGAGACAGGAGAATTGCAAGTTCAAAGCCAGGCTCAGCAATGGCAAGGTGCTACGCAGCTCAGTGAGACCCTGTCTCTAAATAAAATACAAAATAGGGCTGGGGATGTGGCTCAGTGGTCAAGTGCCTCTGAGTTCAATCCCCGGTTACCCCCCACCCCACCAAAAAATAAATAAATAAAAATAAGGTCTGAGTATAACTCAGTGGTAGAACACTCCTGAATTCAACTCCCCAGTACCTATGCCCCCAAAGTTTACAAATGAATGGAAGAATAAAGTTGAGATAGATTTTCTATTAGGAGGTTAGGATTCTTGTCGCAGGAGAGGTCCTTGGAGTCCTAAATTGAACCCAATTGGTTTGCAGATGAGGAAACAGGTGCAGAGAGGCAGCTGATGGGGATATTGTCGAGTGGGAGGTGAGGTTCGGTACTCCCCAGAATCAGAACTGCCAAGGGTTCTTCTCTGGGTAGGAGCAAAGGTTTGGATGGGATGGAATTGGGAAGGGTGAAGCAGGAGGGAAACCATGCTTATCCCCATCATGGAAAAATGTGAGATACACGGGAATATTTGGGAGTTAGGGCTGGAGGCCTTGGTCTCTGATAAAGGTCAGATTAGCAGATGAGGGAAAGAAATGATGGTCAGGTCAGGCCCCAAGGAGAGGTACCAGAGTTTTCACCATCACCCCCTGCCCACCTGTTCACTTTCTCCACCGTGGACCTCCTTCTTCATCTCTTCCCTATTTTCTCAGTTCTAGCTTCTCAAAGGGAGACAACAAAGCCAGCAATGGAGGTACATGCCCTTAATCCCAGGTGCTCAGAAAGCTGAGGTAGGAGGGTGGCAAGTTCATAGGCGGCCTCAGCAATGAAGTGAGACCCTGACTCAAATCATAAAAAGGACTGGGGATGTATCTCAGTGAGAAAGTGCTCCTGGGTTCAATGCTTAGCACCAAATAAATAAATGAATAAATAAAACCTAAAAAAGGGGGGGGGGGGCTTGGGGGCATAATAGCTGGGTGGTAGAACGTCCTTGAGTTCAATTACCAGTACTGCAAAAAAAAAAAAAAAAAAAAAAAAAAGACAGTGATATGCCCCAGGGCACATAGGGTGTGCCAGGAGATGCCCAAAGCCACTGCCTGTTTTCTGATTTATCTGTTTGATTCAAGGACTTTTGGAGAAAAAAACCAATTCAACTAGAAATATTTTGGAATATCTCTTTATATTAAACACACTTGGAGATAACATGGAATAAAATGTACACGTACCCCAATGGACACCACAAAACAGAAACCTGAAAGGAGAGCATGTGTGAGCGGGCTGTTAGGGGGCACTGTCTCCCTGCCTGACCCCTGCTTGGGGAGGCACCCCAGGCAGAACTTTGAGACCTATGGGTCGCCAGTAACCCTCTTCTTTCTTCTTCTATCCTTTGGGGCAGGGGTCACTCAGGAATAAATGTAGGTCAGATGGGTGGAGGGTCAGAAAGGGTCAGAATCCAGGTTACAATGATGGGTGCCACCCCTGGTGACAAGCTGGCAGGGCCCTCCCAGGATGGGAGCGAGGTAGGGAGTGTTGGTTTCTAGGTAAGGTTGTTTGGAGCTCGGAGCTTCCCAGCGGCTGCGGAAGGGGATGAGTGTGTGTCCGCGGGGTGTTGGGAGGTGGCAGGTTTCAGCAGGAGGAGGCCTGAGCCACTGGCAGAGACTGGTCCTGGCACCCAATGCTCTGCCAAGGTCTGCTGAGAGCTCAGTCTGCACGCCACCACCATGCCAACCTGGAGAGAGGAGCCTGGGTGCCACCCAGAGGGACAGCAAGAGAGGAAGAGGGAAGTCACTGGTTGAGAGCAGGGCAGGGACACTGGAAGGATCAGTCCTGGAGACAGAAGTGGGAGGGGAGGGTGGCGTCACCAGCCAGGGCCAGGGTGGTGACAGGCGGGCTCTGAGGAACAGCTGGAACCTGCTTGGACCTCTCCAGTCTTGGAAAGAGTATTACAAGAGAGTTTATGTAGGAAAGAGCTTTCCGATCACTGAGGCAGGAGGTCACAGGACTGGGGGAGAGAGGAGAGGCCCTGGGCACTGCTGTCCTCAGCCATGTGACGATAGTGTGGCGCTGGTTTGAGGAAGGGTCTTACTCTGGGTATTGGGGACTGTACAAATGACTTTAGTATAACACACGTTCACTGGACTCAGTAACAAACACCACTCTCTGATCTTCACCTAGACTAACTCATTTAATCCCCAGGATATAAGTATTTAGATTAGTCCCCATTTTATATATGAGGACATTGAGGCATAGAGGGGTTAAATCCATTATTATTATTATTATTATTATTATTATTATTATTATTTTGGTACCAGGGATTGAACCCAGAGGTGCTTAACTATTAAGCCACACCCCCAGCCCCTTTCTATATTTTATTTTGAGACAAGGTCTCGCTAAGTTGCTTAGGGCCTCACTAAGTTGCTCCTGCTGGCTTTGAACTTGTGATCCTCCTGCTTCAGCCTCCCAAGTTACTGGGATTACAGGTGTGTGCCACCGTGCCTAAATAAGTTCCTGTTCTGTTGTAGAATCAGGCACATGTTCCAGATGGTGCTTCAGAATCTATAAAATAACACCTGGAAAAAAAAAAAAAGATAGACAAGTCCATTTGGTCATTCATCCATTGCAGGTATGGCCGGAGCCATCTCAGTGTGCTGGTGTCCCTGTGCAGACAGTCCTCACAGTGATTTGAGGTAGATTTCCCACTTTGCAGATGAGGAAACTGATTCTCAGAGAGATTACATAATATCTCAAGATGATGTAATAACAGGTATTGGTCACATAGCAAAGAAGTAGCAGAACTAGAATTCATACCCATGATGGCATGACTTTTTGGGCCTGAGAAAGAGCTGTTTGGGAAGATTAGTCCACAAATCAGCTAGGAACTGTGCAGGGGACTGGAGGGTAGAAGGTGTTTCTAAAAAGAAATTCAGGGACTTTCTCGCATTCCTCCCTATCTGTGCTTGGCTATCTGGAATCCAGGTCTATAACCCAGCCAGGAGGGGGCGCTCTGCACAGCCTGGGAAAACTAGCAGGGACTAAGGGCTTTGATTTAGGGAGGTATTTATTTTGAGTTTGAACCCAGGGGTGCTTTACCACTGAGCAAAATCCCAGCCCTTTTTATTCTATTTTATTTTTTATTTTGAGACAGGGTCCCACTAAGTTGCCCTCAAACTTGCGATCCTCCTAAATCAGCCTTCAGAGTACCTGGGATTACAGGCATGTGCCACCTGCTCTGTGGGCTTTTCCTTGGTACAGCACGTGCCTAGCATGTGTGAGAGACTCTGGTACCATCCCGAGTATTGGAGGGAAAAGAAAAAGGTCAAATCAAGCCAGGCACACCTGTAATCACAGCCACTCAGGAGGTTGAGGGAGGAGGATCACAGGTTCGAGGCCAGCCTGGGCAATTTAGCGAGACCCTTTCTTGGAAAAAATTTAAAAAAATGGGTCATGGAACTAGCTCAGTGGGGAACATTGCATAGCATGAGCAAGGGTCTGGGTTCCATCCCCAGTATCAGAGAAAAAAAAAGAAAGAAAGAAAAAAAGAAAGGAAGGAAGGAAGGAAGAAAATCAAATTAGTGATGAAGCAGAACGGAGTCTATTGTGCATATTTCCCTTTCTCCCCCAGGATCCCTCTGCCTTCCCCTGCAGGGTCAGCTGCCTCTGTTCTCCAGGTCCTCAGCCCCCAGCTTCCAGCTCTGTCCTGCTCCACCGTCCAGGGGCAGGCCCCACCTGACCCCACAGGTTATCACACCAGGTGTGGTTGCTGCCTTCCAAGGAGCTGGTGGCCCCCTCCCCCTCAGGGCTGCCCACCCCTGAGGTGTTCCTGAGTGGAATGCCCCCTAAGGGAAGAACACTGAATGCAAAGGACTGGGCCTTGGGAAAGTTTGGGATTTGGGGTGAAAGGTGACCTGAGAAAGTTCTTAAGAGCCGTTCCTGGGGGCAAGAATGGCTTGGCCCTGGGGTGGGAGAAAGAATAAGTGGAGAAGGGGCTGGGGGGATGGGCAGAGCTCCTGTTGCCCAGAGCTAGCCAGACTGGACACCCTGAAGTCTTTACCTGCTCCCCAGCCCTCAGGCAGGAATTGGGGGCCCTCGGCAGGGCTATTCTTAGCCTGGGCTCCGGGGCCCTGATTTGGGCCTCAAGGCTCAACAGCTGTGTTCTGACCATTTTCCAGCAAACTCTTTTCTTCCCCAAGAGTGAGGGCTCTAGGAAGCCACAGGGGATTCTGTACTACTCTTTCTAGACCACAGAACCCCAGAATTCCTACCTAAACTGCCCTGAGCCACAGTCAGGGTCTTGCATGGGCTTTTTCCTATTCTGTCCTCCCTAGGCCCAGCGCATTGAAACCCTTGGACCTCAAATGACTGTGTCAGGAATGAGGTCAGGGAGAGAGAGGGTGTGGGGAGGATGGACCTTGGATGGCAGACCAGTACACCCAGCCTCGGGGGAGCTCCCTTCCTGGCACAGGGCAGAGCAGTACCACAGAGGCCAGGGACCTCCACATGGCCTTCTTCCCCGGCTGACTCCCACCAACACTCCAAGCCCACCTCCTGGGACCCCTAGCCCCAGAAGAAGCATCACCCCCCATTTCCTCTCCATCAGCATGGGAGAAGGAGAGGCCGTATCGAGGTGGAAGGCGCCAAGGTTCTCCGAGTGCCCCAGCAGCCCTTCCGACACGCTCCCAGCCTTTGCACGTGTTTTTTGGAGCAGACATTCAAGGAGTGAGTTTGGTTCAGATGTGAGGGAGAGGTGAAGGCTCTTTTGCCCCCTCACCAGCCTGTGAGTTGGGCCCTGGTGGGACCTGAGGAACTCTGCGGCCTCAAAGAGGTGACATGGTCTTGTCTTAAAACATCCTCTAGTCTCTCTCGAGACCCTTTCCTGCTCTTCCTGGGAATGTCCCAATTCCCCAGTTCTTGCCTATGTCACCCATTTCCAAGGGAGCAGATGCCCGGGCCCTTTTCTCTTTCTCCCCCTCCTCCTCCGTGTCCCTAAATGGTGTGACCCTTGCAGTTAGAGCTCAGGGGACTGGCAAAGGCAGAGGGGAGGCAAGCCCAGGCCAGCTCCTGGGTCTATAGGGAGGGAAGGTGTGTGGATCTTGCCTCACCCCCCCTGCTGTCAGCTGGCCAGCCCCATCTCTGAGCAAAAGTGCTTCCATGCGGGAGGGAGAGAAGCCTGCTCAGTGGGAGAAAGATGAAGCTGGTCCCCCCACGTGTCAGTGAACAAATTGGGCCAATTTGGTGTGATTAGTGAAGAATTCACATCTGGCCAGCAGAGGCCTCCCCCCAGCCCAGCCCAGCCTGGCTCCTGCTCCCCATTAGAAGCTATTTTCTCTGACGGCTCCATTTGTCTCTGTAGTGGGGGACTTGACAGCTCTCTGGCCAGCCTGGGGGGCCTGGCTCTGAATGAGAGGCCCAAGGCCAGGCTGCTTACCCACCCTCTTGACTGGATGAGACAGGGGGTGCCAAGCAACAGGGCCCAGACACCTGTCCGTCTCATCCCTGGGCTGTGCACAGAGACCCACAGCAGAGTGGGGGCCTGGGGAGCACTGCTCACTGAGCTCCCCCACCCAGGTCTCCCTTGGACCTTGGTTTCTAGTCTTGCACAATGATGGTTGTGTTTTAAGATCAACGGAGACTTGTATGTGTGTGCCTGGTGGTGGTGGAGACAGGGGTCTGGTGTTTTCTAAAAGAAAACAGCTGGGCATGTGTAAAGGCGGGCCTGTCCCCCCACCTCCTTCACCCCTTCCGCAAGCCCTCCTTCCCCCAGAAAGCCTCTGCTGCAGCCACCCTTCAGGAATGCTGCAGACGGCTGTTGCACAGCTGGAAGGACTGCCCCTAGAAGTGGCTTCAAGGTAGTGCCATTGGGGGTGTGGCCTTCAAAGTCTTGGGTCTTCCTCCCCCAGGAGTGCCCCCAGGTTGCCTGTGTCAAAGACAATTTAGGGCTATTTAAAGGAGTCCGACCTAGGGGTCACCTGGGTAAATCTCCTCCCTGAGGAATTACCACCAGATGGCAACCTGGGGCTTGTCTCCTCTAAGGTTCTCCCTGGTTGGCTGGGAGCCCCAGGGTGTGTGTGTGTGTGTGTGTGTGTGTGTGTGTGTGTACTCATGCACACACAGGGGGAGATCCAGGACTTCAGTCCTTGCATTGAATGAGAATTCCTAGTGGAAGTAGGATCCCCTCACTTCAGTGAGGAGTGGTGGGTCGCTCTTTGTTATGATGTCACATGGTTTGGGGGATAGGCAGAGAGAGCTTCTCAGGTCTCCAGTATTTTTCATTGACGCATGGATACTACAGAAAACCAGGCAGAGTGGAAGAAAGTGGATATCTGTGGTCTCTCTCCAGCCTCCAAAACTGTCCTGAGATAGGGTCTGCAACTGTTGCACTTTACCCCAGAATGAAGGTTTTCCAGGGATGTGGGACTTGCAGTGCTAAAGTCAGGACAGTCCTGGGCAAACTGGGATAGCTGGTCACCCTATCTAAGCATAAGCCCCAGAGGCCAGGCAGAGGGGTGGAGGAGAAACCAGTTCTTCTGAGATCTGCTGTCTGATTTCTTATTTGATCTTATTCAGTCCTTACCAGAGTTTAGCCTGATGCTTTACAGTTTGTAGAGCCTCAGCCTCCCCCCAACCCCCCTGCCAAAGTAATGCCTGGGATGTTGGAAAGATGTCCTGACTCGGGGTGGGGAAGCAGTAGGGCTGGGGGAGGATGGCTTGGTGCTTTATCTCATTCACACTGAGAACCACAGGTTTGGGGTGTGAACACAGCAGCTAGAGTGACCTGCCCTCCCAAGGCGCCGACCACCCAGCACCCACCACTAATTAAAAGATGAACTTACAGAACACCCACTGTGTGGTTGCTAGAGTTATTATCCCATTTTAGAGATGGGATAACTGAGGTGGAGTCACAGGCCCCAGGGCTGAGTTGGGGGACAGTGAAACAGGGTCTTCTGGATGGTGTACCCTCTTCCCTCTCCCCTCCTCACCCAGTCTCCAGTTTAGGCCTAAGGAGGTCAGGAGTAAGCCCAGGACCCCAGGGATGGGCAGTCTGGTCTTCCTCTAAGAGGTGCCCCCAGATCCATTCTCCAGACATCAATGACATAATTAAGGATGGAGAAGGAGGAGGAGGTCACCCTGGCAGGACTCCAAAGGCAAAGAAAGCCTTCAGAAAAATCTAGATATTAGACCAAACTTCCACTTGTTCTTACAGCAGCCTCCAAGAGATGAAATCTAAAGGAGCTTAGATTTAAAGATGCTGCAAGGACTTTTGGAGGAAAAGGGAACTAGCCACAGAACCCTGCTTCTGCTGCCCCCATCCCACTTCTCTCCACGTGGCCTTCTCCTCCCTCAGCTTCTGCCTCCCTCTGCTCTGCCTGCACACCCAGGGTTTTATAATCCAAGCAGAGAGCCTGGAAGCCATAGCTGAGCTTGTGCTTCCAACTGACCTGGAAGTGACCAGTTGGAAGGGCTGCTTGGGAGATCCTTGGGAGGTCCATCTTTGGCACACTGTGGGTCTAAGGCCACTGGGGCCACCGAGGCCTTGGAGAAGATGTGCTCTTTGGTGATTTTTGTTTTATTTTGTTTGTTTGTTTTGAGGAGTGGGGTAGTGAACTGGGGGTAGACCCAGGGCTTTGTACATGCTACACAAATGCTCTACCACCGAGTTACATTCTGTAGCCCTGAAGCTGTGTATTTCAGGGCTGGATGGCCCAGCCCTCTTGACTAGGCTGACCCTTTCCCAGAAGGCTTGGGTGGACAAGATGACTTCAGGGGGGATTTCCTCTCCCACAAGGAAGGCTGGGAATTTGATTCTAGAAGAACTGGTGCTGGGCTGGGCGTGGGGCTGATCTCTACTTTGCTGGAGGTGCTTTAGAAATCAAATGCCTCTCTGAAGGTGCTTCTCCAGTCCTGGTGGGCTTCTGGGAGGACCACAGGCCTGGGAATAAAGCAGGAAGCATTTCCCCAGCTCCCTCAGAGACAGAGCCCCGGATCCCAGAGAGAAGTCTTGACCCTGGGACCTCCACCTTGGAGCCTGTTCCCACAGGGGGATACCTGAGGTGGGGTGCTTGCCTGTTTACACCTTGTTGGAGTTTGCTTCAAGCCTAAGGCGACTTCCTGTTTGCACCAACAGGCCCCAAGAGAGATCAAAGGCGAGGGCTGGTGAGTTCAGGGCAGAGGAATTGAGGATGGCGGTCCTGCCACTGTGTAATGGGAGGGTTGAAATTTATGTGGAGACCTGGAGCACAGGAAGGACACAGGGGACAGAGCCAATTCCCAGGGCCCTAAGCCTACCCTGTCTTCACTGCGCCTCTAGGGAGCCCTGGTCACGTCTCCACCCCAATCCTAATCCCATCGCAGAGACAGAGCCTCCTCTCTGATCGCCAGCAACGTCCTACCTCCTCGAACTTTCTTGATCCGGCTCCTCTCACTGGGGCCCCCTCCGAAACCAGGGCCCCATCTAGAGGGGCACCACCCTCCCCCATCGCGGTTGGCCCGCCCCCTCCCCTGTACGGCGGGCGTGGCCGCGCGGCTGTCACTCACGCACTCACGCGCGAGGAATGCAGACGGCAGGGCTGCCCTGTGGTCACGTCTCCGCCCCACCGAGGGAGGTAGGCGCCCAGGTACCCAGCCTGTGGGCCTTGGGAGCCCGCCAAGCTGCTGATGAAAGGCGCTGCCAGATTAACCCTTTCTTGGCTGCACCCCACCCCCACAGCCTCTGGCTGCTGGGTGGTCGCTGACCCAGAGGGGCGCTAGGTGGAGCCTGGGCCGGTTGGCTAGGGAGGGGGCTGCCTCAACCTCAGCGCAGGACCCACCTCTGTCCGCAGCCTCCCCGCCCCCCGCCCCCTTCTCTGCTCTGGAACTCCTGGAGTTGAGGAACGGGACTTCTGATATGGCAGATGATAAACCCCACCACAGGGATTCTCCACTAGGTGCCAGCTAAAGAGCGCTGGACGGAGTCCAAAATTTTATGCAAACATTCAACTCACACATTTTTAAGGGCTGAGAGGGTCAGCTCAGCTGCAGAACTCAGGAAAGGCCATTGGGCTTTCAGTTTTCCCAAAGTGGTGGAATTACAGTGCCAGTAATTCAAACTGTGGCGTTATCTGTTTTAGTCACAACCTCTATGTCTCCCCCAAGCAGAATCTCAGGCAGATGCCTTGGATATAAATCAACTAGGGGAGAGGTTCTGATTGGAGTAGGCAGTGAGGTTCCCCTTTCCTTAATTTTTTGCTACTCCATAGGATGAGAACCCCTAAGGAGGATTCCTGGGAACCCTGTTGGGGAAGCTGAGAACCGAGTGTGGCCTGAGATCCTATGGGACTCTGACATCTATCTTTTTTGTCAGTATCTATTGGCTGTGGCAAATGTGTCTCTATTCAGTGGGGGACTCTGGTAACCCAGACTTTTGCTGTGTTCCGGGCTCTGCAGGGGCAATTCTGTGGTGCCCTGAGATCTGGCTCCCCCTTCCAGGGTCTGGGTGCGGTGTCTGTGCTCTCCACTGAGGGCTCTGCATTTGACTTTGGAAGCTTCACTCCTTGTCCTAGTCCTGCAGCCAAGTCTCCCTCTCTATCCTTTGCATGTGGCTACCACCCTCAGGTCTCCCCAGCCCCCATCCCCTGACCCTCCTTTCTTTCTGTTCTGCTATGAGTTCAAAGAATCCAGGGGGATGGGGCTGGGATGTGGCTCAAGCGGTAGCGCAGTCGCCTGGCATGCGTGCGGGCCCGGGTTCAATCCTCAGCACCACATACAAACAAAGATGTTGTGTCCGCCGAGAACTAAAATAAATAAATAAATATTTAAAAAATTAAAAAAAAAAAAAAAGAATCCAGGGGGCAAGGATTAAAACACCTTTTGTTTTAATAGGTGTCACAGTGTGCACTGGGGTATCTGGTGGGCAGGTGAGGAGGGTGAAACTCTTGGGGCTAAGCCAGTCTCAAGTTCAGATGTACCCCCCACCCCTGCTCCACCCCCTAACTGCAAGTGAATCTTTTAGAGATCAAAGCACATTGTTAACCCTCACTGAATTGGGCCATAACCTGGGAGCTCCCAGATCTCCCCATCTCATCTAGCCTCCAGGGGGCTGGAGCACCAAGAGGGATGGGAACGGGAGGTCAAGTCAGGAGGCAGTGCCAAGATGAGGCATTTTAGACAGGAGGCCTGATGCCCAGCCCTCACCGCCCTCCCTTACTCCCCAGGGTCTCTAGAACCTCATGCCCTGAGGCAGTGATGGCACCCTGAAGCTGGGATTCCAGAAGAACCTAAGGAACATGGGCTTTGGCCACAGTGCAGCTTGAGAGCAGACATCAGAAAGGTCTTCCCACATATCCAAATATAATGCATATCCCTGGAATACTGGCGTCTTGGGTATGCCCGGGCAGCTTAAAGTCATCAGCATCTCCAAGACAGGGTGCCTGGGAACATGCAAGTCATCTTTAAAGCCCAACTCTCCTCACCATTCACTGGTCATCAAGTCCCAAACTTTTAGCAGCATTAGTGGTTTGAAGATACTTCCTTTTCTTTCCACATTCATTGCTCCTGATTCAGTTGAAGTCGTTTCTCACCAGCCCCTGAGACTCTTGCAACAGCGACTGGTTCCCCTAGCTCCAAGGAAGACACCCCCATGCTCCCTTCCCTCCTCCCTTTCCTCCTCCGCACTGCACTAAGACATCTTAGAACACAGGTCAGAGCATGCCACTCTTATGCTCAAAAACCTTTGATGGCTCCCCATTGCCAGCAGGATAAAGTCCCAATGTTGCCTGGCATTTACAGCCTGCCCTGATCTGGTGCCAATTTACCTTGGCAACCTGGGTCCCTACCATGCACTTTGTCTTCAACCCGGCCACATTCTATGGCTAGTCTTACCCTAAACTGCTGTACATTTTCATGGCCGACCACCTTGGCTCACAGAGAAGCTTGTTCTTGGCACTTATGGTGTTGTGGGGGAGGAGGATTAATCCCATAATCCCATAAATAAATATGTCCTTACAAACTCTGGTAAATCAGGGTGTCTTCAGGAACTTAAGGAGATGTTATAGTGGGGGTGGGACAGATCCAGATGAGGACTCAGAAGGCTTCTAGGCACAAGAGGCGTCTCATGCAATTGGACTCGAGTTACCCTTTGAATGGTCAGGGTGGAGGTTTAGCTCTTCTCTTCAGAATGGCTTTCCTCATTTGGACACCTAGATTTTTTTGACCAGAAATGTATTTCATTTCACTAGCATGGTATTTCATTCTGCCTTGAACTCAAGTCTGTCTGGTGTGTTGCAGTCACTAGACTGAGCTCCCGGGGAAGGGAATGCATGCTTAGTAGGTCCTCTTTTGGCAGACAGTAGGCATTTAATGGCTGTCTTCCTTCTTTCTTTTTTTTGTGGGGTGGGGGTACTGAGGATGGAATCCAGGGGTGCTTTACCGTTAAGCTACATCCCCAGCCTTTTTTGAGAATTTTTCTTTCTTTTTTTTTCCTTTTAATTTTGAGATAGGGTCTTGCAAAGTTGTTGAAGGTCAATTAAATTGCTGAGGCTGGCTTTGACCTTGTGATTCTCCTACCTCAGCCTCCTGAACTGCTGGGATTACAGGAATGTGCCACCGTGCTAAGTAGAAAGCTCTATTCTCTTTAAGGGATTCCAACCCATACCTTCCAAGATCTGTGGAGAACCCTCTGACCTCTGGCCTAGCCCACCCTGCCCCCAGAGAGGTGGTCCTGTTGAGATGGAGAGGGGGATGTTGGGAACTTCAGATGCCCCGCCCACCGAGGCATTCCTGCCGACTGCTCCGCGGGCCTGCCTGCAGGTCTGGAAAAGGAAGGTGCACTTCTTCCCCTGGGTTGTGCCCTACTGCAGAGTGCCATGCAATTCCTACCCTTCCAGCTCCATGGAACAGAACAGGAGAAAGAAGGGGTTAGCATACCTGGCTTAGAGGAGAAGAGGGAGGAGGCGAAGTTTATCTGGGAATGACCCTGAACTAGAGACTGCCTCTCCCCACTTGCTTCCCCCTCCCCCACTCAGCCATCTCCACATCAGAGGGCAGCAGGCAATTTCCCAGGTTTCCCAGTTCTCTGGAGCTTCCCCTGGGAATTTCCCATCAGTGGGGAATCTTGGATCTAAGCAAGGGGTTGAGCCCAGGAAGGTGCCAGGCTGACCTACCCAAATCCCAGTCCAGTACCCTTGGGCCAGGTTCTTGCAAGAGATAAACACCCCCTTCCAAAATCCTCTAGTCTGATGGCGAGGGCTCAACCCCTTCCTGAGGGGAACAGGTGCTGGCCCCAGGGAGATCTCCCGATCTGAGGATGGAGACCCAGCTCCTGTTCTGGGAACATTCCTAGGCTGCCAAGGGACATAGATGAAACCAGGCTACAGACTCTCAGCAGGAAGGTGCCATGCAGACGGCTCTCAGCTCATTCCTTCCCTCAGGGGTGCCGTCTGGTCATCTCTGCACTCTGTCTTGCTGCAGAGGCCAGGACAGCAGTGGTGCTGGCGGTACAGGTGGCATCCGGCAGGTGGTGAGAGCGGGGGAGGAGGAATGTGCCCGAGGCCTGGGCAGGATGCCACTGGACAGTCCCAGCAACCGCACCCCCTACCCGTGACCTGCTCAGCCTGCCTCCCACCAGCCGTGGTCCTGGTTCCTATGCCAGGGTCACAGCCAGGTCTTGGGTTCCAGGTATCTATTCCCAGGAAGACATCTGCCCTCTAGACGTGAGGGGCATCTTGTGGGATGTTAGTCATGGCTGTAACTGCCATGTTGCATGAGCACTGACCCTGGCTTATTTAATCCTGGCAGTTAAATGTTGTATTACCCCATTTTACAGGTATGGAGACCAAGGACACTCAGAGAGATGAAGTCACACAATGTGCCTTATGCAATCTGACTGGTGTAGCAGTAGTGGGAGTCCTGGGTAGGGGTGGGGGTGAGGGGAGAACTGCTGCTCCCATGGAATTGAGTCAAAGGTCCTGCCTTTTCAGCCCAAGAAGAAATTTGTCCCTACAGTGACAGGGATCACAGATGGGCTGGCAGTGGGGACAACAGAGGAACAGGCCCAGAGAACAGGAGTGCTTTAGCCAGCACCCACAGCCTGCCAGGGACCCTGAGCGGGAAAGAGCTCCACCCCTTCCCCTCTCCCTCCCCAAGCTACACAGGGAACCCAGGTGTTCCACTGTCCTGGCCCCTGACAAGCATCTGGAGATCACCCCCGAGCCACAGTCCTCTCCTGGAGATGGCCCTAGAACACAGGTAGGGACTCAGACCAGTGCTGGGAAAGACTCAGCTTTGCCTGGCAATCCCTCTGCTCCCTCCCCACCCTCAGTCTCCACCAGCTTCCCTCCAAAACACTCATTCATTCCCCAGACCACCTACAAACCACCCATTTGCCCAGACCACACAGCTCCTCTGCCCAAGTCAGCTCCCCAGGATAATGGCGGCCCTACCCCCATCCTCCCAGGCTGCACCCCCAAGCCTAATTACCACCGTGGCACCTCCGGGACAGGGGTGGGGGGGCACTGACCTCTGTTTATGCTTGGAAGTCTCTTGGGCACAGGCGGCCTGTTGTCCTCTGGACATCAAGGGGCAGGAGCAAATTAGAGACCCTCAACTAGGACCCCTCTGGTGGGTCCCTCCCACCCCACCCTCTGATCTCTGGGTCCAGGCTGCTGGGGCTGGACAGGAAGGCAAGATGGTGGGGACTCCTGTTTGCTCCCCTACTGTCTGGGCACAGTGGAGTGATGGAGGGAGGAGCGGACCCAGACGGTACCCTCCAGAAGAGCATCAGGGAGGACTCCCCAGAAAGAACACGGGACCGGGAGATGTCAGTGTCCAATTCTGCTGCCCCTTTCCACCCAGACCCTCCCCACCCCTTGGCCCCAATTTCCTAGGTGTGAAAGGACAGAGCTCATCCCCACAGTCTCTATTGGCTCTTCCACTTGTGGCCTAAACCCCAGGGGGGTGTCAATCGAGAGCCTCAGCATTGTGGGGGGCTCCCAAAGCAAAGAGGCAGGAGGAGGCTGCTGGAGGAGGACAGGTCCAGAGAGACAGAAATGTCCAGCTGACACCTGTCTGTACTGGGGGGTGGGAGGAATGACACTGGGTGCCATGGCAAGGACAAATGGCACAAGTTGCAAAACCCCTGAAAGACTCCAGAGCTGGTGTGCTCTGCTCCCCTGGCATCACAGGCGGCGGAAGTGAGGCCCTTTCTCTCCAGCACTAGTGATTCCAGAGGAGACCCCTTCTACTCCCCCTGCAGTTCCTACCCTGACCCACATCCTCGCAGCCACCCTGTGAGGGCAGGGACCAGTCTGCCTCCAGTGCCCAGCGTGGACCCTAGCTCAGAGGATGTGCCCAATAAATATGGAATGAATATTGAAGAGCCGCGTGGAAGACAGAGGCAAACCCAGCTGTGTGGCCATTCCAGCGGCAGGGGCTAGGAGGGGGAGGGGGAAGAGTGGGGGCAGGGTGCCAGTAGGTTTACCCTCACCAGGCAGAATTGAGCCAGGCCTAAGCCCTGGGGGCCAGGGCCACCAGGGCTGGGCCAGGGCGGATGAGGTGGTCTCTGTGGGGTCCTTCTCAGGATCCCTCCTTCCCCCATAATTACTTCTGATTAGCCTCACCACAACAGCCAGGCTGGAAAGAGAGGGGTGTTTGGGACTTGGGGGGAGGGGACAAGGTAGAGCAGAGTACTCAGGACAATCTGGGGCCCCCAGCTGAGCTCCTTCCCCACAGCTCAGTGCACCCACTCGTGCACAAGTACACATTCCACATTCTAGAAAGTTCTGAAAGAGTCCCATCTACAGGCCAAGAGTGGCAGTGTTCCAAGACAATCAGGCCCTTCAGACAACTCACCCATATGCATTAACTGAAAATGCTCCCTCCATAGTTCCCTGGAGGGAGGGGGGCTCAGCTGAGAAAGTTCTTCCCTGTGTCCAGCTGCTGTGTCTGCCTGGACCTGCTGAGGGATCTACAGGCAGATGAACCCCTGTTCACTGATGCACTGCAGGTACCCGTGGCTCCTCTTGAAGCAACTCATGCTAGAGCCTTAGGAGCCCAGCTCTGGCCATTCCCCATCCCCTAGACTCACTTTCCAGATGGCCCCTGGGATGGGAAGGGACCCAGGAAGGAAGACAGGTAGAGCGCTGTGCGTTAGCATTTGTGGATTTGGAGAAAAGAGGGGATCAGTGGGACATGACTTCCTGCAGAGCCCCCATTTTCAGAGACTTACCTAATCAACAGTAGTATTAGTTTGCCATTAGAGAAAAATCTTAATCAGCCAGGTGCTATGGCATGCCTTGTAATCCCAGCTATTTGGGAGGCTGAGACTGGAGGATTGAGAGTTGGAGGCCAGCCTGGGCAACTCTGGTAGACCCTGTCTCTAGCTTTGAGCACCCACCTTCCAAGTCTTTTTTTTTTTTTTTTTTTTTTTTTTGTACTGGGGATTGAACTCAGGGGTACTCAACCCCTAAGGCACATCCCCAGCCTATTTTGTATTTTATTTAGAGACAGGGTCTCACTAAGTTGCTTAGCACCTCACTCTTGCTGAGGTTGGCTTCGAACTCAGGATCCTCCTGTCTCAGCCTCCTGAGCCTCTGGGATTTCAGGCGTGCGTCATGGCGCCTTGCGGTTTCCAAGTCTTAACTACTTTGGTTCCTCCGTGTCTTGAAGGGAGACCCCGCACCCCTGCCATCAGGCAGCTCCCAGTGGGACCGGGAACCACTGCCCGGTACCCACCGCCCTCACTCGCTCCTAGTTCCAGGAGAACCAACCCTTGACCTCAGGGAGCCTCCAGTCTTCTGAGGGGAGTCACAATACACAACAGAAGGGCACTTACTCCCAGCCGGCCTCCTCTCCCCCAGCCTCCTCCCCAAATGGGAACTGCGGGGCCTTTACAGGTGGGAGGCAAAGGCGGGAGGCTTCCCGAGGATCGGCGCGCTGGCTGCGGAGAGCTGCCTGGAGGAGGCGGTGCGCGGGGCCGGGCGCGGAGGAGGCCGCCCCTGCGGCGCTCCCACGACCCGGGCAAGGCCGTCTGGGCGCCGTCTCCGGTCTCGGGGCCTGCGGTCGGGGCACCGCGGGGCCGCGTTTGAGCCGGTCAGCTCCCCGCGGAAATTACAGGGGCGCTCGGCTCTGCGGTCGCGCCCCCCGGGGCAGCACCCGCTGGTTGGAGGCGTTTAAATTGAAAGCAGCTTTGGGGAGAGGGAGCGGCGCGGGCCGCCGAGCGAGGGGAGGGGGCGGCCGGGCACAGCGACCCCATTGTCTGCGCCCGCCGAGGGGCGGAACCTTGCGGTGAGCGCGGCGCGGAGAGGCGCCCCCTCCCCGAGCTCGGGCCCGAGCTGCTCCCGGCCGGTTCCCACGCCGCCCGGGGCCGCCGGCCACGGCTCTGGTCCCCTTTGCGCTGGGCTCTGTGCCCCTCCGCTGCCCCGCTGCAAGCCTTGCAGCGCACGTGCACGCACATGCGCACACCTCCTCACACCTCCTCCAGGAGGCCTCCCGCACTAAGAAGCGCTGCTTCAGGGGGATCCCCGAGTCACCGACGGTCAGGAGACCTGGGTTCAGTCCACTCGCAGGTTAGGTCACCTGGGATTCTCTGCCCCTCTCTGAATTCCAGTGTCCTTTGTAAAAACGTAGGTACTCAGCCCTCGCTGCCTGCCTCTCCCGGGTACTTTGATTGGAGCCAACGCGTGAAAAACCGCAAACATCTAATGAGTAGAACTCATCAAGAATAACCCACTCTCCACTGTGCGGGCCCACCGGACAACACCTGGGGGTCGGTGCTGGCAACTAGCGCGGGCTGGGATGGGTGGGAGAAGAGCTGGGCAGCCAATCCAGTGGAGATTGGGAGATCACTGTGGACTTCCAGGAGGAGGGATGTGGACAGGCTGGGAGAGCAGGAAGGGCGATTTTGAAAGGGGAGAGAGATCTTCACTATCTTAGGGGAAAATCAGGAAAAGGCCGAGCAGGATCCAGGTAGAAGAGGTCTCTGTAAGATGCACAGGTCCTGCTTCCGGGCTGAGAAGCGGCTTAGCATGGGGGTGGGGGACTGCAGTTTGCCTAGTTGCTGGGTGGCATGTCTCCAGGGTAGGCAGATTGATGGCAGGTCCTGCTGCAGTCCTTGGGCAGGAGGCGGGGGCTATGCCTGTTGCCCCTAGGGAACTGCTGCTCTCCCATAGGAACCTTCCTGGTTCTTTTTCCGAGGGCTTCGTGTACCTAGAAACTGTCCCTGGGCTCGGGGCACCAGGTGCAGGGAGTTTGGTTGTTGTTTCCTGTGCTTCCAGTGGCAGCAGCAGAAGGTTGTTTGCCAGGCCTGGTGCCCAGGGACATGCCCACTTGCTCCACCTCTGGCAGAGCCACATGTTTCTGCTTTACTTCCTGGAGGTCCCCAGTGGGCAGCCAGGCATGGGGGGGCAAAGCCTTGGAACCAAGTCCCTGTTATGAGAACCCGAGACACACTTAGTGACAAGAAAAGCTGAGCCTGCCCAATGGATAAAGGGGGCCGGTGAGGGAGGCAGAGGGCCTGGGCCAGGTGTTTCATCAGAGGCGCAGATGCTGTCAGAGTTCCTTCTTGTCTTCTCATCTGTGGGTACTCCCTTTCCCCGAGTCCCAACCTCTCCTGGAGTCCCAGCCTCTCCTCCTCTAGAGCCAGAGTTTTTCCAATGTCTGTAACCAAGAGGCCTCCAGTCTGGCTGAGATGCCATCTGGGAGCAGCCTTTGGTGATCTGACTTGGGGGCTGGGCTCACGGGCCTGATCTTTCTTCTCTTGCCTCCTCTCCTGGCCTGAGCCCGGTGAAAGGGGTTCCAACCTGGGCAGCTGATGAACACTACCTCCTGCCAGTTGGGCTGAGGGCAGAGAAGCTGTGGAAAAGAACTAGGGGGCCCAGCAAGGGGTGGGAACTGCTGGGCCACCCCTGTTCAGCTCTCTGGCTCAAGGAACCTCCCAAACCCTGGCATAGGACCTACTGAGCACCACTTCTCCCGGGGGCAGGGGTCTCGGTGTGCCTTGGTGGGGAAGGCCAGATGAGGCCTGTCCACTCAGCCAGAGGAGCCCTCAGGAAACAGTCTACAGATTTGCATCCTTTCCTTTGGAGGAGCCCAGCCAACTTCCTTGGCCTTCTCCCTGGAAGCCTGTAGGTGGGGAAACATATTCCTTTTTATTGGGGGAAGGGAACTGAGACTCAGAGCACCCAGAGACTTCCAAGATACCCAGAGACTTCCAAGATACCGTATTCTGAGTTAGCAGCCAAACACAGTATTCTCTTCCCTACCCAAGCCAAGGGCTCCCCAGAAGCTCTCTGAGGATGTTTCTCTTACTCTCCATCTTTCTTTGCTATCCCCCCACCCCACCCAGCCACCCCATCTCCACACCTCCACCTTCTCAGAGCCCAGACTGGCTGCTGCACCAACTTCAGAAGGAAGCCTGCCAGAGTGAGCCGGTGAGGAGCCAGGCCCACCAGGGCCTTGACCTCCAGCCTCCACCTGATGGTCCAGTCACTGCAAGAGGCAGTGGCCTTTCCTATCCTGGCCCACTTTGCCCAGCCCTGGGACCTGAAGATCAGGGCTTTGGATAGTGAGGAGAGGATACCGAAGCCTTTCAGTCCTGAGTCCCAGTGGACTCTCCTGGGTCAACATCTGCAGCAGCCAGGGAGAACTCTGGGAGTGGGCGGAGCTGGATGGAGTAGGAAGAGATTACTCACCCACCTGGGCCTTCCCTGTTATCAGAATGTCCATATGAAGGGGCCAAGAACTGGGGCCCAGTGCTTCCAGCAGAGCCAGGCTGGAGGAGAAGGAGGCCCAGGGGGTGAGAAAGTGAGTTGCCCCGATGACCTCTAGCCCTCTGGAGCTGAGACTCCATAGTCTTAAGAACCCAAAAGCCTAAGATGTGACCTCAAGTGTTGGGATCATAGTGATGGTCATAATAGTAGCACGAGATACTGTGACAAAACTGCATGCCCATCTCACTGACTGCTCCACTATGAGGGACGGAGACACAGAGAGGTTAAGGTTGCTTGTCCCCTGGGAATCATGGAACAGGGGGCCCAGCCTAGATCTGTCCTACTACAGAGCTCACTGAGTTTTTGTGACCTTGACCCTGTCCACCTCAGTGTATCACCAAGTCCAGCACCAGTCATGACTCAGTATCTTTGATGGCAGCGGGAAGAGGTGATTCCCAGCAGGGGAACAAGGAAGAGCACAGCCACCTGTCTTCTTCTAGGGCCTGGAGACCCTCCTAGGGGAGAAGCGCCGGTGAGGGAGGGCAGAACAGGACAAGGGGGGAAAGAGGTTTTCCAAATGATCAGGGAAACTGGTCGTTCCTGGACATTAGCGTGACACTTGGAGGGAAATTACATTATTAGAAAACAGAAGACTGGAAGGCCCCCGAGGGGGCGAGGGAGGAGGAAGGGAGTCTGGTTTGGCTGCATTCCCACTATTCTGCACTAGCCCGTGGGTAAGGACTCCCATCCCAAGGGGCAAGCAGGACTCCTGTGTGGCCCTCCGAGGAAGCCTCCTGTGCTGCACCCCTCCCATCCTGTAGCCTCTGCTCCAGGCCCAGGCCACTTTCAGCCAGTCTCAGGCAGAAACCCAGGGGGAAGCCCCACAGCTCTCTCCCAGGACTGATTACCAGCAAACAGCTGGAGGTGAACATCTGCTCTTCTCCTGGGGGAGGCCTGTCCTTGTTCCCCCAAAGGCATGGAGCTTGCAGATATCTTGTGTCCTTACTAAGAAGACAGTTGCTGGACAGAGAGAAGAGGGAAAATGGACACCTATTGGGCACCAGCCTGCAGGCAAGTGGGATATTCTCATTTTGCCAAAGGGGAAACTGCAACACAGCAGTTACCAGAGTTCCACTGAGGTCACCAAGGATGAATGCCCCTCAGTCTGCCTCCAGATGGTCCCTTTCTGGCTTTCAGGTGATGGGGTCTGTGCCCAACAGACCTGTTCCACCTCTGACTACCGTCCATAGTTTGCCCACAAAGGAGCCCCAAATTCCAAGAAGCTGTAGTATTAACTGGTTGTTTCCAGAAGGCAAGGCAGGTACCAAGGCTGGGGCACCCAGCAGCAGCCCCAGCATCCCATTGATGCTGCAGTGCTTCTGCCAGCTGGGTCCTAGCTGCTGTTAGAATAGGGCCCTTCTCTCCCATTCATCCATCCACCCATCCATCCATCCACCCACCCACCCATCCAACCATCGATCCTTGGTAGAGAGGATTGAACTCTGGGTGCTTTACCACTGAGCTACACCTCCAACCCTCTTCATTTTTATTTTGAGACAGGGTCTCATGAGGTTGCCAAGGTTGGCTCGAACTTTTGCTTCTCCTGCCTCAGCTTCCAAGTGGCTGGAATGACAGGTGAACATGGCCACATGCAGCCATATCAGGCATTTTTAACAGATGACATGTTTGATCCTTTAAAAGCCTTATGAGACAGGTCCTATTATTCTCTCCATTTTCTCCATGAGGAAACTGGGGCTCATAAAGTAATTTGCTCAAAATCACCCAGATGTATACAGAGGGGATGATGAGGTTGATATCCAGAATCCTCTCTTCCTGCTCGCATACTACTCCCTTTGGGGACATAATTGGTGGAATTATGACTCTCTGTCTCCCCTAACCAGGGTCCAGCTGGGTTGGGAGAACAGACCCTCTCTTGCTTGGCCTCGAATCTCCTCTTGCCTCTTTTGAAAAGGATCAGCCCAGGGCACTGCTTCTTGAGGCCATCTCTCCCAGCCTAGGGTGCTGGGACTGCAGGAGGAAATGGGATGAACAAAGAATTCCGTTTCCCTCTGCTCACCCCTGGCACACAGGGGGGTTTCAACTCCCTCCAGTGTCAGAAGGAAATGACTTGTGGGGTACCTGGTATTTGGAAAGTGGGTACAGCACAGCTCACATCCTGACACTTTCTTACTATGGGGCCTTGGGCAAATGACTTCACCTCTCTGGGACCTGGTGTTGGCAAATATAAAGTAAGGAAATAAGCAGCATCCCAGGCTCATGGGCTAATGATAGGAAAGAGTTGGGAAGGTTTGCCAGGAGTTTGGAGCAGTTCCTGGCACACTGGAAGTTCTCTTGCTGATATTATTAGCTGAGAATCAAGACAGGACTATTTAAAAAGAAGAGAGGCCAGGAAATATGGGCAAATCTATTAAAAAAAAAAAAAGACCTGGTTGATTTGCGGGGTCTAGATTTCCTAACTTTTCAAGGCTGAGGGTCCCTGAGAGGGAAGAAAGGGTGGATGGTTTCCAGGTGGCATTCCTCCCTCCCCACCCCCATCCCCAGGAGGATAAAAATTCCTCCCAGGTTCCTGTGCACTTTCCTGTGGAGCCCAGGGGTGTGGGCAACGTTCCTCTGCCCCTCCCATCAGTTGGGAGCTGTCCGTCTTAGCAGGCACCTGTGGGAAGCAAAGGCTGGTCCCCAGCGGCGGGGCTCTGATGCTGAGGACAAGGGGCAGAAGCCCATCTCCGCGCATGCTCAAGGCTGTCTTACTCCTCAGCCATCCGCACTTAAGATGCATGTCCATGCTGGTAATGGGGACCCATCCGCTACCGGGAAGGACAGGTCTGATCATTTCCCCTGCTGACATCCCCACCCTGATGTCCCCTAGAGACAGGGCTCTGTGTGGGGACCAGGGAACATAAGCTGGAGGAGGAAGCCGGATGTGGGGGGACGTAGGGGCAGGCTTCCTGGGTTGGGGTGAGCCACATGGAAGGGGCTATCAGGGCTGGGTGTGGGTGCACAGAATTTTTTTTTCTCTCTGCCTGGATGCTTATGTATTTTTGTGGGTCACCCATCTATCCACTGTCCCATTTTGTATTTATTTGTCTGAACAGGACCCCAGAACCCCTTTCCCTGTTAGCTGGAGCTGTACTCTCACTAAATGGGCTTAATCAGCAGGTAGGGGGCTTCTCCCTTCTGAAGGTTGGGGAGCCAGCTGCCTCACTGGGTGGCTTCCTGTCCCCTTCCCCACCATCTCTAACTCTTCTCTCCTCCCTGTGTGGACCCGGCCCCACCAGGACTTTTACATCCTCCTCTTTCATAGCTTTGCTACCTGCAGGCAGGACATTTTGCTTCAGCCAGTGCCATCCCTAAAGGATCTTGCTGTCAGTGTGGACTTGACTTGTCCGGAAGCCTTCTATGGCTCCCCATCCCTTGCATAAAAATGTCCAAACTTCTCCATCTGCCTTTCAATGTTCTCTCTGAGTGGGTCCCAGGCTCCTCCCCACACTGACCCATGGCATCTGCTCCTCCTCCAGCACCCTCCTTACTCCTGGCCAACCATCTCACTTGGGAAACTCCAACTATGATTGCCAGGATAGGCTTCAAAACTGCCTTATTATCAAGCACAGTGGTGTACAGGGTAATCCCAGCAGCTCGGGAGGCTGGGGCAGGAGGATGGCAAATTCAAAGCCAGCCTCAGCAATTTAGTGAGACCCTGTTTCAAAAATAAAAATAAAAAGCGCTGGGGAGGAGGCTCATGGTTAAGCACCCGTGGGTTCAATCCCTGGTACCCACCCCCCAAAATAACCCGCCTAACTGATGAAGGCTGTGCCTGCTGTACCCTCAGATTCAGTGATTGGTATTTTCTTTAAGGCCAGGGGCACATCTTTTCATGTTTGTATTCCCAGTACCCAGTAGCTGGTAAACAGTAGGTGCTCAATAAATGGAAGCTAACAGGTATGAGTCAGTGGGTGCACAAATCCCCACCTTCTGCTTTGAGGACTCCTGTCTTCCCATCACAGCTTGTGGTCCTGCTCAGCCTCTTCAGTCATGACAGTGCCGCCTGTCCTTAACACCTTCCCTGGGGCCTCTTCTGGGATATCTGCCCTGGTAGATATTTCTGTCACCCTTGGGTCCCGTGACTTTCCCCATTGCCCTGTGGGCTTCTCAAGGGCAGGAATGGAGTCTTCCTTCATGTTATTGTACTGTTATTAATATTAGTATAGCCTCAATGCTTTAAAATCTTTACCCACAATCCTATTTAAAATTAATTCAGTGGGCAACAGTTGAGCTCCTGTGGCCTGGTGGGGGGGGGGGGCGGGTCACAGTTATAGTCCTGTTGGGGAGGCAGACCAGAAACAGACTCTTTGAGGTAAGGCTTCTTAGGCCTCAGTCCCTACTTCAGAGCTGAGGTTGCTGAGCCCAGAAAGGGTGAGTTTCTTGCTAGGGTCACGCAGGGAACCCTTTCACCTAGGATGGCTTCAGTCCAGGGCCACCCAGCTCACACGAGTGCCCAAAAAAGGGATAAAGCTACAGGATTGATTTTTTTCCCCTTCAAATGAGCAAATGCCACTTCTTTTATCTGGAGTCTTTTGATTGGCACCCCAACTATTAATGAGCCAATTCTATTTCTGACATGAAAAGACATTTGGAGAGCAACTTGTTACATCCTGGGGAAAA
Source organism: Marmota monax (assembly GCF_021218885.2). NCBI lineage: Eukaryota > Metazoa > Chordata > Mammalia > Rodentia > Sciuridae > Marmota > Marmota monax. The sequence goes on along the minus strand of NW_026694542.1, from coordinate 7,485,749 downwards.
GCAAAGCCAGCCACTCTTGGTCTTCCACCTGCTTCTCCCATTGCTTCTGTCCTAAGAGAGGAGGTCAGGGCCATCTCTCCGAGTCTTCTTTTGATATTGTCAGTTCCTGTTGTCAGGGGTTGGGTCTTCAGTGTTCTGGTTTTCTCCCAGATCAGAGAAGGACTCCATGGGAACTGAGAAGTGATTCCTGCCCTACCCAGGCGTCTGACCCCAATCCCTTGCTGTGGCACCAGAGGGAGGAGCAGTGTTTGGCTCATGGCCTCCAGTCCCCTCTGTGCTGTGGCCCCTTTGCTCCATCTCTGAGGTTCTGCCTCCCTTGAGATGGTGCAGGCTTCCAGCCTTGCCAAGCTCACCTGCTTGGCGTCTGTCCCAGCGGACAGAGATGTTATCCCTGGGGGCGTGGGCCTCAATGGGGGCATTGTTCCCACCTTTCCAGAGTAGGATCAGGGAGGGGACAGGGCAGAGACTGGGAATGTCCCAGGTGCTACACAGGCCGGCTTTGTCCTCCTCCTCCTCCTCCCTTCCTGCCTTCCTACCTGGCCGGCCCCCTCCCTCTCACCCTTGCCCTGGCTACCCTCCTGGGTCCCCTCCAGAGGTCCTCCTCCGTAGCTTGGGGCTATGCAGCTGTTGCAGGGGTGCGGTTCAGAGTGGCTCTGGGCAGTTGTGTGGGAGCAAGTTGTCCCCTCTACATGACAGTGCTCTTTAGAGCTGGGCCTCTTTCTGGCCAGGTCCAGTGCTGCCTGCCAATTTGCCTGTGTGATAGCCCTGTCCAGGGAGCACTCTGTTGGGTCCTTGCTTGGGAAGCGCTCTCTTTTCCCTATACATCTAGACCTGGTCCAATCTTAGACACCTCATGGAGACTTCCTGCATGTGCCCCCAGGAGGTAGGACGGATTGAATAGAAAGAGGTTTGTGCTCTTTGCCTGGTGCTGCCTATGGTCCCAGCAAATTAGAGGGCCAAGGCAGGAGGAGGACTGCACCAGCCCAGGAGTTCAAGATCCACTGAGCAACACGGGGAGACCCTGATTTCAAAATGAAAAAATAAAGAAAGAAAAGAAAAAGAAAGAAAGAAGGAAAAGAAAAAGAAATAAAGAAAGAGAACGAAAGAAAGGGAGGGAGGGAGGGAGGGAGGGAGAGAGTCAGGCACAGTGGTGCATGCCTGTCATCCCAGCAACTCATGAGTCTGAGGCAAGACCATCACAAGTTCAAGGTCAGCCTCAGCAACTAAGTGAGACCCTGTCTCAAAAATAAATAAACAAATAAATGAATAAATAAAAGGGCTGGAAATGTAGCTCAATGGTAGAGTGCCCTGGGTTCCCCAGGTCCAGTTCTGCCAGCAGCCGTGTGACCTCAGGGAGCCTCTGCACCTGGAGCTTCTCAGTCCCATCTGTCAAGTGGCAGCGCTGGACCATCTACTTGAAGCTCCTCTTGGTCTTTTGACCTCCACTCGCGGTGGCCTCCCGGGAAGTGGAAACGCTGCTGGAGGCTGAGCTGAGAGAAAAGAGACCCCACTCACAGCGCCCACCCCTCCTCAATCTCCAGCTTGAGCTTTGTCCCCAGAGTGAGTGACAGCCAAAGAAAGCTAATGGAAGCCCGCCCTGCTGCAGGTGACACTGATCTCCAGCTCCAGTTTCTGCCCCAGCGGCCCCAGCCCTCCCTCGCACCTGCTCTGGTCCCCTTTGTTCCTTGGGCCAGGAGCACTGGCTGCCTTTCATCCGCCTCCTGCCCCATTCATGCCTTAAGCCCCGCGCACCGCCTCCTGCCTCCTGGCCGGGGTCGAGGGCTGCAGGCTGGTGGGCAGGCCCCCTGGTGGCTCTGCTCTGGTCGCCCACCCCCTCACCTGGAAAAATCAAGGAAGGGAGATGAGGGCAGCAGGGAGGCGCTGTGTCCTACTGGGGTCTCAGGAGGAGGGGCAGGTTCTCCCGAGGATCTGGCATGTGTTTGAACCCAACGGTGCCTGTGAGCAGGTCCTGATCTTTTTCTCGGGACTGATCAGAGCCGTTCATTTATTCAAGCCTTATTCAGTGAGTATTTATGGCTGCCGGCTCTGTGTGTGGCGCTGTTCTAGGTGTGGGTGGGATAGCTGTATGCAAAACAAAGCCCCTTGTCCTTGCAGAGTTGATATTCCTGAGTATGGGTAGGGGAGAAAGATGCAAACAGACAGACAGGATGCTCATTTTTGCTTAGGAGCAAAATTAAGATGGGTGAGGGGGCAGGGAATGACCAGTGATATTTTTGATATGGAGCTCAGCAGGCCTGAGAAGGCAATACTTGAACAGAGCCAGTTGGACAGCTGGGGGAAGACATGGCAGGTAGAGGGAACAGTAAGTGCAAAGGCCCTGAGGTGAGGACAGGTGGAGCTTTCCATGGTGAGAGAATAGCAAGGGAGTTCCCTGGGACCGCAGTGTGACTCGAATGGACAGGAAGAAAATAGGAACAGTCTGGAATCGGGTCTTATAGGGCCTTGTAGACTGCCACCATGATTTTAGATTTTATTCTGAGTGACATATAGGCAAGGAAAATAGTTAGGGAACTATTAGGGACCCTGGAAGACCTAGTACCCCCTTCTAACTACCTCCCAGGCTTAGGGAGAGGTTAAGAATTAAGTTTAGGGATTAGACCTAAGTTCATCCAGCCAGCCAGCCATTTGACAAATACTTATTGCACTCCTACTATGTCCTTGGGGCTGCTACTAACTAGCTGAATGAAGTGAGCATGTGGCTTATTTTCCTTATCTATAAAGTGAGGCCACGCTAGGTACGGTGGAACATGCCTGTAATCCCAATTACTCAGGAGGCTGTGGCAGGAGGATTGCAAGTTTGAGGCCAGCCTCAGCAATTCAGTGAGACTTTGTTTCTAAATAAAAAAATAAAAAGGGCTGGGAATGTGTGCAGCTCACTGGTAGAAAGCCCCTGGCTTCAGTCCCCAGTACTGGAATTTAAAAAAGAAAAAGAAGAAGAAGGGGGGCCAGCAAACATTCTTCCTTGCTCCAGAGACTTCTTAGGATTAAACAAGACCAATCGCTTGGCACAGCATAGGGCACACAGTGAGCGAGGGCTTCATCCAGGGCTGCTGGTGTGATTCATATTCACAAATCCCCCACTCAACTTTCTCAACCCTCTGGGGCTGTCCAACCTGTACCCACCCCACTCTGGGGGGTCCTGTCAGAGAGGACATCCCCGTTCTGTGTTCTCAGAGCTCCCCTGAGCTTCTCTCCCTTTCTCCCAAACTGCCCCAAATCTGCCCCCTGCCCTCTGACCCTTGCCCTCTGACACCTGCCCCCAAAAAGGTGTCAAAGCTCAACAGAACCTTCTGTCCGGGCCTCACATTCTAGTTTTCCCTCTTTGCTTATCAGTCTGCCTCAGCCTGGGGCCACCTGCTTACCACCCTCTCCGACAGGGCAGGTCTCTATTTGTGCTCTCCCAGTTGGGAGCAGGAAGGCCCAGAACAGCATGTTAACTTCTGGGAGCGAAACTTGGAAAAAGACCAGGCTTTGAACCCCTAAAGACCTTTGCAGTTGGGCATGTTGAGCAGACGCGGCTCCAGCAGGTCCTCACTGTGACCCCCGCAGGCCACTTCCTGCCTCCGAGCCTCAGCATCTTTGTCTGTAAAAGGGGACAGAAGCCCGCGCAGGTCTGTTGGTGAGTGGCAGCCACCCACTGACACGCCTGTGTGAGGGGTCGCGGGCGAGGAGCTAGGGTGCACATACATCCCTGAGACATGGATTCTGGACCCCACGTGGGGAGGGGTTTCAAATTCTAGAAATTGTATTCAAAGGCTCGCCCACTTCTGTCAGGCGTGGGGAACCGGGGCTTCTTCAGGACCCAGGGGTCTGGAGACAAAAAGATAAGGTTGGGTCAAGATGGCATAGCCAGAGGCCTAAGAAGGGTTAAAAGTCAAGACTATTCAGTGGACCATTCAGTTATTCAGGGGCTGGGGCTGGGGCTCAGGGGCAGAGCGCTTGCCTCACATGTGTGAGGCACTGGGTTCGATTCTCAGCACCGTATACAAATAAGTGAGTAAAATAAGGTCCATCAACAACTAAAAATATATTAAAAAACAAATTCAGTTATTCAGAGGATATTTACTCTGTGCCAGGCCCTGTGAAGGAATAAGAAAGACACAGGGACCCCCATGAGGGTGCTCCCCCTTTGCAGTGAGGACAAGCCCCATGGGGACACTGACTTTTTCAGTTTATGGGTGGTCTTCCCTGGTCCTTGTCACTCCCCTGTGGAAGAGGTAGTGGAGGGCGGGTGGGTAATTTTACATACGATAAACTTGAGGTTCAGAGATACCAGTGATTGGTGCAGAGTCACACAGCTGATAAGCCAGGATTGGAACTCAGAGCCCTGTACCAGGGCTTCCCTGCCTTATGCCAACCAGTCCACCAGGAGTAGAAAGCCCCTGCCTGGGGCTGGGGGTGGGGGGTCCCTCTCCTTTCTGCCGCTGGCACTGTGTGGCTGCTCACCCTCTCTCTCCTCTTCTTCACCTGTGGAAGCAGCACTGGCTCCCAGGCCTTGGAAGCCCATGCCACCAGCCACCCCTACCGTCTGCCCTGAGATTCAGCAAGGCCAGGGGTGGGGGTCCCTTCTGGGAGCTCAAATCAACCGCCACTGTCATTTCTTCTTCCCCGGTGTGAGCCATACAACCTGCACCGGCTGGAAGAGGCAGACTGGCTTTGGAGTCAAAAAAAATAGAAGGAGGGGTGACTTGGGTGTGGGGAGGGACTGGTGGGTCATGAGAGCTGGGGGGCACCTGATGAGGGACGCTCCTCCACAGAGTGCCCCCTGCACGCAGCCCCCCACAACAGCCTTTTTGATGCTGCAGAGGATAAGCCAGGCCTCAGCCCACACGAAACTCTTCACACACACCTCCAGCTCCAGGCGGTCCCCTCGACCTTGTCAGGAGCTGGCCTGGTGCCTAGGTCCCAGCCCAGGGCGCCAGGCGGCAGTGAGGGGCGGGAGGCCCCGCGTGTTCCAGTATTTATTTATTTATTTATTTGAAGGCCAGGCATTTACACATACCTGCCCTGATCCCCCCCCCCCCCCCCCCCCGGGGCGGGGAGGAGGGGACGCTGCTGTTTGGCCTTTGATGTTTGGGAGAAGAGATGTGGAGATGGTGCTCTGCTGAGTCCTGCTGCTCTGGGGTGTGTGGTGTGTGTGTGCAAGAGGGACCTGGTGATATCACCTCATCAGGCCAAGAATGGCAGGTGCAGAGGCCAGGCCCATGGATGACTAAAAGGGTCAGCAGTAGGAAAGCGGAGGGAGGCGCTTCTTGTACCCTTGGTCTACGGCCTGGCTGTCCCCATCAGCCATGGCCATGGCCTTGTGTTTGGGAGCACGTACACCCTCTCAGCAAGAAGGGCAAAGATGGCAGAACTTCCGCTCATGGACTGAGGGAGGCAGGAGTCACAAAATCCCCGTGCAACAGGACCCATCACCACCCCACAGAGAGGCCCAGACAGAGGTCAATGTCAGGGACTCAGGGACATTGATTTGTAGGCTAGGGACCCACTCAGAACCACCAAGACCCACCAAGATGGGGTCTGTGAGAGGTCCTGTGTTCCTGTAGCTTCAGGGTTACCAAGGATGTGCACTGAGCCATGAGAGGTGCTCGCTCATACCCAAGTGAGTGAGTGAGGGGAGATGTTGACCCAAATACAAAGGCAGGAGGGTGGGGGGCATCTAGCACAGAACCAACTGCGATGGACAACTCAAGAGCAGGTTCTGGAGCAGGGCCCCAGAGAGAAGGCACAGAGATAAAGCAGAGCGGCCCAAGCTGGGGAGACCCACCAGCCATTCCCTCTAATGCTTTAATTGGGAAGGATTTTAAAAGCTGCAAATATAAAATTAGTAGAAAGATTGGCCTCACATCACCCAGATTCATCTATTGTTCATATTTTGCCCCAATTATGTTTTTTTTTTCTTTTTTTGTACTGGGGATTGAACCCAGGAGCACTTAACCACTGAGCTACATCCCCAGCCCTTTTAATTTTTTATTTTGAAACAGGGTCTCATTAGGTCACTGAGGCCAGCCTTGAACTCATGATCCTCCTGCCTCAGCCTCCTGAGTAGCTAGCGTCACAGGTGAGTACCACTGTGCCCAGTGCCCTTTTAATTTTTTATCATTTTCTCTCTCTCTCTCTCTGTCTCTCTCTCTCTCTCTTCACATGCATCTGTATGAAGATAAATTGTGTATACCATGGCTCTTTACCCCTAAATATCTCAGTATTTCCCAAGAACAGGGATATTTTCTTTCCTGACCTATTTGTAGCATCAATTTCACAAATTTGCCTTGATGCGCTATTTTAGCTAATTGACTGTCCATGTATCCATATTCCAATGTTGTCAGTTGGCCTAATAATGTCCTTTATAGAATCCTCCATATGCCCCTACTTGCCATGTTGCTGTGACCAAGAAGTCACAGAGGTATCAAGAGAGACAAAGCTGTGACAGAGCTTCCCAGAGACACCAAGACATAAGGATCAGATGCTGAGTGGGATGGAGGTAGGCGTATGGGGGTGCTGTCCCCACAAAGTCTCTGACTTGGGATGACCTGGCTTACACTTTGCAGACCTTGACAGGGCAAGGGGACCCTGGGCCTAGACCCTTCAGTGCAGGGTGCCTCCCCCTTTTCAGCCTCCCTCTCCCTTTTGGGGGTACTGAGGATTTAACACAGGTGTTCCCAGCCCTTATTTATTTTATTTTGAGATAGTCTCCCTAATTTGCTGAGGTTGGCCTTGAACTTGCCATCTTCCTGGGAATATAGGCATGAGCCCCGTTTTGAAAGTGACCTGAGGCCCCGATACCCAGTGCTCAGGAACTTGGGCGGCAGCTTCTGATGATCTTAGGAAGCTGCCCCTCGCCCTAGACATCCGAAGGCTGTCTTCTCAGAAGACAGCAACCCTGCATTGCTAGGAGATTTACAAAGCTGCACAGACTCGCATCCCATAAATCTGGCCTGCCATCCTTCCCAGCACACACTCAGGCGTGGAGGTGGGGGTGCGGGGGGAAGAACACCACTGGTATATAACATCAGTTATTCCAGATGTTCCAACTGCTCAGTCACAGCTCAGCAGGGCTAGTGGTGGCCAGTGGGAAAGTGGTGTCCCAGTCCCAGGGACCTCTGGGATTTAGAATGGGTGGAGTCTCCACTCAGAGCTTCCCCAGACAGTTGAAATCCTTCTCCTCCTTTGAGGGCTCTTCTGGAAACAGCCTCCTGCCCCTCTATAGAGCTCTGGCCCCTTCCTTGTACTCTTGTTCTGGATTGTGATGGAGCCCTGTAGAGCTGGGCTTCTGCCCATCTTCCCTGCCCACACCTAGGTCAGCATCTGGTACCTCATAGATGTCAATATCTATTTGTGGAATGAATGAATAAATGAATGAATGAACAGTTTTCTCTATTAGGGAGACCAAATTAGCACTTGTATTTATGGTCATAGGGCTCCACCAAACAAGTCTTTTTGGATTGCTAGTCCTGGGGTCTTGGGATTTTTTTTGGGGGGCGAGGGTTTGGGAGCACACTGATTTTACCTGTTGGCCAAACCTAGTCACCTCCATGCACCACCCATTGTAAAACAGAAGAGAAAGAAGGCCTGGTGGGAGAGAGAGGGCACTGAACACCAGCCTTCACCTATGACAAAGGCCTAGTGGGTGGGGCTTGCAGCAAGAGGACCTTCAATATATTCCAGCGAATCTTGAGAGGCTTCATTGTCAACTTGTCTAGAGGTGGGGGGATGCCAAAGGGAACTTCGTGACCCTCCTGTTTGGCCTCCCAGGCCCATTCGAGCCTTTGCCCACCAGGCGTGGGTGGCTGGACTATATATGGTTGGCTCAGGCCTGCATCCTTGGATTGTGCCAACCAGGCCAAAGGTGCCCCATACGCTGCCTGGCCTGGGATAGTATCCAGACCTTGGTCCCCAAGGTCCTCCCACCCCTGCTGGACAGTGGCCTCTCCCAGTGACTCAGCCCTGACGTCGTGGGGCAAGCGGAAAGGCCATGGGCGTGGGAGGTGGTGGCTCCCTCCCTCCTGTCCTCACCTCCCTGGACTCAGTCCCCACAACCTCCTTCCCTCCCAACATCCCTATCCTTTCCCATGAGCCTCTGTGCCAGGAGCTGCTGCCTTTGCCCTTGGAGACGTGTCCTTGTGTGTGCCTGGCCAGCATGGGTCACAGGGTACAAGGAACGCTGCGAGCGAGGACTCAGGTTCTGGGTCCCATTCCTTCCTTCCTTGCTCAGCAGGCCCCCCAGCAGCGGCGGGCATCAACTCCTTCTTGGGCAGCGTGGGGCCTTCTCTGTTTACACTTGGGCCCCTCTGTGCTCCAGGCCCTGAAGGCTTGTCTGCCCCCTGCCCCCTGCCCCCAGGCCCTCCCTTAGGTGTGCCATCTCAGCTCTTGATCTCCCCCAGATCGCAGAGAATGCCTGGGTCTCCCACCTTCCCTGCTGCAGGCCAGTGAGCTTAGGTCTCCAATTCTGTCCTACCTGCACCCCGCCCAGCCTGCCCCCTCCTCCGCCCCACTTCAAAGCCCAGAGCTAGCAGGAGCTAATTACATGCCCCCCACCCCCCTCGCTCGTTAAGTGTCATTAGCCCCAGTTTACAGATGAGGAAACTGAGACTGGGGAGGCGGAGGACGTCACCTCTTCCATCCCCACCCTGGCCCCTGAGCCAGGGCTGGCACAAGGTCTGGGGGGCCTGCCAAGACTCCCCCTTCTTGGAGGACCTGGGGGCCCCAATCCATTCCTGGCTCCCACTTCCTGCCTGCCCCCACCCCCCAGCTCTCGCTTCCTTCCCTCAGAGTCAGTGGGGGCTTTGGGCTGAGCTGGGGAGCACCTGGAATGGAGCGGGCAGGCAGCCTCGCCAAAATCCCACATAGGCAAAATGCAAATGAAGAAAAAATTGGAGAATTACTACTGAGTCAGGGCGGTGGCACTGTAGGTAATAGGACTCGAGGAGTGGGGGACCCCCACCCTCCTGCTCATCAGCTTGTCAGAGGCCCCACCAGGGGGAGGGATGGGTGATGCTGTCACCCTGAGTGGGGCTGGGGTGAGGGGGGTGGGGGTGGGGCCGTGCTGACACTGGCAGGACTTTGGAGGGTACGAAGCCGTGCGGTCAGCCAGGACAGCCCTGCCCTCGGGGACCAGAGAGAAGCCTGGATCCCAGCCCCTCCTTGGGAAGGTTGCCCTCTGTGGTCTGGCAGCAAGAGGCCAGTTCCTTGACCCTGTTTGACTCAGCCAGCTGGGGCTTAGAGGGCTGCAAGATCTCTGAGACACCCCCTAACAATGGGTGACAAAGCCCTCCTTTTTACAGGCAGGAAAAGCGAGGTCCAGAGACGGGAGGGACGTGTCCAGGTGGGATCACACAGTGCAGAGGGAAATGCAGAGAATCGGGAGAACTTGGTGAAGGATACTAGGAAGCAGTGAAGGTTGGGAGTGGGAAGAGGAGTGATGAGAAGTGGGGAACCTTAGGAAAGGGGTCTTAGGATAAATATCTGCCTTGGCTCCTACAGACGAATGGGGTTTGGGGCCCATGACAGAGATCCATATTTATCTACTCACGAATTGAGTTTTTTGTTGGTGCTAATGACTGTGAATGCACGGGGGGTTTCAGTTGCAGCAAGAAGGGCCAGGATGTAGCTTAGTGGTAGAACTCTGGCCTAGCATGTGTAAGGTCTGGGTTCCATCCCCAATACTACAAACAAATAATTAAATTAGTTGCAGCGAGACTGGAAGGCAGACTTGAGGAAGAACTTTGTACTTCGGAGGATGAGGGCCTGATACAGGAGCAGGCATTCCGCCCTGTGCGGTCCCCTCCCTGGGTGGGGGGAGTCTCTGGCATCTACCACCCGGGTTTCCCCACTCCCTGCACACTGCCCTCAGCATGGAATGAAAGGCCTGTGGACTTTGTCTATCATCAGAGGAAGGTAACACATCCGGGAAGGCTGGAGGTGGTGTCGCTGCAGCTTTGGGCCAGGTGTGCAGTCTCCGCTTGCTGAGCCTTCGCCCCTGCAGCTGTGAGGGTCTCTCTGAGGTCTTGGGGGCGGGGGGCGGGAAGCTGCAGGAGGGTGCAGTCAGGAGCAGAGGGAACCTGCATCTAAGAGCCTGGTTCCCTGATTGCCTCTTCTGCCTTTCTGGGCCTTCCCGGGACAGGACACGTCCTTCACGGGTCCTTTGGAACTGTTGACACCCTGTGAGTGGCCAGTGCCTGCTGAAGTGAAAGGATAGGGATGGCAGGGAGTCTGACTCTGGCAGGAACTCAGAGAGGTGTCACTGTCCCTCCCTGAGCCTCCTCTGTTTTCTATACAAAGGGCCTGGATCTGAGCAGTGGTCTTCACAGGGGTGAAGGGCGCCCAGCTGTTGAGACCTGCGTAGAGGGACACGACTAAGCCGACCTGCTGCCGGCAGATAGACACAGGTGGGCTCCAGCAAGGGGTCTCCTCTCTGCTGACAGTCACAGTTCCAAGCTCCATGTCCTCCCCCGGGAAGCCCTCCCTGAGTGCCGGCACCAGAATGAATGTCCTTCCTTGGCCCTGGTCAGCAGTAGACTCACATGTCCTGAGAGGTGTGGCTTTTGCTCCTCCCCATCTAGAGTATGAGACCTCTAAAGTAGGGATGTGTCTCTCCTGGGACCGATTAGCTCCTCAGGTGGCAGAGTTGAGTCTCATGCTGCCTGGACTCCCTTGCCATCTCCACCTTGAGGGAATTTGGAGAATGTCCCTGTCCCCAAGAAGGCTCGGTTCTTCTGTTTGTTCTATTGGACAGCGCTCTGGCCCTGGTCCTGACATGGGACGTATATGCTATGGGCCTTACATGAGGCATTTCCCCTCCCTGGGCCTCAGTTTCGCCAGAGCAGCTCGGAAGAGTCTTGCAGTGTGAACAGTACATCAAATCTCTGTTCAGAAATTAATTTGGTCCCACAAGCATCCCTGTCCCTCTTTAGTTCTTTGGATGCACATCTGCAGAAATCTGCATGGAATATCTAATAGTCTCTATGTTTCTGTGGAGCCATCTTGCTTTGATTTCTGATTTTGTGTCTTGCCTAAATGACCTGAACAAGGAACTAATGCAAGGGACAGAGGCTTGTCTTGTCTCCATGGCCCCGTCACTTGGCTCAGAGCCTGTCATGCATTGTGTGCCGAAATGAAGTGGCCATGAAGAGCGGTTGGATAGGCAGCATTCAGGAGGGAGGTGAGTCCATTTCTATACCTGTAGACTCATCAAGAGAGTCAAAGAGGGTCCGAAAGAGGTGTGATGGCTGCCCAAGGTCATATGAGGTTTAGTGGCAGAGCTTGAACTTGAACCCTTCAAACTCTTTGAGATGGCAGGTTGATGCTGCAGAGGTTTGGAGTTAGAACCTGGAGTGAACCTGGATTCTGCCCTTCCTTGGGGATTCTAGAGGGATTCTGAGGAAGAGAGTAAAAGCCCCTCCCCTGGAGGCCAAGAAAGGTCCAAGAAGCCTCCTGGGCCATCCTGGGATGGTTATGGCCATCCTATCACCATCACCCCCAGTGGTGGCAGGGGATGGGGCCCCAAGACCTCTCAGAATGTTCCCATCACCCTAACCAGGAGGGAGGCCAGGACACAGAGAAGGGCCCCCAGCCCAGGCCATCTCCTACAGCTGTTGTCCGGGGTGGCTGCCTCCCCCATTCTCACCCACTGCAGCTACCCAGGGCTGGCACCTGGGGGATGGGGGGGACAGATGACATCAGGTCCTTCATATTCTTCAAAGGGGATTAGAGCATTCCCCCCACTGAGACCCAAGGGGTGGGAACTGAGGTGGGGGTTGGGAAGGATCTGAAATGTTGCTAGGATTCATTGTCAGGGGGCGAGGGCCAAGGCCTGTCCTCTACTGCGTTTCACATTTCATTGGTTGTGCAGTGACATCTCTTCTCCAAGCCCCTCAGAGCGTGGGGAGCCTCCAGATGTGGGTCCTCCTCCTCTTTCCCGGGACTCAGCTACTTTGACATAATGACACTGGCAGAGCCCCTCCTGAGGGGAGATCAGTCAACCCCTAGTTCATCACACTCATGGCACGTGCACTCTGCTTGCAAGAGCTCCCCAGAGTGACGGAGGAGATGGCAACCAATCCAACGGAGGAGGCGAGATTCCCATGTACTCGGGACACAGAAGCAGAGAAAGACAATCGAATGCAGACTAAGTAAATATTGAGAGACTGGGGCACAGAGAGAAGGGTAGATAGAATGTGGGTGGTGGGCTGGGGATGTGGCTCAAGTGGTAGCGCGCTCGCCTGGTGTGCGTGCGGCCCGGGTTCGATCCTCAGCACCACATACAAACAAGGATGTTGTGTCCGCCGAAAACTAAAAAAAAAATAAATATTAAAAAATTCAAAAAAAAAAAAAAAAAGGATGTGGGTGGCAGAGTCTTTGAAGATTGCATGGAAAAGAGGTTCATGTGACCTATGGAGACCAAGGAACGGTGCCTCCGATGGGGGCTGCCCCAGGACATGGCCTCAGACAGACTGCGTTTCCCCTCCTTGTGCCCACCCTGGCTTTTCCCACAGCCAGCCTGGCCCATTGTCTCCCAAGCCAGGCCAGCCCCAATTTGGGGCCCAGAGAGTAAGGGTGCCTTGGGTGTTGCCTCGGGATGGGGCTCCGAAGTCCTATCTTCTAGGACTCAATGGTGGCAGTCTGAGAGCCTGGGAGAGGGAAAAGTGGAGGAGGGAAGTTGGGAAGCCAGAAAGCTGGGGCCTGAGTCCCAGGGCCTGAGGGGCTGAGGGGGTGGAGTGAGGATGCTCAGCCCTCATGGGGCAGAGGGGAGGATGGCAGTTGTGCAGGGACCCAGATGCAGGCTGGGGCCAGAGCGCTGACTACATTGCCCACTCCTGTGCCCACCCTGGCCCACCCTGGCTTTGCCCACAGTCAGCCTGGCCCCGTGGCTTTCCCCAAGCTGAGCCAGCCCCAGCCAGCGCCGGGGAGCAGGGTGCCGCAGCTGCTGTGAGGGCTCGGCGCAGAGCCTCAGTGGGGGTTGATGGGAGACGGCCAGGCGCCGCTTAATAGGATTTTAATTATACAGCTCCAGCAAGAATTTTTTCCCCCCTGGGCTTGGGCCCTCACAGATACCTCCATCTCCACCTCAGCATCTTCCCAGCCCTGGCAGCCCGCCGCTCTCCCAGGCCCCCGCTGCTGCCCTCACCCACTGCGGGGGACTCTGGCCTATCTCCTGGGGCTCAGGGAGGGCCTGGCATCTGCCCCTAGCAATCATGGGGCGGACACTGGATCCTGGGGAGCGGTTTGCTCAGGGGGTTCCTCCAAGGTCTGCACCTGGGACTGTGCATGGCCAGAACTGACTTTGGCACTGGGCAGAGGGGGTGTGACCATCACTCAGTTCACCTATGGACTCCAACGCTCATTTTTTCGGGGTGATTCTGCCCCATGCCAGGCCCTTTCACGATGCTTGTCTCATGATGCTCACAACTCTGGGAGGCAAGCAGGGCAGATAGAACGATAATCTCTATGGATGAGGAAACTGAGGCCCCAAGAATTTAAGTGACTTACTCAAGGACACGATGAGTAAGGAGTCTGGACTCCCCAGGGGACTCCAAGCTTCGAGTTCTGCCCATGGCCCTGTGAGACTCCAATCCACACCCCAGCCAGGAGCAGCTAGGTGTGCTGGGCTTCTAGTCCTCCTCTCTGCTCCCCTATATTTCAGATGTGAGCTGCCACATCCCCCCAACTCTGACTGGGGTCCCCAGCCTTCATGTGCTCACAGCTCCTGAATTTGGTCATCATAACCACATCACACCATATATCATTGACTGGTTATCTGCCTGGCCTGCCAATAACCTAGAATGTCCCCAACCCATCAAGGCAAACCCTCCTGGTACCCACTGATCAGGCATTGAGATTCTCCCCATCTGTCTGTGCCCTACAAAATGGTCCCCCTGGGGCTGGTGGTGTAGCTCAGTGGTAGAGCGCTTGCCTAGCACATGGAATCACTGGGTTTAATAGTTTAGTAAATAAGTTTTAGTAAATAATTGTTTAGTAAATAAAGGTATTTTATTTATTATTTATTGTCCATCTACAACTTCAATAAATAAATAGATAGCTAAATAAATAAATAGAATTATCCCCTCTCTTGCAATTGGCTAGTCCCTTCTTACTCTCTCTATCAGACAGTGCCAGTTGCCAACATATTAGGATCACAACCTTTCTCAACAGTAAGACTTTGAGTGAGGCACTTTTTTTTTCTGTCTTTATCATATTTTACACTTATTTTTCTTTAAGTTTTAGACATACAGGAAATTTGCAAATATGGAATAGAATTATCATACCACCCCAAGGCAATTTTTCCTATTGTTAACATCCTATTTCACCAGAGTACATTTGTCACAGCTAAGATACAAACATTGGTATTTTACTATTAACTAAACTCAACACTTCATTCAAATCTTACTATTTATTACACTTTTAAATACCACAATACATGAATACATTTTTGTGTGAGATTCAACAGTGCAGTAAATCAAACAGTGAAATATGGACCTCTCTTTACCCCTTCCCCAAGGCTTCTCCCTACCAGGGGGTAATTCTTCTGTCCTTCTCTGCCCGTTTATGTTCTTTCTGCCCTTTGACCCAGGCTGTGGGTCTTGGCTCTGGAGGTCAGCACATCCCACTCGCCCTCACTCTCTGTGACTGGAGGACATGGCTGTCCCCTCTCCTCCCTTGGTCCTGGGGATGCTCCCCTTGGAGCTCCTGCCTGTCCTCTACACTTGGCCCCGGCCTGCTTCCCCATGCATCATCAAGGTGCTCCCAGCCTCGGGAGTGCCCAGGGATCTCTCCTGTGTTTTCTTCTATCCCCTTGACCTGCAAACAGCTGGGTGATGGCAGTGCCCACCGGTTCCTTCTTGCCCTGTGTAGCTCCTGGGATGTAGCAGGAACTCAGTAGTGGGGCTTTGATTGAAGAAGTGAACCAGGGTTTCAGAAAAATCACCTGGCTATCAGTAGCAGCAGGCAGTGCCCTGCAACACTGTGGTAGAGCAACTAGGAAGGTACAGAAGACCCAATGTTTGCCTTGAAGGGACCCGAGCCTCTGTGGGAGATGCCCACACATCCCAACCTGGCTCCTGAATGACCATGGCCAGCAAAGCTCAGGTCAGGCCCAACAGTGTGTTGCCAAGACTGCGAGTCGGGGTTTCTGGACAAAGCCTCTGCCTACCTCTGCTGGATATGGTTTTGTTCTTTGCTACAACAGAGACATGGTCAAGCTATGCCAGACCTAGGTAGGCAGAAGAGAAAGCTACCTTCTAGACTTTTCTGCCTCATTTGTACCTTCTTCCCCAACAAGCCCTGGAGGGTGATTTTGAGCTATCACTTAAGCCTACTGCCCCTTTAGAACCTTGCTATTTCCCCCGGCCTCCCATGTGTCACAGAGAGCCTCTCTGGTCTCTCCCTATCAATACCAGTCCATCTCGCCCCACACTTCCCCGAGGCGCTGGGAGTGGGCTAGGGCTGGAAGGGGGGAGATGGCTGCCTGACAACCCATCCACCTGAAGAGCTGGTCATCTTGACCTGCCATTGGCCAGTTCACGTAACCCCTCGTCTGCCTCTGCCAATCCCAGGGGGAAATCTAGGTGAAGAAAATGGTGGGCCATCACTCTCAATGTCTGGCCCTCCCATTGTAAAGTTTTTCCCTGGCCTCACAGCCTCTCCCTTGGTGCCTGAGACTTCAGGTCTGAAGGGACAGGGCAGGAAAAGGGCTCTGGAGACCAGTGGGGTCACCAGGGGGAGTGGTGAAGGGAGGGTGCCCTTCACCACTGGTGGGCTGGTGGGGTGTGCCTGCATGTGTGTGTGCATGTGACTGTGCAGGTGTGTGCACATGTGACTCCAAAGTGTGCTTGTGCGTGTGTGTTTACAGGCCAAGGAGAGGCCATGCCCCCCAGACTACACTGGGCAGGTCTACAGCAGAGGGCAAAGCCCTCGGGGACCCAGGTCTCTGGCCCCAGCCTGGAGAACTGTGGAGCTGGCCGGGGGGTTGAGGGGATTGCAGCATCGCGGCCGGCTGCTGTGGCACGAGATGAAAGGCCAGGAGTGGGGCTGTTGGCAGACGGACAGGCGGGGCCGGGTGGAAGCGTGGGGTGGGGGAGGGGAGATAACATCTGTGAGGGCTGCCAGGTGTAGACCTGGAGGAGAGGGGAGGACGCGGGTGGAGTTTTAGCCCTTAGGATCAGGGCAAAGAGCCTGAAGTTGGAAGGGTTCCCTGTGAGGTCATCTTGTCCAGCCTGGTGCCTTCAGGCACTAGGCCCCAAACCAAGCAGGAGCTGGGCCCTCCTTCCTGGCCCCAGCCTCAGCTGGTCCTTCACCTTGCACACCTTGTACCCACTGCCAGGCAGTGCTCCCTGAGTCTAGCTCAGAGCCCTCTCTTGGCACTTTGAGGCCCACCTCTCCACAGGGAGGGGCGGCCAGGCCTCACTTTCTTGAACTCATTCACTAACCCTGGAGTCCATTAGCCAGCTCAGGAGGGTTCATCTTGGTCATCTTTGGTCCTTGATTCTAAATTTTTCTGTCTTTAACTATGTGATTATTGGCTCCAGCCCTGCCTCTAGTCCCAACCTTGGAGAGAAGTTTCCAGAGACCATAAGAAGGAACTTTCTTGCTTCCTAATTCTCTTAACCTCTCTTTACTTACCTTTATATCCTAGTCCACATTTCCACCTTTTTTCACTCATAAATCCTACTGGGTCCCCCCTGAATAGTTCCCTGTCTTCTCATTCCCCTCTGATCCATTTCCCAAGTTCCCATGGTGGCCTTTCTAACACCAGAATATCCCTGCGTCATTTCTCTGTTCAGAATCCTTCCGTGCAGTGTTGCCTCCCAGCCAGAGAATAAGCCAGTTTCCAGGCTCTGGAAGGCAAAGCTGCTACCTTGGATAAAGAACCCTAGGGAGCTGAGGTCTTGCAGGATCTTCTATGTTCTGCACAGGGCAACCCACATCCCTAAAGATCTATGTTTGCTCCAATCAGGGGCTTCTTGCTGTAAGTTGTTGGGAAAAAAAAAAAAAGTACCCTGAGTGCTTGGAGGGGAAATTATGTATAAGTGCTGGGGTGAAATAAAAAATGAATGAATATACTTGTTAAATCTTTCATTTCAGAGGGCATACATACAATAGTTATTTTCTTATATATTCAAGAATGATCCAGTGCATTCTTGCATAACAAAATTTCCTAGTAGGATTGATCATTGATATTCTTGTTTCTCTGAGTTCCAAACTACTCACAAATCAGCAGAGTATTTAAAATAGAAACACATTGCAGGAGAGAAACATTTTGTTCTACTAAATAACCCATATAACTTTGTAAAAAAATATTTTTTAGTTGTCAATGAACCTTTTTTTTTTAAATATGTACTGCTGAGAATTGAACCTAGGGCCTCACATGTGCAAGACAAGTACTCTACCACTGAGTCACAACCCAGTCCCCATATAACTTTTTTTTTAAATATTTACTTTTTAGTTTTTAGGTGGACACAATATCTTTATTTTCTTTTATGTGGTGCTGAGGATTGAACCCAGTGCCTCACGCATGCCAGGCGAGTGCGCTACTACTTGAGCCACATCCCGAGCCCCATATAACTCTTTTTTTTTTTAAAGAGAGAGAGAGAGAGAGAGAGAGAGAGAGAGAGAATTTTAATATTTATTTTTTAGTTTTCGGCAGACACAACATTGGAATTATATTTTATAAAAATATCACATGGTTCTGGGGCTGTGGCTCAGTGGTAGAGCGCTTACCTAGCATGTGTGAGATTCTGGCTTCGATCCTCAACATCATATAAAATAAATAAATAAAAGGTATTGTGTCCATCTACAACTAAAAAAAAATTAAATATATCATATGCAGGGCTAGGGTTGTGGCTCAGCGGTAGAGCGCTTGCCTAGCACATGCGAGGCCCTGGGTTCGATCCTCAGTACCACATAAAAATATATGAATAAAATAAAGGTATTGTGTTCAACTACAACTAAAAAATAAATATATTTAAAAATATATATATATATATCATATGCATATGCCTGGGCCCAGGTTCAATCCCCAGCACTGCAAAAAAAAAAAAAAAATGAAACAAAACAAGAAGGTACCTCTTTTTAATTAGATTTGCATAACTTTAAGTTAAAAATTTAGAATTAATTAAATAATATTGATTTAATGCTTTGATATTCATTAGTTATAATTTGTATTCTCCCTTTTAATTTTAATAGTTCAATTGGAATGTTTCATCACATACATATTTGGTTATTAAAAAAAAGCTTGGTTTTATGCAAATTGTTGTGGTGGTAGTTGTGTCAGAAGGTAGAAAGAACGTGCTTTATTTGACAATTTAATGTCTTGACTTGTGGCCTTCCAATTATACTCTTGTCCTGGGCCGCACACGTTTTGGGGGTAGCCTGCTCTATTGCTCTCCATTCCCAGCTGCACCCTCTGTATGGTCACAAAGGCCACCACAACTCAGCCTCTGCCCACTTCTCCAGGCCTATCCCTGGGGGTCTTCATGCCACCCTGAAATATGGGGGTTCTGGGGGCTGGGACTGTAGCTCAGCGGCAGAGTGCTTGCCTAGCATGCGTGAAGCACTGGGTTTGATCCTCAGCACCACATAAAAATAAACAAAATAAAGGCATTGTGTCCATCTACAACTACAAAAAAAGGGGGGAGGGTGGTTCCAGGACACTGACACTTTCTTGTGTCTGCTCTGGTTTGAAAGGGCCTCTCCTTCCCTCACCATTGAATGATGGACAAATACCAACTCCTGCTTCCAACCTCAGCCCCAGCAGGCAGATGGGTCCCTTCCAGACAGCTGCTCTTTGAAATTATTATTTGACCATATGGGTTGCCTCCCCATGGATTAGGACTTTCTAGTGGGCAGGAACTCGGGAGCTCAGTGGACAGGGACAGAGCCTCTATGGTAACCAGAGCTCAGTGCTGGGATGTTGGGTCTTTAAAACCTCTGGAGTCTGTAGGACTTGGGCACTGGAAAAACTCGAATTCTAGGGGAAACTAGCTGAAGCCTTAGGCTTTGCGCAGCGGATATGAACTTCCTGAGTAGGCCCCAGAATGCCACGGCTTCTCTGTGAGGAGTTAGTGAGAACCCTCATGGGCCTCCCTGCCAGTCTCCATTTCTGAGGGCTAGGACGGTGACTGGTAATAAAAGGCCCAGAGAGGAGGGCAGAAGGCAAAGGCAGGCCTCTTGAAGAAAATTAGAACTTGGCCTGTAGCTATGGATTGGGGAGGGGAGAGAGATGGGAAGAAGGCTTAAAGGAAGGCCGAGTGGGGACAGGACCAAGATGGCTGGGCTGGAAAGAGACAGAGGCCTGCTGAGGAGGTGAAACCTTAATCATGGTCTCTGGAGGATCCAAGAGAATCCTGGTCAGCAGAGGTGAGGAGCAGGCAGCATGTGAGAGGGGCGTCCTGCTCTCCAGCACCTACTAAGTGCCAGGCACTGTGTTCTATGATTCACCTCATTTTCCTTAGAGAATCATGGCCTGTCCGTCAGTTCGGGGGTCTCCAACATGGCATTAAAGACCACCCAATCCAATTCTCTCGTTTGACAGGAGAAAACTGAAGCTCAGAGAAGTGAGTTGCCCCTAGAGGCAGAGCCAGGTTAGAGCTTGTGTCTCCTGATTCCTTGTCTAAGATGTTCTTTCATTATCCCTGGGACCTCTGGGACAAGGACGTTCTCTACCCAGCTGGTGGACTCCAGAGCAATGAAGACATGCACCAAGCCCTCCATGTGGCAGGCCCTGTGGAAGCCCTTCCTGATACTGCCACCCTGGGTGCTCCCCATGGAGCATGATGCATAGCTGCAAGGTACTAGGAGGGAGGCTCATTCAGCCTCCATCTCCTTCTCCATGGGCTGGAGAGCCTGGCCTCCCTGGGTCTTTCCTCCTAGTGGCCCAACCCTTTCTTCTCTGGGTCCTTGAGTCTTCATCCAGCCTCCAGCTCCCCTAAGGCCCAGCCCCCTGGGATCCTGCCTCTTTTCACTCAAAGTCCAGAAGAAGAGACTGAAATGACCACCAGGAATGGGAAATAAGAGGCTGGACTCCTTGGAAAAAATAAACTCCATTTATTTTTTTCCACGGTCACCGCCACAGTTATCAACACCCTTACAGATAACATCAAGGGTCCACCTGGGGCCAGCTGTCTGCTTAACAAGCAGGGATTAGTATTTGCCCCATCTTTCAGCTGGAGAAACTGTTATCATGGAGGCTGACCAAAGCCCAAAGCCACCCCATTAGAAGTATCTGAGAGGGGCTGACTCCTGGTCCTCTGGCATGCCCCAGATGAGCAGTTTGGCTCTGTCTCCATGTCCTGGGTCTTTGGCATCTCCTCCTCCTCCTGGAACACCTGGGAAGATGCTGTGTTTCCTACCTCTCTCCTGCACAGCCCGAGACCTCAGCTTGGTCACCCAGAGGGTCTGTCTGTCCAGGAGCCGGCAGTTGTGTGCAAACCCCTTTCAGAGTTCCCACCTCTCTGTCTCTGTCCTCCCACACATCCTGCCCCTGGAAGTGCACGGCAAGTGGCTCTGAGTGTGCTGTGGACAGACAGAAACACTGCTGATGACCACTGATCATTTGCCAACAATATGGATTTGGGCTCTTCTTGTGTGCTGCACAGGGCACTGGGCACTGGGGAGACAGATCTGGGGCCTGGACTCTGTTCCCCTGGAGCTCATTGGCCAGTGTGGGTGCAGAAGGAACCCATTCATCCACAGATAATGGACCCTGAGCATGAGGTGCTGAGGTTGCACTGGGATATAGAAAATGAACGGCACAGCCCTGATCCCTGACTTCAAAAGCTCACGTTCTACAGGCGGGAGACAGAAAGTGACCAAAAGAAGTAAGAAAGCCTATGGACAGGGATGTGTCCTGTGGAGAAAAGTCACACAGGACATGGAGGGTGCAGTTACACATCATAACAGCAATGATGCTGCGACAGTTCAGCCACTGCAGGAGAGCAGGAAGGGGATCTCCAACCCCTCCTTGGGCTGTGCCCACTCACCTGGAGGGAGTTGGGAACAAAAATTGGGAGCTAGGAACATTGAAGTCTCAGGTCAGAGATCTCTAAACATCATGGCAAACAGCAGGCACAGTGAGGCCTCCTGATGGGATCTCTTATACCCATCTGTACCCAGAATGCACTGGGACAGACCTGCACGCACCTGAATACCCATTCACTGAGCACCCGTTCTATTCAGTCATCCTGTCCCAAGAGGTTTAGCAATCTCATGGAAACAGGAGCTGGCCTGAAAGTGGGAATGCTGAAGGCAGAACCACAGGCAAGAAGTTCCAGGAGACTTCTGGGAGACTGCAGAAGTTGAACCAGGTTGGGTTGCCTTCACTAGATCCGGCTCCTGTAACTGCAGCTGCCTGTAATGAAATAAAACAAGCTAGCTCAGGAAGTAGTGCGTTCTCATTACTGGAACCTCAAAGGCAGGTTTGGCAATAACTTGTGAAGGGTATGCCTCAATAAAGCTGGGGGGAGAGAGGGAAATAAAACAAATCTAATTATATTTTTTTAAAAAACAAAATACAACTTGTGAAGGGGATTCAAGGACTGGATTGGGGGACAACATTGATGTCCTATAATAAGGTTACTGGGGTCTTATGAAGTTGGGAAAGAACTAGGGAGAAGAACTGTGGGGTGAAGTGCTTGGACTTTATCTTAGAGGCGACGGGGAACCATGTAGAGTGTCAGAGCAGCAGAGAGACAGGAACAAATGAATCTGAGAAAGATGAATTAGACAGCACTGTGCGGCATTGGGTTAAGGTCAGGAGGGCGGGGCTGGGGGGAGGAGGCCAACGCAGTACCAGCCAAGTATACGTTCAGTGGTCTCCAGTTTTCAAACAGGGGCTGACCTAGATGATGACTCAGTCCCATTTCTGAAGTGTTGGTCCCATGCCCGAGTGTCTATAGACATGTGTGCCTATTTACCTTTTGCTTTCTGTATGTCAAGGGACAAGTCAAAAAAATTAAAAAATAAAATAAAATTTTAAAAAAGTTCTAAGCTTTCAAAATTAAATCTGATGTGTGGGACAGAGAATGATTTAACAATTAGCATGGTCAAGGTATTTTGCTAGCTGTGAAGCAACGGCACCTGTTCAAGTACAGGTATGTACATAATGCACCTATTCATCAGCAGAGCTGTGTGGTTGGTAGGAGTGAACAGTACGGGGTGATCTTGTGTTGGGGTGACTTTGCAGGCCTCTAACTTGGGGTGTCGCTGAGGAGCAAATGTTAAAGATGTGAATGATCTTCTGGGTTTCTGGTGTGCCAGGTGTGGCCCAGGTGTGTGTGAGTACCTGTGTGTAGGAGGTGGGATTGGGGAGGTCCAAGCAGTGAATGAGGCCTTGTGAGTGGATTTTCGCTCTTGCAGGCTTGTGGAGAAGACTGGCCCCGTGTATGGTTCTGTGTGAGGCTGTGATTTCCATCCAGTCTGGGGATACCTGTATTGAGGGGTGCTAAGAGCCAGGCCATTCCTGTACACCATTGAATCGTCCTTTCGATCCTGCATGGTACATAGTATTTCCATGTCAACAGGGAAGAAGCCAAGAACCTCGCCTGGGGTCTTACTACTAGCCACAGTAGAACCAGACCCCAGAACCCCTAGCCCAGTGGCTGGAGGTGAGGCACTAGAACATGGTTAGAAGGGTGGAGATTCATTGCTCCTTTTATGTCCAGGTGGGGTGGGCTGGGGTGTAGCTCAGTGATGGAGCCCTTGCCTAGCATGCCCAAGTTCCTCGGTTCAATTAAAGTATCCAAAAAAAAAAAAAAAAAAAAAAGAACTGGGTAGGGAACTTCCTCAGGGGCACCATGCATCTCTAGGATCCCAGGAAAATGTCCACCTGCCCAAGTTCTCTGCCTCCATCCCTGACCTCATCCACCTCCCACCAACCCCAGGCTCATCTGCTCCCCCAAGCTCCTCTTCCTGCAAACCCACATCCCCGGAGCACCCTCCCTGGAAGCAGGAATGGCTCACTCCCGTTCCATCCACCCAGCTGGGTGCTCCCGTTGGTTATTGTTCTGGCGCAGGAGGGCGAGGGGGCGGCCTGTGGGCGCAGCGACGCCGGGCTGTCTGCTCTGCTCTCTGCTTGTTATTACCTCTCCTCCGGGCTCCCATTAGCCCGCCGCCGGCCCCAGAGGCCTGCGCAGGCTCCGTGATCCTCGGCACCTTTGTTCCTTAATTATCACTGGGGAGCCCCGCTCACCTGCCTGCCACTTTCTAAGAAGCTGTCTGGCTCCCCTTTGCCGCCCTGCACTCCCAGGACCCAAGTCCCTCCATCCCCTGGGGTGGGGGCCGGTGTCTCCCAGCAGCTGCTCCAGGCTTCAGTAGGCTCCTGAGCCCCGGGCATGACCCACCCCAGCCCCTCATAGATTCCCTTTCTCTGGGTCCCTTCTACCTCCTCCGAGGACCCTGCCCAGATTAACCCTCACTTGGCTATCAGGGCTGGAAGGGACTTTAAACTGTCATGTGGTTCAACCCCGCCTCCCTACTGATTACCTGGATTGGGCCACTTAATGAATATTCAGAGAGGATGATTAACCTCTGCAACCTCCACTGAATGCTTCCCTTGATGGACAGCTCCCACCTTCCCTCCCAAGGCAGCCAGTGCCACCTCGGGATGACTTAAACTATCATAAAACCATTCTCTCTTCATGCAGAGCCCACTCCTCTCCCCAGCGCCCTCTGATTTTCATGGCCTCAAATCCAGAATCCACGGTGATGCGTTTCCGAGTCTGGAGCTTAGTCCGGCCTTCCCTCCTGGGGCTCACGGATGCCCACCTCAGGCAGGAGCCCCCACCCCCAGGCTCTGTCCACAGGGCACTTGGTTCTTTTGCCAGGTTTGGGGACTCAGCCTTGCCCCAGCCCAACTCTAGCCCCTGGCTTTCCGGCTGTCTCAGGCCTCTGGCTGCAGTTCTTGGGCAGGAAGGCGAGGGGGAGGAGGCACTGGGGTGAGAAGCCTCAGGCCAAACAGGCTCTGACAGCGACAACCACTGTGGAGGAGGAGGAGGGCGCCGGCTGCACTCACAGCCAGGGCTGGGGAGAGCCCTGGGGAGTCAGGGTGGGAGACAGGAATCTCCCCTCCTAGCCAGCCCGCCACCCTGCCTCTTGACCCTTGCACAACCCCCTGCCTCAGTGCACTGTGGGTGCGAGGGGGTCAGAGACTGAGCTTCTAGATGAAGGAGCAGGGAGTGAGCTGGCCCAAGGGGGCACTATGGACACCCTAACCTCAGGGCTGTGCCTGCCCTCAGCTCCTAGAGCATGGTGCTCCTCTCCTGGGGAGGACCACAAGAGCCCACAGCTGCCTACGGATCAGCCCTCACCACAGCGGCACAGAGGAGGGGGACATGCCAGATAGAAGGAACCTTGTGATCTCAGAGGTTCAGAGCCTGGGGGAAGCTCAAGGCCTTGTCCTGCTGCTCTCCTTAGAGGTCCTTCCACTCAGTCCTCCCTGACCTCCGCCCCCAACTCTCACCCTTTACTCTAGTCTTGACCCACTTAGGTAGTTTCCTTTTAAAATATCTTTGTGCTCTTGAAATGTGTCTTGGTCTTCTCTCAGACTGGGGACTCTGTGAGGACAGGGCCGGGCCTCTCCCTCAGACTGGAGGCTCCCTGAAAGCAAGGTCACGTCTTGCCTCAGCTCGGGCACACAGGAAGGGAGGAGGCTGCAGCCCCGCCACGCCTGCCCTGGGCTCTGAGCATCTGGCACCCCAGCGTTTCCACAGGAGGCCAGGAAGGCGCCTGGCACACGTCGGAGGGCCCTCTGGACAAACACCAGCTGGGGTGGAGGACTGGGGTCGGGAGGCCACCTCTAGCCACCAGACTGTGACCTCAGCCGCTGCCTCGGCTGCTCTCCAGATCTGACTCAGTCCCTTCCCAGGACTGCTGTTAGGCATGCATCCCCAGGGTCAGCCCCAGGAGGCCCCCAGCTTCCTCACACCCCACCCAGGTGGAGGTCACCCCTCAATCCTGCTTGGATAGCCAGGGGCTCCAGAAGGATGTAAGGAGAGCAGAGGACACAGGTCACCTGCCAGGCCACTCGCTCCACCAGCTCCATCCCTTCCTCCTCACCCCGAGGATTTCTCCAGATCTGAGGTTTTGGTCTTGGTGTTGGTATACATCCTGGTCAGGCACACCTCAGCCAGGCACCCCCTTTCTCACATGACACTGGACACAGAGGCACCCCCACACCAGGCTGGGGACAGAAGGATCCCCAAAAGGCAGTTGTTTCTATGATAGCTTCTTCCTTGGAAGTCTCCTGAAGATACCCCCAGAATCTTTCTCATTAGGAAAAAATAAATGAAACCAACTCTTCTGGAATGTTCCCTGTGTGGAGATGTGCTGAGGAGACTGAAGGCTAGTGGGTATCAAGGTCCTGGAGGAGAAAGAAGGGAGGTGACCCTTCCCCCTCACTCATTCTTTTGCACTACTCCTTCCTTCCAACTAGAATGCCCCCAGTGTCCCCACCCTCTGTCTCCACAGTTCTCACTCTACTGTCCCTCACAACTCTTCTGCAATTCCTGTTATTTTTTCCCCTGTCCCCCACTGGTGTATAAGCCCCATGAGGCCTAGCAAGGGACAGGCACCCCAGGTGCCCCAGGGACATCTGTTGAGGGCATGAGCAGCCTGGGGAGGGCGAGAGACACACAGAATCCTTGGACCTCGGGGTTGGTGACACAAACACAGTCTTTACAGGGATTTGGCACAGAGAACCAATCTTTTTACTTTGGGGCCTCCAGGGTGCCAAGGATTGAGGGAGGCAGGGGAGGAAGTTGGGAAGGGGTCTGGAGGCTACCACCCCAACTCCACCGCAGGACTCTGGGTGCCAGCAGGGAGGCCAGGGGAGGAGACCCCACAGTCCCTATTCTCTCGTGGAGGGGACAGGAAAGAGTGCTTGGAAAGCCCTCGGGTCAGGCCTGTCCTCAGAGCTCTGAGCCTGGGTTTCCAAGGCCGGGGGCTGTTCTGCGTGGCCCACTGCGTCAGGCTCAGTGCGTTCCAGACCCGATGGCTCATCCTTCCTGAGTGGCTCTGCTCTGTCAACAACCCTGCTCCTCCCGGCCGGGTGGCTCCACAGCCAGACCCACCTCTGACAGCCGTCTCACTCACCCCCTGGCTCTCTGCACTCCTATGGGAAGTGTCCCCATCATCCTTGTCCCCCCATCACAGACGTGCCTGGAAAATGATCTCCGAGGGCCCAAGATTGACCCAGCCCCTGAAGCAGACCTTTAAAGTGGCCAGGGGAGAAGGGTCTTGCCCACTGTGACCCACACACCCCCGCTTTGAGGGAAACCGGGACGTGCTGGCGGGGCCTGGAGTGAGGCTTGACCTGGGTTGTCTCACTTTCTCCTGATTCTGTGACCTCAGGGAACTCGTCTGACTTCTCTTTTTCTCCATCTGTAAAAATGATGATAATGATGCATGTTTCACCCGGTTACTGAGAATGAAGTGGGTGAACCTATAATGAGCACCTAGCCAAACTCTGGAAAACAAGCACCAGTACTAAATGGGAGGCTCATTCCGTTTCAATCTCAAGAACCTGCCATGGCTCCCTCTTTCCTACCGTGTCTCATCTAAACATGGCTGGCTCTCTGGCTCTCGGGGGCCTGGCATGAAATCTGACCTTCACCCCCAACACGTGGCACAGGCGTTCTTTCTCCACTGAGCACACGGTGGTCATTCCTCTGCTCTTTCCACACTGCCCTTCTTGCCCCCTTTGCCTATCCTGCTTGTCTTGCCAGGCCCCCTTCTCCAGGGAGTGCTCCCCAAGCCGCTCCTCCCAAACCCTGCTTCTCAGCCCAGGCATGGCAGCTGAACGTTCCCTTACAAAGCAATGCAGATCAACAGGTGCAGGAGGGACGCCAGGAGGGGTGAGATGCTGAGCCTGTCCTCTGGGACAGGAACCAGACTCAGTGGCCCAAATGCTATCGCTTCATTTGCACCACCCTGGGAGGTAGTATTAACCCCCTTTTACAGATGGGAAAACTGAGGCTCCACGAGATGCTGTGACTTGCCCGGGGTCACGTGGCTTGAAGTTGGCAGGGCAGGGCTTGACTGGGGGGTGGAGGGTGTGGTCAGGGGGAGGACATGCCAGAGGGGGAACAGCCTGTTCAAAGGCTCGGAAGGGGAAGGCCGAGGTGTGTGTGTGGAGGGAGCGAGTGGGCGGGTGGGTTGGAGAGGGTGAGGGGTACATACGGGGAGGCGCTGGTTTGCCAATTTGAAAAAGAAAGTGGATTCTTTGACTGTATGGAGAAAGGGGCAGCAAGGTCCCCCGTGAGCTGGTGGTAGCTCTTGAATTCTCTTTACTGGAGAAAGCTACAGCTGGTCCCCTGTCCACACCAGCACAGAGAAGATGGCGTCTCCATCCCCTCCCTGCAGAGGCTGAGAGATGGAAGCTGGAGACCTCAGGTTTCTTGATACCCCATCTCTGAAGAGCAGCTTCTTCAGGGCCACTTGTTTAAGTGACACTGCAGCTGTCACACACCACGTGTCCCTGATATGGCCTTTGCAGGCCTGATCCATCCCCAGCTCTTGGGGAGGTGCTAGCCTCGGGATTCTGCTGTTTCCAGCACTCAAGGTTTGGGGTGGAGACCCTCATAGTCCCCAAAGCCCCACTGGCCAGGCCTCCCTATGGGCAGCCAGGCCCAGCTGGAATAACACGGCCTCCCTCCCACAGCCCTGGGCTCTTTACGACTCACCAGGGCCTTCACACCCATGAGCTCACTGGAGCCTCCCCCACCCACCCTGGGAACCCAGCAGAGAGGCCCCACCAGCTCCATTTTTGGGATGGGGAAACCGAGGCTGGGCTCTGCCCTGTGAGCTCCCCAGAGCCAGGCTCCCGACACTGTGACTTGAGGGTCTTCTCGATTTCCGCAGAAGGGTGGCCCAGAACCCCCAAGTCCAAGGTGGGGGAGCTTCAGGCCAGGGCCAGGCAGGAGGCAGGGCAGGATCTGCTGAGTTAGCCAGTCCAGGAGCTGGAATGAGCCTATGAGGCAGCAGGCCAAGATGGCGGGGGCGGAGGGAAGTTTTCATGGCCCCAGCCACTGGCTGGACAAAAGCCTGGCAGGGACACCTTCAGGGTGGATGCAGGGGCAGGAGGGCCTGTAGGGTGGCAGTCTGGCTGGGAGCACAGGTGGGATGTCCTGCTCCCCAGGCTAGGGCAGAGGGAAGGGGGTGACACCCCATCCACAGAGCTCCCTCCTGAGCAACTAGACGTGGACAATTGTAAGATGGCTGCAGCTGGAGGGACAGTGGGTAGATAACCAGGGGGACTTCCTATCCACAGACTCTCTGCTTAGGTAGAGTTCCTTTGCCACATGAACAGCACCTGACCTAAGCCCTCCCTGGTCATCTTGCCCCGAAGTCTTCCCATCTCTCCTTGCCTCCTGAATATCTTTCAAGAATTTGTTCCATACCGGGGTCCTCGTGGTCTCCCACTCTCCAGGATGCACTCTCCTACTTAGCCAGCACCCAAGTCCTTGAAGCCTCCTCCCAGAAGCCTCCTCCAATTCTTCCTCAGACTGAACATGACTCTTCTCCCGGGAAGCTGAAGTTTGAATTCTCTTTGCTCTTTGTCTTTTGGAGGAGCAGTTCTGACTCCCCCATAAGACCAGGGCTTGGGGGATGCCTGGGGACCAGGACCCTGCCTCCCCCATCAAAGCGCACCCCCTTCCTTCCCTTAGCTCAACCTGCTTCCTCCTGGGCGGGCTCGGCCCATAGGGGGCGCCCAAACAGTGCCATTGGGGCCCAGCGCCTCGCTCCAGCCGGGGGCGGGAACTACCTGCAGTGAGATGCATCTGGGGACGTGTCCTTGCGCCTGCAGTTCCAGCTCCCTTTCCCACCTGCGACTAATGGGACGGAGGACTTTTAGATACAGGACTGGATGAGGACCTCTAAAGAGGCGTCCTTGACCTTCCAGACTCACGGAGGGTGCCTAGGGGCTCCCAGGGAACGGGCTGCAGCCACCCACCCTCCTTGGCCCTGCTCTGAACAGCCCCGACCAAGCAACCCCTGTTCCTTCCCCAAGTCTCTCGGAAAGAGTGGTGAGTCAGTTGCGGCCATGAACTCATCCGAGGCAGTAAAAATAGGAAAACACACAGGCTTCTGCTGCAGGCAGGGCAGGGGCAGGGGCAGGGGAATGGGTTTTTCCCTTACTGGGCAGAAAGGATCACCATCTTTTGAAGTCCTTGAGGGTGAGGCGGACATCCTTATGGCCCCTAGAGATTCAACCACATCAAAGCCATCAGAGGAAGGTGTTTGAGGGGGATGCTGTGTCACATACTCATACTCACAGTCACAGTCACACACGGTGACACAGCCGAGTCCCTCAGAGGAACACACAGGTGACACAGTTGGGTGGGGGCCGTGGCACCTGGCTACACACACACAACCCGCAAAGCCAAAAACCCACCAGGCAATGGCTTAGATGGTCACACAGAAGAAAGCACTGCCAGACCCTTGGGGACTCACTTGGGGACAGTATTGCAGTTTCCCCGCCCCCCTTCCATCCTGTGGCATTTGTTCACAACAGCTGCCTCCACACAGCGTCACACTCAGCTCCAGAGAGAGCCACATCTACAGGCCCAGCACCAGCCATCTCAGAACCAACTTCTGAGGGTCACGCTCGCGGCCAGACAATGCCTGTTTCCACGCACACAGTCACACAAACACACAACCACACGGGAGGTCACATGCAGCCACCACAGCATAGCTCACACACAATGCAGAGAGCCACACCCAAGCCACAAAGAGTATCTCTCACACACACACACTCAGAGAGGCTGTTACACACCCACCACATACACAGTTACACATTAGTCACATGGTCTCAGTCACAAACGCACCATCCATGCAATTATGCACACAGTCACGCAGATGCATGCGGTTCATGGAACCTCTGGGGCTGAGTCCTGATGGCGCTTGGCCCTGGGGTGGGAATGGGGGAGTGTGATTCACAGCTGCCTCCTCCTCCCCCCCCCCTTGGCAGCACCTCCCAAGCCATCCTCTGCCCTGAGCAGTGTTCTCTGGGCTTGGCTGAGACCCCTCACCCTGGCCTTGGCAATGACTGAGTCCCACCAACATCAGGCATCATCCACATCTCCAGCTTGCTGTCAGCGGACCCTGGGTTGAAGGTCCTGCACTTGGGGGTGGTGAATAGAGATGCTTTTCCCCAACCAGACCTAAATATCTACTTGCTCCCAAGCCTTGACCTTGGGGAGGCCCCCCCATAGATCTGACGCTTCAATTTCACTTTGTTTAGCAGCATTTCCAGGAAAGTGAATAGTTCTCTGATTAAGGCATGGGGACAGACTCAGGAAAGACTTCCCTGTGAACTTGGCCTTCCCTTGTCTGAGGGAGTGAGGCTTGAAAGACAGCTGGGTTGAAAACACCCTGTACTATGTGCAGAGAGTGGGGTTTGCAGCCAATTCCAGCATGTCATCAAGGGCCAATCTTGTCCCCTCTAGGGCTCAGCTTCTTTTTATTATTTATTTGTTTGGTACCAGAGATTGAACTCAGGGGCACTTAACTACTGAGCTACATCCCCATCCCTTTTTATTTTTTAATTTTATTTTGAGACAGGGCCTTGCTGAGTTGCTTAGGGCCTCATTAAGTTGCTGAGGCTGACTCTGTTTCTCCTGCTTCAGCCTCCCTAGTTGCTGGAACTACAGACACACAGGCCACCATGCCCAGCTCAGCTTTTTTTTTTTTTTTTAATGTAACCCAAGAGGCAGGGACACTGAGCCATTTTCTCTTCGGGTGCTTATTAATAATATGCAGATCCCCAAACTTTCTTGATCCCAGAATTGGAGACCTACTGGCACTAGGGACCTCTGAGATACCTCCCAGCATTAAGAGGAACAACAAAAGTTGAGCAGCCCTGTTAGACACTATGTATGGCACACGACCATAATCCCATCTACTTTGGAGGCTGAAGGGGTAGGATTGCAAGTTCAAGGCCATCCTCGGCAACTTACCCAGACTCTGTCTCAAATTTTTCAAAAAGGCCTGGGAATGTAGCTCAGGGGTTTCACATGCATAAACCCCTGGGTTCCATCCCAGCACCGCCGAGAAATAAATAAAGAAAAAAAAGTGAGGAAAAAAGAAAGCAAGCAAACCCACAAGAGACTGAGGGTTTGTCCTAAGCTGCTGAGGGCCCCTCCCAACCCAGGGCGCCTGGCACACCACCTCCCAGGAGGTGCCACGTCATCTTGCTGATTTAGAAGCTTGAGCCAGTTGAGGGCTTGTGGTTAGAGCAGGTGATGACCAAATCAGAACTCTTGGGGCCTGCTCTTGGCAGAGGCCAGGCTTCCAGAGTGTGTTGGGCTTGGGGACTCCTTATACATTTTTAGGGCTAATTATGCCCAGGGACTCCAGGAATCAGGAGAGACTTTGGTCTCAAAGTCTCAGGCCTGGAGGGTCTTGCTTAAGAGGGGCAGGACAAAGGCCAAAAAAAAGGTCCACACAGGCCAGGCGCGGTGGCACATGCCTGTAATCCCAGGAGGATCTCGAGTTCAAAGCCAGCCTCAGCAAAAGCAAGGCACTAAGCACCTCAGCGAGACCCTGTCTCTAAATAAAATACAAAATATAGCTGGAGATGAGGCTCAGTGGTCGAGCACCCCTGAGTTTAATCCCTGGTTCTCAAAAAAAAAAAAAAGTCCACTTGGGAGTCTCCAGTCCTAGGGACTTGAATGAAGATTCTGTTTATTTTTAAAACTCAGTTTCTGATGTTGAATCCATCTGTTTCCTAGTTTCTACTTGGCTCCTTTCCTGATGCTTATGGAATAGAATCATATGACATTAGCAGGTACCTAGCTCATCTCTCTAGCCCTTGATATAACCCTCAAGTACATACAGCTCGAAAGAGCTGCCTCATGCTTTCCATGTGCAGGTACTCTGCCAATCACATATGTTGCCTCTTTGAGCTTCACAACAATTTTATGTGGTAGCTACTATTTACTCAATCTTGCAGGTTAAGAAAAATGAGGTTCAGAAACTCTAAGCCACCTGTCCAAGGTCCCTGAGCTGATAAACTGCACAATTGGGTTTAAATCTCCTGCATCTGCTACAGAGCCTAGGCTTTTGACCTCACCTCATAGCACCCCCAGCCTCCGCCCAAACACCTCCAGCAAAGGGGATTCACAGACACTTACTGAAAGCCAGGCGTGGTGGCACATATCTGTAATCCCAGCCGCTCCGGAGGCTGAGGAAGGAGAATCACGAGTTCAAAGTCAGCCTCAGCAACTTAGTGAGGCACTAAGCAACTCAGTGAGACCCTGTCTCTAAATAAAATGCAAAAAGCTGGGGGGCTGGGGATGTGGCTCAGTGGCTAAGTGCCCCCGAGTTCAAATCCCAATACACACACACACACACACACACACATTTATTGAGACAGTATACACATGCATGTGCAGGAGGAAGCAAAGCCCAGGCAGAGGTGAATCTGCCCTCAGAATGTCTCCTTGCAGCACAGGAAACAAGACAATCACCCAGTACCTGGTAGGAGTTGGTGCCTAAGATAGAGGTGGAGAGGGAGCTATTTTTGAAAGCCCTCATTATTTAAAACGTCCTCCTTATATTGAACCTAAAGCTCCATTCCTGCCGTTTCCATTTGTTTCTCTGCGTTCTGGCCTCAAAAATCACACAGAATTAGTTTGAAGCCCTTCACGCTTTTGCAGACAGTGCTCTGGCTTCCACTGTCTCCTTTCCATGGGGCCAGTTCTTATCTTCCTCCAAGGCTGAGCCCTGCTGTACTGCCCTCCTGCAGACACTGGGCTTTGTTCAGGTCACCACCAACCCCTTTGCAGTGAGACCTTTTTATTTCATGCAAGAGTCAGCTGCTAAAGATGGTGGAATGAGATGGACATCATCACCCTCGGTACATGTATGGCTGCACATATGGTGTGATGCTGCATCTGGTACTAAAAATTTTCTCATGATTGTCTGGAAATTCACAGTTGTGCTACAATCATGCACAATGCAATCAAAATGCATTCTGCTGTCGTATATACCTAATTAACATTAAAAATTTTTTTTAAAAAAGAGTTAGTTGCTTATATTCAGCCCCTGCCTCCCTTTTCACCCATTCAGAGACAGATGGGCTGTTCTGGAAAAACCGAGAAATCTGGGATTCCAATCCTGGCTGTGCCACCAGCTGGTTGTACAATACTGGGCAAGGCCCTGGGCTGCTCTGAGCATTGGTTTCCTCATCTGTGAAATGGGGACAGCAATACCTGCCACACCTGACAGGGTGGCAAGGATTAGTTGAGATCCTGAGTGTGAAAGTATTCCATGTGCAACTAGGAAACAGACCTTCACAAGCACCCCCGGACTTAGGAGCTGAAGGTGGCCTCAGGATTGACTGGAGGGAGAATGCTGTGCAGGGCACTTCAGTATGCAGGGCACGGTGCTCGGTGCCATGGGGATGAGGGGCTGAGGACAACAGGGACACGGCCCTGCAGGAATCTCACATCCTGGGAGTGACGCCTCCGGCCATCACTGAATCTTCTGAGGACAAACGCTTTTTAATAGGGTTGGGTCTGGCACCTCTGGGTGAGTCAAGGGCACTGAACAAGAGAGAAAGGGGTCCTGGGGCATAGCTCAGGGGTAGAGCAGTTGTTAGCATGCCTGAGGCCCTGTGTTCCATCCCTAGCACTGAAGAGAGAAAGAGAGAGATAATTCATCTATGTGAAACACCTACTGTGTGCAGTTACAGGGTCATTCATTGAATTTCCACAGCGCAGTGAGGCTGGGCTTATTATTGTGTCATTTTACAGATGAAGAAACTGAGACACAGGGAGGTTTTACTTGTCCAAGTCAATGTGGGGTGGAGGCAGTATTAAAATTCAGATCCTTCTGATTTCCAGGCTGGAGAGCTCCACCTGGAAAGGAAAAAGGCCAGGATCCATTTACAGCTTCCCATCCTTCAGGAGAAGTGGGAGGGGAGGGAGGGAGCAGGGCCCTTTGGCAGGAGCCTGTCTCCTGAATGTCACCCTGTGACCTCAGATAGCACCCTGCCTCTGGGATTTCTGATAATGAGAAGGGGGTACATATCATTTCACTTGTCTTCATTTATTTATTTAGTGCTTATTTACTGAGCATTTATTATGTGCCTGGCCCCATGCTGGGTGCTCTGTTTGCCAAAATGAAAGACCCCGCCCCTGCCCTATGGAGCAAACTGAGCCAGGAGCTTCTGGTTGAGAAGACAGAAGCTGGACAGGTGCTTAGGGAAACTTGAAGGGTGTTTACACCCCGGCATGAGGGGAAGTCAGAGGGGGACATCTTAGAATCCACGATCAAGTGAAGAAAACAATACAATTCCATTCATCTGAAGCTCATAAGCAGGTGTCAATAGCAGATACAGGGGATACAACTATAAGGAAAAGTACAGAATAATTAACACACAGCTGGGGTCCCTAGTGAGGAGCAGATCATGAGCCAGAAGAGTCCCTTCAGGGGTTTCTGGGGAGCTGACAAAGTTTTGTTTCTTGGCCTGAGATCTAGTTTAAGTTTTTGTTTGTTTTGTGTGTGTGTGTGTGTGTGTGTACCAGGGAGACTGGGGATTGAACCCAGGCTTATGTTACATACCAGCCTTTTAAAATTTTCTTTTGAGACAGGGCCTCACTAAGTTGCCAAGGTTGGCCTCAAACTTGAGATTCTCCTGCCTCAGCCTCCTGAGTTGCTGGGATTACAGGTGTGCACCAACACTCAAGGTTTATAACTTTCTTAACCCTGCATGTATGTATTTTTTCACAATTTTAATATACACAAATGACCAAGTTCACTGTTGTGTGGCCCTAAGTCAATCTCCCATGGCCCCCCCTACACAGACTCTGTACACAGGAGGTGCTTAAAAAGAGAATTTGGAAGAACTGGAAGCAGGACGCGTGGTCCAGCCAGATAGGAAGGCTATGGCGTCATGTCTAGGGACAAGAGCTCATTTCCTGCCTGAAGTTCTCAAGGTCTAAGAGAACTAAAAATTTTCTCATGATTGTCTGGAAAAAATTGAGCCCCAGACTCCAGAATTTGCTCCCCCTTCCCCTCAGCCCGGCACCAAACCACAGAGCAGTGCAGGGCACTGAGTCAGAAGGCCTGGGTTGGAAATCCAGCTCTGTGCGTACCCGTCAGGTTTTCCCCAGCAAGGCGCTTCTCAACACGGGCCTCAGTGCCTTCATCTGTAAAATGGGGCTGGTGAACCACCCATCTCACAAATCATGACAAGGCCTCAGTGGAGTAACAGATGTCAAAATGCTTTGAGGCAGCTCAGGAGGCTGGGGCAGGAGGATGGCGAATTCAAAGCCAGCATCAGCAGATTAGCGAGCTACTTAGCAACTCAGTGAGACCCTGTCTCTAAATAAAATATATTAAAAAAAAAAGGGGCTGGGGACGAGGCTCAGGCTCAGTGGGTAAGCACCCCTGGGTTCAATTCCCAGTACCAAAAAAAAAAGAAAGAAAGAAAAAAGTTTTGGGGAATGCCATGTACATTGTACAATTCAAATGTCGTATTACCCAGGCATCCGCCCTGCCGCCCCTGCCCCCATTTGATTTTGCCAGGAAAGCTCAGAATTCACCCTGACTCTGATTTAGAAGGCCTCCCAGCCCCAGCCCCAGGTCCTCTGGCTTGCTATATTCTGGGCCCCAGCTTCAGGAACTTCAGGGTGATTCCAAGAGCAAGTTCCCCAAGTTAAAGGAAGCTGGTCTGGGGAGGTGGCATTCCAGGCGGCATGTCAGGGAGTGAGTCAGGGCTGGGTGGCCCTCCCATCCCTGGAGGAGGGGAAGGCCTGCCTCCCTGGCTGTGGCCCAGGCTGGGTCACTCATTTGCATATATCTGCATATATGCAAGTTTCACCTGTGCACACTGGCAGGGCTGGCACAGACACCTGTGCAGGAGCAGAAAGGAAACCAGTTGGTGTGGCTGGCTGCCTGCTGGGCACCAAACCAGGATCTGGGTCCATGGTTCATCCACCTACGGATTCCCTAAATGTCTGAACCAAACACGTGGCTTCGGCCCTGGACTCCTCTGGCTGTCCGTGCTGGGAGTCTCACTGTCCTGAAAGACCCTTTTCTGGCACACTCCAGGTGGGGTCACTCCGCCACCATCCCCTTGGGTGCTCCTTCCTCACCGCACACTTGACCTACTGCAGCTGCCTCCTCCAGGGCTCTGACATCTGACTGTCCCCTTTCAGAGCCACCAAGCCTCAGTGGTAACACAGGACATCCCTGAGAAATCTGTCCATTCCCATTCTGGTCCTCCCCCCCCCCAAGCCCACTCCCATGCCCATCTTAAGCCCTGGACAGGTATTTGAGACCCTCCATAATACACAGCCTCCCGACTCTCACTCCCAGCCCATTCCCCACTTTCTTACCTTCCAGTCAGGTGAATATAGGACCTGCACACACCTTTTCTGTGCTTCAGTCTCCTCGTTTGTAAAACAGGGCTAAAACTTAGATCCCCTTGCAGGGTTCTGTAAAGATTTCAATGAGGGGCTGGGGTTGTGGCTCAGCAATAGAGCGCTCACCTAGTGTGTGCAAGGCTCTGGGTTCAATCTTCAGCACCACATAAACATAAATAAATAAACAAACAAACAAACAAATAAAGGTATTGCATCCAACTACACCTAAAAAAAAAAAAAAAAAAGATTTCAATGGGTGCTGGGTGTGGTGGCACATGTCTGTAATCCCAGTGACTCAGGAGGCTGAGGCAGGAGTATTACAAGTTCAAGGCCAGCCTCAGCAATTTAGCAAGGCCCTAAGAAGCTTAGTGAGACCTTGTCTCAAAATAAAAAATGAAAAAGGGAGGGGTGCTGGGGATGTAGCTCAGTTGGCAAAGTGCTTGCCTCACATGCACAAGGCCCTGGGTTCAATCCCCAGCACCACACAAAATAAATAAATAATAAATAAATAAATAAATAAATAAATAAGGGGCTGGAGAGACTGGGGTTGTGGCTCAGTGGTAGAGCGCTTGCCTAGCATGTGTCAGGCACTGGGTTTGATTCTCAACATCGCATATAAAAAATTTTAAAATGAAGTCCTTTGAAAACTAAAAAAATAAAATAAAAGGGGACTGGAAATGTAGCCCAGAGGTAAAGCACCCCTGGGTGAAATACCCAGTGCAGCAGGGCATGGTGGCACATGCCTGTAATCCCAGCGGCTCGGGAGGCTGAGGCAGGAGGATTGCCGGTTCAAAGCTAACCTCAGCAAAAGCAAGGTACTAAGCAACTCAGTGAGACCCTGTCTCTAAATAAAATACAAAATAGGGCTGGGGATGTGGCTCAGTGGCCAAGTGCCCCTGAGTTCAATCCCTGGTACTAAAATAAACAAACAAAACCCAATACAAAAAAAAAAAAAGATTTCAATCAAGCAATGCATGAAAGCATGTCTAGTACACAAGCACAATAAATACAAGCTATTGTTAATATCATTTCTTCTCTTACTGCCTTTCTATAGAGAGAATTCCTTTCTCGGAGTTTCCTCCTTCTTCCCAGCCCTTCCTCTTCCCTTGCTGAAAGCTGCTTCTCCAGGTAAGACAATCTAATGATGGCTAAGAATGCCTGCTGGTCTAGGTCTCAATTCTAGCTCAAGAAGTTATTTCTTGGGGCTGGGGATGTGGCTCAAGCGGTAGCGCGCTTGCCTGGCATGCGTGCGGCCTGGGTTCGATCCTCAGCACCACATACAAACAAAGATGTTGTATCCGCCTAGAACTGAAAAATAAATATTAAAAAATTCTCTCTCTCTCTCTCTCTCTCTCTCTCTCTCTCTCTCTCTTTAAAAAAAAAAAAAAAAAGAAGTTATTTCTTGATGGGGGTGGTTTATGCACACCTGTAATCCCAGTGGCTCAGGAGGCTGAGGCAGGAGGATGGCGAACTCAGCCACGGCAACTTAGTGAGGCCCTAATCAACTTAGCAAGACCCTGACAGAAAATAAAAAAAACATAAAAGGGCTGGGGTTGTGGCTCAGTGGTTAAATGCCCCTAGGCTCAATCCCTGGTACCGCATCCCCCCCCCAAAAAAAAGAGTTATTTCTCCTTTTTATGCCCTCCGGTTCCTCATTTGTAAAATGGAGATAATCTTGGTATCTACCACATAGAATTCTTGTTAAATAAAATGATGCATTTAAGCACTAAGCATATTAATTGGGACACAGACAACACCAAACTGTTATCATCACCCAAGACATAGTCTCTGATCACCGCTGCTCCCTTTCTCCCCCGCAAAGGCCCTGGGACAGGCTCCTAAAGGTCCCTTAGAGTTGTCAGAAACACTGACAACCAGAAACACTGCCTTCATCTGAATTCTCCAGGGCTTCAGACCTCCCGAGGATCACCAGTTGGCCTTCTGACCCTTCCT
This sequence comes from Marmota monax, assembly GCF_021218885.2. NCBI lineage: Eukaryota > Metazoa > Chordata > Mammalia > Rodentia > Sciuridae > Marmota > Marmota monax. The sequence goes on along the minus strand of NW_026694542.1, from coordinate 7,447,413 downwards.
GTAGGAAGCAACTGAGCTGGCCAGTGCCCCACTGCACTGACTGGTGGTTGGGAGGGTGGGCTCAGCTCCACTGTCCACTAATTCTGGGGCATAGGCCATGCAGAGTTTGGGCTGCAGAGGGTTTGTGGACTCTTCAACCCCAGCTAGGGGGCTGGGCCTGGGTCAAACTCTGGCCTGGACAAATGCAAATGAGCTCAGGGGCTAGGAGGGGCCCCTGTAGGGGTGGGGTGATGTGGCCTGAGCAGATGGAATTGGGTAACAGTGTTCAAGGCTCTCCTCTCTGAGGCCAGGGGTATTGAGACCCACACCCAGTTGGTGCAAATGTCTCTCCTGGCTTCTCTGCTTCTCTGCTTCCCACCTCCTCCAGTCTCTTCCAGGCTCCAGGGGCAGTAGGTGAACTTCCAGGGTGTGATCTCTTCCAGGGTGAAAGAGATGCTTGAGGCACCACCCTGTCTTTGAACAGTGGAGTGGCCCTGGGTTCCTCCCTCATTCAGACCCCTTACCCCCACCCCTGCCTCCCACCACTGCAGTTGAACCTGTTGGAGGAGGGCTTGTAAGGGAGGGAGGGAATGGGGAGCAACCCAGCACCTCTCCTTCATTCGTCTACCCTCCCACCATACCCCCAGGAGCTTGGAGTCCATGGCCCGAACACAGAGGGAAAGCCTGCATTAGGGGTTTTTCATAGTTGTAATTATTTTTCTCACTTCAAGAATAAGGAGTAGAGTGGGTTTGCAATTCCCACTGGGCTTTCTAGCTATCCCCGCCCCCATTCCCCCAGGCCCAAAGTAGCAAAAGTAAGGTTGTTCTCCTCTCCCCCACTTTGCAGCCCAAATTTGGATTAGGGGGTCGACCTACCCTTTCATCATGAAAGAAAAAGTTCGGACCTCCAAAGGGTCTGGTCTGGGCGAGAAACATATAACCCCACCCCCACCCGTATAGACACTCAGCGGAAGCGAAGGGTCGGAGGGCAGGCGAGAGCAGTATATGTACACAAGTAGTGGGCGTGTGCTGTGTGCGCTGTGTATGTTTGATGTGGCTGTGTACTCGCTGCGGTGTCCTGTGTGGTTGCCTACGGAGTGTGTACTAAAGCTATGTGGGAGTTCATGTCTGACATGTGTGTGTTCTGGGCTATGTTGTGGGATCCCGTGCACACACCCGCTTCGTTGTTGGAACGAGATGCATCTATGTCCCACCTCTGGCTTTCACCTAAGGCCCAGCGATGAAGACGACAGTGTAAAGTCCTCATTTCCGTGACCGGGTCTGCGAAGGTCTGAGGATCTGGACCGACTTGCCTCTGTTCAGGACAGGGAGAATTCGTTGCAGCCGGGTTGGGCTCAGGGCCTGCCGCCAGCTCTCCGCGGGGCGCCTAGGCGCACCTTCTGCGGTGGGTCTACTCGGCTTCGGGTGGAGGGCCCCTCCCTCGGGTCTGCGGAATTAAGCGCTGGCTTCCGGACAGAGAATTCCTAAGCCCCAGACCACCCAATCCAGCGCCTACGCGTCCTGCACCCGACACCGCGAGCCATTCCCGGCTCAGGCGCTTGGTGAAGTTCAGTGCCGCGTGGCTTCCTAGCCGAGCAGGGCGCCTCCAACGCACCTTCAAACCCCTCCATTTTTTGGTTAACCATTTTCTTTTTTGTTGTTGGTGGTGTTGGGGTGTCCTAAATTTAAAAATTTGTTCATAATTTTGCTTTTAACGTGTTTGATGACTTAATATATGTTTTTTTAATATTTATAATTTTGTTTTAGGTGGACACAATATCTTTATTTTCTGCGGTGCCCAGTGCCTCCAGCATGCTACCACTGAGTCACAACCCCAGCCCATATGCGTGTGTTTTTAAAACTTCCCCCGTCAATTTCAAATAGATTTTTCCTGGAGGGAAAGCTGTAATTTGGATGTCGCAAAAAACGATTCAGGGAGAGCTGAAGGGATGCGGGAGACCCTCGTGGGGAGGGACGGATGCCCTGGAGGGGTTGCGCTGATCCCAGGGCCTTTCTCCTCTGATTCCCCCGACAACTTCTCCGAGGTTCTTTGACAAATGGGGCGGGAACTCCAACCACAGAGTATTCTGTCGGCGGAGTGTAGGTGAGGGCAAAGAGAAGCCGCCGGACAGGCAGCGACCGAAGCAACTACCCGGCCACCCCCACCCGGTATGCGCCGGTGCTCATTAAACGCTCCATCAGAAGAAAACACAATAATTCCAAATTTCGGGAAAAGTCAAATCGGAGGGATGTAGGCCGGCCTCTACAGGATGGTCCTTCCCCAGGCCTCTCTGAATGTGAGGGCTCTATTCACAGCTCAAAGGGCAAGGTGGAGGGAAGCTGGGCAAAGATTCGATTCTTAACCCCTTCCCCGGCAAAAACCGAATTACTTTCCCCAAACCAAATTACTAAGAAAGGTCCCCTCAAATCGAATTTAAACCCACTGAAACAAAACTAAAGTTACGTTTGGCCAGAACGGCAGCCCAGGGCAGGAATCGTGGTCCAGACTCCATTTCCCTGGGCAGATGTGTGCAGGTGCCGATTTCAGGCACACAAAGCGGTACTCTTAGCTCGAGAGCGTGCGGTTGGCACCACATAGAGCCCAGCCACTGCGCGGAGACTCCTGTGCACTCCCACGTGTTCAGAATGCCGCGAAGAACTGCCAGGAAGCGGTGCTGATTCGAGTGGAGTTCCTGCTACAAGGAGGGTCGGAACTCCAAGTAACCTCAAGCAAGGAATACATCCGCCCCCAGCCCCCGCGCGCCGCCGCGCGGGTTAATAATGCTGGAGCAATCGGTACCCAATTGTGCGGGATGGTTTTCGTCTACCGACCAGCGAAGAGCCCGCGCAGTGCACAGCGCCGATCAGGTCCAGTTGCTCTGCCTAGGGCTGACTCTGGAGGACCCCTCGGAGCTGTATTCCCTATTCTGGACCCCATTGTCTCCGGACCCCAGGGCTGTTGCTGGGGACATCTTGCTAAGGACATCTTCTGATCTGACCAGGGGAGGGGGGGGCACTTCTGGCTTTCCTAAGCCGCAGAAGCTGTGAGGTATTGGTAGTGAGAGAAGAGTTAGTTGGTCTTGTCTCTCTCCCTCCCTCGCTCCCTTCTTTCCTTTCTTTCAACCTCCTCCCTTCTTTCTTTCCCTTTTCCTCCTTTCCTTCTTTCTTTCTTTCCTTCCTTTTCCTCTTCCTTTTTCTTGATTTTATTGTTTTTGGATTTGGGGTTTGCAAGTCATTATGCAGCAAATAACAAAGCCTTCGAATCTTAATCCAGTTTGCTTCTGTTATCCTTCTGGTAGCCTTCAGACAAGGGAAATGGCTGACCTAGAATATCACAGCCAGCAGCTTGGAGGCTGAGCTGGGATGGGAACCCAGGCTTGAGGCCTCTCAGGCCAGCCCTCCTTATATTCTGATCAAGCACTTGATAACTGTTCTTTCTAGCTCCCATCCCTAACACCTCCTTGTTTTTTAAGGTTGGGAAGATGTGACTCCTGTCAAAGGATATCCTACCCTGGGGAGTCTGAAGGTGAGGAGAGCCCCCAGTTTCCCAGCTAGGTGCCCCAATCCTACATCCTTTGGATCTGTGAAGAGAGAGGTGATAATGGAGGGCAAGGTCTCCTCATTCAGGGAATGGGTTAATAATAGTACCTACTTCACAGGGTGGGGAGGGGGGAAGGAGAGATGCACGGAGCTTGGTATTGAGTGTTTGGTAAATTCCAAAGGACTACAGGCTGTTTCTGTCACAGCTGCTGCACAGGATAAGGATCTTACACAAATTCAGAGAAGTCCCTTGAATGCTTAGGGGCTGCATTCATACCTTTGGGTATCTCCTAGCTTTGGAGGATGTCCAAAGCCAACTGCTGCAGAGGCTGCCAGAAAACCCACCCCTGCCTTTCCTTGCAAGGGCCAGCACAGAAAGCACTCTGGAAACATGATCCTGGGGAAGAAGTGTCTTCCACTGTCCTTTCAATTCCAGCTCACAAGCATCTCCTCTGTGAACCCGTCCCTGGCAGCCAACCCTGCCTCAAAGAGCATTGTCTTCCTCCTGTGCACCTGGAAATGTCATTCCTGGGGCCCCACGATGGTGGCCTCCCTCCAGAGGAAAATTATAGTGCTAGAAAGGAAGGTTAGGAAGGACATAGTATAGCCCCAGCTCTAAAGGAGGAGGTGGTGGCATGACTGAAGTTGGGTACAAAAAGGGGAAAGGTGGTTCCATGTGATAATAGCACTTCTCCACTAAACAAACCCTCACAACCCTGTTGGATGAGAGGGGAACGGGTTCTCCAGCTGCCCAGAGAAGGCTCTCCTAAAGAGTCCCTTCTTCAGAGTTCCAAGGTTTCAGGGTGGAGAATTCCAAACTAGGGGCCAGAGATGTATTTTCCTAGAAAACCTATTTCTGTTTATTCCAGGAGGAGAGTAAAATTTGAAATAGATTGCTCTCTTCCCTCCAGGATAACTGATTGTGAGCTTCAACCACCCCTACACACCCCTGGAATTTTCTGTCTCTCCAAGGAGATCTGAGTCTGGTGCCCCCCTTCCTCCAACAGGCTTCTCCTTTTCTCTGATAGTTTTTTCTCTCATCCCCCAAGACTGCTACCTTTACTCTGAGCCCTGATAATAATAGCATACTTATGTAAAACATGAAGATACCTACCAAGTTGCATACACTGAGAAAAAGGTGTGTGGGTAAGCTGAGGAACCTGAGGACTCCGTGGGTCTACAGATGGAATTGTCTTCTCTTAACATGAAGCAACTTAGATGTGTGTAGGCAGGTATCTCTTACAGGGTAGATACACGGGCTTAAATGCACCTGTGCTTGGATTTTCTATACTTTTAAGTGTGTACACCAGTGATTTGACCTCTATATTCATGGGTTTGTATAAGGCCCAAGTACAGTGCTTTTACAGTGCTTTTAAATAGGATTTGCTATTTATCTTTGGGTATGCAGATTTGTATACATCACAGCCTAAATTGAAGATCCACAGCCTAAACTGCAGATCCATAAACGAGCCTCTCTTTTCATAGAGGGATGCTAGTGTGAACATTTGTGTAGAAACCTGTAAATTTGGTACATATGAATATACGTTGTATTTGAATGGAGTCCTCGTGTAGTTGCACACATGCAGCAATAGATGATTGTAAAGGTGGACACATGCCTGTCAAGTCCTTGGGTACTAATGTATATAGGTACCTTCTGCAAATAGTATGAAAAATGCAGCCAGGTAAACAGGCCTGTTGTTATTTCATGAGCCTTCCTAGGAGCCACCCCACTCCCAGACTTTGTCCTGGTTCATGCAAGGCTTCGGTCACAGGCGGCGCCAGGTAAGGCGGGGTGCGGTGCAAGCAAAAGCCCAGACGGCAGATCCCTCCCGTAGCCTCGAGGGCCCACAGCAGCCACAGTGTCGCAATCAAGCCGGGGCCCCTGCCGGAAGCGGAAGCCGGCACGGGGGGCGGTGAGGCGCAGTCGCGGCGGTCGCGGCGTGCCAGGCCCAGGGCGCCCCGCGGGGGCGTGCGCGCCGCGCGCGTGCGGGGCAGGCTGGGCGCCGGGCTGTACCATCCCGGCCCCGGCGTCTGTTTACCAACAAACTGCCCGCGCTCTGCAGCGACGCATTCCGACGCGCTGAATAAGCCGCCAGCGCTGGCGGTCTGGTCTCAATTTCCCTGCAGATCCCCGGCAGCCGGAGCCGAATCGCCTTGCGGACCCCGAGAGCTGGACACACGAAGGCGGGGTTTTAAGTGTCCTGTCAGCGGAGGCGCCTCCGCCCACGGGGCAGCTACGCTCGCCCCTCGGGCATCCCAAGGCCGCCCGCTGCCTAGTACGTCTGCCATATTACTGAGGCTCTCTGGCTGCGCAACCACCCTGCAACCCCGGCACCCTCTCAGAGAAGACGCCTGGAGAGATGGGCCAGGATCCTTCGCCCCGCAACCCTCCCCTCTTCCTACTCTGGCTGCCCTGGGGGCGGGTCCCGGCTCCAAGCCTCAGTGAAGTCACTAAGTGCAGTAGCCAATCCGGGGAATCTACGTGGGCGGGTCCGTCGGGTCCCGGGAACCGAACCTTGTGGATAGGAGGGGGGGCTCCCACAGACTCAGGGGGGAGGGGAAAAGCATGGGGGACACCCCCCCCGGAACCCCTTTCCCGGGTGCGAGCTCTCCTCTGGAAGAGCCATAGAGAGACATTTTCCACGGGATCTTAAGTGAGGGGCCGCTGGCTGGAGGTTTCGTCCGCCCAACGACCAAGGCCCTGGAAAAAAGAGTTGGCGGAGGGAGAGGGAGACGTGCTGGGCCATGACCTAGGACCTTCGGCTTGGCCTCGGCCGCAATGACCTCTTTGCCCTGCCCCCTCCCTGGCCGGGATGTCTCCAAAGCTGTCTTTCCGAACCTCGCCCCCATCCCGTCGGTAGTGGCTGCCTACCCGCTTGGCACGTCCCCCGCAACCGCAGCCTCTCCCGATTTGTCCTACTCCGGACCGTATGGTCACCTTCTGTCCTACCCCTACACCGGGCCGGCGACGCCAGGAGACTCCTACCTGCACTGCCAGCAACCCGCGGCGCCATCTCGGCCCCTCAGCGACCCGGCTGAGAGCCCACAGGAACCAGAGACAGGTAAGTCTGGTCGTGGCGGTTCTTCCCACCTCGGGGGTTCAGCTCCCATACGCCCCTAAACTTCGTTATGGCCTGGTTTGCATGCAGCTAGCGGGATTCAAACTTTACTCCGATTCCACGGAATCTGGGGTAGGGCGAAGAGATGGGGTGGGAGGTGCGGGGGGGGGGGCGGGGAGGAGTGGGGGCAAGTTGAGCTAGGTCTCCTTTCAAAACTGACCTGGTTTCGATTTGCAGTTGTATGAAGCCAGGCCGGGAAGTCTCCCTACCCCACCCCCTGGAGCAGCAGAGTTGTGTGTATCTACTGTAACGGAAAACTGCAACAATCCAGATGTGGGGGTGGGGTCCCTAACCCCTTCCTCTGGATTCTCCCCATGTGCCCTTTTCTGAGTGGTCTAGTCTCAGAAAGGAGTATTCAAGCCAAACCCTGCCAAACAGAAATCAGGTCCTGGCTGGAGGGCTGTAGATGTAGGGGTTTCTTCTTCTCCATTCCTGGGCCCCACCCCCTTTCCCCAGACCATGCCTGACCTTGACTGGAGCCTGACTTGGCAGAATCTGGGACTAGGACCCCATCACCCATCATTCAAAGAATAGATCCAGGCTGGTCAGGAAATCCCTAATCTTTCCCTGGCAGCTTCAGCCTTCTAACCAAAGGAGCATGTCATCCCTGTCAGCTCCACCCTTGACTTTGGGTACATTAGGCCCCAGTTCCTGTTGCCTGGAACACCTTTGAGCTTCTGAGAAAGTACTTGCTCACTGAAAGACCTCAGTAAAGCCCATGAGCTAGCAGGTCTTCCTGGCCTTGGAGTTGACATACTCACTGACCCTGGAAGTGCCCTGTACATACTCCCATCTGCACTGGCTCCAGCTTAGACTCCAGGTTCCCTGCACTGCTTGCTCTCACCTCATTGTCCCCAAATGTGCCAAAGACAAGTGTCTTTGGCACGTTTTTCTCCATGGATGCATGTCCACCATGCAGCTTCTCTGCAATCAGCTCAGGACCAAGACATCTCCTCTCTTCCCTGTTGTTCTGACATGAACACATGAACCATCTGAGCCAGAGTGACCCTAGAATTTGGGCACTCAATTTCTCAAACTGAGGCATGAAAAAAGGGTATTCATGGGTCAAGGATACAGCCTGTTTTCTAGGTTATTGGCCTTTGCAAATCCATTTTCACCGCATGGGGCCTGAAAAGAGGACTTTAGGAAACTTTCTTAGAACACGGGAAAGTTAACTGTCTTCTGTGGCAAAACTGGGGCTGCCTCTTCCAAGGCTGCTGGGTCAGGTTTATGGAGTGACATTTGGTGGTGGTGATGGCAGGGTCTTACAGATCTAGTTTCTTCAAAATTCCTTGGACTTCTTTTTACGCTAGTACAGTGTGTTCCATGTGCTGAAACATGTATGTTTTGGGAGTGGGGTAAGATTAACCAGACTTTACCCTTGAGGTAACTGTTCAAGTGATGTGGGTGTCCTCAGTTCTGCCTTCCACATTTTCCTGGTCATCTCTTTGCTTGAACTAAAGACAAGCGAGTGGAGAGTTTCTTTTCTTACAACCTTTACCCGTATCCAACGAAGAGCAGCACACACCACTGTCCTTAAAATAGATTGTAGCATTTCTCTGTTGAAACTGTTGTGTTCAGTTCGCCCTAGAGTCAGAGGGGTGTGAGAGCAAGAGGTTCTCCTAACCCCAAACCCCTTAGTGTCCACCCCCGCCCCAGGGAGGGGTTTGGCTCCAAGTGAGCCAGCACTACACACCCCTTAGAGCCGGCGGGTGCGGCGGCGCCCGGAGAGAGGCCCTGAGGCTCCATTATCGCGACAAGTGCAGATCCAGTTGTGACTTGCTGCAACTGGCGTGGAGAAGGCTGCAGGTCGGGAAGAAACTTAGAGCTGGGTGGGCTCCCAGAGTTGGGGCGCGGCGCGGTGGGCTCCGAGAGTTCAGCAGCAGCGGCTGCCCTGTCTTAGCCGCTGTCAGTGCATCACCGCCGGAATTGCTCTTTCCACGCAGCCAGAGAGGCGCGGGTGGTCGCTCGATTGCCAGCCCCGGGTTTCGAGCACTGGGTTCAAGCAGGGGAGGCAGGACAGGCGCGTGCGGGAGCGGAAACCTAACTGTTTTTCTGGGAATTGGCTGAGGCTGGGGTCGAAGGAGAAGGATCTGAGAAGCCCGCAGCGCCCGAGGCCACTGGTGTGGGATGCGGGGGAGGTGAAGGCAACCGATGACCGCGGCCAGCTAAGGGCGGGGACCCTGACGAGGGTGGGATGAGCCAGACTAGGAGAATATGGGGGGGGGGTGAGGGGACCAAAGCCGCACTGGAGCGCGGGGGTCCGCGGGGCAGATCCCTATGGAATATGGCCAACGTTGCCCTAAGCCCGCGGGCGCTTCGGCTGCTCCATCCACTCGGCTACCCCCATCTTCCTAGGACGGTCTCCATTGTTCGCGTAGAATGGCTCAGGTCGGGAACAATGACCGGGAGGAGTCGAAGCCCCTTGCCTCCACCCGGCGGCATTCTAGGGCCCAGCTGTCCAGCAGCCGAGATTCCTGGAGAGCGAGGAGGACCGGATATCTCGCTGCAGCGGCGTCCCAGAGCGATCCAGGAGCGGCCCTGCCGGCCTGCGCTGCGGGCTCTGCATTCTCCGCAGCCGGGGCACCTTGTAGGGACCCTCTGTGCCTGCAGTCCAGCTGAGGACAGGGCTTCCCACATCGACCTGGCTTCTGGGGGGTTCCTGAAAACGTCTCCCCAGAGCCAGTCGGCCGAGGAAGGGGTGTGTGGGGAGAGAGATGGACACCCTTCTTCAGGAGAGGAGCTGCCCATTACTGTAGGGGAAACATGGCAAACCCCAATGCTGACCTTGACGCCCGCTCAGCCCCGCCTTTCAAGCAGCAAAAGGGTGCCAGGTGGACCCTATCTCTGGTTTCTGAGCATTGTTTTTGAGTCCCCTGCACCTGGAATGCACTTCCCGTCATTTTCAGGCCTCCTCTCAGCCCTAGACTCAGTCTTTTGCCCCGCCCTATCCCATACCGCTGCCTTTCCAACCTCTGAACTCTGACCTCCCACCCCCAGGTGTGGGTGTATTATCTCTCTGGCCCTTGGGCTTTCTGCACACAAAATTCATGTTTGGGAGCACCCTGAGGGCAAGAGCTGGGTCTTGTATCCCCTGGCGCATATGGAGCAGTGGGGATTGAAAAGAGAAGGACAGGAGAAGGACGTGAGCTGTGCCTTTTACTAATCTTCCCCTGGTATGCAGAAGAGGTACAAGCTAGCCTGTGAAACTGCCTGTCCTACAGTGTTAATTCCCACACATACCATCTTGTCCCCCAGAATCAGAGAAGCCAGTGCTGTCCCCGGATGCCTCCCAACGGCACCTGCTTGCCCCTACCAAGAAGCAACGCAAGCCAAGAACCATCTATTCGAGCCTGCAGCTGCAGCACCTAAACCAGCGTTTCCAGCATACGCAGTACCTGGCACTGCCCGAGAGGGCCCAGCTGGCAGCACAGCTGGGCCTCACCCAGACGCAGGTGGGGCCAGTCCCATCCTTCAGGAGTGCAAAACTTCCCCAGTGCCTGCTCGCTGGGAACTCGCCCCCCAGGTGTGAATGAATGACAAGTTCCCTGGCCCAGCTGACACAGTTTTCCAGGGAGTGTTCATAGCTGGCTCTCTTCAAGTGTTGGGGGAATGTATTAGAAAAGTGTTGCGGGGTAGGCGGTGGGTGTTGGTTCAAGGGAGGAGAGCACCCCAGGCTGGAGAAATGGATACTAGCTCAGGGAACTTCCTGGACTATGCAGAACTAGAGCAAAATGTTCCCAACCTCAGCTCTTCTTCCTGGACTTGCTCCCTATAGCCAGGGATCTTTTCACACATATTCCTGATCTTTTATTCTGTCCCCTTTTCTCTCCAAAGGTAAAGATCTGGTTTCAGAATAAACGCTCCAAATACAAGAAGCTCCTGAAGCAGAACTCTGGGGGCCAGGAAGGGGACTTCCCTGGGAGACCCACTTCCCTGTCTCCCTGCTCTCCACCCCTTCCATACCTCTGGGATTTACCCAAGGCAGGTGCCCTGCCCACTGGTGGCTATGGCAACAGCTTTGGAGCCTGGTATCAGCATCATTCCCCAGATGTACTGGCTCCACCTCAAATGATGTGAGTCTGGGAAGGAGGGCAGGTCAGGCCCCAGTCCTGCCAAGCCCAAGACTGGTGCACCTGCATCCCTTCTGGAACAAGAGGAAACCAGCTCCAGATGGGTTTTCTTGGAGGATGAGGAGCTAGAAGAGAAAAGGGGACGGGATGGAGTCCTGTTCCCTTAACCCAAACAGCTAACTCAAGGACTTAAGCCTTTGTCACTGTTGCAGAGACTACCACAGATTGGACACCTTCCCTCCAAATGGATAAAGACTCTGCAGAAAGTGTCATTGGCTGGAGTTTAGTCTGTCCTCAGGACCCTTGATTTTGCCACTCCTCTCTTGCTTCAAAGGACTGCAGCCCCACCATTGCCTGGGGTCAAAACCAGGAGGAAACACTGAATATTTGTTCTCCGTGTGCCTTGGGCCCTGTTTGTGAGCCAGAGCAGAAGTGGACATCCAGAGTCTTCAAAGCTGACCACCATCAGGTCCCACCCTCTGATACTTCCATATCTGGGTGTGTAGCTAAGTGATAGAGCACATGCTTAGCATGAGGCTCTAGGTTCAATCACCAGTACCCAAACTAAGCAAAACATACAAACATGGAGTTTGTGGACCTGTGGTTAATTTATGCTCCCCTTCTATAAAAGTCCTTTCCCCACATGACTATGCATTTTAAGTAGATAATAGACCCAATTATCCATACAATTCAACAGCTATTTATTAAAAACCTATTCCCTCCTATTCCCCACCCCTAATATAGAACAACATGCACATATTCTTGGGAACCCAGCAGACTAACACTTAAGGGGAAATGGGGACAAACAGGTTCTTTGGATGGTTGCAGGTATAGATACCCCCAAATAGGTGGGGCAGGCCTGGCAATGTGCTCCTTATCCTGCCTCTGTCCAAAGGAACTGCTCAGGTTTATAACCAATCTGACTAGCATCCAACTCTTACAATCCGTGTACCATGAGCTTCTACAGATTAAAGTTTGTACAAAAACCTGAGTGACGCTGCGAGGTGTTTGTCTCCTGAGCCATGCTGGGGTGGGGGCCAGTTGCTCAACTCTCCCACCTGACTTGCAGAAGTCAGAGGTACTGGATTCCACTTTTGCCTTTGCCACCGACTGGCTCTGTGGTTCTAGCTGTGGAATGTTCTAATAATATTCATAGTTATTTCATATGCTCTGGTGTGAAACTGGAAGATGAGCATGCTGGAAGGAAGAAGGTGGGAATGGCCTTTACCAGTAGATCCTTTCCTGACCCAGTTGCACAGGGAGCAAGGCACCTCACAGCCCCCATGCTCCACCTGGGCAGTGGCCCTACTCACCCTGGGAGAGGACACGCCAGACCAGTCCTACTGGGAGAAGTGTGCTGCTTGGAGGTGGAATGGCCTCAGCCCAGCTCAGAGAATGAGGAGGCAGGAGGGAAAGAAAACACCAGGGCAAACCAGAATTCTCTTCCATCCAGCACATATTGGGTAAAGCCTCTGCTGAGTGTGAGGTCCTGGGGATACCATGGTGACTAAGCAGACACTTCAGGCTAACAGAGAGCCAGACAAATGACCAGAGATAAATGCGATGTGGAGGGCAGGACTGAAGACAGGGTTGGATGCTGTGCAGGGGCTCCAGTTCAGCCTGGGCCCATGGAGTCAATGCTAGGTGACAATTCTGGATAGCTCAGGGAGCAGCAAGACACAGCTGTGACTCATAGCCACTACACCCCACTGCACACAGCACAGGGCTTAGAGAACTGTGGGAGAAGGGTTGAGGAAAAGCAAGAACCATTGAGGGAATCCAGCCCAGAATGGCCCCCAGGGCTGGGGAGGGGCCTTCAATTCCAGGCACAAGACTCCCAAGTCAAGCTGCCCTCTTGTTGCCTAAACCTGTTCCCAGGCTCTGCAAGCTCAGGGCTGGCCCCAGGCAAAAAAGCCCACCAGGATCCTCAGGCCAACCCAGCCCCAGAGAGAAGCTGGCTTGGGATCATATGCAGGGTAGAAGGGGCGTCTCATTAGGTTGAAGGCCCATCCCAATGAGCAATTAGAACTTCCCGTACCACTTCTGGGTCCGTGGCCACTCTCATTCCCCAAAACACACATGGGATGGCAAAGGGCACCAGGTGGGCCAAAGCCAAGGCCTGAAGCAAAGAGGAGTGGGAGTGCCCAGAGGGAGAGGTGCTGATTTCTTTCTCAATGCCTTCCCTCACCCAAGGACCCTAGCTCCAAGGCTCTCAGGGGGTGGCCCAGCCCCAGATCCCTCCTCTGGGTCTTCTCTAAGGCCACAGGCCCTGAGGGCAGCTGTTCCCTTCCACTTCGGGTTGCACACTCCTCTTTCCACAGAGTGGAGATAAGATCTACCACCCCATCTCGGAAAGCCTCCAAAGGCAGATTAATTGGACAGCCCAACACGAGTCGCATCGTTAAAACAACAGCTTGGTTGTAAAGTTAAGTAGCAGAAGAAGCGTAATTGCTCTCCCAGCCAGCGGCCAGCTGAGCCGACAACATCCCTCCGCCTTACCCGCTCCGCCCTTTCCAGGGGAAACAGGAATCTCTTTTCCCACTTGGGATCTGGTCCAGTTTCCCGGGGCTCCTGGGTGGGAATGCACCTGGAGCCCCGATGGAGGAGGTGCCCGGCTCCCACCCCTCAAGCCATCAAGGCTGTAAAAGGGGAACCCTGTGGTCTCTCGGTCTCTTCCCATGAGGAAGAAGCCCTGTTGGGAGCAATAAAAGAAGGGGAACAAGGAATTCCACAACTCTGCCTCTTGCTAGCTGTGTGACTTCTGGCAAGTTTCTTAACCTCTCTTGGAGGTTTGTTTCTTCCCCTCTAAGATGGGAATGCTAATAGGACATGTTTCGTGGCGTGGTTGTGATGATCAAATGAGATAGTGCTTGTAACATGCTTGACACAGTGCCTGGAACATAGTAAACACTTAATAAATGGCATTTATAGCTGCAGTTTTGATCACTGGGGAGGGAGGGGTCACAGTGTGGGCGAGTTCATATTGCCATCCATTCTCCTCTCTCCCCTGGTAGACCTGCCTCCAGAGGGCGGAGAAGAGGAATCAGGCTGGAGACAGAACCCCACACATCTCTGATCATCACCATTTGAGAACTGGACACAGGCAAGGTCCCAAATGCAAAAGGGCCAGCTGCTTGTGCGTCTTGAAGTGGGCTGAGACTGGAAAATGGGAAAGCATGTCCAGAGCACCAGTTATCCCGTCTGTGTATCTGCCTCCGGAAAGCTGACTTGGGGCGTCCCCTCCCTCTGGGTCACTCACCTTCTCTTTCCCCACATGCTATTTTAAGGTTTGCCCCCCATTCTCTCCTCCAGCAAAATGAGATTCAATTAATTCAATTAAAGCAATTTTGGAAGCAGCTCCTGAAGGCTTTCAATGTGAGATAATTACAAGTAATTTGCTTCTGTGAGGAGGAAAAGGTTACACGGGGTCTGGGGGGGAAGGAGGTAGCCCCCTCCTCACCAAATGCACACAGATCTAGAAAGATTCCACACAGCAATCTTAGCTGCCCTCCCATTGGCCAAATTACTTGCAGGTGGGAAGAAGGAGAGCATGGTGGTAGGAGGGGGTGGGAAGACCCTGAGTGACAGGCGGCCCCTCCTCCACCCCCAAATCCTCTGTGAAGGTGGGGGTGGGGAACTGCTTATTTCCCCGACAAAATGTCTGCATCGCCGAGGCCCATGATTACTCAGCTCCCAGCCTCATTTGAGTTTGGATGCCTGGACTTGCCTCTGGGATTGGATCCAGAGTCAATGGAATGCTATCCGGGTAGCAGAGGCCTGTGTAGACGGGGGGCCTTGGGAGATCAAGGACTTCCCCAGAACTTATAAGAGATGTGGGTAGAGAGTGGGGAAAGCCTGAGAAGGAAAACAGCAACTTCCTGCTTCCAAGAAATTGAGGAGACACCCCTTCTCTCCCTTCCAGCCTCTCCCCTCCCCAGCACCAATGCTTTCTGGTTCTGCCTGGTGTCTAATCTCAATTCTTTCCATTGTAGTGGTGGCAGATCTCCTCTCAGCTTTCTATCCTCAGGGGCTCTGAAGCCTCTTTTTTCCCAAAAGCATCCTACAGGTGTTCCCGCCCCTCCCTCACCTGGAATAACCCTTTCCTTACCAGGCCTCATTTGGCATGGGAGGAGGAAGGAAGGGGGAATATGATGTGAGGGAGGGGACCCAGACCTGGGGGCTGGGAGGCAGGGGCTGAGACCAAGGGCGGAGGTAGCATCAGCCTCCACAAAGACCCTCTCAATCCTGCCCAAAAGGTCTGGGGTCCCCCTTTACCAGGAAACAAATAATGTTTAAACAATTATGGTGGAAAAAAAGAAATCACTGAGCCTAAAGAACCTCTCTCATGCCCCCCCCCCTTCTTGCCCAGCTTTCTCCTAGCTTTTCTCTCTTTTGGAAGGATTCATTCCTTTGGCTCCCGTTTCTCCCCACTCTGCTCAGTGATCCTTTCTCTGAGATGGGCTTTTGGGCCTGGAGAGTAGGGAAAAATTCCATCAGTGAATTCTTGGTGACTTCTGTTCTTCCAGGATGAATAAGGTCAGTGATGGAAAGTGGCTGTCCCTCCATACCTCCACTTCCCCTTGCCTAGCCAGCTCAGACTGGTTACAAAGGAGGAATCCAAGACCCATTCATTTCAAACCTCAACATGCAAAGGCCCCAGACAAATCCTTGTAGATAGGCAGACCCAGGTTCCCAAGCACAGGGACACCATGTATACACATTTGTACAGAAGATGCACACGTGGGCAGGCAGATATATACTACATACACTGGCAGAGCTGCACCCGAAAGACACATATGTACATCTGCATGAAGCATTCCGTGGTTGTACATGGACAGACACAGAGAAATGCACTCATGGCTCACATGTTCGCAGAGAGAAGCACAATTTGGAGGGATGATCCAAGGAGGAGATGCCCAAGGGCTTCCATGAAGGCAGACAGAAGCATGCACAGAAATCTACCGACTAGCTTCTGCCTGTGTGCACGTGCGCATGCGCAGGCATGTATGGTAGGAACGTGGGGGGGGGGGCAGGTCTCTTTCTCTCTCTCTCTCCTTTTGCCCCCTTATCTTTTCCTCTACTGTTCCTGGCTCCTATATTCTAGGAACATTTCAGGGAATGTGTCAGGAGCCAGGCAGAGGCATGTCAGGAAGCTCTGTGCAGTCTGGCTTCCCCAGGATCTGTTGGAGCAAAGACGGTTCTGGTGACCCTAGTAATCAGCTGTAAAGGGAGGCTGAATGGCCATAGAAATTTGATTGTGACTTTCTTTGATTCCTGGGTCCTGCTTCTTTTCCAGTTCTCTAGCAAGAACAGCTCCTGTCCCCCTTCATGACAGGTCCCATGGCTCCCAGACAGGGCCATAGTGTCTAGCTCTGCCACAGGAACCCAAAGGTCAGCTAACAAGGGCTTAGGTGGCCCTTCCCTTAGAGGTCTCACTAGTCCCTCTTCTCCCCTGCCCTGGCTCTGACTCCAGCCTCTGGGGGGGGGGGGCTTAGTATCACAGGGTGGCAAGAGGTATGGATGGCTCTTGCAGCCAAAAATCTGGATCTGCTACTACTTGCAGAGTAACCTTGAGCAAGTGACATACCCTGTCTGAGATTCAGATAGCTTCTCTGTGTGACCACGGGATACTAATCTATATCTGCTTTGTAATGCAGATCCTGTCTCTCTCATCAGATCGAAGTTTCCTCCCCCATCTGACTGGGTGCATTCTGCAGTTTTTTCCAACACCACAGTTTGATGACGCTAAGGTCCTCATCCCTACTGGCATCCTGGGGGACATGTCTGGCCAGCCCAGGAAGGGGAAAGGAGTTGGCCCACGCTTCCTCCAAACATCAAGCTTTCTGATTCAGCTCCTTACAGTGCCAGGCCTTCAGCCTTTCTGGCCCCAAGATGGAGAGATTACTTCATTTCCAGGGGAGGGTGCCGCTCTCTGTGGAATACGTGTGGAATAGATTCCTCTCAGCTCCGTGTGAACCACCCCCTTTCAGAGTTCAGTTTAATCATGGGTCAGACTGAAGGAAGGTCCTTTGCTGGCCCAAGGAGAGTCTATTCTGGCCTGTGGCCCCTGCTGTTTTAGCAATCTCCCCTTCAAGCTGATGCATAACCCCAGGATCTGGCTGACCCCACTTAGATCATGAAGCTCCTTGGGAATCCCCTTCACCCAGAGCCCACCCAAAATCACCTTCTCCGTCCTGTTTTGCACATCAGCCTGACCCGTCAGGACTTGCACGCCTCCCTCAGACTGGGGGTTGCTGGAGAGCAGGACACCCGCTTGCCCTCTCAGACTAGGGGCGCCCTCTCAGCTTGGCTAGGTGGCTCCTTCCTCTGCCAGCTCAACCCTCCCCACCCCTGATGTTCCCACTCTCTTTGGGGGAAGGTGCTCAGCCCATGGGGGTTGGGCAGAGGAGAGAGAGGGGATGGGGACCTGTGGTCCTCACTCAGATCCTCCCCCTCCCACTGCCCACCAGGCCTGTGCAGGGCCACTAGACCTCTCCTGCCCGCTGGACTTGGGAGCTGCTTTCTCTGTCCCTGCAAGCTAGGGCCTGTCACAAACTCCTCCTCCTAGCCCTGGAGCCGCCAGGAATTCTTTGCTCCAACAGATCCTGGGGGAGCCAGACTGCACCGAGCTTCCTGACATGCCTCTGCCCGGCTCCTGTCACATTCCCTGAGCCCAGGGCGATCAGCTGGATACACTGATACGGGCTTCTTCCACCCTTGTGACCCCAAGTCTTTGCCCGACCTCCTCAAAGCCCTCTCCCCCCCTCCCTCTCCAAACCCTGAATTCTGAGTTGAGACTCATCGCTGGCTTTCGGTTCCTCCCAATCCCAGCCCTTTGGCAACCCCTCCTGAAAAATAAGAAAAACCCCTTTGCCCCCTTGAAAAATAAAGTTTGCAGCTACTCAGAAGGCTGAGGCAGAAGAGTCTCAAGTTCAAGGCCAGCCTGGGTAACTTAAAGAGACCCAGCCTCAAAATAAAACTTTAAAAAGGGTACTGGGGATACAGCTCAGAGACCCCTGAGTTCAAATCCTAGTATGGCTAGAAGAAGGAGAAGGAGAAGAAAAAAAAAAAAGGAGGAGGAAAGGAAGAAAGTCTGACCCTGGGATGCAGGCACTCAGCTGAGAGGTCTTGGGCTGGTCATTTTATTTCCTCACCTCTGCAGTAGGGATAATGATCAAAATGATGCCTCCAAAAATTTGGAGGAAGGATGGGGTTGTAGCTCAGGGGTAGAGCACTTGCCTAGCTTGGGTGAGAACTAGGGTACCATCCCCAGCTCTGTGGGGTGGGGTAGGGGGAAATAAAATTAAGTGAATAAAAATGCAAAAATGCTACAATACAGTAAGGATTCAGCAAGAATTATTGGTGGCATCTCCAACTACTGAGCTAGAAAATTTTCTCTGTTCACGTGGGACCCTCCCATGTACCCCTTTTCCTGTTATCCTCTTCCTCTGTTATGCTTGATTTTAAAAAACTTGCTACTAGAGATTGAACCCAGGAACGCTTTAGCACTGGACAATTTAGTGAGACTCTGCCTCAAGATAAAACTTAAAAAAGTGTGTTGGGAACTGGATGCTGTGACGCATACCTGTATACCTGTAATCCCAGAGGCTCAGGAGGCTGAGGCAGGAGGATGGCGAGTTCAAAGCGAGCCTCAGCAAAAGCGAGGTGCTAAGCAACTCAGTGAGACCCTGTCTCTAAATAAGATACAAAATAGGCCTGGGGATGTGGCTCAGGGGTCGAGTGACCCTGAGTTCAATCCCTGTACCAAAAAAAAAAACAAAAAAAAAAAAAACCCAAACCAAAACAAATCCCAGTACGGCTTGAAGGAGGAGAAGGAAAAGGAAAAATAATAATTATTGTTATAATTTATTTTGAGACAAGGTCTTGCTCAGTTGCCCAGCCTGGCCTTGAACTTGTGATCCGTCTGTCTCAGCCTCCCAAGTAGCTGGATTACAGGGATTACAAATATATACCACTGCACCTGGTTTTCTCTGCTTGGGAGAATCTTTTTGGGCTGGGGGCTACTTGTGAGCAGAGCCCTGGTGTTGGCTGTCTCCCCTGGACACCAGCAGTGTGGGTGGTAGGCTAGACAGAAGCTGTTTTGTGATGAGGGGAGGAAGTTGTACAGGCGGTAGTTAAGGGTGAGAGGAGTCTGACTGAATTTTCAGGACAACCCCCTCCACACCCCAGGTAGAAAGACACCTAAAGAGATGCTTGCCTGGTCACAGCTAAGGGAGCAGCAGACAAAGCTCTTAACTTCTTTATCCATGACCCCAAATCCCTCCAACTAGTAAAAATGCAAAGACAAAATTGTTTCTTTTTTTTACTATTGATTGGATAGTGAGAAAACTCCAGAGACTCTGGGGGTCGGGGGGTGGGGGAGAAAAAGAAAAAAAGCCTCCCAGAATTAATAGAATTTTGGTATGGTGGCTGGACACCAATAAATATAAGATACCTGTAACTGTTCTCTAGTGTAGCAATAAGGAAAAATGTTCCTCTTGTAATGGGAATAATAAACAATAAAATACTGTGAAGAGTAGCTTTTTAGCTCATCAGTAACTGAAATGTATTAACCTCCACCATGATCCCTTCTGCTGGTGCTAAGCCCGTGGCTCTGTCCTAGAGGACGGTCCTTCCATTATATCTGAAGCATGATAGACTTACGTTGGAATCAAGAAAGCGTCTCCCAGTAGAGGGGGGAATTCTATAGGAGACCTCTCCACAGAGGAGGAAGGGTCAACTCTGGACCATTGAGTGTGCCTAGAACTCCCCCAGACCACCTGAGGAGCATCTTAATTTAATGCCCATAGTTAATTTAATGCCAAACTGGTAGTACAATTTGTTAAGTCAGCATCACCATGCCTAGCCCTTTATGTGTGTTATCTTATTTACTATCCTCAGCAGCCCTATAAGATTATGATTAGCTATATGATTAGCTTAATATGATTATATGATTAGCTTAATTTTATAGGTGAAAGAAAGTAAACCTCAGAGAGGGCAGGTGACTGACCTTAGGTTACACAGCCTCAGTTATCTCACCTGACCTTGCCAGGCAATTGTGAGAATTAAATGAGATAGTGTCTAGGAAAGCTACCAGCAAAGGACCTGGCACACAGTAGGTCTTCAGTTAGCACCTTTCCTGCCCAGATCTTGGGAGGAGCTGTCTGCTCTAGGGAGCAACTTTCCTCTCTCTCTCTTTCCCAGCCTGCCGCCTGCTCCCTTCAGGCCTCTGCCTTCTGCTCTGCAACCCCCTGCAGCCCTGGGCTGAGGACAAGTCATCCTCCCCTTCCCTACTGGTGATTCCTGAGCTCAGGGCAGGCCTGACTGGCCCCAGGGGTGGGTGTGGGACAATGCCACACGCATTGCATGACGTGGCCAGGCGTCCTCGGTGCTCAGGGAAGGGCACGCGGCTGCCGCAGTTTGCCAGGTGCGAGGTGAACTGCCTGGGGTGGGGGGCGCCCCCTCCCCCGCTGCACTAATCCTCCAGGGCGGGGCCCCGCTGCTCCCCGCTTACTCAGCACACACTTCCAATCCTGCTCTGCTCGCCCCAGGAGACAACCGAGGTATTTGGGCCTCGGGGCCACCTCCCCTCCCTCCCCCTCCCAGGTTTGCTTCCTTCCAGGGTACCTGTCCTGGCTGCCCTGGGCCCTTCGGGCCTGGGCCTCTCCCACTTTGGGCAGAGAGCAGCCATAGGATTCCAGACCCTTCCTTAGAATTCTCTTGGGGCGGGCTGGGGATGTGGCTCAAGCGGTAGTGCGCTCGCCTGGCATGCGTGCGGCCCGGGTTCGATCACCACATACCAACAAAGATGTTGTGTCTGCCGAAAACTGAAAAATAAATATTAAAAAAAATAATAATAATTCTCTTGGGGCTTCACACACTGATTCTATAGACTCTCCCACCCCTTGAGAGCCTTCTAGACTCATCCTGAGCCTGGGATAGTCAGAGAAGCCTCACGCTCAGAGCACAGCCTCTCATCTGCTGTGTGACCCTGGGCAAGTCACACAGTCTTCCTGGTCCTGCTTCCCCTGATGGTTAGAGGACATGATGCCTAGGTTAGAGGACATGATGCCTAGCCGGTGCAATCATGGTCAACTCCTGCAGGAACAGTGACTGCCATCTTGTTTGACCCCCAGTGGCCTAGAGAGGACCAGTCACTTTTCCCCTCAGCCTCACAGCTCGCTATCATTTCCGTCATGTATCGGTTGTTCCCAAGCACGCTGCCCTCGGTTCTGATGAGTTCCTAGTTGAGATTCTATCCTGGCTCTGCCCCAGAGACCTTGGCCACTTGCATCCAGCCCAGCAACCCCCCATCCAGAGTAAACAAAAATACCCGGTGAGGCCCACAGCTGTGCTGGGAACCCAGGGTCTAAGCAGCCAGGGGGACGCTCCTCACCCTGCCTGAACACAGCTTGCTGGGGAGGCCTGGAAAGAGTCATTGACTTGGTGGTGACAAGCATCGCCCAAGTGAGAAAGGAGAAAGCTGGGCTGGGGACCCAGGTTGGAGTTTCGGATGGTTTCCCTGAGGACGGGATCTCAGGACTTCCTGGGGAGGGGCACGCTGGCCCCTTGAGCCTCCTGACTTCCTGGCCCCAGCCTGCTCCTGCAAGCCTCCCCCACGGAGCCCCACCAGGACCCATCAACCTGGTCCTCCTGCCCCCTTCCCTGGGGCCCAGGAAACTCATCTCCAAGCACTTTTTAGCTTCTAAGTCTCCCAGTCGCAGGCTGCTGGGTGGTTGGTAAACAGCTTATTAAGGTGATTAACGCTGCAATTAAAGCTGGAAAAACAGAGGCCCGGGTGCTGGCTGAAGGTCTCTCCTTCCCCTCCCGGCCCTCTCCCCTTCCTCTCCGTCCCCTCCGGGCTGAGTTGATGCAACTCTGCTGACTTAGCCAACAGGGCTCTCACCTCGGGGTACCTGGAGCCCAGGCTGGGAGGTCAGGCAGCAGCGGGGCCTTGCTCCATGCCCAGGACCCGCTCCCCGTCTTCCTCCTAGGATCCCAGTCTCTGGTGGCTCTGCTGGAGAAGGGAGTAAGTGGCAGTGGTGGTATGGTCCCAAGGGATGGTGTACAGAGGCTGAATTGGGTGGGGTCTCAGGGACAGGGTGAGAGACCCTCCTCGTCCACCCCCCCAGGACAGGAGAGCAGGAGGAGTCTCCTCCCAAAAGACAAGGAGCTTGCTTTCCCAAGCTCAAGGTGTAGGGCAGCTCCTGGCCCACCTGAGGGGCTGAGAGCTGCCAGACAGACCACCATCTTTCTGTGACCCAGGATCCAGGAAAGGGTCCAGGGACCCCAGGCTCAGCACCTCCCAGCCTTCAGCGCTGCCCCATCAAGACCATGGGCTGCTGCTTTCAGACTCCCCCTCAAGGCTCCTTCTTCTTACCCCACTCCCTCTTGAAAAGGAAGCCACTCTGCAGGGAGGGTCCCCAGGGAGCATGTCCCCCAGACCCCTACATGTGCCTGGCATGCTTCCATCTTCTTTCAAGACATAATTCAAATGCCACCTCTTCCATGAAGCCCTTTCAGGCTTCTTTCCCACCTGCCACCAGTTGCCTCTGCCCTTTCCTCTGACAGTCTTGTCTAATCCTCCCTGACCCTGTCTGCTCTGCAGTAGAGCAGTAGAGCCCCCCAGACCAAGTCTGCTTCTGGCCCTGAAGCTCCTAGCACAGGGTCTGTGCTCCGCTTCCCCAGGCTTTGGCCATCTCTGCCTGGCATATAGCAGGTGCTCAATAAACATTGTTTGACTTTTTCCTTTTCGAGTGCACCTAGAGATGGTGGACCAATCAATCAATGTGACAAGTGCTGCCAGGGGCTGCTTCTAAACTGGGAGTGTGGAGGGTTGGATCATCTGGTCAACGGCCACTTCCATTAACTGAGCAGTACTCACCAAGTGCTGGGTATCCTGTTAAGCATTTTACTCAGATTATCCCACTTAAACCTCTCACCTACCCTGCTCGGTAGGTAGCATCATCCTTGCATTACAGGAAAGGAAGGTAAGTTTAGAAAGGTGAAGTGACTTGCCCAAGGTCACATCGCCAGCAAAGTAGGGGAAGGCAGGATTCGAATCCAGGTTAGTTGACTCTGTGTGCACATTCCTGACCACAGCATTAAGCTTTTCTTAGGACCTGCCCAGGGTAAGAAGCCCAGGCCCTCTTGCTCTAATTCTCCTCCCAAGGAAGAACCCAGGGGGGAGGGCTGTGGGGAGGGTGGTGTAGTGGGTAGAGCTGCAGTCTCCAGCTCTTTGACACTCTGTCCCAAGGCGACATAGTAAAGAGTTGCAGAAAAGCATCATTCTCTGTCCAGACCTGGATTCAAATGCCAACCTTGCCAATATCTGTTGTATTTCTTCTGTGACCTTGGTAGACACTGAACTTCTCTAGTTCTAGGTCTCTGTCCCTCCCTCCCTCCCTCCCTCCCTCCCTTCCTTCCTTCCTTCCTTCCTTCCTTCCTTCCTTCCTTCCTTCCCTCTTTCCTCCTTGAGGATGGAACCAGGACCTCTTTGCCTGCTACACACCTCTACCACCGTAGCCTCAGTTTTCTCATCTGAAAACTCACCTGCCAAGCTATGTGAGGGTCACATGCCAAGTGCCTGGCACAGAGTAGATGTTTAGCAAATGTCAGCTGTTGCTAAGACTTGGACAACGGTGGCCCTCAGGGCAGACTGGGGTTCCCTAGCCTGCCCCCCTTCTTCCCTGAAGGTTGTCACAAGGCAATGGGTGTAGTGGAGAAGTGCCGGGCAGAGGACGGGCTCAGTAGCCCATGGGCACTCTGCTGGCCCCCTCCAAGCCCACCCCCCCCCATCTTCCACCAGGTCCGGTGAAGAGGGCACCTGACTGTTGTGGAGGTGAGGAAGAGGAAGGGGAGGTCCGGGGTGGGGCTGACCCCCACAGGAGGTCACCTGGGCAGTTAATCCAGCCTGACGGAGCGGGGATGAGCAGGGAGGAATTAGGGAGCTTACAACATCCTTTCATCCCGAGGCCGCCCGCCCGCCCAGCCTCCCTCCTTCCTTCCTCTCTTTCTGCCCTTTTCCCCCCTCTCCCTCCCTTGCTGGCAGCCCAGCCCTAATAAAATGCAGTGTCTCCAGCGAGTCTGCCCGGCTGCCGCCTCGCTGCTCCTGCCTGCACGCAGCCCTCAAACCAAACTGCTCGGCTCGCCCCGCCTGGCAGCTGCCACCTTAACCCTTGCCAGCCCGCTGGCGTCTGTGGGCTGAAGCCTCTCCCTTCCGCCTCCCTCGGGCATCAGGGGAGGAGAGGGCCTGCTTCCAAGAGGGAGAGGGATGGAGTAGGCGCTGAGGTCCCCCAGCTCTGGAGCCCTGCCAGAGAACCCAGCCCTGTGTGGCTGTGACAGTCAGCCAAGTCCCCTCCATAAGCCTGGGACCCACTCTTTCTGCCTTCTCATCCTTATTCTGCTTTGTACCTTACAAGATCCCCAGAGGCCAACAGGGTGGGGATTGTTATCCCCATTTGACAGATGAGGACACTGAGGGCCTGCCTGGGAGTGCCAGGCTGAGCTGGGTGGTGTTGCCCATTTTCTAAACAAGACTTTTTCCATTACAGGGAGCCGCCTCTGCCTTGGTGCTCCTGTGCGTGTATGCGTGTGCGTGTGTCTGACATCGGGGTGACCTGAGTGTTTGTGCACCGGTGTGCTGTGGGGTGCCTAGATCTCTCGGGGTGTATGGCTTTGGATTTGCTATGTTCGTGTGATGCTAATGTGTCTCAAGTGTGTTTGTGTCTATGGCGGCGCCTACAGATAAGCCATTGGCCTCATGTGGGAGTGCATGCAAGTGTGACAAACAGAGAGATGTCACCGTGTGTCCTGGTATGTGTGTTTGTGTATCAGACAGTGAAGCAGGTCGGCAGCACGTGTGTGTGTATGTTCATACTGTCCCCCTCTGCCCAGATGTGGCACTCACACACCCCTCCATTCATTCCTGCCACCCCCAGCTCTCATCTCCAAAGCCTCCACCAATTGGGGTCTGGAAGAGGAGGGTGGCAGCAGCCCTGGCCCGGGCAGTCAGCAGCAGCGATTCTGACTGCAGCCTGAGGCCTCCCCAAGAAGGTCAACACAGTGGCCAGGGACCCTGCCAGCTGTGGGAGCAGTGGTGTTCCCCCTGCCTGAAGCCCCACCCTCACCCAAGCTGGGAGGGACAGACAGCAGGCGAGGGGCTGGGAGCGCCTGGGCGTGGAGGCAGGGGGTTTACACGCGTGTGCAAGCATGTCTGCGTGTGAGCTCAAGATCAAAGAGCAGCCCCGAGGTGACCTGGCAGCAGCGGCAGTGGTGGCGGAGGGCAGCTGGCTGACAGGGAACTCCAAGCCACCAGGCAGAGTGGAGTCAGGGAGACTGCAGCTGGCAGCCTCCTCCCCCGACCTACCCAGACTGGGGGCCGACACCAGGTTAGGAGCACCTGCCACCTGGGGCCAGGCCTGGCCCAGCTCTCTAGCAGGGGTTCTCCACAGGCCCTGTCCCCCAGGAGCCTCTTAGCTCCCAGGTTCCTCCCCATCAGACCCCTTCCCCAACTCCCAGGCCTCCTACTAGGAGCTGCCTGCTTCCAGCCTCCATTCAAAGAGTGCAGTGGTTCTTTTCTTTTTTATTAACATTATATATAAAGATGGGTCCAGTAAGAAAGCAGAAATGAGAAGGCTGGGGGGGGCAGTGAGAGCTGGCTTCGATCCTATGCCCCTGGGGTGGGACTCGGAGACCCCCCCCATTTCTCTCCTCACTCCTGACCTCCCACGAAACCCCAATCCAGCCAGAGCCCACATCCCTCTTTCTCTCAACTCGAAACACAGGGAGGTTGGAGAGGGCCACATAAATAGGAAACCGCAGTGGGAGGGGGCCGCTTTTCTCCCTTGCTCTTAAAAAAAAAAAAAAATACATACTATATATAAAGCTACAGTCTTTTACCTCTCCATTTCCTCCATGTTTTACCACATCAGAGGTATAAGAAAGTTAGCTTTGGGGGGTGCCTGGGCCAGAGAGGGGCAGTGTCACCAGCCCTCCAGGGACCCAGTGGCCCTGCCAGCCCTCCCCACTAAGGCACTGAGTATCCCCCTTCCCTTCCCCTCTCCCACACACCTCACCCTGCACTCTCCAGCTCAGCGGGAGCAATCTGTTTCCAAGGTCACCGGAAAGGGGGTGTCTGGGGGCTTGTCTTGCCTGGTATGTCTCCTTGGAGATTTGGAGTTTGGTGCCCAAACTGCCAACTTACTGGAGAAGAGGTGAGGTGGGACGGGGGCAGACGGTAGCTGAGGGGAGACCTGGTCCTATCTGTTAACAATGCCCTTTGTTTTCCTATTTTTCAACAGCTTTTAACATCGAAGTTGTGCAAAGTCCTGTACACAGAAGAAGAAATGGGTCCTTAGGGAAAACAGGGGAGACCCCCCCAACTCCCAACACTGGAGTGGGGAGATGGCTCCTTTCATGCTTCCCTTGAAAGCCCCAGATATTCAGATTCCCTCACTTGGGGGGTTTCTTTGGTTTAACCCTCAAATCCTAACCGAGGGCTAGAAGTGCAGGGTGGGGGGGTTAGGTCAGGTCCGCATCCTGAGGCCCAGTCATGATGTCCAATGTCTTTTTTTGGCAGAAAGGCCTTGCAGGAGAGGGAAGGCCCAGGTTGCTAAGGAGAAACCAGGTCTGGCAGGGGTTAGGATCCATGACACCTGGTCTCTCAGCTCCTCCACGCCCAAGGTCTCCAGTCTGGGGAACAAGTACTATTACGTCTTAGAAGGTGGCGGTGATGAGCCATTTAGAGCCAATCCAGGCTCCAGGAGCAAAAGGGAAACCACAGTCCCTCCAGGGGTGGAATGCCCCAATATCTGCAGGGGTATCCCAGTTCTAAGCAGGAGAGGGAAGTTCAGGGGACATCCTTGGTCCATGCAAATTTCACTGGAAGTTCTTGTTTCCTGGAAGAAGGGGCGGGGGAAACAGGGGCTTTGCCCCTAGCTCCTCCATGATTCCTGAGTGTCGGCTAGGACGGAGGCACCTTCTGCCTGGTCCCGGGGGTCCTTCGGTGGGGGTGCAAGCCAGATGGGTGTTCAGTACACAGCCCCAGGATTGGGCGGGGGCCCAGGGGAAGCATGGTGCAGGGTGGCTGGCTGAGGCGGCTGCTGCTGTAAGTGGGGTCCACTCAGGTTCTGTGCGTGGTACCAGGAGTTGGTAGGGTCGTCCAGGTAGCTGGGGGAGGCACTATATGGGAGCGGTGGGGGTAGCTGACTGCGGGCAGTGGCTGGAGCTGAGTGGGAAGAGGTGTCCCAGAGGGCTGGCGATGGTGGTGAGTTGCAGGCCATGGAATCGCTGTTGTTGGGACTGTGTTCGAGGGGCACCTCCCCATTCTTGTAGAGCTTCTTGAACTTGGATCGACGGTTCTGGAACCAGATTTTCACCTGGGCAGGACAAGAAAGGGGTACCTAGTTAGCCTCTCAGAATGCCACAGGAAAACCCCATAGGGAACTCAGCCCAGAGAAGGTGAGGCTAGTACCTAAGAAAATCAGGTGAAACCCATCATCCTCAGAATCCAATATCTCCCCCCCCACCCCAATCTGTGATAAAATTGTGGCCAGGAACTTTTGACTGCCTGGTCCAGGTTCTATTCTGCCACTAAGTGTGACCTTGGGCAAGTTGCTTAACCTCTCTGGTCTCACCTTCCTCTGCAAAATGGGAGTGACAGCACAATTTCCTACCTCATAGGATCATTATGAGGCTCAAATAAGTTAGGACATATGAAAATTTAGAGCAGCCTAGTATATAGTAAGCACTCAATAAAAGGAAGCCCAAGGGGGACATGGGCAGTCCTCTTTGTTTCCTGTAAGAAGGGGCAAGGGAAACAGGGGCTTTGCCCCTAGCTCCTCCATGATTGCTGAGCGTCGGCTAGGACAGAGGCACCTTCTGCCTGGTCCTTCAGTGGGGGGTGCAAGCCAGACAGGTGTTCAGTTTGTGGCATTTCGTTCACCTTAGATGCCCATAAACAAAGGTGCCCAGATACAGAGACAAACATACACCCACACATGCATTTCTATACTCACACACATGCCAGACTATAAAGCTACACACATTCATAGATACACCCAGATAAACACTCCACAGCATGAGCAGCCACATTCACATATCCAGGCTTGAAGTTATTTGGGTTCAGGCTGGGTAATGGGGGGACCTGGGGACTGTGGAGCAGGTGAGCCATGATTCCCCAAATTTCCCTTGGGGTATCTCCCCCTCCCCCTGCTGCTCCCCACCCCATGACTGGTACAAACAATGAATCAGCTTCTCTACTGGGTGACCCAGATTCCCGGGGACTAGGCCCCACGCAGCCAGCCACAACCAAGGCCCGCCTGTCAACACCTGAAGGGAGCCTGGTGTCTGCCACTCCTCCCCTGAGCAGTGACAGGCTGTTGGGGACTTTAGGGACACACTGAAGATGGGGGTGGGGCTTCCACTTTCCAGTCTCCATCTGCCTTTGGTCAGGAACCTGTCCTCTTGACCCCTGGCAGATGCAGGGTAGAGAATTTGGTTGCGGGCAGGAATGTGGGGTTTTGATAAAAGCATGCATTTTGGTATTGCTCACTGGTGTGCAGTCACATACTTGTCCTCCATTTTTGTATGCAATGACATTCTTGAAGGATCACGCTCCTCATGTGAGCATTCCCATGTTTGTGCAGACCCTGACACGTGTGCAAACATATACCCTGTACACATGCACGCCCGCACCCTTTGGTGCACCCGCCTAGTATGGAGGAAAAACACAACGTGGACTCCTATGACTTGACCAGCAATGCTGGGGACCTTGGGAACTAGGGATTCTGGGGTGCGCTCATCTCTTTCTGGGATAGATATACACATTTGCACAGGTTCACAACCATTCACACTTACACAGCATGTGCTAACGCCCAACATTGCAACAAAAGTTGAAACTTGGGAGTCCCTCGTCCCAACAGCAAGGGTTTCCCCGAGCATGCAGAGAGCTCTTATTTGTTAGCCAAGCTCGGGGGCCCTCGAGAATCCTGGGACCCCGCATGCTGCCACCGTCCCGAGACCCTCGATCTCCCAGTACCTACCTGTGTCTGCGTGAG
Organism: Marmota monax; assembly: GCF_021218885.2. Classification (NCBI taxonomy): domain Eukaryota; kingdom Metazoa; phylum Chordata; class Mammalia; order Rodentia; family Sciuridae; genus Marmota; species Marmota monax. Next base: position 7,418,643 of record NW_026694542.1, on the reverse strand, counting down.
GCCCAGCTGCGCGGCCAGCTCTGCGCGCTCGGGCAGCGCCAGGTACTGGGCCTTCTGGAAGCGACGCTGCAGGGCGGCCAGTTGGTAGCTGGAGTAGATGGTGCGCGGCTTTCGGACCTTCTTGGGCTTCCCGTTCACCATGCGCACCTCGGCTTCGGGCTCCTCTTTCACCGACACTGCAGGAAACGCACCGGGTTGGGGGCGGTTCAGCTTTGGCTTGAGACCCTAGCGTGCTCCAGAGCCCCGCGGGTCGCGGTTCCCTCTGGCCCACCGATTCGCCCTGGGATTTCCGGGCGGCGCGCTCTGCCGCCCGCGCCAGGGGAGGGAACCTCGGCCACGGAGCCGGACCGGCGGCCGCCCACGACGCGGCGCTCCCAGCTCCGCGCTTGGCCCCGGGAGCCCAGCCCCGGAGATAGCAACCGCCTGGGCGAGGACCGCCGCGGCTTCGCTCCCGACGCCCTCCCAGCTCGCCTCCCAGCCTCCAGGATCCTGCCGCCCGACTGCTGGCCGCCTCCTTCAGTCCCACCTGGCCGACGGCTGCTCCTCGCTTTTTTCCGTATTCCCACCCCGTTTTGATCTTCTATTTTAGAATAGTTTTAGGTTTTCCAAAAAGTTGCAAAAATAATGCACTTCCTTCTTTCCTTTCCCTCTTTTCTTTTTCTTTTCATTCCTTCTTTACTCTCTCCCTCTCATCCTTTCCACTGTTCTTTCTTCTGTCCTTTCGCTCTTTCTTTCCACATTTCCTTCTTGCTGTCTCCTCCTTTTTCACCTTCTCTGCTTCTCCGACTCTATTTCCCCTAATTCCTGTCGTCTTTTGCCAGGAGCCTCCACTACTCCTGGTCACCCCAGCCCACGACCAAAGAAGGGTCCCTGGAACTTCTTCCAGTCCCTGCTGCCTAGCCTCAAGTCCTCCACGACCCGATGGAGGGCCGCCTGTTGAAGTGTCCCCGAAATCACCTTGATTCAGAGTTTCCCTGACAAGCCAGAGCTCCTTGTTCTCCCAGCTCACCCGGATCCCCACCCGAGACTGCGACACTGCGGCTCCGCGTCCCTAATGCTCAGTCTCGGCACTGAGGGTCGTCTGCCCCTCTGGGGGTCATCTAGCCTACCTCCTCTGACTCCAGGCAGTGCAATTTTTACCCTTCAGGTCTAGATTTAAGTTTCCATTCCCCCGCATTTGTCTCCCGCGGGAACCTTCTAGGGTCTCCGACCCTCCCGGCGATCCCCTGGTCCTCACCTGGGTCCTGGGCAGGCAGCGGCTGCTCCCGGTACGGTCCGTATTGCCGGTAGGAGGTTCCATAGGTATATTCCGACTTGGGCGAGTAAGCGCCAGTGCCCGCGAGCCCATTGAGATTGAACTGGTGGTGGTAAGTGTAGGGGTTCACGGTCTGGCCATAAGGCTGGCCTGAGTAGTAGTCGTGCTGGGGAGCGCTGTAGTAGCCCAGGTCCGTGACGGAAGACTCGGGCAGGGTGGGCGAGTCCTTGGAGCCCGCATGGCAGCTAAGCGAGCTGGAGATATCTGTGAGGATGCTGCTGAGTTTGCGATCGAAGGAGCCACTCATGCTGGCGGGCGCCGCACCTCCTCCGGGCTGGCCTCCGCCGAGGAGCGCCGAAGTGGAGAGGAGCTCTGAGAAGTCGGAGGAGACCAGGCTGCGTGTGTGTGTGTCCACAAGGCGAGGGGAGGGCCGGGTCGCGTCTCGGGGGAGGGGGTGGCCGAGGGGCGCTCAGACCATCGCCAGTCAGTCGGGCTTTCGCTGAGCGACTCTCTTCGCGTCCCAAGCCAGAGTCAAATGCTGCCAGCTCCGCCCGGCCAGCCGGTTATAGACTCAATGTTGGAGTCGCAGAGGGAGGCTCCTGCGCGCTGATTGGCTGCAAGTCTTGCCTTAGAGGCAAAACACGCTCTCGCTCTCTTGCTCGCCCCCCCCCCCATTCTTTGTTGTTACCCAAAACGCAGGCGCGCGCGCGCACACACACACACACACAGTTGCTCCTTCTATCTTCTTAGTCCAGATAAACTCTGGGGAAGGGGTGACTTTGCAGAGCCCCAAGTATCCTTCATCTGTTTTCTAGGCTGGGGGTGGGCTTAGGTGCAATGGGGAAGGAGGGGAATTTAACCATTGGGTGTTTGTGGAAGGAGGTGGTCCAAGATGATCCTGTGTGTGTGTGTGTGTGTGTGTGTGTGTGTGTGTGTGTGTGAGCGCGCGCTATGCAAGTGTCAGTTGATGAAGTGATAAGGACTCAAGGTTCATGAAAATGTTTTAATCTCTCTTAAGATCAGAAGGAAAAAAGATTACTTCTTTTGGGTTAAAAAGATGTTTGACTATATTCATATGTTATCTTTATAGCCATTCAGTCATAAAATGTAATTTAAAAAAATGTACGGAAGCAGGGACCCACCTTGCAAAAGCACCTTGGGCCTACAAAAGTAATCATTTGGCTTTGGGAGGATCCTACAGGGGCAAGGCTGTGTGAATTTAGGGGCTGATGGGGAGGATGGGGGTTATGCTAGAGCTATCTCCCAAACTACCTGTGCACAGTTTCAGGGATAGCACAGGTTGAATGGAAGGAGAAAGGGACCTGGTGTCCCCATATGGTTAGTAAGGACACAGGCTGACTCTCTGTGTGCTTCAGGAAGTCTAGGGGCAGATTTTGTGCAGTATGGGATAGCAGTGAGGAGTGTGGGCATTTTTAGGGTTCAAATGTATGGGACAGGAGTGCTTGGGGGTGTGTTCCACAGTGTACAGGGATGTTCAGAGAATGCAGGCGTGTATGTGAGAAAGTTTGGCAGTGGAGGGTAGGGGTGGGGGGGCATGGGAAATGAGAATGAGCTGCTGTGCAGATGTGTATAGACTTCTCAGTACCTTCCCAGTCCCCAATAGGGGAAGTCATGATGCTACATTGATCTCTTTTGCATCATGGAGTTCCGGATGAAGGGTTCCCTACCTGAGAATCCCCAGAGCCTGGTCCTCTTTGGTCTACAAAGCCCAGTTCCTAGGTCATCCTAGCTGTTCCAGACACCTAGCCCATTTATTCATTCTACCCCTACTTCTGACCCCCACCTTTCTTTGGAGGGAGGAAGACCTTCTACCAATCTCACTTCTTTTCCTGCCCACTTCTTCCCCATGCCATTCTCGTGTCTCTGCGTCCTGCACTCTCCTGGCCAACGCGTGCCAGCGAGGACACGCGGTGCCAGCGCGCCACCTCGTGGTTACATCTGGGCTTGGCGCCTCCCCAAGTCCGGTGTCTAGCCCAGAACCCGGAGGGGTCTCTTGCGTAGACGGAGAAGTGTGCAGAGCCCCTGTGCCCCTTTCCAAGGCCAGAGCCCGCGGCATTCTGCTGAGGCTGGAAGAACTTTGAGAGTTGCTGTTGGCGGAGACAGAGGGTCGCGGTCGAGGCCCAGGGGCAGGAGCGAGTGCCTTCCTGGCCTGGGCCGCCCCGGGAGGCCGCCGCGTGGGAAAGGTGGGGGCGGGCGCGGGCGCGGGGAGCGCTATCTGTCTGTCTATCTGCGCGTCCCCCCAGCGCCTATCGCCAGCCGCTCTGAGCCCGTGGCGGGGCGAGTTGCCACCCGCTCTGGATGCCCTCTGTTCTGGTGCCAAGAGGGAGCCCAGAGAGCCTGCGGCGTTCGGGGCAGGAAGGGCACTGGGCGGGCGGGCTCCCCTCTGAGGGAGGATGGGAGCGGGAGAGGCAGCCAAGGCCTGCTTGGAGCCCCCAACTCCCCAGAGGGAAGGGACAGCGTCGGGCAAGCCGTGTCTCAGGTTCATTTCATTCATTCAACTGAGAGCAGAAGGAACAGGTGACTCAGAAGCCTCATGCTTTCTGCCTCCGACCCCACCCAACCCGTGGCTCCCCAGTAGTCAATGAGCTCAGCCCTGGAAATCTGGAAGCCTGAAGGGGGTGGTGGTGGTGGTGGTGGGTCGCATGAGGATAATTTCTAAATTCTGGTGTTTTTTTTTTTTTTTTTTTTGAACTGGGGATTAAACCCAGGGGCAGTTTACCACTGGGCCACATCCCTAGCCTCCTCCTGTTTTTAATTTTTTTTTTAACTTTGAGACAGTTCTCCCAAAGTAGCTTAAGGCCTCACTAATTTGCTGAAGTTGGCCTCAAACTTGCAATCCTCCTTCCTCGATCTCCAGAGTTTCCAGAATTACAGGTATGCCTAGCCCATTCAGGAAATTCTAAGAGTTCTAGAAAGGGACTGAAACTGCAACATTAGGGACTTAAAGGAACAATTATTTGGTGAAGTCATGCTAACATCTTGTCCCCCATTGCACTGCATGCCAGGGACTGCTGTTCCTGTTCTCTGCTGCCTTCCAGATCCCTAAGACAGTGCACAGTAGGTATTTGTTGAGTGTCTAAATGAGAATCTCTGACACCAAAGAGGGACTGAACCATCTTGGTGTTGCTCTGGCAAACCCCTGGCTGAGGCTGAGCCATGTCTGTAGGAGGAATGGGCCAGGCAGAAGACTCCAGGGCCAAAAGAGGAATGACTTCCTAAATGGGGCATCCTGAGTGGGTCCATTGAGGGACCAACCGGAATGGAACCACCAACAGCTGGGTGGGAGAGGTAACTGAAGGATGCAGTGGGACCAGTGCCACCCACTGGACCTCACCTGGGCTAACAAGATGAGCAAGTGTTGGCTGGAGGCCTGCCCTGGGTGGAAGGGTGAAGCAGGGCAGCCAGTGCCTCTGGGAGGCTGGTGGGAGGGAAAGAGGGCAGCGCTGGCTGATGTCCAAACAAGGTCCATTGCCCACCCTGGCTTTGGCAGGCAGAAAGGTACCTGTTGAAGCAAGCTGGTCCCTGGAGCCCAGGTATCATGCAGCCTAGGAACCATCACAGGAACTGGGCTGGCTCTGTCTGAGGGGAGGAACTCAAAGGAGGAACCAAGCCCAAGGTGAACAGGCCAGGCCTTGCTATCTCCCTTGCCCTGGGAGCTGGCGCCATCTAGTGGTCATCATGAGGCAGTGTCCAGCTCCACTGGGCAGACCCGAAGTGGGCCACCTGCAGGGGACAAGGCCATCCCTCACAGAAGGAATGTTATCTATTTACTTATTCAGTTCCATCGTCACCATCAATACCCCTTGGCTTCCCTTACCCCTTCTGACCGCCCATCTTTGTCCAGCCAGTGTTCCTTCCCTGGAGTTTCTCGTTTGTAAATAAAAAAAAGTGGATTGTTTGATGGCCTTTGAAGTCCCTTCTAGCTTTAATATTCTGATTCTAAATTCCAGGACTCTCCTGTAGCTTAAGGGTGACCTCCTCGCTATCTTCTCACCAACTCCCTCAAAGATACACTCCAGCCTCTAGCACTCTGCAGGCTGGACCTCCTTCCAGAGTCCCTCATCCACAGTGAATCCTCATGGTGCCTCTATGCTGTGTCAGACTGTGTCAGGGGATGTGATGACCAACCAGACACCTTGCCACCTCCATGGATCCCGGGTTCCAAGAGGAAAAATGGACACATAGTCAAATAGTTTCACTACTGTGTGATGTGTGCTGGGACAAGGGTAGAACACATTTCTGTGACCACCCAGTGAGGCCCAACCCTTCTCCCGTCAGGAGGAGACCTGAAATGAGACCTGGAGGATGTATGGGACTTGGCCTGGAGAGGTGGAGGGGGGGGCTCCCAGCCACTGGAATAGTCAGCTTGAAAGCTCGGGTCCCCCCTGGAGGATGGCCTGGGGACAGGTGTCTAAAGGTGAAGCGGGTGGGGTCAGGGGCCCAGAGCTCAGAACTAGCAGCCAGAAGTGGGAGATTATATAGAGGCTGGGAGAAACAATTGAAATATTTTAACCAAGGGAGATACATGATCAGATTTTCATTTTAGAAGAGTCTCTCTGACCTCAGTGTGGGGATAGAGCATTCAGGTGACAGGATTGGAGGCTAAGGGCCCATATAGGAGGCCACTGTATAATTCAAGCAAGAGGGATACATGGCCTGGGTTAAGGAAGAGGCAGGTGGTAGAGAGCAGTGATGTGAGAGAGAGCAAGGAGGTGGGGACCACAGAGCTATGGAGAGGGTTGGGTGTGGATTGTAGGGAGGGTGTTCAGGAGAATATCACCCAAACTTCTGATTTGGACAACTGAGTGGAAAGTTGAGGCCATTCTCTGAAAGAGAGAACCCTAAAAAGAGAGGATACATGATGGGAAAGACGATGTGTCCATTTTTTTTTTTTAACTTTTCACTGGAGTATAACATGCTTGCAAAAATGTACTCAAGTCATAATCAATGAATTTGCACAAATCAAACATAGCCGTGTACCTGGCATCTGGCAGAGCATTGGTGGAAAAACCTTAGCTGTACTTAGAAGCCCCAGAAGGTAAACATCAACCTTCTCCTAGCAAAGTAGGTCTATTTTGCACCATTTTGACTTTCATGTAAGTATGTACTTTTGGAGGCTGGGATTGTGGCTCAGTGGTAGAGCACTCGCCTCGTCTGTGCGAGACCCTGGGTTTGATCCTTAGCACCACATGAAAAAATAAATAAATAAGTGAAATAAAGGTATTGTGTCCAACTGCAACTAAAAAATACATTTTAAAAAAGTATGTACTTTTGTGTCTGTCTTTTTTTTTGGGGGGGGGGGAGTGCTCTGGAGATCAAGCCCAGGACCTTGCACATAATAAGCACATGTCTACCACTGAACTGCACCCTAGCCATGTATCTGGCTTCTTTGGCTCAACATTTGGTTGTAAGATTTACCCATGTTATTGGATATATTTGTAAGTGGTTTATTTTCACCACTGCATGTGAGTATTCTATCATGTAAATATGTCACCATGTGTTTGTCTATCCTGCTGTTGATGGGCATGTGAGTCATTTCCAGTCTGGGATGATCCTGAATGGTACGGCTCTGATTATTCTTCTACATATCTTTTGGTTCACGTGTTAACTGCCTAAAGGTGGATGTGAGCCATGGAATGTATGTATGTATAATCAGCTTTCAAAGGTACTGCCAATAGTTCTCTAAAGTGGTTGCTTTATTAGTTTAATTGTGAATCATGTTGAGTTGGAGCATCTTTGGGACAGACACCTAGGAAGAGCTGTCCAGCAGGGGTTGTCTACAGGCTACACAGATCTGAAAAATCTGTAAATAAGCTGGAAATGATTAGACCAGAAACTATGCAACTCCTAGGGGAAAACAACAACAACAACAACAACTTAGGTTTTTTTTTTTCCCAGCATATAGGCATAGGCAATGACTTTCTCAACAGGACCCCTAAAGCTCAGGAAATCATGCCAAGAGTTTATAAATGGGATGGCATCAAATTAAAAAGCTTCTGCACAGGGTTGGAGAGAGAGCTCAGAGGTAAAGCAGTTGCCTAGCATATATGAAGCCCTGGGTTCAATGTACCCATCACCACATAAAAAACAAAGAAACAAACAAAGAAGATTTTTAAAAAGCTTCTGTACAGCAAAGGAAAAAAATAGGAGAGTGAAGAAAGAACCTATGGAATGGGAGAAAATATTTGCTAGCTACTCTTCTGACAGAGGATTAATATCTAGGTTATATAAAGAACACACACAAAAAACTTTACACTAAAAAATCAAATAACCCAATTAATAAATGGGCAAATGAATTAAACAGACACTTCTCAAAAGAATACAAATAGTCAACAAATATATGAAAATATGCTCAACATCATTAGCAATTAGGGCAATTGAAACACTGAAATTTCATCTCACACCAGTCAGAATAGCAGTCATCAAGTATACAAATAATAGGGGCTGGGGTTGTGGCTCGGTGGTAAAGTGCTCGCCTAGCATGCATGAGGCACGGGGTTTGATCCTCAGCACCACATTAAAAATAAAGATGTTGTGTCCACCTAAAACTAACATATAAAGATTTTGAAGGGTTTTAAAAAATTTTTTTTTAGTTATCAATGGACCTTTATTTTTATTTATTGATATGTGGTGCTGAGAATCGAACCCGTGCCTCATACATGCTAGGCAAGCTCTCTGCCACTGAGCCATGACCCCAGCCCCTAAAAACTAATAGTGGCACATACCTGTAATCCCAGCAGCTCAGGAGGCCAGGGCAGGAGGATCGTGAGTTCAAAGCCAGCCTCAGCAAAAATGAGGTACTAAGCAACTCAGTGAGACCTTGTCTCTAAATAAAATACAAAATAGAGCTGGGGATGTGGCTCAGTGGTTGATTGCCCCATAGTTCAATCCCTAGTACCCACCCCCCAAAAGAAGAATACAAATAATAATAAATGCTGGGGAGGATGTGGAGAAAAAGGGACACTTTTACACTGTTGGTGGGACTGTAAATTAGTATAGCCACAATGGAAATCAGTATAGAGGTTCCTCAAAAGACTAGACATGGACCACCAAATGACCCAGCTATTCCACTCCTTGGTATTTGTCTTGAAGAATTAAAATCATCTTACTTAAGTGATCCACGCATACCCATGTTTATAGCAGCACAATTCACAACAGCCAATCTATGGAACCAGCCTAGGTGTCCATCAATGGATGAATGCATAAAGAAAATGTGATATATATATATATATATATATATATATATATATATATATATATATATATATATATATAATGGAATTTTATTCATCCATAAACAAAAATGAAATGATGGTTACCTGGAATTGAACTTAGGGACACTCAGCCACTGAGCCACATCCTCATCTTTACTTTGTATTTTATTTAGAGACAGGGTCTCACTGAGTTGCTTAGCACCTACCTCATTTTTGCTGAAGCTGGCTTTGAACTCCACACCCTCCTGCCTCATTTAATTTGAAGGAAAATGGATGGATCTAGAGACCATAACATTAAGTAAAATAAATCTAACTCAAAAAGTCAAGGGTCATATGTTTTCTCTCCTAAGCAGCAGCTAGAGAGGAACAAGAAAAAGAAAGATGGGGGTGGATCTTGTGAAAATCAAAGGGAGATGAGTAGAGAAAAGGGATCAAGAGGTGAGGGACGGGGAGTGGGGGGAGTGCTGGTGAGTGACATTGCGAGTTTCATTGTTGCACTGTGTATTGTGCACATGTAGGGATAGGTAACGACAAATCCCATCAGTATGTACAACTGTAATGCGCAAGAAAAAAATGTCAGGGCCAGGGGAGAAGCTGGAATTGGAGATGCAAGTTGAGTCTTTGGCATCTTGCAGTAAGTGGATCCACAGGCGCGGTGAGGTGGCCCAGAGAGGCAGGGAGAGAACACAGGGCCAAGGAGGGTCCCAGGCAATAGCTGAGAGTGGTTAGAGCCGATGGCAATAGAGAGGGAGGTGGCTGTGCGTGGTAGGGCGCATGGATTGGGGCACAGTCTGCAAGGTCAAATCCTGCATGGCTTGTGGTCTGCTTGGGACAGGATGAGGACTGAAATGTAACTACTGGCTGACGTCTCAGGGAAGAGGTTGGTGATGCCAGGGAGGGGGCAACTGGGAGGCTGTTTATAGCCCGCTGAGGGGCAAGTGGAGGGGTGGAAATGGGGTTCAGGCAGCTCGTCCTGGTAGCTCCATCCTGGTGGCTGCGAAAGGCAGGAGGGAGGTGGAGGCAGTAGCTGGAGGGAATCTGGCAAGAAGCAGCTTGTGTGTGTGTGTGTGTGTGTGTGTGTGTGTACACGTTTTAAATGGGAGCAAGCTGTTTAGGTGTCAGTTACTGCAGCGGGAGAGGGGCTGATCCAGAGTGCCTTCCCTGAGTAGGTAATTGGGAGGGGAAGGATCTGGAACCCCACCATAGGGGTTGACCCGACAGCAGAGGATTTCTTCCCTTGAGTCAAGAGGGAAGATGAAACCAGCTGTCCTGAGCGCCAGGCTCTGTTGGAAGTATCCTACAGGTGGGAGTTCACTCACGCTTTGAACCACCCTACGAGTGGGTGCTCTCATTTCTGCCTTTCAGTAGAGGGGAAATCAGAGCACAGAGAGTGGACACATAAATGGTGAATTCAAAACTTGAACTCAGCCGGGTGTGGTGGTGCTGACCTGTAATCCCAGTAGCTCAGGAGGCTGAGGCAGGAGGATTTCAAGTTGCTGGCAGTGGCTATTCCAGTGGGTTGGGGTGGAGGTGGGGGTGGGGGGTGTTTAAGTTGAACAAGGAAGGAAGTGAAGAGTGGCTTCTTAAACATGAGGGAGCAGACTAGGCTGGATGTCCTGATGTCCTGATGAGGTTGCGGGCAGAGGGGGCTGGTAGCAGGATTGCTCTTAGGGTCGGAGGGCAGGAGGTTGGAATTTAAAGTTTTAAAGGGGAAACAGCTTCAGGTGAGGGGTTGGCTAAAAAGGCGGCTTAACTGTGAAGCTACCAACACTTAAGCTTCAGGATCTGCTGTAGGCTGATGAGGGCCCCTAAAGATATCAGATCCTAGCTGGGCACAGTGGCACGTGCCTGCAATCCCAATGGCTCCGGGGGCTGAGGCAGGAAGATCCCAAGTTCAAAGCCAGCCTCAGCAACTTAGAGAGGCCCTAAGCAACTCAATGCCCAGAGAAAGAGTGCAAGGTAAGATTTACTGGGGAAAGCTGAGACTAGCGGCTGTCCCAAAAGAGCCCAGTGGGCTGAATAGCACCCCGTCCCTCAGGGTGCTCCACCAAGGAGTGCCTCCTTTCCCTCACAGTGTTTGTCCAGTGGTCTTGGGCTGGATGAGTGACACATATCCTTATATTCAGGCTGTAGAAGCAGTGACATCGTCAGCACGATGCTTAGTTTGCTTTCTTTCTCTTTTTGGGGGGTAGGGGTGGGGGTGGAGGTTACCCGGAATTAAACTCAGGGACACTCAGCCACTGAGCCACGTGCTCATCTTTACTTTGTATTTTATTTAGAGACAGGGTCTCACTGAGTTGCTTAGCACCTACCTCATTTTTGCTGAAGCTGGCTTTGAACTCGACACCCTCCTGCCTCAGTCTCCTGAGCTGCTGGGATTACAGGCGTGCACCACCACACCCAGTTTCTTGCTTTCTTAGTATGCTTGTACAACCAGCATCCCAAGGAACCACTGTCCTCATGTGCATGCAAGAAAGTGGCTTCCTACAGATTAACACTAACTTGCGCTATCTCCCACTGGGTATAAGAGAAAGTCAGTGTCCCTCAAGATACTATGTATCCAGCCAAGCATGGTGTCACAGGCCTGTAATCCTAGCAACTCAAGAGGCTGAGACAGGAGGATCACAATTTGAGGCCTACTTGGGTAACTTAAGCGAGACCCTGTCTCAAAATGAAATAAAATAATAATAATAAAAGGATGGGGATATAGCTCAGAGGGAGAATGTTCCTGGGTTCAATCCCCAGTAACACACACATACACACACTCACACACACAAAAAAAAAAGAAAAGAAAAAGAAAGAAAGAAAGAAAGGAAATCCCAGAGAATAAACAAAAGCTGTGTGGAACTAATAAATTTGCAGGATACAAGGCTAAGATACAAAAGTCAATTATTTTGCTGTATACCAGCAATGAGCAATTGGAATTTAAAATTTTTATTTTTTGTTCCTTAAGAGTTTCACTATGCTGCCCAGTCTGTTCTGTTGTTGGTATGGGGAATTTAACCCAGAGGTACTTTACTGTTGAGCTGTACCCCCTTCACTTTCTATTTTTTAAATTTTGAGACAGGGTCTTACTAAGTTGCTTAGGGCCTTGCTAAGTTACTGAGGCTGGCTTTAGATTTGTGATCCTTCTGCCTCAGCCTCCTGAGTTGCTGGAATTACAGGTGCACTACCAGGCCCAACTCTCATCTGGTTTTGAACACGTGATCCTTCAGCCTCAGCATTCAGAGTGGCTGGAATTACAAGTGTGTGCCGCCACACCTTGCTTAGAATTTAAAATTTAAAACACAATACCATTTACATTAGTACCAAAAAAATTTTACACGTAAATCTGGCAAAATGTGTAAAATATTTGTGAGTCAAACTCTGATGAAATATAATTAAAAGTCTAAATAAATGAAAAGATATTCCAAGCTCAAAGAAAGAAAGATTCACCATTATTCAGATGTCATTTCTTCCCAATTTGATCTATTGATTCAATGCAATTCCAATCAAAATTCCAGAAAATTGGTGTGTGGGTACTGGTGAACTGATCCTAAAATTGATATGTGAAGAAAAAAGATCCCAAATAATCAGCAATACTAAAGAAAGAAAAATGGCTAAGGACAGACACTGTCCGACTTTAAGATTTGCTACAAAGTTTCAACAACCAACACAGTGGTATGGTGAAAGAATAGACAAAGGTATCAAAGGAATAGAATAGGAAACCCAGAAATAACCACACAGGGCAGCCAACTGAGCTCTGATAAAGGAATAAAGGCAGTTCAATGGAGAAAGGAAAGGTTTTTTTTTTTTTTTCAACAAAGGGTGACGGAATAGCTGGACATCACATAGAAAAAATGAATCCGGACCCAGCTCTGACACCTGTCACAAATATTAACTCCAAGTGGATCATAGTGCTAAATCCAAAATGCAAAACTATAAAACCATAGTAGATGGTCTGGGAGAACACTGAGATGACCTTGAGTTTGGCAATGGGCTTTTAGATATGACACCAAAAGCATGGTACATAAAAGGGGGAAAAAAGAAGTCAGACTTACGTTTTAGTCAGCTGTGACTAAAGAACCCGGCAAGAACAGTTAGAGGGGATGAAAAGTTAATTTGAGGGCTCACAGTTTCAGAGGTCCTAGAATATCAAAGGCTGGCTCCATTCCTTGGGGCTCAAGGTGAGGCAGAACATCATGGTGGAAGAGTGTAGTGGAGGGAAGCAGCTCACATGATGATCCGAAGCAGAGAGACTCCACTCTCCAGGCACAAAATGCATTCCCCAAAGCCACGCCCCCAATGAACCACTTCCTCCAGCCTCACCCCACCTGCCTCCAGGTGGCACTCAGTTAATCCCTATGAAGGATTAATTCAGTGATTAGGTCAAGACTATAACCCAATTATTTCTTCTCTAAACCTTCTTGCATTGTCTCACACGTGAGCTTTGGGGGGACACCTCGCATCCAAACCATAACAACTTCATCAAAATGGAGAACCTGCTCTGTCAGATGCTCTCAAGAGAATGAAGAGACAAGCCACAGACTGGGATAAAATATACATATTCTTTTCCTCCCCGAATAAAATATTTGCAAAATACATATTTGATGAAGGGCTTGTATCCATAATTGCAAAAACCTTTAAGCTCAACAATAAGAAACAAGCAACCTAATTTTTTTTTCCTTTCGTACCAGGATTGAACTCAGGGGCACTCAGCCACTGAGCCACATCCCCAGCCCTATTTTGTATTTTATTTAGAGACAGGGTCTCACTGAGTCGCTTAGTGCCTCACCATTGCTGAGGCTGGCTTTGACCTCAAAATTCTCCTGCCTCAGCCTCCTGAGCTGCTGGGATTACAGGTGTGTGCCACCGTGCCTATAAATAACCTAATTTTGAAAGGGACAATGATCCGGCACAGTGGCACACGCCTTGTAAGCAGAAAGCTGAAGCAGGAGGATTGCAGGTTCAAAGCCAGCCTCAGCAACTTATGAAGGCTCTAAGCACCCTCAGCCATGGCCTTTGGTTGATAGTAATTTGTATCAGCATCGGGAAGTCATGTAACAATGTCTTGCTAATGCGAGACTCTGTCTCTAAATAAAATATAAAAGAGGGCTGGGGATGTGAACCAGTGGTTAAGCGCCCCTGGATTCAATACCCAGTACCAACAAAACAACAAATGAACACCCATTGGAGTGACTAAAATTCAAAATACCAACGATACCAAATACTGGAGAAGGTTGTGGAACAATATGAACAATCCCTCATTGTTGTGGGGATGCAAAATAGGATAGGCCCTTCCGAAGACAATTTGGAAATTTGTTACAAAGTTAAACCTGGCCTTCCCATACTCTGTAGCAATCACTCTCCTAGGTTTTTGCCCAAATAGATGGAAACCTATATCCACACAAAAAACCCCACGTGGATATATATAGAAGATTTATTCACATCTAGGAGTAACCAAGACATCCTCCGGTGAGTGAATAGATAAACGGGGCACCGGAATACAAGGAAACGTTGCTCAGGGATAAAAGAAATGAACCCCCGAGACACAAGGAGACACAGAATAATCTGAGGTACGTGTTGCTAAGTGAAAGAAGCCAACGTAAAAGATCCCACGTGGATTCCAACTACTGGACTCTCTGAAAAAGGCAAAAAAAAAAAAAAAAAAAATCAGGGTTCCCAAAAGTTCAGGGGCAGGGCTGAGTAGAACATGGAATTTTTAGGGCAGTGGAATTATCCTATATACACTGTAATGTCAGATTCCTGAAATTATCTGTCAGAATCCATGGAGTTGCACCGTGCAAAGAGTGAGCTTGACCCTCAGCCATGGCCTTTGAAATAGTCATTTGTATCAGCATCGGGAAGTCATGTAACAATGTCTCTCTAATGCAAGATGCTAATGACAGGGAAGCCAGTGTTGAGGGGAGGGGTGATAGGTGCAAATTCTGCTCTATGGGCTCAGTTGGTCTGTCACCCAGTCCTCTCCTAAAGATGGTCTATTAACTTCTTAGTTCAAAAGCATGGAGCCCATCTCTTTGGTGGTGGTTTCTTGACAGGACCACCATGACTGCCAAACCGTCCCCCAACTCTCCTGGCTCCTCAGCCACACACATTTATTAAAAAAAAAAAAAAAAAAAAAAAAAAAATATATATATATATATATATATATATATATATATATATATATATATATATATTTTTTTTTTAGGTGTAGATGGACACAACACAATGCTTTTATTTTTATGTGGTGCTGAGGATCGAACCCGGTCCCGCCCATGCTAGGCGAGCGCTCTACCCCTGAGCCACAATCCCAGCCCCCCTCAGCCACATACATTTAATGCACATACCACAGATATCCTGCCCATACATTCCTTCTGCCTTTTTCTTTCTTTTTTGGACAAATAATATTGAATATCTTATATTTTGATGTTGGGGATTGAACCCAGGGATGCTCTACCACTAAAGCTACACCCCCAGCTTTTTAATTTAATTTTTTTTTAAAGTCTTACTAAGTTTCTCAGGCTGGCCTCGCACTTGTTATTCTCTTGTCTCATGTGCCACCACACCCAGTGCCAAAAACTATTCTTTTTTTTTTTTTAATATTGATAGACCTTTATTTTGTTCATTTATTTATATGCAGTGCTAAGAATCAAACCCAGTGCCTTACACATGCTAAACAAGTGCTCAACCACTGAGCCACATCTCCAACTCCCCAAAACTATTCTTAATAGAGAAATTTTACATGTGTACCGTTAAGATTGAGAAAGAGCAGGACACACCAGGCGTGATGGTGCACGCCTGTCATCCTAGCAGTTTAGGAGGAACGCAAGTTGGAGGCCAGTCTTAGCAACTTAGTGAGGCCCTAAGCAACTTAGACCCTGTTTTAAAATAATCATAAAAAGAGCTGGGGGTGCTGGGGTTATAACTCAGTTGGAAGAGCATTTACCTTGCATGTGTGAGGCACTAGGTTCTGATCCTCAGCACCACATAAAAACAAATATATAAAATAAAGATATTGTGTCTGTTTACAACTAAAAAAATATTTTTTTAAAAAGGGATGGGGCTGGGGATGTGGCTCAGTTCAATCCTCTGGTATGAAAGAAAGAGCAGGACACCCTGTCTGTGCTGTCATTTAACGTAGTATTGGAAGTCATAGACAGGCAGAGCTACACGACAAATAAAAAAGAAAGAAATACATGGTTTCGAAAGGGAAGAGATAAAACTATCATTGTTTGCAGACAATATAAATATCATCCAAGAAAACCCAGCAGAATGAACAAATCATTAGAATTCATCAGAATTCAACATGGTCACCACATGCAAGATCAATGTACAAGAGTTTAACAGCAGAATCAAGAAAAAAATTTAATCAAATTGCTGAAAAACAGTGACAAAGAAAGTATCTTAAAAAGAACCCAAGGGAAAAAAAGGACACTCTACATACACAGCACAACTAGCATCTTCTTGTCAGAAATCACATAGGTCCAAGACAACAGATCAACATTTTTGTTTGCCTGTTTGTTTTGTGACTCTGGGTTTGGAACCCAAGGCCTTGTGCGTGGGAGGCAAGTGTCCTGCTACTGAGCTGCATCCAGGCTCTCAGGATACATTGTAAAAGAGGTGCAAATAAAGAAAACAAAACTGGAGAACATTTAAAACTCAAAAAAGAAGTTGATGGATGTAAAGGTAGCACAGCTAACAACCATAGACCTGCACTTTGAGAGGTCCTAAAAGAATCTTCCAGGTGGAAGGAAAATGATACCTAATATCACAAATTCAAATGACCTCTGTACTTTAAAAGAATTTTCTCTGAGAAAGAAGCATCAAACTTCTGATTACATCCACTGTGTACATCCAATTGCATCCCATGCATTTTAAAACGATGGGCATTTTAGACCTTAGTAGTTTATAAGATGACCCTGGTAGTTTATCAGTGCATGCTAGGCAAGCGCTCCACCACTGAGCTACAGCCTCAGTCCCTGTTAGTGAATTTCTACAACTCTAAAAACCTGCTATTGTTAATAGGTTAAATCCTGAGTATTCCAGGCTCATTTTTTTTATATAATTTTAGTTGTAGATGGAAACAATATCTTTACTTTATTTATTTATTTTTATGTGGTGCTGAGAATGGAACCCAGGGCCTCACACTTGCTAGGCAAGTTGTCTACCACTGAGCCACAACCACAGCCTGGCTCAGTGGTTTTTGTTGAGAGAATATTTTGTGCAATATAGGAGTGATCAGTACAACATGGGCCTGCAGTTCACAGGGCACTTTCCACTTGACTGTCTGGATTAAAATGGATTTTACATTTCACTGCTACCTAAAAAGAAAAAAAAAATGTCCTAAGGACTGTGAGCAATTCAGAGACATGTCATCAAAGCAGAGGATTGAAAAAGCCACCCTGGCATGGACCGCTAAGGAACATGGCGTTGTTTTTCAGTTAAATTTAATGTAAGTAATATCTGTTTAATTTGTCTTATTATTCTCCTTTTTAAAAGACTTATGTTTGTGGCTAGGTGTGGTGGCACATACCTGTAATCCCTGCAATTCAGGAGGCTGAGGCAGGAGGAATGCAAGTTCGAGGCCAGCCTCAGCAACTTAGTGAGGCCCTAAGCAACTTAGTGAGACTCTGTCTCAAAATAAAAAAAGATAAAAAGGGCTGCAGATGTAGCTCAGTGGTAGAGGGCCCCTGAGTTTAACCTTTAGTACCACAAAAATTTAAAACCAAACCAAAAAAAGCAGTGGTATATTTTTCTTTTTTCCATGTTAAATTGTTGAACTGGTTGTATTAATTAGCACTAATGTATAAATAACAGCCTAAAAAATTTGTGTTGTTTTTAGCCACAAATATTTGTTATAGTGGCAATAGGAAACTAATACAGTGATCTTAGGAATTAGTCTTCATCATAATCACCAGAATCTATGCCAGAATCTGTTTCTGAGTGAATCATGTATCCTATGTATTTTCAAAAGGCTTTTTTATAGACAGTCAGAAATAAATAAATAAATAATGTCCTTTTTGGACCAGAAAAAATAAATAATATAGAATAATATAATTTAAAATGAACACCTATTTTTATATTAAAGTAATAAGATACATATTATATATGATATCATTATGTTTTTTATTTTTTGTCTGGAATGGCTGTGTCCTAGATTGGTCACAAAAGTTGGTCACCCAAGGGTTAGGGGCCTTACTGCCAGGGCCAGGCAGACCCACTTTTTAGCAGAGCTGGTAGGATGTCACCAGATCTCAGGGGTCTGTCTGCTGTCCCTGTCCCCAGCTTGTGCTTGCATTTTCCTCTCCTGGCCATTCGGCACTGAGAGCACCTCCCCTGACATCGTCCTGGGATTGAGCCTCATTGGTGTCTCTGGGAGGCTTGTCCCTGAAGCTCCTGGTATCTTCAAAGGAAGTGGCTGAGTCTGGGTCCTGTGCAGGCAGTTGCCCTGTCGGGGAAGGAGGCTGGAGGGAGTCAGCCCCTTTAACACAGGCCCAGGGAGCCGGAGTCAGGTCCCTAAAGGGAAGGTGCAGAGCCCTTACCAGAAGAGGGAACAGATGTTGTGCAGCAGGAGCATCCTCTGCTGGCCATTACCCATTGGCAGGGAGCCAAAGTGCTTTCCGCTAAATCATTTTTGGCCAAATCCCTGGAGCCAAACAAACATGCATCCATTTTATCACTTACCGTATTATGTTGAGATGATCTATTGAGTCTCTCGCTGACTGAAGAGTGAGCTCTCAAGGATGGGGGCCATGTCTGGTTCCTGCTCCCTTCTCTGCACCTTGCGAGCAGCCAAGCACATAGTAGATGCTCAGTAATGTCTCAGGGTCCTTTCCTGCCTCTGTTCTCAGCTCTCAGTTCCCACGTTCCCTGCACCATCTCTCTGCTTAGAGAAGCTGCAAATCTTAGCTCTGAGATTTCCTCAAACCCTTTCCCCTGAGTTCAGATCTGTGTGTCCTAATGTCTTCCAGACACTTGAACAACATTTCTCAAGCCCCCGAACTCCCAGCTCTGCCCAGGGGGAGTCTGCTTAGGAGCACACAACTCCCTGCATCTAGTCCCCGTCTTTGGGTGGCTAAAGCCTTCTTGTCCTTGGAAATGATGGTTTTCACCAACATGTGCTCCAGGATGCACGGCCCAGCTCCTCCCCACCCACCACCCTGCCGCTGCAAGCTCCCGTCGCCTTCCAGAGCCTTCCATTCATTCATCTTTTTAGGGGTGCATCTGGTTGGGAACCTGCTCTTGAACTCCACAGTAATGTGGCTTACTGTGGCAAGGCCTCTGTGGCTTCAAGCCGTCTCTACTTACCAACTCTCCCTGCCAAGAGGGCAGAGATGATGTCCCTGGTCTCCCTGACTCCAGCCAGCTGATCCCTGGGATCCTGCAGGTGTTCTTCAATGGCTAAATGAATGGACCAGGGGACCAACTGCTGCAGAGGTAGGCACATCTTATAAAGGGCCAGATACAACCTATTTGGACTGGCAAGCCATATGTTCTCTGTCACAACAAGAAAGCAGCCACCGACAACACATAAATACAACTGTAGTTACAAAGGCAGCTGCCGGGCTGGATTAGCTTGTGGGCTGAAATTTGCTGACCCCATTCCTAGGACACCCTCTCGCCCTTGCAGGCTCATGGCTGATTGCAGACTGGAATTCAGCCTCCTTACCCTGGGAATCTTCCAATCCAGCCACCTGTGCTCCCTGTCACCCCATATGGGCACGATGATCAACCCCATGGACAAAGCAATAAGTAGATGATCACTATGAATAGTGGCGGAAGCCCTTTCCAGTGGGGAAGCACATTGACCCACATCATTCTGCTCTTGGGTCAGCCCCAGCCTCACCTGCCTTTAGCTGGGCTCCCTCAGGCCTTTCCCCTTGAGGCTGAGCCTTCCTGGTCCCTACCCTGGCTGATATATGGGGTGTCCATCAACAGCCTTGGTCCCCAGGAAGATGGGCAGACAGAAGGACTTAGTTGCTATGATGGTTAATTTTACTTGTCAACTTGACTGGGCCACAAGGTCCCCAGATATTTGATCCAACACGGTTTTGGGTTCTCTGTTTATGAATGAGATTAGCATTTGTACCAGTAGACTGTGTAAGCAGAGTGCCCTTCCCAAAGTAGGTGGGCTCATGCAATCAGGGAAAGGCCCCAATGAAACAAGCAGGCTGCCTCTCTCCTCCTGCCTGGCTGCCTTCCAACTGGGACATTAGCTTTTCCTGTCTTCAGGCTTGAAAGGAAACACTGGATTTTCCTGGGTGTCAGGCCAGCTGGCTGCTGGGATGGACCCTTACCATCAGTCCCCTGGGTCTCCAACTTGCCAATTGCCCTGCAGAGCTTGGGACTTGCCAGCCTCCATAATCCTGTGAGCCAATTTCTTATAATAAATCTCTTCATACACATGTAGACATCCTATTGGTTCTGGAGACAAGGGCAGGTGTTTCCCCAGAACACCTGGGAAGAGCGGATGTATAAAAAGCATAGAGATTCTGTTTGATGATAGGAAGGGGGACAAAGAAGATGACAGCCAAGGCCTGGATTTATGCTCTTGTGGTTAGACAGGTGGTAGAACTGTTTGTGTGTAAGATTTCAAGCCTTGGGGCCCAAGCGCACATGCCTGAACGGAGCACTGCTCTGTAGCCAGGGACTGGCGGCATCGGGAGCCTTGGGAGACAGCACCCTGGGGTGGGCACCACATTCTACCTACGGTACTGTCAAGGCCCCTTGGAGTGGCTTTGTATAAGGACCTCAGCTGGGACTGGAGCAGGGGAGGAGGAGCCATGCAGATGTCCCTGCACCTGTGGCTGTCACATAGGGTTGCTCATGGCCTCCCCTCTGAGAGCTCCAGAGATTCTAGCTCTGCCCCAAGTAAAAGTGAAATTCTGGGCTGGGATGTAGCTCAGGGACAGAGCACTTGCCTAGCAGCTGCGAAGCCCTGGTCTGATCCCCAGAACTGCAAAAGGAAAAAAGAAGTTGAACTCTGATCTAAAGAGAGAGGGAAGGACAGATGTCAGGGGTAGGCTACGGTGGTCCCACCTTCCTGCCTCTGTGTGCTCTACGGTTGGCTCTGGAGGCTGAAGAGCAGGACAGAGCGGAAGGTGGTGGGTGGCTATGAAATCCTGGCCTGCAGGAGGAGGGAAGGGTGTGGACGGCAGCCAGGTATGGAGAGGCAGAGCCACGGACCAGCAGAGCCAGAGGTGCCTCTGCTTATACAGGTGGGGAAACTGAGGCCCACAGAGGGGCAGAGACATGACCAAAGTCACACAGAGATGCCTCTTGTCTTAGGCCAGCGTATTTCCCTGCATCAGAGCCACTGACCTCACTGCTGACTCGAGTGGCCCTTACCACCTTCCCACTCTGTGGGGTGAGTGGCTGAGCATGGCTCTGGGCCCCAGGGAAGAGACAGGAGGGCAGTGGGGAGAATTCTGCCAGCCCACGGCCTGGGCCCTTCTCGGGGGGACCCTCCTGTGTGGATGGTGGAGAGAAGCCTTTTCATTCGCTCTCGGCCTAGAGAAAAAGAAGGGGAAGGGGAAATGGCTTAGACTCCCAGGTGGGCTCTTCTAACAGGCAAAGGTGAGGGAGGACTCTTTGCTCAGAAAAATAAAAGAATATTGCGGGCACGGTGGCACACTCCTGGAATCCCAGATGCTTGGGAGGCTGACACCGGAGGATCGTGAGTTCAAAGTCAGCCTCAGCAAAAGTGAGGTGCTAAGCAACTCAGTGAGACCCTGTCTCTAAATAAAACACAAAATAGGGCTGGGGACAGGGTTCAGTGGTCAAATGCCCCAGAGCTCAATCCCTGGTATTAAAAAAAAAAAAAAAAGAAGAAAAAAAAATAATATTGCATGAATGAGCTGGAAGATAAGATGGTGTGGCAAGAAGCAGGAGGGGGAGCAAGGCGACCCCTGGGCCAGCCCTCATGACTCTAATCCAGGGTCCTGCTATGTGGGGAAGGGTGAGGCCCGGCCAGACCATGGCTGCAGTTAGCGCAGCCACCACCAGGTGGCAGGCCTGCCCATTCCTAAAGGATTGGCGGGGAACCTCCAGGACTTGGTTGGTTGATGGATTTGCTTATTCATTCCTCATTTATTTATTCACTCATCATTCATTCATGGTGTTTATTCCCCAAGCACTTCTGAGTCCTGACACGTGCCAGCAGGCATCGTGCGAGGTGGCCAAGACTCTGTGGGGGCTCTAGGCAACTAGCGCACCCCTTCTCCCTAGAAGCCCCCCACCAGAGTGGGTAAGGACAGCCAGGTCTCCATGGACCAGGCCTGCAGCCTGGCTGGCTTGATTCCCAAGGCAGCCATGTGGCATGGTGGCCCTTCATTCTGTAGCCGAGCCAACGGGCAGTGGGCCCTGAGCAAGGTTTGGATGGCCTCCTGCCCAGTCTCAGGCTGCCCACAGCGGGTCTCAGGTACAGCCACACAGTGGTCCCTGGGGCTGAGGTTTTCCCCATCTCTGTTCTCCTTCAACCAGGCCCAACCTCAAACCGCCAGTCTGCTCCCCACCCCCTTCCTCCCTTCCCTCTGCTCCGTTTGGGCAGCTTTTCTGAAGTGTCTGTCCAGAGAGCAGAAAGCGGGTACTTGGAGAAGGCCCGGATCCAGGGCCTCCAGACCCCTCGGACTTTCCTCCAGCCGTGCTCCTGCCCTGCCCTCTCCTGGTTCCAGGCCACCAGTCACCATCAGGGCATTGCTTTTCCATTCACTGGAAGCATCCACCTCTTGGCTATTATCACTGTCCCTACAGGAGGACAGCACCTGAGGGCGGGGACCTTGGCTTGGTCAGCCAGCTCCGTGCACAGTGCCCATCACACAGCAGGTCTCTACAAGATGGGCTGCTTCGCTCTGTGAAGGTGGGTGGTGGGTGGGTGCCATGCAGTGGGGAGGCCACTCGGGTCCACAACAAGGCAGGGTAGGGCAGGGTGGACACTGAAGCAAGTGTCCCCGTGTGCTCAAGTAACTGCCCTGTGTTGAAGGAAAGCACCCCTGGATCCCAACGGGGGTCCTAGGAGAGCCAGTCTGCCTCCTAAGGGCTCTCAACCCAGCAAGGGTGGAGGAGTGCCCACTGAGGTCCCCTTTAGACAGAACCCCTGAGGCTTCCCTGCCCGGCAGCCATGGTTCCCAGTCTCCCTGTGGAGTGCCAGCCACTCTGCCTGGCTTCCCTCTGCCCTCTGCCCTCTCCTGCCAGAGCCGCTCCTTCAGCCAGGCCCTAAGCCTCTGACAGCACAGCACAGCACAGCTGGAGAGCATCTGGCTGTACCCACAGCCCTGGCATCTGGCCTATCTGCCCCATACGAGGGGCACCCTCCTCAGATCTTCCACGCAGTCCCTGCATTGGGGTTGTGGTCTCTGAAATCCCACCAAGAAAATCCGTTCTGCTAGGTGGGGGTGGCATGGCTCCCCCCCTTGCTCCGTGCCAGGTGGAGTGGGAGCCACCGCTCTTATCAGCTCATCACATTCCGAACATTCCCAGTGGGCAGCGTGGGGGCGGGGTGGCCAGAAAAGGAAGAATGGCATTTGACTATAAAAGCTCGCGGCTGCACTGGCTCCAGTTTCTCCCCGGCCCAGGCTCAGCGACCTCATGGGCCTCCCAGGTCCTCACACCTTGGACCCCAGAGCTGACTTTCCACTCCCGGGGCTTCTTTTCTTTCCTGACCTGTTCTATCTTCCTTCTCTCAGCCTTCTCTTCTCTGTCATTCCTGGAGTTTGTGACCAGGCCAGAATTCGGTGCAGGACATTTGTCCCCGTCTGGCCAGACAGCCAAGGACTCTGGGTTTGGTCTAGTTCTGCCTGTGTACTATCACCTGTGTGTCTTGGGTTCAGGACTTTCCCTCTTTAGCCATGGGATGCTCCCACTCCTGGGAGCACTGGGGTACTGGGGTCCCCGTCCTGGTCTCTAAGGCCCTCCTGAGTATGTGGGATTATAGGCGTGACCCACTACCCCCAGTTGTGCCAAATTTTGACAGAGGACATGTTGGGGGATCATTATAAAGGTGCTACCCTTTTTGAGGCAACTCTATTTTGTTTTTTAACTGAGCTAGGAGCCAGCCATGGGCTCATGGTTGTAATCCCAGGGACTTGGGAGGCTGAGGCAGGGGGATCAGAAGTTCGAAGCCAGCCTCAGCAAGTTAGTGAGACCCGAAGCAACTTAGTAAGACTCTGTCTCAAATGAAAAATAAAAAGGGCTGGGGATGAGTCTCAGTAGTTAAGCACTCTCGGTTCATCCTTGGTACCAAAAAAAAAAAAAAAAATCAACTGAGCTAGGAGAAGTTCCCTCCCAGGGACCCTCAGTACTTTTTTGCAGTGTTCCACACCCAGGCCCTCAGATCCTACCCTTATCAGAAAGATGTGTTCAAATAAATAGCATTGTGAAGAGTTACTAACACACACACACACACACACACACACACACACACATCAGGCTTAAGGTGAAATATTGGAAGTTTTCCTGGGCCTGGGGCTATAGCTCAGTGGTGCTTGCCTCGAACGTGTGAGGCACTGGTTTGATCCTCAGCACTGCATAAAAATAAATAAATAAAATAAAGATATTATGTCCAGCTACAACTAATATATATATATATATATATATATATATATATATTTTTTTTTCCTACTAATATCAAAAGCTAGACAAGAATCCCACTATCACCACTTCTGTCCAGCACTATACTGGAGGTCCCAGACAGGGCCATAAGGCATAAAAAAAATATGGGAATTGGAAATGGAGAAATAAAACTACCGACCAGGTATGGTGGCACATGCCTGTAATCCCAACTACTGGGGAGGCTGAGGCAGGAGGATTGCGAGTTTGAGGCCAGCCTTGTCAACTTTGTCAGACCCTGTCTCAAAATAAAAATTTTAAAAAGGGGGCTAAAGACTGGGCACAGTGACTCATGCCTATAATCCCAGCAACTTGGGAGCCTGAGACAAGGGGATCACAAGTTCAAGGATAACCTGGGCAACTTAGTGAGACCCTGCATCAAAATAAAAAATAAAAAGGGCTGTGGACGTAGTTCAATGGTAGAGCACTCCTAGGTTCAATCCCCAGTACCACCACCAAAAAATTTTTAAAAAAAAGGAAAAAGAAATCAAACTGCATAATGGTACATACAGAAAATCCCCCAAATATACAAACTATTAGAATAAATTATAAGTAAGTGAATTTAACAAGGTCATTAGATACAAGATTAGCATATGGAATAATGATTCATAATCAATGTACAATTAGAAAAAGGAATTAAAAGGACAACATTTATACACCATAAAAATCAATTACTTAAAAATAAATTTAACCAAAAAAGTGTAAGTCCATTCAGTATACAAAAAGACTACAAAATATTGAGATATTCTTAAATACACATAAGTTAATGAAAGGATATACCATGTTCATGGATTGGAATGCTTAATATTGTAAATATGTCAATCTTCTCCAAATCAATCTATATATTTAATGCAATCCCAATCAAAATTATTGCAGAAATTGTGTATGTGCATGTATGTGTAAACTGATGTTGATTTTAAAATTTATAAGGAAATGCAAAGAATAACCAAGAGACCTAAAAAAAAGAGAGAGAGAGAGAGAGAGAGCGCAAAGCCGGAAGACTTCCAGTACCAGATATTAAGATAGTGTTGTATTAGTATAAGGAAAGACCTTATGCTAATAGAGGGCCACAAAATAGATTCCTGCAAATGTGGTCATTTGATTTTTCTTACAAATAATTCCATACTATATGGGAAAAGGAGGGTCTTTTCAATAAATGATGTTTGGTCAATTGGATATTTATTTGGAAAAAAGATATTCATACAAAAAATAAAATTCTGGATGGAATATAGATTCAAATATAAAACAACTAAAAGAGAACATAGGATCCCAGTGACTCAGGAGGCTGAGGCATGAGGATGGCAAGTTTGAGGCCAGCCTTGACAACTTAAGGAGATTCTGTCTCAAAATAAAAAATACAAAAAGTTAGGAATGAGGCTCTGAGGTGGAGCACTCCTAGGTTCAATCCCTAATACCGCTAAGTCAATTAGTTAATTTAATTAAATAGAACAGGGGGTATTTTCATGACTTCAGGGTAGAAAGAGATTTCTTTTTCTTTTTGGTACTGGGGATTGAACCCAGGGGTGCTTAACCATTGAGCCACATCCCCAGCCCTTTTTATATTTTATTTAGAGACAGGGTCTCCCTCCGTTGCTTAGGGCCTCGCTAAGTTGCTAAGGCTGGCTTTGAACTTACAATCCTCCTGCCTCAGCCTCCTGAGCTGCTAGGATTACAGGCATGCCCCTGCGCCTGACAGAGAAAGAGTTTTTAAACATGACACTTGCAGTATGAACTACGAAGGGAAATCTTGACAAAGTGTTCCCCATTAAAATGAGAAGTTCTGCTTATCAAAACTCACCTTTAAGACAGTGCAGAGGCAAGCAACAACAAAGAGTAGGTAACAGTATCTGCTACACAGAAAACCTGCAACCAGAACATGCAAAGACTTCTTACAGATCCATAGGAAAGAGACAGACAGCTCATGAGAGAATGGGCAGGAGATCTGAACAGACACAGTCCTGGAAAGGCTTTCTGGGTTCCCTGGCCTCCTGTGGGGAAGTGTTCAACATCATTAGTCCCTAGGGAAATGCAAAACCCACAGTGAACTCAAAGGAAAAAGACCAACAATACTGAATATTGGCATGGTGAGAATCAAGTAGCACTCTTCTACCTGCTGGGGAGTGTACGTTGATACATCACTTTGGAAAACTAAATGATAGCATCAGATAAAATTGAAATGTATGGGGGCTGGGGCTGGGGCTCAGTGGTAGAGCACTCATCTAGCATATGCGAGGCCCTGGGTTCCATCCTCAGCACCACATAAAAATAAATAAATATAATAAAGGTATTGTGTCCAACTACAACTAAAAAATATTTTTAAAAAATTGAAACGCATGC
The DNA here is from genome assembly GCF_021218885.2 of Marmota monax. Lineage (NCBI taxonomy): Eukaryota > Metazoa > Chordata > Mammalia > Rodentia > Sciuridae > Marmota > Marmota monax. Next base: position 7,392,228 of record NW_026694542.1, on the reverse strand, counting down.
CATCTCTAGGACCCAGCAAACCATATCAAGGCATGTATCCAACAGAAAAGCATAGATCATGCTCCCAAAACATGCATGAGAATTCACCACTATACCAGTGCCACAGCTCCAAACTGAAACAAACAAACAAACAAAATCCCCAAACTTGGATTTCTATCAGCAGTAGAGTGGATACCCAAATGGTGGTATATTTCTGTTATGTACGATTGAATACTATACAGTGGTACAAAGGAACAAACTGTAACTGCAAGAAACGAAATGAATTCATCTCACAATCTTAATGTTGAATGGGGAAAAATGTAGCCAGATACGAAAAACCATATTTAAAAAAAAAAAAAAACTTCAAAAACAGGCAAAACCAATTTATGGTGGTAGAATGAAAAGGGCAGTTACCTGCTAGGAAAATAGAGACTGGGGATGGCATAGAGCGGTTGGGGGATGCCAGAAATACTTTATTTCTCTACCTGGGTTCTGATTACACAGTGTGATAATTTTGTGAAAACCCACCCACTCTTGTCTGTGGGTATTGAAGTATAACAATACCTCAATAAAAACATTATCATTCAATAAAGTAAAGTGGCCCCAGAGAGACCTATGAACCTTCCCAGAGTTACACAGCTTTTAGACTTTTTAAAAGTCCTCAGTTCTTTTTCCTGCTTTGTTCCTCACTGCTAGACCCTAAGAAGTTCATTTCTCCTTCTGGGACTCAACTTTCTTCATCTGTGTAGAGGGGGAAGAAAACATAAAAAAAACAGCACACACACACACACACACACATTTGCTGTAGAAAAGCTGTCGGCAGAACTCCTGGGGGACACAGATCTGCCAGGCAACACCTTGCTGGGCTCCTGGAGAGGACGCTGTCTTCAGAAGACCACTTGGGAGAGTTCCTGAGGAGAGACGGGGGTAGGAAGACAGAGATGGAAGACCTAGGAGATGACAGTAGGCCACCAGGGTGGGACAGAAGCACCGCCAGGAGAGCTGGTGTGTAATGAGAGTAGAACAGTCAGCTCCCTCCGTCTCCCATCATTCCGAGGCTCAGGAAGGGCCCTCCGCCCCCTGCCTTGGGTGAGGGGCATCTCGGGAGAAACCAAAGGAAAGGGGGTGCATTCCTCAGCTCAGAGCCCACAGCCCAGGTGGGAGGCCCCGAGGTGGAGGGTGCTGCAGAGACTCTGGGAGGCTTTTCCAAAGGGAGGGGGAAGGCTGAGCCTGGCAGTGCGGAGGACCCAAGGCCCCTGGGGTGATGGGCCCGAGGGCTGGAGGACCTGCAGGGAGATTGGATGGGTCTGAGCCCCTTCCCTGCTCAGGGCTGCAGAAGCTCCGCCCCTCTGGCCCCGCGGAGGGGGAGGGTGCTGGCGGCCAAAGGCTGCCTTGGCTGGAGGAGGCCAGGAGGCCCTGGAGATTCACCTCACCGGCCTCCCCAGGAAGAGCTCCCACTCCTGTCCCTGCCACAACCTCGGATGGAAGGACTCTGACCTCCAAACAAGCACAGGGATTAAATGCAGGTCCCTTCCCCAAGGAGAGTCAGCTGGCCCTGAGCAGAGAGGAACAAGTCCCGCAGCAACTCAGGGGCAGCTTGGAGGAGCCGAGGCTGAAGGCCACAGAGGTGCGGGGGGAGCAGGAGCTGCACCCGCACAGTGCCATCCGCCCCTCACAGTGAGGAGGTGACCAGGTCTCTGGGATCGGATGGGGCTATGTCCCCAGGGACCTCAGGTCTCAGGAGGCTGTCACCAGCACAGCCCTGGCCATCCCCAGGGAAGCCGCAGGGATCCTGTTCGTCTCTACTGCACAGATGCAGTCTCTGGTGTGTACTGCACAACCCATGGCAGGTGGGATGAGGCCAGCCCCTGCAAGAGCTGCCAGGGGCGCTGGGGACTTGCTTTGCTCCAGTGGTTAAGGAGGCTCCAGGTCAATATGAGGGTGAAAGGCAGCAGGAGTGGGCACAGCCCCAGAGAGGAATGGGAGCCTGCCTTGATGGGACCCTACTGGGCTACCCCCATCTCCGAATGCCACCTCCTCCAGCAAGCATTCCCAGATGCCTTTGTCAGAGACTGTCCCCCTTCTCATTTGATCTCCCCAACCCCCCAGAACACACCAAGCCCCCTAACCTGAGTGGGGTGTCTCCCTGCCTAGTGCTGACTGGCATCTGAGCAGGGGTAGAAAGGCTCCTCTGGTCCCCCAAGGCACTCAGTGAGGCTTTCTTTTCTTTTCTTTTCTTTTTTGCTTGCCCTGCTGGGGAATAAGCCCAGGGCCTCCTGCAGGTTGGAGACACTCTACCACTGAGCTAACCCTGTCCAGCACTTTTAAAATGAACCAGAGATGAGTCACTCCACCTGGAAGGCTTCCTGAGGGAGGGAGGGTGGCCGAGGGCGGGAGCCAGGGAGAGGAGCCCGAGCAGGAGGCAGAGAGCGGGTGCTTGGGGCTAGGGAATGGTGCTCAGGTGGCCCATGACAGTCCCACACTGACTCTAGGTTGGCTCCTTTGCTGCCAGCCTCAGGACTCCCAAAAGGTGTGCAGAGAAGAGCCTGCGGCCCCCAGCCTGGCTGGCAGGCACTGGGAGCCTCTCCACCTCCCAGGTCTGACCTTTCCTGTGTCCAGTCCCAGGGAGGGAACCCCAGATCTGGGGGAGCAGAGACAGTGATGGAGCACAGGTCCCATCCCTTATGGGAGCCCTTGCCCAGGGGCCCTGAAGTCCCGCAGGCCGCTGGCCCTTCCCCACACTGGCCATGAGGCAGAGGGGGTCTCTCCAGGAGGCAGATGGGGATGCCTGCCCCCTTGTCCTCTGGGGCTTTCCGGGGAAAGGGGAGCAGGTGTTCTCCTGGCCAGGTGAGGGTTTGCTACTTGAACAACATCAAATGGGGAGATGCCGTTTGTTTCCTCCCCACCCCCAACCTCCCAGGACACAGGTGGGGCCTGAGAGGGACAGAGAGGGCTGAGGTTCTGGGCTGTCCACGCTCCAGGAGAATCCATGACCACTTCTCGGGGCTCCGTTCCCCTCCTCCCACCAAGGGCTCTTTTGGGTGGGTGGCACCTGGATTCCTGTCCCAGCTTGTCTTGCTGACAGGAGAAACAGAGAGAGGGGGACGGAGACAGAGAGAGACAGAAATAATAGGTGGAAGTGGGGTCACGGAGGCAGATGAGGGGTGGCACAGAAGGTGGGCAGGGCCCTGGGAATAGGCCAGGTGCCCAGGTTGGCCTGGCCCAGAGGGAGAGGGCAGCGCAGAGCGGGCCACTCTGCAAGGCCTAGAACCACCCCCTTCACTTGATGGGGGCTACCCCAGACTCCACACCTGGGGCTTCTGGGTGTGTCTGGGAGCACGTGTGAGGTGACCCAGTGCTCTGGGAGGTGGCTGCTGTCAGGGCTGACGTGCCCTGGGCAGCACCCCCACCCTCAAGCTCCTTGATTATTTTTTCCTGTCGGCTCTGCCTCCAGGGACTGCCTCCCGCCCAGGATGTAAGGCAGGCAGCAGCTTGTCTGACCCAGCCTGGGCCTGGGGGAGCCCCCTCTTGCGGTTGGATGTTCTGAGCTAGGAGCTGAGAAAGACGGCTCCCACCCCCATCCTGGGAGCCGGGGAGGCCCCATCCCTGCCCCCAGCTCCTCCACCTCTCCGGAGAGCAGGCCCTGAGCCTTGGGATGCAGCCAGACTCCTGCCAGGCGGATGGGCTGGGGGAGGGATGGTAGCTACTGTTCCCAGCTCCCCACCCCCAGGCCCCGCAAGCCAGGCTCCTGCTCTTGCCTTCCCCTCCCTGCATCCAGGGCCTGCTTGAGTGAGACAAGAGTAATGGACTCGGCGCAGGGCCTGACCCGAGGGCCTTGGCTGAGGGCCCAGCGCTAGGAACGCTGTCCGTAAATATTTGGGGAGTGAATAATGCCAGCCCCTCCCCTCGTGCGTCGTGAGCTCCGCCGCAGGCCCAGAAGCCCTCCTTAAGGGAGGACGCCATGGGGTCCATTCCTCTGCCTCCAACTGTGAGAGCATCAAGCATCAGTGGTCCAGACCACTGTGCCCAGGTTTGGCCCCAGACAGAAGCACACTGCCTTTGTTACCTGGGAGCAGCTCCATCTCAGCCATCCCCCTGCCTCTAGGCTGGCTAGCATCTCTTCCAGCCTGGGGACTCTTTCCCTCTTGGGTACAGAATCCATTGCTGTGGCGGTTCTTTGTGAAATCTAGCGTCTGCCCTGCCAGCCCGCCTTACTTGGTTCTGGGATGAAAATACCCCATCTGCCCTTTGGGTAGTCCACTGTGGTTCTCACCTGCTCTACAGCGCCCCCTCCTGGAAAGCCGTTTCCCTGCTGGTCACCCCTCAGGAAGGGCCCCACCAGGGCTGGATGCCTGTAAGCTCCTTGGGGGGTCCCCTTACTTGCCCCACCAAGAGTGTGCAGCAGGAAACAGCCCTCAAACTCAACCTTCCCCAGCCTTTCCCCTCTCCTCTAGCCTCCAATCAAGAAGAGGCTGTCTTTTCAAAGAAATCTCATCGCACCAGGCACTGAGAATTTGAGCTAAGCACCAGTCACCAGTCACCCAGAGGTGGTGGGGGAGGGGTCGCAGAGGGCTGGGTGGAGGAGCAGGAAAGCTGGGAGAGGGCAACTGTATGCTTTCCTAAAGTTGTCCCTATGAACAATTCCATCGCTAACCTAATTTCTTTCTTTCTTTTCTTTTCTTTTTTCTTTTTTTTTTTTTTGGTGCCCAGACTGAACCCAGGGGCGCTCAACCACTAAGCCACATCCTCAGCTCTTACTGCCTTTCTAAGTTGCTGAGGCCTACTTTGAACTCGTGATCCTCCTGCCTCAGCCTCCTGAGCTGCTGGGATTACAGACAAGTGCCACCATGCTCAGCTTCCAGCCTAATTTCACGAGACTCCCTTTTCCTACTTCCTTGTTGTATAATATCAAGATCTTGAAACCCTCCAAGGTCCAGTTTTCTCACCTTGTAAAATGGGGATAACAGTTGGGCACAGTGGCACACACTGTAGTCCCAGCCCTGAGAAGTCTGGCACTTGTACGAGCTGTGAGTTTGAGACCAGCCCGGGCAACATAGTGAGATTCTGATCCCCCAATAATTAGATAAATAAAATGGGAATAATAATAATAGGACCTCCACATAGGATTTTAAAAAAATATTAGATGGGATATGCACACAAAGCAATTGGTATAAGATAGAGTATACAGTAAGTGCTCAATAAAAGCTATGATACATACTTTTTTTGGAGGGGGTACTAGGGATTGAACCCAGGGGCACTCTACCACTGAGCCACATCCCAGCCCTTTTTATTTTTTTTATTTTGAGACAGGGTCTCACTAAGATGCCAAGGCTTGCCTTGAGCCTGTGATCCTCCTTCCTCAGCCTCTCAAGTCACTGGGAACAGAAATGTGCCACTGCTCCCAGCATGACTAAGAATTTTCAGATGCCAAGTTCCCTTCCCCAAGTTCCTGCAGCCCTCTGCTCTGCATCAGAGGGGAGCAGTTCAGAAAGCTGTGCCCGGGACAGGACAAGACCCTCTGCTCCAGCTCACCTGGACCTAGTGAAGCCAGCCTGCTCCCACCCACTGTTGTCCCCATTCTTGAGGTTCTCCTGGGCCCCAAATCCAGTGCCTCCCTCCCATACCCACCAGCCTTGCCAAGCGGGGCTGCCCATCCCACTTCTAGGAAGAGGGACATAAACACAGCTGGCGTGGAGCATCCTCTCCGGAAGCCTCTGGCAGCCAGGGGCTGCAGTCAGGGTCGGGAAGGGTCTGGGGAATTCTGGAGCTTGAGTCAGGAGGTGCAGGGTGAGAAGAAGCTCCCTTCCTGGAGCTGGGGGAGGGCAATCCTTCTGGGTACCTGGGGAGGCAGGACAGTCCCCTCCAGGGCTGCAGCCCCGCCTGCATTCCTAGTGGGTGTGATACATGCTCTGACCTCCCACTGTGGTCGGGTTTGCATTTCTCTGGTGATTAACGATGCTGAGCATTTTTGATAGGCACACTGGCCCTCTTTATAGCTCCTCTGGAGAAACATCGATTCAGATTCCATTTACCCACCTCACTAGCACCACACCACTAGGCTGTCTCCACCACTTCCAGTCCCCCTACTACACCCTGGCTTCCCTCAAGGTGCAAGTCTAGCCAGGCCTCCACCCCCCCCCCCAACCCCCGCAACCTTCAGTGATTCCCCATTGCTTGCAGCCAAACTTGCAAAATTCCATTTTGTGAAAGTATTTTCTAAGAGGTTCCTTAGAAGATGATTCCACTGTTAAACCATGATCAAAGTTTTGGGCAACGCCTTTTTATTTTTTTATTTTGAGACAGGGTCTCCCTAAGTTGCTGAGGGTCTCACTAAGTGATTGAGGTTGACCTTGAAATTACAATCCTCCTGTCTCAGCCTCCTGAGTCACTGGGATGACAGGTGTGCACCACTGTGTCCAGCAAAAATTCCCACTTTAACCCAGCACTTCCCAAACTAATATAATGGTAAATTCACATGCACACCCTTGTATTTTCTTTTTAAGCTTTATTGAGATATAATTCACATGTCATACAACTCATTTAAAATGTACAAGTCAATGGGTTTTTTGTAGCAATCATGTGCCTCATGGTGATGTTTAAGTCAACCAGAGACCATATGTGATGGCATGTACCATGCAGCCCAGGTGGGCAGCAGGTCTTACCACCCAGGTTTGTGTAAGTGCGCTTTGCGATGCTTGCACCACGATGAAATTGCCTAGGAATGCATTTCTCAAAATATGTCCATGTCATTTTTTAGGTGACACAGGACTGTATATCCACAAATATGTGTAGATATCACTATAATCAAATTCAGAACATTTGTCAGCCCCAAAGAAATCATCTTCAACTTGCCTCCCTCATTTCTCTGTCCTCTGCCCTAGACAACTACTAACTTCCTACCTGTCTCCATCTTTGCCTGTTCTGGACACCTTTTGTTTATCACTCATCAGTTGAAGGATGCTCAAGCTGTTTCCATTGGGGCTATTATGAATAATGCTGCTGTGAATTTTTTTTTTTTTTTTGGTACTAAGGATTGAGCTCAGGGGCACTCGATCACTGAGCCACATCCCCAGCCCTATTTTGTATTTTATTTAGAGACAGGGTCTCACTTAGTTGCTTAACACCTTGCTTTTGCTGAGGCTGGCTTTGAACTTGTGATCCTGCCTCAGCCTCCAGAGCCTCTGGAATTACAGGAGTGCACCACCATGCCTGGCTCATTGTAGTTTTGACTTGTATTTCCCTGATGGCTAATGAGTTGAGCATCTTTCCATGGTGCTCACTGACCATTTCTCTCTCCTCTTGGGAGGAACATCTATTTAGATCCTTTGCCCATTTTTAAAGCTAGAGTTCTTTATGTAGTCTAAATACAAATCCCTCATCAGATATGTGGATATTTTGTTCCATTGTGAGGGTTGTTCTTTAACTTTTTTGTGTGGGGAGGGTGTTGGAGATTGCACCCACAGGCATTTAACCACAGAGCTACATCTACAGCCCTTTTTAAAAAATATTTTATTTAGAGACAGGAGCTCGCTGAGTTGCTTAGGGTCTTGCTGAGTTGCTTAAGTCCTCAATAAGTTGCTGAGGCTGGCCTTGAATTCATGATCCTCCTGCCTCAGCCTCCGGAGCCCCTGGGATGACAGGTATGCACCACCATGACCAGCTCTTTTACTTCCTTCATGGTATCCTCTGAAGCACAAAAGTTTTAAATTTCAATGGTGTTCAGTTCATCCATTTTTCTTGTTGTTGATTGTCCTTTGGTGTTATATCTAAAAGTTTAATACGAAACCCAAGATCACCCAGATTTACTCTTATATTTTCTTCTAAGAGTTGTACAGGTTTATCTCCTCTTTTTATTTCTTTGATCCATTTTGAGTTAATTTTGGGGTATGGTCTGAGGTCGGGGTTCAACTCCATTCTTTTCCAAGTGGATAGTCAGTCCCCTCCCCTCTCCTTGTGTGTTTACAAAACTCACAGGACTCTGGTGCCCCAGGAAACACCAGCTGGGAAATGACAACCTACGAGCTCACAGGCCACCTGACCAGGAAGTCTCCGCTCTTTACAAAACACTGTTTTCCTATCAACTCTGCTTATCACCTCCACTCTATTCACCACTTCATCGGTATGAAAATGTATTTTCTGAGCTCCGCCATGTATTTTGCTGAAATAACAAATTAGTAGTGAGCAAAAGAGTGAGCAGAACTGCACTGTCCCGGCTGGAAGGTGCCATTCTGGGACAGTAAGCTGATTGGAGGGATGGAAGGCCTCTGGGGGTCCCGGCCACTGCTGGGCCCAGGTCTCTTCACCTCCTGCCCAGTAGCTTCCACACCATGCTCTCGGCCCCTCCCCTGTGCTGGCACACAGGACAAGACCTCAAGGACCCTGCTTGTCCTCCTCCTCCTCCTAGGACACCGGAGAGGGTTGGACCTAGAGGAGCTGGTCTGGGGCTTCAAGATCCTCCTGTCCCCATTCAGGACCATCCCCGGGGGTTCTGGTCCAGCTTTCTCTGTCTCCTTGGAGGGAGCACCGGGAATAGAAGGTGGCAGGCGGCCAGGGGCACAGGGCGGGCCGGGAGGAAGGGCCCCTGGTCCGGGTCATTTCCTGGCACCCTTGTTTGCCGCGTGCCCCTGACTTCTGGTGGTTGTTTCCGCCCCACTCCACCCACAGCCTCCCTGGCTGAGTGGGCAGCTGGCCTAGGCGGGAGTCCTTCCCCCATCGGGCAGAGCGAGTCGAGGATCCTGCTCCCTGTGCGGCTGGATACACCGGGCCTCGAGTCTCCTTTCTAAAAAAAGGATAGCATGGCGGACCTCAAGGGCTTGTCATGAAGAATAAAAGATGAATGTACATAAAAAATATAGCCCAGTTTTTTTTCCAGGATGCCTACTTTCCCTTGTGTTGGGGTCTCCATCTGAGCCCTGGGAGAGCTTTTTGGGCTCCTCTGTGATGGGGGCACCTCTCCCCATCAGCTAGTGCTAATGTCCCCAGTAGCTTTGAGTGTCTTTTTCCTTGACATTTTTTTTTTGTACCAGTGACAGAACTCAGGGACCCTCAACCACTCAACCACATCCCAGCCCTATTTCATATTTTATTTAGAGACAGGGTCTCATTGAGTTGCTGAGCGCCTCAATTTCGCTGAGGCTGGATTTGAACACATGATCCTCCTGTCTCAGCCTCCCGAACCACTGGGATTACAGGTGTGTGCCACCGCACCCAGCTTTCCTTGACATAAAACACTCATGTCCCACAGTGATGGTCCCTGAGGGAAAGGAGGATGTCGTGAATTTTTCCATGAGTCTGAGGAGGCAGTTCTTGATCTCCACTCCAGCGGGGAAGTGCAGTAGGGGCTACTGGCAGGATGGAGGGAATGAGGTATGAACTGGCTTTCCTGAAGGTCAAGAATTTTGGGCCCAGACTACTGCTGCTACCCTCTACCACATTATAACATTTATTGAGTTATTACTATGTGCCAGGCACCTTGCACGTTTTCATTTATTCTCTACAATGATTCTATGGTTAGGGTACGATTAGCTCCATTTACACATAAGGAAAGGGAAATGCCAAGAACTTCAGCAACTTGAGACAAGCTAATAGGCGACCAAATGTGACAAACACTCTATTGGAGGGAGAGCCAGGGTGGGGGCAGAATGAAAAGCATCCCGTGGGACCTAGGGAAGGTGGTGAGGGAAGAGAAAATGCGGACAGGCAAGAGGAAGCCGGAGCCTGTGGCAGAGGGAACAGGTGAGCGAGGGAAGCAGGGGGTCCACCTCACAGCTGGGACTGTGAGGGGAGCACGGGGAGCAGGGAGGATCAGGACTGCAGGTAGGCAGGGTGGTTGGCCGAGGACTTGGGCTGTGGCTGGGGAGCTGGGCTTAGAGCGTGGTCTGTGCGGCGTCTGGGTTGGGTTGTGAGTGGGGTCAGATCTGAGGGAAAGAGAGGATCTCTCAGAGCCAGGTGACGATTGTCTTTAAGGAAAGAGAAGGGAAGGCGCAGTGTGCTGGGCCCCATGCCAGGTGCTTCCCGTGGCTGACCTCACTCAGTCCTCCCTGCAGGCCTGAGAGTCAGGCATGGCTGTCAGCTCTTTGCCAATAAAGGAACTGAGGCTCAGAGGTGAGAGTCCCTTGGGGTGAGGGGACCCCCTGCCTCTGTTTGCACACTGGTGGGGAGGGTGGGCAAGTGTCCCTGTGAGTTCTTCTCAGGGCATCCTGGGTACAGAGAATAGAATGTCATGGAATGAAATGGGGTCCCTTGGGGCTACATCCAGAGCCACCAAGAAAGCTGGAACCACAAGAGGGCTGGAGGGAAGGAAGGAGGGCAGCACTGGGGACAGGGGGTGGAGTCCAGGTGCAAGATGGTTAAAGGCCCATAGGAAGTGGGACCCTGGGAGCTGTCATGGGTGAGCATCCTGTGGCCCAGCCCAAACACATGGAGCCAGGCTGGCAGGCCCCAGGCAGCCCCAAAAGGAAAAGGCTAAAGGAATTTCTTTCTGCTGGTGGGTTTGGGGTGGGCTGCTTTGGGGTCTCTTGTGATCTCTGGTCTCCCTGTCTCCATTCCTGTCCTGGGACCTTGGAAAGATGGCTGGCCGGTCCTGCCTCTCTACCCAGGAGACCCTAGGAATCCCACTAACTCATTGGCCAGCCTTGCTGCTGCCCCTCACCCTGGGTCCCCATCAACCCACCAGCTCCTGTCCTTGCTCATCCTCCTCCAAATATGTTTCAAGTCCATCCACATCTCTACCTCCCCTCGCCTGCGGGACAGACCCCCGCCCCTTCTCCTCTCTATCCCTGCGTTGCCCCACATGGTCTTCTTGTGTCCTTACCAGAGGAAGCTCTGAAATCCACCAAGGCTGTCAGTTTGTTCCCTTGGGTGACACCACCGGCTTCCTTCAGTTCTAGGCCAGCAGGCTGAAGCCCAGTTCCTGGGCCTGGCACAGTGTCCCCCTGAGCATGGCCCTTGGAGGCAAATGTGCTTGTGACTTCTGCCCCACTCTCCTGCCCTTGGACTTGGACTTTACAGCCCCTTCCTCCTCCATTGCACCTGCCTCTGCACCCTCAGGTGCCATTCCCAGATGAAGAGGACTGTGCCCGACTGCTTCTGAGCTACACATGTCAGGGTGGCTGCTCAGAGTGATTCTGCCATTTGAAGGACTAGCCTTGATGTCCCTTCAGCCTTGTATGACTGCTCCACTCAGGGGAGTCCCTGAGGTCCAGGGCAGCGTGGGGAAGGGGACCCCCAGAGGGAAAGGGCCAAAGCCCTGGGGGATTTTGCAGGACATTGAAATCTCCTTTGCCATTGTCTTCAGGTGCTAACAGTTACCAGAGAGGGGTGCATGTGCATGTGAGTGGGGTGCTGTCTGGAACCCTGTCCGGCCCCCCCCTCCCCGACAGGCCCCTCTGAGCCTTTCTCTGTCCGGCCTCCTCATGTTCTAGCCTCCCTACCCTCCCCCACCTTCACAGTTGCCTGACTCATCAGTACTCCAGGGCCTATTCTCTGGCAATGCTGTCACATCCTGCTTCCTCCCTGTCAGGTTGCTGAGGCCACTCTACCAGGTAGGGCACCCTGCATTTAGAAAATTTACTTATTTATTGTGGTGCTGGAGATTGAACCCAGGGCCTCGTGCAGGCTAGGCAAGTGTTCTACCACCGATCTTCAGTCCCAGCCATCCCCTCACCACTTTTTTTGACACAGAGTCTTGCTAAGTTGCCCACGTTGTCCTCAAACTTGCCATCCTCCTGCCTCAGCCTCCCAAGTGGCTTGGGATTACAGGTGCAGACTACCTTGTTGGCCGCTCCCTGGATTTTAATAGGCCTCTGCCCTACCCAGCATCCCTGGGTGGCCAGGAAAGGAGAGAGCACCATCCTCAGCAGGAGGTACTTTCCTGGTGCCCAAATCAAACTCCATAAAAGCGCCAGGCCTTGCACACCAGCTTGGGCTCCCTAGGGCAAGGCGGGGGCCTCCACCCTCAATCTGCCCCACAGGGCGAACACTTTAGCTGTGCTTAAACTTGCAAGTAGGTTTTAAACCCACAGCAACTGGCTCCATGGCCCTCCTGGGGTCACAGGCTAGGATGAGGGACAAGGGCCTGGGGGAGGCTTCCACCTGTATTACTCAGACCTCCGTCGTCCACAGCAGGCAGGGAGGAGGAAGTGAGTCAGTGGTACAGCCTCAGAATTCTGACTTTCCTTTTCAACCCACTGAGCCAAGACATTTGTCCCAACAGGATCCCGGGGTGGGGGAGGGGCCAGGAACCAGGGGATATTAAAGAGACAGAGCTGGCCTCTTGCTCACCTCCACTGGGTTCCTTAGTTCACCCATAATGACTGTGTGGCCGATTGAATTCAGCTGGACATACAGGGGTTGAAGACCTGCTGAATGTCAGCGTCTGTCATGGAGGTGGGTGTGCTGGTGTCACCACACTGAGTGGGACAGTTACTACCTAGAGAGCAAGGAACATACTTCTGGGCCCAATTTCTGCTTCTTCAACAAACCTGTGAGTTTGGTGTCTTCAAGTTCAATTTATGGAGGAGGAAGTAAAGGGACTTGTTCAAGGCCACTGTCCCACCGGTCTATGATCATGCTACAAATCCATATTAGCAGTCAGTGCAAGGCCTAGAAGATCCAAGGGACCGTGTGTGTGTGTGTATGTGTGTGTGTGTTACATGCCGTGTGTGTGGGTGTGAGGAAGAGTGGGAACTCATGAGAGATTTCCAAGAAAAATTGGACATTCTCCAAGAGGACAAGTGGGTTAAGGATGTTCTAGGCAGAGTGACCTGCATGTGCAGAGGTGGGTGGCAGCCATCAGCCCAGTGTGGTGTGTCCATGGAATCCTGCCCCCTCAGCAGGAGGTGCTGAGACAGAGGCTGGCCCAGGGGGAGCGGGATGTGGGGCAAGGGGGACACGAGGGGAACTTGATGGCTGGAGGTGGCTGGCGAGGATTCGAGGTCAGAGCTGGGTGGGTATCATCAACATGTAAGAGAGTAGTGACAAACAAAGGTCAAATGAGGGACCACAAGGAGAAGCCCAGTGGGCTGAGGAGTCCTGTGGGGGACAGTGCTGGGAGGAGAGAGGGAGGAGGACCAGAAGAGGATGGGGGGGTGGGATTTCACCAAAACACAGACCTGCCTGAGTTCAACAGATGGCTGCTGCCACCCTAGAGAGGTTGGGACAAAGGACCAAGGACAACCACGGGATTTGCCCATCAGAGGAGGCTGATGCCCAGTTTCTGTGAGCTGTCGGGGGCTGAAGCCAGGCTGGAGAGGTGGACAGGGTCCTGGTAACCCAAGGGCAGGATCCCTGCTCCCGTGGAGCTCAGACAGGTGATGCAGGGAGAGGCTGTGGCTTCTGAGCTGTGGCTTCCTAGAAGAATAGTAGGTGGCCCAGATGACTTGAGGGAGGTGGGACAGTGGGATGCCTGGCAGCGGGAACAGCAGAAGGGTGGGGCAGATGCATGGTTCCATTGGGAACAGCAAGGGACTCCTGTGTGTGGTGTTGGAAGCAAGAAGAGGAAGCAGTGAGGTCATGGACAGATGGAAAGATGAGCCTGGCCCTTTCAAGGAGGGCGCAGTGTCCTGAGGGCAGAGAGGAGCCATGAGTGGTGATAAGGGGGAGAGTGAGGAGGGAATGTGGCTCCAGCTGCTGTGCAGATGTGGGGAGAGCTGGGGGCAGGGCAGCAACAGGAAAGACTGCAGTGATCCAGGGAGAAGGGACAGAAAGGTGGCAAGAGACCGAGAAGGCGAACCCCGAGGTACACAGGGATTGTCCCGGTTGGGTGGAGAGAGGGGGAAGTCCACGCTTCCAATTGAAATGAACCCCTAGGAGCTGAGCAGGCTGGGGGACACATGTGGGTCACTTTGGTGTGCCCCGAGTCACAGCACCTGAGGAAATTCCCACCAGGAACTTGGGTTTAGTGACAACATCCACAGGGGTTGGAACCCTGGAGAAAGCTGGTTCAAGAGTCATTGCGGGGGGGGGGGGGCTGGGGTTGTGGCTCAGGGGTAGAGTGCATGTGTGAGGCACTGGATTCGATCCTCAGCATCATATAAAAATAAAGAAATAAAATAAAGGTCCATCAACAACTAAAAAAAGAGTCATTACTGCAGGATAACTTTTACCTAAATCTCAGAAAGACACAATGGAGAAAGGATTTCCCACATTTTTAGTCTTTTATTTCTACCTGGGCAAATAACTGTGTTATCCATTGTGTGACAGATACACATCCATCATATCACATTTCAAAGAAGGTGATAAAACTCAGCTATTGGTAAGTCATGATGACATTGGTCTTCAGTGGGGAAAGTCTTAGGGTGCACAGACCAGAACTATGTACCATGTGCAAGCTGGATGCCACTGTCATTTATTTACCTAGCCCCTCTCTAGGGTCTTACTGACCCTACCCAAGAGCCTCTGGCAGAAGGGTAAATACGGACAGGTGCACGTCTTACACCTTGTCCCTGAGGAGCACACTATGGGGAAAAGGAGAAGACCTTGGAGTCAGGCAGCCCTGGGGTGGTACCAAGTATATCAGAGGAAGTGCTCCCACCTGATGTACCTTGAGTATCTCAGTATTTTCATCTGTAAACTGGGAGACAACTACCTCAGAGGGTTCTTAGAAGGTAACATACATAAACGGATGGGCTATACATAGTAGGTGTTTGATAAATATCAGCTCCCTTCCCACATTCAAATATACATAAAATATTCAGAGACACGTAGCCACATAGGTGAACAGCTGTGAACACAGAGCCCATGTTCTAGTCAATATTCATGTGAAGCCCTCAGTGGAAAGGAGTGAGGGGTGAGGGCTTCACATGGACGTTGGGAGATGAAGAGATGAAAGATGAAAGATGCCCACTTGTACCACCTGAGTACAGAACACAGTCGTAAGAAGGCTTCATTTTTCCAGATGCCAAGGCTCCATAGCAGGGATTTGGAAGAGGGCCTCGCTCATTTTTGATACCCGTGGAGCGAGGGTATAGAGGGGGACTCAGTCCTGCACTGATACATCCCTACTGGTCTTGAGTGGAGGACTGAGGATGAGGAATTCTGAGCCAGAGACTTGGCCTGGGCTAGGCCCACATCTGGGTCACTGGGGAAGAAAATCAGATAAACCCATTTATGCTTGGCCACTCCTCCCTCCCTCCCTCCCCAGTAATTTGCATTTTCAATTCAAGTCAGAGATAGAAACCTGAGTCTTAGTTCAATAGCAGAGATTTAGTCTATTTAGTTAAACACACACAAGAAGCCTTGGGACACACTGGACGCTGATTGAAGAATGATAAGGGATTTTTTTTTCTTTTTTTCCCCAGCCCTTTCATTTTAGCAATGGAGTCCCAGAGCAGGAAGGGAATTTACCCAAGGAGAGATGACAGGAGAGCATCTGTGCTCAACCCCTTGGCTCCAGCACACAATCCTTACCTCTCCTGGGGCTGGCAGACTGGGGCAAACACAGCAAGCACTCCATGAACAGGATCCGCCCTTAAAGAATATTGACCTTGTCACTTTTCTGGCTGGGAAACTTCACCTCACACAGGGTCCCCACACTCTTGCTGTTCTTCTCTCCTAAGGATCACCACAGCTGGCGACTCTTTCCCTCTTGTCCAGATACTTCTTCGCCGCTCCCTGACCCTCCAGCCGAACCTGAAGCTTGCCCGTTCCTGTGGTCACCTGCAGAGACCGAGGGACCTCATCCAAAGTTTCTTTTGGATGTCAAGAAGAAAGGATGCCACACACACCCTCGAGGGCTTGAAAGGGTTTATTATTTACATGCTTGTGGTCTCAGTAGAGCAGGGCCAGCCTCTCAAGCGGGTCCCACAGGGCTTGAGAGCCAGGAGAGGAGGTCGACTCTGGTTTATATCATGGTTGGGGCCAATGTTCAGGCAGGAAGGGGCTTGTGAATCTGCCTCCATTGCCAAAGGAGGCTGCACCAGGTTTTCTTATCCGCTCATCACGTGTAGGACGCTAGGGGAAGCAGGAGGGCTGAGGCTTAAAAGCCACCAGCAAAAGTCAACGTGTCTATGTTTGCTCAGTCTGCATTACTAGGTGGGTCCCTTCTACCTGGGGAAAAGTTGACCGATGGAGATGACATGGTCAAGTCAACTGGGGAATGAAATGAGGCTGTGGATGGGAATAAAAACCAAAGGACTTCTGGTCTGTGGCATGAACTTGGGATTTCTTTTTCCCCATCTCTCCAGCCCAGACCCTTCCAGTCTCCTACATCTCCCCCAGATCTGTCTGACACTCCCCTACATTCCTTAGCCAGGCCCTCCCCTTAGCAGTCGCCCCAGCTCCTGCTCCCACATTCCCTCTGGACACTCCCCTGGAGTGGAAAAGCCATCCCTCATCCCTTTCCTGCTCCCAGGCCCCAGATCGGACATGCTGCTCATTCCTGTTTGGGATGGTCAAAGAGATAAGGCCTGGCGTGGAGCCATCTGTCATCACAGGACTCCAAGCTGTTTGGGGCAGGACCCCTGCCCACACTGAATGTCCACCCTGAACCCTGCCCTGCTGACCCTGGCCATCTTCCCTTCTTTAGGAACAAGGTGGAGGAGCTAAGAGGCCACTGGAAGAGCAAAGGCAACATTCAGCTTTCTTCCAACTTCCTGTTCCTTGACCCTGGATGTCTCAAGACTGACCATGAGAGAAGCTGGGTCACTGCTTAGGAACAAATGCTATCCTAAGGGCAGACAGGGACAAGTGTCCTCTCCCCAAACACCACAGAGAGGACTGTTATCGCAGCTGCTATTGTTTAGGCACGTCTGCCTGGCTGAACCACATCTGCCTGGAGTTTGTCTCTTAAAGATACAGCTGTATTCAGCGGTTTCCATCCATAGCCGGGTCTTTCCTGAATCACATGATGCTGTACATCTAGGTAACCTCCTGAGGTTTAGCTCTGACCTAAGGCAAATGAAATGATAATCTTGATCTCACAAGGATGAAATGATTTGTAAACTGTAAAGTCAGGCTGGGGCCCCTTCCCAGGCTCTGATTCCAATTTTGTATTACTCGTCTTTTCATTCTATTCCTTAAAGAGAGTGCCAAATTGTACAAGCTTCAGGTCCCCCCAAACCTGGATCTGTCCTAAGGATTGTACAACTGTTAATTATTAGCATAAGTGATTAAGAAGGACTTTAGGTCAGGTATAACACTGGAATCAGAAGTAACAGAGAAATCCTAGCTGTGTGGCCTTAGTCAAATTGTTTAACACCCCTGAGCCTACATTTTCCTGTTTTAAAACAGTTAACATCTCAATATGTGAGGAATTGATGATATTTATAAAGAACCTAGTGTATTGCCTGCTTTATATGTGCTTAATATGTGGTATTTTTCTTCTCATTGTAAGAGTATACAGAAAAAAGACTGTTGGGGAAATGGGTCTTCGTGTGACAATAAGGGAAATGTGAGTTAGATTCAAAGTGCAGAGTTACCTTCTGAAATTCCCTTTCAGTTTGAGTCTTCTGTCCATTATGAGATCTTTGGCCTCCTCCACCTACCTCCATCTGGCACCACCTACTACACACCTGTGGGGGTTGGTGTCCCCGCCCAGTCTCCAAACATACAGTTTGAGCTATGGGATGAGGGAGGGGCCATTGGGATTCTGTTAGGTTTGGCCCTGAAGACAGGAGTGGATGAGAAATGGGCTCAGTCTGGACCCAACTCTCTGGCCACGCAGTGCGCTCTAAGGAGAAACTCGTTTCCATAAGGACAGCCTTATCCCTTGATACCAGAAGGCTTTGCCCAGGAGAAAATGCTGTCTTTTTGCTAATTACAATTAGCGATGCTTTGTTATTACCACTGCAAAATATCTGTTTGGCTTTGCTGACGAACCATTCCCAGCTTGGATCACGATGGGTGGGAGTGGGTGAGCAGGAGAAATAAATCCCGACCGACAGTGAAGGTACTGGGTGCGAGAAGAACGCCCAGAGACCGTCAGTCATCCCTTAGGGATTCACGGCGCTGCGAAAGCCAATTCACCATTCCAACCAGCTGCGCGCAGACGTCGATTCCCAGATATGTCATCGCCTCATCTGTCTAGCCCGGACAGCCGAGGTGGCCGCGCCTGGAACGGCCTTTCCAAGTGGCAGAAACGGCCTCAGCGAAGCGGCCAGACAAATCCCACCCCTGGCCCCGCCCGTTCAATCTGTAGTGCTCAGGAGGAGACGGTTCCTGGGAGAAGCGAGGGGCGGGGAGAGGAAATTCAAGCCTTTAGGGGTTCCTGACAGGTGTCTGGGGAAGAGGGCGGAGACGGGGTAGGAAGGATGAGAAGGGAGGGGCGGTGCTGCCCCTTTAAGAGGCGGTGGCGGGGCCGGGACCTTTTCTCTTTCCCCGGAAGGAAAGCGGAGCCGGGACTGGGCGCGCAAGGTGGGGAGGTGCGGGGCTGGGCGTGAGGAGGCGGGGCGCACGCCGCGGGGGACCTCTCCCTCGCGTCCTCCCTGTGGTCCACGGGTCTGCTTGGCCAGATCCGCCGCCTGGCCGGGATAGAAGGCGATAGCGCGGTCAAGGGGGCGCCGCCGGGACAAGCTGGGAGCCGGGTGCTCCGGGTGTAGGGACGGTGACCCGGCAGCCGGACAGGCGTGAGAATAGATCCACGGACCTTAGAAGGCGATCCCAGGGCGCAGACCTGAGCAGATGTGAAACTGAGCCGGCTAGGAGCGAGAAACTGATCAGCTCCCGGCGCAACGGCGCGGCGGGCTCCAGTGTCCTCTGAAGGCGCCCGGAGCAGGTGAACAGGTCCTCACTCTCCGCACCGCGCCCTTGAGCGCTCTGGTCCCCGCCCCGGCTCGCGCTCAGTCATGGGCTCCGGCCCCAACCGCGCGCTCCGAGCCCCGCGCCGGATGCTCTGCGCGCTCGCTTTGATGGTGGCGGCCGGCGGTCGCGTCGCCTCCGCCTTCAACCTGGACACCCGATTCCTGGTGGTGAAGGAGGCCCAGAACCCGGGGAGCCTCTTTGGCTACTCGGTCGCCCTCCATCGGCAGACAGAGCGGCAGCAGCGATACCTGTAAGTCCGTCTGGCGGGGGTGGGGAAGGAGAGAGTATGTGCGGGGGTGCGGATCCGGAGCTGGGTGGGAGCCCTGGGCCCTCGGACTTCCAGACCCGCTGCAACTGGCCACTGTGACCCAGGATTAAGGGGGCGGGTACCCCGGCAGCTCTCAGACTGCCGGGCTTGGCGGGAAGTGAAGGATTGGGGAGCGGTAATCATTGGCGAGTGCTGACTCTGCCAGAACCTGTCTAGACGACACCTTTCCACCCTTCGGACCTCTCCCGAGAGCGGAAATGGGGTCTCTGTTGCTTGAGCCCCTAGTAAACCGGCTACCTACCATTGGTCTTTTCTCTGCGGGACTGGAAGCTGGGGAAAACTGCAAGATAAACACTTAGCGGACCCTCATTCCCCTCTGCCTGGGTAGAATCCTCAGCAAATGCATTTAAGCCCCCACTTACACCTTGCATTTAGTCTGTGGCCACACCAACCACGCCCTCTGCAGAGCCAGCCTGGACTGCCTTCTCAACTGCTTGGCGTTGCAGTGAGGTGATGGGGAGTCTGGGTGTTTGGAGCTGTCCAGAGGCTCCCTCCGACTCCTAGAGGAAGGGGCAGTAGAAGACAGGCTTGGTCTCTGGCGCCCACCCACAAGCGGGGGGGGCTCTCCCACCAGACCTCTTCCCTGCATTCCTCAGATTCATGTTGAACCGGCAGCCCTGAGTGTGTTTGTTTTGGTTTGAAGAGGGAAATGGTGTTTTTCTTTTCCTTCTGCCCTCCTTCCCCACAGCTGCAAGGAGAACCTGCAGCGTGTGTGAGCCGGAAGAGCTGGGGGTTTCAGAGGTTTCTCTGCAGGGGCTCAGTTTGCTGAGGTTGGCAGCTAGGGAAAGAGGGTGACTGGAGGAGGTAATGTTGCCCGGGAAAGGGCAGTGGCTGGGACAAATCAGGCAGACCCCTTTCACCTAGGTGACCTGCTAGGCATCTGTCCCTACCTGGTCTCTAACTTGGCTAAACTAGAAGACCTGGTCAGCCTAAAACTGAGTTGAAAATGCTCCAGCTATAACTGAGGCCTGCAGAAACTTGAAGTTTGGAGTGTTCAAAGTCCAAACTCTGCTTCAGCTACCTTCCTGCCCCTGCCCTGCTGGCCCAGCCCCTGTCCAGGCTACCTACCTGGACTTAGCCTCTCCCCCATCTGGCTTTCTTCTCAGAGGGTAGGGCCACCACACCCTACCCAGCCAGGTTTAGCAACTTCAGTCTGGCTTTGGCCAGCCTTCCATCATTTGAAGGCCCTGAGTGACCACCAGTGAAAGATTCTATAGCAATGTTTTTTTCTACCCTAGCCCAGAAAATGATTTTCATTTTTTAAAATTTTGTTTTGTTTTCATATATATATATATATATATATATATATATATATATATATATATATATTTTTTTTTTTTTTTTACGATGTTGATGGACCTTTATTTTATTCCTTTATTTATATGTGGTACTGAGAATCGAACCTAGTGCCTCACACAACCCCAGCCCCGATTTTCAGGTGTTTTGATGCAGAATCTCCATGACATAAAGTAACACAGTGAAAGAGAAGATTGGACTGGGAAGAAAGAATAAAAACCGATTCTTCAGCCCTTCCCTCTCTACTGTGTTATCTTGAGCAAGTATTTCCCTGCCAGTGGCCAATTTTTCCTTAAAAAAGTGTTGGACCTGAATCTATGTGTTCCTCCCCACCTCTGTTGGCCTATGAAAGGCAACTTGGCATTATGGAGGGAGAAGTGGCTCAAAAGTCCTACTGCCAGAGTCTTGTCTTGGCTCTGTCACTAACACCTGAGACTTTGTTTGCTCACATGTCAGCAGAAGGGGAACGACATGCCCTTTTCAAGGGGTTTTAGTGGGACTTGCATGGGATAGTGTGTGTAAAATGCTCTGTATATGCCTAATTCTCCAAGGACCCTCCAGAGGCTCTCAAACTGAAGCCAGGATGGGGTACATCCACTTTGCCCATGGACTCCACCCAAGATAGCCCAGCCAAGGGGTTCTTCTTGGAGGAGTTTCAAAGTTGCTGCACCTTTGAATGGCAGGTGGTTCTAGACAATTTCTGAGTCTCCCCATTGGGTATCCTCAGTCTCATCCAGGGGTAGTTCTCTATCTTGATTCATCTCATCTTACAGAGTGCAGCCCCCTGGCCCTTTGGAAAAGTCAGCTGGCCCTAGCTGGGCTTAGCTGCAACCAGCTGTGTAGCCAGATGTGAACAGCTGTCTGAGCACAGAGCTCAAGGGAGCTAGTAGGTCAAGCTGCAGGTTTCTATTCTTTTAGTCTCAAAGTCCCTTTGGAAGAACCAAAGTGTTCATGGTCCTGAACAGGCCTTTTGTCTGGAGTTCACAGAAGGTCTCCAGGAGATGCAGGGACCCCTGAAATTATATGCAAATCATGTATATTTGAACCTCATCCTAGGGTCAGGAGGAGGGAAGAACACAGCTTTTGCGTTCTTAAAGAACGCTTTGTTCCAGAAATGGCTAAAACCCCAAGGTGGACACTCCTTGCTGTGTCATCACCTTCATCTCTGCACTTGGGTTCCCCACCCACAACCCAGCCCCAAGCTCCCAGTCTCTGTAAGGGAGGAATGAGGACCAAAGCACTTTTTGTTTGTTTGCTTGTTTGTTTGTTTGGTTTTTTTTTTTTTTTTTGTACTGGGGATTGAACTTAGGGGTACTTAACCACTAAGCCGCATCCCCAGCCCTTTTTTGTTATTTTATTTAGAGACAGGGTCTCACTGAGTTGCTTAGTGCCTTGCTAAGTTGCTGAGGCTGGTTTTGAACTTGCGATTCTCCTGCCTCAGCCTCCTCAGCTGCTGGGATTTAGAGGTGCCTGGCACTTTGGGCTTCTTAGCAAGAGGCATGAGGAGTCCTGGGAGGCAGAAGTACTGTTCTTCTGGGAGGTGGTTTCTGATCCACCCCAGCACTTGCTTTGCCATTCCCTGGTCTGGCTTGATCTCAGACTCTAGGGGATCCCTTTGGACCCTCTTTCCTTTCCTCACTTGCTTGGAAATAAAGATGTCTGGGAGGCCTCAGGTGGGAGTGGCTGCAGCTCCTGGAAATGAGATCATACTTGGGGCAGGGGGAGCTGGGCAACCTGTTGTGCTTTCCCAACACACATTTCCCTGGGCAGGCAGCCGGCAGCCTCTCCTGCTAGTGCCAGCAGAAGCAGCACGGCAGCTTCAGGCTGGAGGACTTTTCCCTGGACTCTCTCCAATGACCAGTCCAGGCCAGGGGGCTTCAAAGTGGGCAGGAGGTAGGGAAGGCTGATCTTAGAAATAAGAAGCAGCGAAAGGGACTCCATCAGAGCTAAACCAAGGAGGAAGATGATGTCCTGAAGAGCCGGGGAAAGGGAGAAGAAATGGGAAAAATAGACTGTTGTGCTTATTCCATTACTTGGAGCACCCCCCCAGCCTCTTTCTGCTGTCCTCATTTTCTCCTTCCCTCCAGCGTGTTGCTCTGGTTCTTGGGCTGAGTCACCAGGAGGAGAGGGGGCTGTGTGGGCAGCCTAAGGAGGATGGGAGGGCTGCAGTTTCAGCCGCCATAGGAGCAGCCTCTGGGGAGGTGGCTAATTTGGGCAGCAGGGCTGGCACAGGGCTGGCATCTGAGCATCTAGGAGCTGCCCCTTCCCACCCCAGGGCTTTAGGCCAGAGCAGATCCCCTCCCCCTCCTGCTTCCTGGCCTGGCATGGGAAGGAGCCCAGGGGCTAAGGACCCTAGGAATAAGGCAGGGGACTGAGTGCTAGATCCTCTGGCCTCCTCCTCTTTCCACAGGTTCCACCCACACTCCCGAGATGAAGGAGTCTGTGAGGTTGAATCATAGAGACTGTTTCTTTGAGCATCACCCCAGTGCCTGGGGGGCCCTCCTTTTTGGAGTGAGCCAACTTGGTGCCCTGAACTCTCCTGGGCCCCATTCCCCAGCCTTCTCCAATTCTACCACTTTGTGCTGCTCCATTAGCTTCGTGCTGCCCTGGAGTAACACTGGGGCCGGGTGAGGAAGAACTCAGGGCTCAGGGGGTCTCCAGAGGCCAGGAGGTGCCTTCAGAATGGAACATACTCAAGAGGAGGCAGCTAGGTGAGAGCCTTTGAGCCATCTTTTCCTCCACACCCCCTCCCTCCCAGCCCAGCTTGACTCCAGGAGAGGCCAGGTCCACCTCCAGTTTTCCTAGAGCTTCATCCGGGCCACACTTTTGCTGCCTCTGCCTTCTGACTGGCTGGGAGTTGGGTTAAATGCTGATTTGAGAGGGGTGGGTTTTTGGACTGCTTGATCTGGACTAGCCCCAACAGCAGGTAGCTAGCTGAAGTTTTCATTTGCATAACAATTTGTATTTCATTTGCATATTAGTAAGGTTCCCTGCAGCCTCTGGATTCTCCAGCCCTCACCACGCACACCTGGCTGTGACTGGGGAAGCAGGAACCTGACTCTCTGCAAACCTGCCTTCCCCTATGCACATGCAGGCCTCTGGCTGGAGACCCATTGGATCCTGGGCTGGGAGCCAGAGGGCCTTAAAGGGCCTCTGAGCGGGCCAAGTAGGAGCTAAAAATACTCCAGGGGGTGTGGGGGGGCTCCTGTGGAATCTCTGAGGGGGGGACCTAGGATGTGGGTTTGGGATTAAAGCATGGGTCCTGTCCCCTCCTCCATTTGTGGGCACAAGGCAGCTCTGGCAAGGGGGGTGGGTATAGGTGGTATAGGAATTTGTTTAATCCAGTTGCCATTTATGCCCAGCTCTGCTGGCTCAGTACCTCAGGCAGCTAGAAGGGGGGTTCCCTCAGCTCCTCCTGGCTGAGGTGAGGGCACTGGGAGGCAGAGAGACCCCACTCCTTGGGCACCTCCTGCCGGCAGCTTGGACAGGGCAGGAGCAGCATGAGGGCAGTATTTCCACTACGTTGCATGTCCTGGAACGCAACCTGGGCTCCTTAGGGTCCCCTTCACTGCTGAAGCCTGTACCCTCTCAAGGTCATCATAGGAGACCTCCACCTCCAGCTGATACTGTTTTTTCCCTAGAATGACTCTAGCCACCAGTGCCCACACCCTCAGGGACTGCCTGGTATTGTCAAGCTGCGGGAGCCTACTTGTGTCCAGTCCCCTGCTCCCTCTAAAGGATGGCAGTACTCTGTTCCTTTCCCCTCTGCTCCAGGCCTCCTAACCTGTGTTAGGACTGAAATTCCTGGGGTCCCTGAAGGGAGTCTGGGGTCATGCTAGAGCCAGTCTTGGTGCCACAAGAAATCAGAACAGCAGTGACCACATCAGCCATGGCTTCATAGTCAGAAAGCTTTTTACCAAGTGAACCCATTTATTCCTCCAATAACCCCCAAAGGTGGGTAAGACAGCTGCTGTTTCCATTTTACAGATGAGATAATCCAGGCTCTGGGAGAGGAAATTACCCTTGGAGACAGAATAGATCCTAGAACAAGGTCACCAGCTCCCAGGCTGTGATGTTCCTTTCCCACGGGGCCCTGGCTTTCTTCATCTGTTAGGAGCCCTGGGGGTGAATGTCCATGGGTGGTCAGACAGTGGACTCACTGAGCCACCCTCCCCATCCCAGGCAGAAGGAGACTGACTAGGCCACTGTGGCTCCTGTCAGCCTCCCTGCAGGGCTCATAATCTCATAATGTTACTCTTCTTGGGGAAGCCCAGCCCTCACTCCCAGGAACACTTCCCCAGGGTGAGGTTTGAGCTGCAGATGTGAGGTGCAGGCAGAGGCCACGCCCCTTCCCAGCACCCCAGGCTGTGCATTCCTGAATCCCAGTGGGAGGAGACACTCCAGGCCCCAGCTTGCCTGGCCCTGCCCTACCCACTCCCTGCCTCCTTCATAAGTAGGTCCTTGGCAGAGGCTGCAGGCACAGCCCTTGCTTGGCACTTCCAGAGTCTGATGGGAGCCCTGGAGCCCAAGTTCTGAGCCTGGGGCCTCAAGGTGATAATGTTTCTGGGGCCAGTTGGAGGAGCACCTGAAAGGTGCCTGCCATCCAGGAAACTGGCATCATCAGGATCGAGGAGGGGTCCTGGCAGAACACTGAGAGGCTGCAGGGACACTTCTGGGGAGGAGGCATGGAAGAACTGGGTTCTCCAGCAGGGGTACCCTGGATTCGATGGAGAAGGTCAGTGGTGGGCTGAGGAATTTGCCTCTTTCACGAGGATGTCTGATGGTCATGGCCCCACGACTATCCTCAGAGATAATATTTCAGGGCTGATCCCTCTGGTTCCAGCCACCCCTTTGGCGTGGGATGGATTGCCAGGGCTCTAAGCACCCTTGTAAGAGCTCATTGTCAATGTCATGTCCCCAAAGATGGATTCTGGAGGCAAGGCAATAGTCCTTGCCCATACACTGGAACAGGGCTGCTGGATCACATCGTTCAAAGTGTCAGGTCATTGGAACCCAGTTCTAGGACTCCTCCCCTCTACCTTCATCTCTGAGGCCAAAACATTCCTTTGAAAACCCAGATCTGACCATGTCATCTGGTTGGGTTGCCCTCTGCGGCTCCTCCAAGGCCCTTCCCACCCTCTCCTCCTGTCCCTCCCCGGATGTTCCTGGGCTCCGACTCTATGGAGGGCCTGAGCTCTGAATCACCCTGCTTCCTCATGTTTCCTGGCCCTGGCACATGCAGTACCTTTGCCTAAAGTGCCCTTGCCCCCCTTCATCGGGTGACACCTGGTCATTGTCCTCAGACACCCTCTTCTGCAGGTCTCTCTGTGTCCTTTTCCTGTGGCACTTACTGTCTGTTCCTGCCTGCCTGGGCTCTTTCCTGGAGGGCAGGGGCTGGGGTCCATTCTTGTCCCAGCCCCAGAGCCTGGCACAGAGCCAATACTCAGTAACTGGGTGTTGAATGACAAGTTGGCTGGGGGGAGATTGGGAGAGTCTGAGCTTGGAACCCCCTGCCTCCCTGCCCCCAGGCTCCTGGCTGGTGCCCCCAGGGAACTCGCTGTGTCTGATGGCTACACCAACCGGACTGGTGCTGTGTACCTGTGTCCCCTCACTGCCCACAAGAACGACTGTGAGCGGATGGACATCACGGAGAAAAGTGAGGAGCAGTGTCTGGTGGGGAGGCACAGCAAGAGGACAAGGCTTGCTTATGCAGTTTCTAGTGATTTCTGATCTAGTGACTAGTAAAACAGCGAGCCTTAGAGCAGATGTGGGATTGGTAGATACCAAAGTTATGACGGACTGAAGAGGGGAGTAGCCGGGGCTGCCCTACTGGGGTTGGGAGTCTAAAAGAACTACTGCCCTCTGGGGGTTTGGGGCACTGGTATATAGGGTAAGGTGCCCTGGTTCATGATCCCTCCCATGCCTTTAGGTGACCCTGACCATCACATTATTGAGGACATGTGGCTCGGGGTGACTGTGGCCAGCCAGGGCCCTGCAGGCAGAGTCCTGGTAAGTGGGCACTCACTGCTGGCCCTGCCCTGCCTGCTCTCTCCTTCCTTCTCCAGGGGTGCATGCATGTGGTCTTTGCAAGTGTCCATTCCAGTGGCTGCGTCTCCACAGGCCTCTCTATCCTTGCACTCTGTACTCCAGGGGAGGGGGTATGTGTCTGGCTGTCTCCCAAGGCGGGGCATGGCCTGGGTCCTGTCTGAATCACCCGCTTCCTCCCCGCACCCACATGGGGTGTTCTTTATTCGTGGGAACTTGCAGGAGCAAAGGGCAGAGAGGGCCCCAGGCTGTTGGGCGCTGGCCTGCCTCCTTCCTGGGAGGCAGGCTGCCGGAAGAGACGCAGCCCTGCTGACCCCAGCTTACCCAGCTCTGCTTTGGAGGCTACTCCCTGCTGTCAGTTGTCACTTCCTACACACATCCTTTAGTGTTGGCCCCTGGGGTCTCAATTTCCAAGGCCCAGATGGACATTTTTGTTTTCATTTTAAAATTAATGTAAAATATACATACAGTGAAATGTACAGATTTGAAGTTTCTAAGAGGGTTTTTTTTTATTTGTTTGTTTTGGGTTTTTTGTTTTGTTTTTGTTTTATATTACTGGGGATGGAACCCAGGCCCTCACACAGGCTGGGCAAGTGCTGTACCCCTGAACTACTCACCCAGCCCGTTTCTGTGAGTTTTGAGGAATATGTATATACCTGCGTAATCAACACGCATGAAAGATGAAGCATATGTACATCACCCCAGAAAGTTCTCTGTGCCTCTTTATAGTCAGTTACCACCCCTGTAGCCATCACTGCTGTGATTTCTGTCACCTTTGAACACTATTCAGAGCTCCAGGTTTGCATCAGTTCACTGAAACACGTTTTTGTGACCCCTGTTGCGAATGGTTATAGGTCAACGAGACCATTTAAAGCCATTCTAGATCCTGGGTCCTTAGCAATGAGGTAATCACTCACCCATTCAATCATTCCATAAATATTTAGTGAGTACCTACTGAGTACCAAGCACTGTGCTAGTCCTAGAAACTTAGGACAGGCTCATGTGACATGCTAGTGGCTCTCACAGCTAGAAGGGATCAGGGAAAAGCAAATAAACAAGAATGGGGCCAGTTTCTGATTGTGCCTGGCCCTAGGCTATTTTAAAACACCCCCCTTTTTCTTCTTTTTGTGTTCTTGCCTGGAGCATGCTTATTAACACATGCTCTACCACTGAGCTACACCCCCAGCCCTAGAACACACTAATCTGATTCACTGGTTTGTCCAATAAATCTATATTGAGTAGCTGCAGGAGGCCTGGAGATGTGTGTAGAGTCACCTTTATGAGGCAGCACAGTATCTTGTGCTATGTAGCCAGAGGGTCTTGGTTTGAATATTCTCTGCCTCTATGTAGGCGTGAGATCTTGGACAGGCTACTAAACTCTCTGTGCTTTGGTTTCTTTATCTACAACGGGGGAAATAAGTGTCCCCACACTATGGAGTTGTTAATGTCTGGCAAATAGTAAGCACTCAGTAAGTGTTAGCTGCTGCTATTATTATTATTATGAGTATTACTATTATTATTCCGGTTTAATAATGGTCCTTTTATTAAGCAGACAGGGTCATCTGGGGACAGAGAGAAGCAAGTCCCCTAATCTCTCTGGAAATGACCCATTTTTGACTTTAGAACCTAAGCCCCACCTTCCCTCATCCTTTCTCCTAGCTGTCTTAGCTACTCTCAAGTCCTTACAAATTTTCCAAAAATTGCTCTTGACCTTCAGAACAGATTTCTGGGTACTGGAAAGGGAATGTGAGTTTAATTATCACCATAGAAAGGAAAAGAAGCCGGGGGTTCTCCTTCAGTCCCACAAAGCCCGAGGTGCCTGGGCCAGAGGAGACAGCTTTCCCTGGGCCCCTGCTCTGGCTAAGGCCTCATGTGTTGGGGGGTGCTCCCCAGGTCTGTGCCCACCGCTACACCCAGGTGCTGTGGTCAGGGTCGGAGGACCAGCGGCGAATGGTAGGCAAGTGCTACGTGCGGGGCAACGACCTAGAGCTGGATGCCAGCGATGACTGGCAGACCTACCACAACGAGATGTGCAACAGTAACACCGACTACCTGGAGACGGGCATGTGCCAGCTGGGCACCAGTGGAGGCTTTACCCAGAACACCGTGTACTTCGGAGCCCCTGGTGCCTACAATTGGAAAGGTGGGGACCATGGAAAAAGGGAGGAGGAGCAGAGAGCACTCACCACCCACCCCCACCCCACCCCTTACCCTGTTAGCCACTGGGACTGCCCACCCCAGACCATCCCCACTAGGGGGCAGGAGAGATGGGCAGAAGACCTTGTGCCAACAGTGGCAACCATGACTTCCACTATTTTAAAGCATTTACTGTGTGCCAGGGACTGTCTTAATTATACTCTTACAAGGCAAGTATTCTTATAATATTCATTTTATAGGATAAAAAAACTGAGCCTTAGAGAAGTGAAATAAATAGCCTGTGGCCAATAATAAGTTCTGAAACCTGAATTGTCATGTGGGTCCATCTGACTGCAACTTAGCCACTAAAAACTTATTTATTTATTTATTTTTGTGATGTAGGGGAGTGAACCCAGGGCCTCACACATGGTAGGCAAGTAGTCTACCACTGAGCTACATACCCAACCCTTTATATTTTTGAGACAGGGTCTTGCTAAGACAAGGCCGGCCTCAAACTTGACAACCCTCCTGCCTCAGCTTTCTGAATAGCTGGATTATAGGTGTGTACCATTGCACCTAGATTAAAAACTTACTTTAAAAATAAAACATGCTCCTGGAACAACCACTAAATATTACAAGCAGGATTTGGTAAAATAAAGAGTAAAATTGTCACTGGGCAGCGTGGTGCAGCAACTCAGGAGGCTGAGGCAGAAGGATCGAGAGTTCAGAGCCAGCCTCAGCAAAAGTGAGACCCTGTCTCTAAATAAATACAATACAAAATAGGGCTGGGGATGTGTCTCAGTGGTCTAGTGCCCCTGAGTTCAATCCCCAGTACCCCACCCCCCAAAGAGTAAAAATGTCCCTCCTCTCCCACCCATCTCCTTCAACACATTTCTTTTTTTAATATCTTTATTTTATTTATTTATTTATTTATATGTGATGCTGAGAATCAAACCCAGTGTCTCACACATGATAGGCAAGTGCTCCACCGCTGAGCCGCAGCCCCAGCCCTCAACCCATTTCTTGATGCTAATAGTATCTTTTGAATCCTTCCAGACTTAGAATACATAGATAACTTTTAAAAGACAAAAACTTGCCAATAGGATCCTATTAAACATGCTATCCTGCTACTTTTTCTTTTCACTTATCCAAAGCCAGGGGTATTTCTTCATGTCACATGCATGGAGGGCCACCCTCCTTTTGGGGACTACAGGACATACTGTCCTACAGGTGTCTGATGACTCAGGCGTCCTCCATCTCTACCTCTCTCCATCACACAGATTGTAGTGATAGTGACTCCTCTCCTCTTCATGTATCCTTATTTCACAGAATCTACAGGCAGGGAACTCTCAGTCTCCTCCTCTTGACCAGCAGGTGGCCCAGCCATAGCCACAGCTCTGGGCTCATGGAACAATGAGGTTCTGCCCCCTCCCCTGGCCCTGCCTGTCTCCCCCTGGTCCTTTAGAACCTTGGCAGGGTCACAGGTACTCTACCTGGGAACAGGTAGGCAGCCCAAATTTGGGGATGGTCCCACAAGATAATGGCATGGAGCCTGCCCAAGGCATCTGGAGGGTGGGAAAGTATCAGCTAGTGTCCACACCCAGGAGCCTGCAGGCAGGAGTCTGGCCATGCCTCTACAGCTAGTTCCCATGGCTCTGTAGGAAGTCAGTTTCCCTCCTAGGGCCTCACTTTTCTCATCTGCACAATGGGAGTCATCCATCATATGACATCATGAAATTTCTAAAGGGGTCATATTTTGTAAATGACAAAGTGCTCACAAAAGGTGTTATTACAATGGGGTGGGAGGGCTGGACGTGGTGGAAGAGAAAGGGTTGGTGACTCCTACCCCTCCCTTTCCCCAAATCCTTGTGAAGGAAACAGCTACATGATTCAGCGGAAGGACTGGGATTTATCTGAGTATAGTTACAAGGACCCAGAGGACCAAGGAAACCTCTACATTGGTGAGTTCAGTTCTGGGGGCCCATTGGGTGATAAAAAAGAAGGAGGCTCAGTCCCTAATACACTGGCTCTCTTCCTTCAGTGCCTGGTGGAGGAGGGAGGCTAAAGTGTAGTTGTGACCAATGGCATTTAGTTCAACTGGTACACACTTATTAAGCACTACTTGTATGCCAGCCCCTGTTCCAAGTTCTCGTTATGCAAAGTTGCTACCCTTACAGAGCTCAGTCCAGAGTGTAGGAGGAGTGGGGCTGGAATGGGGCACAGACACAGGCGCTCAGGGGTCCACTTTCTTGTCCCACTTGGAATTGAACATAATGGGGTTCAGGAAACTAGGGAGATGGATCCAGAGTAGAAGGGGACACAGTTTGCTGGGGGCTTATCGAACACCTTCCCCTCATCCTAGGATACACGGTGCAGGTAGGCAGTGCCATCCTGCATCCCATGGATATCACTGTTGTGACGGGTGCCCCACGACACCGACATATGGGGGCGGTCTTCTTGCTGAGCCAGGAGGTGGGCGGAGACCTGCGGAGGAGGCAGGTGCTGGAAGGCACGCAGGTGGGCGCTTATTTTGGCAGCGCCATTGCCCTGGCGGACCTGAACAACGATGGGTGAGAATCTAGGGACATCCTCTGGGGCCAGGGTGAGAGGTGTGGGAAGGTGGGCTGGCCAGGCCAGGTCAGGAAAATGGAAACTTTGCAATTGTGCATTTGTTCGCTGCTTGTTGTGAGTCAATCAGAGGATAGGCGGCTCTGTATTTGCATGCCATATGCAGGACACCTGCACTTTCCTGTCTTTACCTGTCTTTGTATGGCTTCAACAGATTTGGGCAGTTTGGGTGTGATCTTTGCTTGCATGGCTTCTCCATGACATGTGTTTCCTATTCAGTGGGCCATGTTGGCCCTTCCTGTGTCCTTCCCATGCACTGGGACCTGAGGTGCCGTTGGCACAATTGTGTACCCTGCCACCATTCTGCAAGTTATGCATCATTTGGGGGGCCAACCTCACACTCTCATTTACCCTGCCCTTTCTCACCTGTGCAGGTGGCAGGACCTCCTGGTGGGTGCTCCCTACTACTTTGAGCGGAAAGAGGAAGTCGGGGGTGCGGTCTACGTCTTCATGAACCAGGCGGGCACCTCCTTCCCTGCCCACCCCTCCCTCCTCCTTCATGGCCCCAGTCGCTCTGCCTTCGGCTTCTCTGTGGCCAGCATTGGTGACATCAACCAGGATGGATTCCAGGGTATGAGCCAGCACCCCTTCCCCAGCACCCCCACTGACTGAGCACCAGCTGCATACCAGGCTTGACAGGGCCTGTGGAGGACATGGGATGGGGCTCGGGCCCAACTTTCTCAGAGCCATCCTAGAGGGAGGATGTGCAGACGGTGACAGGTGATCCTGGAGGAGGTGATAAGTGGTTGATAAGGATGGGTTGAGAGTACATAATGGGAAGGAACAGAAGGGGTGCAGTGGGAATGCAGGAACTTATCCATGTGCCAAATCTAGCGAATGTTCCATCAGAGACAGGCTGGAGAGGGAGTGTGGGATTCGGGGTGGGTGTTTTGAAAGCCAGGCAGAGGAACTGGTGCTTTCTATTGGCTAATTGGGGTTTTGGGGTGTATAAGGGACATCCAGAGAAAGTTTTGGAGCAGAGGTGCAATATGATATAGCTTCATACCTTGAAAGATGATTCTGGCGGAGGTTGTAGGACTGAAGGAGAGATGAGATCAGGATTGTCATGTGTCAGGTGTGGGATGATTAGAACTGGACAAGGTGGGGGCCCTAATATAGGAGTATGACCAGTGCTCTGTAGGACTTGGGGTGTCGTGGAGAGGATTAGATCAGGGTGTCAGCCTGGTTGCCATGGGAGCCCTTCGCTTATCCAGAAGTCACTTCTCTGACAACCTCAGTTTTTGAGGACCTAGCTGAGAGCTAAAAGGAACCAAAGGCAGAGGGACCTCTGAAGAGACAAAATGGGTGCCAGAAACTTGGGGCGGTAAAGCCCAAGCACTTCCTATGGAAGGCTCGTTTAGTTTCTGCCTGTGGCTGACATAGTTTGCTAACAAGCTTGGCTTTCTGATAATCCAGACCCTATGAGGTCAAGTGCAGCAGAATGAGAATGAGTTCAGTGAAGTTTAAGAAGATCATAAAATGTTTTGGGTTCATTTGTGGAAATAATGAATTTTAAGTCTTGACACTTGAAGTAAAAGTTCACTGTGGATATGATTAAAATCCCAGCCCCTGGTATCAGGTACGGGCTCACACATCCTCTTCTTCCCTCACTCATTGTGTCTCTGGGTTTCCTGAGTCTTTTTCCTCATCCATAACATGGAGGTAATAGTACCTACCCCACAGCACCCTCATGAGGGCTCTGTGGCAGCCACAGATGGGAACACCTCCTTTTCAGGCCCTGCTGATAAATGGCATTAGAAGAAGAGCCAGGATATCTAGGGATTAGATTGGTGGGGATGTGGAAAGGGGAAGTTACTGGGCAGGGCTCAGGAATCTAGGATGTGGCTTTGCCTATGGCGTTGACTTGCTGCGTGACTGTGGGGAAATCACTTCCCCTCTTCGAAACCCGCCTTCCCACCTGCAAAAGGAAGCACCTGGGCTGCAGATGGTCACCTTTAACCCTGAGCTGCAGACCTCTGCAATGTCCCTGCTGCTGTCGGCACCGCCTGGCAGGGTGAGATCAATGCCACGCGGGGCTCTGTGGCCTGCAGCACAGGGTTCGGGAGATGTGGGGCCTGGTACCTGGGTGACGCTTCCTGCCTCTCCTCCCAGATATTGCGGTGGGAGCCCCGTTTGAAGGCCTTGGCAAAGTGTACATCTACCACAGCAGCTCCAGGGGGCTCCTCAGACAGCCCCAGCAGGTATGAAAAGCCGGGGACGCCTCTGCTGCCCCTGCCACCTCTCCCTCACCCACCCCTTCCAGATTTCCCCAGGCCTCCCTCCCCAGAACCTGACTCTACCCCTTTCCCTTGTCCCCAGGTAATCCATGGAGAGAAGCTGGGGCTTCCTGGCTTGTCCACCTTTGGCTACTCTCTGAGTGGGCAAATGGACGTGGATGAGAACTTCTACCCAGACCTGCTTGTAGGGAGCCTGTCGGACCATATTGTACTGCTGCGGTGAGCCAGGGGGATGCTGGACAGGAGCCTTTCTCCCCTCATCCCTGTCTGTGTGGAGTCCATTTTCGTCCATCTTCAGCACTAGGTCCACAGAAGGTTGAGCCCTAGCCATGGCCAGGGGCAGGTGGGAGGCACTGAAATCTCCCTGCTTCTGTTGTCCCTACAGGGCTCGGCCCGTCATCAACATCCTCCACAGGACCTTGGTTGCCAGGCCAGCTGTGCTGGACCCTACACTGTGCACAGCCACCTCTTGGTGAGACCACCTACTCCTCATGTATGGGCAGGCCAGAAGGGTTCCCAGCCCCCAAGCCCTTCCCCTGGCCACTCCTGATATCTCACCTTTAGATATCTGATACTGGGACTAGCATTTCTGTCCCTATCCAGCCTCATTAAAAAGCAGAATTTCTTACAGGAGATAGTGAGGGAATTGGGGGCAGTAGAGTATAGTGGTTAGGAAAAGGAGCTCTGGACTGTGGGTTCAAACCCCAGCTGTGCACTGTGGGGGAGGGCAGGCTCTGAGGAGTGAGGACTCTGAGGAAGAGGGAAGAGGAATGGATGTGCACAAGAAGGAAGAGTCACCCTGGGCAAATTATTCATTTCTGAGTCTTAGATCCCTCACCTGTAAAAGAGTTAATAAACAATTCACAGGGTTGTTATAATTACATAAGACAATGTATCAAAAAAAAAAAATCCCTAGAACAGCAACTTTATATACCTTAAGTGCTTAAAAAATGTTAGTTGCTAACAAAGTGGTGTTAATGGTGGTGGGTGGACAGAGGAGGTCTGCACTGGAGATCCAGATACCTGGGCTCAAGACCGGGCAGGGCTCCTAATTCTTAACTTTGGACAAGTCTTGCTCTCTGGGCGTGTTCTCCCAATTGTGATTTTTAATCCTACTTTCTTTGGCCTTAGGGGAGTGGGATGGAATGGGACAGAGATACCACAGACCAGCTTTGTGGATGCCCCAGTTTTGTCCCTGCCTTTCCCCAGAAGGGCCCTGGGTTCCCTTTTACCTAGTACAGGAGTGAGAGCTAGGGCTTGGCTATCTGTGCCCCACAGTGACGGGTCCCTCCTTGTCCTCCCACCAACAGTGTGCAAGTGGAGCTGTGCTTTGCTTACAACCAGAGTGCTGGGAACCCCAACTACAGGCGAAACATCAGTGAGTGCCAGTCACAGGGCAAGGGGGAGCACGCTCACCTGGCTACTTACTGACTGCCCTGTGTACCTGTAGCCCTGGCCTATACCCTGGAGGCTGACCGGGACCGCCGCCCGCCCCGGCTGCGCTTTGCCAGCAGCCAGTCAGCTGTCTTCCATGGCTTCTTCTCCATGCCTGAGACGCGCTGCCAGACACTGGAGCTGCTCCTGATGGTGAGGGAGGAGAACAGGGAGGAGACCCGTGTTCCACCAGGTCAAGGGTGAGGGGCAGTCAGCCTGGAATGCCATAGGCGGATGGATTCTAGATGAGGGTATAGTGCGCAGTATCCAGCACACAGTAGGGAACAGATAGAGCCCCCCCGGGTGGGGATGGAGCCAAGGGCCTTCTCACCTCTAAGAAAAGGGAGGGGTTTGTGGGAGATCTTAGCTCACCTCTGGGGAAAAAAGGAGTCCATGATTGAGGGGCAAGTTCAATATCATTCCAGGGAGATTGAAAATGGAAGGGGAAAATTCCTCCTGGGGAATAGATGAATGGAGGCTCAAACCCCACTTGGAGGGACCTCAGAAGGGAGAGCAAAGTCTCATCTCTTGGGGGCAGGCAAGATGGTAGAAAGTCTGAATCTGATAGTTGGACTAAGGGGTTCAAGGCCAACTTAGGGGGTCTTCAGGTTGGAGAGAGCGCCAGCTTCTCCCTCAGGCTCAGGGTGATGTAAGGAGAGGGTGACTTGGGAGAGGGCACTGTTGGCTCAGCTTGCCTTCTCTCCCCAGGACAATGTCCGCGACAAACTCCGCCCCATTGTCATCTCCATGAACTACTCTTTACCCTTGAAGATGCCTGAGCGTCCCCGCCTGGGGCCACGGTCCCTGGACGCCTATCCGGTCCTCAACCAGGCGCAGACTCAGGAGAACCACACCGAGGTGGCTGGGGCCCGAGCCAGGAGGGCTGCAGGGTGAGGGCTCGCTCTATGGGGTGTAGCCTCTCACACCTCCGACTGCCCCAGGTCCAGTTCCAGAAGGAGTGTGGGCCTGACAACAAGTGCGACAGCAACTTGCAGATGCAAGCGTACTTCGTGTCTGAGCAGCTGCAGCGGCTGGAAAGGTGGGCTCTTAGCAGCGCTGATTGGCCAAGGGCGCGACGGGCCTCATTGGCTCACTGGGCTTGGGGCGGGGCCACACTGGACAGGGGCGGGGCCTCATAGTTAGATGAGCCTGGAAAGAGGAACTTAGATGGGCCAGGTGCCAAGTCTTCCAGGTGAGACTGTGGGGCATGGCCTGGCCAGAGAAGGAACTTTCCTCACCTAGGAGACCTGAGGGTCAGGACCTATGAATATGGGGAGTGTCCTGGGGCTTGGGCTTTGGGCTTAGTCCAGGGCTGCTCTCCTTAGGCTCCAGTACAGCAGAGACGTCCGGAAACTGCTCCTGAGCATCAATGTGACCAACACCCCAAGCAGGGAGAGGGCTGGGGAAGATGCCCATGAGGCATTGCTCAACCTGGAGGTGCCTCCTGCCCTGCTGCTGTCCTCAGTGCGCCCAGTGAGTGCCCACCACCAGGCCCCGAGCCCAAGTAGGGCTCCCCGCGTATTTGCACCCCCATGTTCATGTTCTTTACATGCATTATCCTTAATCGTGTCCCCACCTCCTCTGGGCTTGGCCTCCACGATTGCCTGCCGTGTCTTCTGCTTGGGAGCTTCTAGGGCTTCTGACCCTGCTCTGTGTGGGAGGGAAGACAAGCCCAACCTTGACCTTATTTGTCTTCTTTCTTCAGTCTGGGACCTGCCAAGCCAATGAGACTATCCTGTGCGAACTGGGGAACCCCTTCAAACGGAACCAGAGGGTGAGCACAGGCCATATCCTCCCACTCCTTGTGGGCTCAGGCTGTTCCTCCTCACCTGCTTGCACCTGCCCTTCTCATCTGCTTGCCCTGGGGGCTTCCTTGAAGCAAAGAACCCGGAGGCCCTGGTGGGTGGTGGTGGTGGAGGGGGGTATGTGTGGGAATGAGGCCCAGCAACCAAGAAAAATTGGGCCACTAGGGAGCTGGGCACAAAGCTAGAGCAGGTGTGCTGCAGTCTGGCTGCAGCAAACTAACCCAGGGGTGATGAGCAACTTGTGTATATTGATGGAGTAGGAGCCGTTTATTGTAGGACAGGAGCGGTATATATACATTCCACACAGCTTATCTTAATTAACATAAACTAGATACAGCAGTCAACCAATAAGGAATCTCCACACTTAATGGCTCGCTGGCATTACTTCACAAACCACTCCCTCTGGCAAAATGCCAGGCGCCATCCTGACTTGTTTACAGACCCCAATAAGGTGGAAGTAAGAAAACCGATTTACCAAGTCCTGGGGTGTGCCCGCCCTAAGCTCAACGGTTTCTTTTACGTGATGTTAAAATCAATTCTCACAATGTTCTCTGAGGAGGTACCTGCCATTTTAGAGAAGAGGAAGCTCAGCTTTATAGAATTTAGTAATTTGCTCAAGGTCATGCCAAAGTCCAGATATTGCAAGGGAAAAAGGGGGGAAAGTGAGTCAAATAAGGTAGTGAGGTGGTCTAGGACAGGAAGAGGCCAGAGAACCTTCCTCCTAGCTTATTGTTTGATTCTCCTCTTTCCCCGTCGCAATATCCCTCCTGGGCCCCAATGTCCTTTTCTTCTCTGGCCCTTGTAGATGGAGCTGCTCATTGCCTTTGAGGTCATAGGGGTGACCCTGCACACAAGGGACCTTCAGGTGCAGCTGCAGCTCTCCACGTGAGTGGCCTTGTGAAGGCAGCCTGGGTCAGGGTGAGGTAGTATCCGCGGCCTCTTTTCAACCCCTGTGTTCCCTTCCCAGATCAAGTCACCAGGATAACCTGCGGCCCGTGACTCTGAAACTATCTGTGGACTACACGCTCCAGGCCTCGCTCAGCATGTGGGTACAACTCTGCTCCCCATGTCTCCCTGTCTCCAAGCTCCCCTGACACTTCTCTTGGCCTGCTAACCTCAGGTCTCCACTGCCCCTGGGTCTTCGATTCGCTTCACCAAAAGTCATTGTCCTTATTGTTCTATCCTCCTGTAGAGCAGGTAGAAGGGGAGGCACGAGCCACCCTAGGGCTAAGATATCAATCCCTACCATTTCTTGAGAGCTCATTGGGCAAAGGATTTTACATATGTCAATGAATCATCTTCTCACAACTGCCCTGTGTTGTTCCAACTGTTATTAACTCCACTGTGCAGATGGAGATACAGAGGTTCAGAGAGGAAAAATAAATTGCTTGAGGACACACAGCTGGTAGGTACATGGCAGAGCTAAGGTTTATACCAGGTCCATCTGATGTCAGAGGAGCGATAGTTAACCATCCTTGGTGCCCACCCTCTCTGCCAGGACCCCAGCCTCCCATGACTCAAGAAGCTTTCTTACCCTAGGGTGAATCACCGGCTACAAAGCTTCTTTGGTGGGACTGTGATGGGCGAGGCTGGCATGAAAACTGTGGAGGACGTGGGAAGCCCTCTCAAATATGAATTCCAGGTAAGGGTACCTCTGGGGTTCTGGTTGGGGACTCCTGGGAAAGTTGATGGGGGTTCATTCTGGATCTGGGGTTGGAGGATGGGAGGGTTGGGATTGATGAGATGGAGTGGTTTGCTAGAAGACTGTAACCAGGACATCTCTTGTGCCCATAGGTGAGCCCAGTAGGGGAGGGATTGGTGGCCCTGGGGACCCTGGTCCTGGGTCTGGAGTGGCCCTATGAAGTCACCAATGGCAAGTGGCTGCTCTACCCCACGGAGATCACCGTCCATGGCAATGGGTCCTGGCCCTGTTCGCCACCCGGAGACCTTGTCAACCCTCTCAACCTCACTCTCTCTGTAAGTTCATGATCAGGAATGTTTTATTTGCATCTCATTTGCATTGAATCTCATTTGCATGCTGAAGGACCCAAAGGCCCTCCCCACCTCATACCCCTTTGGGAGCCTGACTCCCCCCCCTTTCTCCTCTCCCATCCCTGCTCCCACATTTCCCTCTGCCTTCCTAGCAAATCTCTTACCTCTTCAGGACCCTGGAGACAGGCCACCATCTCCCCAGCGCAGGAGGAGAGAATTGGACCCAGGGGGAGGCCAGGGCCCACCACCTGTTACTCTGGCTGCTGCCAAAAAAGCCAAGTCTGAGACTGTGCTGGTGAGTGGTCAGGGCAGGGATGGGGAGCATCATGCTGACCCCGTCATGGGGTGGCACATGAAGGCAGAAGGTAGAGACTACTTACTGGAGACACTTGTCTGCAGAGGTGAGGTGGTACCTGCCCTCAGGAGCCCCCAGACAGAGCAGGAGAACCACTGTCTGCCCTCAGAGGGTGTTCCATTCTGATAGGGAGCATCCCATACTGTGAACCAAGGGAGGAGACACCGCTCTATTCTAAGGGGTCCCTACCTATTGGGGACCACCTGGATGCTCACGGCTTTGGACACTAGGACTGGGTTTTGGGGAGGAGCAGGAGGATGTGTGAGGCATCTTCTGTAGGAAGGGAGACAGGAATGGCCTGGGAGCGGCAGAGGTCCAGCTGGGTGGACAGGTTGAAGGTGGTATCCCAAGGCACAGAGCTGAAGGGAAGGAGGCAGGCTCAGGCCAGGAGGGGCTGGGAAGGGGGTCTTGGGCTTGGACCTCATTTATATAAGCAAGGGCTAGAGTTTACATTACTCTTGTTCCCGACATTTTGTGAGCTTGGCCCAAAGAACATGTCTTAAAGGTATATGTGTGGAGGCCGGGAATGTGTGTGGCTAAAGAGATGAAGTCAGGCTCCTTCAGCTTCCATGGGTGGGGGGCGGTCTAGAGGGTGGAAGGAAAGGAGAAGGCACAGAGAAGCCAGAGACCCAGACCATCTCATGTCTCTTGTTCCCTGCCCACCTTAGTCCTGTTCCACTGGCCGTGCCCGCTGCGTGTGGCTGGAGTGCCCCATTCCTGATGCCTCCATTGTCACCAATGTCACAGTGAAGGCTCGGGTATGGAACAGCACCTTCATCGAGGTCAGTGCCCATGCTTGGAGTTTTTCGATGCCACCCACCTGGGTGGGGAGAGCAACAGGGGGAGGGTGAAGCCAGGGGTCACAGGGACCCTGTGTGTGTGTGTGTGTGTGTGTGATAGCAGTGACAGCATCGTGTTTTATGCACAGCAGTATCCCTGTCACTGAGGG
Source organism: Marmota monax (assembly GCF_021218885.2). NCBI lineage: Eukaryota > Metazoa > Chordata > Mammalia > Rodentia > Sciuridae > Marmota > Marmota monax. The sequence continues at coordinate 7,352,306 of NW_026694542.1, read as the reverse complement.
CCATGCCAGGGTGACGTCTGCATGTCTGGGTGTGGATGTGTAATGTTTGTCTCCAGCCAAAATGACCTTCTCTTAGCCAGGTGCAGTGGCCCATCACTATAATCCCCGCAGCTTGGGAGACTGAGGCAGGAGGATCGTGAGTTCAAAGCCAGCCTCAGCAAAATCGAGGCGCTAAGCAACTCAGTGAGACCCTGTCTCTAAATAAAATGCAAAACAGGGCTGGGATGTGGCTCATTGATTTAAAAAAAAAAAAAAAAAAAAGACCTTCTCTCATATTTCCATTATCTGAAGCTGTGTCTGTACCTTTTGCACCCCCAAGCCTTTGGCCCTGTGTTCCTTCCCCCTGAAATGCCATTTCCCGTTTTCCATGTGTCAACTCCTACTCAGCCTTCAGGGTCTCCTTCAGATGCTTCATCTCTTTGCCATTGGTGAGGTCTTTTCTGACTTTAACAGCTGAAGTGACCTCTCTCCCTCAGGACACCCACAGAGCTTTCTGAGAAGCCACACGTGACTCCTATCGTGCCTGACTCAGGGTTGTAGCCTTCTCTTGCCACCTATACCAAACTTTTTTCCATGACTCACTTATAAATCTTTTCAGCTGAACGGGCCACATGGCTCCTGCTGCGTCTACTCAGCTCCCTCATCAGAGTACAAAAGCTGCCATGCACAAATGAGTAGGTGTGGCTCTGTGTCCCAAATATTTCATTTACAAAAGCAGGTGCGGAGCCAGATTTAGCCCAGAGGCCTGACTGTGACCTTCATTATCTCTGCTGTCCCTAGCATCTAGCACAGGACCCGGTGCACAAATGAAGGAATGAATGATGCACATTTGTGTTGACTGATGGACCCTTTGGGGTTGCTGCTTAAAGATGCTGCCTGGTGGGAGGGTGAGAGATTAGCTGTGCTTGGGGACAAGCAAGGACGCTCAGAGAGCCTTCTGCATTTGACCCCCTTTCCCCTTCCAGGATTACAGAGACTTTGACCGTGTCAGGGTAGATGGCTCAGCTACTCTGTTCCTACGAACCAGTGTCCCCACTATCAACATGGAGAACAAGACCACGTGGGTGAGTGAGCATGTTGACGAGGACTGCAGACCCTGGCCTGGAGCATGGAGCATAGGACATCTTTAAGAGCATGCAAAGACTCTTGAGCTATGTGGGCCTCAAGCTTGGTAGCATATGCAGTTCACCTGCAGGACTTGTGGTGTTTGGACCATCCTCCAGAGCAGTGGAATCTGATCATGGGGAAGGGACCATGGTATAGGGGTGTTTCAGAGTACCCCTAGGTGGGCTGGGGTTGTAGCTCAGCAGTAGAGTGCTCGCCTAGCACATGCAAGACCCTGGGTTCAATCCTCAGCACCACATAGAGATAAATAAATAAAATAAAGGTATTGTGTTCAACTACAACTAAAAAATAAATATTAAAAAAAAAGAGTACCCCTAGGTGGTCAGGCATGGTGACACATGCCATTAATGCCAATGGCTCCAGAGGCTGAGGCAGAAGGATCACAAGTTCAAGAACAGCCTAAGCACCTTAGTGAGACTCTCAGCAATTTAGTAAGACCCTTTCACCCTGTCTCAAAATAAAAAGAACTGGGGATATAGCTCAGTGGTAAAGCACCCCTAGATTCAATTCCCAGCACCAAAAATAAAAAGCACCCTAGGTGATTCTGATGTGCAGCCATATACAAAAATATGTTGGGCTTAGATGAAAATTTTAAATGTAGGAATTAAACATATCAGAAAAAATTCAGAAGATAACCTTTAATTATGGGGAAAGTGAGTTACTTTATTAAACCCAAAGTTCCAATGGAAAAATTTGACAAATTACATGAAAATTTAAATCTGTATATAGCAAAAGAAATGGTAAAGAAACTAAAAGCACGCATGACAAACTGCTTTTTAAAAAGTTTTTATAGAATATTTGACAAAGTATTGATATATATTTTAATATTTAAAAATATAAGTAGGTAGTATACATGAGGTATACAGATGTTTCTCTTTTTTTTTTTTTTTTTGGTACTGGGGATTGAACTCAGGGGTGCTTAACCACTGAGCAACATCTCCAGTTCTTTTTATTTTCTATTTTAGACAGAGTCTTGCTAAGTTGCTTAGGACCTCATTAAGTTGCTGAGGATGGCCTTGAACTTGTGATCATCCTGCCTCAGTAGGAGTCTCTGAGATTACAGGCATGCACCACCATGCCCAGCACAAATGTTTAATTTAGTCATAAGGAGATAAAAATAACAGAAAAAAAAAAGAGTTTTTTTCCTATCGAATCGGAAAATACTAAAAAGAGTAATGCTGGCTGATACTGATAGGAGGAGGGAAATTCTTTTGACTGGAGTATAAATTGGTGGATTCTTTTTGGAGATGAATTTGTCAATATCCATTAAAATTTAAAGCATTCATTTCCTTTGATCCAGCACATGATAATGTATCTTAAGGAGCTAATAGGACAAGTATCGGAGATAAGTGTATGGGGATATTTTAGGGCACTGTGAATGAGGGCGGAAAATTGGAAACGATCTACATCTTTTGGTAGGAGATTGGGTCAATAAAGTGTGGTACATTTCCTACAGTGACTGCATGGCCCTCTGAAGAGATCAGGTTGGCTTTTATCAACAGACAAGGAAGGATGATGATATTAGAGAAAAAAGGAGCCGGTCAGAGAGGAGTGTGTAGTGTGGCCCCATCAATGTGGATTATATGCAATAAAAAAAAGTGAAGAGATTCACCAAAGATTATAGAGATAGTTGTTTCTAGAGAGTAAATTAATTACTGGGAGCATTTAATTTTCTTTATATAATTTATACATTATATATATATATATATGTATTTTTGTTTGTTTGTTTGTTTAAGTTATAGATGGACACAATACCTTTATTTTATTATTTTATTTTTATGTGGTGCTGAGGATTGAACCCAGTGCCTCATGCGTGCTAGGTGAGCACTCCACCACTGCCACACCCCAGCCCAATATTTTTTGTTTTAGATAGACACAAATACCTTCATTGTATTTATTTTTATGGGGTGCTGAGGATCAAATCCAGTGCCTCACACCTATTAGGCAAGTGCTCTACCACTGAGCTACAACCATATCATTTATTTATTTATATATATAGATATATATAGATATATATAGATATATATATATATATATAGAGAGAGAGAGAGATAATTTTTTAATATTTATTTTTTAGTTTTCGGTGGACACAATATCTTTTTTAAAAATATTTTTTAGTTGTAGTTGGACACAATACCTTTATTTCACTTATTTATTTTTATGTGGTGCTGAGGGTCGAACCCAGGGTCTCACATATGCGAGGTGAGTACTCTACCGCTGAGCCACAACCCCGGCCCCTGGACACAATATCTTTGTTCTATTTTTATGTGGTGCTAAGGATCGAACCCAGCATCCCGCGCATGCCAGGTGAACACGCTACCGCTTGAGCCACATCCCCAGCCCCATCATTTATATTTTTAAAAATAAAAAAAATTTAAAATTCAAAGTCATGTATAATCAGGGAAAATCATATTTATTTATATTTCGAACAGCCCTAACCTAAAAATCCTAAATGCTTCAAAATCTGAACCTTTTTCTAAAAAAAATATATATTTTTTTCAGTTGTAGATGGACACAATGACTTTATTTTATTAATTTATTTCTATGTGATGCTGAGGATTGAATCCAATGCCTCACACGTGCTAAGTAAGCCCTTTACCACCGAACCACAACCCCAGACAAATCTGAACTTTTTTTTTTCCTTAGATGTAGATGGACACAATACCTTTATTTTATTTATTTGTTTTATGTGGTGCTGAGAATCAAACATAATGCTTCACATATGCAAGGCAAGTGCTCTGCCAATGAGCCATAACCCCAGTCTCCCAAAATCTGAACCTTTTTGAACATCATGCTCAACAAGTAAAATCTCTGCAAATGTAAATATTAAAAAAAAATCCAAAATCTTAAACAAAATCTGAAAAAATCCCTGCAAATATAAATATTAAATATTTTTTAAAAATCCAAAATCTAAAACACCCCAAATACTTTGGATAAGGGGTATTCAATCTGTACATACATATACACACCACTCCATTATAGGGAAAGAAGATGAATACTAGGTGTTATGCATTGTTTGTGGCTTTTTTTTTTTTTTTTTTTGGTAAATGTTTATGGAGGGCTTGCTGAATAGCGGGTGTTGCTCTAAGCAGTTTATTCATATTTAATGTGTTTAATCCTCCCTAGCAACCTATGCGGTAGATATTATTATAGTTCCCATTTTACAGATAAGCAACAGAGAGGTTAAGCAACTTCCCCAAGGTCATGCAGTTAGTGAATAGCACAGCTGGACTCAAACCCAGGTCTTCTGGCTCCAGAACCCATGCTTTTGGTCACTTCACTAAACTGTGAGTTAGGCATTATGATCTCCTTATCAGAGAGCATGAAATGGTGATTCAGAGAGGTGAAATTACTTGTCCCAGGTCACACAGCTCATCAGGGATGGAGCTGGTACTCAAATCTGAATATGTGGGTCACAGTCTCAGATGCCAAGCTGCCTCCCAGATCTGGGGCTGCTCCTCTGGAGCCAGATCTGTGAAAAGAAGCAGGACAGGTAGACCTGCTGGTGTCAGTGGGGCTGGCAAGGGCTTTATCCAGTCCCTGGCTGCCCCCTACTGGCATCAAGTCAAACAGCAGGGCCCAAGGCCCAGGCCCAGCTAGGATAAAAAAGGGTGAGTCTGGGGTCTAAGTGTGTAGACAGGGGCTGAGTCCTTCCTCTGCCCTCTCCAGTTCTCTGTGGACATTGACTCTGACCTGGTGGAGGAGCTACCAGCTGAGATCGAGCTGTGGCTGGTGCTTGTGGCTGTGAGTGCCGGTCTGCTGCTCCTGGGGCTGATCATCCTCTTGTTGTGGAAGGTTAGGAGCACCAGCCCACCTTGGGGACTCCCACTCTGGGACCTCCTGCCAGCACACGCTCACCAGCCCTCCCTTCATCCCACATTTCCCCATCCCAGTCCTCATTTCCATCTCAGCCCCACCTTTACCCCACGTCCTCCCCACCTTCTCCCAACTCTAGTCTCACCCCCTGCCTGGGTTCATGGGGGGAACAGCAAGCTGGAAAGGGGAACACAGGAGCTCCGGCCTCTGGTCCCACCACCAGGCTGGGATCGGGTCCCAGGCCTCCAGGATCCCCAGCCCTAAGCCCTAGCCCCGAGAGCTGCTGGCCCGACCCCCAGCGCCCCTGATGGCCACTCCCCACCTCCTCCCCTCCAGTGCGGCTTCTTCAAGCGAGCCCGCACTCGCGCCCTGTATGAAGCTAAGAGGCAGAAGGCGGAGATGAAGAGCCAGCCGTCAGAGACGGAGAGGCTGACGGACGACTACTGAGGGGGGCAGCCCCCACCCAGGCCCACCCGGGTAACGCGGCCTCCGGGCCCTCCTCCCCGAGTGCCCCAGCTGGCCGGGGCCTCTGTCTCTGTCCTGTCTCTTCCTCTTGGCTTAGGGGCCTGCTCTGACCTCCTCTGTCCCCATCACCACCTCAAGACAGCAGGCTACTCTGTGTGACTTCCCCTCTGTCCCCCAAGCTAGCTCTCAGGGACTTAGACCTCAAGAAGGAAACACAAAATCCTCCCCATGATCACTTTGATTTTTTGGGGATTGCAAAAGGGTCAGAGCCAAGGCTAGGCCCATGTTTGTAGATCACGAGGCATGTCCAGATGATTCTATACCCCTGGGAAGGAGGGCACTGGTAGACTCCGGGGAACCAGCACTTTTCCTACTGAGCAGTACCCCCACTCCTTGGGATAAGCAACCGACCCCCCATTGCTGGTCAGGGGAGACCACCCCACTCTCCTGGCCCACCATTCCACCAGTAGTCTCTGCGGCTGTCCTTTGGTCTCCATCAGCTTCTTCCTCTCCTCTCTGCCTTCCCCAGCTCCTCTTTCTCCTGGACCGGGGGTGGGGAAACTAATCCTCCCTGTCCATCTCAGTGCAGGGACATGGGGCATGTTTGAGTCAGGATCCTGGCTTTGAGGACTGGGAGTCTGGGGGGAGGCTGGCACATCTTACTTCCGCTTAAACTCTGTATGCTGACGCATTTTCTCTTCTCCCCTAACTCCAGTGTGACTTCTTTAAGCGGACCCGCTACTACCGGATCATGCCCAAGTACCACGCGGTGCGCATCCGGGAGGAGGAGCGCTACCCAGCTCCAGGGAGCACTCTGCCCACCAAGAAGCACTGGGTGACCAGCTGGCAGACTCGAGACCGATACTACTGACATCCTTCCTGACCCCACTCCCTCCTCCCCTGGTGTCCCCTTTCTTCCTATTTATCATAAATTATGCCTTTGACAGTCCACAGGGGCCATTGCCTTTGGCTGGCACCAGCAGATCAAGGCACACACTCGTCTTTGGGCGGAGGCATGTGCTTCTGGCTGCGGACACCTCCCAGCGGGACCTTGCAATGCTGAGCACATGGCAGCCCTGTGCCCTAGACACGTGGAGCCTGCCGCTTGTGCCCTGGGCTCGTGCACCATGTGTGGTACATGGACGCACCCCGTCCCAGTCTCTGCCTACGCCAGAACCTAGCCAAGGGGCCTCAATGTGGTGACGCCTACCCCTTTCACACTGGATCCATCTTGAGCCATAGTCACTGGACCGATTTTGCTGTTGAGAGTAAACTACTGATGGGAAGCAGCCAGCTGGGCCCAGCAACAGAGTTGGGGTTCCATTAAAGGCTGTCCAGGGGCGTCCAGCATGCTGTGATCCAGGAGCAAACAAACTAGAAAGAAGGTCCCAGGGTGGCTTTCTTTCATGGACCTCTTTGAAGTATCTCTCCGTGGAACTAGCAGGGCAGACAGCCCAAAGGAACAGAGACAGACAGCAGGACATCCTGGACCAGAGGCTCTGGGCCTGCCCTGGAGCTTGATGGAAGTCTCTAGAGAGCAGGAGACCAGTCCTGAGCCAGGCAGACGGCAGGACGCAGAGGAGATACCAATCCTGATCCCCTGCTACCACCCCAGCCTCAGAAAGGCCTGGAAAGACCACAGAGGGAGCGACGCTTGAATGTAGGGCAGGGAAGGAGCCTGTCCCTGATCCCACCCCAGGCCAGGCTCCACTCTGGTGCCCCCCGCCCATGAACTGGGGGCTTAGAGGTGGAGTCCTTGACTGTCCTCAGCTTCCAGAGCCAACGTGGCTCTGCCCCCTCCCCAATGGGCTACAGAGGAAGCCAAGGCTTGTTCCCAGGACCTCTCCTGGCCCCTGCCCACCCCCTCCACGGTACTGTAGCAGGGAGCTCCTGCCCGCCTCGTGCCTTCTTTGTACACAGGCTTCTCACTGCAACCAATAAACTTCTCCCAGTTTGTACGTGTGGCACCTGCCTCCATCCTCCCCAGGTCAGCCCAAACAAATGACGACGTCACCACCCAGCTGGCCCCAGGTAGACAGAGCTGGGAGCTGGGCTCTCAGAGGTTTGAGGGTAAAGATCTGTGGAGGAGATGCCAGCCCCTGCTCTCAGGGCTGCCCCTGCCTAAAGGCTGGTCATAGACACACAAATGAGATTGAGAGGTGAGGATGAGGGAAGAGCCCTGAGCAGACCCAGTGGGACACAGACCAGTCTCGTGAGCTGGCCTGGAAAGGCAGGGAGGGATGCGGGGGTGGGAAGAGGCACAAGCTACTGCGTTTAGGAACAGGTAGTCCTGGCTGTCACAGAACAAAGATGGTACATGGGTAGAGAGACAGATCCCTCAGCCAGTGACTGAGTTCACATAAGAGCCTCCTTTTCTGCCTCTGTTTCACCACCACCACCCCTGGGAACCCTGATGCAATCACGGTGAACCAGTTACCCAAGGCTGCAAAGGTGAGCAGGTCATAGTATCCATCCCCCAGCCTCTGAGCAGGAGGCCCTGGAGCTCTCGTCTTTTGCAAGCTCCCCGGAAGTGTTTGGTACCAAAGCTTAGGTGGCCCACCATTTGGATGAAGCTCCCCCCTTGCATCCCGTGTTTCCTGAAGCACTTCCTCCTCTGTACTGAGGTTGTCCCCTCCACAAGGCTGTGTCCCCTTGATTTCTTGACTCCAAGTTGCATATTAATACTGTTCATTTTCCCCAAGGCTAAGCTGGGGATGTAGCCCAGTGATAGAGCCCTTGCCTAGCATCAGGCCCCCTAGGTTCCATCCCTGGCACCAAAAACCAATCAAACAAACAAACGAATAAATAAGAGAGAAAAGGAGAGAATTTTATCTAAAGCTCTGACCCTTTAGAAGATTTCAATAACAACTGGAAATAACTGTCTGAAGAAACCTAGGGGCAGATGCCAGACTGAGCCACTCAGAGCCCTCAGGCCCAAGCTATTCTGGAAGTTCCTCCTGATGTCTACCTGGTATCTCTCAGCCTTGACCTTGTGGCAGCTCTCTGCCCGCCCCTCTTTCCAGCAGGGTCCAACACCCTTCCTGTACCTCAGCCCTTCATTTTCTATGCTGGGATTTCCCCTGTTTCAGGATGATTGATAGTGGAATGTTCAGTTCCCCCAGGAAAATCCCAGCCCCACCCCTGAGAAGCCAAGTTCTTAGAACCCAGTGATCAAAGACCTTCATTTTCCAGAATCTGGGATTCACTTGTTTGGGAATAACACCATGGTGGGGGTGTCAAATCCCAGCTCATGTTGAGCAAAACTGAGCCCAGATCAGTCCTGTGCTTACAGCCACTTCCTGCTTGAGTCAAAGGAGAGTTTATACACCTCTCTGACTAGTTGCACATGCCCAGTCCAACACCCGCCCCCCCCACACACACACGCACACATGTGCGCGCATAGGCTTGGGAATAGACACTTTTCCTACTAAGCCACTCCTGAGAATAAGACAGTTGCAGGACCAGGGCAGCTACACTTCTAGGCAAGAAACACAGGTGGTAGAGATGCCACCTCCGCCACTACAAAAACATGCTCCACAGTGCCAAGCTTCCTGAGCTCCTGGGAGCCGGGAGCTGCAGCACCTCCAAACTGCATGCCAGAGAAGGTCTTGGCTCTTGCATCTCTAAAAGAACCATCAAGGTGATTCTTTCCTTTTTGTGTAGCAGATGGGATTGCACTTCCAGGTCCCCCCTTGTTGGGTGAGGCCATGTGACTCATTCTGACCAATGAGCTTGAATAGGAGAGAAGCAACTCAATTGTAGGCTGGACCCTTTAATTGCTGGTGTAAAACTGCTGCTGGGAAAACCTGTGTCGAGATGAAGTTTCTGTCAGCCTGAGAGCCCCCTACCAACCCATATTGCATGGGATGTGGGATGTTTGAGGATTGGGAGCTTTGGGGAGCTCAGCATCACCTCACCTAGCATGACTGGGTTGCACCCTGCCGCGAGCTCTGCAGAAGGAGCCCACTGTGTGGAAGTTGAGCTCTAAGGTGAGGGTCATGGGAACTTTCTTCTTCTCTTACACCTAGGCTCAGAGTCATGGGCTTGTCCTTGTTATTTTGACAGTAGTAATAGTAATAGATACCATTTATTGCTAGGCACAGGGCTTGGGTTTTTATGCATAATATCCCATACATTACAGGGCACTTGCAGCCACGATTACCCAGGGCCTCAATTGCCTCCTAATTGCTGGCCCAGTGACATCTGGTAGTGCTCTCCGATATCTCTGGGCATGTCTCCCTGCTGACCGCACTTCCGTTTTCACTCCATCCTCAACCACATGCCAGGCACCGCGCCCCAAGTTGGAGAATAAGATACCAAGATAAACACGTGTCTGTCCTCCTGGAGCTCAGAGTCCGGTAGGAAAGACAGATGAATCAGAAAAAATTACCACTCAGTGTGGTAAGCTCTTGCTAAGATTATGAGATCTAAGGAGCCCTTGGAGGAAGCTCTTAACCCAGGCTGGGAATGTCAGGGAAGCTTCCTGGAGGAAGGAATGACTAAGCAGATGAGATATGAAGAATGGATAGATGAAGTTGAGAAAATTGATCCAGACAGAAAAGATGGAGTTTGCAATGACTTGGAGATTAGAAGCCAGTTCAAGGCAGCACACAGGTGGGGCTGGGAATTGAGCTGGAACATGTGGAAGAGGAGGCTGGGAGTGAAACCAAAGCACATCATGGGACAACTGAAAAGAGTCCAGTAAGAAGTAGAGAGTCACTGAAAGGCTGTGAGCAGGAAAGCAACAAGGTCAGATCTGTAGTTCAGAATGATCCCCGAGACTCTATTTTCCTATCTATCAAATGGGGGATAATAATAGTACAATAGAGCTGTCTTGAGAATTAAATGAGGTAATGCAGCAAACAGTGCCTGGCACACAGATTATTATCCATTAAAGGAATGCCTTCCATTGTGAAGCCAGGCTACAATCACATCCTATTATTGATTCATTTCTTGTGCAGCCATCTCCCAAACTGAGAAATGAAATGATTGAGGGGAAAGGCTATGTCATGATCCTGTGTTTCCTGATTTCAACACAAAGCCTAGCATATATAAGACGCTTGGTAAATGCGGGCTCACGATTTGATCAAACCATTGGTGCAAATCCTCAGAGTCAGTTCGGGCCCCAGGCCCAGGATGGGACATACTACATTCTTCCACAAGTGGGCGCAAGACGTTTCTCACAAAAGAGGCGGCGCTGGTGGCGAAGGCTGGGCTCCAAGATCTCAGGACTCCCCAACCCCTCGGATCTTACTCTGAGGAAACCGGGTCCAAAGAAGGTTGTTTTCTTAGGTGGTCGCCGCAAGATGTCCAAGGCTTTATGATCAGTCAAGTGAACCCGATAATAGAATGAAAGTGTTTCGAAAATGAGCACTGATGGTAGTTGCTGCCTCCACCGCTGCTAATCGTGAGGGTTTTGGGCTCTGGGTGTTTTTCACTTTAGGAAGGCAAACGCCACCTTCTCCTGGGGCACTTGGATCTTTATGGAAGCGAGTGGGTTGCATGAATATAGGGCAGATTAGTATAGGCTCGTATCCCGGTTCCTAATTTTGCAAATACTCAGTCTGTGTCAATCACCCGGATTGGGAAGCCACAAGACTCCAGAAAGGAGAGCTGGTAGGGATCAGGACAGGTAAGACAGGTACCTTTATTTGGAAAAGGGATTCGCTGAAAGTTACCTGGATAAGTCAGGGAAGGAAGGGTTAAAAAGGACCCGGCAAGTGAAGAAAAGTGGTGAGGGAGCAAAGCAAGGCAAGAGTGGAAGAGGAAGCAAAGGGCTTGCTGGCCTCGGGGAAGGGAGGGGTTAACGCGGGGCTTGCCTCTGGGAGGCACCGGAGGAGGGAGCCGATGGGGGCGGGACGTCGACACAGTCTAGGAAAACAACAGACCCACCCCGGCAAAGACAGGGTTAAGGGGGCGGACCCAGAAAAAGCCACGTGCCGGGGCACAAGGCTATTGGTTTTCCCGGAATTGTTTGTGCGCGGCTATTGGCTATATCGAGAAGCCACGAGTGCTGATTGGCTGCGCGTCGGAGGGGCCGTCAGGGCAGAAGCAGGGAGGAGGCGGCCGAACAGCGTCGCTGGGCCGGACTGGGCCAAGCCAGCGCCAGAGCTGCCCGCGCAGGGACCGCAGCCCAGCTGAGCCCGAGCTGCGGGCGCCGCCGCCATGCGCTGGGTGCGGGCGCTGCTGAAGAATGCGTCCCTGGCAGGAGCGCCCAAGTACATCGAGCACTTCAGCAAGTTCTCCCCGTCGCCCCTGTCAATGAAGCAGTTTCTGGACTTCGGTACGGAGTCCGAAGGGAGGGAGGCGGGAGGCGGAGAGCCGCCGGGCCCGCCAGGTGGGGCGCGGAGAAGGGGTCCTGGCAACGAGAGGTTAACCCCCAGGAGCGGAGAGGCCCTCTGTGGCCAGGAAGACTTGCTCGGAAGAGTTGAGGCAGGAAGGGGTTAACAGGGAGGCAGGGCTGAAAGGGTTAAGGGTGCCCCCAGCAGAAGACACTGTCCCCTAAACTGTACGAGGGAATGTGGGGGCGCTGAGAAGGAGGGGGTCCAAGGTTTCCTCCTGGGCTCGCTTTGAGAGGGATCTGCGAGAGTAAGGGGCAGCGAGGCCTGATGTCAGCACAGGGAGGGAGCGGAGCCCTATCTGGGCACCGAAAGGCCAACGGCGGTTGTCTCCACAACTCTTAAAGAGTGGGTGACAGAGGAACTAGGGGGCATGGTGGTAGCAGCGACAAGGCAGGGTTGAGAGGTGCAGCCATCTGGAAGGAAACTAGGCTGGAGGTGAAGGGTCAGACCCTCCTGAGCAGGCAGGAGCGAAGACCCTGGGCAGGTGGGCCAGGAGGCTCCTTCAGAAGAAGTTGCCAGCAGGCGCCAATGCCCCTGACTGGTGTACCTCCACCCATTGCAGCTGCCTCAGTGGGCAAGGACACTTGAAGATCAAACCTGTTTTAGCCTGGCTGCCTGTCCTCAGCTGGGCAGAGGCCCAGGTCACCATGAGGTGGTCATGCTGCTTGTACCCTCCCTTGACTGCCCCCACCCCCCCTTTGGGGGCTGCTGGGTCAGGAGATCCCCCAGGATCTCCCCCTACCAATGTCCTAGGGGTGGCTTTGGGGCAGGAGGAGGGCTGAGCTAAGGTGGCAGCCAGACGTGTGGGCCCTGTCTGTCTAAATGGCATTTCCGTGGTGCCAGCTAGAAATTGGGAGGGGGGGCCCAGGTCTCTCAAGAGTTGAGTAGATAGTGGCTGGCTTAGGTTACAGCTGCGTCACTGACAGAAAGAGGTCAGGGAGGTGGCAGCCAAGACATATGGCACCTGTTTCTCAGGATATGTCTTCCCACCCACTACCCTGTTTGAGTGTTGAGCTTCCTTCATGTAGGAAAGCCTGGTGGGCCCACTCTCAGCCCTTAGAAGCCACCCAGCCCATACTGGAGAGAAATGTCACACCTGCAGAGGACTTTGAGTAGTTTGTTCCACTTGTACAGTGGGGAAAGTGAGACTTTCAGAAGGATGATGACTTGTCCTGGATGACAGATTTGGAGGCAGAACCTGGACCAGAACCCAGGTCTCCTGTCACTGGCTCATAGCCTTCTCCAGTCCTTCACCCAGCTTTTCATCTTTACTGGGGATCAAGGTTCCCATTTGCCTCAAAGAGGGCATTAATACTAGGCATGGTGGTGCATGCCTATAATCCCAGTGGCTTGGGAGACTGAGGCAGGAAGATCACGAGTTCAAAGCCAGCCTCAGCAACGTAGCTAAGTAGGCCCTAAGCAATTCAGTGAGACCCTGTCTCTAAATAAAATAGCAAAAGGTCTGGGGATGAGGCTCAGTGGTAAGTGCCTCTGGGTTTAATCCTGGTACCAAAGAAAAGTGGGGGATCATTAATACAGAGGTAACCTTACAGTGGGCATCCATCCACCTCACCAGCCTGTAGAGTGCCCAGGGACAATGCTTGGACCCTGCAGCCAAGGGAGTCTAGGTACAGCCCCCCTCAACTAGGGTACAGTTCAGGTGGGATGTATGTCCTGGGTGCCTCTGCCCCCCTGGATCTACTCCCAGTGCCAAAGCTTACTGGGAGGAAAGGAGAAAGAAGTGAGGTGACTTAGGCCAGAGCAGCTCCAAATGGGTCCCAAAGGGGCCCTGTCCCCATGTTTAAAGGCAAATAGGATGGGAAGGGGATGCAGGTCTTGAAGTACTGGACAGGTGATGGGGAGGCCTGAACACCGCAGAGATTAAGAGAGCTGCCTTGTTTTTGTCCTGGGCAGGTCCCTTGTCCTCTAAACCCTGATCAATGCAAGGTTTAGCTCACCTGATCCTGGAGATGTCCTTGGATTCCCAGGGTTTGTGCCTATGGACTCACCCCTCTGTCTTCCACCAGGGTCCAGCAATGCCTGTGAGAAAACCTCGTTCACCTTCCTTCGGCAGGAGCTCCCTGTGCGCTTGGCCAACATCATGAAAGAGATTAACCTGCTTCCGGATCGGGTGCTGAGCACACCCTCTGTGCAGCTGGTACAGAGCTGGTGAGACCTCTCCCATTCCATCACCTGTGTCCCTTGGCTCAGGGATGGAGTCTGTACTGCCAGCTGCCTTGAGGCGGGTGGGGATCAAGGGAAGACACAGGGGCTCTGAGAGGCTGGGGAGTTGCCCAGAGTCACATGGGAATCCTAGGCCCTAGCATGAATAGTCGGCCTCCTCACTTCTGTGTCCGGGTTACCCCTCTTCTTACCATCCTGCTTTCTCTGGGAACCCAGGATCCATCCAGAAATCAGTTTTCATAGTCAAAACCTTAATTCAGGCTAATAATGTCAGCAGTGGCCACCAGCCTGGGTCTAGAACCCCAGCCCCTACTAGACGCTATTTATTTAGGGTGACTTTTTTTTTTGGTACCAGGGATTGAACTCATGGGCATTCAACTACTGAGCCACATCCCCAGCCATATCTTGTATTTTATTTAGAGACAGGGTCTCACTGTGTTGCTTAGCACCTCGCTGTTGCTGAGGCTGGCTTTGAATTCATGATTCTCCTGTCTCAGCCTCCCGAAATGCTGGTATTTAGGGTGACTTTTTGAGAAACAGAAACAAGAAGCAAATCTTGGAACACATTATATAATCCAAGCAACAAGTCTGATTGTTTTGGATGTTGGAAAATGCTCAAATAGATACAGGGATGACACAGTCTTTTCCCAAAGAGTTTTGGAGGACAAAGTCCATAAGTTTATTGCAGGCAGCCAGAGGAGCAGAGGTGAAGCCTGGGAAAGGCACTCAGGAGGGTGCAGGGTCAGGTAAAGAGGTCATTAGCCAACAGCCTGTTTCATGAAGCACAAACAGGATGTGTCCTTCACCAGGCATATAGCTGGCTAATCATCAGTGGGCTGTCATGGTGCCGGGGCACAATTGCCTGGCTGTTGGGACCCGCAGGGTGGAATGGCTGTGGTTTCCTTTTGGACTCCAGAGCATGTGTCTCCACCTGAGCCCAGCAGCATGCTGTGTCTAAGAAAACAGCAATGGCTGCTCTCAGGGAGCCCATCCTCTCATAGGAAAATATGATTTCTACCAAGACCGGGCAAACCAAATGCATCAGAGATAGAGGGAGGAGCAGTGAGCACTGAAGAGTTAGTTGTTTTTAAATGAAGAATCAAAGGTTATTATTATTATTTTTTAAATGTTGTTTAATTATCAGTGGATCTTTTATTTATTTATTATTTATTTATACATGGTGTGAGAATCGAACCCAGTTCCTCACACATGCTAGGCAAGCGCTCTACCACTGAGCCACAACCCCAGCCCTAAGGTTATTATTCTAAAAGTATAATTGAGTGTTTTCCCCCTTCATTGAAGAAGGATAACATAATATCATTTTGACACGTGGAAAATACAAAAACGCAGAAGAAAATGCGAACCCCTACCCTCTTCCCATAACCAGACAGTGCTCAGGGTTCAGGGGCTTTATTGGTGCCCTGCCAGCATTATGTCTGCACAGGAACACGCACACCCCTGAATTACTCTAATGAAATGAGCCACGGTAGATAACGTGTTACACACACCGCCAGGTATACAGTAGATGCACAATGAATGTTGACCAAATCAGAAGTTGTGGGAAGCTGGACGTAGTGGCACACACCTGTATTCTCAGTGGCTCAGGAGGCTGAGGCATGAGGATCACAAGTTCAAACCCAGCCTCAGCAACTTGGCGAGGCCCTAAGCAACTCAGTGAGACCCCATCTCTAAATCAAATACAAAATAGAGCTGGGGATGTGGCTTAGTGGTCGAGTGCCCCTGAGTTTAATCCCTGGCACCAAAAAAAAAAAAAAAAAAAAAAAAAAATATATATATATATATATATATATATATATATATATATATATATATATATATAAAAATTATGGTGGAAGGTAAAATGGACTTCAGAGGAATGTAGGCAATTCATAGCCAGAATGGGAAGGGGCTGGCTTGGTCACCCGGCTTGGTGACCCGGGAACGTGCTCTGAGGGGTTGATTGTGCCCAGTGTGACCATGAAGGTGGGATAGAGGGACGGAGGGCAGAGTCTGATCTTCCTGTAGCCCAACCAGGTCACCCCTTGCTGAGCCCAGGATCTCCGAGCCAACCAGCGTGTCCCACCACAGGGTGGTGGAGCACTGGGGAGAGACAGAAGGTGCCATCTGTTCTGCCCAGCCTTCCTCCCACTCTGTCCGGCTGACTGGCCTGGCTGCCTCTCAGGACTGACCGACTCAGGCTGACTCCGGGACCAGGCTTTTCAGTTCCCCTCCCTGGACACTGTGTTCCGGGGACAGCCAGAGGTGCAGGAGGAGGGCAGGGGACTGCTGGACTGTCCATGACTCCCCAGGACGCTACACAGAGTCCATTTCTGAAAATCAGTGACCTGGGGGGGCTTGACCTAATTTATTCTTCTGTCAAAGCTTGGAAGTAATGTCAAGTAACAGCAGGAGGGAGTGAAGTTAGACAAGAGAGAATACTTCACCAGAGGATGATTCAACCTAGAGGAGAGCCAGCCAAGGGATTGTTAAGGCCTCCTGGCATGCTGAAGAGACAGCCTGCTGAGAGTTGTTTCCAGAGCCAGTGGGCATCAGCCACAGCAAGAGAGACTGAGGTGTGAGAGCAGAAGGACTTCCTGATGGGGACAAAGTGGTTGCCTATAAGAGTGCAGATCTCCTTTTCCAGGAGAAAGCTCCAGCTGGCTAAATGACAGATCAGATGCGGTGGGCGTGGGCAGGGTCTGTATGAGAAGAGGCGGTGACTTCCCAGGGAACCTGGCAAGACAGCCACCAGACTAAGTCTGATGAGTAAGAAATAAAGCTCCCTGTTGGAGGGGCTGGAGTTGGCGGTAAAGCACTCGCCTAGCATGTGCAAGGTGCTGGGTTCGATCCTCAGCACCACATAAAAATAAATAAATAAAATAAAGGTATTATGACCAACTACAACTAAAAAAATATATTAAAAAAAACCCCTCTCTGTTGGAAACCAAAAGGGTACTGTGCAGATGCAGCTGGCAGTAGTGTCATAGTCACTGTGCGGTGATGGTTGGCAGGGTCTCCCCTCAGCTGGGGCAGGGTCTGGGCAGTCCCTGTACCTGAAGAATTCCTGGTTCAGGAATAAACCTGATGTGTTATTTCAGCTGGACAGACTTGGGGTAGCAGGCCATGTTTTGGAGGTGACAGGAAGGTGGGGACGTTCTAGGTATTGCAGACAGTATGGTGGCCCTACACCTCTGCTCCCTTGTCTGTAACATGGAGACCCATTCTGTTTCTCAGGGTCAAATGCCATTGTTAAAGCATACAGAACTCTGTTAACACCAGCGATGTCCCCAGGCCTCCGGGCAGTAGCACCTCCAGGCCACAGATGATCCAATTGTGGTGGAGGTTTCTAGACGGTGTGATATAAGTGACCAGAGGGACAAAACCTGCATAGCTGAGGGCCAGCCTGAGTGCTCACAGGCGCCACTCGTTCCCACAACCTTCCGAGTGGACTTTGCTCTCGCCCCCCACTTTGTAGATGAGAAACTGAGGTTCAGGGAGGTGAAGAAGTTCTTAGGCCACCCTGGGAATGGGTGGTGGAGCTGGGAGTCGAACCAGGGCTACGGGATCTGGAGGCTGTGTTCTGGAAGGGAGCGGCAGGCCACCCCGTGGGCAGTGTCGCGGTGCTGAGAGGTTTTCCAGAGCCGGTGGGCATCCACCACAGCGAGAAAGACTGAGATCTCTAAGCTCACGTGTAAGTCCCCTGCAAAGTAGGGTCCACCAGCAAAGAGTCTGTCAGCTGGTGGCCAACCAGGCTCCTCTCAGCAGGGGAGGATGGCCAGAGGAGGTGTGGATAGTGGGGACGTGCTTTTAGAAAACGCTCTGGGCTAAGTAGGAGTTAGAGTAGAATCAAATGACGGTGAGTCATTCTTGTCATTAAGAGTCTGTGGGGGTTGCTGGAAGGGGGCAGGTGATAGGGTGTGGCCAGCATCCTCTCGCCAGCCTCCCTTGCCTATGTGCAAGGTGTGTGGACCCCAGACCCTGCTGCCACCCCAGGGAACCACCCAGTCCCAGAGAATTCCAAGCAGCAGGCCCAGGCGGATCTGGTCCCCCACTGGGCTAGGGCCTGGGCAGAACTGGCTGCCGGATCCCCCAGACCCCCCTGCATAACTAAGGAGCAGATGCTGAGCCTGGTAGGAACCAGGAGCCGGGATTATCTCCTTCTATCTGTGCAGTCCCACCCCATAGTTCCTGCTGGGAACCCCGTTGTTCAGCGGGGGACTGGGCAGCCAGTGGACTTCAGTGCATAGCCAAGCCTGCCCCTGAACCCCAAGAGAGTGCTCCAGGTACAGGCTGGCTCTGGTCCTCTTCACTCAGTACAGAGAGCCACCCCCTCACATGGCCCTCATGTGGCTATCTCCTGGTCTACTTTGTCCCCAGCAGCTGTGAACACTAGTGCACACACACTTGTACCCCCACAGGCACGCTCCTCATGTTCACAGTCTTACGCACCCCCTCTCTGCACATTCCTCACTGAGGTGTGGCCACCCGCCACCCCACATGCCACCCCCCTGCCTTCCCTGTCAGGGCTCTGGACTGGTGAGAACCCTGAAGGCAGCCCTGGGGGCACCTCCAGGTGGGAAGCTTGGCCCCCACTGCCCGCTCTGCCTGGACATGCCATCTACTTTAGACCCAGCTCTTCCCGGGTGCTGGGAGGGTAGGCAGCCCAGGAGCCAGCAGGGCTCCACCCCCTGTGTCTCCTCTGTAGGTTCCAGGTCTAGCCCAAGGGGGACATCTGGAGTGCCAGGCCCCTGGGAGCATCAGGCCAGGGCCAGGCCAAGGATCCTCTGGGAATGTCCTCTCTGTCCTGGGAATACAACCAGGGCTGTCAGGGAGTCTAAAGCCTGTGGCTACTGTGATGTCCCTTATCATACTGTGCTGGCTGGCTGGCGGTGGTGCCCACTGCCAGTTCATCCTGCTGTCCTTTGCTCCACGTCAGTGGCACGTGAACACCCCATGCTGCCCGCTAAGCTTCACCGAGCAGCCCTACCCTCGGGCACTAGAACTCTGCCCCTGCTGGCGATGTGCAGTCAGGGAGCAGCTCCACCTCCTCCTCTGGCCTCCTCCATCCCCACCTGCCCCTGGGTCTTGAGAGGGGATCCCAGGGCCATGCTCCAGCTGGCCCCCTCCCCTTTCTCTTCTCCCTCCCCCCAGCACTGGGGATTCTCTCCCAAATCTCTCTAAGAGTCATCTGAGCATGAGGCTTTATTCTGGACGCGGTAGAGGATTTAGAGTCACACGGGCCTGGGAGAGAGCATCCCGGCTCTGCATGTTCACCTCCTCATCTGTCTCGCAGCAGCGCCTACCTCATGGGATCCCTGTGGAGGTCAAAGGGAAGCACCAGGGGGTCACAGAGCAGACCCAGAGAATGCTGCCTACTGTCGCCATCGGCAGCAGCAGAAGCATCACTCTTCGGAGCAGTGTGGATGGGGAGCAGCTGGCCACAGGGTATAGCCAAGTAGACCCGGGTTCAAATCCCAGCCTGCTGCTCACTGTGTTGCTGGGGCACAGTACCTGCCTTCTCTGAGCTGGTCCCTTGTCCTCAAAACGAGGGAAATACTTTGCACTCTGTATCCCAGGTCCAAGTGCAGGTGGAGACAGTGGACTCTGCGTAAGTGTCAGCTGTTGTAATTCTTCAGGAGACCGAAGTGAGGTCTTAGTGCCATCCAATGTCTTCGGACAGGGATGGGGTAACTCTGGGGGGAAGCTGATCTCAACTGTGGCTCCCCGTCCCCACCCTGTCAGCAAGGACACCTCTGTCTGTCAGGCTGTATCCTGGGCCCTGGGTGGGGAGGCTGCGGGGAGCCCCAGGGGTAAGAGCCCCCATTCCTGCCCACAGAGGGGAGCTCTTCAGGGCAGTGTGGACCAAAGAATGGTGTCATTTGGGGCCTATAAGAAGTACAGGGGTGTCGGAGGCACGGGGCCTCAGGGTGTACTCAGATGGTGCGTTTCTGAGCAAGCATTCGGAGAGTGCAATGAGCTCCACACCATGCCAGTGATCATTTAGTCCTCACCAAAAAGCAGTAGTAAATGTGTCTACAAAGTCCCCATTTTCCTAACGAAGACATTCAGGCCCAGACAGGTTCCATGACTTACTCAGGGCCACACAGCTTGATGTGGAAGAGCTAGGACGGGGACCAAGCAGAGCCCATTCCAAGCTGGTTCGTTTACCATCTTCTCTGCTGTCTTAGCGAGCGAGGGAAGGGCAGCAGTTGGTGGGTGTAAGTGGAAGGGCACCTGAGCAGAGGAACAGCCTGAGTGGAGGCCTGGAGATGGGAATCCCTGGCAGTCACAGCCTGATGGGTGACAGGAGAGCTGGAGACCTCTGGGCCTTCATCATCCCCCTCCCAGCTGCCCCAGGCCTGGGTTGAGGTGACTGAGGTTCATCCCTTTCTTACCTCTCAGAGGTCACCATGAAGGTCAGAGCATACTGGCCTTGGAAGTGGCTCTGAATGTGGTAGGGCCCTTTCCAGACACACCGCCAAGCCTGGGCCCCCTGCCACGGGGCTAAAGGCAGCCCTTCCCCCACCTGCCTCCTGGCTGGAGCGTTTCTGCCAGAGACCCAGTGCTTCCTGCCCTCCCAGGAGAACAGGCTGCAGACTGGGCATGTTAGCAGAGAAACCGGGAACCTTAGGGGGGACAGTGGCTCCAGGTTGGCATCATCTGCTAGCCCAGGTGACTCATATGCAGAAGCTGTCCCCTGCTGGCCCTGTGTTCCTTTTGCATCCTCTGACCTAGCTGCAGGTAGGAGCAGGCACCGTGCACTGCTGCTGGGGCCCTTCAGAGTAAAAGGAGCCTCTCTGGGCTTTCCAGGGACCTAGCCCTCCCTCAGGCCCTGCCTACTCACCATTTTAGGATCCTGTTCCCTAGGCCTAATGTCACTCTGGAAGAGGTCCCTGCTGGCCAGTCTCTGTCTGTACCCCAGGGGATGCAGCAGACGCCTATGGGAGAAGTGATAGGATGTGTCCGGGAAAGGGCAGGTGGACCTCAGTGTCTTCTCACTGCTGGGCCCTTGGTCCACTCTCCTGACCTATGGGGCCTCCTGGATGGAATTATCTCCAGGCTCCCCTAAGACTAGTATTCTAGTTTCCAAAGCAGAGGTGCCATAGGGAACCAATGGATTAGAGGTTTGCATAACTTACCAGGCCGACAGGGAGATGTGCAGATGACATGGGTTGAGGAAAGCTGTGCTGCAGCCTGTCCCCAGATCCCACAGTGGGAACAGACCAAGAACAAGGTCTGGCTTAGGGGCTGGGAGGCGGCCTCGCCAGCTGCAGCTGAAGCCAAGTCCCCTCCTTCCCTCTGCACACAGGTATGTCCAGAGTCTGCTGGACATCATGGAGTTCCTGGACAAGGACCCTGAGGACCACCGTACCCTGCACCAGTGAGTGAGGGCCTTGAGTGTGGCAGGGAGGCAGGTCCAGGCGAGGGGCATCTGAGGCTGCAGCTCCTGGCGGAACGCCAGCAGGATAAAAAGATGCTTAGGCAGGGGTGTCCAGTCTGAGGGGAGAAGCAGACTCCATTCTCAGTGTGGGAGTCAGCTGGGCGAGGCTGGGCCCTGCCCTTGGGGAGCTGCCCTTCAGAGGATCTGAGAGCTCTGGGCTTTGAGCACGAAGACTGTGGAACAGCAGCAGGAGATTAAGGGTGGGCTTCAGGAGGAGGGGGTGCTGTGTGTCGTGGGGTTGGGAAGGGAAGACCAGGAGGAGTCTGGGCGCCCCAGGGCTGGGGCTGGGTGGGGTGAACATCTGACCTTCCAAAGGTTCACTGATGCCCTGGTTACCATCCGGAACCGGCACAATGACGTGGTGCCCACCATGGCCCAGGGCGTGCTGGAGTACAAGGACACCTACGGCGATGACCCGGTCTCCAACCAGAACATCCAGTACTTCCTGGACCGCTTCTACCTCAGCCGCATCTCCATCCGCATGCTCATCAACCAGCACAGTGAGCCCAGCTGCCGGGAAGGTGGGGGTGGGAGGAGGGGGGAGCCCCTGGGCTAGATCCCCAGCACATGAATTAAAATAAACAGATTATTGTTTAGAGTTTCTTTGTCCAGGAAGGTTCACTGTGATTGTTGACAGGTCATAGCCATCATAAATTCAACGAGTTTCTCATGCTCAACTAATTTCAAAATCAAGATGGACAGCTGTCAGGTGGGATAGATGTGGGGAGAAACTTCTGGAAAGAAGCATGCTTCAGGCCTGCAGAGGTCCCAGGTGGCCTGAGCCACGGGTGCAGCCAGGGTTGGGGGCACTTTGGGATCAGAGCCCCTAGGAGGTTGGAGAAGGGTGGATTCTGGGATGGCCCTGGGAAGAGGGGATGCAGGGACAGGCTCTAGGCCCAGCCAGCAGCACCTTCTCTCCCACCCACAGCCCTCATCTTTGATGGCAGCACCAACCCTGCCCACCCCAAACACATCGGCAGCATCGACCCCAACTGCAAGGTGTCTGACGTGGTGAAGGGTGAGCCTCCCTGGGCCTGGCCTGCAGGAGACTTGGGGACCACTCTAAGTCCACCTGCCAGGGGTGACCCATTCCCGGTGGGTAGGGGCACATCCCCATGAAGGTAATGTTGGTGATGCCCTGTCCACGCTAGGGGGACTGCCTGCTATGTGAGCCACCCATACCCCGAATGGCCCCATCTTCTTGCAGATGCCTATGACATGGCCAAGCTCCTCTGTGACAAGTATTACATGGCCTCACCTGACCTGGAGATCCAGGAGGTCAACGGTGAGCAAGTGAGGCTGCGCGGGTGTCTCCGGGAGGGCGGGGCAGGGGAGAGCCGGGTGAGGGGGGCAGCCGGAAGGGGGTGCTGCTTTCCAGGCAGGGGAGAAGCAGGGCTGCTTTTAGGATTTTTTATTTGATGGTGACTATTTCAATATTTGATAAATATTTATTGCAAGCAAGACAGACAAGGTCCCTGTTCTCATCGGGGAGCTTATGTTCTGGGTGCTGGGGAGGTTGGGGGATGGGGCCAACAAACACATGAACAAGATGATTTCAAATGGATAGGAAGGAAATAGGAGGACTAGCAGGAGGGCGATGGGGGAGCCAAGTTGGAGGTGGGCCGTCAGTCTGGCTGCCTTTCCAGAATCCAAATCCGAGTGGCTAAATTAAGAGAGAGGTTTCCCTCTGGCCCGCCTCTGGGTGGCAGGGTATTTGGAGCTGGCTCCCCACCCCCAGCTCTCAGGAAGACAGGGAAGACCGGGCTTCTGTGAGTCACTGGCTCCCTCCAGCTCAAGGGAGGCTGGGGATGTCTCTAGCTGGGCAGCCATTGCCCAGTTACAGCTTGGGAGGGGTGGCTGTTACCCAAAGAAGAGGGGGCCAGGAGGGCTGCTGGGCCTGTCTGGAGGAGGGTGGGAAGGTTACTCCAGGCTGTGTCCTGACCTTGCTCTGACTCCCTGCAGCTGCCAACTCCACCCAGCCCATTCACATGGTCTACGTCCCCTCCCACCTCTACCACATGCTCTTTGAACTCTTCAAGGTGAGGAGGCTGGGGACCCCCATTCACAGGGCTCCTATTAGGTCTGGCTTCTCTCACTCAGCTCAGCCCTCATTCCCTCCCCCTCCCCAGAATGCCATGCGAGCCACAGTGGAGAGCCACGAATCCAGCCTCGTTCTCCCCCCTATCAAGGTTATGGTGGCCTTGGGTGAGGAAGATCTGTCCATCAAAGTAGGTGGCCCTTGTGGGTGGGGAAAACCATGGAAAGGTCAGGGTGGTGGTGGGTGGAAAACTAAGCTTTGGAGGGCTCCTGACATGTCCCCTTGGCCCCAGATGAGTGACCGGGGTGGAGGTGTCCCCTTGAGGAAGATTGAGCGACTGTTCAGCTACATGTATTCCACAGCACCCACCCCCCAGCCCGGCACTGGGGGCACCCCGCTGGTAAGATGGCTTCCTCCAGGGCCCTCGAGCTCCTGGGGGATGCCCGCCTCTTCCACCTGTCTCCCTCTTGCTTCCCTATCTCCCAGTGATGCTGTACCCTCCGTGGCAGTGTGTAGTGACAGTTCCCTCTCCTGAGTCTGGGCCTCCTGGTCCCCTCATCTCTCCCTTTCCTGCACAGGTCCACCTCTGCTGAGGGTCGTCTTCCTGCCTGTCGCCTTTCCTCGGTCCTCCCTCCCTCTCCCCACAGTTACTGCCTTTCTTGTGACATTGTTCTGCTGCCCAGTGCCTCCCTGCCCACTCCCAGGGGGAGCCCTGTGACCTGCACAGGCCTCCTGGCTACCTGAGCAGACCTCCTGCCTGCCTGGCCTCCTCCGTCCCACACCCCCGTCTGGCTTCAGGGGCTTCTCTTTTCCATGCCCTTCCCCGTCCCAGTTCTGGAGGCCCCTGCATGGCCCCAGCCCAGCAGCCCACTCACCTGTCGGTCCCTGTGGCCCCAGGACCTGCCCCAGCCCCCTCACTGCTGCCTTCTTGCTCCCCGCAGGCTGGCTTTGGCTATGGGCTCCCCATTTCCCGCCTCTATGCCAAGTACTTCCAGGGGGACTTGCAGCTCTTCTCCATGGAAGGCTTTGGGACCGATGCTGTCATCTATCTCAAGGTGAGGCCCTGCCCACTGAGTCCCCTGGAGAAGGGTTTTCTGGGCAGGCAGGGCCGCTGTGAGGTTTCCCATCCACCCCTCCCTCCTTTCCTGCTTCTAGACTCAGAATCAGCAGGGGTACAGTTCCTCAACCCATATGACCCTCAGCCCCCAGCTTGGGAGGGAATTTCAATCTGTGGCCCACGATTAAGACCCCTCTTTCAGGGACCTTTGACCTTTTAGACCTGGAAAGAAAGGGGACTGTGGAGGTCTTGTTATCCAGCTCAGAGGGTGAAACTGAGGACCCAACCTGGTGACCTTAATCAGGGTCACAGCCCACCCTCCTCTCTCTTTCTCCCTGACCTTTGAGGGAGTAGCTTTCTTGAATGGGCAGGAGCAGGACACAGGAGGGAACAGACCCTTCCATTGCCCTTCTGAGCAGGGTCGTGTATCAACCAGTGGCTGGTGGCTGGGCTGACTTGCGGTGGGACGTGCAGATCAGGGACCAGCACAGCCACCTGGGGAAGGGTGGTTTATTGAGGAGTGGGCAAGTCTCAGGGAGGTGCGAGGCTCACCCTGTGCTCCGCAGGCCCTGTCCACAGACTCAGTGGAGCG
This sequence comes from Marmota monax, assembly GCF_021218885.2. NCBI lineage: Eukaryota > Metazoa > Chordata > Mammalia > Rodentia > Sciuridae > Marmota > Marmota monax. Next base: position 7,327,247 of record NW_026694542.1, on the reverse strand, counting down.
CCTGCCCGTCTACAACAAGTCAGCCTGGCGCCACTACCAGACCATCCAGGAGGCCGGCGACTGGTGTGTGCCCAGCACAGAGCCCAAGAACACGTCCACCTACCGAGTCAGCTAGGGGCCGCCCTCCCCTGTAGTCGAGAGGACAGACTGCTGCCTTGGGGTCTGGCCACCAAGGCGACCCTCTCCGTCACCCAGGAAATGGGTGGGGGTGGTTCTCCCTGATGACCAGTTTCTATCTCTGTGGAAGTCACTGCAGTAACTGGTTTGTGGTGGTCCTTAAGTGCCAATCTGTCTCCGTGGAGACACCTGGGTGGTCTCCCTGGGTCCCAGTCTCCATGGGTGATGCCTGAGGATTGGGGATGATCCACCCCGATGGGTTGCCCTAGAGACGCTTTCCCACGGTGGTCCTGAAACCAGGACTATCACTCTTCTGCCAGGGGTCCTGGGTCCCCCTCATGCCCACCATAGCCCTGGACTTCCTCCTGCCTTACTCCCCACCACTTACAGGCATACTGCCCTGGTCCATCGTCAGTGTTAGGAAGGGGCCAGGTGCCCCCAGGCCTGGTGGGGGGAGTGGAAGGGAGAGGATGCACCTCTGACCCTTGCCGGGGTCTTGCTCCGGCACCTCTGCCTCCACTCTATGCATCAAGGTAGAAGTCGGCAGGTGGGGAGTAGGGAATGGTTCTCAGCCCAGGTCTATCCCAAAAGTAGAGGAACCTGGGGAAACCTTGAGGTCGCTTGCCCTGCCAGGGAGCCTCAGGTGACCTTGGCAAGGTTGTGCCACCCTCCCCAGCATGTCCTCACGTGCACACCGTCTGCCAACCACACCCCCACTCGGTCCTGCCTGACCTCAGTCCTGCTGTGCCCAGCGTGTACTCGAGTGGCTTTCTCTCCTTTTCTCCCTGCTCTGTACATAGCTAGTTTTATAGCCCTCAGTGCCCCCACCCTTCCCCTTAGCACACAGGGGGTTAAAGCTGTGTGTTCCTCCCAGTGGCTGTGACGGTGACAATGACATTCACAGTAAAGAGGAGATTGAATAAGACTGTGGCCTGGCTGCATTGCTGGGGGCAGGGAGCCACACACACCCACATTTACATAGACTGCCATACCCTGTGTCACATACACGATGCCACCAGGACACTGGCCCAGCTTGGACCTCACCCGTATGTACCAGGAGTAAAATACCAGGCAGCGTCCTCCAGAGCTCTTGACAGCCCAGCAACAGTGACAGGCCTGTCAGTCCACCACACATGACATCACTTCGTCCCTGTGTCCCCACCCACCTCCACAACTGGGACAGAGAGGTCACTGGCACATTGTAAATGTTTATTGAAAGAAATTGAGAACCGCCTCCCCCCTTCACATGCAGGTGGACACCCACTATAGCTCCTGATGGCTTCAAGGACACGCATGCCTTCCCATCTCCCCACCAGCCCCTCTGCCAAGCCCAGGGGTGCCCCCGCTGCTCCCTTTCTCTCTGGAGCCCCACTCCCAGCCCAAATGGCAGAGGGGAGGAAAGTGCTGGTCCCAGGGAGGGGGCCCTGGCCTGGAGCCACAGACCCCGGGGAGGAGTGAGGGGTCAGCATGCACTGGTCCTGTCCACCTCTCCAGGCAGACAGTAGGGGGAAGGGTTTCTAATCCAAAGCCCCAGGTTCCATTGGTAGCTCTAACCAGGGCCTCAGAAGCTGGGCTGGCTGCTGGCCAGCATGGTACCTGGACAACCTGTCTCTGGATATTTTCCAAAAATGACAGACACCACTCCCACCCGGGGGGTCGTTCCTGGCCCTCCCTGCAGCCTGTGAGCTGCAGCCTGTGCTCCCTGCCTGGTCTAGAGCCCTGAGCTCCTCACAGTGGCCGGGGCTGATGGAGGAAGCCAGTGGACCCTTCCCATCCAGCAGCTTCCAGGTGAACCCCAGATTTTGCCTCTGCCGGCTGGGGTGAAGTGCCATGGGTTCAGCAGCACCAAGGCACCGGGAGGGCTCTGTCCCTGATGCTTCCAAGTGTGTTCTGCCCCCCAAAAGAGCTCAAGTGCTCTCTGAGGGAGCAGGAGGAGGAGGAGTCCTGGCTGGAGAGCAGGTGAGAGTCCTGCTCTTGAATAGGCCCTGAAGGGACAGGCTGCCTGGATGCTGTCCTTGCCTTGGGACTCACAGGACAGGGCAGGAGAAAGAAGGGTTTTTTTGTCCTGTCTTCTCCTATCCTTGCAGAGGCCACACGTATCTCTTCCTGCTCTCTCTGCTCTCCTGTTGAGGAGTTGGCTGGGAGTCTACCCTGAGTGCGACTTGCTGTAATGCTCATTGATCTACCTGGGGAGCAGAACAGCTCTCCCCCAACACAGCCACCTTGAAGAGCTGGAGAGGCACAGCTCTGTCCCCTGCTGAGATGCCCAGACTACCCTCTGAGCCTGAAGACCCTCCCAGGTGCAGGGCCTCTGGGAGGCAGGCAGGCACCTTCATACCCAGCACCACCCTGGCCTGAGGACATAGGGCCAGCCTGACCCAGGCTCCTCTGGGCTTCTGGACTTAACTTCAGCCCTGGCCTCTCTGTCCCTCTTCCCTTCAGCTGCTACCTGCCTCCCCCAGGAACTCTGTGCCAAACAAGTCCTCAGAATCGGATTTATTACTGGGCCCTCTCCCTGGGGTCTCCCTTCCCGGGGACTCTGGGTCCAGACAGAGTGAGAGAGGGCACGTGCCCCCAAGAGTGTGGGGCTAGGCCAGCCCAAGCCTGGCACCCAGGCCCACCCCCCTGGTGAGGCCTGTGCCCGCTGAGCCTGGTGGCTGCCCGCACCCAGGTGCCAGTGCCACCCTGCCCGCCCCTAGCTCTTCTTGGCCTCCTGCTCCCGGCGCCGCAGCTTCTCCCGCTGCCTCGCAGCCTTCTCCTGGGCCTTGCGCTCCTTCTCCGCAGCTGCTGCCAGTTCCTTCAACTTCCGCTTCACTAGCGCCCGGTCATGCGAGTTGCTGAGCCCCAGGCTCTGGGGGAAAAATCCCAGGGTGGAGGAGAGCATCCCAGAACCTTCCAGGTTCGGCTCCAGCCAACACAAGCCCGGGGCTTCCTTCTGTCCCAGCGATACACCCTGAAGGGCAGCCTCTGCCTCCTACTGTGACTTGCCCAGGGATCAGAAGCCTCAGTGAGAGTGTGGAATTGGAGTGGTTGGGAGAGATGAGGCTTGAGGTGGGCCTCCCCATCCGTTTCTTCCCTCCCTCCACTTGGGGTTTCAGCCTCCACACAACCCTGCCCAACCTGCTGAGGCCCAAAGATGGGGAGTGACTTGCTCAAGGTCACAGAGCTGGTCGGTGGCCAAGGCCCCTCCCCACTACCCCCAAGCAACTCAGATGACAGCTGGAGACAGGCTGGGAACCTTCCAGCCGAGTTCAGAGGCCACCCTGCAAACCGTCCCCATGACACATCACTACTGCTAGCCTCTGAGACTGAGAATGGGGCAGAGCTGACCAGGGGAGAGGCTTGGCTTCCCATGATACTGGAAAACTCAAGTTCCAGAGGTCAGATGACCGTCCCAAAGGGAAAGATCAGCCTGGAGGCTTGGGCTGGAGCTAGATGATCAAGTTCAAGTGGTGGGCTTGGATTTCCAGCTGGACTGGGGTCCCCTACCAGACCCCTCTAGGACCATGCCTAGAGGTCAGAGGTCACAGCAGTGGCTGGAGAGCGGAAAGGCAGCTCAGGAGGCTGGGCCGAGGGTCAAAGTAGCATGAGGAGTTCCCCAACCTTGAAGGTTGCCTCAAGCTCTGTCTGGGTCATGACCTTTGCACTCTGACCTACCTTCAGTTTGCTTCCGTCCAGCTGCAGGAGTTGTGGCCCGTCCACTTGCCGGGCCGCAAACTCAGCGGCGTACTGCTCCAGATTGAGGCTATGCAGCCACTGGCCCACCTGCTGGCTGGTCCAGTGCTGGACAGTAGGGAGGGGCTCATCCAGGAACTGGGACAGAGACAGGAGAATGTGGGGGAGAGGCTCGGCCGCAGCCTGCACACTCAGCAGGACTCCAGCCGGCATGGCGGCCAGCCTCACTCACCTCATCTGAAGACTGGGACAGCGTGTGGTAGGGGTAGGAACACTTGGCCTCCTGCCGGGGACCACTCGGGATCTTGGGGCTGCTGCTGGGGGGCGTGGAGTCGTCACTCAGGGTGGATTCCTATATGGGAAGGGGTGTGTGCTGATGAGGAAGGGAGCCCCCCGCCCGAGCCCACCACCCTGTCTACATGGAGCTGAAGTCCCGGACTAGGCACCCAAAGTTGCTCAGTGCCCTCTGAGCACAAGCTGGGAGCTGGGCAAACACAGGACATGGTGACTTGTGTGACATGTCATGACCTGGGGCCTTTGAGAGGCAGGCAGCCATCTAGGGGGCACAGGGCTAGAACTAAGCCAGACAGAAGAACTGGCAGGAATAGAGGTGTTAGGCTCAGTGCTGCTTCCTACAAGAAGCCCACCAGGACTCCCTCAGGTTGGGTCAGGTGTCCTTGGGACCTGACTCCTGGTATTACCTGTGACGCTGTCACCCTGCTGGTAGATGCCCTCACTGGATTATCAGTTCTATAAGGGCCTATGCTGGATCTTGCCCACCACAGTATCCCCAGGGCTGGGGGTCATGGAGCTTTGCAATGAAATCGGTGCAAGTCAGTGAGTAGATCCCCTCTGTGGGGGCCTTCATTTGTCATCTGTACAATAGAGGAGTGAGCCTGCCTCCCCCACCTCACTGTTAAAGCAAAAAGGTGTGCTTGGGGCCTGGTGATCTGGAGAGTGCCGATGAACATGAGCACACACTCAGTGCGGCTTCTGTCCCTGGGCTTGCTCCTCCTGCAGGGCTGTGAGCTCTCAGAGCACCAGGCTGGGGTCCTGTTCACCTCTATATCTCTGAAGCTTCACCCCACAAGCAGGTGGCCCAACTCCTAACAGGGTGTCACATCAGACCTGAGCCAGGCAGAGGGGTTAGCAGGCAGGGAGACCCCAGGCTGGGTGAACAGCAGGGCCCCGGTGTCAGAGATGCGGGAGGCCATGAATGAGTGAGGCAATGAACTACTGAGATGAGTGAATGAAGTCAGGTGACGATGGAGTCATGGAACACACAGTGCCTCTGAGGTGGACAAATGGATTCTAGGAAGGCCTGGATCCCCGTCTGACCAGGGTGTAGTATGTTCTCATGTCACCTGAATCCAGGGGCCAGTTTGGGGGCAAGAAAGTCCTGAGACTACCTGTGACGCTGACTTCTTAGGACTGAACCCCTCATGTTTAGGGGAGCAGGCAGGAGAAGTGACGTTGCCTGAGGACGCTGAGCCCTTGCCGCTGTCTGTGAACCAGGAAAAGGGCAGGAACGGGGAGGCCCCTGACCGGCCAGACCCTTCCACCGACTCCCTGTGAAGAGATCATCCAGCATGGGTGTGGGCACCAAGGGGAGGCTGGGAGCTGGCACTGTGGGCACCTCTTACCTGCTGCCCATGGACAGGCGGTTGCTGCCCTTCTCCTTCCGGCTCTTGCCAGTGGATGCTCGGCGGAGGGTGACCCTGTGGGGAGGGCAGGGGAGTGGCAGAGCTGCTCTTATCCCAGCAGCTCCAGCTCTGCACCGTGGCCCCTCCTTCACTCACCCCAGGTCCAGAAACTTCCGGCGCGTCTTCTTATCCAGACCGATGGTGGGGCTGGCAGGCTCAGGAGGGCTGGCATCCCGGCTGTCATCTTTTGGGGACAGGGGGAGCAAAGAGCCAGTACAGTGGCTTGCCTATCTTCTCTGGCGGGTTGGCATATTCTTGATATAGAATCAGCCACCCTTGCTCTGGTGTCCTTCACTAGCTGTGTGACCTAGGATAAGTCACTTTTTCTCTGAGATTCTGTCATTTCAAATGTGGGGGTAATAATCCCTGACCATGTCATGGTATCTTTGGGATGCATAGGAAAGGCTCTGACAAACCGTAAAGCACTTTACAAATTGACAAGGTAGGGACCACTACTATTTTTTGGGGGGGTGTAAGTTTTGCGGATGGAACTCAGGAGCACTCAACCACTGAGCCACATCCCCAGCCCCATTTTGTATTTTATTTAGAGACAAGGTCTCACTGAGTTGCTTAGTGCCTTGTTTTTTGCAGAGGCTGGCTTTGAACTAGCTATCCTCCTGCCTCAACCTCCCAAGCCTCTGGACTACAGGCGTGTGACATGGCGCCTGGTGGATCACTACTATTTACTGTTAACTTTAGCCTTCCAATCTTGGCTCAAATGTCACTTCCTCAGAGGAGTCTTTGATGATGCTCTCAAATAGGTCAGACACCCTGATAACAGGCACTTCCACCACATGCACATTTCCTGCGTAGCAATCATTACACTTTGTAACTGCACATTTAATTAAGGGATGATTCGATTGTTGCTCCTCTAAACTACACACCCCAGGAGGACAAGAACTGCCTCTATTTGCCCTATTTGTACCCTAGGATCCAGCAGTGTCTGGCACAAAGTAATTTCTCTGTAAAGGAATGAATGAACCTTGGTGTTCATTCTCCCCAGCTCCCCATGGCCACCCAGTTCCACTGGGCGCAGCCACTGCCTCCGTGTCGCGGGGCGCGGCTGGGGAAGCTGCGGTGCCTGTGCGCACCGGCAGGGGGCACCGCCCGAGCTCACCTTCGCTGTGCGGCTCCGCGCGCGGGTGGCGGCGTACGAAGCTGGGCGAGCTGTCCGAGGAGGGTGCGGAGCGCGGCGGCGAGCTGGAGGCGGCAGCCAGGCCCTCGTGAGAGGCCGCGTTGTGCAGGGGCCGGTAGCGTGTGAGCGGCGACGGCGGCGGCTCGTCCTCGTCCAGACTGCGCCGCAAACCAGGAGGCTCCAGGCAGAAAGAGCCCCCGCCCGGGGAGCCAGGGCCCGAGTGCAAAGGCGAGCGCAGCCGGTGCAGGGGACTCCCGCAGCCATCGGTCACCTGGGGGAGGGGACAGCCGTTCATCCTCCCCACTGTGCTGGAGCCCTGGCTCCTGAGTCCTTCTGGGGTCTGGAGGGAAGGTCTCCCCGTGAGCTGCATAGGGAAGGGTTGAGGTCCCTGGCCTTGCTAGCTATTATTGTGACCAATATTGAACCTGTGCTGGCCTCAGCTTCCTGATCTGCAAGCTGGGTCCTGGGGCACAACCAAGGCAAATGGAGCTTCTACTTTAATAGGAGGAGCTGGCCAGAAGTGAAGTGGCTGACATTTGGTAGCATTATTATTACATCAGCTCTCTGGGAATGAGGCTTCCCCCAAGGGCAGGGAAAGCCCAGGGGAAAGAGAGGTGTGTGTGTGTGTGTGTGTGTGTGTGTGGGTGTGGGTGTGGGTGTGGGTGGGTGGGTGTTGCCCCAACCTTGCCTCCAGGCCCATCGGAACCTTCACCATCCTCAGCAGAGCTGGCACTGTCCCGAAGCCTGGAGCGGGATGGCCGGTGTCTTCGGCCCTTGGCCAGCAGCTGGGCCCTGGCCTTGTGTAAACTGCTGTCCAGTCTGGCGGTCTCTGGCACAGCCAAGTCCAGATCTGCAAACCAGGTGAATGGGCAGAGACCAGTCACCTGAAGGTGGAGAGCCCAGAGGTCCACCTTGTTCACACCCCAGGCATTAAGCCAGTACTTCTGAGTGCCAGGCACTGCAAGGCCAGGGGAGATGGAATTCAGGGCCCCCCTTTGCTGGCTGGGGGAGAGCTAATCATGTCAGCACATAAGTACAGCCTGCATAGAGGCACAGAGTAGCCGTATTTGGAGGGGTCAGAGGGGGAAACGCCAACCCAGCTCCTAAGGTCTGGAGTTTCCAAATGACTAGGTGGCATACGCAATGCTGAAAGTAGGGAAGTGGGGATGGCACCTCTAGGGATGGTGGGAGGGAAGCTCTGTAGGGAGAGGAACTGGACGAGGCTGCAGACATTATGGTGATCGTGGCTACCACTCAAGAAGCAACTACAATGCACCAGACACTACAAACATCATTTCTCATTCAAAACAACTCTGAGAGCCAGGTGTGGTGGCACATGCCTATAATCCCAGTAATTGGGGAGGCTGAGGCAGGAGGATCACAAGTTCAAGGCCAGCTTCACAATTTATCAGGGTCCTAAGCAACTCAGTGAGATCCTGTCTCAAAATTTTAAAAATTAAAGGAAAAAAGAAAGGGCTGGAGATGTAGCTCAGTGGTTAAGTGCCCCTGGGGCTCAAACCTTGGTACAAAAAAAAAAAAGAGAAGAGAAGAAAAACAACAACCCTGGGAGGGGAGGCCCCCACAGCTACTATACACACTGTACAAACTGAGGCTCAAAGAGGTCGAGTCACTTGACTGAGCCATCAGCTAGCAGTCCTCTGGGATTTGAGCCTGACTAGACTGGCTCCAGAAACTGGCCCTGTGGGGACACTTGCTGTGTCACTCTTAGGGTAGTATTCAGAGAGAACACTGGTGAGCATTTGGGGCCTGCATTTGAAGTGAGGCCGAGGGACTCCCACAAGCCAGTGGCAGTGGCAGGAAGAAAGTCCCCACAGGCCTCTGAAGCCTGTCCTTGCCATCAGGGGATCTGTGGCCCAGTGCTAGGTCCTGCATGATGACCCCAAGGAGGAGCAGGCAAATGCAGTGGGTCACACACAAAAGCACTTATGGATCAGTTTCACTTTTTGTGTACCTAACTGAGAATGGTGCCCTCACGCTTGATTGGACCTGACCTTGGCACTAGGGTCTCTGAATAGAAAAGACTCTTCCTGCATCTCAACATGGTTCAACACCTTTCCCCTCTACACCTCCCTTGGACCTCTGGGACCCCATTCCATCCCTGTCTTGCTTGTTCCTCCCTCTTTTCTGTAAACATCCCCAAACACACCTGGCTTAATGGCCACTTATGCCTATTTCTAGCTGACTGCTCCCCTGAATTCCAAGCCCAGGCACTTGGGCCATGGCCAGGGAACTTGCCGTGACAAAGGACCCCAGACACCTCCAACTCAATACATCAAAACAAACCCTCTGCCTTGCCTCAGACTGCTGACTTCTCTGGCTCCCTGAAAGGTCCCACTGCCTACCTAAGCCACCCAGGTCAGGCAGCTTTGGGCTACCGTCCTCCCTCAGCCCAATGCCCAGCTGGAAATTCATATGTCCAACTGTCCACTCAGCACTTCCGCTGACATGTCCAGTGGGCTCCTTCTTCTTCCACACCAAAACCCAACCTGTGGCTCTGCCTCCCCATAAGCTGCCCCCCCCAGGCTCCCCAGTTTGATAGCTCCACTGGTTCCGTTGCTCAAGTCAACCCCCCAGAGTCATCCTTGACTTCTTTCTCTCCCATCCTACAAACTGATCCAGCCAGAATTCCTGTTGGCTCTACTTTCAAAATATATCTAGACATACTGAAATATTTATGGGGAAGTGATATGATGTTTTGGATTCCGTTCAAAATAATCCAGAGCAATGAGGGCAGAGAGTGGGAGGGACAGAGGCAAAACAAGACTGGCTGTGAGTCGGCGCTTGTTGAAGTGGGGTGACCTGGACATGAGCACATGGCAGAGTACACTGCACTCTTCTTTACTTCCTCTTTTTTTTTTTTTCTTTTTTGGTACCAGGGACTGAACAAAGAGGTACTTAACTAATGAGCCACATGCCCAGCCACATTTTTATATTTTATTTTGAGACAGGGTCACGCTTAGTTGCTTAGGGCCTCGCTAAATTGCTGAGGCTAGCTTTGAACTTGTGATCCTCCTGCCTCAGCCTCCTGAGCCTCTGGGATTACAGGCGTCCAACTGGCACTCTTCCCTACTTCTGGACATGGTTGGGAGCCGGGGATGTAGCTCAGCAGTAGGGTGCTTGTCTATCATGTGCAAGGCCCCTGTACCACCAAGGAAAAAATTATGGTTGAGACTTTTCAAAACATATTGTTTATGATTGAGTCTACACACACTCATCCATGCACACACGGACAGGAAAGAGAGAGGAGGGCAGGGAGCAGACAGGTACTACTCACAGTGAGGTACCATCATCTCTTGCCTTGTTTATTATAAAAAACAAAACAAAACAAAAAAACCTTCCCCCTTCTTTTCCCACATACAGTCTTTCTGCAGCACACAGCCTGTGTGATCCTAATGAAACCCGATGTTCTGTCACTCCTCTGCTCAGAGCTTCTGCTCTTCTCCCTCCCCTCCAGCAACCCTTCCTCCCGGAAATCCAGCCTGCACCTCAGGGCCTTTGCATGTCTCTCTTCCTACAGAGCCCTTGGCTAGATTTCTACTTGCTTCTCTCCCTCACCTCCTTCAGGTCTTTGCTCAATTTCACACCGAGGCCCTTCAGACCACTCAGTTGATATCACCTTCCCACAAACACTCCAAAAGCCCACTCCATTTTTCTTTCCACATCATTTATCACTTTCTGGCATATTGTGTAATTTTATTGTCTCTCTTCATTCATTAGAATGTCAGCTCCACAAGGACAGATTTTTCTCTATTTTGTTCACTACCCCAGGTGCAGAACAATGCCTGGTACATAGTACACATAGTAGGTGCTTAGTAAATACTTGTTTTTCATTTTGTTTGTTTTTGCAGTAACCAGGTCCTCACACATGCTAGGCAAGTGCTCTATCACCGAGCTACACTCCCGCCCCTTTTTATTTTGAGATAGGTTCCCACTGAATTGCTGAGACTGGCCTCAAACATGTCATCTTCTTGCCCCAGACTTGTAATGTTTTTATTATTATTTTAATTTTAGTCCTGGACATTAGACCAGGGTTGCTTTGCCACCAAACTACATCCCCTGCCTATTTTACTTTTTAATTTGAGACACAATCTCGCTAAATTACCAAGGGTCTTGCTAAATTGCTGAGGCTGGCATCGAACTTGCAATCTTCTTGCTTCAGCCTCCAGAGTGGCTGGGATTACAGGAGTGCGCCATCATGCCAACATTTTTGTAAGCACTCTTTTAATAAAAGAAGGAAATTCTGTTGACTGGCCTTTCTTGCACACATCGGGCGGCCTGTCCTCCCCATCTAGACTGCACTAACTCAGCTCAGGCCTTCGCCAGTGCTTCCACCTCTGCCAGCGGCTGCCATCGCAGAGCGTGGCTTCTGCATCTGGGTACACTTCCCTTCCCGCACCTTCCACAGGTTAGAAGGAACTTTCTAAAGCACATTTCTTGCCATGTCCCCTACTCTCCTGCTTTGAAACCCTCTGGGGTCTGTGGGGGATGGTGGGGGGTGGATCCCAAAGCCAATATAAAGTCCAGCTCCCGAGCCTCAGCCCTGCATCAAGACCTGGAGACCCAGCCCACCTTTCCGAGTTTCCTGGACTCCTCCTGCGCTAGACTCTGCTACCACACCTCAGGTAAGAGCACAGGCTCTGGAGCTGCATGGCCCAGGCCAAGGGCACTTCTGTCACTTGCTGTCTGGGTGATCCTGGACAAGTTACTTACAATGGGTGCTGGCTCCCTCATCTGTAAAAAGGGGCCAAACTAGCAGTGTCTTACTGAGAGCCTCGTCGTGAACATTAAGTAGAATCGTCCATATAAAGTGCTTCATCATAATGCCTACAACTTGGCATTTGCTGTTGATGGTGTGAGCATGTCACTACCCAGTTTTGTTTTGTACCAGGCCCTGTCCTATGCCCGGGGTGGTGAACAATGCTCACACCATGATGATGTATTTCTGCCTGCCTCTGCCTCTGTCCCCACCTGCCCCAGCCCTCCCTCAGTGCCACAACTCCACCCTTCTTTGGCTGACTAACACACCCCTCCTCTTCCCACCTCCTCTGGCCTCACAGGATGGTCACCTTTGTTTGTCTCTGGTGCTCTCAGGATAAGGGCCCCCACTTACTCCCACCCGAGAAATCAAGCTCCCTAAGGATAGTGACTTGGTCTGCCTTGTTCTTTGCTGACTCTCCCCAGAGCCTTGTATAGAACCTGGCACCTATTAGAAGCCTGTGGATCTTTCCAGAATGGCTGAAAAGACAAGGATGGCCTGAGGGCTGCTACTCATCTTAGACAGCCAGGCTGAGGCCTGGGTGACAAGAGCTGAGGTAATAGAAAGACCCAGAATTTTCTACGGAGAGGGAATGGTGCAGGCTTGGGCTTGGAGTATCTGAGGAGCAGCCAGAGGACTGGTGCAGCCTGCAAAGAGGAGCCAGGAATGGGCTGGTGAAAGGGGATGATGGACACAGAGAGGCTGCTGCAGCTAATCAGGGGCAATGAGCGGCTGAGGGCTCTGAGGGGGCAGATGCTGGCTTAAGGACTGATTTTTTGGACCCAGGCTTGGCTCAATTCTCTGGCCCCGCAGCTGCACTTGCTTTGCTTCTGTGTCCACAGCCCCTGGGCTGAAGCGGGGAGGGGTCCTCCTTTCCCAGCCCTCGGACCCCCTCACCCAGACACCCAGGCGTGGCCTGGTATCAGCAAGCCCTGAAGACTAAACTGAGGAAGAGGCAGAGCTACTCCCCACTGGGCTCTTCAGTGCCAGGCCCTCATCTAAGTGCTTCACAATTACTGGCTCATTTTACTTCCCACGACCCAGGAGGAAGGGACACTACCAATCCCCAGGGCAGCCTTAATTTGCCTGAGGGCGCAGAGCTGGTAAGATCCTGCCAGGGCTAAAGACAGGCAGTCTGGCATATCTGTAACCACCAAATACACTACATCCTTTCTGAAGCACAAATGGGAGCAACTTTGAGTCAACTCCTGATTTTATGGGTTGGGAAGCTGAAGGTCAAGGAAGAAAGGTTTGGCCTGGGTAGGAGGGAGTTAAGGATGGTGTCCAGGTCTCCTGGCTCCCAGACCTGTACTCTTGCACCCTCTACCCTCCTGTCACTCAGCTGGTGCTTAGCCAACCTGTGCCAAGGAGAAGGGCCTTCTGCTCCCGACTCTGGGCACCATGGTCACCCTCCATAGGACAGTTTAGAGGGCAAATGGAATCCTGGTGGTTTCAAAGTTTTTGTTTTGTTTTGGGCACTGGGAATTGAACTCAAGGGCACTCCACCACTGAGCCACATCCCCAGGCCTATTTTGTATTTTATTTAGAGACAGGGTCTCACTGAGTTGTTAGCACCTTGCTTTTTGCTGAGGCTGGCTTTGAACCTGGGATCCTCCTGTCTCAGCCTCCTGACCTGCTGGGATTACAGGCATGTGCAACTAACTCTACCCTGACAGTTTAGAAGTTTTGAGGCGAGGTCACCCAGCCTCTCCTGGACCCCTTGGTCTACCAGGCCCCTCAACCCCTTCTTCCACCTCTTGCCATTCCTTGCTCCCTCCTCTGTGCCCCCTCTTCTTCCCTCCTGCCCTGGGCAGTGGGAATAATGAATATTTAATTGCCTTTCCCATCAGGAAGCAAGGCTCAGCTCTCTCAGTAGAAAAGGGAAACAGGAAGGGCCTGGGTAAGGAGCAGAGGGTGGAGACTGGAGGGGGAGGGGAGGCAGGAAAGCCCAGGGGAGGCACAGCTCACCTGTTAAGCCAAGGGTTAGGCTGGGCCTGTGTGGGGACACAGGGACCCAGAGACTGAGGCCCAGGGGAGCCCCTGGGAGCCTGGGATGGAAAGCAGTGTTCCTCAGAAGCCAAGAGACAGCAGCCCTGGTGTCACTGTGGCCAGGAGCAGTGGCAGGGAAAAGAGAGGAGGAAGATGGATATAGGAAGGCAGGGGACAAGAAGCTGGGAGCCCCCCATGCCACATACCTTAATCCAGCTGGGAAACAGCTTCTCCACCCCAGGGCCTGCTAGGAATGCCACCCTACTGGGGCAGTCAATTTCCAAATGAAGGTACAGGTAACCACGCAGGCACCCCAGTATGTGCTGAGGACAAGGCCATGCAGACCAGCATGTGGGGCCAATGTGGGGGTGTGAGGTTGTATGTGTGCTGCATTTGATTCCAGGGCAGAGCCCTGGAGTGAGGTCGCATGCACTATGCAGGTGACTAGGAGGTGATGCGTGTTGTCTGGGCTGGAATAGACAGGGATGGAGCACAGTGAGTCAGGAAGTCTGGGGTTCTAGACCCAGGCCTGTCACCTAACTTATCATGTGATCTTTAGAGCAAGTCACTTTAACACTGCATTCTATGCTCCTTTTCCGTGAAACGGACAGACCTAATAGAAATGACACAGTGCACGTGAGACCGAGTATGTGGCCTGGTACCAGAGTAAGATAAGTAGATGAGGACCCACTAAGATAGTGGTGACAGAGCCAGGCCACAACACACACACACACACTGAACACCCGAAGGTCCACTCTCCCCCATTCCATGCCCAGTAGCCTTGGAAAGAAGTGCTCTTTGGCTGTGTCTATTGGTAGAGATGGAGTCAAATAGAACTTACCAAAAACCTCATCTGCGGGTTCTCGGAGCTTTGAAGAAGCCATGACTCAAGACAGCTGTGGAGACAAATAGAGAGAAAGAAAAAGAGACCCTGGATAAGAGGTTCAGGTTGGTCAAGTCAGGGGACAGGTCCATGGCTACACCTGCTCCTGGTCTGCTGGCCCCTTACTTTCCCTCAAAGCTTGTCTTACAGCCCTGGGAGAGAAGCCATCTGAGTCCTCCTCTACACTGGGGGTGTCGGGGCAGCAGGCACAAGCAGAAGGGGATGGCTGAGCCAACCCTGAGCACAGATGCAGGCTGGCCCTGCAGTGGTCCAAGCCAACTGGCTGTTGCCGTCACACAGGGCTCTTCACTGTCCTGGGCCCTTCCATCACTAGTGTCCCCTAAAAAGCTTTCAATCATCATAAACTGTCCAACATCAAGTATAGAAGAAGTCGTGGAGATTATTAAATCCGATCCTCTCATTTTACAAACACAGAAACAGAGGAGGGAGTGGCTAACCCACAATCACATAGCAAGTTAGTGGTAAATACAGAATCAGAGCCCAGGGTCTTCCAACCATCTACCTACCTATCTATTTATCTACCCATCTGTTTGATCTGCTTGATTATCCACCCATCCATCCAGTCATTCATCCATTCCTCCCCCCACCTGTCTAACATCCATCCCATCCATCCAATATTAACCTCAATCCATCCACCCACCCATCTTTGCAACTATCAGTTCTGTATCCGTCTTCCATCCACCATCCAATCCTGCTTCCCCCCTCCCCACCGTCCACTGGGGCTCTCACCACCTGCCTTTCTGAACATGAGCTGTTCAGGAAACTGGCACCATCAGCAGGGCCACTGTTCTAGGCAGACTCACAGTTCTCCCTGTTCTTGACAGACGCACAGATGCAGGAGGGTATGAGGAGTACTCACAGCAGAACAGTGGACAGCCAATGCTCAGAGCATCAAGTATGTTCCGGGAAGGAGTGTGGATGGACCACGTTATTTTGTTCTTGTTTGCTTATTTGGTGGGAAGCAGGAAGGGATGGCAGGTAGGGAAGCCGGATATAGCAGGTGAAAGCATTTGGACAGGTTTTCCTAGCAGATGTAGGGGAATACTGATGAGAAGACAAGGAGGAAGCCTGGGAGTCACTGATGGTTTAAGGCAGGAACACTGCATAAGTAAGACATGATCTTCAGTTACTTCTAACACTCAGGTCCCTTAGAAAAGGGCAGGGCACTGGATTACACCATGTCCTTGACAGATGTGCAGAAGCTGGAGCACATACCTTCTGCCCCTCCTCCTCTGTTTCTAATGGTCTCACTGTGAGCCAGCCAGGCTTGAGATCTTAGTATCCCCACTTTTCAGATGTGAAAACTTGAGATGCAGAAGATAAGAAGCAGAACTCTGCCTTGACCCATGCCCGGTTCTTAGCGCTATCTTGAGGGATGGCCTGAAATTCCTGGGGTACTCCTGAGGAAAAAACACCCCCTAGGGGAAGGGACAGGGTAGAGACAGGAGAGCTGGTATACACAGCCTGGGATTAGGGGAAGTATTAAAACCATATTAAAACCACCTCCACCCCAGACACCATGGATACCTGGGGCTGAGCAGGTAGGGGAGGGGTTGGTGATGCAGGGCCTCCAAGAACCTTCCCAACATTCTTGAACTCTGGGGATTAATAGTAGCCAAGATCTAGAATGGTTCTTCCTGCCCTGAGGGGTCAGATGAGAAGGGAGGCTACCCTAAAGAATAAACCAAATTCTCACACTGGATCACAAAGTCTTATCTGACACTAGGGCCCAGCTGTCCCCTCTTCCAGAAAGCTGTCATAGTAGTTCTTCTGTCTATTTTTCTACATAGTTTCTAAACTCACCCTTCTCCAATCAGTGGGCAATGAAGAATTTTTCAGACTTCACTGATTCCCTACATGGGTCTTATCTCCCCATATCAGATGGGAGAGAGGTCATGTATTCCCCCATTAGAATAGGGGCTTTCAAGACAGGAGCTTCCCATCAGAATAGGGGTCCTCTGAGGGCATCAGTGGTGTCTCCTCTTAGACACTGAGAAGGGAAAGCTCATGTGCTCTTTATTCAAGGACCTAGTCCAGGACTGAGACCCTCTTGTGTGTGGAAGCCCCTTTCAGCACCCTCTGGGGTGAGCTAGGGCTTCCAGGTGACACCCACTCTCAGTCCACCTAATTCAACACAAACTCCTTTTGCTTTTCCCTTCAACAGCCAGCTCCCTAGGGTGTATGAGGGACCCAACCCTCCCTACACCGCCCCATGGAGAATTCTAGGGAAGCTTGATATGCAGAAGGTCACCAGACCCTGCCACCTCTCCTTCCAAAATTGAGTCTTGGAAAATTAGATACTCAACCTCACCCTCTTCCCTGGGTGAGAAGTGTACATGAGCACGTACACACACAGACACACACACAAACATACTCCTAGACAGGTAACAAGGGTAGAAATGAGCCTGCTCCTCTGGACAGCCACATTACCAGACCATTCTCTTCCCCTACAACTTCCAGTTTCTGGAGGAGCATCAGTGACCTCTGACTTTCTTCTGGGAGAAAGGGATGCAGGTGAGTTAAAAAATAAATCTGGTACCCAAGGGAAGGAGAAAGAGAAAGTAGAGGTGCACAATCTAGGGAGGAAGCAGGAGTAGGAACAAACAGTCACAGAGATTGGTGATGTCAAAGGGGGCTGAGAAGAAAGAGCCAAGAAAGAGCAGAGTGGGGCCAGAAAAGCAGTGGAGAAGGCAGAGAGCTGGGAGCCCTGAGTGGGGTCCAGGGTGGGGTGCCAGAGAGCCACTGCCTATGGGCTAGAGGAAAGAAAGGGGCCCA
This sequence comes from Marmota monax, assembly GCF_021218885.2. Lineage (NCBI taxonomy): Eukaryota > Metazoa > Chordata > Mammalia > Rodentia > Sciuridae > Marmota > Marmota monax. Next base: position 7,310,172 of record NW_026694542.1, on the reverse strand, counting down.
GGAAGAGGGGAGAGAGAGAGAGAGACAGACAGACACAGAGAAAGTGCAACTGGGAAGGCCAGGCAGGATGGACTGTGGATCTAGGGAGGCTGTGCCCCTCCCTATGTGGCCAGTCTTCCACAGGCCCCAGGCTGGGGACAGCCTGCAGGAGTCCGACACCCCTCTTAAGCTCCACTGGACAGTGGGTGGAGGTGGGGATGGCTACCTATTTCACTCCCAGGGCCCCTCTCCCTAATCACAGCGGGTGGCCAGTTTCTCTCCAACCCACCAGTCCAGCTCCTCGCTGGGCACGAAGGAGTTAAGCCCTCTACCCCTTCCCCCACACCAGTGGTTTTTTTTTATTATTATTATTATTAATTTCTCTGGGAGAGAGGGAGGGGATTAGGGACACAAATCCTATCTCCGCCCCCTCCCCTGACAGCCCAGCTCCCCAGCCCCGCGCGGTCCCCCTAGGGATAGGGGGAAAAGGTCCCTATCCCTTGGACCCATCCAACCCCACTCGGGCCAAGTGGCCGGCCCGGCTTCCCTGTCCACCCCGGGGGCCCGGTCTCTCACCTCTAGCATCGGTCATCTTCAGTGGCTGGCGCCTCGGGAACCCCTCAGGCCCATAGTGCTCAAGGCGGGGGCCGGGCAGGAGAGGGGCGAGGGACCGTCACCCCGGCCGCGGGGGGCTCCGGGCTGGCTCAACATGCTCCATCCCGGGGTGGGGGGGGAGGGTCGGCGGGGAGGGTCCCGCAGCCGGAGAGAAAAGGAGAGCGGGGGCAGTTTGGGGGCAGAGGAAGGTTTGCAGGAAGCAGGAGCGCGGGCGGGGCTGGACCTGGAGACCTGACGGAAGGATGCTCCGTGTGTGCGTGCGTGTGCGTATGTGTGTGAGTGTGTGTGAGTGTGTGAGTGTGAGAGAGCGTGAGGGAGCGAGCGCGCGCGCGAGCGGAGGAGCGCCACCTCCCGCCCCGCCCCCGCCGGCCCGGCCGGTCGGGGCCTCGGCCTGGGAGACGGATTCGCTCAGCGTCGCGTCCGCGGGGTCGACGGGGGTTCCCGGGAAGGGGCGTGCGGGGGCGCGTGGCGGGGAAGCCGGGCGCCGGGAGACAAAGAGCGGGCGGCAGGGGGCGGAGGCGGCGGGATCCGAGCGGAAGGAGGCGGCGGGCGCCTCGGCCGGCCCGGCTCGGGGTCTCCCAGTTGCAGCTACTTCTCGGCCCGCGGGAGACGCCACGCACTGGAGCCGGCGCGGGGGCAGGGGAGCGGCCGGGAGGCGGCCCCACTGGGCTTCCGCCCAGTCTGCAGGGTCCGTGAGGACTCCTGATTGACTCACTCACACACTCATTCAAAACACCCGCCCAGCAGCCAGCCCCGCGCTGAAGCCGGAGGGGACCGCAGTGAACCCAACCGACCCAGTCCAGGCCGAGGGCGCTGGCCGTGCAGCCCCGAGGACTGACGAGTTGGGAGGCCCTCCCGAGCCCGGGGCTGTGGGCCGGGTCTCAAGAGGACACTTCGGCCGGGAGGGAGAGAGCAAGCGAGGGCGCCTGGTTGGTCTGGGGAGGGTGGACAGGGAAGATTCCTAGAGGAGGAGGATTCCTACAGGCCGTTAGGGGAGAAATGCCCATCGCCATAGGGGTTGCGGGTGAAGGGGCCAGAGGGGAAGACCAGCTGATGATGCAAAGGTGCACAGGGAGGTTTGCGTTCCATTCTAGTAGCCATGGGGGAGGGAGGTGGAGAACGTTGACGGAGGAGAGAGGGGTGCAGTTCTGCGTTTTGGGAAGAACCCTTGGCTCCTCAGTGGAAAGCTGATTGCAGAGGACATCCTGAGGGCAAGAGCCCCTTCAAAAGAGGCTGTGAAGAAACGACAGTAGGGGGCAGGGAGAATAAAAATCAAGTTGAGAACTATCCAGGATATAGAAGAGAATCAAGTGGCAGGAATTGGAGGCTGGCTGGACAGAATTGAGGGAGAAGGAGGGATCTTGGATGGCTGTGGGTATTGGCTAGAGGCAGGAAGCCCTAGAGCTGGGTGGAGTAAAGGAGGGATGAGCTCAGACTTGGACCTGGTGAGCCAGCGGGAGGTGGTGGTGGAGGAAAGGTACCCAGAGAAATCATGTAATCAACAACTAGCTGCCATAGGCAGGGCTTGAGGTGTGTCAGGCACTCTACTAAGTACTTCTCAGATTATTAATGTCATCCTCACAATAAATCCATAAGGTAGGTGTTTGTTACCCCCTACCTTGGAGAAGCTAGAGACTTAGAAGGAATAGAGAGGTAGAAGGAAAGTGGTATAGGAGTAGGTGGTGAAGCTGGAGAAGGGTCTAGAATTCATGAGACAGGCCAAAAGGTTAGAGAAGGAAAGCTCCCTCATGGCCCATCCATATCTGTAGTCTGAGGCCTCCAAGGGTCTGTGGCATGGAACTGTAGGTGAGGGCAGATCCTAGGAGATCTGTGGAAGTCTGGGACTCTCTGGGTATCTACAGGATCTGCTAGCAGCCATAGGTTGCTGAGGGGGGTAGGGTCTCTGGTGACAGTCTGTTTGGGCTGTGTCTGGAGTCTTTTAAAGAGGACGTGGTTTACAGGCTGAGATCTGGAGTAGGGGGATTGAATATATAACTCATATAGATCCCAAGAGGTTGGGGGGGTGGTGATAGATAGAATATAAGGACACTGCTAGGGTGAGGCATTCTGGGGGAGGATATATTAGACCTGAGAGGACCCATGTTGTTAATGAGGCCTAAGTTGCTGGGAGCTGAGACAATTCTCAGCTAGGGTTGTGGCAAAACTGCTCAAGTTCTCAAGATCTGGGCAGGTGACCTGGGTAGGGGATCAGAATGGGGGTAGGGGAGCTAAGGTGGAAAACTTCACACAGGCCTGGCCATGACTAACTGGCCCAGCCTCAAATATGGAGATAATTCATGGGCAAGTCATATCTCAGGCTTGAGAAACTCACAGCAAAGCCACAATACACCCAGCCATACAAGGGCTTAAACACGAGGGGGCTACTAGGCCCACCTTCTGGACATATGTATAAGGTCCCTCACCTGACCCATGACAGATGGTGATAGCAGGACTCCACCCTGGATGATTAGCCCCAGATAGACCAGCAGAAGCCCTCAGTAAACCCCCAGGTCTGCCTCCCCAGCCATGTCACTTCTTGGGACTTATTGGCTAGGTTTCTCCAGTGACCCTGGGTTGTGATTTTTAATTATGGAACCGTGACCTATGATCATGGGATGACTTATGATCATGGGATGACCTATGATCATGGGATCATGCTGGATGGATCTGTCTTCAGTATCCCCAGAGCACTCAGAGTGTTCCCAAGATGATCTACTTTGGAGTAGATGCTCTGAGAGATATGGTCCTTAACCATAGGTTTGGACTGGACTGGTCCTACATGGGCAATAATATAAACTAGAAATTTAAAGGGGTAGTTAGGAGATGCCAGAATTTGCCTTGACATGAATGATACCTGTGTGACAGTTATCCACAGGGAGTAGCTGCTTCAGGAGCTGTCATTTGAGTTCAGGGCCCTTCAGGCTGGCACTTCTATTTCTTATGGTAAAGAGTGGGGAGACTGAGAATCCCACTGGGGCCAAGTCAAGGAACACAAGCATCCAGCTTCGGTTCTCTCCCCATACTTGCACCACAGCATCAGGGCAGGGGAGTTTGCACTGGGAACTGCCACAAGTTCCTGCCCCTCCCTTCTGCCTGCACCTCTGGGACTCAGCAAAGCTTGTCCCTGGAACTCCAGAATCGGATTCATGACCCTTTAGTATCAGATCTGGAGGCTGCAGCCAGATCTGCTGGAAAAGAGCAGGGGACTCAGGCTGTTTAAGACCTCTCAGGCTCATCTCCAGGAGGGCAAACTGGACATTTCTAGGATCAAGACTGCCCTGACATGTCACTTCCCACTCCAAGAAATGTTTGATCCTTCTAGCACCTAAGACAGGGCACCTCTGAAGAGTATCCCTTCCTTCAGTACTCAGGGGAAGGACTTGGGGTTCACCTTACCATATCTAGCCCATCCTCTGGATTTTTCAGAAACCTTGCAAAAGGGATGCGACAGACTGTCTAAAAACGCCAGGAGGACTGGACAAAAAGCATATATGCTGATGGGATAATGATGGCAGAAAGGCAGTCTGCAGGGGCTGGGAACTCTGCAGAAAGAGCATCAGGATCCGGGACAACACTGGTGGTCTTGACCCCTCCACCCCCAGTGAATCAAGAAATCAGGCAGCGAGGCTCTGGGGGCTGCTTTTATGGGGACGACCTGACAGAGGGCATGGTCCGTACAAAACCGGGAACAATACATACATATATATATTATATACAGAGACGGGGTCCTCCAAGGACGGGGCAGGGGCGGCCGCTAGCCCGAGAAGCCGGAAGCGCCCCGCGGCCCCGCCCACCGGCTCCGCCCCCTCCATCTGCCGGGTGAAGCACAGGGGCCCGGCACTGAGACAGCCAGCTCTTCCGGGGGTGGGGGCACGTCTGAGGGAAAGAGAGGGGCAAGAAATACTGATAGATGTTAATGGTCTGTTTACAGGGAACAAGGAGAGGCCGAAACGGATGGAAAGGGGTTGTTTTTAAAAAATGAACAAAAACCCAGGCTTGGGGCAGGGGCATGAGCAAGTGGCAAAACGAGATGGATTTTGAAAGGGGAGGGGTTTTGGGGGGGTCTCACCTCCTTGGTCAAAGCCCCAATTTGGGGTTGAAGTGGGGGAAACGGAGTCGATTTCACTTAGAAAGCAGGCTGCCAGCGGGGCAGCCCTGGTCTCCAAAAAGAAGAGTAGTAAAATTTCGCCCTCCAGTCAAAACATTGGAAAACAGCGGGGGCGGGGTGGAGGGAGGCTGTGTGGCCCTGGGCAGGGCTGCGAAGGGCAGGGCCTGGCTTTTCAGTGAGAACTGTTGCCCTTGCTTGAGACTGGCGTCTCTGCAACCAGGCCCCCTAAGCTGACCTCCCCTCCTCCCTGACATTCCCAGGCTTGGCCAGGAAACCTGGACCCCAGAGAGGCCACAGAACAGTTCAGGAGGAGGTTATGGCTATTTGGCACCTGGGAGAGGGGAGGCACAAGGAGAAATTGAGGGCTGCTGCTCTTTCCAGGAAAAGGGGAGCTGGGGACCAGGTGTCCTGGACTCTACTTTCCTCTACTCTCACTCCCCTTTCCCTGAAGGATACATGAGAAATCAGTGCAGGGCCAGGCCCAGCTGCTGGGCTCTGGGGTGGGCTCTATCCTTCCCAGGATAGGGAACAGGTACAGGAGGTGTTGAGGCAACCCCCACCCCCAAGCAGGAGGGTCAGAATGCAACAGACAGCACAATGATAGGGGAGAGGGAAGGGCCAAGAAGGTAGAAAGAATCTCAAGTCAAGAGGCCCAGGGGCATCCAGAAGCCCCATGGGTAGGGAGCAGCCTCCAGTTGGCGAGATGCTGGGAGAGCCTCAGCCCCACTCCAGTCCAGAGACAAAGGCTGGAGGTTGTAAAGTCTGGCAGTTTGTTCTGCAGGTCCATGTGTCCATCCACCACCCAGGCCAGCCCTAAGCTTCCCTTGGCCTCTATGCCTCAGCCCTATGGGGCAAGAAGGAGGCCGCCCTTCCAGCCACCAGTGTCTGCCTGGGCCACCTTAAGGGGGCCTGTGATATGGGCCCTCTGGTCCCTGAAGCTGGGGGGAGGTGGGGTGGAAGGATAGGGGGAGTCGGGGCACCTGTCCCCAGGCAGAAAGAGGGTGGGGTGGGGTATTGAGGACAGGGGAGGGAGGACAATGGGAGGGGATTATTATTGTCCAGTCAAGGAATGATTCCTGTTAAGTAGAATTGGAATTCCTCAGTGTTTGCAGATTTCCTTCCAGTTCTGAGATCTGGAAAACAAGGATTGGTGGTCAAGCTTGGGCACCAAACATGACCCTGCTCCCTCCACCACCCCAGTGAGGAAATGACCCTGAGCTCCCAGCCAGCAGCATCCTGGGGCCCACAGGTGCTAGTTGGGGCAATCATGCTGCTCCCTTCACAGAGCCCTGCCCCCAGGTTACCCTTGAGCCTACCTTGTCCAGGAGCTTGTCCATTTCCTCCTTCCGGGCTAGCTCCGACTCCTCCAGAACCCGTCGCTGTGCAGTCTCCTTTTTCAGGAACTCGATCTCCCTGGAGACAGGTGATGGACAGATGGTGGGTAAGGGTATGTGGTCTGGCTTCTGTCCACCGAAGAATCAGGGTCCTCATCCCTGTCCTCAGATCCACTGCCAGCTCTGCTGCGCTGCTTCTTAGGTCAGGAGGTCCCAGGTTTCCTAATGTCTCCATGGCCTGGCCCTGCGCTGCCTCTGGGCCCTAGTCATTCCAGGCCCAAGTACCCCACCGTGGGGTCCTCTAACCTCTGTGCTCCTTGTCTCTCTGCTCAGGGGAGGGGATAGGGACTACCACTGAAGGCAACTCAATACTCCTGGGCCCAGGACCCACAGCCTCCTACCACGTACTTTTGCTGGTAGTCCTTGATGAGGCGTTTGGCCTTGCTGTACTTGCGCTCCAGGGCCTGGTACTGGGCCTGGGTCTCCCGCAGGTGCTCGTCCACAGCCTGGCACAGGCTCTGGGCCTCGCCCCAGTAGCCCTCCAGTTTCTCCATGCGCTCCTTGTTCTCCTCCACACTCTGCTCCAGCTGTGCCTTCTCCACCCGCCAGCGCCCCTTCTCCTGCTCCAGGCTCTGCAGCTGAGAGGGAGGAGTGGCCCTGGGTTGGTGTGGGCCAGAGGGAGCTCAAGGGATCCCCATCTGGCACTGGGGCCAGAATCTCCTGAGGATTCCTGCAGACATGGAACCCACTGACCCCCAACTACTTATTCTCCTTGGCTGAGCCTGGGAACTGAAACCCAGAGGGAGAAGACATAGGACCCCAGCCTCAGGGTTCCTAGCCAGGGTCCCTGTCACTGCACCACACTCCCAGGGAGGCAGGAGACCTCTGTTAGCCACTGACTAGGTCTTACAGCTCAGTCTCAAGCCTCAGCCCTCCCATCTATAAAATTGGAATGACAACTGCCACCACTGCCCCCTCCCCCCGCCACCAGCTTGCAAGGGAGCTTTTAACACAGATGAGATGGAAGATGTGAAAGACATCACATCAGCAATGGCGAGGGTCATTACTGCTCTCTGTCCTTTCTGCAGTCCCGGCCGCTGAAGCTTCTGGGGCTTCTTGAACAATCTAGTCTCTCCCAGGTCCCAGGTAACTTTTGGTCCCCAACTGCTCAGCCTTTGTTCTCTCCACACATACTACCTGGGGCAGGGACCCACCTCCCTCACCACCTCTGTGTCCTGAGCCCCAAATCCCAATCTTCAGCCCAAATTCACTCCCAATTTCCAGCTCTCCAATTACTGGAGATAGCTCCAGTCCTATCTCCCAGCTCCTCGTAGGCACCATGCCCCAAACCAGAGTCCCCATCTGCATAAACCAATGCCTCCTTTCCAGACTTTCTCACCTGTTTGAAGGCACCACCATTTCAGTCACCTCAGAAGCAGCTACTTTGTTCTCTGTGGCCCAGCCACACAAATCTTCCTGTAGACCCTCAGACTTGCCAAAGGGCCTTTGCACATGCTGTTCCCTCTGTGGGGAGTGGCATGTACTCTCTCTGGCTAGTTTTTCCTCACCAGCTTGTCCCATGCTCTCTACTCCATCTATCACTGCCCCAGAGAAGCTCCCTGTAACTCTAGCAGCAAAACATGGCCCATTTTCACCTGGGCCAAGTTTTTTCTGCTCTAGGAGCTTAGCAGCCCTGTCCACTCCTACAGAGTCCCGTGTCAGTTTGTAACAACAGTCACTGGTGTGCAGACTGTAAGCTGCAGGAGGACACGGACCAACTCTGCTTTTGCCCATCATGATGAGTGACTGGAATAGTGTCAGCCATCTAGAAGTAACTTGATGGATGTTTGTAAATTGGAGGCCCCTTAGGTCAAATACAGCTTGTGATCCCAGAGACTCAGGAGGCTGAGGGGGGAGGGTCACAAGTTCAAAGCCAGCCTCAGCAACTTAGTGAGGCCCTAAGCAACTCAGCAAGACCCTGTCTCAAAAATAAAAAAGACTGAGGATGTAGCTCAGTGATAAAATGCCCTTGAGTTCAATCCCCAGTACAAAAAAAAAAAAAACACAAAAAACTGAAGGCCCTCTTGCTCTCTGTGACCCTGGACAGAACTCTGACTTGCCCGCCCCTCCCCCCCTTTTGAATGCCCTGCATACTCCCAGGAACATGGCCTGTCACCTCAACCCTGGAAATGAGGTTCTGACCCACCCTTCCTTTCCACACCCCTGACTTGTATCTGGGAGTTCTGGACCACTCTAACAGGTACTGCCCAGGCCTCCAACCAGTTTGCCAGCCTCTAAGTCCTTTCTACCCTCACATCCTCCCACTTTTTGAGCAGTGACCTTTTGAAAATCCCCAGTGACTGCACAGCCCCCTGTCATCTGTAGCCAAGGCTAGAGTCCTTAGAGGGAAGACGGCACACTGCTGGGCACAGCCCACTCTAGTCCAGCCTGCCCACACGACTGCCCTTCAGCCTGACAGCCTTCTCCCAGAGCCAGCCTCCAAGTTCCAGCTTGTCTCCCTGTGAGGAATGCCCTTGCTGTGCCTCAGCCACTTACATCCTGCCCACTCCATGCACAAGTGGGAGTGAATGCACACGTGTACCTGGGTGTGTTGGGTCCACGTGGCCCCTGTAGACCCATCTCTCCCAAACCAGAAAACTTGTGGGGGTGCAACTCCTTCACTATGAAGTCTGTGTATCTATGCTTGCAAGAGTGCTGGCACCCAGTGTTCTTGTAAGCATCTGTGCATGGACATATGCATGTTTGTATGTCACATGTCACCACCTGGTGCTGTCAGCATTAGCATCTGTGATGCTTGCTCAGGTGAAAATATGTATGTCCTGTAACACTTCCCAAGCCAGGTGCTCTAAATGATGGTCACACCAATGTGTCTCAGAGCACTCAAGGGCAGTGGGTCCACGTATCTTGCTAATGGTCTTGGGTAGAATGTCATAAGAAGCACAGGTGCCGTTGTCCTGTGATTAGGACTCTTCAGAGGGTGTGTGTGTCTAGGTGTCTGGGTCTGTGGGTACCATGTACCTGGGTTAAGGCTGGCACATATCAGTGTGTGTTCCTTTGGTAGTGTGTATTTGGCCTGTACATGGAGGAAGTGTGTGGGACAATGTAAACCAAGACATCTAGAGCTCAACTTAGCTGCTCCACTGTAACAGCTGACACTTGACTTTTGACTGATCATCTCCTGTATGAGGGACTGTGCATTATCTCATTTAATCCTTAACAGGCTCCTAGGTGCTGCTAGTATTTTTACTCCATTTTTTTTTTTTTAGTTGTCGATGGACACAATACCTTTATTTTATTTGTTTATTTTTATATGGTTCTGGGGATCGAACCCAGTGCCTCATGCATGCTAGGCAAGCACTCTACCACTGATCCACAACCCTGACCCCATTTTTGCCCCATCTTAACAGTTGAGGAGATGGAGGCCCAGAGTGGCAAATGAACGGTGCAGCAGATGGGGTCCAAGCTCGCACTCTCAGTCTGCATTCCCTCACCTCACAGCAGTCTGCTCCATGAGCACCTGTGGCCGTGGGTGGAGTACGGGTGTTGACTGCTGCAGGTGTGAGGGGGGATCCTCCCTCCGGCCCTCAGGCCTGCCCCTCGACACACATGCAGACACACACAATAGCACACGTGCACACACATGCACCCTCACCTTCCTTTTCAGCTGCTGGATCTCTGCCTCGGTTACAGCATGCTTGATCTGGAGCTGCAGGGCAGAGGGGGTGGTACTCAGCTCAGCAGGGCCACCACCCAGGGCCACCACCCTGGGCTTTCCTCCTACCTCTTTGAACTTGTGCACCAGCTTCTCAGGCTCCATGTCCACAGGAGACAATGCATCTTCATTCTCTGCTAGCTCAAACACCTCGATGGCCATCTCGCCACCTGGGAATGTGGGGCTCAGCTCCTCATCCTCGTCAGTGGCATATTCCCCTGTCTGTGAAGGGAGACAAGTGGCCGTGGGCCCTACCCACCCTGTTGGGTGTTCAGCAACCTGTGACTAGAGCTGAGACCAGTAGCTGTCTGCCCGTGTCATACTTGGAGCTGGCCAGGGGTGGGTTCATGCCTCCCCCAATAGCCCAGGGAGTCCCCTGAAGGCAGGGGTAGTTTCCCCATAAGACTAGGACCCTGAAAAACATCCCATACTGTGCCCTTCACAGTATGGGTCCCCTGAGGTCTGCACCTGTCTCCCTCCTTAGATTAGGACCCCTGAGGTCAGGGGCTATGTCCTATGCTCAGAGTGGGGACTGTGCGAGGGACCAGGAAGGTTCTCTGAAGACAAAGGGTGTAACTCTTCCATCAGACTAGGGGTTCTCTGAGTGAAGGATCTGCTTTTCCTCCCTCAGACCGGGACTCCACAAGGGGTTTGGGCTTCTTTACCAGGCCTGAGAAAGCCTAGGAGGAGACGTCTGTACTGCTTCATCTGGCCAGCAGAGGGCAACCAAGCCACCAGGCAGGCCCGAGTCCCTACCTCCTCATCATCCTCCCCATACTGGGCGTATCTCTGCTCCATCATCTCCCGCTGCCATCGCTCTTGTTCCAAGGTCTGCTGAATTAGCTGGGCTACTTCACTCTGCTCTCCCGGCCGCTCCCGGCCAATCATAAACCTGCAGGGGCACCAGTGTCATCCCCTGCCTATCTTCAGCTGGTAATGCCAGCATCCTCCCTGCTAGTGCTCCCCTCTCCAGGCCCAGGCCCTCCCAGGGGAGGTGAAATGAGAGGCTGAGTCCAGAGGCTGCAGTGTTAATAATGAATGGAGGAACTGGGGGGCCTTACTGAGTTTCCTTCCCAGAGGAGGCAGGAAGGCCCACTAACCCTCCTGGCCAGTTAATGGGAGGTGGATATCAGCCAAACTTTGGGCTGGACTGCACAGGACATAAGCTCAGGAGCTGCCAGCATAGGGGGCTCTCTCACCACCATGTGGGAGAAAAATGAGGCAGGGGAATGGCAAAGTTGACCCATCCGGGAGGGCTGGGGCTGTGGAGGTGTGTCTTGGGTTGGCTCCAAGTCCCTGAACTTCAGGAAGGGGCGGGATGATGCTGACTGAAGATTAGGATGGAGAGGAAACAGTGGAACTTCCAGGCACCAGCCCCTCCTCCCATGGCTACCCACATCCTGTTTCTCTCCACCACCCTTTCCTGGGGGTAGTGCCCCTCTTGTAGGGGGAAGGGAGTGATCCTTAAATGTTATGCCAGAGATGAAATGGACACAGGGAATTTGGAACCCAATTCCTGGGTTTCTGGGTTCAGGGAGCAGTCTTCCCAGGATTGCTTGGGCAAGCTGGGAGGGTGGTTTGAAGCGCAGATGAGAGGAGCCCAGTTTGATTGGCATTCACCCTGAACACCTTGGTTCTTTAAAGAGTGAGTCAGATACAGGCAGGGGAAAGGAGAACAAGCCCAAGTGGACAGTGTGGAGGGGCATGGGTGGTGGGCCTAGAAACCTGAGTATTGGTGGCCAGCAGTGGCCAGGGAGCTCAGGGTGGAAGGCAGGCCTGGAGCAGGGGACTATGGACACAGAAATTTTTGCAGATAAGGAGCCAGTGAAACCTTGACTGGATGTGAGCAGGTGGACAGAGTAGCCACATGAGGGCCCAGCCTCCTGCCTGCTTCCATCCCACCCTTCCCCACCCCTTGGGCTCTCACCGCACTCGGCCCTTGGTGTTCCTGAGCACGGAAGCTGCAAAGCTCTGGGTCACTCCCACCAGACTCGTTCCATCCACCTCCACCAGGAGATCATTCACCTGAATCCTAGGGGAGGTGACATTGGTTAAGGGGGTTATAAGGGGAACCGTGACCCTGCGGCAGAGATGAACCCCTCCCATCAGAAACCTGAGGTGTTTTGTCTACCTGCAAAATATTCATGATATCAGGGGATTAGGTGTTGACCAGGCCCACCTGTGTGAATAGGAAGACCTTGGCAAGCCAACCAGACACAGGTGTCTAGGACTGGGAGAGGCGGCAGGTACACTTCCTGTAACAATCACACTCTTGCCCCCTCCTCCATCACACTCAACAGAGTGGTGTGACATCCTCTGCCATGCATACATGCCCCATGCCGCCCTCTTACATGGACATTTCTGCCCAGACCTGAGTCCCCAGACGTTTTCTCAAGAGTCTCAGATCTGAGCAGCACCCTGGTGCTCACCCACACTGACAGAGGTACATCCCACAGGCACTCCAGCTCTGCCTCCAGAGGCCCTGTCCTCCACTCAGGGCCGAGATGGGGTGATGGAGCCTGGACTGCCCTGGTCAGTGGGGACTTGAGCACCTCCTTCCCCCACTCCCACCTCTGTCTGGAGAACTGCAGGCTTTCTATCAGGGCTCCCCATGGAAATGGAGACACAGCCTACCGCAAACAGCTGGCCCCACAGGTCCCAAGCCCTCACATGGCACGAGCTTTCGGACACACTCATGCACACACACACTCCCCAATCAGCAGGTGACAATGAGTGAGGATCTGGAAAATTCAATTTGGAAGGGAGAGGCGGCAAATAAAAGAGCAGGGGGCCGGGGTTGTGGCTCAGTGGCAGAGAGCTTGCCTAGCACGGGTGAGGCACTGGGTTCGATCCTCAGCACCACAGAAAAATAAATAAAATAAAGGTATAAAAAAAAAAAGAGCAGGGACTGTCACCCTTTCTGTTCTCTGTCCCTCTCCATGCCACCAGGGCCACAACAAGCAGAAACCCTCTGAATGGGGAACTAGGTTCTACCAACATGACCCCAAGGTCAGCCAGCCCTCACAAAGACACCTGCTCATCTGTCACAGGAGAGGGTCTGGGTTTGGGGGTGCCACCACCAAGGACTCCTGATGCCAAGCTCTCACTTACAGTCTCCCTTGGGGGTGCCAACAGCACTGCTCACCTACACCCTACCTCCCCACTGCAGCATAAGCACAGGAGAAGAGCTGGCACAGGTGTGACCCTGTTGGCCCAGAGCTTCATGAAACCCTCCCTGGTCCCTCTGGCCCACAGAACTTACCCTCCACCACAGATGCTCTGCACAGGCACACACGACACAGACAAAGAGCAGCCCCACCCCCAGAGCGCACCCCAGCTGGACTCATCACACCAACACTAGGATCCCCCTGCCTGCCTTCTGCTCTCCTGCCTGGAACTTCCTGCCCTTGCTGGGCCTAGCCAACTCCCGTCCAGCCTTCAGCTCTCAGCTCCCATGTCACTTCCTCCAGGAGGCCTTCCCTGACTCCCAGAGAAATCAAGCCTCCTGTGTTCTATCTTTATGTAATGTTCTCCATTCTGCCACTTTCTGTGTGTCCCTTGTCTGGTGTCCCCTTTACTACACTGCCTGCTTCCTGAGGGCAAGGCTGTCAACACTGACCGCGTGGGGCCAGGCACCAGCCCACGGACAGCCAGGCACACTGTATTTATTTGGTGAAAGAAATGCCCCAACATACCCAGAAAAACAGCCCATGCTCCCGGTACAATGCCAATACACACAAGAAGACACACAGTCACCATCTTCACTACACCTCCTCTAGAATGCCAGCACCATAAGCGAGGGGTTCCCATCTGTTTGTCCACTGCGCATCCCTGGGGCCGGGCACAGCACCTGGCAGCGCAGCGCTCCACAAACATCTGAACCACACAGAGCGCAGAAGCTCCCAGGAACAGCTTGTCCCCCCACACAGTGGCTTGTTCCACAGATGATATTGGGGAGGGGGTTTAAGAGGAGTGGGGAGGTTGGGGGTGGTACCTGCCATCCCGATGGGCTGCGCCACCTTCCGTCACAGTTTTGACGAAGATGCCCAGCTTCTCCAGGCCCATGTCGGCCCCAGCCCCCATGCCGATGATGCTGATGCCCAGACCTTCAGAGTCTGCTGGACAGAAGGGCAAGATGTCAGGGACAGCAGGACATCCTTCAACCTGAACCCTCACTTTAGGGAACAGCTCCCCTCCAGGAGGCAGTCCTCAAGCTTAGAGGATGACCCCCAACTGGGAAAGGGGCATGGTTCTGTCCACCCCTCTTTGCCAGGACACCAAGAATAGCACTTGGCTCATTCGCTCCCCTTTGCCCCTTTTAAAGAGCTCACAGGCAACAGAGTGTGCCAAGGGCAGTGGGAGTGAGAGACTACTACACATGCAGATAAGAGCACATGGCCGGATACTACAGTGACGCAGCCACGTCATGCTTATAGCAGCACAACACACAAGAGCTAAGCTATGGAGCCAACCTAGTGCTCTTCAACAGATGAACGGATTGTGATATATATACACACAGTGGAGTGTTACTCAACCAGAGAGGACTGGAATTTTGGCATTTGCTGATAAATGGATGGATCTGAAGACTATGATGCTAACAAAATAAGCCAAGACCCCAAAAGTCAAAGACTGCATGTTTTCTCTGATATGTGGAAGCTAGTCCAAAGAGAGTCGGGGGAACTCGGGGATTCCATTAAATACAAGATAGATGGGTGGACTAGATGATGGGGATTGAGTTGGAAGGAGGAGGAACGGGATAAGGGAAGAATAATGGAATGAATCTGACCTAACCTTCCTAAGTTCCTATATGAATAGACAACAGTGAATTTCACCATTGTATGTACCCACAAGACACTATTTAAAAAACACTAAAATTAAATACAGAAAGATTAGTAAAGGGAAGAGAATAGGGAAAAGGAGGGAAGAGGGAAGGGAAAGGGCAAGTACTGGGAACTTAACAGAGCAAATTGTATTCCATGCTTTTACTATTATATCAAAGTGAGTCCTAATGTTATGCATAATTAAAAAGACCCAATAAAAAGAGAGAAAGTGTGTGGCTGGAATGGGGTCTGTGACAGGACTTGGCCTTAATCCTTTGGTCCCTCTCCAAGCAGTCTCATCTATACCCAGAGCTTCACTGACCAAAAACCTTGTTTTCTCTTGCCTACTTCCTCAGCCACATTGGTCCGGTCTACCTCATGGGCCTCTGATATCCAAACTGGTGACCTTCCCTCCCTCAGACACTCCTCCAGGGGCTGGCACCACCACCCTCCTACTGCCAGACCTGGGAAGCACCCCACTCCCTCATAGCCTCCGATGAGCCAAATCCCACCAGGCCCTGTTGATCCCCCACCCCTGCTCTGCCGACACCTGGTCCACACCACAGTGGTCTCTCCATTCACTGCTGATCCTGCATCACAGCCTGATGTGGTCTTCCTTCTAGAATACCTTCCCCATGCCCTGCAATAGCTCCCAGTCCATCTCAGGGAAAAGGCATGGTCTGGGGGCCCTGTCTTCACACCCTTCCTGCTTTCACTGTGAAAGTGCATCCAAACCCCTCTTCTCTCTCCCTCACCCCCTGAGTTCCTTCTCTTCAAGCTCACTCAAGTGTTGCTCCCTTAGGCACTGCCCGCTCTCTGGTCAGGTTCTGTTAAATGCTTTAACAGTAGCGACCCTCTCTTTCCACACCTGTTACGATTCCTAAGGACACAGTGGCTGCTCATCTATGTCTACTCCCTGTTGTCTCCCTGAGGGGACACCTCCCTGAGAGAGGGAGCCTGGTTTGGCCCACCACCAACCCTCCAACAGAGCCCAGGGCCTAGCACATGGTGGTTTGTTAACTGGATGAGTGGGGCAGGGAGCACCCCTGCTGGGCTGGAGTGCATGAGCAGCTGTGGGGCACTCGTGAGGGAGGCAAGATAGGGCTGCCAAGGGTCCAAGTTGGAGGAGAAGCCCAGCATGTTTGTGAGAGCCCCGGAGTGCTCCTCGGAGGCTGGCACCAGAGAGGAGCCTAGGTGAGCCCAGGTGGCCTAGACCAGGCCTCTCACCCTTCTCCAGCTCCACAGGGAACAGCTCCAACCTCTCCACCCGCTTCTCCAGTTCATATTCTGCAGAGGCCGCCATGGGATCCACATCCTCATTGCGCCGGTCATAGTCCTCGTTGGAGTAGGTGCTGAATACCTGGGGAAGGGCAGCTTGTCAGAGGCTCCAAGAGGGCAAGGGCAGAGCTGGCATGAAGAGGCTGAGCCCCACTGATGCCCCCTGCTCCCCTCCTGCCACAGGCCTTTCCCTTATCCTCATCCCCCAGTCCTGGGATGACCCCGGCTCTGAGCAAAGTTCTTGGGCCTGCAGCAGGGGCAAAAAAGAAAGGCACCCAGCCTGCCTCAGCCACACTGCAGCCAGAGCTAGCGCAGCAGGTCTGTGCAGAGCAGACGGGCACTACTGGAGGGACTGTCAGGCTCAAGAACCTAGATACCCAGAGCAGAGCGAGAGAGTGAAGGACAAGACCCAAGGGTCAGACAGGTGAGGGTGGACATTAAGACAGAAAGATGGGAACAGCTGAGCAAAGAGGGAGAGGAGCAGGATAAAGGATGGCGACTGTGCTGGAGGATGCCAGGTGTGGGGTGGGGGCAGGAGGGAGTGATGGGAGAGGCAGACAGGACCCCACTCTGCCCTGCACCTGAGGTGGACTGGAGGTAGGGGAGGGAAGCAGGAAGGATCCTCTCTACTCCTATGGAGAAGGGCAGGCCCTCCAACCCCAGGGGCACCTCAGGGGCAACAGCAAAGGCAAAAGCTGGCCCTTATGCCCAGGCCTGTGTCCCTCTGGATTGGCTGCTGAGTTGTGCCTCCTGTAACCAGGAGACCCAGGGAGAGACCCTAGGACCCATGCCCTGAGAGGACCAGGGATCCTGGGGAAGGGGCAGCCTCTCTGCCTCTGCCATGGTATGCTTGGTATCTCTTGGCTGTCCCCCTCCTCCTGGGTATCTCTGTCAAGGGGAACTCCCCAGCTCCCCCCTTCCCTCAAAGGACCAGAGAAGATGGGGCAGGAGCTCTGTGGGAGTGCTTGGTTCTGGTCACAGGCAGGGTGCCCCCATGGGAGTGTAATGAGCACTGTTTGGGGTTCCATGACTTGCTTGGCTTCACTGCCTGTGTTGACAGGTTGGCACTACTTGGAGCCAAGTGGGGACAGGGGAGGGAAGGAGCAGCTCTAGCAGCTGGCTGGGCCTGAGGAGCTGCAGTGGGACAGCGTTTCCCCCAAGGACCCTGCCAGGGCCCCCTCTGCTCTAGGAGCCGGCCCCATGGGCACTCTTGTGTCCCAGCCTTTGTTTGGGCTTGCTCCATGTCATCCCCACCCCCAACCACAGAGGCTCCCTGGCATGGTGGAAGGGGGAGGGGCACTTATAGGACTAAATACAAGCATAGCTGGGAGGGGCCTATGTGGTCACTTAGTCCAATGCCCTCATTTTACAGCCTGAAAGGCACTCAGGATCAGGCCCATGGGGATCATCTGGCACTGTGCAGTGGTAAGTGGGCTGTTTTCCCAACATCTGTCAGAATCCCAAGCCCCTTGGAGGAAAAGGACACCCATTCCACATATAATCCAAGACGCTGGGTCCGCTGGCCAATTCACAAGGGTTAGTCAGTGGCTGGGCAGGGTGGGACCATACCAGCTGGGCTCTGGCAGGTGGGTGACCAGTGACTTTGTTCCCATCGCACAAGTGCTCCAGGCCTTGGGACAGGGGCTGCGGTAAACCTAGACTCACTTTTGCATCTGAGGAACCTTCACCTCTGCTCCAGGGGAGAAGGTCTTCCATTCCTTTCCTGGTTACCCCACTACCACCACAGACATCCCACTGCAACCCCTAACACACCTTTCCATCTTGTCATGGGTCTTGCCCTCCCGTCTTTCCTCAGCTCATCAAACCTGTTCATTTTTCTTGTTTTCTTTCTTTCTTTTTTTTTAACTGGGGATTGAATCCAGGAGCATTTTACCACTGAGACATATCTCCAGTCCTTTTTATTTTTTGAGACAGGGTCTCCCTAAATTGCTGACAGTCTCACTAAGTTGTTGAGCCTGGCCTCCAATTTACCATCCTCCTGTCTCAACCTCCCAAGTTGCTGGGATTACAGACATGTGCCACAGTTCCCAGTGCCTGTTCACCTTTCAAATCCTGCCCCCTGCAGGAATTCCAGGCCTCAGGTTCAGAGGCCCCAACCCAATAACCCCACCTATCAAATGGCCCTGGGCCCAGTCCCACCACCCAGGTGACAGTCTGAAACTACATTCTCTGTAGTCCATGGAATACTCTGCTTCCATAAGGGCAACAACTGGGTCACTGGAGGGAGAGGGAACCCTGGACTCAGGATCAATGCAGGGTTGGGGGCAGGGAGAAGGAACCTGCGGCCCCTGCATCAGGGTGGGTAGGAGGAAATCCCCAGCATAGCCAAAGTCACTCAGCACCTACATAGTGCCCTGGCTCTCATGCGGGGCGGCCAGTCTCACAGTCACTAGGGAGTCGGGAAGCACTGCTCTAAATCATGTGCTATTTTTTACCAAAAAATCAGGGTAAGGTGTCAGATATAGACAGAGGCCCAGACCTCACTCCATCTCTGAGGGCTTCCAACTGCTGGTGGGGGCAGGGGTGGGGGCCTCCTGACTCCCTCCCAAGAATACCACATCTTTCACTCACTTCAGGATCCCACTGCCTTCAGAGGGGACAGGGGATGGAAAAGGTTCCTAAGGTCCGAGCCAGGGCAAGGGGCAAGCCCGGGAGGAGAATAACAGCCACTCTCCCTTAACCTTTTACTTAGGCTAGGAGGTGAGAGAGGGCAGAGGGTGAGAATCCTGGGCAGGGAGAAAAACTTGGGCAGCTTCAGTGTCCAGGAGTAGTTATGGAAACTGTAAGCAAACAGATGGGGCTTGGCTGGGGAAGGTTAAAAACTGGGCAGGGTCCAGGCCAAGGAGAGTCCCAGGACTTGGATACTTCCACTGGGCAGACCTGGGGCCAGGCATAGATGAGTCTGGGGTGGTGAGAAACATCAAGGCTGAATGTGCCAGTCAAAAGTGGAGGGCAGTGGGGTGGGGGGCTCAGGTTCTTACTTCTTCCCAAGAGACATCCCCTCCTCACCAGCACTACTTTGAGGATCTCAGAGCACAGGCACAGGCCACAAACCAATTACCAACAGTGGTGGTGAGGATGGGAGTGCAAATTGAGACCCCCAAAAGGGGAAGTTCCCATCCTCTTTCAGGGTACTCAAAGAATGTGGCAAGAGCATTTGGGGCCTGCTAAGGCCACTGGAGTCTGTTCTATGGAGCAGCCAAGAGCAAAGGCTTGTGGGCCTCTGCCAGGCACCCTGGGGATCTCCCAGCCCCACCCCTTCTCCTTCATGGTCTGCAGAAGGCCTTCCCCCTCAAGGGTAACAGGAAGTTTCCCTTCCCTATGCAATGAGGGACCTGGGAAGCCAGCCCAGCATAGACCCCAGGGAGCAGAGCCCTAGCGCCAGGGTCTTTCCCTCAGCCTCAGTCACATGTCCATGGCCCTGTTCACCCTCACGACCTGCTTCCCTCTTTCACTTCTGCAAAGTTGGGGTGGGAGTACAGACGAGGAGGAGGGAGGCACACCGTCCAGTCCCCTGCACCTTTGTTTTGGGAAGTTTCTGACTCCCTACTTCCTCACCAGACCTAGCTCCCCTACGGGGGACAGCAGCAAGTGTTTCTAAGCCCCCTGACCCCTCATTCTCCGAATGGAACACGTCATCTGTGGGGAGTGACTCCTGAGGACACCCACGCCCTTTCACACCATCCAAGTCCCAGCCTCTGGCAGGCTCTGGAGGAAGGAATGTCTGGGAGAGGAAGGGAAAGCAGGTGTCCCAGAGCCCACACGGGGCAGGGCCGGTTCTGCTGGTGCTAGGCGGGGCAGCAAGGCAGAGGAACCTGAGGGCAGGTCGGGGCAGGTCGCCAGGTCACAGACCCGAAAATCGAAAATCGCCTCCCTCTGACAAACAGCTGGAACTCCCCCACGCCCCCCTCAGGGTGGGAACTTCTGGGAAGGGGGCTGGGTGGCAGGGGCTGACTCAGCCTGCCAAACCCCCGCAGGCGAGGCGGGGGCGACCGCGTGCACGTGGCAGGGGCGGCGCGGGCAGCAGGGGATTCACTCACTTGGATCGGCGCGGTGCTGAAATGGATCTTCCGGCTCGGGGCCGGGTCCTCCTCCTCCGAGAGCCCCGGAATCTCCACGCACCCCGACTCGGGCTCATAGGGGGGCTCCGCGTCTTCCTCGTCTTCTTCATCGTCCTCCTCCAGGGCACTACCCCCAGAGTCCTCCCCGAGCCCACTGTAGGCGCTCACGTCCACCAAGTCCGCCTCCGAGAAGTCCTCCTTCTTGGACTCGTCTGCCTCCTCTGGGGCCACGTCCGGGACCCGCCCATTGCCCACTCCCCTCTCTGGCGCTGCCACTGTAACCGCCTCCTCCTCGGGGGCCGCTTGGGCCTTGGGTTCCTCGGGTGCCGGGCTGGCTGTGGTTCCCGAGGTGCTGCCATTCTCCAGGGCCGCATGGACCGTCACCTCGGCCTGGATCACTTCCCCGGGCGCTGATTCGGCCTCCGACTCCCCGCTCTCCTCCACCTCCACCGGCTTAATCTTGCGCACCTCCCGGGGCTTTGGGGGCGGCCGGGCGGGGGCCACTCGGTGCTGCGGAGGCTGCTGCCCTCCCGGGCCGCGCTCTTTTTCGGCAGGGGCATCCCCCGACGGGGCGGGCGGCGGCGGCGGTGGCTGGAACACCCGGGACCGCTTACTGACCAGCTTCGAGTTGACCTGGGGAGCCCCTGCGGCCGCGGCCCTGGGGGGCCCGGGCCCACGGTGGAGGCCGGTCCTCGAGTCGGCCTTCTCGAAGACGGCGCTGAGCTGGCTGACAGTCGGCGACACGGCGTCGGCGTCCAGCTTGTCCAGCGCCTCGGTGCTGCCGTTAAAGCGCACCACGACGTCCAGCTTCCGGTCCTGTAGGCCGGCGCGCTCCTGCCTCAGCAGCCGCCGCGCCGCGGCCTCCTTGTCGCCGGCGGCGGCTGCCGGGATGTTCCGTTCGAACAGCTTCCGCGTCTCCTGCAGCCGGGACGGCGGGTGCGGCGGCGGCGCGGGCTGCGCCGAGGGCGCGGGCTTGGAGTCGAAGCGGCTCACGCGCTCGGACACGCTGGTGCCCAGCTTGAGCAGGGCGCTGTGGTCCACGTTCTCGTTCAGGCTGCTGGCCCGCGGCAGCGACAGGCGCACGCCGCGCTCGGGCGCCCGCGGGGCCTCGGCCAGGCCTGCGCCGCCGCCCGCCTCGCCCGGCGGCCCCGCCGTGGTGCCCATCTGCAGGAACATACTTTTGATGCGGTGGACGTTGGAGCCATATTTCTTGTGGTGGGCCGCCTTGGGTGCCTCGTCGGGCCCAGGTGCGTCGGGCGGCTTCAGCGCCTGGATGCCCGCCTCGTAGGCGCTGCGGTGCGGTGAGGCACTCCGGAGGGGACCCCCGGGCCCCCGCGGCTCCGTCTTCATCATGGTGGGGGGAGCCGGGTTAGCATCCCCCCGCTCCCCGCTGCCCCCCTCCAGCAGGCGGCCGGCCAAGTCGGGACCACCGCCCCCTCCCCCAAAGAAAGAAACCCCGAAAGGCCTTTTTCAGGGTCCTCCAGAAACCGAGCTGCCAAAAACAGTTAACCCCGCTCCAAAAAAAAAAAAAAAAAAAAAAGAAACAGAAAAAAAATCTCCGAGCGCCCTGTGTGGGTCGCCTCCCCCAATCAAGCTGCCAAAGACAGCCAGCCCCCCTTAAAAAGCCCAAGCGGCCTGGTGCGGTCGCCCCCACCCAAATTAGAAGAGCGGCGGCCGGGGCCACTGGGACCGCGCGCCCAGCCCGCGAAGCAGCGGCGGCGGCGCCGGTTCACATCGTCCGAGGCGGTGTCAGTGGGGCTGGCGGCGCGGGCGCTCCCCATTCCAGCCGGGGGCCTCGGCTCTCCGGGCGCCCGGCACCCCAGCGCCCATGGCTGCTCGGCCCGCCGGGCCGCTCCGCCGCGCCTCCCTCCCTCCCTCCCTCCCCCCCTCGCCCCGAGCCTCGGTCTTTCTCTGGCTCTGCCGGAGCGGCGGCTGCCGGAGACCGAGCGGCTGCCCTTCTCGCCGCCGCCGCTGGGGGACTGGCACCTCTGGGTCCTAAAGGGATCGGATTTCCGGGGCCGGAGCCTGTGAGCCCTCCCCTTTCCCTCCACCCCAGCGTCTTGCTTCCCCTGCCTATGGTTGGCTGGGAACCTTCCGCTGTCCCCAGACCATGACCAGTTCTCTTTAGCCTTTCCATCCCGATCTCTGCGGCTTATCTCGACCCGCATAGGCGCACTCCCATTTAAGTTGGGGAGAGGCAACTCAGCCATGGTGGTCTCAGTGCGGCCCCTCTCTTTCCCCAAAGGGAGGGAATGGTGGGGAGGGGCAAAGGATCATTTCTTTGAACGTCTTAGGGCTCCTCGAAGTGCTTCAGGGCTATCAGCATCAAAATCGCTGGGCGACTGGTAAAAATACTGATTTCTAGGCCCTTCTCCAAATCTTGTGAAAGAGAATCTCAGAGACTGGACCCTGGGATCTGCATTTTAACAATTTCCCAAAGAGAATCTTTTTTTTTTTATCTTCGAAGGTGTAAAACCTTAGCCCACCGTTTTTGACCTTGCAGTGGTGGAGGAGGAATAATAAAAGGGGGTGGCCCCTTTACCTAAGTGGCAAGGGATCCTTAAACCTGGCCTTTACTCTTGGAAAGTCTGAAGAGAGTGTCCTGTCACCTGCCTGCTCTGAACCGAAATCGAATTCATGTGTAAATACCCAGACCAGGATACTCTTGTCTCTCAAACAGGAAGAAGGGGTTTGGGAGGAAGAATTCTAGAGGCCTGGGGCCAAAGTTTCCCCAAAGAGAGTTCTAACTTGGCTCTGATTTAAAGGATCCTGGCCACTGCCTGCAAAGGGAGGAGGGGTGACAGTGACCTACACATGCCCTGTCCTGGAAACCCAGAAAGGTGCCTTGCCTTGAAGATCCCCCATTCCTCACATTCACCACTAGTGGCCTAGGGTTGCCTTTTATCTCTCCACAGCTGTCTGAGTCCTGGAGGTGAAGGTCCACCCTCTGGACAAATCCAGATGTGTTGATCCAGTCTGCAGATCCCAGACGAACAGAGTGGACTCTAGGACCCAGAGAACAACCCAGGCACAAAGCCTCCCCCCCTCTCCCAGCTGCTTCCTGCATCTCGGGCCTTCCTGTGGCCTCTGCCTGCCTCTCCCCCTTCCCTTCCATCCTCTTCCTAATCTCCCACTGGCTCAGTCTTGGCCTGGTAGGGCTGGCGGAGGGAGCTCTGGTACCCCTCCACTATAGGTGTGGGTTTTGCGGGATACTGACCCGTCAGCACGTGCTTAAGAGCTCTGTATGTGGGGGATGGGGTGTGGGGAAGCCGCCTGGGAACCCTGAATATTGGGATGGGAAGGGGCCAGGAACCACAAGAGTGGATCTCAAGACTGGTGCCAAGGGGGAGGGAAGATGTGGGTTCTGATCTGGAGCCGGAAATGAACCCAGACTTCAGGCTTTCCAATGCCATCTACATCTTTGTCCCATCATACAGGAGATGATCCCCTCCCCAGTTTTGCACTTCCAGATGGTGCAGAGTGAGGACGCCCACCTCAGGCTCCCATCAGTACCACCTTTTTAATGCTTTTTAGAAGGCCTCTTTCAGGAGAAAGCTTTGGGTCTTGGGTTTCCAAGCTTAAGTTTGGGACTTGAACCCCTACCTCAAACCAGCTCTGGCAGTTGGGAGAGGACTAAAAGCTTACCCAGGTGGGGGCTGGGAATTTGGGCAGTGTCCTTAGAAGCTCTTTTGTGGATTGGAGGAGGGCGAAGGCCCCTGGGTGTTCTGCCCAGAATCTCCCACACCCTTTGTAGTGAGTCATCTTAACTAGTCCCAGCCCAAGGGGTCTGTGCCCACGCTTCTGGCCAGCTGGGGGAGCCCCCAGCTTCTGAGGGTGGGAGGAGGAAATGAAAACCAACTGTCAGATGCAGGCACCCTGGGACCCCCAACAACATCTCTGCAGCAGCTTGGAGTGAAATAGAATTACTAGGATGCTCCGGTCTTCCTTGTCCAGAGATTTATGAGGGTGAAACCCCTTTAAGGGCTTTGGGATGCAAGAGGGTGGAGCCAGCCCTGACCTTGGGTGACTGAGACTAATGAGCTGGATTCTTATTTCATGGGCTCCTGGTTAGCTGAGCAACCTCCAGCTAGGATTCCTGAAGAAGCTTTTAGGGAGCTTTAAGTGCTTCCCCATCACTCTTCCCTGAGGTCAGGCACCAAGCTGCTGGATTGTAAGATGGGTGGGGAATGGGTGTCATGATCTCCTTCATCCTCTCTGGGATCAGTGATCCCACCGTGAGGAGAGGGCTACATTTGGGAGAGTTACCGTCCAACTGAAGGCTTTATACCCTACTTCACTTCTCAGGCTCTGATGCCCACCTGTTCCCTCTCGCTCAGCACCCCAGGGTAACTCAGCACCCTATTCTTCCCATGCTCCTAGTGGAAGAGACCTTGATGGTCAAGGTGCCTCGTGGTCTTCTGATGGACATTCTTTCATTTCCTTTGTGCCTTGGGAGTGGCTCCCAAGGTTCTGACTTTGGCTTTACAACTTACTAGCTCTGTGATCTTGGACAAGTCATGTAATCCCTCTGTTCTCCGAGAGGATAAATCAAGTTCCAGGAGAGGTGACAACCCAGACAACTAGATACATGGGAAAGGTGAAGCTTTCCCAGAACTTGCTAAAAGGCCAACGGCAGATATAATTCACCCCAACTCCCTCCCACCTTCCCACACACCCTCATATGATGAGAGCCTTTGGGAAGATGCTCTTTGAGGACTGTTCCTTGAGGCTTGCTTGCTTTAAACATGGGGTGTAGCTGCAAAAACAGCAATACAGGCAGGGAGAGGCACGATGTGTGATAAGTCCCGAGACTTCAGCGCCCTGGGCTGAGGCCCAGGCTGGGTGCCAAGACTGGCTTCTCTTCCCAGCCCTGGGGCCTTGAGACAGCCTCCAAAAGTGTTTTTTCCCTGGGCACGGTCATCTGAGCAGAGACAGGTCTAGACTCTGTCCTTCAGATGTTTTGTGGTAAGCCAGTAGTCCTTGCCCCAATTTCTTCCTTTATCTGCCGGGGCACTGGGAAGGTGTACTTGTGTGTGTACACTGACATAGAGCAGAGCTCAACTTCAGCATATCAGTGTTAGTGGGGCCTTTAGAAGCCCCTGTCTGACCCTTTCACAGGGGAGTGAGGAGGGCTGAGCAGTGGCTTACTCATTTTGAGGAAAGAGACCAGGCTAGGGTTCACAAGGGTCACCCATTTGGTAGGTGACCTTGGATTACTCATTTCCCCTCCCTACGCCTCAATTTCCTCAACTGGCCTAACTTGAATGTCTGATCATCTCCTGAGTATGGGTGATCCTGAGTGTTCCACAATCTGTGTGTGGAACAGAGCAGGACGTGAGATTTGAAGCCACACCATTTTTGTTAAAATCCCCAAGCTGCCACTTTCAAGCTAAGGGACTTAAATGTAATGTACCAAGCTCAGAGAGTTGTTGTGAGGATTAGTGGTGCTAAATGCATAAAGCACAGAGGAGCTGGGGGTGTTCGCTGTTATTGACGGCACATATATCTGGGGGTGTGTGTATGCACACACATGCACACATATGGGCAGGTGTGACCAAGAACGAAAATTGGTATCTGCAGCTCTAAATCTGTTTTCATGGAACTTTGGGCCTCTAATTTCTTTTTTAAGGCCTCTTTCGTGAAATTCTGAAATACAAGTACCCCCTGCCTGCAGTTCCTCCAAGTCTCTTGGGATCATTCTTGCAGTGAAGGTCACCTCCTTTTTCTACTTCCCAAAGGGTCTTTCATTCCTGTTTGTCCATGCATCTGCAAGGAGAGGGGTGGTGAGGACCTCCTGTAGCTGAGAGACTCCTCCTGCCTCTTCTTTCTGGTTTGCCCCCTTTCTTTCCATCAGTCTCCCACACTTCAGTCTAGTGCCCCTTGGAAAGTTCAATACATTTGGAGACTGGCAAGAGGAACTGAGAAGGAGTTAGTGTGTGTGTGTGTGTGTGGTGTGTGTGTTGGGGGGAGAGGGTGGGACAGAGGAAAGATTTCTCCAAATCATCAGTTGTTTTAAAGGAAAGCCTATATTTAGCTTGGCTTGGAGGGCCTGTAAATATGTATTTTGCAGCGCAGACAGCCGTAGCCATGGGAGCTCCAGAGACACGCAGGGAGGTCAAAAAAGAAAAAGAACCGGAAAGATTAGGCAATATATTTTGTCATCAGCAGATTCGAAGAACTCTTTCTAACTGCCTGCTCCAACTGCTAATAATACACATTTCTATGTTTTGATGGTTTCTATTTTTCATCTGCTCTCTGGATCTTGTGCAGTGGGTGCCTGAGGAGGCGACTGACTCTCAGAGTCACCTTCTTCTGCCAGTTTTTTCATTACCTGCCCTGGATCCTGCCATCTTCCATCTTGACTGGGTTAATGTGGCATCCAGCACATGTATAGCCTCTGGCACTGTCCAGATATGGGTCCCCCAAACCCAGCTCCTTGCACTTCAGATGGCCTCAGTCCCAGGATGAGAGATTCAGATACTTCAGGACAGTTCTACTTCAGAGAGGGAGAGAGAGAGAGGGAGAGAGAGAGAGAGAGAGGTGTGTAGGGGGAGTTCTACTTCAGAGAAAGAGAAACTTTCTAATTAAAAAATAACGTATTAGTCCTTATTTTTTAACGTTTAGTTTAAAAAGTTTCTTTATATGTATATATTTTTTAGTTGTGGGTGGACACAATACCTTTCTTTTATTTATTTATTTATTTTTTAATGTGGTGCCAAGGATCAAACCCAGTGCTTCACATGTATTAGGCAAGCGCTCTACTACTGAGCCACAACTCCAGCCCCTGAAAAGTTTCTTTAAAGATAAGAAAAGTGCAGAAAATCAGAATCAGAATTAACAAATGCTAGCGGTGTGACATTTTTTGCTTCAGGTTTTTTCCCTGTAATACAAAGTGACCATTCCAGTTTGAATGAAGTTCCGGTTCCTTTTCCCCTAGCCTTGCTTGCCTGTCCTTTCTACTCTCCCAAACTTGGAACACATCCTTGGTAGATCCCAATTTTGTATTATCACTTTTTAATAGTAGCAAACTAACATAAAATTCACCATTTTAACCATTTGCAAGTATACAAGTCAGTGGCATTAAGTACATTGACATTGTGTAACCATCACTACCATCTCCAACCTTTTTTTCATCTTCCCAAACTGTGACTCCGTATCGGTCCAACAGTAACTCTCCCAGCTGCCCTGGCAACCACCATTCTACTTGCTCTATGAATTTGACCACTCTTGGTACCTCATATAAGCAGAACCATACAGAAATTGTCTTTTTGTGACTAGCTCATTTCACTTAGCGTCATGTCTTCAAGATTCATGAGTGTTACCACATGTGTCAGAATTTTCTTCTTTTTAAAGAATAGACTTGCTGGTCCTGCTGGTGCACGTCTGTAATTCAAGTGGTTCAGAAGGCTGAGACAGGAGGATCACAAATTCAAAGCCAACCTCAGCAACTTATCGAGGCCCTAAGCAACTTAGGGAGACCCTATCTCTAAGTAAAATATGAAAAGGTCTGGGGCTGGGCCTAGGGTTGTGGCTCAGCGGTAGAGCACTCGCCTCACATGTGTAAGGCCCTGGGTTAGATCCTTAGCACCACATAAAAATAAATAAATAAAATAAAGGTATTGTGTCCAACTACAATTACAAAAAAAGGGTGGGGGGCTGGGGGTGTGGCTCAGTGGTTAAGTGACCCCAGGTTCAGTCCCTGGCACCATGAAAATAAAATAGCCCATAATTTCATGTTTTTTTTTCTACACATTTAAATTTCATAAAACAGTAGTGCTTTCTGTCATTTCACAATTAAGGTGATAACCATCATACTATGTGTACGATTTGTGCCTTTTCTGTCTGAGATGTTTTTCACAATTCAGCCATGTTAATGCTTCTGGCTTTGATTTGTCCATTTTAATTTCTGTTTGTTATTTTATAATGTGAATGAGCCACAATTTCTGTATCAGTTCCTCCACGGAATGGTTGTTTAGATCATTTCCATGTTTTGCTGCAATGAACATCCTCAGACAGTTCTCTCAACCGTCTTTAGAGTGTCTCTTAGAAGCAGAACTGGGGCAGGCACGCTCTCCACCTGACTAGTATTGCCAAACATCTCTACAGCAGCTGAACCTATTGGTTTTTCCATCACCAGCATTTGTACAAGATGTCCTGTCTGGCCTCATCCTTGCCAACTTTTGCTCTTGTTAGATTTTTTATCTTTGCCAATCTGATGGATGTGAAGTGGTATCTCATTTGAGTCTGCATTCCCTGCCTATGAGGTCAAGCTTCTTATCATGTTCTTTGGCCCTCTGAATTTCCTCCGGATGAATCACTTATGTTCATATCCTTCTCTGTCCTTTATAGCTTTTGATACAAGTTACAGAAAGCCCAACTAGAAGTGGTTTCAGCAAAAAGGATTCTCTTATATAACAGGAAGTCTTTGAGTTGGTTCATTCTGAAATTCAACTGTGACTTCAAGGACCAGGTTCTCCCATTTCTCCATTTTTCTTTCATGAGGATAATCCCACCCTCATCATGTTTGCTTGTCTCTTAAACCAGCTCCCTCATGATCCCAAAATTGCTGCCTCAGCTCATGTATCTTATATAGGCAGCAATATCCAAGGCAGAAGAAAGTGAACGCTTTCTTCTTAGACTCTTTTCCAGAAGCCCCCCCCCCCACCACCACCAAGGAAATCTCCATCTTGTCTTGGTGACCAGAATCACATACATGTCTACACCGAACCCAATCACTGACCAGAGAAATGAATTTTTTTTGGCTGTATTTAGACTAACAGTTTACTGCTGAGACCAGGCAAGGCTCATTCTTCCCCAAAGCCCAAACTCCTGAATCAGACCAAGATTCTAGTGTGGAGAAGGGAAAGTGGCATTCAAAAGGCTTGCCTTTTCCTTATTGGTTTCTGGGAGGTCTTTATATATTCTGAATACTAACCTTTGATCTGTTTCATGTGCTGCCAACATCGCCACCCAGGCTGTTATTTGTCATTTTAATAGCAGAAGGCTTTTCAGGGGGTCCTGTAATAAAATCAGACCATCTTTTATAACTTGTGTCTTTTGTCTAAGAAATGCTGCTTTCCTATCCATGGATCTCCTACATTTCCCCCTAATTACCTTAAAGTTTTATTTTTCACTAGCAGATATTTAATCCATCTGGAATTAATATTTATGGATGATGTGAAGAGTTTTCATATGAAAAGCCAATTGTCCCAATACTCTTCATTGAATAATCTGTTCCTCTCTCGCTGGGCTGCAATGTCGCTGCCATCATAAATCAAATCCCCACATATGCTTGCATTTGTTTCTGGGCCCTCTATTCTATTGATCCCTTTGTCTAGCCGGGCACCAATACCACACTGTTTTAATTAGTATGGCTTTCAAAAAAAATCCTGGTGTCTGTTAGGTTTAGGACCCCGTCCTGTTCTTCTTTGGACTTGTTTAGCTCTTTATTAGCCCTTTGCTCTTCCATCTGAATTTTAGAATTTGTCTACCCAGCTCTGGGGAACATCCTGTTGGGATATTTATTGGACATTCATTGAATCAACAGATTAATGCGGAGAGCACTTTTTTTTTTTTTTTTTGTACTAGGGTTTAAACCCAGGGCATTCAACCATTGAGCCACATCCACAGCCCTTTTTTAAGAATTTTCTTTATAGACAGGGTCTCACTGAGTTGCCCAGGGCCTCCCTAAATTGCTGAGGCTGGCTTCAAACCTGTGGTCCTCCTGCTTCCTGCCAGGAAACTCAGTCCGGGGATGGACACTGGGATTACAAGACTTCGACACCCAGACTAGTGAGAGAATCATTGAATGAAAACGACATTGAGGAGTCTGGTCCCTAAACTCAACCATACTCTACTTCTCTCCATTTATTACTTTTATAGGCTACAATAACTTTTTTTTCCCCACAAATACTTGAAATTGTGTAAGGTTTTCTTCTGGATTTTCTTTCTTTCTTTTTTCCTTTGGTACCAGGGTTTGAACTCAGGGGTATTCGACCACTGAGCCACATTCCCAGCCCTGTTTTGTATTTTATTTAGAGACAGGGTCTCACTGAGTTGCTCAGTGCCTCTTCTTTGCTGAGACTGGCTTTGAACTTGCAATTCTCCTGTCTCAGCTCCCTGAGCTGCTGAGATTACAGGCGTGAGCCACCACAGCAGGCTTCTTCTGGATTTTCCATCATTTAATTTTTTTTGTGAATGATTTATTTTTTTTTTAAATGTATAATTTCTAATAAATTATTGCTAGTAGAAACACTAGAGTTTTGTATTTTATTTGTAGCTGGATGCTGATCTTTGTCCAGCAACCCTGCTGAGCTCCCTTAGTAACACTAATAATAATAATCCATGTAGAAATCTCTTGGGTTTTCTATGTAAATAGCCATACCGTCTACAAAAGATGTCAGAGATTGTGTCTCTTTTATGTTCCCAATACTTTTATCAGTGAGTGCTGGCTTCTAAATTTGACCTGCCCCAGCTCTCAGGCCCTGCCAGTGGCCTGGCCCTGGGCAGCTTTGCCTTGCACTGTCCGCTATAAATAAATAAAAGACCCCTTACTTTCTCTAGAGCTTTACAGTTTACAAAGCACTTTGGCTTCCATTATCTCATTGATCGTTCTTACGCCCCTTTACAGAGAGGGAGTGCCTCCGTAGAAATGGCTATGGCACTGACCTCCGACAGTCTCTCCCCTACTCCGTTTCTCCTGGAAGCTAAAAAGTTTGGGCAGGAAGAGTCTCTAGCATTCTCGAACTCAGTGATGATGGCTTGGGTGGAGGGTGGGGGTGTCAGAGATTCAAGAAACCTCTTAGAGGGCTGGAATCCACTGGTGAATACGGGGAGAAGATTCTGGGTGGATGTAAGTCTTTAGGCTGGTGCTCCAGAGTGCCTGCAGGGTTAGGGGGATATGGAAATGTCTTTGGAAGTCGTCGGATTGACACAGATGATGGGTGGGTGGGGGACAGGTGGGGAAGAGATCATTCTGCCCAGCCTCCTGCTTCCGTGCAGGTTCTCTTCTCCGTAGGGAAGAACATTCTCTGAATTGGGAAGAGGAGGACGACATGGGGCGCGCGGCCTTGGGTGCCCTTCTGCGTCCCCCTTCAACCATCGCGTTCAGCACGCATGCACCACGATCGCGCATCCTCAACCCGGGGCGGGGCGCCCTGCCGCCCTCCTCCTCCCTCTCGCCCCCGGGCTCTCCGCTCAGCTCTTGGTTCCGCCTCACCAATGCGCAGGCGCAGGGCGGGCTGGAGCTGGCGAACGCGCCCTCTCGTGGCTAACTGACGAGTCGCACCCTTTGTTGTTGCGCTGGGGGCGACGAAGAGGATGGGGGAGAAAGATGTGGGTGGAGCCTGGGAAGCAGATGCGAGAATCAGATCACAGTGACGAAAATGCCTTTCCTTTGTCCCTCACCACCACGTATAATCCCCTGTTTTAGATGCAGATAAAGAAAATATGGTCCTCAAAGATCAAGAGACTTAGGGAGACAGGCTCATGGATCCTGGAGTGGGATGAGAGAGTTGGGGATATCGCGCATGCATTCATTCATGCAGGGTTCGTTGGGAGGGAAGAGACAGGGTAGGAAGCTGGGGAGATGGACGCGGATGGCAAAGAAGCGAGGACAGAAAACCAGCTGGGCCAGGGCAGGACTGGGGTCGCAGTAGAGAAGCAGAGGCGATGGAAGCTCTGGCTGAGCCTGCAGAGACAAGGCTGAGAAACACACAGGCAGAGACCTGACCCTTCTGTATGGTCCCTCCCCTCCTGGCCGGATGCTCCCACTGGTGAGGAGAGCTAAACCGAGAGCTAAAGACCGGCAAAGTGGACACCAGGAGGGACACTAGTCACATGGGTTAAAGCAAATATATTTAAACCATAAATTCACAATTAAACTAATAGTGAAAAGAAAGCTAATTAGTCACAGTTTGGAGGATGCTAGGAAATCAGCCTATTATTGTGAAACTGGTCAATACAGGAAACAAATCAAGCATTTACCTTGTTTTTTATGTTTTTTTTTTTTTTCTATATGAACTGTGCCATTCAGGTAACCAAATCATTAGTGAAGGGCAGTATCATGATGATGATGATGATTAATTTAAGTACCCATGGGCACTCTACCACTGAGCTATATCCCCAACCCTTTTTATTTTTTTATTTTGAGATAGGGTCTCACTAAATTGCTGAGGCTGACCTCGAACTTGAGACCCTCCTGCCTCAGTCTTCCTAGTTGCTGGGATTACAGGTGTGTGCCACCACACTTGGCTCAGTTTCTCTACCTAGAAGTATTCCAGCTAGTAAAGAAAAGAAAGATCAAATTTTAATATCATCATTTTCCAAAGGGGAGGAAAAAACATCTAAACTAAAAAAGCTGATGGTGCATGATCTGCCTCCAGATGGAAGACACTTGCAGCACCTATAAAGTGGTTCTGCAAAAGAAAATTGAACCTAAATCTGATCAGGCCTCTGGATCCAGCTACAATGTACAGGAAATACCATTTACAGAAAGTGCAGAGGTCAGAGGAACATGTTAAAGAACACCAGAGAGTTGCAATCAGCAAAATCAGAAAACTGCAGAAGAGCTGACTCTTTCAAGGAATGAGAGAGTGCTAGGGAAAGGAGGGAAGGAAGAAGAGAAGCCAGGAGGAAGGAGGAGGGAGGGTGGAGAAGAGAAAGAGATGGACAAGGAACTTATGGATTGGAGGGGTTTTTGTTTTTGAGCTTGCATTTATTTATTTATTTAGGTGGTACTGGGGATTGAATCCAGGGCCTCACTCATGCCAGGAATTTGGAGATACTTAAAAGACATACAATCAGTTGTATGTCCATCTTATTTAGGTTCTATTTCAAACAAATACATTGTAAAAAGAAAAAAAAAAAAAGAAGAAGAACTTAGCTGGGTCCCTAGGCATGTGCCCTTAGTCTCAGCTACTTAGGAGGCTGAGGTAGGAGGATGGCTTGAGCCCAGGAGTTTGAGATCAGCCTGGGCCACATAGTGAGACCTTATCTCTTGAAAACAAACACATGAAATTTGTATGAAATTGAACATTGAAAGTTTGATATTGGGCTGGGGATGTGGCTCAAGCGGTAGCGCGCTCGCCTGGCATGCGTGCGGCCCGGGTTCGATCCTCAGCACCACATACCAACAAAGATGTTGTGTCCGCCTAAAACTAAAAAAGCAAAATAAATATTAAAATTCTCTCTCTCTCTCTCTTTAAAAAAATAAAAGAAAAGAAAAGAAAGTTTGATATTAAGGGGATTGTTGATTATATTAATAATTTATTATGTTTTGTGATTATGTTAAAAGGAGCCACTATCTTTTACAGATATGTACTGGAACATTGACAGATGAAATCAAATGGGAGAGGGCAATTGGAAGGAGCATAGATGACAGTAGATTGGCCACAAGTCAATAAATACATAGACGCTATTATATTATTCTGTATACTTCTTTTTTGGGGGAGGTACTAAGGATGGAACTCAGGGGCACTCCACCACTGAGTCACATCCACAGCCCTATTTTGTATTTTATTTAGAGACATAGTCTCACTGAGTTGCTTAGCACCTCACTTTTGTTGAGGCTGGCTTTGAACTTGCCATCCTCCTGTCTCAGCCTCACAAGCCACTGGGATTATAGGCTTCCACCACCCAAGCCCAGCTCTGTATGCTTTTTAAAAACTCCCCAAATAAGAAGTTTAAAGACCCTATGACCCCGCCCATTCCAGCCCTAGGCTTCAACAGAAAGTGCTATGTGTTACAACAGCAAGTTGGGATTCAGGCAGCTCTGAGGGTAGGGAATCCATCTGGTAATCTAAGGGACTGAGGAGGCTTCCTGGTTACTTTTAGCTGGCTCCAGAACAGTCTCTGGCTCTTCTGAAAGAGGGCAGTCTTGGGGAGAATCAGAGGGGAGTTGGCTACAGCTTTTCCATTGAGGTAGGGTGACCTCCTCAGGCCTGGTGACCCTGGGTGCAGGCACTTCTGCCTTAAGACAGCTGAGGGTGTGAGTGTGTGGCTCCAAAAATAGCAGGGGCGACAGCAGGGGGGAGGGAGAAGAGTCACATGGGGAAGCTCAGGGGCTGAGGCTTGGGCAGCTGCCCAGCTCGGGCACCTCCCCTTGCCCCAATGGCCCTCTGCCTCCAGAATTGCTCTTCCTCTCTGCCTTCATCTTTGAGAAGTCAGAGAGATGTCAAGGTGATTCAGGGACAAACACCTGCCTGAGATCCACAGCAGTTGCTGACTCTGGAATTTGGTAGCTCTCCAGAGACAGGTGAGGTGGTCAGGTGGAAAGAGAGAGGACAAAGATGAAGCAACCTACCTGCTAGTCCACACGCCAAGCCCATCTGCAGGCCCACACCTGGAGGCCCAATCCAGGGCAAATCCAGACGTCCTTGCCCGGGTTGCTAGGTTGTGGGGTGAGGTGGGAAGCACCTTTCACTTTGAGGCCTGCAGGCTTGCTTACCTGGATACCAAGGACAGTGGAACACTGGCAGCCCTGGGGTCCTGCCTCCTTCTCCAGCACCTGGAGGGGGGGGGGGCTCAGCCTTCTCTGAATGCAAGGCTTTGGGAAAGAAGAGCCCCCTGGACCAAGGTCCTTTGGCAGATACAGGAGGAAGGAAGCATGCCCTGCCAGCAAGCACCTCAATGGCTGCTTTGATGGAGCTGGGCACTGGGCTAAGCACCTATCATACATTCAACTCATCAGCAGCATGTCTTGGGAAGTAATACAGTGCTGTGCCTTAGTATTACCATCTGTAAAGTGGAGGCAGTAGTAATGCTGCCTCATAGAACCACCATGGTATGCAACAGGGTAATGGTTGTAAACCTATGTGAACCCTCTAGCACAGGGGCAGGCAGTTCAGCTCTCCTGACTTTGTGTGCAAGTGTCACACAGCCTGGACTTTGCTCAGCTCTGCCTCTTCGGCAGCTGGTACCTGGTAGATCCGGTGTTACAGATGTGCTGCAAACATGATCATGCAGAAGTTCCACAATGACGCTGAGAGGCGAGCACTATTCATGCAGGCTTGTACTTGTGGACAGAGGCCTAAGAGGGCAAGTGACTCACTCAAGGCTACATCTTGGGGAGCCTCAAGGTGGGGCATATGCCCAGACAAGCATGCCTCCAAGCCCATTCAGGTAGCCCCAGCTGCATGAACCAGAGAGGGCGCCTCCTCTGCTCAGAGACAGGCTCCATGCAAAGCTTGCTCCTCCCAGACCTCCACACTGGGGATGCTTGGCCAGGAAATGAGCACAGGGTGAACAGACACTTCCATTTGCTGTTTAGAAAGCTGTCACCCTGTCCCTTACACATACTAGTTGCTCAGACCTGTGTCAGGTCAGGGATAGGAAAGTATAGTGATCATAGTCCCCTAGGAGCCCAGAGCACCCATATCACCCCAGCTGTGACCTTGGATTGGACACAGGGATGCACACAGGAGCTAAGGGGAACCTTGCTTCAGAGAGGAGGGAACTCGTGCATTGAGCCAAAGTTGGCTGGTTTGGATGGTGAGGTGGAGGGAGGGAGGGAATTTCAGGCAGAAATTCCCTGGAGGAGCCTGTGTGTGTGTGTGTGTGTGTGTGTCTCTATAGTGTAGTGGAGAGATTTAGACAGGATGGACCTGAAAGCTACTAGGAACTCAAGAACAATGGGGGCCATTAGGATTTTAGAAGATCTCAAGTAGGCAGGTGGGTGGTTTAGAAATCACTGTGGCTACGGGGAGGGGGCGACCGACTGGAAGGACACTGTGAGGAGGGTGTCCACCCTAGATTCAGTGCCTGCTCTAGGTGGTAATGGGGAGGGCCCCCGAGGCTGAGGCTGGGACCCAGCTGCTCTGGGCCACCTCCCTTCGTCCCTCCCCCCTCCCTCCCTCTTTCCCTCTCTCCCTCCCTCCTCTTCTCCCTGCTTCTGTCTCTGTCACTCACAGGGGCCGGCCAGGCTGGGGCAGCCATGGTAGCAGCACTAATCTGGATTCCTCTCCTTGTGGGCAAGTTGGGGACTTTCTCAGGGGGAGGTCCAGGATGAAGGGTGGGTTTTCGGATGATGAGATGGAAGAATGGGGGTCCTTAGGGGAGGATCTGTGGAGGGCAAGGTAGGGCCTGAAGGGCTCTGGGGTGCTGGCATCAAGGCAGGCCAGTATCCAGGGGCTGGGAGCTGGCTCCGGGGTGTAGGGCCTGGGAGGTCTGAGGCCTGAAGTTGTCCGGGGGCTGAGGTGGGCCTGAGTGCAGAGGCCATAGGGTCATGCATGGGCCCTTTAATGGGCTGGCTGGGCTACCGCTTCTTCCAGGCCCAGGCTAAATTTGGCCCTAAGAGGGAGGGTGGGGCAGCTGAGGCATGTCCTCTTTGTTAGATTTCCCATGGCCTCTAGTGTAAGCCCTGATCTTCCCTGCATATTAGGGAAGGCAGGTGGGGGTTCGGGGTTCCAGATGGCTCCTTTGAAGGCTCCTTCATCCCACTGTCCCTACCAGCCTCCTAGACATTCAGCATGGGGTTCATTTCCAAGTGTCATTAACAGATGCACCCCACATACCCCTCTCAGTCAAACACTAGTCCCTGCCCACTGCGACCCCAACAGGGGCCTAGATTGTTGAGGGGGGAGCCCTCCCGTCAATCCAACACGTCTTCCTTTGCTCAGAGACAGCAGAGGCAAGGGCTTGGTGGGGAATGGAGCTTATGCTCTGACAGGACTGAGGCCATCCGTGTGTTTGGGGTTTGTGGGGTGCCCTCAGGTCTCCTGGCAGGACTGGGGGGCACGGAGGCCCAGCAGACCACACTTCACCCGCTGGTGGGTCGTGTCTTTGTGCACACACTGGATCATGCCACCTTCCTGCGTCTTCCGGAGCACATCGGTGAGAGACCTGGTGGGCACCTGACGGGCTGGGGGGTGCCTGGCCCTGGGCTCTGGTCAGGCATCCAATCCCCTCTTCTTTCCTCCACCAGCTGTCCCACCCACCGTCCGCATCACCTACCACGCCCACCTGCAGGGACACCCAGATCTGCCCCGGTGGCTCCGCTACACCCAGCGCAGCCCCTACAACCCTGGCTTCCTCTATGGTACCGCCACCCCAGAAGATCGTGGGCGCCAGGTCATCGAGGTGCCAGCAGGGACCCCCAGAACCTCCCGGGGGCGGGTCACCTTGGCCTCCTAGGGGCAGCCTTACCCACGGGAATTGAGTTCCTTCATGGTCATTGACATAGAATTTCTATTACCTCTAACTGAGTTTCCTTATCAGTCTTCTCTGCCAGGCCCAGCTGTGCCACGGTCCCCGATTAACCCCACATCCCCCTTTTTACCCCCCAGGTCACAGCCTACAACCGGGACAGCTTTGATACCACTCGGCAGAGGCTGGTGCTGCTGATTGGGGACCCGGAAGGTATGGTCAGCTTCCCAGCTAATGCCAGTCTTGAGGAACCTCCTGGGAGGAGTGGTGGTTGTGGAAGGGAGAGGCTTGGACAGTAGGAGAGAGTGGGGGGCCAGGAAGGATGTGACATTGGTAGCTTTCAGGGAATGAGCGCTGGCTGGGGGTCCAGTCTCAGGCGGTGCTATTGTCCACGCTGCCCACAGACGGTGAGGCTGGGTGAGTCATTGAGGCCATGGGGGTCGGGCCAGGGCGTTTGGCACCTGTGAGGTTCAGGGTGCTGGGGGCAGGAAGGCGTGTGTGGGGATATGGGAAGGAGCTTAGGGGAGGCTTGGGAAAGATGTGGGGGTGCAGAACCGGGGGCTAGGGCAGCCTAAAGTGTTCACCTGGCTTCCCAGGCCCCCGGCTGCCTTACCAAGCTGAGTTCCTGGTGCGTAGCCATGATGTGGAGGAGGTGCTGCCCTCGACGCCTGCCCACCGCTTCCTCACGGCCTTGGCGGGGCTCTGGGAGCCCGGGGAGCTGCAGCTGCTCAACATCACTTCTGCCTTAGACCGTGGGGGCCGTGTCCCTCTTCCCATTGAGGGCCGGAAGGAAGGGTCAGTGTGCAGTCCAGCAGGGCTTCCTAAAGGACAGGCTGTCCACTTGGGATCAGGGTGATGGGCATGAAGCAGGGACTCCCCCTAATTTCCAGGTAGGGCTTTGTCCCCACTGCACATCCTCGCCATGTCCGTCCATCTCCTCCTGGAGTCACACGGCCATCCACTCCCCTCCAGCCAACCCTTGCTCCCTTCTTGTCCTTCGTGGGCCTAAACCCCAGTTACCCTGAATCCTGCACTTCCTGCAGGTCCATCCAAGAACATCCCTGGGGGGATAGAGTGGGGTGCTCTATGTCCTGTCACCGTTACCCCAGATCTCAGGGAGAGGAGGCTGGGACCTCTCCTGCTGGGCCCCAGCTGCACCATGCTTCTGCCCCACCCTCCATCCCATCCCCAGGTCCCAGCCTACAATCAGGTCAGCTTCAACACCCCCATCAGAGTGGTGCCCAGGTGCCCCCCGCACCACCACCACTCTGCTGACTTTGGCTTTCACTTGTGCCCAGGGTGTACATCAAGGTGGGCTCTGCCTCACCCTTCTCTACCTGCCTGAAGATGGTTGCCTCCCCTGACAGCCACGCCCGCTGTGCCCAGGGCCAGCCTCCACTTCTATCCTGCTACGACAACCTGGCACCTCACTTCCGTGTTGACTGGTGCAATGTGTCCCTGGTGAGGAGTGGGTCATTTATTTCCATTTTTATTCAGGTGGTTAAAACCAAGCTTCTGCTAAATCAAGAAGAGATAGCTCCCTCTTGCTGGATTCCCCTGCATGCCAACTCTGTGCCAGGTATCTTACACTGTCTCTCCTCTTAGACAAATGCAAACTATCCTGGAGTTATCATGCTCAAGACACAGAAGCTCATCATTTGCCTAGATGATAGCTTCTTAGGGATTTGAGTACCTATATGGATGAAAGAATAACCCCTTTGATTTGAGGTAAAGAGGAGATCTAGTGTAGAAAAACCAGGGGGCCTAAAGTGTTCACCAATTAACAAGGTTTCACAAGCCTTCCCAAATGTCTGTTAAGACAGGTGCTCCATTAATCCCAATGATCCTGCACCCAGGTAAGCAGTGAACTAGCTCCAGGCCTGGGGCTGGGGCATGGTCCCCTCAAGTTTCTCCCTCCATTCCTGCTGCTTCTCACTCCAGCCTTTCTGACTTCTCCAGCTCGGTGTGTATTGTATATCCCTGGTCTCAGTTTCAACTTTAGTTTGTGCTCTGTCTTGTTCACACACCACACACACACACACACACACACACACACACCCTGAAGTTCTACCTTCTGCCACAAGAGGGCAACAGAGTCTACGATTCACATCTGGAGTCTCCAGCTCCTAGTGTCCAGATCTGCCCAGCCCAAAAGCTAAATCCAGTAATGACTCCCCACAGGGGAGTCCCCAAACCCTTTGCCCACTGAGAGCTTCTGTGTGACAGCTTTGTCTGCTTCCCTCTGAGGTGCCTCTTTGCATACACACCTGCAACAGAAGCAGAGAGTTTCCAAGTAATAAACCAGGGAGGCTCACTACAGTGCTTTGGCATGTTAAGGGTCCCTAGAGATGCCAATTCAGGCTAGAAACCACTGGTGCTCTCTGTTCCTGGGAGTGGACCAATAGACAGGGACTCATTCATGGTCCCACAATCAGGGACTTGTCATTGATGACATCTGAGCACTCAGTATGTGCTGGGCATTGTACACTAAGCATGATTCAGCCTGTTACCCCGGGAGGCAGGTACACTGTGATCACTCTGAGTTTACAGATGAGGAACCCAGGCACAGAGGCAAACCTCCCCAGTGAACCACCAGACTGAGTCAGGATTCAAACCCAGGCAGTCAGACCCTAGAACTGGACGCTAACCATTGTATAATCCTACTTCTCCTAGCATTGGCCTCTCGTCTCCTGGTCAAGTGTTTGTCCTGCTAGTCACATGAGCTAGGAGCAGCAGGCTGGAAGAATCCTTGTGGTTGCATAGGGGCATATAGAGTAGAGCCCTGTAACCTCTGACCTGTCCCCTGGAGGTTGCTGTGTCCAGCCAGCAGCTCCTGGGTCAGCCGTGGGCTCTCTGTGCAGGTGGATAAGTCAGTGCCAGAGCCGGTGGATGAGGTGACCACCCCAGGCGACGGAATTCTGGAGTATGACCCATTCTTCTGTCCACCTACGGAGGCCACAGCCCAAGAGTTCCTGGCAGATTTCCTGGTCACTCTCCTGCTGCCTTTGCTGGTGGCCCTTCTGCTTACCTTGCTGCTGGCCTATGTCATGTGTTGCCGGCGAGAAGGACGGTGAGTGTGGGGAAAAATGGAGGGCAGGGTGGCTCTCACATCCAAGGGGCCCCTGTGGCTCTTGGGCTGTGTGGGACCCTCTCAAAGAGTGAGGTTCTGAGCTAGAGGAAGAGTGAGGGGCCCCTTTCTGGGCAGCTGGGACTCTAGGCCTGCCTAGCCTGGGACCAGATTATGATGAACACCCACATTGCAGCCCCGGGGACACCAGGGGTGAGCTCAGAGCAGGACTAACCCTCTCCCTTACTCTTCCACAGATTGAAGAGAGACCTGGCCACCTCTGAGTAAGTAGGAGAAAGCTGGGGGCTGGGTGGGAACCCCCCTTGACTGTCCCATTGGGCTCCCCAACCTCCATAAGCAACAGAGACAAACTAGATTACTCTTGAGATGGAGGGGGTTGCCCTTGACCTTGGAGCCCTGGCCCCAGGCTGAGTGGGTGCTGGGCCTGATCTGGCATTATTTCTGGTCATAGAAGAGTCTGCTATAACAAAGGGCAGGGGGACCTGTTACTGTCCTGGGGAAAGTGCTTGAGAATCTCTCAGGTGGGCGCGCGCACACACACACACACACACACACACACACTCTCCAGGCTGCACTCCACTACACAATCACTCCATCAGTCTTTCTAGCCTCAGATTCTCCCCGTGCAAGGACCTAGATGCAACTGTGACAGCTATGGACGCTTTCGGTTCTGCCTGTCCTTCCCCAATCCATCTCATTTTGTCCCTGGTCCCCCTACACAGCTTTGCCCCTCCTTCCCAAACCCCAGCCCTCTTCCCCTCTTGCTCCCTGAGCCCCAGAGAGTCCAGGAGGCCAGAGAGGAGTAAGTTGGGATTCCTTTTTATTCTCACTGCCCTGAGCCTGTGGCACCGGGCACTCCTGCCTGCTTGGCTGGCCTGCCCCGTTAATGGCGGCGGCATTTGGCCACCCTGCGAACCCCTTTGAAAAGCCGCTTGTGGCCCTGTTTGGAGCCCTGTAGCGACCTGCGCTGCCCAGACCGGCGCTGCCCAGATCTGTCGTGCCCCGGCCGCCGCCGCCGCCGCTGCTGCTGCAGTCTCTTGGCCTTAAGCTTGGAGGCCCGCTTCTTGCCCAGGCGGAAGGAGCCCGAGGTTCCCCTGCCGGTCACCCGCTGGAGCATGCCGTTGTCCACCAGCTTCTTGAGCTCACGCTTGAAACGCCAGATGTTGTGGGCCATGTTGTAGCCGTTGTTGGTGACAGCTTTCTTCAGAGCCGCCAGGGATACGCGGCGGCGTGTCCCCTTTTCTGCCATAGCCCTCATGATCACCTTGGACATGCTGAGCTTCCGGTGGCCTTTGGGGGAGGTGCAGTGTGCGTTCTCACTCTTGTTAGGGGCTCCTGATGCGCTGGCCTGCTGGCCTCCACCCATGGCAGCGTTTGAAGCCGAGGGTACGGATGGGGACTGCAGCAAGGTGACTTTCTGCATCTCTCCCTGGGATGGCTGAAGGGAGCTAGGTGCAGGGACCTCCAGGGTGGAGGCTGGAAGTCTCCACTGTGCCGCTCTGGATGGTGGGTGAGCTGTGTCCTGGCTCCTGTTCTCCTCAGAGGCTTTCTTGAAGGGCTTTGGCTTCGCCTTGCCCTGGGTGGCTAGAAGGAGGACCAAGGATGATCACCCACGGTTGGCCTCCGCAGTCTTGTGCTGTGGGGTCAGGGGGGTGGTGGGTTTATCTCTGTGGTGACCTCAGGGAGGCATTGTGAGGCCACCAGAATCCTGCAGAGGTCACAGTGGCCCCATAGTTCCCTCCTGGGCAGGGTAGACAGGAGGAGAGCCTGAAGTGTGGGTATTTGGCCTTCCAGGTGCCCTGTGGGTGAGGGCTGTGTCTTCTGGGGACCACATGGAAGGGTCCAGCCCAGATTTGCACTCTTATGTACCTGTGCCCGAGAGGACTGCAGGGTGTCCTCAGCCCTCAGCTTTAAACCACCGGCTTGATCTCACCATCTCTGCTCACTGGGTGTTTGTTCCTCTGAGTCGGGAGAATATAAACATTTAAACATCAGAATTATACCAACATAATTTTTATGGGGAATGTGCTTTCCAGTGTAAGCAGAAATGAAAATCCTTGATCTATGTAAGTCGATTTTATTCCTCAAACAACTTTCTATGCAAAGCAGTCAAAGGGCTTTGCTTTTATTTTCTGTGTTCATTGTTATTTTACAGACTCCCCCCCAACCCGGTAGTTGAGATCAATGATTTTCCATATAAATTTCACAGGGAGGATTTCATTCCTCAGTTTTGGTGGCGGGGGGTGGTGATGGTGGTGCCAAATTTGATTAATTGTCTCTGTTGTGATTTTGTCTTGTGACCCGTCTTTTCTTTGCTTTCTGCTTTGGGTCAATTATGTAGCTCTGATATTGTCGGGGAAATCTGCTTCCCTGGTCAATCTGGAATCAATAACCAATTTTGCCAAGTGTGATATTAGCCTTTATCATCTTGGGCTTTGTGCTGATTTATTTCCACAAAATTCCATTTTTCCGCTTTGTTCAATGTCTGCCATTTTTCCAAATTATCCACAAATTGTGATTCTGCGGCCTATTTTTCACCTCTATCAGATTTAACTGGTAACAAACTCCTCCAGGCCCCAAAGACACTGTGCCGGACGCACAGCATACAGGGTCACGTGTCAGCTGGGTGAGACCTCGGGCCACGTGTGTGAATGCCGGTCTGCACGTCCCTCTGTTCTAGTGCTGATGTGGAAGGCCCTGGGGGGGAAGGCACCGAGGGGCCTGGCATCTGCTTTGGCTCTAAGAAAATATCCCCAGAATATTTTTCCACCTGTGTGTTGCCAGAGTAAGGAGCCCGGATGTGGGGCTGGGGTGGGAGGGACCCACCGAGGAGTCCCTCCCTCCCAGGCGTCACTAAGTGGCTCTCTACCTCAGCACCCACACACGTCTTGTCTTGCTCTCTCCCCTCAGCCTCTCCTTGCTCAGGAATGGAAAATTGTGTTTTGTAGAACTCCATTTGCCAAATTCCAGACTCAAGAGCTCACCTTAACCTTCCCCTGGCCTTAGACAGCACTTCTTCCCCTGACTGGGTCCCACTCCCCCCTGGGGACTGTGGCCCATTCTGTGTGAGGTGGCACACGTTTCTGTAACTCCTCAGGCTCTAACTGGGGCCCTCACTGAAACTAAGACAGGGCTGGGGACGATTTTCCCTCCCCCACCTGATCAGTAACTTGGTGGCAAGTGAGGTTTCGCTTCAGCCTGCCCAGGACCCCAGCCACCCTTAAGAAAATCAATTCTTATTGTTTAGAATGAGAAGTCCCTGCTCTGAACCAGCAGGAAACCAGGTAGTCCGGGGAAATGTCACCACGCTGGGCCAACAAATATGGATGGGTTTGTGTAAAAAGGGCTTGGACACACCCCTGGGGCAAGGGTCCCATAATCATAGATACTGCTGGCTACAAGCCTGACCAGAGGATGGCCCGGGTGATTTTCCTGGATTAACTGGTTTAATACATACAACTATATCGCAGGTGAGGAAATAGAGGCACAGAGGGGGTTGTCCTTTGCCCCAAGGTCACTTAGCAGTAAGCATTGGAACCCAGGTTCCAACCCAAAGCTGGTCCTCCTGTTTAACCGTGGTGCTACCCAGCTCCTCAGAAGAACTGAAACTCGGCCCTGCAGCAGAAAGCAGGCAAGTGAGGGCATCAGATGAAAACAAGGCTGAGTCTTCTGAGGAGGACCTG
The DNA here is from genome assembly GCF_021218885.2 of Marmota monax. NCBI lineage: Eukaryota > Metazoa > Chordata > Mammalia > Rodentia > Sciuridae > Marmota > Marmota monax. Next base: position 7,266,310 of record NW_026694542.1, on the reverse strand, counting down.
AAGCTAGAGCTCAGGAAGGACTTCCCCCACAGGCGTAGCCGTTCAGTACTGCTGGGACTTCCAGCGGCTGAGGATGGAGCCTGAGGCTGGGCGTAAAGGAGCCTTGGTCTGAAACAGACAGGGACAAGGGCCAGTGATGGGGTAGGCTGAGCTGGGGCTGGGAGGCGGGGGTCAGGATATAAAGGGGCCAGAGAGCAGCCTGAGGAGCCAAGTGATGAGATGCCCGTGTCTCAGCAGGACATGGGGAAGGTGTTCCGGGAAGGGAGACAGGTTGGCAAAAGTAGGAAGTGAGAGAAGGCCAGGGAGACGGTAGGTTTACCAGACGGACAAAGAGACAGGAGGGAAGGGAGACGGTTAGAAGATCTGTGTTTGGAATGAGTACTGAGAGAAGGAGCTGAGTGCTAGAAGGGACCAGGAGTCATCAGAATACAAGAGCAGAATGCAGTCAGGCTTGGCAGAGCACACCTGCAAGACCAGTAACTCAGGAGGCTGAGGCACGAGGATTACAAATTTGAGGCCAGTCTCAGCCATGTAACAAGTCCCTAAGCAACTTAGCGAGGCCCTGTCTCAAAATAAAAAATAAAAAGGACTCAGGATGTAGTTCAGTGTCAGAGTACCCACAGGTTCAATTTCCAGTATGGAAAATAAAATAAAATATAACAACATTAAAAAAAACCAAACAACTAAAAAGCCAAAACAATATAAAGCCTAGAAAACACTGGCCTCTGCAAATATATATCCACTGTGGATGTATTTAAGCCTGTGTCTCATTATCTACCACTGAGACACAATCTCATTTAATCTTCAGAACAATTTAGAGGGTGGGCATTATTATCCCAGTTTACTGTTGGAGAAACTGAGGCACAGTGTGGTTAAACAACTTGCCAGGCACACACAGCTTTGAGTTCAGACTGTCGGCACCCAGAGCCTGTGCCCCCATCACTGGGCACAAACAGACATCATGGAATTTCCTGTTTGTTCCCTGATCCCACATGCTGTGTAAGCCCCCTTCCCACTCCCCACCAAGAAGTGGTGGGGCAGCCTGCAGGGTGGCTCAGAGGCAGTGCCAGGCCCTGGGGGACTAACCCTGACAGTGACTCCTTGCCCATGTCTCCAGCATCCAGATGGTCCACCATTACACCATCCACGGGAACACAGAGGAGCTGCGGCAGATGGCAGCCAGCCGCGAGGTGCCCCGGCCTCTCTCCACCCTGCCCATGTTCAACGTGCGCACGGGCCAGCGGCTGCCTCCCCGCGTGGACAGCGCCCAGGTGCCCCTCATCCTGGACCAGCACTGAGCACTCTGCCAGGTAGGTCCAGCCGGGCAGCGCCAGCCTCGTTTCTGGAAACAAGATGGCCTCTGTCTCAAAGATGGGGTGATGAGGTCAGGGCAAGGCAGGGCCCAGAGACCAGCCAGTTCGTGGCAGGGGGCGCTCAGCAGGGTCAAGGTTATACCTCCCGCTGCTGCTGAGCACTCAGGGTCAGAGGTCAAGGTGGGGAAGCAGGCGACCCAAACCGGGGTTTGTCTCTCTCTGTCCTCCTGACTGTCTCCCCTGCTTCCAATTCCAGCCCTGATCTCAGACTCCCTTTTCTCTCCACTCAGAGAGCTGCAGACCCCTCCCACTGGCTGATTCTTGCTCCTGGCCCAGTTGGACCCCAGGCTCTGAACAAGCAGAGGGATGAGGTGGGGAGGGCTAAGGGTGTTTGGAGTCAGGACCCCCAGAATAAAATGCCTGCTGCCCTGCTCATCTGATGCTGCCAGCATGCTTTTCCCCACAGCCTCCTCCCAGCAGCCTCCTCCTAACAGCCTCCCAAGGTCCTCACTGTCTACATTTCCCTTTTGACTTTCTGGGAGTCCCCGGAGGCTGCCAGCCAACTCTGGGCTCCTAGCATTTTGCTGTTTGCTCAGATTTTCAGGAAGAGGGAAGGATCTGCTGCTATATGCAGCCCTCATATGAACCTGACAATGAGAGATTCCTGGATCATTACATCCGTTTTATAGATAAGAAAACTGAGAACTATGGAGAGGAAGTGATTGACCCAAGGTCCCAAAGCAAGCGGCTGGAGGACTGAGGGGCTCGCCAAGCAGAAGATCTCAGCTCTGATCTGGAAACTTAGTTAACACCTGTCACAGTCCCTTGGAGGAGGGGGTCCCTTTGTAGGTTGTGTCGAGAGAGAAGCCAATCTAGAAATGGAGAGAGGTTAGGAGGCAGGACAGAATGCCCCAGGCTTGAGGGCTCCCCTCCTGGTGGCTCCTCCAGAGAAAGGACAAGAGAATCTGCACAGCTTAGAATACTCGTTGAGTTGAGTGCCACAGAGTGCCTTTTCCCCAGGAGCCTGGGAGAGCTCAGCTGGCTGTGCAGGGGCCCGAGGTTATTTTTCCAGGTGGCTACAACCAAAGTGGGCCAGCTCACTGCCATCTGTGCCTCCTCCAGTCTCAAGTTTTACCACTCCCATGTGAGGGCAGGTCTGAGATCAAACCGGAGAGGTGACCCAGATAAAGCAGAAGAGCAGGGACAATGGCTCAGGCTTCTCTAGGTGGCAACTGCAAGAGAATCCAGCCAGGGCCTGGCACCCAGCACCCTGGCCCGCCTCACCCTTTCTCTGCTGGGGAACGCCAGCATTCCTTCACCCCAACACCTCCCTAAAGGCTGCAGTTCTGGTCTCTGCCCTAACGGCATGTTCTCAAAGAGGCCTCCCAGCCTGCCTTTGGCCTTGGGGCCCCCTCACAGTCCTCCTTGCTCTCTGAGAGATGCCCCCGTGGGCTCCCTGCTTCGCTCTGTGTGTGCTCAATGAGTGCTTGCTGACAGATGGCTCTAGGTGCCCCCTCTACCCACATGGGGGCACACACTGCGCCAGCTCTGTGCCTCTGCCAGCCTCAATGAATGCTTATGGACTCAGTGCTCAGTGCATTCATTAACTAGCTAATGGCCATGGGGCACTGGGGGTGGGGGAGGAGAGGCTTTAGATTGAGATTCCTGGATCATTACATCCGTTTTATAGATAAGAAAACTGAGAACTGTGCTCAGCCCTTTGCCCAGAGAGAAGGAACAGCCTCTTTAAGAACTAGGCGCAAACCCAGACAGACCAGGGCGCCTCTGTTTCCCCTGGGCCCATCATCTGATGGAGAGCTCAGGAGTTGCAGGGAATCTGCTCAGACCAGAGGCTTGGAGCAGCCAGCCTGCTGCCTGGGCTGGCTCCCTCCCGCCCTGGCCCCCTGAGGAGGGGGCTGCAGTCTCCCCAGTCACCGTCTGGCCCCAGCGGCAGGCAGACCTTGGGCCTCCTCTGTGCTCTTCCTGTGCTGGCCAGGGATGGGGGAATGCGAGGCCAGCTCCCCGCCCCCTGTTTCCCGGCCTGGTCTTGGGGTCTTGGCAGCACCTTCCTCCCCGCTCAGCTCCAAGGAGCACACGGGAGTCTGGCCGCCTGCCTGAGAGGAAGTGGCCCAGACAAGTAGCCGGAGGATGGCGTGACTGCAGAGGACGGAGAGCCGTGCCCAGGCACACACACGCGACAGCCAGCTGCCCAGCGGCGCACAGGGAAGACTCAGTCACACTCAGTGCTGCGCTGCCAGCCCCTCCCGGAAGGGCAAGAGTCTACCACAGTCACACCCCACTCCCCACAAACCCTGGCAGAGGGGCAGCTGCCCCCAAGCCCCACCTCCACCCCCAGACAGCCCCACACTCTGCTTCCCATCTCCAGTCCCACTGTTGGCTGGGCCTGACGACACGTGGCCTGACTCTCCACATTTCCTCAGCCCCTTCAATGGGCCAGACCTGGGGACACACCACCTACAGTAGGCCTCAGCCCCTGGAGGCACACTTCCCCTGAGCAGGACTGGATGGGGCTTTGCCACACCTTGTTCACTCATGAAACAATGATCATACCTGCCTTGAGCTGTTGGGGGACTTCATGAGGACAAGGGCACCCTCATGGCTCCCAGGAGTTGGGGACCTGATTATACACAAGCCCTCTGCAGTCTCTCCAAGGCCAGCTGTCCTTGAGGTCTCCCTGCCTCCCTTAAGACCCAGGCTAAATGGACTCCATGTCCACCTAGGCCTTCTGAAAAGTTCAGCTTCTCCCTGTGAATTAGGGCGGACGCCTAAATTCGCACCCTCCTTGGTACAGAACTGCTATGTGGTGTGGCGCTGTCCTGCCCACTTGAAATGTGCCCGGTCCAAACTAAAGAGGTGCTCTTAAGTAGAAGGAAGAAATTATATTTGGGGAGATACTGGGCTCAATAAAAAACAATATTAAAAGTAATTTTGCTTGTTTCTTTTTTTTATTTTTTTAACGTGGCCACTAGGAAATAAAAAATGACATGTGTGGCTCACATTCTATTTTTAGGGGAAGGTGCAGGTTCCATGACTCCAGATTACTTTATCTCTGCTCCAGATCGACTCCGGCTCAGAACTCAGTCATGCTTTCTATTGAACCTGCTCACTCAGCCCTCCTGCTTGCATCCGGGGAACCCTGGTGGGGAGTGAAAGAGTTTGTCCCACAGAAGTGAGTCCCCTAGAACTTGGATGTTAGCCTCCTTGCTCTAGAATATGCTTGGGTCCTGACAATGACCTTCATCGTCCTCCTTTTTTTATAATTTTTTTACTTTATGGATGGACACAGTGCCTTTATTTAATTACTTAATTAATTTATTTATTTGTATGCGGTGCTGAGGCTTGAGCCCAGTGCCTCACCCATGCTAGACAAGGGCACTCACTACTACCACTGAGCCCCAACCTCCGCTCAGCATTGTCCCCTTCCTTGCTTCTCTGCCCTTCTCTTTCAGTAGCTCTTCTTCTTGGTCCCTCATTGTCCTATGCGAGGAGAATACCAATTTTTCCTGCACCCGTGGGTATCAAACTCATCTCCTCCCTGGCTTGGTCTCGCACAGCCTCTGCTCAGTGTTGTAATTTCCAAGGGTCTAAGGATCTGTCACCTTCCCAGATAAAGGCCAGCCCTCTTCCCCGGGTCTTGCCTCTTGGGCCATCCACATGCCCCCCAGCCCAACTTGGTACCTTCCAGAGCACACACCCAGAGGGCCACAGAGACACAGCTTCTCACTAGCACCAGAGCTCCCACTGGTGCTGGGACTTCAAGGTGATAGTCTGTCCCCACACTCACCCTCTCCTCATCTCCCCACACCCTCCCTACTCATATCCCGTCTATCCTTCTTCACACAGGAGGACCCTCCTATGCCTATGGACACATATGTCCCAAATGCTATGACCCATGCCTTCCACAGCTCACATGGCATCTCCTCCACTGCCCCACATGTGACAAAGCTGCCCTCATTGTGTACAGACCCCCCCCCCCCGCATACCTCTCCACCACACACCCCTCCACACATGTGTGGGACCTCATGCCATGGATAGGACACCTGTGGGTGGGCAGAGCGAGGCACATTCCCATTCATGGGCACCTACCAGGAGACCCAAGTAGGGACCCCCAGAGGCACCTGCCTCACCCCCTCACATCATTGCTCAGGCCTCCCCAAGTGGGTATTGGTTTTGTGAACAGCCCCACGTTGTCCCACATGCAGCCCCCACCCCCATGCCAAGGCTTCCACACTCCAGCGAGTCAGCCCTCCCCCCACCCCTCCTCCCCGTCAAGAGCTCCAATGTCTAGGAAAGTCAGAGGACCTGGAAAACTCAGGGGTGAGATGCTGCGGGGAGGAAAAAAGAGGGAAAACCCACCAGATTCCGGATATAGAAAATCCTGCCAGGAGATGGATGGGATCAGGCCTCCGAAGGGACCCAGGGTTCCAGGACAGTGGTGAAAATAAAAAATTCAACTGAAGGCTCCTCCTTTTCTAGAGTTTTCCATCTGGATCTGACTGAAAAGTTAGCCATAGGAACTGAGTCTTCCTGCTCACAGAGAGGACCAAGGCAAGTCCTGCGGAGCAGAGCTGAGAGCAGCAGGCACCACGCCACCATGCAGGACACAGTGAGGGTCCCCAGACAGGGTCTGGCAGCTGTATTTAGGGCAGCTGTGATGTCAGCGGAAAGGAGGGCTTGAGTTGGCAGTGTGGTACACTGGCTCCATTGTCCCCCTCCCCTTCTGTCCTGAACACACACTGAAACCACACACCATCCCTATACCACGTGACACAGACATGAGGTCGCAAGGTGGGGCACTGCCACGTGGGCCTGCCACCTCTACAGCCCACAGATGGGTACACACAGGTACACACCCGCAATAGCACATCCACAAGTAGATTTGCAGGCATGTAAGCGAGAGGCACGGTCACTCTCTCAGAGCTATGCTGCCTGACACAGTAGTCACCAACCCACAGAGTTACTTATATTAACGACAGTTAATAAAAGTAAGAATTGCATCCCTCAGTCACTAGTCACATTTCAAATGCTTGGTAGCCCGGGGGTTCCCGGCTACTCTATGGCACTGCCCAGGTAGAGGACCTGTCTGTCATTGCCTTCGGCTCCCCTGCCCCGGGCGGTTTTCACTGCTCTTTCTCACACTTAGTACGCCTGCGCACAGGTAAGGGGCGCCTCTCTCACATTCTTACTATTCCTTCTCCCTAATATCTACAGACTATGCACAGGGACCTGGCCTCTGGCCTGGGGAGAACAGGGTGGGATGTGGTGACATGGATGTGGAAGCAGCCTCTGGGAGCTCAGAGGGCCAATCTCAGCCTGGGGTGGACAGGGGAATGGGCAGGGACAATGGGACATTTGAACCTGGCTTGGAGCAAACAGAGAGAAGGAACATCATGTCAGGCAAAGAAAAGCCATAAAACGGGTAGTGGGTGCATATGTGGGAATCGTGGTCACCCTTTCTGGCTTGTGTGACAGATGTGGGCTGTGGAGGAGACAGTGATCCTGTTCAGGTAGGTACTGGCCAGGTAGAGTCTTGGATGTTGAGCTCAGGAAGCTTTCAGATCCCCATGGGGCCAGATGGGGATGGAGCCTGGACAGCAAGAGTCGTGGGCACCAAAGGTTTAGTTAGGTGGGGTTGCCTGGGCAGCGTGTCAGGCAGACCGACATCACCAAGCAAATGCATTGATAAACTGATCAGTAGGACCCATGCACCTCCGGATATTTTGTATGTGAGTAAGGCTTCATTTATAGGCCGTATTTTTAATTTCGTTTTTACACTGTTCTATAGTAGAGGTGCTAATGATGAATTATTAAAGGCCATCATTAATGGCCATGGATACTCAATGACAGACACAGTATTGGCATTGCCAATGGATGGCCTCTGAGGACTTGTGCCTCTCTCCATAGACCTGAGGGAGGTGCACAGGTCAGCCTTCTCTTTCCTTTGAGGTTTGGGCTCTGGGATGTTGGGCGGGGGTGGGGGCAGCTGTCATCTCCCTGTCTCCCCATCTCTGGACGTCCTGTTTGCTGCAGGCTTCCGACTCTCTGGATTCTCTGCTCCCCACTGATCACACGCCACTGTCCCTATTCCCTGAGATGCGGGAGCTGGCCGGCCACCTTCCCTTCAGGTTGTAAGGCAAGGGCAGCCAGGGGCAGGCAGAGGTGAGGGAAAGAGAAGGGAGGAAGGAGAAGGAGGAAGAGAAAGCAAGAATTTGGGGAAAGGAGAGAGAGAGAGAGAGAGAGAGAGAGAGAGAGAGAGAGAGAGAGAGGAAGAAAAGGGCCAGAGGCAGGGCCGGGCACCTCCACAGGCTGCCAGCTCCCTACCATCTTGCATTCTGGGCATGCAGAAAACCAAGAGGGCCCTACACTGTCCTGGGGGGTAACACCTGCAGGAGTCTTAACTGAGACTCTCCAAGACCCCCAGGAGAGCAAGCAAGAGCCTTCCTTTCCCACTGTCCCCTCCCAGGTGTCCTGGCAGGCTCGGCAGACCCCTTCCTGTGCTGAACTGCTGGCTCCTTGGCGTGAAGAGGGGGTAGAGGCCAGATGTCCCTTTTCTGTTTGTCCAGGGAAAGGGTGTGCAGAGGGGCTCCCAGGTCCCCCTCAGCAGTCCCATGTCTCTCCCCCTCCCAGAACCCACAGGCAGCACCTCCTTCAGCCCAGCCCCGCAGCCCGCCCACAGTGTAGAAAGCGGATGGGTGTTCATGGGAGGGTGGGCATGAGGCCGTGCGACCCAGGATCTGAAGGGGCATGTGCTTGTGTGTGTGTGTGTGTGTGTGTGTGTGCACACGTGCACGTGTGCGTGTGTTGCTGACCTATGTAGGCTACCTGTTCAGCATTGCAGGGAAGAAGAGGAATTGGAAACCTGCAAAGAAGATTGCAAGAGAGAGAGAAATACAAGAGGAAAGAAAAAGGCTTAAGGCTGGAGAAAGGCAAGAGAGGAGGGTGAAGGGCAGGATGTAGCAGGAGTGGGCAGAGAGTAAGGGCAGGGGATGGGAGATGGGCCCACCCACTCCACCCCCTCCCCCAGGCCACCCCCTCCCCCAGCTCCCAGGGAGGAAATTAGGAGACCACTGCTGAGGTGTTTGGGTCATTTCCACATGCTTTATTCCAGCAATCAAAATAATTAAAAACATCTCAAATTATTATACACATACAAAATAGGTACAGAGTCTCATTTCCTCCCTTGCTTCCTCCCACCCTATTGGGAAAAACTGTTTTGTGCTTTGGGAAGTTGTGCTCTGAAACCCGGATGCAGGACAGACCAGTGGAGAGGTGGGGAGGATGGGGCACGGCTGCAGAAGGGGGAGGGTTTCAGAGGAGGGACAGGTCAGAGAGCGGCAGACCCAGAAGCCAGTGGAGAGAAGGCGAGAGGGAGCAGGCTGGAGCCTGGCGCTCTCTCTCTCCATGTTAAATAGCACCGTCAGAAAAAAAAAAAATTCACATGAGTCCCCATCCACAAAAAAAGAAAAGGAAAAGAAAAAGAATGAGAACAAAGAATTAAAAAAGACTGAGCCAAAGGAATATTTGCTGGTCTAGGAGGCATCTCAACTTCTATAGCACCAGAGATTCCTTCCCCACCCCACCCCATCACATAGATGTAGCACCTTTGATATAAAATGGGGAGCTGCTGCCGCCCTGCCCCCATCCCTGTCCCCACACAGTTGCCCCGGTGACACAAAGACAAGAACGAGGTAGTCTTTCAGCAACACAGTTACAAGGAACAGAACAATCTCTCCCACCCAGCCCTGCGCGCATGCGTGGGGAGATTGGCATGATGTCTCTGTTCTGTTGTGGCCCTGCCTGACTCTCCTCCAAACCCAGTGAGGGGCTAGGGGCTCCCCTCCGCATGGCCCCCTTGAAAACAAAGTGGGGCGTGCTGCAGGGGACAGGGGATGCCAGAGGGTAAGGTTCCTTTGGCAGTCTGAGAACCCCAGGTCCCCCCAGGGTTTGGGGGTGCTGGGTGGGAGAAATGGGCTGGGGGCTCAGGGCCACTTAGATGTTTCCGCATTGCCTTTGGTTGCTGGGTAGACAATGCATTGTTTTCTGTGTCTTTGGGGGAGACCTGGATATGGGGAGCAGTGGAAGAGAGGCCCCAAGATGGGGTGGAGAAAGGAGTAGAAAGGGCAGCCTTGGGGTATCATAAGCCCAATGGGCAGAAAAGGACTTACCCCCACATGGGTCTTCAAGCAAGTGGACCAAGCTTCCTTTTTTAAAAACTTATTTATTTATTCTTTTTTTTTTTTTTCCCTTTGGTAAGGTTGAATGCACTTTTGGTTTTTGGTCATGTTCAGTTGGTCAAAGATAAAAACTAAGTTTGAGAGATGAATGCAAAGGAAAAAAAATATTTTCCAAAGTCCATGTGAAATTGTCTCCCATTTTTTGAATTTTGGAGGGATTTCAGTTTGGGTTGTTTGTCTGTTTCCAGAATGGGGAGAAAGTGGGCTGGGTGGGAGGGAGCCAGGTTGGAGTGGAGGGAGTTTACACGAAGCAGGCAGGGCCAATGTCCATGCCGAATTCCTGGTCTGGGGCGCCAATGTCCAAGGGGGCCACATCGATGATGGGCAGGCGGGAGGTCTTGGTGGTTTTGTATTCGATGATTGTCTTGCCCCAGGCTCCGGTGTGACTCTGGAGTGAGGGGAGGTAAAGGGAGAGGGCCATTACACATGGGGACAATGGACGGAGGGGAGCCACCCTGCCCCCAAAGTCAAGGCCCAGAGGGGCGGGGCCCTGCCAGAGCCTGGGGTCTTACCGTGCAGCCGTCATAGATGGTGCTGTAGGTGAAGCGGCTGTTGCCCTCGCCCCGGAGTTCGATTTCGTTGGAGCCCTGGAGGAGCAGGGACTTCTTGAGGTTGCCAGTCTGCTGGTCCATGTAGGCCACGCTGTTCTTGCAGTGGTAGGTGATGTTCTGGGAGGCCTCCGTGGACATCAGGCGCAGGAAGGTCAGTTGGATGGCCACATCAGCAGGGTCGGAGCCCTCGCTGCCATACTCGAACTGTGAGGCAGGAGAGAGAGTGAAGAGTGAGTGACCACATGGGGGCCTCTAGTCCCTGGCCTCCCTGCTCCTGAGTCTTTTCCCAGAGTATTCCCAACTAACTCCCTCCATCCTCCTACCCTTGAGAACTAGGGATTGAACCCAAGAGTGATACCCCCAGCCCTTTTTAAAAAATTTAATTATGACTCAGGGTCTTGCTAATTCCCCAGGCTGCTCTCAAACTTAGAATCCTCCTGCCTCAGCCTCCTGAGTCTCTGGGATTATAGGTGTGCAACATGGCACCCAGTCCAACTAACTTTTCTGTCAAGAAGGGTGTCACTTGCCCCTGGGGAAGACCTTGTCCACTCCAGGATTTCTCCCTCCTAACTTGGCTAGCCCATCTCCTGAAAGTGGTTCTAGGGTCCAGCTCACGCACCTGGAATCCACCGGTCATGCTCTCGCCGAACCAGACATGCCTCTTTTCCTTGTGGTTGTTGCTGATGTACCAGTTCTTCTGGGCCACGGTGGGCTGGGTGGGGTACACACAGGTCTCACCTGTCTCCATGTTGCAGAAGACCTTAATGGCATCCAGGTTGCAGCCTTGGTTGGGGTCAATCCAGTACTCTCCTGCAGTGGGGCAGGACAAATAGTTAGGGGATGTGGGTGGCCAGTAACATATGGGAGGTGGGACACAGATGGCAGGAGACGGAGATAATGGGCAGCCGGGGCTCTCACCACTCTTCCAGTCAGAGTGGCACATCTTGAGGTCCCGGCAGGTGCGGGCAGGGTTCTTGCGGCTGCCTTCAGGGCTGCGGATGTTCTCGATCTGCTGGCTCAGGCTCTTGAGGGTTGTGTCCACTTCAAGATCACGGTCACGGACCACATTGGCATCATCAGCCCGGTAGTAGCGGCCATCACCAGCCTTCTCTTGAGGTGGCTGGGGCATGAAGCTGAAGTCGAAACCACCGCTGGGAGGACCAGGGGGACCAGGGGGTCCAGGAGGGCCGGGGGGACCCTGCACAGAAACAGAGGAGATCAGCCGTTACCAGTGTGTCCGGGGACTCTTGGGGCTGGAGAACCATGAGGCAGAGAGGGTGGGGCTACTTACAACAGGACCAGCATCACCAGTGCGACCGCGAGGTCCAGGGGGACCGATTGGGCCTGGAAGACCGTTGAGTCCATCTTTGCCAGGAGAACCAGCAGAGCCAGGGGGACCCTGGAGGGGGAGAAAACCATTGCAGAAAACCGGCTGGAGAGCCCAGGGCCACCCCACCAAGAAGCCCGCCACTGTCCCTGATGGCTCTGATTCCCGTGGCTCACAGGGCCAGTCTCACCTCTGACCCTAAGCAGCAGCCTCACTGGTTTCCACGGCTGTGCCAGGAGACAATATGTGGGGGACGGAGTGAGCAGTGGGGAGAAGACTTTCAGGATCCTTTTCCCTCCCCCATTCCTTGTCCCTGGGGAACTCAGGGATGCCTATGTCCCTGGCAAAGGGCCCCGAGGTGAGCCTGGACTGGGGTTCCAGGCGGAGGAAATGAAAAGCATGACTTACACGAGGACCAGCAGGACCAGAAGCTCCAGAGGGACCTTGTTCACCAGGAGAGCCCTGAAAGGTAGAAGCAAGGGAGGTTCAGGCCCCGCGTGGATCACAGGCCACCTGGTGTGTGGCTGGGGAGGTGAGGGGCAGTGTGGGCAGCCCCCTCCGCATTCTGGAAGTCTAGCCCCAGGCTGTCCGTATGCTGAGACCTCTCCCACAATCCCTCTCTGTGCACCTCTCTCCCTCCGGGAAGCTACTTGGAAATGCCCCAAATCTTCAAACTTGAGTCCTCACTAGGGAGGTAACAGAATTTCTATCCAGAGGGAGAGAGTGGGGCACAGGTTTCCTGGCTCCCATCACTCAGTACAGCCTGGGCAGATGACAGAGGAGGCGCAAAGGCAGCGGGGGACTGGGGGTGGGGGCGGTTGTGCATACTCACAGGAGGGCCAGGAGGACCCTGGAGACCGGAGAAGCCACGGTGACCCTTTATGCCTCTGTCGCCCTGTTCGCCTGTCTCACCCTTGTCACCACGGGGGCCTTGAGGTCCCTAGGAGAGAGGAGGGGCCAGGCCGTCAGGTGGAAGTTCTGTTGGTGCTCAGTGAGGGCATTGTCCATATCCGGGCGAGGGTACGGAGGGCATGGGGGTTGTCATGGTACTTACAGCGGGACCACGGGCACCAGCAGGGCCGATGGGACCAGCAGGACCAGCAGGACCCTGGGGAGAGCAGAGAGAGCATTAGATGCTGGCCAGGAGACGCTGAGGCTGAGACCTCCCCTCAGCTGGGTCCCTCCACTGTGGCTCTCTCTCTTGACTCCCAGACGAACCTCCCCAGAGCCAGGCTTCGTGTGAGCTGGGGTAAACCCCATTCCTCGGGGGAGACGGGGGTCTTGTCTGGAGAGGGGTCTCGAGGTCAGTTTTTCCAGGGAGGCTGGGGGCCTAGACATCTTACAAGACCTCTCTTCCCGCAGCCCAAGGAAGGGAGCTGTCTATCCCCAGGCCTGGAAGGCCCTGGCCTGAGCTGAGCCCAGCTACTTACAGTCTCACCACGATCGCCACTCTTGCCAGCAGGGCCAACGGGGCCGGGAGCACCAGGAGCACCAGGAGCACCAGGGGGTCCAGCAGGGCCAGTCTCACCACGGTCACCCTAGGAGGGGAGAGCAGGGGCATGTGGGCCAGTCCCAGCTGAAGGGGCCAGGCTGGGCGGGTCAGTGGCAGGGGCGGCAGGCAGGGCTGCAGCTCTCTTACCTTGGGGCCAGGAGAGCCATCTCGACCAGGGGATCCTTCAGCACCAGGAGCTCCCTGAAGAGAAAGGGGAGAGAGATGAGTCCACCAGGAAGAAAGCTCAGGACAGACCCACAGGCCCTGCTGTGGACACTGGCTCAGAGGCTAGGGACTGCTCACCTCACGTCCAGATTCACCAGGGGGTCCAGCTAATCCAGGGGGTCCCATGGGGCCAGGGGGGCCACGTTCACCACTTGCTCCAGAAGGACCTTGTTTGCCGGGCTCACCCTAAGAGAAAGGAAAGAGTCAGGCCAGAGACAGGGTGTGGGGGCTGAGACCATCTCTATCAGATCTGTCTTCCTTGGTCCCCACCCCTACCCAGTACCCTTCAAGTCCTAGGATGGTTCTTGAGGACTCTAAAATGAGGGGGCACTTACCGAGGGGCCAGGAAGACCAGGGAAGCCTCTTTCTCCTCTTTGACCAGGCAGACCAACCACACCACGCTGTCCAGCAATACCCTGAGGTCCAGGGGTACCAGGAGCACCCTGTGGGAGGCAGAGGTGGGTGAGGTGCCTCACGGAGACACAGGGTCCACTCCCCAGCTCTGGACACGCCCCAGAGCCTCAGAATTCTTAGCTGGCACTCACAGCAGGTCCGTCAGCACCAGGGGATCCTTTTTCACCAGCAGGGCCAGGGGGACCAGGGGGACCAACTTCACCAGGACGTCCAGCGGGACCAGTCTCACCACGGGGACCTTTGCCGCCTTCTTTGCCAGCAGGGCCAGGAGGACCAGGGGGTCCAGCATTTCCCTGGATGAGGACAGGAGGGGCTGTCAGACTCCTGTGACTTCTGAAGCATCAGAGAGGCCTCAGTGGAGCCTGCCATCCTCCTGACAGAGTGCCCCTGCCGCCCCGGCTCCACACGGATACTCACAGAGGGGCCAGGGGGACCGACTCGGCCAGCAGCACCAGGGAAACCAGTAGCACCCTGGTAAGAAAGAACACAGCACAGTCAGGAGAACTGTCACCTCACCTGGCCCAGCCCCCTCGGAACACTGGCTCTGGGGAGGCTCCGTGGAGAGGCTGGTGATACTCACAGGGGGACCCGCGCTGCCGCGAGCACCTTTGGGTCCAGGAGCACCAACGTTACCCTGCAAGAAAGAGCAGAGGTGTGAGGTCCACGCCAGCCTCGGGTCCAAGGCTGCTGGCAGCTTCACTAGCAGGGTGTAAGGTACTCACAATGGGGCCGGGGGGCCCAGCGGGTCCAGCAGGGCCAGGAGGACCGGCATCGCCTTTAGCACCAGCATCTCCAGGTTCACCTTTAGCACCAGGTTGACCATCAGCACCCTAGGGAAGAGAGAGAGCAGTGAGCGGAGAAGATACAGCCACAGCGGGGCAGGGAGGGCCTCTGGGCTGGCGGGGACAGCGACGAGAGCAGGGAGATGCTTGGGCGGGAGATGACCCCTCTCCACCTTTCTCCCCGGACTCTCTGTCCTCATTCAGTCACCCAGGGTCCCATGATCCATGTCCCAGTTGGTGATAGGGAATGAAGGGGATCTTGATACTCACAGGGGGGCCAGCGAAGCCAGCAGGACCAGGGGGACCAGGTTCACCACGATCTCCCTGGAAGGAAAGGAGGCGAATGGGAAAGATGTCACAACGTGGGGAAAGGTGGAAAGTAGAAAAGGGAGGGGACCGTGAAGAGGGACAAAAAGAAGGCAGATGGCAGAGGGCTGAGCACGGGTCTTAACAGGTGCTTCTGTACTTACAGGGGCGCCACGGGCTCCGGTGGGGCCAGCAGGGCCGCTGGGACCAGTTTCACCCTGAGAGGCAAAGACAAGAAGCTCATGGTCAGGGGCCATACCGAGTGCTCCCGGCAGAGGAGCCCAGGAGAGCCTCCCCCCACTGGTCCCTCCAGCTTCCTAGGCCACTCACTTGGTACAGCAGGACCTGCCTACCCCTCAGAGCCCTGCCCAGGCTTGCTGGGGAAGGTGTGTTAGGAAAGAAGAGGAAGAGGTGGCCACTCACCTTGTCACCAGGAGCACCAGCGGGACCAGGAGGACCAATGGGGCCAGTCAGACCACGGACGCCATCTTTGCCAGGAGAACCATCAGCACCTTTGGGACCAGCATCACCCTAAAGACAGGGAAAAGCCTGAGACTTCCAGTGTGGGGCCAGGAGGTGACGTGTAGCATTCTGCTTTTGTCCGGGAGCCCCGAGAGGCCCTAGCCAGCTCTGCACCACTCTGCCCGTGCTGAGGATACAAGATTCATTCTGGGGGGCGGGGAGGGCCTGTCTGTGGATGTGGGCAGAACGTAGGTGAAGAGGCCCCTGACTCACGCAGGGGATGAATAAGGAGGCCTCCATCAAGGACATGTCCCACCTGTCATCACTATAGTGACTCATGGGGAAAAGGGACAGGATTGAAGTCAGAGGATTTGCCAGTAAAGGAGAGAGAGGGGAAGGAGGGAGAATTAAGGGCAAGAGGGAAAGACCCCAGGAGAAGGAGAGATGCTGAGGGATCCAAAGCAGGAGGAGAGACGGGAGCCAGGAGGCTCACGGGAAGTGGAAGCTGAACTTACTCTGTCTCCCTTGGGGCCTGGAAGACCAGCTGCACCACGTTCGCCAGGCATTCCCTGAAGACCAGGGGCACCCTGGCTTCCAGGAGCTCCAGGAGCACCAGCATCACCCTAAGTGACAACCAAGAAGACTGGAGTGAGACCCAGGGCCCCAAAGTGGGTCACAAGCCCTGAGCCCCTCTTGACATCTCCCAGACTTGGTCCTAAGGCCAAAGACAGGCGTCAGCTAAGAGGAAAGACTCAGAGCTGAGGCTGGAGGCTGAGTGCAGCACCCCCACCCCCATATCCCAGTGTCACCCTGCCCTCACCTTGGCACCATCGTTGCCAGGAGCACCGTTGGACCCACGAGGACCAGCAGGACCAGGGGGACCTTGCACACCACGCTCACCAGGGAAACCTCTCTCGCCCTAGAGGGGAAGGAAGGCCATGAGATGGCTGCTCCAGAGACAGGCCCAGCCCAGGCCCAGCGCATGGAGGCAGGAGCAGGGAGAGAGAGTCTACTTACTCTTGCTCCAGAGGGACCAGGGGCACCAAGATCTCCAGGAACACCCTGAGGGAGAGAGGGAGAGTGACAGTGAGCACAACCCACTAGGGTTCTCCCCACAAGAAAGAACTCCTGTCCCTGTTCCTGGAGGCTGGCCCTTGGGGCCCTTGAGTAGAGATGAACTTCTCAGTATGGAACTGGGAGTTTCCCCAAGATTTGTCAAAGACCTCCCTTCTTCCCAGAATGGCAATCAGAAGGCTTGAGGGAAAGCCAGAGTGTTCCAGCAACTCATTAAAAATGTCACCCAGCCTAGGAGCCATGCGGCACCTTATAGACTATATCATATAGCACCCACATCCCTCTGTGTAGCTCCCTTCAAGATAGGAAGTCCTTCTGGGTATTTACCCTTAATCCCTCTAGCCTCTGGTCATCTAATTTAGCTAGGGGCTGTGGCCTATTCCTCTGTATTTCCTGCATTCCTCATACCTCTGGCCAGTTGCTACTACTTACCTGTTCACCAGGTTTGCCTGCTTCACCGGGAGGACCAGCGGGGCCAGGGAGACCCTGTAAGTGGGAAATAGAGAGGGAAGAAGAAGGTTTAGAATCTGGAAAAGAACAAGGAGGCCCCCCTCACCAAATCCCTTTTACCACCATGTGGCCTCACCTGGAATCCAGGGGAGCCAGCAGGACCTTGTTCACCTCTCTCACCAGCGGGACCCTGTCATGGAGGGAACACTGTGGTCATGGGAAGGCCGAGAAGAGGAGGGGTCTCCTTTCCCTATCCCTAGGCCTCCCAGTCAGGGACACTTACAGCAGGGCCGGGGGGTCCCTGAGCTCCTGCTTCTCCATCTTTGCCAGCAGGACCCTGTGGGGAGAAGGTGAAGAACTCAGGTGGCAGCAGCCGGAAAGGGTGTAGTGGGCAGTGGGCAGTGGGCGGGGGCTGGGGCTCCCAGACACAGCAGTCTCCCTAGGGGCTCATAGATCAGCCAGGTGACTGGCTGGGGGTACAGACTTCTGTGTCCCTCCTGCGGGGAGGGGCAGGGATGGGAAGGAGCTAGAGACTGAAAGGAGAGACTTACAACAGCGCCAGGGGGTCCAGGAACACCACGCTCTCCAGCTTTGCCAGGTTCTCCCTGTGCAGAAGGGGGTCAGAGTTGAGGCCCAAGGAGGGGAAACTTTTTTGTATCAGGGATTGAACTCAGGGGTGCTTAACCACTGAGCCACATCCCCAGCCCTTTTTATCTTTTATTTAGAGACAGGGTCTTGCTAAGTTGCTTAGGGCCTTACTAAATTGCTGAGGCTGGCTTTGAACTTGTGATCCTCCTGCTTCAGCCTCATGAGCCACTGGGATTATAGACATGCATCTATAATCCTTTTCTAAGGGGTTTTCTTTTTGAAAAGGCCAACAGGCAGGCTCTGTTCACAGGTGGTGGTCCCCTGGGGAGTGCTTTGCTGGTTTTTAGTGCTTGGTCCCTTAGCTCCCTGCCACTCCCCAAGATGCCCTCTCAGTCCCCTCCTTTTCCCCCTTGCTTTCCTTCTCCCTGTTATATGCTTGCCGTGATCTGAACTGCAAAGGGCTTTTATCTCCTCTGGGATCTCCTTATGAACCCCCCAAAAGATCAAATTTTGGGGCCACTATCATAAAAGGACCATGCTTTCTGTGGAGCGAAGGCACCAATGATACTTATTTCCAGGGGCAGAGCAATGCTCGAGGTGCCAGGAGGGGCAATGAGTCACTCTACGTCACACAGCAAGTCATCAGAGTTGGGCCTAGAGTCCAAGGCTCTTGCCTCTGGGGTGTGTCTGTCCCTGGCACTGAATACTTACAGCAGCACCTTTAGGTCCAGGGAATCCCATCACACCAGCCTGACCACGGGCACCAGGGGGACCTGGGGGTCCAGGACGACCATCTTGACCAGCGGGACCCTGAGGGTGGGAAACATGGTGGTGTTGAGGACAGAACAGAGGCAGACGGGAGGCTGGAGATGGGTAGAGGCCTCAGGGGTGGCATACTTACAGGGGGGCCAGTTTTGCCATCAGGACCAGGGCTGCCAGGGCTTCCAGTCAGACCCTAGTGGGAAAGCAGAGGTGTGAATGGTGGGAGGAAGGACACCAAGAGCCGGCCAGGGGGGCTCCTCCAGAGTGCTCCTCCCAGACCCTATAGAAGGCAGGGTCCTGGCTGAGCTGGGCTGGAGGGCTGGGGTCTCACCTTGGCACCAGGCAGGCCAGCTTCACCAGGGCGACCAGCTTCACCAGGAGAACCTTTGGGACCAGCAGGGCCAGGAGAACCACGTTCACCAGCAGGACCCTGGTGGGGAGGAAGTCACAGGAAGCATGAGGTCTTGAGCTGGGCCTGGTTCCTATGGGCCAGTGGGTGCTTCCTTCCAGCAGGGGTGGGCAGGTGGGCTTTGAGGGGCATTGCTTGGGAAGGGGCAGCAGCCACAGTGGGGAGCTCATGACCATGGGGTGGCGCTGGGAGGGAGGTGATGGCCAGGGAGTGGTGGGCCAGCCTCCCAGCAGTGAAGAGAGGTTACCTTGGGACCAGCGACACCATCTGCACCAGGGAAACCACGGCTACCAGGTCCACCCTGCAGAAGGAGAAGAGGCCGGTGAGCCCAGAGTCACAGTCCAGGGCACCAGCTGGGCGCTGGGGGCAGAGAAGGGAAAAGCACTTACACGCTCGCCAGGGGGTCCAGGCAGGCCAGCAGGTCCAGGTTCACCTCGGGCTCCTCGCTTTCCTTCTTCTCCAGCAGGGCCAGGGGGTCCTTGAACACCAGTGGGGCCCTGGAGCAGGCAGGGAAGGTGACGTTGATGAGGAGCCATCCTGGTGCCAGCCCTGGAGCCTGAGGCTGAGCCTCCAGCACCAGGGCCTCCCCAACAGACAAGGGGCACCCGCCCTGCCCGGATCTCCCTCAAGGGGTCGCAGGGCAGGAGTGTTGGTGTGGGACTTACGGGTTCTCCTTTGGCACCAGTGTCTCCTTTGTTGCCAGGAGCACCAGGTTCACCCTGTGTGGGAGAAGGAGAGGATGAGCTGAGGGCCAAGTGGCGTGCGTCTTCATGCTCCCCACAGGGGGCGCTCTGGAGTCAGTGCTCTGGAGAGGTGTGGACTTACGCTGTTACCCTTGGGACCAGGAGGACCGCTGGGGCCCTGGGGTCCAGAGGGGCCTCGGGCACCAGGGAAGCCAGGAGCGCCAGCAATACCGGGAGCACCCTGTGAAAGGCAAGACACACAGTTGAGTAAAGGACTGGAGGGCAGAGGTGGGGGGAGGTGGGCGTCAGGGGAGCCCTGAGACCTGGCAGGATACTTACATTGGCACCTTTAGCACCAGGTTGTCCATCAGCACCAGGGTTTCCCTGTGGCACAGAGAAAGGAGGGTGAGCAAGAGGAAATGTCTCTAAGGTTGGAAAATGGCTCAGGGGACACTAAGAGGTGACACTTACAGCGGGACCAGCAGCACCAGCAGGGCCAGGGGGGCCAGGCTCACCACGAACACCCTGGGGACCTTCAGAGCCTCGGGCTCCTTGGGGACCAGCTTCACCCTGGATCAGAGGGAAGGTCACATCAGAGACCATACAGGGGAACCCAACCTTACCTCTGGATGGTGAGGGGCAGGGGGCAGGGCAGGGGGAGGAGAGACAGGGACAGGAGACCAAGAATGAGGACTCTAGGATCTGGGAAGTGGACATCAGGACAAAGGTGTTGATATTAAGTTTCCCTCTTGCTTCTCTGGATTCCTCTGGTTTGGGGAGCAGGGAGACAGCCATCCCTTGGCCAGTGAGAACAGTGTTCAGAGGAGGGCAGGGGTCTCACCTTAGCACCAACAGCACCAGGGAAACCAGGAGGACCAGCGGGGCCAGTGGGACCCTGTGAATGAAACGGAGGCATTAGCAAGAGGAAGAGTCAAATGCTGGGACAGAAGAGGTGTCAGACCCTCACGGCCCACTGCTGGTTCCAGAACCAAGAGCCAACACAGAGACCCTCCCTGTTCCCAGGCCTTAAGTCCAAGGGCCATACTCACAGGAGGACCAGCAGCACCAGTAGCACCATCATTTCCACGTGCACCCTGCAAGAGAGAGGGGAAGCCCCAGTTATGTCCACTGAGTGCTGGCCAGTCCCTGTAGATTTGGGGGAACACTGTCCACAGCCTAGGGAATCCCCCAAGGATCCAGGAATACTTACAGCAGGGCCAGGGGCTCCAGGGCGACCTCTCTCACCAGGCAGACCACGGGGGCCCTAACAACCAAACCATGAGAAGCCGAGTGAGATGGAAGTCAACCTCCTGGTCCCCCAAGCCGCCATCTTTCCCTAGTACCCAGCTCCTCTTCCCTCGAGAACTGTACACATTCACTCACCATCTGGCCAGGGGCTCCATTTTCACCAGGGCTACCAGGCTCACCCTACAGGACAGAGAATAGAGTGAGGAATTCATGCATGGTGGGACTGGGAAGGGGAGGCAGGGGACCTGGACATTCCCACAGCCTCTTACCTTGGGACCAGCAGGACCAGCATCTCCCTTGGCACCATCCAAACCACTGAAACCCTAATATAGGAAAGAGGCCCAAAGTGAGATCCTGTGGAGGAGGTAGACCACCTTGACACCCACCCAGATCTGAAAAGGAGCTTCAGGAGGCCACCAGAGCCATTCCTCTGTCTCTGAGCTAGACTAAACCCCAAATGGCCCAATATCCCTCCAGTTTCTTTACTGGGATTTCATCCCCATGGAAGGAAATTCTTTCACATATCTACCCCCACACCCCTTGGGATTTCTGTAGCTGCCACCCACCAAGATGCACACCAGGATCTGTTGGGGAAGGGGCAGGAATGATAGAAGGTCCAGGACTTTGGGAGCTTAGATGACCCAAAGGGGACTTACTCTGTGTCCCTTCATTCCAGGGAGGCCAGCTGTTCCAGGCAATCCACGAGCACCCTGGAGAGAAAAGCAAAGGAGACAAGGAAAAACCATTAGAATAACTTTCATAACACTGAAAGTTTTCCAAAGGCACAGATGCAGTGATGTGGAGGGGTCTGGCCTCAACCCCTTACTCACTCACCTGAGGCCCAGGAGGTCCACGCTCACCAGGACGACCAGGTTTGCCAGCTTCACCCTGGAGGGAGAGAAAAGACCGTCATGCCCAGGTCCTGGGGCTGAGAAAGTGTGGAAGGTCTCAGTCTTCTTGAGATTGCTGAAGGTCAGGTTAGGGGTCCCAAATCTTTCTTTGAATCTAGAGCTCAGTTTAGATCTACCATGAACACCTTTCTTTGGTGACATTTGGGTCCCTCCAGAACTTTTTTTTTTTTTCTGAAACCAGCATTTTAATCTCATCTTCTTTGCCCCCAGATCACTTAAACCTGAGAAAGTCAGAGGGATAGGGGGATCCCTTTAAAATGACTGGGGGAGGGGAGGAAGAGTCAACCATTCTAGGGAAAGCATCATTAAAATGTAAGTCATTGTTCAAGAGCAATCTTGGGCATGACAGTGGAGGGTGGCAGGGGACTTGTCCTTCTTCCTCTGGGCATTAGCCCCAAAGGTGATGGGGGGCACCCTGGTAGAGATTACAGGACCCAACCCATGGAGGCCATGGGGTCAGATGGCATCTTCTCACTAGGGCTACTTACATCATCTCCGTTCTTGCCAGGGGGGCCAGGGGGACCTCGGGGACCCATGGGACCCTAGAAGAGATAGAAGGAGAGGTGGTTAGAATCTCCAGGACAAGGAAAAAAAAGAAGGGGAAGGTTCAGATTAGAAGGAGGTGATGAGGTGGTCCCCAGGTGAGGGTCGTTTTAAGGGAGAAGTCCGTGTTGGCAGAGGAGGGTGTGTCGGTGGGGAGAGTGCTTACTGAAGCTCCAGGCTCGCCGGGCTCACCAGGGGGGCCTTGGAAACCTTGGGGACCCTGGAGAATAAGGAGAGAGGGATGAGGTCAGAAGGGCAGGTGTCTGCCAAGCTGTCCCCATGTCACCAAAAACTCTCTGAGCCCCTTCTCTGCCCTCATCCAAATCTCCCCACCAACAGTCCAAAGCCCAAGATGGAATATGAAGATCTCTTGGATACTCACAGGTGCGCCAGGGGGGCCAGGGAGACCACGAGGACCAGAGGGACCCTAGAAGAAAGGAGGCTGTGGTGAGACTTCTGTAGGAAAACACAATGTGGAAGAAGTCTTGCTATCCCCCTTTTGCCCCATTGGGAGCATAGTTGTCATGTAGCCTTTCTAGACGCTGAGGCCCCAAAGGTGGTAGCCTTTACTTCCCAAGCCTTCTTGCCACCCCCATATGCCTATATCTCTGGCCCATCTCCTCTGGATCCCAATCCTCTTCTGTCATTTCTGCTCCCCCTGGTGGCTCACCATGGGGCCAGGCACGGACACTCCAGCTGATTTTTCATCATAGCCATAAGACATTTGGGAAGCGAAGTTCTGGAAAAAATAAAAGAGAGAGAGAGAATGCATGAGAAATCAGCACAGGACAGGAAACTGAAAAGCAGAAAACACATCCAATAATGGGACAAACTGACAACATGTGCTTCCCCTTGTGATGTTCTGTCAGACAACAACATTGCTTACGAGATTTTCTTACCCAAAATGCATCTCCAGAATCTAATATAATCATACAAATTAGGGGGACAGATTAACAAAATGACTGGCCTTTAGGAAACTTTCAGTGTTATGAAAGACCCAGGAAATAGTCTCAGGAATAGTCTACATTCATGGGAATTAAAGAGATATGATGATTAAGTGCAATTCATGATCCTGGAGAAAAAAAAATGCTATAAAAGACATTGTTGGGATATTGGTAAAAATTGGACTGTATATGAGATAATCATTTTGGATCGATGTTAAATTTAATCATTGTGCTATGGTCACATAAGAAAATGTTCTTGTTGAGAAAATAGCTCTGGAATATTTAGAAGCAAAGGGACATCATGTCAGCAACCTATCCTCAAATGGTTCAGAAAAAAATACTGACATTATGTATATATGGAAATTGATAAAGCAGATGCGACTAAGTGTGATAGTTATATGAAAATTCTCTGCACTAATCTTGCAATTCTTCTGTTAAGTTTGAGACTATCTCAAAATACAAAGTTATGTCATCTGCCAACAACAACAACAAAATAGTAGGGAGGGGGGCACATGTGGCCTTCGGGGAGAGACTTGATTCTCCACTTACTCCTCCAAGGCCAGGGGGTCCAGGGGGTCCAGGGGGTCCGGGAGGCCCGGGAAGTCCAGGATTTCCAGGGATGCCATCTCGTCCAGGGGGGCCTGCGGGTCCCTGTAAGGGGACAAGGGCGGGGCCGGGGTGAGCGCAGGCAGAAACCACGCCCACTCTAGCCTCCCGAAGCCCAGGGAATCCACCGGCTTACCCTTGGGCCGCGGGGGCCAGTGTCTCCCTTGGGTCCCTGTGGGGTTGGGAGAGAAGAAACAAGAGGCCGGTTAGAAAGGAGAGGACAGTGAGGATGGACAGATGGACTTGACGGCAACAGTAAAGAGCCCAGGATTACCTCAACTCCTGTGAGGTCTTGGTCCGTGGGTGATGCTGGGGGAGAAGAGGCACAGTTAGAGGTGGTTTGCCAACGATGCTCCCGGTGGCAAAAGCCTCCGAGAAGCAGAGCGAGGGAGTGGCCCAGACCTCCCCTAGGCCAAGGCCTGAACCATACCGGCGTCGTCGGGGCAGACAGGACAGCACTCGCCAGGGGGGATTTGGCCTCCCGGACACTTGGCGTCATTAGGACAGACCACTTCATCGCACATCACTTCGCCGTTGTGGCACAGGCAGATCTGGCAGGGCGTGGGTTTCCAGACATCGTTATGAGCGCGCCTGAGGCCGTTCTGTATGCAGTCGACTCCTGGGACTGGATAAGGGGGAGAAGACGCGGGCTGTTAGCGGCACCCGAGACCCTTGCCTCTCATCTCGGGGCACCAGGGACCCCAGATCTACACGCCCTTTCCCTCTACGAAGCACATTTCGATTTTCCATTCCCGCCTCCTTCCCCCTACCCCACTGTCTCCCAAGTTCTTAAAAGCTCCGCATCAGCGTCGGTGACAGCGCGAGGCCCCCTGGCCAGGGCGGCTAGCCAGTAACTCTTTCCAGTTCTCAGGAATTTAAACAAAGCTCGAGGCCGGGGTTGCTTCCAATTCCAACCTCAGCCCACGGGCGCTGAAGCCAAGTGAAATAAAAAGCCATGGCGGGGGGTGGGGGCGGGTAGTTGGGGCCGTATCCAGAGGGCAGGCTGTGGGGAGTGGTTTGGCGTAGAGACCAGAAGAGGGGGTGGGAGGAGAGAAGGGAGGTCCAGCCCTCATTCCGCCCTCATTCCTTGGGCAGGTGGGATGGCGTAGGCGGAGCCAGAGTAGGGTGGGGCGACTTTTAGCGGCGTCCCGCCCAGAGACTTGAAATGTTCCCCTAAAAGTAGGATACATCCTAACCCCCTGCTCTCAAATATCTTAAAATCTTGTTTTCGGGGCTAACATCAACCCCCCCAAAACCAACCAGTGCTTCCGGGTCACTCTTTAGCCACAGAACCCAAAGATCTCAAATAATGAAATTAGCCAGGCCCATCGCGCTAGCATCTACTTAGACGGTCACTAGGTGGCGGGCAACGCTAAGCAAAGGGAACGGGGAGGGGCCAATTTCCCTGGACTGGCTACTTGTTTTAGGAGCAGGGGTTACCCATCACTAGATTTATTTTCCAGTTCTAGAACTGGGGTCTACGCCTGGCAATAACCCAGTTTCTTCCAACTCCCTCTCCCTTGCGGGAAAGTGCGGGACCCAGAAGCGCAGCGTTTAGCATTAATCAGCAGGGGGCGCAAGGACGCCGCCCTGCCAAGTCCGCGCCAAACTTTCTGTCCTCCAACCCGCCCACTCCGCACATCCCATCCCCCAGCAGCCCAGCACCCCCGCGGTCCCAGGAAAACTGTCTAGCCTGTGCAGAAGGCAAACAATCTTTCCTTATGAATCATCCCACCGCCTTCCCGATCGCTTTTACATCTTGGGCTCCAAACCTTAGTTCGGCATCCCTATCTCATCTTCCCCATCTTCGACGTGATCTGCCCGTACCCGCGCCCAGATCCCCACTTTCCCCGTTGTACTCCACAGTGCACGCTCGGGATTTCCTCCTGTACCGTCTCAAAACGTGCTCTATTCTCACGTTCCACTCCCGGGAAGTGTTCATCCCAACCTCCACCCTAGGGTAAAGTCCCTCTTCTCCCAGGGTGCTGAAGAAGAGCCCCCGCCATGTCCCTTCTATCTCTGAGTTTCCAAAGCATCCCGAGTCTCTGTTTAAGCCCTGGATCAGGCTTAGGGCGCGGTACCAAGTAGCCTTGGACTCCCAAAAGTTTGGAACTTACTGTCTCCCTCTTGGTCGTTGACCTCGCCTTCCGTTTGGCCGTGCGTCAGGAGGGCGGTGGCCGCTAAGAGGAGCAGGAGCCGGAGGTCCACAAAGCTGAACATGTCTAGACCCTAGACATGTAGACTCTTTGCGGCTGGGGTGGGGGGTTAGCGACGGCTCATGCGTGGCCTCACACTCCGCGTGCCTCCTGCTCCGACCCCAAGGAGAAACTCCCGTCTGCTCCGACAACTGGCCCGGGCCCCTTTTATACGGTCCTGATGGAGTGCTGGGAGGAACCCTGCCCCTTAGAGAGGGGGAGCGGGCCGCCCGTCCCCCAGCCAATCAGAGCCGCCTGGCCCGGCCCCCAATTTGGAACGAAGAGGGGGAGGAGGAGGGAAAGGAAAGGAAGGGAGTCCACCCGACGTCTCCCCCCTTTGCAGCTCTGCCTCCCCAGCCCCCCAGCCCAACCTGGGCCAGAGGTGCTGCTGCTGGAGTGTTGCTGGGTCCTCAGTAGAGTGGGGGCTACAGAATGGATAGGGATGCCCCTTGCCTTTCTTCCCAGGACCTCCAATCTGGAGGAAGTTGAACTGGAAAGCTGAGTGGGGAGCCTTCCAAAGGTGGAGGGGTTGGGGGTGTTTAGGAGAGGGTCTTCCTGACCATACCTCATTAACTCTCCTCCTAGCCTTTGCAAGAGCTAAGGAATGGGTCTAGAGTGGCTAGCGAGGAGCCTCTACTGAACAGAAGAAACAGGGAATACAAAATATGGGCCCGTTATGGGGGTACCTCCTGGTGTGTCTGAGGGTATGGAAGTTAGGAATATTTGAGGACTAAATTAGATATTCCTTTATAGACATTAGGAATCAGATACTTGGAGGGGATGCTGGCAAGGTATTTTAAAAAATGTTTTTACATTTATTTATTTATTTATAGGGTGTCGGTTCTTCCTCCATGTCTGAAGTTCCAAGACAGCCTAAGACGACCATCCTCCTTTCCCCAGGCATGATGGAGTGGGTTGGGGTGGAGAGGCTGAGGTGCAGGGTGAGAAACTTGGCTGTGTCTCTCCAGAAGGAAGTTTGGTGTTGGGTGATGGGGCAGGGCAGCAGGGTAGGGGTGGGGGAGTACTTGGGACTCAGAGGTGTGGAGAAGGCTTTGCAGTCCCTTACAACTCACTCCCCTGGCTGGAACTGGGGGATGAGTATGTAGGGAAACGAGGCCTATGATCATTGATAACTTAGAAAAGGGTCTTGTGTCTGCCATGACTGTGGCCAGAGGCTAGTAAGCGACCCCTCCCCTCTGTACAGTCAATTCAGAGAGTTTGAGTGGAGGGCACTTGGCCAGGGAATGTGTCCTGGTAGCTGCGTAAAGCCTCTTCTCTGGAAGTACCTGACGTACTCAGGGTTGGGGACACATAGAAGAATTTGGGTGCCTGGGGAACCCGGCCTTTAGGGCTTGAGATGGAGGTAAGGGGGAAGTTGAGTGATCTTATTTTAGAGGTTACTTCTCATTGCCTCACCGCTTTCCTGAAAGCTCTGACCATTGCTCTCTGTTCCTAGGAAGCAGGGACCCTGGGAACAAGGGCAAATATTTGGAAATTAGCATCCTTCCTTCCCCTAGGTCTCCAACTCCTAACAGTACTCCGCCTCAACCCAATCTATCAGGGCCCTCATCTGCCAAAATCTATGGGTCTGAAAGGAGGCAACGGGGTCTCCTCATTGTGCCCCAAAAGCTCCCCTCCCTCCTATACCACTCCCCCACCCTCGTTGGTCTAGAGCTGCAAACGTGGAAGCAGGGAGTCCCTCCTCCCCCAAACCATCCAAGATTCCATTGCCTCCCCCCGCCCCTCTCCACGCCCTCCCCCAGCTGGTTTTGTGCAACGAAGGCAAAGGAAAAAAAAAAATAAAGACCAAGGGAACAGAAGGGGAGGGAGCCACGTCGTCGGCCTGCCGTGGGCAGCTAGGAGCAGTGCGGGTGGGGCAGCGGAGGGAGACAGCAGGGGCTATAATTAAAGGGAAAATATAGAGTTTCCAGAGAGGCAGGGCTGGAGACAGCAATGGAGGGACGGGACTTCATCAATTATCCCAACCATGTGGCAGTAACTTGTGGCCCAGGATCTGCCCCCGCCTAGTGCCAGCAACTACAGGGCAGACTGGGGGCTGAGGTGCTGAGATGGCAATTCCTAGACCCACCAAAGTTCTGAGCTCCACTTGGTCAGTTCCAAGCCCCCTCCTCAACAGAGGTCAAGGGCCCCATTCCCAGAAGGAACATTTGAAGTAGTTGTCCAGGGAAAGGTATGGCAGGACTCAAAGTAAGGGTTGGTGTGACTTGCCCACCTCCCTGCTTGGCGAGTTTACTTCCTGGAAAGGGCTTCTGCCCACAGCCCCCTCCCCACTTACTTCCTGTCTAGCCTCCTGTCCCAGGTACACCTTGGAGGAGAGGTGAAGCCTCACAGGTATGGATGGGAGTTGCTGTACCATGCACCTGGGGTTCTGCCAGATATTCAGGGACCCCTGGCATCGGGGCTTTGTGTGTGTGGTGGATGACAGCAGCTACCCCCAATGTCCAGGGTTTCCAAGCATCCTTTACACGTGGCACAGAGCTGAGGCCCAGGTCCTCCTCTGCCACTTCTTGACTTGAAACGCTTGGCGGGCACCCAGCCCAAAGATGTGTCTTTAATTTCTGCAGCATGACAGTGAGAGGAAGAATGTGCTTGGGGTCTCCTCCCAGCCTGGCTGGGCCTCCCTGGCCAGGGCTGAGGGCTGGAGACTGGGGGAGGGGGAGCTTGGGCTACAAGGGGAGGAGACGCCACCTCATCTTTAGGAAACTCTGAAGCTCTGGCTTCGTGTGGAATGTAGGATTTTTGTCCGGCACTTGGAGTTGGGGGGGGAGCAAAAGCCAGAATCTCCACCCCCCCCCGCCCCCAAGAATGGTAAAGTCATCAGCAGTTGGGGAAAAAAAAATCCTCAAGAAGAAAAACAGAAAGAGGAAAGTGCTGAGCTCTTGAGTTCTCTCCCTCTCCAAATTTTCCCAAGTGCCCCCCCAAAAGGGAGGGGAAGGCCTCCGGAGCTCCTCAGACCCCTGTCTGGACTCCAGTGATGTGGGACAGTGGGAGGAGCATGTCTGAAAAGGCAACGTCAAGGCACCTAGTGGGGACACACCCCGGCCCCAGCACACCTCTGCAGCTGCTCTGGCCCCCATTTGAGGTTTTGTTGTCTTTCTTCCCCACTCTGACCCTCCACTGTCCCCAGACTAGTGATGGAGAGAGGGTACCTACGAGAGGAAAGAGGAGGCTGCAGCAAAGACCCCAGGCACGAAGCTCTCCAGAATCCCCACGTGAAGTTCTGCACAGTTGAGGGAACCTGAGCAGAGTCTGGGGACAGACCCCAGGTGTGTGGGTGCCCCTCTTCTTCCCTCTCTTCAATATGGCCTCATCTGAGCCCTTCATTACGTCCCTTTGCTCCCGGTACAGCTCTGCTCTTCCTATACCTCCAGCCCAAGGGCCTCAGCCTCCAGAGATTTCCCTCCCCTCTCTCCCTCTTTTCTAGGTTTAGGGGGAAGATAATGAATTAAGTTTTGCTCATGTTGATTGTTCAATGCCTGTGAGACCTCCCATGTGAAATGTGGGGGAAATACTGGCACCTGGGCCTGGGGTTCAGAGGAGAGAGAGATGTGGGACTCCCAGGACCACAGTCATGGAAGAGATGGTGTGGATGGAGGTATCTCCAGAGAGAAAGTATGGACGGGGAGAGCCAGGGCTGGAGTGAGCTTGGAGGACCCTCAGGTTAAAGGGCTGGGTAGAAAAGAAGGCCACACAGAAGACAGGACAAGAGTGGCCAGAGAAGAAGGACGGGGAGGCAAACCCTGCAGGGAGAGCTCGCTTGATGGGGACTGCAATGTTCCCTGGACTCAGCCACGCGGAGGTGACCTGTGCCCCTAGTGCGAGCTGTTTTGGTGAAGAGATGGGCTAGGAAGCCGACTTCAGTGGGCTGAGGGTGTGTGGGACACCAGGAAATGGTCAGAGGACACGCAGCTCAGAGGAGGAGCTGGGTGAAAGGAACAGACAGAGGGGAATCTCTCCCTCCCTCCCTCTTGTTCTTCCTTGTACTCTTCCCCACCCCAGTCTTCCATTTTGGTCCCCTGTCACCCACTCTCTCTCTCCCCTGTGAATTTGTCTTTCTCCGTGCTTCTCCTCTCTGGACCTCTTTTTCTGGGTCTCTTTGCCTTTTTGCTTCACCTCCTCCTTTCCTTTTCTTCCAGGTGACCTGAGCCCTCAGCTGTCCACTGGGAGGCCTGGCCCCCACCTCTCCTCCTGAGCAAGCCTTCAGTCCAGGCTCCTGAAGAGAAGGCTTGATTTCCCACCCCACTCTCTGGAAGCACCCATTCAAGAGGGACAACTTGGGACAGAGGAATCAGGGAAGGATTTGGGACAGCTGAGAGAGTAGGGCTGCAGGGTGACCCCTGGGTGACACCAGCATTGCTTCCCAAGCCCACTCCAGCCCCTCCTCAAGTCCCAGCTGAGAGGGTGCTGGGTGGAGGATGTTGTCCGGCTTGGGGACCCCAGTCCCTGTTGCTCCTCTCTAGTCACCAAAACTGAGGGCCAGCCCCTGTCCTTCCTGCTGGAGTGAGAATCCACAGGGACAAGAGTCCTGTCGGCAGCGTCTCAGTCTGAAGGCAGAATGGGGTCTCCTGAAGGCTAGGATGAGCCACGTGACTGCATGTGCATTTTCTCCTTTCTGGTTTGGGTCAGTTCTGGGTTTGTTTTACTCCATTTCTGCTCAACTCCTCCCTGCCTTTCTTTTTTCTATTCTTTTGCCTTTTCTCGTCTCTCCCCACCCTCAACCTTAACCGTTGTCTTCTTCGAGTAGTTTTCTGATTTTTCTGTTTTCTCTCCCTCCACTTCTGCCCATGGTCCCACCCCTCCACCCACACACTCCTTTTTCTCCCTCCTTCTTTTCCTCTCATGTTCTCTTCCGGCGTCTGTCTGTGTTTCCGTGGCGGGCTCTGATTCTCTGGTGCTTCTACCCAGTCCTGGGGGGCGGTGCAAGACCTGCAGCCTCCCCACGTAGGATGCAGGATGCCGGGCGGGGCGGGCAGCTGCCTCCACCAGCAGCAAACTCAGAGGCAGGGCTGAGGGAAGGGTGGGGCAAGCCAGGAGGCCTGCATCACCACCAGATGTCCAGCTGAAGTGTAGGGGAATAAATGCAAAGGTTCCTTTGAAATCTAAATTGGAAAAATTTTTAAAAAGGGGAATAATGGGGTTGCCTCTGGGGCAGAGGTTCCGGTCCAGATATTGACCTCTTTCCTTCACCTGTGCCCTTCTCCCAAGCCCCCCGGAAGTCTCCTGTAGTTCACTTCTGCACCAGCTCAAAGGCTTCTTCCAGACAAACTTGGAATTGGGGAGTTTCTGGTGGGAGGGGTTAGGCTGGGGGTGGTGAGAAGTGGGGATCTTAGTCTGCTGACCTGCACCAGCCCTGAGCAGAGGCCCCTTTGGACAGACTCTGGCTTGAAAACAGAAAGAATCTAATGTGGATAAGATGGTCCTGCCTTCTCCCCCAAAGCCTCCCTGACCCTCATCCATTTAACATGAGCATTTACTCATGAAGTCAACTCAACACTGCTTACAGTCCTGAGCACTGAGTGAGCCGTAAGGACCATGGGTGCCCCTCATGGACCTCTGCCTGGTAAAGAGGCAGCCAGGAATGAAACCCCATAAATAAACATGAAGTTGCAATCATAAAATTACAAAGCAGGGACTGTCCTAGTCCTGGGGACTTTGGATAGGTTGATGGCTAAGAGGAGATAACTTAGATAATGGGGTAGAGGACAGGGTGGGGAAGTGAGCTGACAAGAGTGGTTCTATATATGCAGAGGCTCTGGGGGGGACATGGAAGGTTCTGGATGCCCAAGGAATTCAGAGAAGACCAATGTGGCTAAAGCACAGAAAGCAGACTGGGCAGGCCAGAGAAGCCTGATCAGGGGTTTTTGTCTGTCCTAGGAGCTATGCACTGTCCCCTCCCTGTAGAGGGTCGGAGGCAAGGGAGATCACAGTCAGATCTGCAAATGTGAGAGTTCACCGTGGTCCCTGGGTGGAATAGGTGCTGCAAGGAGGAGGTTAGGAGGGAGGTGGAGGACCAGCGGAGGCTGAAGGGCAATGCAATGCACAAGAAAAATGCTCCTTAGCCAAGGCAGCCCTGGGGGTGTGAGCAAATTACTTCAACTCTCTGAACCTTGTTTCCCTAATCTGTGAAATGGGGTAGTGGTCATTCACCTTGCTGGCCTATGTCTTGCTTGGTAAATGGAAGCCTCCAGAGAGATCCAGGGGAGAAGAAGAAGGCTGGCAGGAGATAAGGCAGGCTTCAGAGAGGAGGTGCATTTGAACTGAGCCTGGAGAGAAGGCAAAAGGGGTTAAAGGCAGGGTTCAAATAGGGGTGGGGGAGGTGGGGGGGCACTGCCAGGCCTGGAAGCCTGACACAGGTTCAGACAGACAGGGAACGGGGCAGAGGAAACATGGAAGGCTGAAAAAGTAGGCTGGGGCCAATTTCTAGAGGCCTGGGATTCTCAGTCTGGTGTCCATAAAGAGATGGAGACTGCTCTTGAGTAGCTATGCCTGGTTCTGATTCTTCTTCCAAGGACTTGTGCTGAGGATCTCTAATTTAGTGAAAAACAGAAAGATCCAAGTAAAAAGCTGGGGCTCTTGTGGGCAGAGGAAATTTTAAGGAAAGTGGTTGGGATTTGTGGACCTGGGGATCAATAAGAAAACGGAATGGGGGAAGGCTAAGGGGTGGAGACCAGATGACGCCTCCAAAGTAAAGTGCTCAATTTCTGTTAGATTCCGGAATTTTAGGGTCTCAAGGTGGAAATATCATAGATTAAGAGATGTCCTGTTGGAAGGAAGTGTTGAGCTCATTCTACTCTTCCCTCCTTTGTACTCTTCCCTCCTTCTACAGATGAGAACATCGAGGTCCAGAGAAGGCAAGAGATTGTCTAGGGTCACATCGCTGGTACTAAGGGCTCAGAGGAAAGATTCCTGCTTCAATCTCTCGAATCTCCGACGCTGAGTGGCAGGGGGTGAAGAGCTGGCAGGAAGCAATCGGCCATGGTGGCCAGCATGAAACAGGGTCCCCATATCATGCTAATCCAAGCCTGCAGGGACAGTCCAAGAGAGCGATGCCCCAACTCTCTAAGCTAAGCCATGTGGCCAGAGGGGGAAGGGAGCCTGGTGGGCAGGGAGGAACTGCCACATGGAAAAGGCTTGATGCGAACCATCTGGCCTGGGCGGGAGTGTGGGTTTCAGGGAGGGAGGGGCAGGAGGCCACGGTGGGCGGGCGGATGGCGGGTTGGGGCTGGGCGTGGCCACCCGCAGGCCCCTACCTTCCAGCCTGCTGCAGCCCAGATGCCTTCCCTGCCGGCTGGGCTCATCCAACCCGCTGACCTCATTCCCAGCTCCCCTCCCTCGCAGGCCCCGTCGCCTGCCTGCCACGTAGACTGCAGGCTGAGCGGCATCCTTGGCTGGAGAGGAAGGGCAGGACATAGGCACCCCGAGCCCCAAGCCCTGCCCTGGCCAGAAGGGACTGGGGAGTGGGCAGCTGCCACCACTCTGGGCCTCAGTCTCCCCTCCACAGTTAGAAGCCCAGTAAATGGAGAGGATTAGAGTTCTGGGAGGAGGGAGACTTGAAACAGCTTGGGGTGGGCAAGAGTCAGGCTCCCTAGAGGTCATCGCAGCCATCCACCTGCCTCCTCAGGGTAGGAGGGTATTAGTCTCAGACCCAGGAACGGGCAGAGGGAGGCTATTCCTCCTTTTCTCAGCCATTCACAAGAAAGGGAGTTCTGGGAAGGCTGGGCTGGGGTTCCTCTGGGAGATCTAGCTTTCCTTTCTCTGGTCACATCACAATTGCAATTTGCAGCTAAGATACAGTGACCAGGCACATTGTGTCCCCTCCCCCAGACACCTCAGAAACCTTCCCTTCAGTCTCGTCCCTAAACTAGAAGTTGGCTCTGCCTCTGACCTCTGCCTCCTTCTTCTCTCCCTACCCCCCAGGTCCGGGTCTGCAGCTGCCCCCACTGGACAGGGGGCTGTCCCTGCAGGCTCTCAAGGCGTTCCCGGCCTGTGAGTCATCGGGAATGTCTGCTCTGGTGCAGCTTCCCACCCCTGGCCATGGACCCTCTTTCCCCTCCTCCCTCAAACTAAGGGCAGAAGGCTCTGGAGGGGGGAGGAGGCCAAATGTAAGACTGTGCTGAGGCCTCCCCTCACCCCACACCATCAGGAGGGATTGAGGGGACTTACCTCCCCGCCCCCAGACTCCACCTCCCCATCACAGAAGGAATTCCTGCCCTGTCTCCCATTTCCCAGGAGGGGCCTGTAGGGGAAGGCCGGGGCTTTGATGGGTTCAGGCTTCCCCCTCTTGTTTTAGGGCTCAACTTTGTGGAACTGGGAGCCCACCCAAGCGTCTTCAGAAGGGCCCTCCCCGCATTCAAGGCTGGATCTGGCAGGAACGCTGGAGAAGCCACAGCAGCTCCAAGGATGACATGTCCTGGCTGGGGTGGGGAGTCCACGTCTGCAGAAGAGGGGGAGGCCCTGGGCTGAGCCTCCTCCCACGGACCCCCTGTGCCCTGCAAGCTGCCCCTCACCTCTTCCTCGCTTGGGTCTTCTCAGCAGCCCTCCAGCCTGAAGCTGGAGGGTGGAGGGGACATCATGGGGAAGGACAGGCCTGGGGGAAAGTTCCTGGTCCTCCATGGGTCACCTCACCCCTCACTTCCCTCTCCCTCTCCCTCCTTCCCACCCCAACCCCAGCCCTGGATTATTAGTTCTCTAGAGATTAAAGTCTGGGGCCTGACTTGCCCAGTGACCTTGGGCATTTCGATCCCAACACTGTGTCTCAGTTTCCTCATCTGTAAAATAAAGAGGGTGAACAGAAAGAGTTACTGTGCTGGGTTGGCCAATGATTTCATGTCTTTGCAGTAAGATAAACAGATTCTCTGGGCCCTCACAAGCTCACTCATACCCAGGGGCACTCCCTCCCCACCATGCGCGCACACACACACACACACACACACTCGTGGACGCACTCTTTCATACACATATTTGCACATGCACACGGCTCTCTGCCTATTTTGGGTGCAGCAGGCCCTCACAATTCTCCTCTCGCTCTTTCTGACAGCCCATGCCAGTTCTTCTCCTCTCACTCCAATCACACCCACCCACACTTTGCTATCCCTTTACATTCTCCTCCTTTGGAGGTCAGTGGCAGGGCAAGAACAAGGAAGGACAGAAAGCTCTGAGGTTTGAACTTCAGAGACCACTGCCCTCCCCACTCGGGGCCCTTGGCTCTTCTGAGGCTTTGGGACGGAGGGAGCAGGGGGGAATGGAAGAACAGAGCAGAGAAAGGCTCGCTCTTTCCGACTCCTCTAGGGACCCGTAGAAGGGATGCCCTTCACTTCTCTTCCCTGGACACCACTAGCATTCGCTTTCAAAAAACCTGATCCTGCAGACATCCTGGGACTTCCTCTCAAGTGTGATCATTTTAGCAGCCTGCCCTGGCTGTTGCCCCAGGCTGCACCCTTCTAGGAACTTCCGCCTAAGGGAGACTGGTCAGAGCTCAGAAAGACCGTTCCAGGGGATGAGATAGCTGCTGGCCAGGAAAGGCGTGGGAATCGGGCAGCTGCACAGGAGAGAAAATGAACATCTGTACCAGGCTCTGCTGGGAGCCCTTCACTTCTCTGTACGCCTCACAGAGCCACCCCCCAGGTGGGTGCTGTCGTCCACTGCAATTTCACAGAAAGGAAGACAGACACAGAGAGGTTAAGTCAGCTGACCTAAGTCACAAAGCTAACAAGTGGCTGAGCTGGGATTCAAACCCTGACTCTGAGCCTTCATGCTCAACTGCTGCTCCAGACAGGTCCCCGCGACCCAGGATGGATGCCAAGAGATGCCACTCCACCTCTTCTGAATAAGTGGCTGTTTGTACAAATAAGCTCTCTCCATCTGTGCGCACACATGGGAAGAAGCGCAGTGCAACGTGGCTGGAGACCAACCCGGCCAGTCTCAGCGATCTGCCTCCTGCCCATCCACTGAGGCCTGTTGTGAGAGGACCTCACTGTGTATGCATCTCTCTCAGTTGAACCTTTTGCAGTTCTGGGAGCGCATCTTAGCACTTGCGTCTCGCAGATGGAGGTCTTGAGACCCAGGAGAGTGGAGACATTGCCCAAGACCCTCTCCCCAGAGCTGAGACAGGACCTAAGTGCCCGGCAGCCAGATCAACCTTCTTTCCCTTTCCCCAGGTGGCCCCTCTTGATAGACACATGCAGACCACGTTCATCCTGGAGAGAACCACAGCTCTCCATGGTGCGTCCAGCAGCGCTTTGTTCCTCCTCATTGCCAACCGCCTGAGGAAGATGTTCTGCCTGTTCTCTCCACCAGGGCACAGTGAAACTGTGACTAGAGCCCACGCCTGCCTGCACGGTGCCTTTCCCACTCTGTCACACCACCTGCTGCCCTCACCACCATCCAGGCCAGAAGCACCCTCTGCATCCACCATAGCCCCATGAGCACATGTGCATGGAACAGTCACAGGAAAACCACACCCTCAGAAGAGCACCCCTGAAATACAAGCTGAGGGATACAGGGTGTTTTCTGTATGCCCAGCACTGTTGTAAGTGACGCTTACACTGTAGCTCAGTAAATGGCTACAACAGTCGAATGATGTAGGTTCCCCTATGTTACAGATGTAAAGACGGAGGCTCAGAGAGGTTAAGTAACATGTCCAAGTTCACACAGCTAGGAAGCTGTAGAACTGAGATTGGAATGCAGGCTCTAGCCACTGAGATGCAGCCTGTTTTCTAATGTTGTGTGGGTATTACTGTTCAGACAGCACTGACTGCCCTGCCAGGCCCATACTGCAGGTCCTTGGCACAGAGATGAACAGGCCCAGGGCCTCCCTGGCCTCCCTGCCCTCCTCTGCCTGCCCCTGCCTGGCCACAGCACATTGTATAAAGCTTCGCTTACTCACTCTTGCTCCTCTTCTTCCCATGGAGCCTCCTCCCTATCATGCTGGGACTTGTGAATCTTGGCTCTGGCTCCCTCTGACACCCAGTGAGGGAAAATCCTGGATGGGGAGTTTGGGGACAGGGTGATGCAGAGCAGGGGGAGGGGACCTTCTGGGGCCAAGGGGTGGGGCGTGTGAGGTGAGAACTCTGTGCTTCTGCCTTCATTTTTGTCTCATGCTGTCACCCATTCTGGATCTCTCCATCTCAGACCATCTCTGTCAACCTGTCTCTGGGTGTCTGTCTGTCTCTCTCTCTGCAGCCTTTCCATGTCCCCCCAGTGCTTGTCAGCTGCTCTTAGCCCCTGTGGGGATCGTGGATCAGGGCCTTGGTCACCCTTACCCCGAGTAGACATCCGTGTCTGAGCAGGACCCACTCCCCTGGGGCCCATCAGCTCTGCCCTGGGACCCTTCTTACAGGGGGCCCTCCTCCTCAAGCCTTCCTGGTCCCTGAGCATTAATGTCTGAAGGTCAGGGAGGTGTCATCAGTCTGTCGTCTGGGACTGAAGTCTGCTCTACTTTAATGTCCACCCCCGACTGCTTGTGAGCCCAACTTTCTCAAGTCTCTCTTTGCAAGATGGGTCCTTATTTTCCTGGGGTAGCTGGAAATAAAGGACGGGTAGGAATATAACTGTCCAGCATTCCCCAAAGAAATGTGTGGGCAGGGAGACTGGGCTACCAGTGTTCACTATCTCCAGTGTCCCAACATCCCAGTCCTACCCAAGATCAAATCATGGCCTTCTCCAGGAAGCCTTCTTGGATTAGCACAGTCTGCCTGGATAGATTCAGGGCTCATCTGTTTTATGGTTCTCTGATGCTATTTTTTAAAATAACCTTTTTATTTTGAAATGACTTTTTTGGGGGGGTGCTGGGGAATGAACCCAGGACCCCAGCCCTGGAATGATTTTTAATTTACGGAAAAGTTGCAAAGAGGGTAGAGAAAGTTCCTGCACACCCCATTGTCCCACTACCCTACCTTTAACATCCTACATGATCCAGTGCATTGACTAAAACTGAGACACCAACACTGTGACATTTACTCTGAGTTAAATTCCAGGCACTATACAAACTTCACAAGTTTTTCTACTAATGTTCCTTTTCTGTTCCAGGATCCCACCCAGGATCTGACATTACATTTGGTATTTAAGTCTCCTTGATCTCCTTTAGTTTGTGACCATATCTCTGTCTTTACCTGTGTTTCGTGACTTTGATGGTTTTGGGAACTGGTCTGATATTCTGTTGAAGGTCCTACTGCTATTTTGTAGCAGTAAACATTTTCCTCAAATGAAACCTTCCTCCAAGCTTGATGATATGAATAGATATAAATGGAGTTGCCCTGGTCACAGCAGTGATGGAAGACGATACCAGGCGAGCCAGATCACCTGAATATGACCACCATGGAGCCCCCTGAGAGTGCTAAGAAACCCCGTATTTGTTATGGAACCAAACTTGGAAACCATTAATTTAGGTCAAGCTCTACTCGGTGCATGATTTTGTGCTATAAAAGCCTGACAGTTCATTACAAACTAAGTTTCATATATATCCAGTGACAGGGCCATGACTACATTTTGAGGAAGCTCTGGTGGCTGGAAAGGTCTTTTCCTCATCTGTTTTCCTCCCCAGGCTCTGTTCAGGCACTTCTGTGGTGTGCCATGCAGGCCCCCTGACCCAGGCAGGAGTAGGCATTCATTGTCCCAGGTGATATTAAGGCTGGGGGCTGCTGGCTCTCTTCCTTTCCAAATATCAGCCAAAGGAAGTCACTTTGCCCACAGTCATGCTCCCTCCTGCAGTCAATCCTTGATTGGCTGCTGTAAAGGAACAAGAGTTCTGACCCATTGTCTGAAGGGGAAATGACCCCAGGAGAGTTATCTCAGCTCCAAAGGTCTTGACAATAGCTGAGGCCTTTCCTGAGAGCACACTGCAGATAAATGCCTCCCTCTGCCCAACCCTATTTCATTCATTCTTCAATAAATTCCTGCACATAAATCTCTATCTCAGAGTCTGTTTCCTGGGACCTGACCCAAGACACTGGGTGCCGGAAGTGGTCAAAAGAAGCAGATACTCCAATAGGATTTTTGACCTGGATGAGCCCCCTCACCACCACCAGTTAGTTTCACACTCAGTCAACTACAAATGTTAGAACTGTCCTAGCAGATGGTTGAAAGCAGGATCATAAGCTCAAAGAAGCAGCTGTGGAGCTAGAGCAGCTATATTATCTCAAGCCAAATGTCCCCCAGACTGCTCCTGCTGGATGACTATTGCAACCTCAGCCAGGGACTAGCCACATGGCAGCTGCTGAGCCAGGTGTAGTTTCTTTGCTGATAGATGAACATGCTCAGGTGTAGTAAGTGACCATTCATCTGGAAAATGCATTCTGTTCCATCCCTATCAGGGGAGAAGCAGAAACAAATTTGCATGCATTTGGGATGGACACCAGTGTACAGGTAAGGTCTTGTATTAACACTTTCACCCCTTTCATAATGTAGTCTGAAGGGATCTGACTTACCTGAACATTCAGCAGAATAGTGCATTAGTGTGCTCTTTTGATGACATTGCATTATTTGGACCAGAAGAGCAAGAATTGGCAGGTGCCTTAGTAAGACATGCATTCCAGAAGGTGGAATGAAAAAAAAAATGTACCAAGATTTGGAGGCTTATAACTTCTATGGAATCTCTAGGAATACAATAATCTGGGGCATGCCTGGACATCCCTTCCACAGAAAAGAGAGCTTACTGCATCTAACACTTCTTGTCACAAATAAGAAACCACATCTGGCCAGCCTCCTCTAACTCTGGAGAAAGAATGTTTTACACTCAGAAATATATTTACAGGTGATATGATGCCAAATTTGAGCAAGACCCAGAGCAGGAAAGAGCTCTATGACAGTTCCAGGTGTGGCATAAGTGGCTCTGCCACTTGGACTGTAAGACTTGCAGACCCTATGATAGTAGAGGTATGGTGGCATCAAAAAACACTTTGACACTCCAGTGGAGAATCACACAGTAGACCACTAGGGTTTTGAAGAAAGGTCAGATGCAATGCAGAATAATATACTATTCCCCAAATGGCTTTTTGCATGCTACAGCACCCTGGTAGTCAGAACACTTCATCAGGGGACACCAGGTAATCAATCATATGGCCAGAGCTCCCCATCATGAGCTAGCTACCCATCACCCTCATGTTTCCATGAGTCTCCTCCAAACTGCTGCCCAGGTTTCTAGTCATCATTATTGTCCTGGATCTTTTTTTGTTGTTCCCTTAATATGTCTATCAATGTTTCTCCCATATGATATGTCACTTGACCAAGAACATGAGCTTCCAGCTGTTGGTGGCCAAAGCTGAGGGTAACAGAACACCCCCACCACCCAACAATTTCATGACTCAAATAGCAAACTTAATGGCTATAGTGTTTTCCTAAAGTGTGGTCCATGGGCAGTAGCAGGGGGGGGGGTCCCTCAAATAGTCCTCAGGTGTTGGATGTTTCCAAGGAGGGGAAAGAGGTGGAATTACTTTACTCATAAATTTGAAATTCAAAATTTATTAAGATTTTTCACAGCTGTTCCATTATGTTCTTAAAAACTGTCATATTATTTGACATTGTGCATGCACTAATTTGAATTTGGTTGATTTATCTCGGCAGTTTGTCACAGGCTATATATTTTCATGTCACTTATGAGCTTTTGGTTATTACTTTGGTGATGTATAATATCCTCAACCCAAATAATAAGTCAATGATTCAAAAGTGGTTCGTTAAGGCTTAAGAGGAGCAATGAAAATAGCAACCCCAAATCCTACAACTGAGAAGAGTATTATAAAAGTAAATAGTGAATGAGGCTCTATTCCCCCAAAAATATAAATCTCTAAGAACTGGGGCATGTCAGATGATTTCACACAAGTGGCTAAAAAAGAAAAGTGTAAATAGTGAATATGATGTTGGATATCTGAAACCGGATTTCATTGGACTGAGGATCCATTCCATTTTAATCCCCAGTGTGTTGTATGTTATGAAACTTTGTCACACAATGGCATAAATCCATTAAGATTTTCACATAATTTTCAAACAAAGCACCGTGACCTTTCTGGTAAACCATCAGAACCTTTTATTTTTTTTCCAGAACAAGAGTAAAATAAGCTTTCCAGGACAAAATTAATGGATTTCCCCCCCACTAACAGGCAGGAAGAAAAACAAACAAGAGAGACAGCATTTAAAATCGCTTTCCTCTTAGTTAGGCATAGATACAAAGTAATACTATCTGGAAAAACTTGTAACACAGCTGTGTCACTAATGACACACATTCTCTCTAAGAGAATGAGGAACCAACTTTTGGCACACCTCCTTTATCAAATGACAGTGTTAAACATTACACAATATCAATTGCATACGTCATAAGAAAATAAATTTTCCTATCTTATACTCCTCATTTAAAAATTGTAAATTTGGGGGCTGGAGTTGTGCACTTGCCTGGCATGTGGAGGTCCTGGGTTTGATCCTCAGCACCACATATGAATGAATAAATAAATAAATAAAATAAAAAGGTTCGTTGACAACTAAAAAATATTTTTTTTAAAAAATTGTAAACTTTTGTTCTTCTGACGTTAGATTTGGACTATCACAGATATTGAACATATTGTCATTAGAGAGAGCTGTTTAAGATCTTAGAAGGTCTCCAGTAGCTTAATTCATGAACTGAAGAAATGGTTTTATCTCACCTCTTTTCAAAACTTCCTGTGGGCCTATGTGTGTGAAGTTGATGAAAAATCAATGTGCAGGCCGGGCGCTATGGCATAAGCCTATAATTCCAGTGGCTTGGGAGGTTGAGGCAGGAGGATCTCAAGTTCAAAGCCAGCCTCAGCAACTTAGTGAGGCCCTAAGAAACTCAGGGAGACTCTGTTTCTAAATAAAATACTTTAAAAAAGGGCTGGGGATGTGGCTCAGTGGTTAAGCATCCCTGGGTTCCAAAAAAAAAAAAAAAATCAATGTGTAAAATCCAAGCACACATGACATATGTATGATTTCACATGAGAGAAAAATATCTAATAACTTAATTCTAGTTCTAAAAACCCATGCTACAAGAAAAAAAAGGTTGCACTTTTTATTATTTTATTCTTCAAATTACTTTCTATAAAGTTGCACTTTTTATTATTTTATTCATAATCACAATATGAATTCATGGTTTGGTGACCATGACCAAGAGACAGCTGTGTTTGGAGCCAGGAAGTCTTCTCCTCCAGGATTGAAGAGGTTATGCCTGAATGCCAATTCATATCTGTTTCCTGATCTTTTTTATTTTTAGCATTTTGGCAATATAACACAATATTCTTAAGCTACTTTATCTCCTCTTTCATAGTAATACTTTCCCCAATTTCAGTGGGACAGATGACCACGTAGAA
This sequence comes from Marmota monax, assembly GCF_021218885.2. Lineage (NCBI taxonomy): Eukaryota > Metazoa > Chordata > Mammalia > Rodentia > Sciuridae > Marmota > Marmota monax. Next base: position 7,224,439 of record NW_026694542.1, on the reverse strand, counting down.
TAGAAACTACATTTCCCATCTATTTTCAGCTAGATGTGGTCATGTGATTATGTTCTGACCAATGGGTCAACTCATACTATAGTATGAGTATCAGGAAGAGGGCATGCCATTCCTCCCCAATTTCTTTCAACTACTGCTTAAACCCTCAGGTAGTATGAGCCACCTTGGAATATACAGATGAAAGCAAGACCTACAGGTAGGAGAATAAAAAGATGGAAGAAGTCTCCGGACAAATTAATGGGAAATCACTTTTCCAGCTTTGGACCACCTATCTCTAGACTGTTAGATGAGAGAGAAATAAATTAATGTCTTTTAAAAGTTTTTGAAGTCATTGTTACTTTAGATCTCTGTAATGAAGAGCCAAACCTAAATCCTACCCAATACAGAATTAAAAGAAATAGTGAAAATATTAATTGTGCTACAATCCTATGCACTGAGCATCCCTCTTTTCAGTAGGCTGTGCAAAGACATGAGTGACAAGTTCCAGATTCTACATATTCTCCCATTTGAGATATTCTAGCTATGGAGGAAAAAGTTTCCACAATAGGTTTTGAAAATGTCATTGATAAGGCTTCTCAAGACCACTTCTACAATCTGGAGTGGCCTGAGTGGATAACAATATATTCAAGATCCGAATTTCTAGATTCGACAAACTACCATAACATTTTTTGTTTTGTCTTTTGGTTGGTTGTGTGTGTGTGTGTGTGTGTGTGTTTTGGCATTGAACCTAGGGCTTCCCACATGCTAGGTAAACACTCTACCACTGACCTGTATGCCCAGTCTATGTTTACTGTTGAGTATCAAGTTAGCAGATTTTTTTTTATTCATTTTTGTGCTGAGGATCAAACCCAGGGCCTTGTGCATGCTGAGAGTGCCTCAGGCCCAGCAGAATTTCTTGAAATCAAACTGCAGTGTGGCTGCTCCATTATGAAAGTTTGATTCTTAAGTCTTAACACTTGGAGATCTTGTTTCCGAGCAGAAGAAAGGAATCAATGACATATTATTAAGACTATTTAAAAACCACATCCAAACATTACATCAGAACTTAAAGAATTCTTTCCAGACTCACATTCCACCAAAGAACAAATGGTAGATCTGTTTGCCACTCTCTTTCAGGTGGAATATTCACTCTTTCACCTTTTGGAAGTCTTGTACCTGTTGAGTTGGTGTGCAAGAGAGAAGACAGTGGACTTCAAGAAGAAATAGCTCTGTGATTTCTGGATTCTTGTTTTTCTCTGGATTCAGTACCATCTGACAGAGTGACCAAACATTTACCGCCTTTCTAATGACCTATAATTGTGGTTTAGGATTTTCTAATTTAGTGCAAATAAGAGTAAGAAGAGAAACTGACAGGATATGAAAACGGCTCACAGCTCATTTCGGAACATATCTTCTCCCTCACTCACATGAAACAATCATTCTTCAAATTACTTTCTATAAAGTTGCACTTTTATTATTTTAGAAATACATTCTTTTAAAAATTGTTTTAAACTTGATGGTTGGTGTATGAGCTCAATGCCCATTACAGGGTGGCTGGTGTCAGAGGGCGGAGAGCACTTCCCTACAGTCTGGCCTGCATTCCACAGATAAGGAAATCCCTGCAGGGAATCCAGGGAGGCCCCTGCAATCCCTCAGCCCTGCTTAACCATGGGGGCCCCACTGCTGACCCTCATCACAGCCTGTACAAGATCCCAACTGTTCCACTCAAAATTCCACTGAGGGAGGTGCTAGTGTTCCCATTTGACAGATGAGGACCCAGAAGCCCAGGAGCTACTTCCCAAAGCTCCCCAACTTGTAGAGGAAGGGTTATGAAAGCAACCCAAGACTTTTTGTGTACCTTCAAAGGCTGTTTCCTTTGCACTGACAATGTTGCAAACCAACATCAACTGCAGAATAATAAGGCTGTGGTTTATGAGTACTTAATAAGAGATTCCAATCTTCCAACAAAGCCCCATGAGAAAGACGGACGGACGGGTCCATCCTTCGCTGTACTTTGCAGATAAGCAAACAGAGGTTCAGCGAGCTTAAGCAACTTGCCCTTTGTCACATTGCTAATGAGAGGAAACCCAGAATTCACACTGAGGTCTGACAGCTAAACGTGGGCTTCTAACTCCTACCACAAACTTCTAAAAGATAGGCTTGGGAGTTCTGCCCCTACAACCTCTCCATCCCTGGGCACCTATTCCAGCCCAGCCTGCTTCCAGCTGCCTAGCAGAATCCGGGTCACCACCGCCCCCGCCCTGTCCCTGCCCCTCCTTTTCTTGAAACAGCAGCCGCCAGGTGGTCTTTTCCAGGAGCTTCCAGCTCCCACTCTGTATCTGTGCAGTGGCCCTGGGTGGGACCAGGTCCCACAGCCGCCCCGGGCCCTGCTCTTGCACACCGGGGTGCGACCTCCCTGTGGCGCAATAGGAACCTGGACCCCTCCGCCTGCCTACCCTCCTTTCCCCAGCTCGAGGTCCAGGTCCGTCCAGCCCCACCCCGCCCCACCCTAGTTCTCCTCCTCCCGCAGCAGAGTCCTGCTCCTCTGATTCCTCTGGTTCTTTAGAGACTGGCCTTAGATCTCACCTCTGCCCCCGCCCCCCACCAGGGGTATCCCACAGGACAGGCACTGCCCTCTCGGAGCCCACGCTGTGCCTGGCTGCCCACTCCAATCCACTGAAGGGATTGTGATTTCTGGATTCTTGTTTTTCTCTGGATTCAGTACCATCTGACAGAGTGACCAAACATTTACCGCCTAAAGCCCTGGGAGTGTCTGTCCCCGGTGCCGGGCAGGTAAGGCATGCTGGGGACTAAGCTCGGTGGGAGCAGTGTGATGGAGCTCGCCAGGGCTTGGATGAGGGCTCAGACTTCCAGTTCAAATTCCAGCTCCTCCTTTTCCCTATGGTGTGATGTTGGGCAAGTTGCTTCTCTTCTCTGGGCCTCCGTTGCCTCCTCTCTAAAGTGGGGTAATAGATCCTTTTAATGAGGTTTTAGTGAGAGCTTAAAGCATCTCAGGCCCTGTCCATGAGTGATGTGGAACTGTCCCTGTGTCCTTCTTTAGAATTGGAGTCTTTTCCTGTGAGGCTCCCCTGCCCTACCCAATCACCTGGCCCCTGACTCCTGTCCTCATCCACTCCCCTCTTGGAGGTGCTTAATGCCTCTGAAAGTCTGGCCTGGCCACACTCACTCAAGGGCAGTTTCAAAATCCAAGGAGAGAATCCTGTCTTCCACCCTGTTCCACATCAGCGAAGATGTGCTCTCTCCCAGGCCTGTCTCAGAAATGTCAAATCTCAGAGAGCCCTGGAATGAGCTTTGGACTTGGAGAGAGGAGTCCTGTCCCCCAGTCCTGTTTCTGCCACCAAATAGCTGTGTGACTTTAGAAAGCTTGCTCTACCTCCCTGAGCCTTACTTCCTATAAAATGGGAATAATCCCTGTCCTGCCTCCCTCCTGATGTTCTGATGTACAGACTGGAGACAGGGTGCTTCCTAAACAGAGACTGGGTGGAGAAGGGCAAAAACTGGTACCATTAGGTTGGCAAGGAGGACCTGGGCCAGGCCTGCAGGCGTCTCTGGTCAAGGAGGTGCCAAGGGTGTAGCCACTGGGCTCTGGGCTGGGCAGAATGTTAGGAGGTGGGGTTGATTGGGAATAATCTTGGGCTTCAGCTTTGTCCAAAATCACTCAAGGACTTTTGCCTGGTCATGGTCTCCCTTCTCCTGCTCTCACCAATTCTCAGAAGCACCCTCAGGTGCCCCTGCTTGCCCTGAATCCCGATGCCCAGACGCCTTGCCAAGTCTGGCTGTGGCTATAACTCTCCCCACCCTGTCCCCATCCTCTGAACTCCAGGCCTGCAGAATTAGGAATTTCCTAATATTAGTCATAATTCTTTCAGTTGCAAGTGCCAACAGCCTAATTCAAAATGGCTTAAATAGAAAATTAAAGGTATTTGGCTTATTTAACCAAAAAGGCCAATATAGCTGGATCTGTGGGCTAATATGACATGAAAATCTGGCTTCTCTGAATCTCATTTTTGCTTTTCTCAGAAATGACTTGCTTTTTTTTTTTTCCCTGCACAGTATGACTCCATGTGGTGGTCTCAGGCAGTCACTCTGGCCTATTTTCTAAAAGCTAAACAACGCTAGAAAAAAAACAGAACCTCTTTCACAATAGTTTCAGAAACGAAGGGGGAAAAAAAAATCCTAAGACTGACCCATAGTGAGCTGACTGAAGTCATATGTCCTTCCCTCAACCAATGACCACAGCTAGGCGGGTGAAGCAGGCTGGTTGACTTGGGTACATGCCCACACCAGCAACACGAGGACCCAGAGTTGGGGAGGGAAAGTTCTCCAAAACAAAATCTGGATGCTGTTTCTGGAAAGGGGAATGAATGCTAGGGCAGGCAGAAATGATGGATGTCCAGAACATTCCACCCATTGGCTGCTAGCATGTATGCACACACATACTTTTCTCCTACACATAATTTTTATGAGTTTTATTGTCACCATGTTTTCTTTTTATTTGTAAATAATTTCACATTTATAGGAAAGTTGCAAGAATAGTGAAGAGAACTTCTTCTTTTTCTTTTTTTCGGAAACATTTGAGAGTAAACTGGCACCATGATGTCTCATCACCCTTGCATACTTTAATCTGTAAATCCCGCAACTGCATTCTCCTAAATAACCCCAAACAACCATAAAAACACAGATACGTTACTATTACTTATGCATATTTTGCCATTTGTCACAATAATGTCCTTTGTAGTAAAAAGATCCAATCCAGGATCATGCACCGCTCTCATCCTCAGTCTTTCCTTTTTGTTTGTGATCTTGTAAAATTTTGAAGATTACAGGTCATGATTTTGCAGATTGTCCCTCAATTTGAGTTTGTCTAATATTTCCTCATGTTTAGATTCAAGTTATGAATTTTAGAAAGGAATATTACTGAAACAATGCTTAGTTCTTCTCATTGCATTATTTTTTTACAAGTTTTATTTGTTTTGTAAAATAGTGAGCTCACTATTTATTTATCGCCTCTGGGAATTGAACTCAGAGGTGCTCTTCTACTGAGCCACACTTCCAGCTCTCTTTATCTTTTATTTAGAGACAGGATCTCTCTGTTGCTTAAGGCCTTGCTGAGTTGCTGAGGCTGACTTTGAACTTGCAATTCTCCTGCCTGAGTTGCTGGGATTACAGGCATGTGCCACCACACCCAACTTCTCGGTGTATCTTGTTGGGTGGTGTATGATTTCAGTTTGTCCCATTACTGATGATATATACACTTCACTTGACTAAGGTGTGGCCTACCAGGCTGATCTACTGTAAAGCTACTCCTTTCCCTATTGTAATTAAATTTCTTGTAGGGAGCAGCTTTGAGACTATGCAAAATTCTTCATCAAAATTGTGCCTATGAATTTTAGCCTCTACTGTTGTCTCTTAGCCGAAGTGTTTTGCATTCTGAGGGTGGCTATTTTAGTTTGGGCTGCAGTAACAATGTGCCACAGACTGGGTGGCTTATCAACAACAGAAATTGGCTTCTCACGGTTCCGGAAGCTGAAAGTCCAAGATCAGGGTGCCAGCCCGTCAAGTTCTGATAAGGGTCCCCTTCCTGGTTACAGAGGGCCAACTCTCATTGTATCCTCACAGGGCAGAAAGAAAGCTGGTGAGCTCTCTGAAGTCCCTTTAGAAGAGGATAAATTCCATCCAGGGGGAACTCCACTCATGACCTAATCACCTTCGGAAGTCCCCACCTCTTAATATCACCACATGGGGGCTCTGATTCCAACATGTGAATTTGTGAGGGGTTGGCACCAATGTTCAGTCCCTGACAGTTGTCAAGTGGTGATGATCATATGCCATCATTTCTTCAGTCATTTTACAAAATGGAAAAGGCTTATTTTTTACGCATTTATTTCTTCCTTTATTTATATTCATATTAAGTCATTTTTTAAAAATTTCGATGTTAAAATGTCCACACGCAGCTGGTGGGAACCTCTTCGGGCTGGTTTCTGTGTCTCTTTTTCCATATTTTTTATTGGTGCTTTATAATTGTACACAGTGCTGGGATGTGTTGTTACATATTCATACATGCACACCATATACCAGCAGGATTTGGCCAATGTCATATCAATTCCCATTATTTCCCCTTTCTCTCTCCTCCTCCCTCCCCTGGTCCCTTTCCTCTGTTCTACTGATTTTCCTTCAATTTTCACCCTCTGACCTTCTTTTCATTTTTCCTCTCTTCCTTCCATGTCTGCAATTTATTGACCCATTCTATTGCCAATAGCCCATTGGGATTCTTTCATTTTTTACCATTAGGAGTAACATGGCTACAAGCAAGTTTGCACATGCTCCTGTGCTGCATACATATGTGCACCTTGGTTGGATGTCTACTCAAAAGTAGGGACTACTGCCCTTGACATTCTGAGTTTTGCTTATTTTGCTCGCCATAATGATCTCAAGTTCCATCCATTTTTCCTGCAAATGACATAATTTCATTTTTCCTTTATAGCAGAATAAAACTCCATTGTGTTCCTATGCCACATTCTGTGTCTTTTTGATTTGTTCCTCTACCCCTGCCCCCAAATTCATATACTGAAGCCCTAAACCCTGAAGTGACTGTATTTGAAGACGGGGCCTTTAACAGGTAACTAGGGTTGAATGAGGTCACAAGGGTAGGGTCCCCTCCCATAGGACCCATGTGTGCTCACAAGAGGAAGAGACACCAGAAAGGGGTGCACACAGAGGAAAGGCCAAGTGCAGACCCAGGGGGAAGTCTGCCATCTGCACACCAATCTTCCAGAGCTATGAGAAGATACATGTCTGTCATTTGAGCTATTCAGTCTGAAGAGTTATGTTAAGACTGCCCCAGTCGACTAAAATAGTTCCCATCGATCTTTGAATGGTTCTTTACTTTCTGGCCCAAGATGCTCTGAGCTCATGTTATACCTTCCTTGCCCTACCTTCCAAACTAGCCATTTCACCAAGGATTCCTTTCAGTGGAAAATAATGCTTAGAAACCAAGGTGTGGGCATAGGTGCTCCCTGCTATTGGAGTGTCACTGATCCTAAGCAATCTCAGTGGGCAGAGCCAGGGGATGCACATACCTACACATGGTCACACATATATCTCTCTATTTATCTGTGTTTATAGGAAACTGTGGATTCATACAGATTCCTCAATTCTGATTCAACACCACAAGTTCGTTCTGGTTTTCTCCTTCTTCCTACTTTTAACTTTCTTCTCCAACTATGAGAAACCTGGCTTCCATTATCCTTAATATATTTGCTTATTTGATCAACCTCCCTGTTTATAACCAATTTCTGTGTCTGCTGCCACCCTTCCTCATGTGGATGTCCTCATGACTCTTCTAGGTCTCTGACAACCCACACCTACCCACACCTACACATAAAATCCTTCCTAATCCCTTTTTGGGCTCCAACATCCCATGCCAGCTCATCTCCATGGAGGGATGCACTCCTCCACTAGGGTCGAAATAAACTGTCTGGGACTACTGCAAAGCATATACACCCTCACCCAGAAAGGCTGACCAACCCATTCCAGCTGCCCCTCACTCAGCGTGGGTGCCCTGCTTGTCCTGCTCTGGACACTGCAGCTCCCACCACCACTACCATGGGTGCCTACCTTGCTCTAGCTCACCTAATGATTGGAGAGCTGAATTACTCAGGGAAGGGCAAATAGGAAAGGAAAGGAAGGGAAGAGAAGGAAAGAGACAAAGAGGTATTTAATAAATTCAACTACTGTATTGCATCCCTCAATGAATTTTCAAACTGAGTGCACCCATGTGGCAACCAACCAGATGAGGTAGAACATTACCAGCACCTTAGACATCTCCCTCACCTGCCTCCAACTAGTGCTCTCCTCAAGACAACCAACTTCCATTACTGCGGAATGATTGGGTTCATTTTAAACTTCATATAAATAGGACATGATATTCTTTTGTTTGTTTTGTTTACTCAATATTGGATCTTTGAGATTTGTGCATGTTGTTGCATGCAGAAGTGGACTTCAGCATCATTGTATCATATTTCATTGAGCGAAGAGTCTGCAATTTATTGACCCATTCTATTGCCAATAGCCCATTGGGATTCTTTCATTTTTTACCATTAGGAGTAACATGGCTACAAGCAAGTTTGCACATGCTCCTGTGCTGCATACATATGTGCACCTTGGTTGGATGTCTACTCAAAAGTAGAACTTCTAGGATATCGTGAATGCAGATTTCCAGCTTTAGTGGTAATTGTTGGAGTGTTTTCTAAAATGGTTGGTCAAATTTATACTCCTCCCAGCTGTATAAGAGTTCCAACTATCTTCATCTTGTCAACATTTGATACTGTCAGCCTTTTGTATTTTAGCCTTTCTAAAATACAAAAGGCTGACAGTATACAAAATGGCTAAAATACAAAGCTTCATTTTTTTGCAATAATTTGCATTTCTCTGCTAACTGTATTGAATAGCTTTTTAAACATTCACTAACTACTTGAATATCTTATTTTATGAAAAGCATACTAAATCCCTTGCCTGCTTTTTAAAAAATTGGATTGTGTGTCTTTTTGTCTTATTTTGTAGGGTTTATTCTTTGTGTGTATGTGGTGCTGTGCATGGAGTCCAGAGCTTTGTGCATGCTAAGAAAGTGCTGTATCCCAAGCTACACGCTTATCCCCTTGTATATTTTAATATATTCTGGATACAAGTCCCTTGTCAGATGCATATATGAAAATATCTCCCTCTCCAGCTCATCTTTTTTGCTCAGTGATGTCTTTTGATGAATAGAAGTCTTTAATTTTACTGAAATCCAATTTATTTATCTTTTCTTGTGGTTAGTTTTGTTTATGTATCTGTCTTGTTTAAGAATTCTTTGAATAATTTCAAATCATGAATATGTTCTCCTTGCTATTGTCCATTATTTGTTTAAAGAAATCTTTTTCTTTTTTCTTTTGTTCTTTACATATACTTTTTAAAATATAGTTTTAAGGGCTGGGGCTGTAGCTGAGTGGTAGAATGCTTGCCCTGGGTTCGATCCTCAGCACCACATAAAAATAAATAAACAAATATTGTGTCCAAAAAAAAAAAGAAAGAGAGAAAATATAGTTTTAAGGCGGGCACAGTGGCGTGCACCTATAGTCCCAGCTACTTGGGAGGCTGAGGCAAGGGGATCACTTAAGCCTGTGAGTTCAATGTCAGCTGGGGCAGCATAATGAGACCTGGTCTCATAAAACAAAAAATGCAGTTTGATTTTTATTAAAACCAAAGTGAATATTGTAATTAAAATTAAAGTATATATGTACATGGTTTAAGAAGTCAGTCCTAAATTTTGTATTTATTTCCTGCTCCTCAGCACCAGTGACTTTCAACTCAATTAGCTGATTTTTTGTTTGTTTGTTTATTTTTAGATATTGTCCATGTTTCTAAATGACATGTTTTGTTGCAATTAAATTTTTTTTTTATAGTTTTTGGGAAAAGCTCTTGACCTCCCAGTATGGAAGATGAGGATTTAATTCTTTTCAACTCCTCCCCTCTCTACTCAGTCACTTCCAGTCCCACCAAACTCTCAGGTGCTTACATGATAATTTTGGTTTGTTCACCTTACTATGACTATGTAATTGTTATTCTTGTCTGAGTTGTGCAGTGTGTTATGATCACTTATGCTTTTTTGTTATCCTGGAGTGAATAGCTACCTGGTTTTGTTGTTGCTGATGTTCATTTAGTTTTCTATATAATTACCACTCTTAAAGCCCAGTTGCTCAAACACCCCATCAGAATGTTCAGATGGATCAGGTGCGTGGTTGGTTTCCTCTTCTTGGAGCGATCTCTTCTGATGGCATTTGACCCCACGGGCATTTCCTACACCATCTTCCTGAATTCCCATTGCTTCCTCTTTCCCGGAGGTGATTCTTTCATTTCCTAAAGCCTATGTCTTCCTCTTTCTTGTTTACTCTCTTGTTTTGTAGGAGCTCATCCTCCAATAGAGTCTTGAGAAGGTGTGCAAAGGTGGTATAATTTCTGAAACTTTAAATGTTCAATAACATCTTTTGACACATCCTCATACTTTATGGATGATTTTACTGAGAAAACAAACCTAGGTGACAAATACTTTTCTTTGAGGATTTTAAGGATTTTAAAAGCGTATTTCCATTTTCCCCTTACATTTGGATTCATGATCCATCTAAGAATAATTATTTTTCTATATATTGTGGGGTAGTATTTAGAGATCATTTTTCCCACATGAATATTAAATTTATCCAGTATCAGCTCAGTGCTGCAACACTTGCCCACCATGCTGGAGGCCCTGGGTTTGATCCCTAGCACTGTCAAAAATAGAATAAAATTATTCAGTATCATTTATTGGAAAGCTCTTTCTCCAACATCTTTGCCTTGGACGGTATAGACATAGCTCTGTTTCTAGACTCTGTGCCCCATCCGTCTATTTGTCTAAAGGTTTGTCACTACTAACTTTTAATTGCTGCAGTTTTGAGTCTTACTAACAGATAGTTTAAATCTTCTAGTTATCCTTGGCTTTTGCATTTCCCTGTAAACTTTAGAGCCAACTTGTAGATTTCCACCAAAAGAAAATTTCAGGATTTTTTTAAAAACTGATGTGAGATATAATTGACCCACTTAGATAAGTATGTAATTCAGTGGATTTTAGTACACTCAGAGTTGTGCAACCATCATCACAACAATGTTAGAACATTTTCAACACCCTCCAAGAAAAACCCCATGCCTGTTAGCAGTTCACTCCTTTTCTTCCCCACTCTACCTCCAACCCTAGACAACCATTAATTCTATTTCATCTTTATAGATAAACCTATTGGGGCATCATGTATAAATTGGATCATGTTATGTGGTCTTACGTGACTGGCTTCTTTCATTGTTTGTAAGGTTTATCCATATTGTAGCATGTATCAGTACTTCATTTTTATGGCTGAATAATATTTTGTTGTATGGACATGCCACTTTTATCTATTCATTGGTTATTTGTACATTTCAGCTGTTGTGAATAATGCCGCTGTGAACATTCATGTACAAGTTTTTGTGCAGACATGTTTTGATTCCTCTTGGGTATATATATACTTAAGGCTGGAATTGCTGCATCCCATAGTAACATTGTTTATCCTCTAGAGGAAATTAAAATTGGCTTCCAAAGAGGTTGCATACTTTACATTCCCACCAGAAGTGGATGAGATTATTGGGTTGGTAATGAATCTATAGATCATTTTAGGAAAGAATTGACCACTTTATAATACTAACACTACCAATCTATGAACACAGCACATTTCTATGGTATTTTTTAAAGGGTCTTCTTTTCCTCTAAGTAATATTCTATAGTTTAATGTGTAGAATCCTGATAATGTTTTGTCAGATTTATTCCAAGGTATTTGTGGGTCTTTATTTTTAAAATGATATTGTTGAAAATTATTTTGTTTTCTAGTTCTTAGAGAAATGTAATTGATTTTTGTATATTGACCTTGTGTCTAGCAACCTTGCTAAATTTATTAGCCCAAGGCATGCCTGTAGTTTAAAAAAATTTTCTACATACATAATAATTTTATCAATGAATAGCCACAGTTTTATTTTTTTTCTTTTCAAACCTCCTACCTTTTACTTTTTTCTTTCTCTTGCCTTATTGCACTGACTAGGACTTCCCACAAAATACTGGATATGCATATTCTTAATTTGTTCCCATGTGAAATGAATAGCTTTCAATACTTCATTACTGCTACTGTGAAGTTTACTGTAGCATATATATTCATGCTGACAAAATTCAGACAGGAAATTATCTTCTATTCCTAGCTTGCTAATGACTTCTATTATGAATAAATGTTAAATCTTTATAAAATGCTTTTTAAACATCCATTGAAATATGATTTTATTCATTTATATATTTAATGTGGTGAGTTATATAACTGAATTATAAATGGGAAGCCCAACCTCACATTCCTGGAATGAATTCAATGTTGTCATGATGCATTATTGTTTTATATATCAAATATGATTTTATTTGTTATTATTTTGTTTAAGGTTTGTGTCTATGTTTTGACAGAAATTGGTCTATAATTCTCCTACTCCAGTTTTAACATCAAGGTTATGCTGCCCTCATCCAAAAAGTTAGGAAGTGTGATATGTTTTTTCCTTCTATTCTCTGTGGGAGTTTATGTAAAATTTGTATCATTTCTTTCTTTAGTGTTTGGAAGAATTCATCAGTCAAGCCATCTGGACTTGAAGTTTCCTTTGTAAGAAGATATTTAATTACTGATACAATTTTTATAATAGATAACTATATATTGTCTTCTGTAAGATACGGTAAGTTGTGTTTCTCAAAAAATTGAGCCATTTCATTAAAAATTTCAAATTTGTTGGCATGGAGTCATTATGAAATAAGATTTTAATTGTATTTGGGATGTAGAGTGATGATCCTCTTTTTCATTCCTAATGTTTATAAGTGCCTCTTTTTGTTTCGCAGTATGGGGGATTGAACCCAGGGGAGCTCTGACATTGAGCTATGTCCCTAGCCATTTTTACTTTTTTAAAATTTTGAGACAAGGTCTTTTTCCAGGCTGGCCTTGAACATACAATCCCCTTACCTCAGTCTCCTGAGCTGCTGGGATTATAGGCACCAGCACATCTGGCCTAGTGTGTTGATCATTATTCATCTTTATTATGTCTTTCTTCTAATTTATCTGGCTTATTTTTGCCACTTTTTTGACTTTCAACCTCTCTTCTTTTGTAATATATGCATATATGTCCATACATTTCTTTTTTTTTTTTCTGTACCAGGGATTGAACTTGGGAGCACTTGACCACTGAGCCACATCCCAAGCTCTATTTTGTATTTTATTTAGAGACAGGGTCTCACAGAGTTGCTTAATGCCTTGCTTTTGCTGAGGCTGACTTTGAGCTCATGATCCTCCTGCCTCAGCCTCCTGAGCCGCAGGGATTTCAGGCATGCACCACCATATCCGGCTAATAAATTCCCTCTTATGTACTGTGTTAGCAGCAGCACACGAGTTTCAATATATTTAATTATTATTTATTTAAAATATTTTTGGGGCTGGGATTGTGGCTCAGTGGTAGAGTGCTTGCCTAGCACATGTGAGGGCCTGGATTCGATCCTCAGCACCACATAAAAATAAAAATAAAGATATTGTATCCAACTACAACTAAAAAATAAATATTAAAAAAAATGAAATATTTTTGAACTTTAGCATGGTTTCTTTTTTGAACAGTGGGTTATTTAGAAGTGCATTAGTTACTATTAAAACTTTTGGAGATTTTCAAGTTATTCTTTTGTTCCTGATTTTAACCTAATTCCATGCTTGTCAGAGACCACACTCTGTGACCTTCATTCTTTGACGTTTCTAGAGACCTGCTTTGATCCAGCATAAGGCCAATTTTGATCATTGTTCCATGTACAGGAAAAAATGTATATTATGAAATTGTTGATTACATCATGATAGAGATATATGCATGCATATCAGATTGGTTTAAATTCCCCATATATAGTTTTTTATCTGATTGTTCAACCAGCGACTAAAAGAGGTATATTAAAATTTTAATCCATAATGGGAATTTTGGAATTTTCCCTTTAACTATATTTGTGTTTTGTGTATTTTAAGACATTATTATATTATTGGAGACATAGAAATTAAGGATGCTTACATTTTGGACTCTTCTAAAATCAAAAAGATTACTTTTCATTACTAGTATTACATCTTGATTTAAACCTCTGTTTATATGAGCAAAACAGATAATATTTACTATTTTAGGCCATTTACATTTAATCTCATCATAGACATACTTAGGTTGAAATTCATTAACTTAGTATTTGTTTCCTAGTTGTCTCATCTCCTTAAAAATGTTTTTCATTCTTTTCAACTTTTTGATCACTTTTCCTACATTTGGGTTCAATTCACTCTTCTTTTTAGACTTTGTTAAGGCAGATGCTTAAATAATTTATTTCTTCTCTCATAAATAATTGTTCTAAACATCGCTGAAGGACCGACCAACTCTAAGTTCACTCACCTGAATATTAGCAAGAGGTTTCAGTTCTTCCTAGCCATTGGCTAAAGGCTTCAGTTTCTCCCCACAGAAGCCCCTCATCATGACATCATTCTTGCTGTGGCTGGTTTTCTTCAGAGTGAGTACAGAAAGAAAGGAAAAGAGCAGGAAATCACAGTATCTTTTGTAGACTAGGCTTAGGAGTGATCATGTCATCCCTATTTGATTAAACAGACTAAACAGGACACGTTGTGGAAGGGGAGTACATGAGAATGTGGCTGTCAGAAGGTAGGATAAATGGGAGGGAAAGTGGCAGATTCATTTTGGAGGCTAGATACCATTCCATATTTTGATGCTTTCTTATTTCTTCGCATTATCCTGATTCTATCTGAGATCATTTTGCTTCTATATTAAGTTTCCTTTAGGATTTTTTTTTAAGTGCAGGTCTGTTGATGATGAGTTTTTATTAGTTAAAAAAATATATCTATTATCTTCTTTTTTAAAATAAGATTCACCTTAGCCAGGCAAGGTGGTGCAATACCCGTAATCCTAGCTACCTGGGAGGCTAAGACAGGAGTACTGCCAAGTTCAAGGCCTACCCCAATAACTTAGTGAGACTCTGTCTCTAAATAAAAAATGAAAAGGGCTGGGGATGAAGCTCAGTGGTAAACCTGAGGTTCAATCCCCAGTATCACACACAAAAAAGCAAAATTAGACTTATCTATATTTAAATTATGAAATGTCTATTACAAAGCAGTAACTATTCAATCATTGGTATAAATCAACTCACAAATTCAGGAATTTATGGCATAGTATTATGAATTCACCCCTTTTATTACAAAAATCCCCAAACATAAAATTGGGATGAGTACAAAGAATACTTGAATACCTACCACCTAGATTCAAATACTGTCAAGATTTTTTGCCATGTTTTATACAGCTATGTTTGTGTGAATCCAGAAACCATTTCAAAGTAAATTAGGGACATCATAGCATTTCATGACTAAGTTATTTTAGCATAAATATGTCTTTCTACATAACCAATACTGAACAAAAGTGAGAATAATTCTGTATTTTCACCAATTACCAAATTACACTCAAATTCCCACATTAGCCTCAAAAGTGGTTTTCACATGGTTTTCCCCATATTACCATGAATCACCAACTAAATTTAATTGTAATGCCTAAGTCTCTTTTAATCTGACATTTCAAAATATTTCTTTATTTATTTTTGCAATACTGGGGATCAAACCTAGGGGAGTTTTATATCAAATTAATTCCAAAGTAAGCAGAAGAAATGAAATAATAAAAATTAGAACAGAGATCAATGGAGTTGAAAAGAAAAAAAAATATCAAAAGCTGGTTCTTTGAAAATACCAATATAATCAATAAGGTTAACCAAGGAAAAAAGAAGGCAGACACAAATTACTAATCTCAGATATGAAAGAGGGGACATCATTACAGATCCCGTGGACATCAAAAGTATAATAGAGAAATATTTTGAACAACCCCTATGTCTACAAATTTGATAAGCTGGATGGAATGACCTAAATGTACCAAATAAAAGACAGAGCTTGTCAGGATGGATCAAAAAGCATGACCCAACTCTATGTTGTCTACAAGAAACCCACTTTAAACACAGGGATACCTATTCTCCAATACAAATTCTACCACTTTTTTAGATGGGTTTCTTGAAAGACATAATCTGCCAAAACTCCTGCAAGAAGAAATAGAACATTTGAATAGAACTATATCTATTCATGAAATTGAATCAATATGTAAAAACCTTCCAAACCAGAAATTATCAAGATCAGAAATGTTCACAGGCAAAATCTACCAAACATTTAAGGGAAAATAATACCCATTTTCTACAATCTCTTTTATACCTGAAGTACATCTCCAGCACTTTTTTTTTTTAAGACAAGGTCTCACTAAGTCACAGAGGCTGGGGCTTTTACTTGCAATCCTCCTGCCTCAGCCTCTGTTCTGGCTGGGATTCCAGGCATGCATTGCCTTGACTGCTCTCTAACCTTTTTTAAAAAATATCTTTATATTTTAGAGTAGTATTAGGTTCACAGAAAAACTAAGCAGAAGGCAAAGAGATGTCCCATATGCTTCCTGCCCCCACATATGTGTTGTACATTTGTTGCAATTGATGAACCTGCATTGACAAACCATTATCACCTGTAGTCCATAGTTTACATTCACTCTTGGTCTTATATAGTCTATGGATTTTGACAAAATGTGTTTGACATCTATTAACCATCACATTATTACACACAACAGTTTCACTTGCCCTTAAAAAAATCCTCTTTGCTTTGCTTATTATTCTTTCATTTGGCAACATGCATTTAAGTTTCCTTCACATCTCTTCATAACTTTATATTTCACTCCATTTTATCATTGAATGATATTTCTATGGCCTTGTGTACAACTTATGTATCCATTCACCTACAGAAGGACATCGACATCTTGGTTGTTTTCGACTTTTGGCAAGCATGAATAAAGCTGCCGTAGACATCATGTACATATTTTTGTGTAGAAGTAACTCTTCAACTCATTTAGGAGCACAGTTACTGGATCCTATGGTAGGAGTATGTTTAGTTTTGTAAGAAACCATGGACTGTCTTCTGAAGTGATTATGTTATTTTGCATTCTTACCAGCAATGAATGAGAGTTCCTGCTTCATATCCTTGCCAACCTTTGGTGTTGCATTTTGGATCTTAGCCATTCTAGTAACTGTGTAGTGGTATCTCATTGTTATTTTATTTTGCAATTTTCTACTGACATAAGATGTTGAGCATCTTTCATATGCTTATTTAATATCTGTATATCTTCCACGGTGAGGTGTCTTTTCAGATCTTTTGCCTATTTTTAAATTGGATTATTTGTTTTCTTATTGTTGAATTTTGAGAGTCTTTGTATATTTTGGATAAGAGCCCTTTATCAGATATATCTTTTGCAAATATTTTCTCCCAGTCTGTGGTTTGTCTTTTCATTCTTTTGACAGTGCCTTTCACAGGGCAGAAGTTTTAAAATTTAATTAAATCCAGATTATAGAGGCTTTCTTTCATGGATCATGCCTCTGGGGTTGTATTTTTCAAAAGCAATTACCATTCTCAAGGTAATCCATGTTTTTGCCTATGTAATCTTGTATGAGTTGAAAATACATAGTTTTGCATTTTACATTTCTGTCTGTAGTTAATTTTTGTGAAAGGTGTAAGGTCTATGTCTAGATTTTTTTTTTTTTGCATTTGCAAGTCTAATTATTCCAGCACTATTCATTGACCATACTGTTTTTACCCATTTCATTGCCTTTACTCTATCTAGACTCTCAGTTCTGTTCCATTGATCTATTCATATACTCTTTTGTCAATACCACATTTTCTTGATTACTATAGCTTGATAGTAAGTCTTGAAGTTGCATAGTGCCAATCCTCTAATTTTGTTCTTCTCCTTTAAGATTGTGTTGGCTTTTCTGGGTCTTTTGTCCTTCACATAAGCATTTGAATAAGCATGTCCATATCTGCAAAATAACTTGCTGGGAATTTTACTGAAATTTCATTAACTCTATAAAGCAACCTGGAAAGAACTGACATCTTGACAATATTGAGTCTTCCCATCCATGAACATGGAATACCTCTTCAGATATTCCATGTTCATGGAATTAGTTCTTCTTTGGTTTCTTTTATCTAAGTTTTACAATATTCCTTATGTAGATATTGTACACATTTTATTAGGCTTATATTTCATTTTTGAGGAGTTCTAATATAAATATTACTGCGTTTTTTTATTTCGAGTTCCGTTCAATTGACTTTTGTAAATTATTATTATTTATTATTCTTTTGCACCAGGATTGAACTCAGGAGCGCTTAATCACTGAGCCACATTCCCAGCCCCCTTTTTAAATATTTTGTTAGGAACAGGTCTCGTTAAATTGCTGAGTCTGGCTTTGAACTCAAGATCCTCCTGCCTCAGCTTCTCAAGTCTCTGAGATTACAGGCATGTACCATCACACTTGGAGACTTTTGTAAATTAACCTTGTATCCTGTAACTTTTCTGTAATTGCCTAATAGTTCCAAGAGTTTATTTGCTCAAAAAATTTTTTGTAGTACTGGGGATTGAACCCTGGAATTTGTGCTTGCTAGGAGTGGGCTCTCCCATTGAGCCATATCCCCAACCCTTGCCAAAACTTTATTTTTCTACATAAGCAATATATCTTTTATAAATACAGTTTTATTTCTTCCTTCCCAATCAGTATACTTTTTTCTTATTGTCTTATTGTGTTAGCTAGGAATTCCAGTATGATGTTGGAAATCAATAAGAAATGATATCATTGCTTTATTGTTGACCTTAGTGGAAAAGTTTCTAATTTCTCACTATCAAGAATGATGTTAGCTGTGGGTTTTTATAGATGTTCCATATCAAGTTGAGGGAGGTCCCCTCCACTCCTTGTTTGCTTCAAGTTTTTTGTTGTTGTTGTTGCTGTTATTGTTTTGTATATGTTGGTTTTTGTTTTGATTTGCTTTGCTTTTTATTTGTCTGTTTTTATCATGATTGGGCATTGAATTTTGTCAAATGCTTTTTCTACATCTATTCATATGATCATGTGATTGTTCTTCCTTAGCCTGTTGATGTGATGAATTAAAGCACATTAACTGATTTTCAAATGAACCAGATCTGTGTACTTGGGATAAATCCTACCCTGTGGTGGTGTAAAATTCTTTTATATGTTGCTGAATTGATTTATTAATATTTTTCTGAGGATTAAAAAAATCTGTTTGTGAGAAATATTGCTCTGTAGTTTTCTTTTATTATAATGTCCTAGTCTATTTTTAGTATTAGGGAAATGATGGACTCAGAATTAGTTAGGAAGTATTCTCCTCTGCTTCTACTTTCTGGAAGAGATTGTAGAAAATGGATATTATTTTCCCTTAAATGTTTGGTAGATTTTGCCTGTGAACATTTCTGATCTTGATAATTTCTGGTTTGGAAGGTTTTTACATATTGATTCAATTTCATGAATAGATATAGTTCTATTCAAATGTTCTATTTCTTCTTGCAGGAGTTTTGGCAGATTATGTCTTTCAAGAAACCCATCTAAAAAAGTGGTAGAATTTGTATTGGAGAATAGGTATCCCTGTGTTTAAAGTGGGTTTCTTGTAGACAACATAGAGTTGGGTCATGCTTTTTGATCCATCCTGACAAGCTCTGTCTTTTATTTGGTACATTTAGGTCATTCCATCCAGCTTATCAAATTTGTAGACATAGGGGTTGTTCAAAATATTTCTCTATTATACTTTTGATGTCCATGGGATCTGTAATGATGTCCCCTCTTTCATATCTGAGATTAGTAATTTGTGTCTGCCTTCTTTTTTCCTTGGTTAACCTTATTGATTATATTGGTATTTTCAAAGAACCAGCTTTTGATATTTTTTTTTCTTTTCAACTCCATTGATCTCTGTTCTAATTTTTATTATTTCATTTCTTCTGCTTACTTTGGAATTAATTTGATTCTTTTTCTGGTTTGCTAAAATGAAAGTTTAAATCACCGATTTTAGATTTTTCTTTTCTAATGTATGCATTCAATATTTAACATCTTCTTCTCCAAGCATTGTGTTTGCAGCTTTCCACAAATTTAATGTTATATTTTTATTGCCATTTAATTAAAAATAATTATTTTTTTTCTTGAGATTTCTTCTTTGACCTATGTGTTATTTGAAAATATGCTGTTTAATCTCCAAGTATTTGGGGGATTTTCTCTTTTTCTTTCTTTTGTTGATTTCTAGCTAAATTCCTTTGTGGTCAGATATTAATTGTATGATTTATTCTTTTACATTCATTAAGGTGTATTTAATGTCTCGGAATGTGGTATATTTGGGTGAATGGCCCATGTGAGCTTGAAAAGAATGCATGTTCTGCTGCTATTGAATGACATAGTTTATAAACATCAATTCTATCCAATAGAGTGATGGTGCTGCTGAGTGTAACTATGTCTTTATTGATTTTTTGGCTGCTGGATCTGTCCATTGTTGATAGGGGGTGCTGAAATCTCTAACTACAATGTGAATTCATCTATTTCTCCTTGTACTTCTATCAGTTTTTTTTTTTTTGCCTCATGTATTTTTATGCTTTTGTTAGATTCATACACACTAAGGAATAGGATGTCTTCTTGGAAAACCAACCCTTTTATTGTTATGTAATATTCCTCTTTATCACCAATAACTCTTCTTGCTCTGAAATCTTCTCTCTGAAATCAACATAGATACTTCCACTTTTTCTTTTAGTGTTAGCATGCTACATATTTCTGTATCCATTTACTTTTAATCTAAAAAAAATGGGAGAATTTATATGGGAGAATATTTATCCCTATGTTTAAAGTGGGCTTCTTGTACACAACACACAGTTGGGTCATACTTTTTGATCCATCCTGACAACTTCTGTCTTTATTTGGTGCAGTTAGGTCACTGATATTTAGAGTAATTATTGGTCTAGTTAAATTAATATCTACCACAATTATTACTTTTAATTCATTGCCCTATTTTTCTCTTTTACTGTTTTTATACATTTTATAGTTTTAATTATGCGGTTTCATTTTATTTCCTTTCTTGGCTCCTCGTTTATACTCCCCTTTTTAATTGTTTTCTTAGAGTTTGCTACATATATATTCATGATCAATCTACTTTAAATAACATTATACCACTTCCTGTGTAATATAAATGCCTTATAATGACAAAATAATCCTAACCCATCCTTTCTGTCCCCTTGTCATTGCTGACATTTGTCTCACACATAAATGTGCTTGTGCACACATGTACATGTAGAATTGACTATATCATAGCTATTTGAACAATTGGTTATCTATTAGATGAATTAAGAATAAGGAAAATAAGGGTTGAGGATATAGCTCAGTGGGTAGAGTGCTTTCCTATCATGCACAAGGTCCTGGGTTCAATCCCCAGCACCACAAAATAAATAAATAAAAAGGAAAAAAAAGAAAGAAAGAAAAACTTTTACTTTACCTTCATTTTTTTTTCTGGTGTTCTTTATATAAATCTGAGTTTCTGACCTATATGATTTTCCTTCTCTCTGAAATTCTTTTAACTTTCTTTTTTTTGGCAAGGCAGGTGTATGTACTAGAAACAAATTCTTTCCATTTTTGTTGGTCTGAGAAATCCTTCATTTTTTTTTCTTTACTTTGGAAGAATAGTTTTAAAGGATACAAATTTCTAGGTTTATGTCTCTCGTCAACACTTTAAATATTTCACTCTACTCTCTTTTGACTACGTTGTTTTTGAGAAGTCAGATTCATTGTTATCTTTGTTCCTCTTTAGGTAGGGTGGTTTATCCCCCTCTGATTTCTTTCAAGATTTCTATCTATCATTTATTTTCTGCATTTTGTATATGATATGCCCAGGTGTAGTTTCTCTTGTTTCTGTTTTTTGGTTTCACTTATCCTGCCTGGTGTTCTTGGAGCTCCCTGGGTCTGTGCTCTGTGTTTGGTGTTAATTTGGAGAAATTTTCAGCCTTTATTTCTTCACATCCTTCGGTTCACTCACTCATTCCTTTCTTTCTTTTGTGTTCTAACTGTGTGTAAGACAGATCCCTTGTATGTTCCATAGTCCTTGGATATTTGGTTCTGGTGGGTTTTTTTTTTCAGTCTTTTTATTTTTTTCTTTGCACTTTTGTTTGGAAGTTTCTATTGATATATCTTTTTATCTGTGTCCAACCTGCTTATGAACCCATCAAAGGCATTCATCATTTCTGTTTTACCACTTTTTTATCTTTAGCATTTCTTTTTTTATTTTTTCTTAGAAGTCCTTATCTTATTAACCACACGTGTTTTAAATTCCTAGCCTGATAATTCTAACATTCTTGCCACATCTGAGCCTGGTTTTGGTGCTTGCTCTGTCCCTTCTGACTGGTTTTCTTGCCTTTTAGTGTGCCTTGTCATTTTTTTATGGATAGCCAGATATGAGGCACTGGATAAAAGAAGATTCAATAAACAGGCATTTAGTGGTACAGTGACCGTGTGGAGGGGGGATATCCCGGGCAGCTTTCTATAGTCCTTTGATTAGGTCTCAACCTTTTAATGACCCCATGCCTCTGAATTTTCTAGATCCAGCCAATGGAAGCCCCAACTAGCTAGTTTCTGTCTTCTTTTAACAGATTCCCTTCTTTGAGCACTTCTTTAAAAAACACTCTTATTAAGGTATAATTTGTGTATCATATAACTCACCCATTTGAAGTGTACAATTCAATGGTTTTAAAAATATTCACAGATAGGTGCCACCATTACCAAATTTTAGAACATTTTCATCACCTCAAAAATAAACCTCATAGCCTTTAACTATTACCCTTCTATTCTCCTATCCCTACTCCAACCCCCGGCAACCACTATTCTTTTCTCTAAATCTCCCTGTTCTGCGTAGTTCATGTAAATGGAATCATACAATATATGGGCTTTTGTGATTGACTTCTTTCACTCAGATGATGTTCTTTGAGGATAATTTAGATTGTATAATTATTTTGTTATTATTGTATATTCTTAATTCATAATCAACTTCATTCCCTTTAATGGTTAAATAAATAATATTCCATCAAATGGTTATTCCCATTTTATTTATCAATTCATTGGCTTTTCAAAATTTGAGTTGTTTCTACCATTTGCTACCAGAAGTAATGTGTTATACACATTAATGTACAAGTTTTTACATTTCTTATGGCCATACCTAAGGATGGGTTTCTGAGTCACTTTGTAATTCTGTATACTCATTTCTGAGCACTTTTTTACTTTCTGGAACAAGATGATTTGGGCTTATCTTGTACTTTCCCTGTCTTCTGCCCTTTCCCAGGGTGCCCTGGGTACTTCAGGTGACAATGGCATTTAGAAATGAAAACTTGGGAGCTGGGGATATAGCTCAGTTGGTACAGTGCTTGCCTCTCATGCACAAGGCCCTGGGTTCAATGCCCAACACCTAAAAAAAAAAAGAAAGAAAGAAATGAAGACTTGGGTGTAGCCATGGCTCCTTATTATTAAGGCGTCAATGCTCCCAAGTACTCTTGTGGCTGAAGTTAGGAAATATATGCACATGTATACATAAATGTACAGAAACATAACATGACTAACACACATTTACATCAATCTTTATTTCTATATCTGGCTATTTTTACAATCACAAATTATCATCAATATCTCCAATTCCAATTCAGGTGTTTAGAACAGCAGATGGGAACACCACAAGGTTTACATTTTTTTTTCTCCTTTTTCTTATTTAGCGCACTGACTACCAACAATGAAAAATCTAACTCATTTATACTTATTGTATCACTCTCACTCTATTTAACGGATGCCTCATTCCCACTGTCCCTGCCCTGAGCGGACACCTCCTCTGTTCTTTTGGGCTTTGGCACCTGCGCTGGGTCAGTTTGCTCCTTGGATGCGTGTTCATCTGCTCAGGCTCTCGCATGCTATGCATCAGTCCCCATGTGGAACTCGCCTTCAGCCCTTGGTCTCCAGCACCCTGCCCAGTATATCCCCACCATCCCTCCCCAACATAAAAGCCTTCTCTCCTCAACAGGCTCCACCTCCCACACTACCGACCCCTGCAGTGCTGTCCCCTGAATCCCTGTTGGACTCCACTTGTTGTTGTTAGATGCCCTCTTCACCTCTCTCAAGTCACCTTTGCTGAGCTGGACCCCAAGTGGACATCTATCTTCCTTACCTTGCTTGGGCTTTGATACCCCATGCTGGGCTCCCACCTGCTTGAACGCTTTCCTTTAACTCACTCTCTCTGTGCCCTGACTGTCCCCATTGGAGACATCCCTCTCACTTCACCTGAGCTCCAAGACTGTGTGCGGGCGGGACTTCTGCATCTCTGCCCCCCCCACCCCCGCACACCCCCACCTTGCTTGGCTCCACCCAAGTCTTCTGAACTGAATCGTTTTTTGAAGGAAAGAGAAGAGAAATGGAGAGAAGGAAAGAAAAAGGGAAATGAAAGGAAATAGAAAAGAGAGAAGAAAGCCAGGAATGGTGAGGCACACCTGTAATCCCAGCAGCTTGGGAGGCTGAGGCAGGAGGATGGCAAGTTCAAAGCCAGCCTCAGCAACTTAGTGAGGCCCCAAGCAACTCAGTGAGACCTTGTTTCTAAATAAAACATTTTTTAAAAAGGCTGTGGGTGTTACTCAGTGGTTGAGTCCCCCTGGATTCAATCCCCATTACCAAAAAAGAAAAGAGGGAGGAAGAAGGAAGAAGAGACAGAGAAGGAGAGGAGAAGAAAGAAGGTGAGAGAAGAAAGAGAAGAGATGGAATAAGAGAAAGAGAGCTGTCTGGCAATTTTTTATTGAGTGGTAGACACTGTGGGGGGCAGGTTCCAGAGGCTCTGGTAGATGTCATCTCTTTTCTTCCGAGAATTTAATTTCCTCTGGCAGCCCTAGAGAGTGCAGGTAAATCATCTTGGTGCAGTGAAACTGGTCTAGTTCCCATTTGCCCTTATTCTTGGATATGGCTCTTTCTGGGCTCCCAATGGTAAGCCAGATTGGAGCAGGTGGAGCAAGGGACAGAAGTAGAGACCACTCTTACAAGAAGTGTGTGGGAAGAGAAGAAGATAGCTGGGAGAGTGACCTGGGAAGTTCGGGAAGGCAGAGGAGTGAGAGATACTAGTGCTAGTGTGTGTTCCTGGGCAGGTGGGGAGGAAGTTCATCCAGGTGGAGGTGTGGTCACACAGGAAGACAGGGATAGTGGATGGCAGAGGAGGGTGGGCCCCTGAGCCTGAAGGAGTGTGGGCTTTGGACAGGAGGGTGATGTTCCCAGTACCACCCAGGGTTAGGGGAGGAAGGGATCAGGCTTGCTGGTCAAGGGTATAGGATTACAGGTGGGAAACTACCTGCCTCCCTGTGCCACTTCTATTTCCTGGGAGTGGCTGGACATGCAGTTACTACACCGAGGAACAGCCCAGGTATGATAGGAGTGGGAAAGGAATGGGGTACAGTGGGGGCTGGGATTCAGTCAGGGGAGGGGCTTCCTAAGGAGGGGTACAGGGGGAGGCCTTGTGAGGGTGGGCTAATTATGGGGCAGGCCTTAGTGAGAGGGAGGTGCTGGGTAGGACAAGAGGCTTTTTAAGTTGAAAGGGTCAGAGGTCCCATCACTGTATCTAGCCAGGGAACCTCCTAGGAGAGGTGACTCCATCCCCACCCAACCCTGTCCCTTGCCCTCTAACAATGAGGCCCCAGCCCAGAGACTTGGAGTGGGCAGTGAGGAGGCTCCTCCTTGACTCCTTCTTTTCCAGGCCTGGGGACCCAATGACAAGCCCCGGGGGCCCAGACTCCAGCTCCTGCTGTGGGCGGGATAGGGACGAGCCTCCCTCCTCCTCCCGGGCTGAGCCTTTTGCCCCTGGGGTCCTGGAGCCCGGGAACAGGCGTAGGAGCAGGGCTGGGGGCTCTCCTCCTCCTCCTCCACGCACCACGGGGAGCAGGCAGGGGACCTGCAGCTTCGGGCTGGATTTGTTCTCCTGCTCTTGGCACTTCTGCTGGAAAAATCGAAGCGCTCCCCCTTGGTACAGCCGAGGTGGAGAGGGTGAGCGTGGCGGGGAGGCTGTCCTGGAAGGGAAGTCAGGGGGCAGGCGGGGCCTGGCCGGGGAGAGCCTCTCCCCCGCTCAGCCCCCTGCCCAGCCCCCTCTGTTGCTTTCTACGTGGCTCTCCGGGCCGGTCTGGGGTGGAGGAGCTGGTTCAGGACAGAGGGAGGCCGGAGCTGGGTTCAGCCCCAGCCCACAGCACCCTCCCTCTCCAGGGCTTGTCCCCAGAACAGTCTCCAAAGGGTGACTTAACGTCCCCTGAGAGTCCTCAAAGGAACTCCTGGGAAGCTACTGTAAGAGGGAGGTGAGCACCTGAGACCTCCTGGCCACGCAGGGCTTCTGCCCATCAGAGAGGCCAGCGGTGTGCCAAGAGGGTCCCCGGCACCCGCTGGGCATGTCCTGAACACCCCAGGACATGGGAACCGCGTTCTCGCATCCTCCCATGTCATCTTCAGAACCCAGGTCAGTCGACCCATTTTACAGGAGAGGAAACCGAGACCCAAGAAGTCAAACGCCCCACCCAAGGTTGCCTCTCAGTGATGGGGCAGACCCGAACCCAGGTGTGCCTGGCCTTCCTACCAAGACCGGAAACTCAGGAAGGTCCTCACTCCTTCACCCCAGAGCCTGGCCCCCAAACCCCTGAGCCATAAGGGAGAGCGCCTTGGAGGGACCCAGGAAAGGTCCCTGGGCTGGGCCTGCCTCTGTGGCTCAGCCCTGCTGTCTCTCCGGCTGTCCCCAGCCCCTTATTTGGCAGTGAGGTGCCTCCTCCTGTGGACTAGCCCTCGTTCCACATGCTCCCCCAGCCCCTCGCCTGGCCCCCTCCCCTGGCCCCCTCCCCAGCTGGATGGAGAGAGGAGCCCAACCACTTTCTCCTGGAATCTGCTGCCTCTGCTTTCCAATGGAGGGACCATCTGGACTGCATTACGGCTGAGGAGAAAGCCGAGAGCAGGAGAATGGGAGTTGGCCCTGCAGCTCCCGTCTGCAGGAGGGGGGGCTCCGTTCTCTTCAGGAGATGGGCCAGCAGCTGCCCCCACCTCTCCCTTCCCCAGAAGGAATAGATAATGATGTGCCCAGGAGAGGGTGACCTGGGGAAGATCGGACACTTCTGCAGCGCTCAGTTTGAAACTACTTACAGTACCAACCTTTCCATTTCATAAAGAAGACTGTGGTTCAGAGAGGGGTAGTGACTTTCCCAGGGTCACACAGTGAATCATGGGGAACAAGACCAGGGTTAGAACACTTTTCACATATATGTGCATGTTAGGGGACCCTGGGAGTCCCCAGCAGAGCAAGGGGGCAGGAAAGAGGCTGGATGGGTGTTTTTTTTTCCCTGCAACCTCAAGACAGTGAAGTAAAGGGAAAGACACCCCGATCCCCAGGATAGTGAAGAACAGCCTTCATTCTTTTTGAGTCTCCATTCCTTGACCACTCCCTGCCCACAGGTCCCCAGATCCCCGAGAAAAGTTGGGCCCTGGGGTGGGGGTGGGGGGCCTTGGCGCTTCCCCTGGGTCCCAGGAGCCCCTCCCCCATGCAGCCCCAGCTCCAGACGTGGCAGGGCAGGCGGAGTGAGGTTTCCCTGCTCCCTCCCAAGTGCTGCGCTGGCGGCTCCTGAAATAAAAATCAAATGTGGGCTTGGCAGCGGGAGCAGGGTGGGAGAAGCAGCACAGCGCTGGGCCTTCATTCTTTCCATTGTAACTTCACCTCCTAACCTCTGGCATTTTAATTATGTCTCCTACCCGCTGGCTGTGCTGGGGCCAGAGCGTGAGCTCACCCTTTCCTCTAGCCTAGGAGGGGGCCCGCGCTGCGGGGACCCCAGCCCCAGCCTGCTCCCAGCCAGGAGGAGCCAGGCAGGGGGGCGCCAGGCCTGCTGCTTCACAGTCCAAGGAAGGGCCTGGGGAGAGGCCCAGCTCCCAGGCACCCGACCTGGCCCCTGAGGTTCCATGGATGGGACCTCACACCCTCGGCTCCATTCAGTGGTGGCATCTGTCTTGAGGCAAGGCTGACAGTCCCACCGGCCCACTTCATAGGTGACTAAGCCCCTCTCTGGCTGGGCAGGAAGGTAGACTGAGCCCTGGGAAGAGGAGCAAGACAACCCAAGCCTAACCATTTGCCTGTCTCCCCAGGGTGGCTGCTGTTTCCCAGGGGTGCGTGAGGAGAGTGCTATTTTGATATTAAAACATACAAGGACTTAATGAGGGGAGGGAGTGGAACGCCTGTGCGCAAAGATGGGAAACAGATTCTCAGAGAAGATCTCTACTGGGGCCATCTGAAGACTCCAGGGAGCAGTGTCCTCTCTCTGGCATGGCCCTGGATCCAGGCGGGAGGTGGTCTCATTGGTCTGTGGGCCCTTCGTTCTGACCCCAGGCTGCCGTGGGGTTACCTGGGAGCTGG
This sequence comes from Marmota monax, assembly GCF_021218885.2. Taxonomy (NCBI): domain Eukaryota; kingdom Metazoa; phylum Chordata; class Mammalia; order Rodentia; family Sciuridae; genus Marmota; species Marmota monax. The sequence continues at coordinate 7,196,483 of NW_026694542.1, read as the reverse complement.
CAGACAGCCTGGGCACCACCCCAGTAGGTGCAGAGGCCTTTGAGGCTCTGAGCTGGACTCTATTCTTTTCTGTGTTGCCCCGAGGTCAACTCCCACAGGACCAACCTCGACCCTCACCCCGGGACCACCAGCCCAGCCGACCAACCACAGCTTCCTGTTCTGTCCCCAGATGCTGAACTGTCCCTCGCCCCACGGCCGCAGAGTTCAGCCAGCAGGGAAAGCCATCTGGGGGTCTTCTCTCTTGCCCTACCAGTGTCCCTTGACTGAATATTCCACCAACAAACAACACCGGGGCACCAGTGCTGCCCCAGGCCTCCCTGTGGCCCGTTATATGTCCTCTGCCCTGGTGGAGTTTCCAGATGTACCGAGCAAAGCGCCAATCACCATGCAAAGGGCAGAGATGGGGGACATGGAGGCCACAGCAGCTCCTGGAATGGGACTGCGGACCTCAGCTCGGGTCTGAAGAACACAGGAAAGGCTTCCCAGGGTGTGTGATGACTAGGCAGAGCCCGGAAGGAAGAGCATTGTGGCTCAAGGAACAGAATCTGTTAGGCTCAGGGGAAAGGGAATAAGAAGCAGCGTGGAGCCTACAGGAGCGTGGGCCAGAGTGGAGCAGCCAGGCCCGGGAGCTGCAGGAGCCATGAGCAGCGTTTTAGGAAGTCCAAACAAGGTGTGGAGGGTGGGCTGGAAGGCGGCCAGCGTGGAGGTGGGGTGACTGCCTAGGAGGCTCCTGCCAAGGACCCCGTGAGAAGTGATGGTGGCCAGGCCAGGGCTGTGGCAGCAATGAGAGGGGCCCCGATTGGAGACGTGACAGCCAGAAGCCGTGGGCCCTGGTGACCCACTGACAAAGGGTGAGGGCCTAAGGCTGAGTCCCAGGTTTCCTGTTTGAATATCTGGCCAGGTAGGGGGCCGCAGAACACCGGTGGGTTTCTTGCACCTGTAGGGCATCCGGGTGGACGTGCCCATGGGGTGGCTGGATATGCAGAGGTGCCCTCGAGAAGGCGCAGGGAGGGACTAGGCCCAGGCCCCGGGGAAAGCTGGGAAAGGCAGGACCTGCAGAGCTCCCGGACAGAAACAGCCAGAGCTGCCCAAGGGGGTTCTTCAAGGAGGCCTGGCCGCAGAGTCAAAGCCCAGGGGTGAAGGGCCACACGGGGCCTGGTGACGGAGACACTGCCTCTATCCCCAGCCCCCCTCCCTTTACACCCCATCCTCCTCTACCCCACCCTTCACTGTTCCTAAACATCCCTCAGGTCACCTTCTCTCTTCTCAGAAGGCTCAATAGCTTTCCTAGGGACACTTGTGTCACACCCAACCTGGCTCCTGAAATCGCACCCTCACCACCACCAACGACAACCCCTTGCCACAGACTCACCCACTGCTCCTGGAATCTGGGGCAGAGAGGAACCACGCTGCCACCCAGTCCCCCAAGCGCCTTCCTCCAAGTGAGCCCCCATGAGGTGTCAGGCTCCAGGGAAGCCCAGTCCCCCTTTGGGGTCTTATAGTTTATGGGAGGGTGAAGCCTTGAGCCCAGGCCCCGCAGAGTGGGAGGGGATGTCCAAGGAGCTGTGGGCATTGAGATCCTGCAGAGGGAGCTGGGAGGGCTTCATGGTGGAGGTGACTGCGGAGAGCCTGGAGGGGCTGGCGGTCACGTGACACTGAAGTGAGGATGGAGTGCGGTGAGGAAAGGCTCTGAGGTGGGAGGAGGGCGACATCTGGGAGGCAGCCCCAGCTCAGGGCAGCTGATGACCCTGACGGTGAGGCCAGAGGGGCAGCAGGCTGCAAGGCGAGAGATGCCATCATGCAGGCCTGGAGGCCCGGGGCGGTAGACTGCCCACTGCTTCCTCCACCCCCAGGGCTGAGGCGTCTGATGCTGTCTCCCAGACCATCTCCCAAACCCGATTCATTCATCGGGAAGTATTTCTGGAGCTCCCATTCTGTGCTAGGCAAGTGCTGAAGATAATGTGAAATAAGAAAAAAAAAAAAAATCCCTAACACGAACTCCAAGTTCCAGGAGGAGACAGAGACCACAAAGTCTTAAGAAAAGAAAGGCTACAAGTTAGGATTATGATGGGGCCACTGTTTCAAGGCAGGGCCTGCGTCCTGTGGCCCTTGCAGACTTCAGGCTCTCTGGGGTAGCCTGCACCTCCTCCATCAGCTGCAGCACCCGCTGCCCAGTGAAGGACAGACGTGGAACATCTGCACCAAGAGCTGAGGCATCTCAGAAGCCTCCCAGGAATGGCTGCTTCCCCACCCGCTGGCCACCCAGCAGAGCCCTCCACAGCCACATCCCTCAGCCAGCAGCCGTTCCTGGCGCCTCGTGGTGTGAGGAGGGCTGAGACCTGCAAGTGGAACCCCCAAACCTTGGAGGGAACTGCCAGCTTCTGCCTACTGCTAAAGGAGGAGAGGGGCAGAGGGGACCAGGAGGGACCCTGGAGGTGAGTGGGATCTTGGAAGTCCACCCACCCATCCCCGCCCCCTGCTTCCCAACTAGGACGGAGTGGGAGGGCTTCCTTCTCCTCCCATATACCCCCCAACCCCATTAAACCCTTAAATTAACCTCAGCCCCACCCAGAGAGGAGAGAGTGCCCCAAAATAAATCCTAAATTACATGCTGCTTGGGGGCAACCACAGCACTCCTTCCTGCCTCTCCAACAAGCAGACCCGCCCTTCCCAAAGATGGGGGCCTCCCCCCAAAGGGGTTATTTATACAGCTCCGGCTCCCCTCTTTGTTGTCTGGCCTGTTGTCCTTGGGTGAGGCCTGGCAGGCTGCGTAGCTCTCCTGGGGGCTGCAGGGAGTGGGGGAGACTAGACATACTCCGAGTCTCCCGGGCCCAGGGCAGAATTGATGGTCCACACCAGGCTACTTTGGGGCACTGTTCATACAGGTCATGGGGTAGATTTTGACTGTCCCAGGGACACCAATCATCTAGTCACCCAGAGATGGGCCTAAGACTCCAGGCTCACTTAGCACTCATCCTCCAGGACAAGTGAGAGAGGGAGGGACGGAGAGGGAGAGGGAGAGAGAGAGGGGAGAGAGATCCTGCCTGTGTCTCCTCCCACACCACTGGGCAAGGTGGGGCAAGCTCTGGCTCCAAGGACCAGGCAAAGGGGTGTCCTGGGGGAGACGCTGGACAAATAAAGAGGGAACTGATGTGGCTATTTTGAGACATGGACTTGGGTGAAGGTCTCCCTGGTCAATACCACCTTCCATTTTGGGAACCTGACCCCTGCTGCCCTGGAGAGTAGAAGAAGGGGAGGGAAGAGAAGACAGAGAGAGGGGGAGAGAGCGGGAGGGAGAGAGAGGAACTAAGGAGAGAGCGAAAGTCAGAGAGAAGCAGAGATGGACAGTGACGGAGTGGGGGAGGGGAGGGGTGCATCCTGAGCCCCTGACCTGGCAGCAGCCCCCCTCTATCTGAGTGGCACCTGTGAGCCTAGACTCCCTGCCTGCTGCCCACTGGCTCCTGGGCTACCCTCCTCTGCTCTATGAGGGGTGTAGGGCCTCTGCCTGTGGGTCTCCTCCTGGTCCTCCATCTTCCTCTTGCCCAGGACAGGCAGACGATGGCCAGGCCGGGTGCCTGCTCCCTATCCCCCCAGCCCATGGAGTTGTCACCCTGGCTCCACCATCTTGTCCATCCTCTGTCTCAGGCAGCCTGGCTTCTGCCTGATGCCCCTCATCCCCCCCCCCCCGAAGGCCCCTCTCCCCCAGCAGGCCTAGCGCCCCAACCTGCCTGTCTTCCCCTGAGGGGTCGGTGCCACGCAGCCTGTCCAGAGGGAATAGGTGCCCAGCGGAGGGGAGCAGGGAGGCTGGGAGAGCTCCAGGAGCTGCTCTCTGGTCTGCATCCCAGCAACGGGACAGAGATGCCCGGGGTCGGGTGGGGCTGAGTGGTGGCATCTCAGTGTCTGGACGATAGGTCCACATTCGATTTCCCAAGTCCTGCGGGTGCTTTAGGGGATGGGGCTTAACCTCTCTGGCCTTCAGCCCTGGATTGTGACAAGAGGGAACAGGACAGCACAAGGGAGGCCACCCAATCCCACCACTGACACGGTGTGTGCACTCACAAGCAAAGTGTGCCGAGAAGTGGGCCAGGAACACTGGGGAGAGGGCGGGTGTGTGAGTGCGAGTGTGTGCATCATGGGAGTGTGTGCGTGTGTGTACGTGAGAGTCTGTGAGTGTGTGTGTGTGTGTGTGTGGTATGTGTGTGTCACGGGAGGGAATAGAGGATTCAACCTGTGCCGTCTCTGAGGGGCAGGGACTCCTGCAGCAGGTGGGGAGACAGCGCAGCAGCCCTCCCTCCCTGGAGGAAGTGACACGTCTCCCAATTAAACTTGATTATCCGTCTGCTGGACGGCCCCCATGACCCCCACCTGCCCAGAAAACACTGTTTATGGGCCTGGGGCATCAGCCCTGTCATTTAGCTGGAGGAGGCAACCCAGCCCCGGCCAGGAGCCCAGCCTGGTGTGAAGAAGCAGTGCCCAGCCCGCAGGCACCACCCAGACACTTAGTGCCCTGTTTACCCTGGCCTGGGCGGCTGGCACAGGTGGGCCTCTCCAGGGAGCGGCTGGTAGTCCTGCCAGCAGACCTACCTGGAGGCCAAAGAGGAGGCCGGGACAGCAGCTCTGCTGGTCAGAGAGGTGCCCAGCCTAGAAGCACACCACACACTACAGCTTATAGGGCACCAGCCCCAAGCTGAGGGGCTGCTCAGCTGCCTCACAGGACGTATCACCCAGCCCAGCTCCTTGTGAGAGACACGGCAGCTCCAGGAATCTGGGTGTCACATCCCCAAGGACCCTAGGACCTGGCAGGCTAAAGGAAGTCCAGGGTCTGATGGGCCTGGATCCCTCTACTTCCCGGGTGGAGAGGTGTGCCCTCTGCACCCACGGGCACAAGTGACTAGGCATACCTCGCCACAGCCCCTTGCCCCACTAGAGTCAGTGACCACAGATACTGTCTCCTCATTCCTCTATCATGTGGACTGTGTGGACCAGGCCCCACATTCTTCCCCAGCACATCCCCAATACATAGCAGCTCCCAAAACCCAGCCCATAAACTCAGCTCACATGGCCAGACGCACCATGCTCACCCAACGCCCACAACCCAGCCCCCTCCCCATCCCCACGGTGACCTATACTCCAACAACGAGGCCGTGTGCACACTCACATGCACACACAAACTCAAGTCTTCTGCACCCCTACAATCGCCTCCCAGTGCCGTGCTTCAAAGTTGAGTCCTGGGCTTCTCCCTGCCCCTTCCCCTCCCGTCTCTCCCCCTCCCCTCCTGTCCCTGCCCCTCTCTGGCTTGCTGACCCCTACCTTCACCCTCTCTCTCCTAGCCAGCCTCTCTCCCTGAGGCCTCAGTCTCTGCATATTCTCTGCAACACGGTGGCAAACTGGGAGCCTGCACACTTGGGCAGCTCCAGGCAGCTCCCACTTCACCCATCCTGGGGTTTCTAGGGGCTGGGAGCTCAAGAGGATGGAGAGCAGCAGCTGGCAGTGGCTCCAGGCCTCACATCCCCCCAGGGACCGCCCACCCTCCCCATTCCAGGCTGAGTCATCCCCACATCTGGAACAGGCCCATCTGGAGGAGCTGCAGCCCCTGTGAGAAGCTCCACGTGGACACCCCTTCCCCCGCAGGCGATCTCGCCCCCACCCAGATGAACAGTGGGGATCTGGTTCCCAATCCCCACCTGGAGCAGGTCCCTAGTTACCTGGCAGGCAGGAGGACCAGCCCCAGGCTAGGACACCCATTGCCCACAGACCTGTCCCCAGTAGCAGTAACAGCGGCCACTGGGTGCTCATCACAATGGGCAGGACAAGAAGCACCGGCCCTGGAGGAGCCAGATCCAGAGCTGGGGGAGGCAGCGGGCTGGAGAGCCAGGCCCTGAGGAGGCAGTGGTTTGGCTTAGCAGGCAGCAGGAGTTTATCCTGGCTTGTGGCCCTGAAGCCAAACATCCTCCACTAACCTCCAGACACATCAAAGCCCAAAGGGAAGGGGCCCTTCAGTAGAGGAAACCTGCAGTCCTGGAGGCCTGACAACCTGGCTCCGGGCACAGGACCACCCTGTCCCACTCCACAAGCCAGGCTCAGGCCGGGCACAGCAGCCCTGGAGGAGGTGGGCAGGAAGGGTACTTCTACCCCAGCCCCAGGCCCCTCACCCCACTCTCCAGTGCTTCGGTGGGGGTGGCTGCTTGGCTTTGGCCCCCATACAGGGCTCCCTCCCAAACTTGTGTCCCTCCCTCAGCCCCCTCGGACCCCCTCCCCAGGCTGGGAAGGTTGATGGGGGAGTCGCTGCGCCCCACTCTTTCAGCCACAGCCTGGAAGAGGAGTGCTGCTGAATGGTGGGGAAATTGACTTGACCCCCTTTGCTCTGCAAACGCCCCCATCCACATGGACAAGGGGGAAACGGAGAGGGCAGGGGACTCAGGGGCTGGGACGAGAACTGAGCTTCAAAAAATAGACACTGAAGTGGAATCAGAAGGCGAGAACTGGGCCGCAAGCCATGGGGCCTCTCTGGGGGGCAGCAGGGCCAGGGGGAGGGAGGGGGCTGCCAGGCGCTAACAAGGGAAGGAGGAGGCGCTAACAGGGCCGCTGTGGAGAGGGGTCCTGGAGCCAGCCCTGCAGGCCCCTGCAGATAAGGAGCACCACCACATCACTTCCCGCAGCTGGGCTGAGGTGTGCACCCGCACCCGCACAGACGTGGACTCACGTGCACGCGCCCTCACATACGTGCGTGCACATAACTAGAGCCAAGTGTGTCCTCAGCTGGGAGCCAGATGATGTGGCTGCTTAGGGTGGCCAGGATTTGAGGAAGAATGCGTCTTGGCCGCCTCCTCTCCCCGCCCCTTCTGGCCTCACTGTTTGCCTTCGGAGCTGCAGGAGGGATGCTCCCAGGCTGTCCCTGCTCCCTGCCCCCTGCGAGGGCACCGTCGCTTCTAGCCGTCTGAGCCCCCAGACCATTCAGAGGCCCTCCCTTCAATCTGCCTGGCCCCCAGACACAGGCTGCCCTGAGTCCCCAGCCACGACGAGCTCCTGTACCATTTGGATCTGAGACAGAGAAACTCAGAACAGGGTGCAGAAGAGCTCTCTTTCAAGAGGCCAATAAAAACAGAGCTGGAAAACAGGAGACCCCAAATTTCTTTGTTCTCTCTAGCTACAGGGTCCTATCTGGAAGAGTAAACAGTGAGGGTACGATTGGGAGTAGGACTGGACAGGGGGAGGGGGCAGGGAAATCGTGGGGAGAACAGCGCCAGAGGGAGCACACTGGGAGCACTTGAGACCTGGGACCTAGCTTCAGTTCAGCCTCTCCTGCTTGTGTCTTGGTGGCTCTGCTGCTCCTTAGCTCTGATCCCCTTCCCCACTGTCCCCACCCCACTCTCCATCCCTACTGAACCCCCTCCATCTCCTGGAGGTGTTTCCCCCTCCACCCCTGGCCTGGTCCCCGGAAACCTACACTTTGGAAGGATAATGGTTCCCAAATGCAGTCTTTGTCTCTGCTAAGCCTCGGGGAAGGTGAGCGTCTGTTGGCCCTCCAACCCACTCATCAGGATAATAAGCTGCCTGCACTGCTAATTGTCAGGTGGTAAGGCCCTCCCTCCAACCTCCAGGCCCACAGGTTGGCGGCTCAGACTTGGGGTCAACTCCAGAAGCCATATTCCCCACCCCACCCCCATCACCCCAAGAAGGAAGTCTGGTGGGCTTCCATTTCCAAGGAAATGCTGGAAAGGAGACCGAGACCATGCTCCCCTGGCCAAGAAGTCTCATGGGCAGCCCCCTGCTGACTGCTTGCTCCTGGAGAGTGGACTTAAGCCAATATCCCTTGTGGCACCCTTAGGGGGGGCCCGGCCCCCCTGGGGGCTCTCTTGCTGGAAGGGGGTGCATGAGTGTGAGCATACCCTTGGGGGCCGGGAGCAGACAAGGGGGGTTTCCAAGTGAGGATGAGGAGTCCAGTCAATCTGTAGGCCTCCCTCAAACTGAGAGTCCCTCACCGGGGACTTTGGAAATGAATTTCCTCTCTCCTTGGAAAAATCTGGCCCCTGACCTGGGAGGCCCCTAACCAGCTTCGATTCAGTGACAACAGGACCAGTGTCTACTTGGACCAAAGCACCATGGGAAATGAAAGCTGAATCAGAGCTGGCAAGCCCCTGCACCCTGGTGGGGACATTAGGACGGTCCACACATCTTTGAGGGAGGATGGCCAAGGGCTGTCCAAGGCCCAGGGAGAGGAGAGGCGCAGTGGGGGAGGGAGCAATCACTTCTTGCAGGAAGATCCAAGTCCCAGAAGGCTTTCTGGAGGAGAGGGTATTTGGGCTGAGCCTTGAAGAATTTGCTGGGTTTCAGACAGGAGGATGAGGAAGTGTTCTAGGTGGACAAAACTGCCCAGCAGAGGCCAGCGGAGAGGCAAAGAGGGTAGGGTGAGGGGCTGGAGAGCAGGGGAGGAGGGTAGGGAGCTCACATTGGAAGGGCCGGTTATGGACCCTGGCGGTCTCCTGAGATGGGACTTGTCCAGGTGGCAGTGGGAGCCTCTGAAGGTTTGAAGCAGGAGAAGTCACATGTCTCACCAGGGACTACAGGGAGTCCAGCCTACAGGCCTCATTGAAGGTGCTCGTAATATCGCCGATGAGCCAGGCAGCATGATGGCAGTGGGGATGAGGGGAGGGGACATCTGGGACAGACACAGTCTCCTGTGTGTCCTGAGAGCTCTCGGCCTGAGGGTAGAGGTGGGCACCGGGCTCAGTGGGCTGGGAGGGAGCAGAAAGGGGACTGTGCACCAGGAACAGTAGAATCACTCGGATCTCCAGCCCGAGGGCTACTTCCAAGAGGGTCCTACCAGGTCATCTTTAAGATGCCCACTAGCCCAGCCCTCTCTAACCTACTAGCAAGGGGGCTAACGAGCCAGATATGTGCAGGGGTGCCAGAGAGCCTGGGTGGCCCTGGGAGGGAGGCGAGACTCTCTGTTCCTGGACATCTCACTCTGCCTCTCGTTGGAATGGAGAGAAGAGCCCCTTGCCACTTTTCTGTACCAGGAACAAAAAACATCAGCCAACATTTGACTGTGCTGTACGCCAGACACTGAGGAGCTCTATCATCCCCACAACAGTCTATGTGGTGCAGGAGGCACTCTTATACAACTCCTAGCCCCAACTTTAGCAGAGCAGTTTAGAGAGGCACAGAGAAGGGCAGTTTCATGTCTAAGGTCACACAGCATACCGGAGTAGGTGGCATACTCACATGACACAATACTGCCCCTACAGGCAGAGCCAGGCTACAGCAGAGCATTCTGCCAGTTTAGCGGAGAGCCCACCCAGTGTCCCACTAGCTGTTACAGGTATTATTGTCCACCGCAGTATGGGGGAGTGGGAGCATGCTAAGTGGGACAGAACTCAGTCTGGCTCTTTCCTCTTGGCTGGGCTGGGCCAGGCTGGGCATGGCTTCCACCCCCAACTCCCAATGGGGCTTCCTCCAAGGGAGAAGCAGCTCCGCAGTCTGCCTGTGCTGGGTGTGGGGTCCCAGGACCTGTGTGGTTCTGGTTCTGACTCAGCCCTCATGTCTTGTGTGACTTGGCCTTCCCGCTCCTCTGGGCTCCAGTTGCCTTCTCTGAGAAGGGAGTGGGTGGGCCTGCTGACCTCGCCGGCCCTTCCAGCTGGGCCCTTGGAGGAGGCACAATCAGTCAGTTCTTTAATAAATGGGCCAGGGAGAAGGCGAGAGCATATGAAGATATTTTGACTTTACTGCTCTTGGGAAACCCCAGATGGAATCTGGTGTGGAATCCACAGGGACCCACTGACTGCATGAGGTCTCTGGGTCACCCCACCCCCATGTCCCGGCATGCCTGAGCAGACCCATGCATGCAGGCGCGGGTTTCCCTTCCAGTGTGGGATTAAGTGTGGAACAGAGGGGTGCTGTCCCTGCACGGGACCCTCCTACCCCTAGACAAGAACAGTCCCTTCTCTGCTCAGCCTGGGCCCCATGGAACCCCTACCCCGCATCTGACTTCACCCACCAGGAATGCTGGAGCCATGGTGAATGCTGACCAGGGCCTGGTGCTCTTGACCTGCCCTGGGACCACCCACCTCTGGGCTCCTTGCCCCTTCCCTATCTGCAGGACGGAACGTGGAGGGGAAGTTTGGTGTAATGGAAACAACTGAGGGCCCCTAGGCAGGTTCTGGGGATCCTTTGGACTCTATCCAATAGGGCAAGTTCTAGGGACCTCACTTTTTCCACTGGGAAGGATAGGGCTGCCCAATTTAACAAATAAAAATGCTGGACACCTATTTAACTTTGAATTTTAGATAAACAACAAATAAATTTTAGTATAAGTCCATCCCCAAATGTTGCATGGGATATACTTTATTGCTGGGGGAGGGTGCTGGGGTTGAACCCAGGGGCACTCAACCACTGAGACCCATCCCCAGTCCCATTTTGTATTTTATTTAGAGACAGGGTCCCACTGAGTTGCTTAGCACCTCGATTTTGCTGAGGCTGGCTTTGAACTGGCGATCCTCCTGCCTCAGCCTCCCGAGCTGCTGGGATTACAGGTGTGCACCACCACACCTGGCTGAATATACTTATACTAAAAGAAAATCACTTGTAGCTTATCTGAAGTTCAAATTTAATTAGTCATCCTTTTTCTGGGAATCCTAGATGCAGGTGGGGTGGATGCCAGAGACCCAGAGGGGAAGTGATGTCAGGCTCCCCTCCTCCTGCCCTTCCTTGGGGCACTGGTGCCTGCCTTGTCCCTTCACCTCTCCAGCCCTCCCAGTCTCCCACCAGGCCCTTCTCAGGACACCTTCCTTCCTCAAGCTCAGCCATTCTTCTCTTCCCTAAGACCCACACCTCTGTAAGGCTCCAGGCCTGGGCAGGGTGGCAGGGAGGGGAAAGGGGTGTGAGTATATCACAGAACTCAGGTGCTGGTCTAGTGGAACTGTGCAGGGACAGGGGCAGGGGGTGAGGGAAGCCCACGTAAGCAACAATTTCACTAAATTGGTGGAAATGAGGGTGGTGTTGGGAGAAGGTTCCAGCACTCTCAGGACTAGGTCCCCTTAGGAAGGGAGGCAGTCTGGGTCTACTGCCAACAGCAGGGGAAGAGGTGAGAGGTGCTCCTACGCAGCCCAGCCCATTCACCAAGCTCCTAGTCACTTTAGATGGGAGACTTTAGACTTTAAATAGAGGAGGAATTTCTGGGGCCGGGTCCCTTTTGAACTTGGCTCAGGAGACTAAAAGATTCCATTTTTGTTTGTTTGCTTGTGCATGCGTCATTGAACCCAGTAGCATTCTACCTCTGAGCTCCATCCCAGCCCTTTTATTAAATCTCATTTTGAAACAGGGTGTCACTAAGTTGCCTAAGCTATCCTGGAACTTGTGATCTTCCTGGCTCAGCCTCCCCAGTGTGCCACAGGCACAGGCACCCGGTTTTTTGGAAAGATTTTATTCTAAGGAATGAAAAAGGTCAGAGGGGAGTGAGAAACAGGGACAGAAAGAGAGAGAGAGAGAGAGAGAGAGAGAGAGGGGGGGGGGGGAAACGGACAGTAGACTGGTGGTCAAACCCAGTCATGGAAAATGGAAACAGAAAAACACTCTCCACTGAGACCAACAGAGTAACATCAGTAACGGATGGAAAACAACTGGGATCCACAGAAATCGGGAGAAACTGGGTGCACACAAAGATGGGGGGAGCCAAGACAGGAAATCAGAGACTGGGGGAAAAAGGGAAGACACAGAGAAGTTCAGTGGGACAGATAACACGATCAGGAGAAGCAGAAACAGGCGAGAGGCAGAGAAAAGCGGAAGGGACAGGCAAGGAGGACTGCTGTCCTAAGGAGCCGAGATGCTACTGAGGGGCGAGGTTGGAGTGGAGAGTGCGGCGCCTTAGTCCTGCGCCTCGCAGGGCGACCCTCCTCTTTCCCCAGCGCCCACCACCGCTCCACTCCGCCCGGTCCGGGGTCGCCCGCTTATTTTTTCACCTCCAGCCGGGTGGCCTCACTTCTCGTCCCTCGCCCCCACCGGCCACCCTGCCAGATCGGTGAGGACCGCTAGGAGGGCGCCAGGTCCCAGCCCCACCGCCCAGCCCCATGTCCAGTCCGCGCGCCTCGGGCTCCCGGGGTCCGCGCTGGGCGATGCTGCCACCTGGCGGCCAGACTTCGTCCGCACCGCGAGCCTGGAGGGCCGAGAGCGGTGGCCGTCCAGGGGTCGGAATCCCGCGGCTCGCGCCCGACCCGCACCGGCCTGGTCTTTTAGGAATCCCGACGGGCCTGCTTGCCCGCGCCCCGGCTCATCCCACTTCCTCTGTCCGGGTCATGGACCCAGTGGGCATGTCTTTAACCACAGGACCTTAATTTCGCCTTTACGCAAAGAGGAAATGTACACCTGCCACAGGACTTCAAGGGCCCGGGAACTTCAATGCACCAATGCTGTGTTCTGGGTCTGAATCAGAATCTCAGGTCACTTTGAAATCCACCAGGCCGCCCTCTCTTACCCACTCCCTTTTTGAAATACAATGGGGTGAATCTTGCACACAACACCCAACACACACACACACACACACACACACACACACACACGATTCACTCCAAGCCTTCTCCTCCCTTTCCTTAAACCTCTGCCCCCCTGGGAGTCCAGATGAGAAGGAGCTTCCAGGGCCCCACTCCCCCTGCCTGCATCCCCTCTCCCATTCCCTGACAGGCACAGAACCACTTCCTTAATTCTAGGATTCAGGGTAACCTAAATCCTGTGATGCCTAAGCAGTCTTGAACTGACCCCACGACTTTTTCTTTTAATCAATGAATCTTTTCTACCTTGCAATTCCCCAAACCCTAGCAAGACTTCTCCCGTCGCCCCTCCACTTCTCTCCCTTCCTCCCTCTCTGCCCCAAGACTGATCCAGCCCAGGTGCATCAGCTCCGCCCCCATTCCGAGGCCGGGCCCCATAGGTGGAGAAAAGTGGGAGAGGTCGCGGCCCCGCCTCTGCCCTCCTCCCGCTACACACGGAAGCTCAGCGGCTTCGGTGCTAGGATGTCGGACGCCTGGGTCCCAAGCCTAGCGCCCACCTTGCTTCTTAGCCTGCTGGCTGGCCCCCACCGCGCGATCGCCTGGGAGGTAAGCCTGTGGAGCTTTTCGGGCCCTACCCTATTGGGCAGGGGCATGCCTCTGGAGCCTGGTCACCATCTCCCATTGTCAGGACTTCCTTGTGACTACACGCAATTAGCAACTTCCTTTTTTTTCCCCCTAGAAATGGAGGTGGGGGCACAAAGAGAGGCCCTGGGAAAACCTAGGCTCCTTTACCTTTGGGGGTAGTGTGTAGTGGGACCACATCTGCCTCCACCCCTCTGACACCTTGGGCCTCTGAGTGGAACTTTGACCCCCATATTAGCTTTTTTGCCCTTCCAACTCTTTCCCCGTCTGCGTCAGAAAGCGGGGCGTGAGGTCCAGACGCTGGGTCATGTGTCTCCCCAGCTTGTTCCTTCAGGGCTGGTTGACCTTGGGGATGTCTCAGACCTCTCTGGGACTGTGTTCCTCTGTGCCTTAGAGGAGAGGAGGTTCCCTCACCTCTTCTAGGGGTGGGGATAGAATTCCATCCTGTAGTAGCATTTGGCCTGGCTGCCTGACCCAAAGCTGGGGTGACTTCTGAAACCCCTGATTTTTAAAGAGAAGCAGCATTTGAGCCCTGCCCTCCTCTTGCCCCAGGTGGGATCTGAGGAATCCCTGGGCGGGCATCTGAGCTCTACAAACGACAGGAGATGGGTATGCTGTCCTGGGATGGCCGATAATTCTGCCAAGTGACATGGGACTAGAAGAGGCATTTTTAACTTCCTTCTGTTGGAGAATCTGAAGGAAGTCTGGAGCTTGCTCCCCAGGGTAAGAAGGTGGTATTCCTTCTGCCTCAGTGGATGATCAGCACAGCAGCACTGAGTTGAGCATCCTCTTAACGCCCCTCAACAGCCCCAGGGGCAGGCACTGTTAACAACCCCCATGCAGAGAAAGCTGGGGCTGCTCCACATTGCCTTGATACTTTGTAAAACTCAGGCTCTGAACCACCCCAGACCAATGGCCTGCTGGTTAAGATGAGGAGAGAGAATCCCTGAGAAGGTCTCCTCCCCCTCCCAAATGGAAACTGGGAGTAATTTATTAAACCTGTTAATTTTCCATCACTTCTCAGTTGGGGTCCCCAGGAAGAGAAAAGAAGGACAGGATATGGGATCTGAGAGGCAAGAGGCATGGCTGAGTGCCTGGATCTCGTGGTTTGCTTTCAGTTCTATAAGTCACCCCTGTGTGTTGTGGGATTCGGGAGACACCCTCTCTGGGTGTCTCTGACCTCTGCAGTTTCCTTCCTCCTCTGGACCTCACTAAAGGACAGAGCTTATGAAAAGATACTTAACCTGAGACTGAGATAAGAATATCACTTTGGTACTCTTATCTTTATGGTTGTGATTAGCACATGAAATGCTATTTTTATTATTATTACTCTGTGGTGCTGGGGATTGAACCCAGGGATTCATACATGCGGGGCATGTACTCTGCCACTGAGCTGCACCCCCAGTCTTTTTATTTTTATTTATCATTATTATTTTTAAAGACAGGGTCTCACTAAACTATCTCAGCTGTCCTCAAACTTATGATCCTCCTGAGTAACTGGAATTACAGATGTGTGCCACTGAGCCTGGCTGCTATTTTAATGATTTTAAATAAAGTGTAAAGATAATGGTGGTCTTGCCAAAACTGGCTTTCTGTTCCTGAGCCCTGGTTGTTTGTTCCAGGTAGCTAGGACAGGGGATGGATAATCTCATTTCCTTTGTCCCATACCTGTATCCCTCCCCCACAGTCTGGGAGCAGACAGGATAGAAGTAAACGAAACCAGGTAATCACTGAATGATCGTTCATTCATTTGGCAAATGTCTTGATACCAGGTTTTTCAGCGATGATAAAAACAGACAGAAATCCCTGCCCAGGTGGAATTCCCATCCTCCTGGGCAGACAATGAACCGGGAAAGGTCAAATGTCTAGTATGATGGGCATTGACAAGGGATGTGGAGAACGGGTGCCGAAGAGGAAGAAGGCAGGGAGAGGAAAGAAGGCTGGAGGACTCCTGGCCACCCTCATGGATTCTCTCTCCTCATCTTAACCTGGGCAGGGATCTGAAGGATGAATGGAGACTCTGGCGGGGTAAAAGTTGTGTTTGCAAGGGGAAGAAAGGGGACCAGGGACAGCAGAGGGGGAGGGGCTAAGGCTGCTCACTGGGGTCTGTACCCCAAGGAGCCACTGAAGAGCGAGGTTGGTAGGTGATCTGATTTGCATTATAGCAAGAGTCGTCCTGCCTGTAGTGTCCTGAGTGACTCGGGCAGAGCAGGAATGAGGAAAGTTGCTGGTCCCTGGACCACAGATCTTGTGGGCATAGAACCGGAGGAGTGATCAGGAGGAGTGAGCTTCCAGACTTGGGATGAATGCATATGCTGGGGGATGCTGGGAAGGGGAAGGACAGTCTGCTGGCCAGGGGTCAGCTGACCTCCAAGTCATGACCTGGGGACATGGTAGAGGGAAGAAGGGGCTGAGTCCACTGGGGATTTGCTGGCTGTGACACACCTGAGCAACATCTGATTGGAGACCCTCATCCCTCAGTGTATGAGTCCTGACCTCTGCCTCTTTTTTCTTCCACAGGAGGCACCCAAATGTAATATCTTCTTGTAAGTCTGGGCCTTTGGTTAGAACTTCTAATC
Organism: Marmota monax; assembly: GCF_021218885.2. Lineage (NCBI taxonomy): Eukaryota > Metazoa > Chordata > Mammalia > Rodentia > Sciuridae > Marmota > Marmota monax. Next base: position 7,180,780 of record NW_026694542.1, on the reverse strand, counting down.
TGGGGAAGTGAAGGGAGGGACAACCCAAAAAATGCCCTGCCTGACCTTCCTGGGTTGGGAGGCAGACAGCTCATCCATTATCCTCACCTCCCACTCCAGTCAGAAACCACTCCCTCCCTCTCCAGAGAGGGAGAGGGGGAGAGAGATCTTCCCTCCTTCCCTCCACCAGCCAACCCTGGGGAGCCCCATGCTTGTGGGCAGGTCAGTAGCTTAATCCCAAGCCCTCCCACTGCAGTCTCAGGTCCTGGAGGGTGGTGGACAAACTGTCTTTGCTGACACTAATATATAGATAAACCTCAAGGAGCCTGAGCACAGTGAGGAGGAGCTGGGGCAAGGGTGTCTGGGCAGAATGTTTCCATCAAGTCACCTGCCCACCTTATACTCCATGGGTGCTTTGGAGGGTTTGCTCCTCCTCGAGTTAGCTCTGGGACACTGGGCATTGCCTCTCTGTCTACGTCACCTGGGTCAGTGAGAGATGCTGCACCTGCCCAGGGAGGCTGTGGGGTATTCACACCCCCACTTTATAGCGGGGGAAAGTAAGGCCCAGTAGGGAGTAACTCAGAGCAGGACTACAAGGCCATCATGAGAGGCTCCTGGAAACCAGGCCCTGCCACTCAGCCCAGAATGGGGCCTGACCCCTACCCCCTAAGGGGGCTTGAGCCTCGAGTGTATGGATATTTGGGGATGCCAGGGCCCTTCTGCCTCTCCACTGATCATTTCTCTGTCCCTGAGCAGCACCTGCACCCAAGGACACAAATGCTGTGGTTACAACTGCTGCCAGGAGATGACAATCTTCTCTGGCCCCTTGAGGTGAGCCCAGGATCTCTGGTACTATCCACAGAGGGACCTGGTCCACACAGGACAGTCCTGGACATCCTGCTGTGGGGCTTGGGTGGGCCCGGGAGGGGAGTGTGGTGGGGTGACCTGCACTCAGGGTGATGTTGGCGGTCCCCCACCCTAGGATCTTCATCATCATCTTCTTCATCATGCTGCCCCTCGTGTGCATCTGCGGCCTGGCTAAGCGCTTCTGTAGCAAATGCAGGGAGCTGGAGAGGGAGCCTACAGAGGATCACCAAGGGCTCCCAGGCCCACCCTCCATTTCCCCGCAAGAGAGGGCCATGGCACCTACCTCTGAGCCCCCGCCACCCTACAGCGAGGTGGGTCTCTCTATCCCAACCCCTGACTTGCTCCTGGGCTAGCTGTCCCTCACGATTGTCCAGATTGTTACAGGGACAGGATTAGGCCTCAGTTATCCCAGCCCTTCAACCCTGGAGAGGGTTCTGATATCATAATTGCACCCCCCCTCCCCTGGGCCAGTGAACAGGCCTTCGCCCGCATGGGGGTGGTGATGGCCAGGTCCAGGTCCTAAGACCCAGTGCCCTCTTTTCCCTGCAGGTTATTCTGAAGCCCACCCTGGTCCTGCCTCCCACAGAGCCGCCCCCTCCCTACAGCTTCAGCCCTGAAGAGTATGCTGGGGTGCGGAGGGGCATTGACAACCCAGCCTTCTGAGCCCCTCCTCCATCTCCTGGCAAAAGCCAGAGACTTTGGGGACTCCTGGAACATCCCCATCCATCTTGCCACGTCTCTGGTCCTTCTTGGATTTAACTTATTGCTTTTTCTGCCCTCGTTCCTCTCCATCTGCCTCTTATCCTAAGGGCTGGGTGGAGCCACAGTATCCCCTCTTCCAAGTTAGAGGCTGCCAGGAGGAAAATATCCACAGCTGAGGTCCCTGCAGTGGACTGGGCTGCTCTGCAGACTAGAGGCAGAGCTGTCGCTGGAGACACACAGATCATGACTGGACAGCTAGCTCTGATAACTATGCAGACACTTCTGTACCCTGGGGAGGTTGCACGGGGTGAGCTCTGAGCCACCTTGAACTCCACCTGAATGGAGAAGACCGCATTGTACCCACCCCCAACACATGCTCCAAACACATGTGGTCATTAAATTTTAGTGGACTGTGACCAGAATCTGCCTCTGGCTGTGTGAGGAGGTGGGCGGGGCGTGGGCTCTGACATAACTAGGGGCTGGAGGGAGAGGGACGCAGCACCAAAATCCGATGACAGATCTGATGATGACCCTCCATGAGTCCATTGACCGTCAGCCTGGGAAGACGATCCATCCATGCTGGACAAGCTCAGACCTCCAGTTCCTTGAGGTCTCTGGGTGCTAAAGAGCTGGAAATGGGCTGGGGGTGACAGCTGTGTGACTTCCCCACCCCATCCTCACTCTGCTTCCCCTGAGAAATGTGGGACTGCCTCGCTGTGTATTGGTGAGACCCCAGGGAAAGCCTGAAGCTTGGAAACAGACTACTGGGAGAAGGTGGGGTGCTGAGGAGGCCAGGAGAGGCGAATGCATGGGGCTGGGCATCGGTGGACTGGAGCCCCTGGAGTCCTTGATTAGTCCACCCTGGAATCTTCTGGAGAAGAGTTGGCAGATCCTGTTGTGCTTTTCCATTCCTGTGTAAACTCTGGGCACTGAAGCTCAGCCCCACCTCAGAGTCTGAGCCCCTAAGAGGAAGATTCTCCCCTGTAGGGCAGAGGAGCTTCCCTGGGCTTAGTCCCATGGGGTCTGCAGTAAAGCCTGGAGCTTGGAGCTGCGCCTAGGTGGTGCAGAGTGAGGGAGATACTGGTGCCAGGCGCCTCCACCCGACCTTTGCCCTGTACCCTGCCCTCCTCTCCAGGTGCAGAGCACAGCATCAAGACTGGCCAAAGCTCCTAGGAGAACTGGAGGTAGATGTAGCTCTGGTATGCTGACAGGGGTTCTCCCAACATGGCACCCGGACCCAGGCAGGTGGCAGGACCAGGGCTTGGAGATGGCACAGGCATCCCCAAAGATGTCAGGGATAGGACACGGCCTAAGGAAGAAGAGTAGTTGCTGATAAGACAGCCTAGTCATGGCAGTGGGGAATGAGCCCACAGTAGGTGGAGTCTCCCTGCAGCCCCAGGGGCTAGCTGAAGGGGCAGGAGGCACATTTGTGGGTGCTGTGTGTCCATGTGTGGCCAGCTCCAACTAGAGACGTCTCAGAGCTGGCATTTGCTCTCACTGGTGAGCACCCACCCCTGGAGGAAGACACTGAGCTATGGACTTTGGAGTCTTGAAGGCGGTTACCCTCAGCCTGGATGCCACCCTCCTGTCATCAAAGATGGCATAGGGCCTTTAATTTCTCCTTCTCAGTGACATCCAAGTGCCCTGAAGAAGACAGTCTGTCCTGAAACCCAGGGTGACTGCCTCTCGGGCTCCCCTGGTCACTGTTGGTAGGAATGAAAGAAATGGGACCTCTCCAGGCAGCTGTCTGACACTCTCATGCCACAGATATTTCCAAAGCCCCTACTGTGTGTGAGGCACTTAGGTCTGGCCACCCAGGAGCAGGTGAAATGCACGTGACCTAACAATTTCTAGAAACCAGCCTTCAGAAATGCTCATGACACAAATCCTCATAGAGATGTCTGTCACCACATTGTGGCTCTAGGGAGGTGGAGATGAAAAGATTGTCAACGTTACCAACATTAAAAAGCCAAGTGCGTCCACACCGTGAGCACCATGCGGCCTTTACCGAGGGGCTCCACAGCCCTGAGCTGACACAGTGGCCATCGTTCATTGTTACAGAGAAAAGGCAAGTCGCAAAACAATAGCCTTATACATATACGCCATCATTACACTTTAAAATTATGTAAATGTGTATTTTTTTCTTTGACAAGCTCTAGAAGGACATGAACCCACCCACGTATCACACTGAACAGCTGTGACACCATGGAAGAGGTTGGAATGGGTTGGAGGTGGGCCATTTTAAGAGGAGCTTGCGATTTTGCTTGAGCATTGTTTCGTTTTGTTTTGCAATAAGCCAGCCTTTGCTTTTGTAAATGTAGAGGTTTACTGGGCTTTGCTTAGAGGTAGCCTTAGAAGTTGGTGAAGACTTACCTTATGAGCTTTGATGGATGACAAATACTCTATTCCCAGCCCTGCTGTGGAGGAAGAGGTTAGAAGAGCTCAGACACGTGGCATGTAGGACACCTTTGTGACTCAGGGTGCTCAGTGATATCTGGACAACTGCCAGACATGAGGCCCACGTGCCTAACCTGTGCAGGGTCACGATGAGCACTGGGTGTGGACTGAATGAGAGAAACAGTGAGCCGATGCCTGGCTGGCCGGGTGGGTGGCTGGCCACTTCCCAGGGAATGAGAGTGAATTCTCTGGTTCACCCTTGTGGTCGGTCACCCTTCCCCCATCTGTTTATAGCACGTCCTCCCTCCCCATGTGCTTTTCCTGCTGCCCCCATCAGCTCTGACATGGCTCCCGTCCAGATCATCAGTGACCTAAATCGTGCCAAAGCCAAGGGTTCCCCGGCCTCACCTCTCGTTGGCATTTGACAGACTTGGCCACTACCCTCTTCTTGAAAACCCTTCTTTTCCAGACCTCTCTGGTTGCACTTGACTCTCCTCCTACACGTTGGCGGCTCCTTCTCAGCCTCTCCTCCTCCTCCTCCGCCATCTCTGAGTGAAGAGTGACCCGGAGGCTCTATCTTTGGTCTTGTCCTCAGGGTCATTCATTCACATCGTGGCTGTAGCTTCACAAACCATCTATTCTCTGATGAATCCCGGATCTTTATCTTGAGTCGAGATTTCCCCTTGAATTCTAGACAGATATACTAAACTACCCCACACCTCTCCTTGGGAACCTGAGGACTATCTATGTTCTCTCTTTCTCTCTTTTTTCCAGCCTCCCTCCCTCTCTTTTATCCCAATAAATACTTAGTGAGCCCTTCCCATGTGCCAGGCTCTATTCCAAGGCCTGGGTGCAGGAGACACGGCAAACAGATGCTGTTCCTGCCCTTGTGCAAAACATACGCCAATCAAATAATCCAACAAGTGAGTCTGTGGTTATACCCTATGCTAAGTACTGGGAAGAAAATTCACATGGGATACAGAGAACTTCTGTAGGCAGGCAGGGTGCTGCTTTAGGTAAGATGGTCAGGTATGGTTTTGGAGGAAGAGACATTGAGCTCATTCCTTAAGAGTGAGGAGTGGGTTGACATGCAAAGAAAGCCGGAAAGGACACTCAGCAGAGGGGCTGGCATGTGAGAGGGCCTGAGGCAAGAAGTAGCTTGAGGGGCTGGGATTGTGGCTCAGCAGTAGAGCGCTCACCTAGTACCGGTGGGACCCGGGTTCGATCCTCAGTACCACATAAAAATAAAGGCATTGTGTTGTGTCCCTCTATACCTAAAAAAAATTAAAAAAAAAAAGAAGCAGCTTGATGCTCATGAGAATCTGAGACCCTGCTTTGCTTCAGAATCACCCAAATTCCCTCTCTCCCTCCCTCTCTCCTTCCATCCTTTCTTTCTCTTTCTTTTTAACAAGGAATTGAACCCAGAGGTGCTTAACCACTGAGCCCCAGCCCTATATTTATTTATTTATTTATTTATTTTTGAGACAGGATCTTGCTAAATTGTTGAAGCTGGCTTCCAACTATGGTCCTCCTGCCTTGGCCTCCTGAGTCCCAGGGATTACAGGCATGTGCCACTGTGCCCAGCCAAAATTCTCAAAATTCTTAACAGAGAATTCATTTCCTAGAGCTGCTGTAACAACCTCTAACTGAGAGGTTTAAAACAACAGAAATCTATTCTCTCACAGTCCTGGAGGCCAGACGTGTGAAATCAAGGTGTTGGTAGTTGCTTCCTTCTGGAGACTCTAGGAAATCCATCCTATGCTCTGTCCTCGCTTTTGGTGGCTGCTGACCATCCTTGGTCCCTGGGCTTGTGAGTGCCCTCCCATCTCTGCCTACAAATTCACAGTCTGTGTGTTCTACTTTCCCATCCAGTAAGGACACTCTTCATTGGATTAGGGATCATCCTAATCCAAGATGATCTCATCTTGAGGTGCTTATGTAAATTACATCCACAAAGACCTTGTTTCACATAAGGTCTCCTTCTGAGGTTCAAGGTTCCAGGCAGACGTATCTTTTGGGGGGGAACACAATTACATTCACTGCAGAAGATTCTTTTTTTGGGGGGAGGTGGTACCAGGAATTGAACTCAGGCACTCAAACACTAAGCCACATCCCCAGCCCTATTTTGTATTTTATTTAGAGACAGGGTCTCACTGAGTTGCTTTAGTATGTAGCTTTTGCTGAGGTGGCTTTGAACTCACAATCCTCCTGTCTCAGCCTTCCAAGCCACTGGGGTTACAGGAGTGCGCTATTGTGCCCGGCTTCCCTAGACATTCTTATGGGACCTGAGAGATCCTCTGAAAAGTATTTTCCCTAAAAAGCTAGTTCTAGAATAATTTTTTTAAAGGGGCCAGAATAACATTCCATGTTCAAACATATTTGGAAAATAGATATCTCACATAGGTCAGAATTTACCTGCATTTATTAGAGGGCTAAGAATTCATAGAAGAAGAAAAAAAGCCACCTTCTCATTATTTAAAGCAACAATTTCCCATTTTATTTCACCATATGAGCTGGGGTTGTGGCTCAGAGGTAGAGTGCTTACCTAACCTTACCAAACATGCACAAAGTCCTGGATTTGATCCCCAGCATTGAAAAAAAAAAGTATTTCACTATAAAATCCCATTTTCCCTCTCAGAATCACTGTGGAATTTTGAGATTTCATCATCCCATGGAAATTCCAGAGAAATGCTGATGTCATTCAGTCATGTCTCATTACAGATGAGAAGGTCAACATCAAAAAAAAAAAAGAAGTCATTGGTCCAAGGTCACAGAGCTGGGAGGGTCAGAAGTTGGATTTAGAACTCAGTCTCCTCAAAATGTTAGAGATGGAGACGCAGTAGCAGTTGACACAGGAGGGAGCTGGTGGGTCTCCCTGGGGAGCTGGGCTCTCCCTGGGGGATCTTCATGGTGGTGGAATAGCTTTGCATCTCAGTAGCTGTGGTAGTTACACCACTGTCTGAATGTGATAAAATAACAGAACTATACACATGCATTGCACCCAGGCCAATTTCCTGATTTTGATATAAAATGTAACCATTGGCCTTGGGAAAAACTAGGGCAAAAGAAACTTGAGACCTCTTTGTTTCATCTTTGCAACTTCCTGTGGCTCTATCTGGACTTCAAAATTAAAAGTTTTTGAAAAATCAGTTTCCTGCTTCTAGGTTCAAGAGCTTTTTATAGTGGCAAATGTCATTAGATCAAATGTAGGTTATTCTCCTAGTGCCCAATAAAAGGCCCAATTTATGGCTTTTTATGGGTTGCAGTTTATTTAAACTACAGTAATTTGGGAGCAGGGAGAGAGTTTGCAGCCACTGAGTACAGTGACGAATACGAAGACGGCTGGCTTTTCCCTCCTTCTCACCTGAGGTCGGCCTTCCTATAGCTGAGTGTGTAGCACCTGGTCACACCAGAGATGACGAGACAAGAGGAGAGGGACTTCAGCCTAAGAGACGATAGTTTCTCGGTCATCTGGTTACACCATATTGAATTCAACTGATATTTCACCAACACTTGATTCAAAATTTGCTTGAGTTTCCTGTCAACCTTTTCATATCATGAAGGATGGCAGAACTTTGGCATCTCAAGGCGACAGTGTGGGGTTCTGACACAGCAATGGCAGAACTTTGGACAATTGGATTCAAGTCTGTCACACTGCATACATTGTTGCCAGAAATCTGGGCTCTTGGTTTGTCTGGGGATTGTCCCCACCCTCAATCTGTGGGGCTGAGAGCAATTGTGTTGTCCATTGCAAAAAGAAAAAAAAAAGTATTTCACTATAAAATCCCATTTTCAAATCCCTCCCTGGCCACAGTTGACTGCTCTTCAGAGGTGGGGGGCATTGATCTACTCTGGTCCAGTCAGAGCCCTTCCATGAGCTCCTCTGAGATTTGCAGCCCATGGAATCTGTCCAATCTCCAGGTTGCCCGGAGAGTGGAACAGTCAAACGAAGACTCTGGAGCCATCTGCGGCCATCTGCAGCCAGGTTAGTGGCTACACAAGGAAACCTGGCTGAGTGAGAAGGAACGAAGCCAACATTCCCAGGAAAGTGAGGCTGGGGACAGAGTCCTGATGGCCTTCCACTGCCCAGTTCGACTTATTCCTAAGGTTCAGCTGCCTTGCCGTAGCCTGGCTCCTCCACCGTTCTTTGGCAACCAAAAGCTAATACACCCTCCATTTGCTCAAGCTACTTTAAGTCGGTGTATTGTTACTTGCAACCCGCGAAGCTCAGAGTATCCTCCCAGACCATCCCTCCTCACTTTCCAGATGAGGAAACAGACTCTGAGGAAGGCTGGAACCTCCTTAAGGCCACGGTCAGTGACTTCAATGGCAAGTGTCCCAGCGGTGTCTCTCACTTGTTTCTGCTCAGCTGCTTTTCCTGGGGTGCCATGTGATACTTGCAGAGCCTGCTGGAGATTTCCAAAGTCCCCAGTTGGAGGGAAATTCAACCAGGCCTCCTCCTATCCACAAAACAAAAGAGAAAGACGAAAATAGAAAAACCATCACCGAAACAGAACTGGAGACCTGGTATCTCGGGGGCTGGCGCAGGAAACTGAGAATAGAAAGAACAAAGTCAGCCCGTGAGAGGTGAGAACCAACAGGCGCCGCGCTCCACGTGTGGGCAACCTCTCACACAGCAAGGCAGGAGCAAAGGAGGCCTGGGCCTTTTTGCAAAACTCTTATGCAGGATTCAGATTAAACTGAGTCAATAAATATCCTCATCACCAAGGCTAAAAAAGAGATCAGAGACACAGCCAAGTGTCTGCTGCTGGTGGGTGCCCACGTTTTCCAGTCCTCTGAGGTCACCCTGATTTTTAGTAGAAATTAAGATGGCTTGCAGGAGAGGCCAGGTGCCCTTTCTGCATGGCTGTGCGGTTCCTTACCAGCCCCACTCACCTGACACTAGACACAGCCCTCCTCCAGCTCCCCATCCAGCACTGTTGACCCTTCTCGAAGGTTCGGGATAACAGAGGGGTGTGATGGGCCCTGACAGGTTTTCAGGAGTTGAGGCATAATGTGATAATATATGGGGATAACAGAGTGGCCTGCCAAGTAGGTGACCTAATAGCCTGGACAGGAAGTGTGTAGCAAGATGGGATCTGTAGTCAGGCAAGAACTTCTCCAGAACCGCAGTGCCTTAGTCAGGTCCTTGGCGACCTGGCTCACCGTAGGCAGCGTTCCAACCCCATGAAGTGATCTTGTGGGGATTTCAAAGAGGTGGCCAAGGGACATGTGACTTAATGAGCCCCCTTTGAACTACCTGAGGATTGCCAGACCTCCACCCCTAACAGACAGAATCCTTTAACCACCATCCCAGGAACCCAGGGGACCCAAGAAGCCACAATCACTGGCATTTCCCAACCCCTTGTCCTCCATAGTCCTCTGAGACTCCCATAGTTAAAGGCCCTTCAGGGGTCCCTGGGGCAGCCTCAAATCCCACCAGCAGAATTCCCAGAGAGTTACATCTCAGAACACAGGCTGTTCCGCCCCCGTCGGTGACCTCGGGGGCCCTGCCTGTAGCTGGGTTTCTCTTCTTATCCTGTGTGTCCTGGAGGGCCCCACACTGCAGCCTGCAGCCCCCTCTGAAAAGTATTTTAACTCTTTAAACCCGAGACTTTCCGTTCTGATGAGGCCAACAGCTGTGTTCACCAGGGTGCTTTTCCTAAACCAGCAGATGATCGTCTCTCTCTGAGCAATTCTGCCTGATTCTGGGCCAACAAATGCAATTCATAAAGCCCAGCAAAACCTCTTAAATAGCAAGGAATGTGCCTCCACCTCCCACACGCACCTGATCCACACTATGATTTCTCTGTTTCCCGTAGTCTGAACTCGGACGTCTGACCTGACAGAAACACACGAGTCCTTAAGGTCAGAATTACCCTCGCAAGTTCAGGACAGATGTCGTCTGGTCCATTTGCCATTGGAGTGGTTCCTTTACCTGGAAAACACCAAGACTGCACGGGGGCTTCTGCAAGTCTCAATGACGGGAGAGGCCTAAGTATAAGCTACAAGAAGCAAGGGACTTAATTTAGAGAAGAAGGAAATAGTCAGGATCGAAGCAGAATTAAATGAAATGGAGACACAAAAACAATAGAAAAGATCAAAAAAGGAGCTGCGGATACAGCTCAGCTGGTAGAGTGCTTGCTTCGCATGCACAAGGCCCTGGGTTCGATCCCCAGCACCACAAAAAAAAAAAAAAAAAAAAAGAAACAGTTGTTTGGAAAAAAAAAACAGACTTTTAGCTAGACTAAGGAAAGCAGAAGTTGTTTGCTATGGACATCATATAGAGCTACCTCTGCATTGTAATGAAACGGCTCAGGAGGTCCTGTGTCCTGAGAGGTGTGACAGGTATCCCTGTCCTAGGCTCCTCATCTGCCCTGCCTGGGTCTGTCCAGCATCAGCGAGTATGCGCAGCTCTTACATTACCATAGTGGCTCTGCCACTGCCTGCTATCTGATCTACATGTGTCCACTTGTATGTTGCTTGAGTAGACACATGTCACCCTGTCATGACACTCTGCCATGTTTTGGTCCAGGGCCTGCCATGGTTGGTCATGTGTCCTTCATATGTCAGAGGCACGTCCCATGTGAATTTCCCATGTACTTCACTTGTCTGTGGGCTGATATTTCCCTTGTGGGTCCAGTATATGTTTGACATGTAACCATCAGGATGACTCGAATTCATTCATTCGTTGTTGAGTTCCTACTGTGTGGCAGTCATTGTTGCAGGATCTGTGGCTACTGCAGTGAACATACAGATGAAAACCGATGTCTTTGCAGAGCCTATGTTGAGGATAATAAATGTCATAATAATAACAACAGTATAGCCAGGTGTGGTGGCACACACCTGTAATTCCAGCAACTCGGGAGGCTGAGGCAGGGGATCTCAAGCCAGCCTCAGCAACTTAGCGAGGCCCTAAACAACTCAGTGAGACTCTGTCTCAAAATAAAAAAGGGTTGGGGGTGTAGCTCCATGGTTAAGTGTTCCTGGGTTCAATCCCTGGTATCTAAAAATAAAATTTAAAAAAATACCCGTATAGGAAGCACAGCAATAAGTCAATAAGTAAATAAACAAATAAATCATATAGTCTGTTAACAGGCAGGGAGCACTAGGGAAAAAAGCAAAGAGGGGAGGTCGCCAGAGCCCAGGGGATGTAAGGGAACACGGAGGCCAGGGGCCTCTGAAAAGTCTCTGGAGCTTGAAGGCAGTAAGGAAACGATCCCTCAGGACAGAGGAAGTGCCTTCCAGGCAAAGGGACAGCAGGAGACAAGTGCAAGTCAGGGATCGAGGTGCCTCTAGAGTGGAGGAAACTCTCAGAAGACAAACAGGCTCTGACCAGTTTCTCTCAGTCTCCATGAATGGCCGAGTTTTCCGTTTTCCTCAACCTTTAATGTGGTTCAGCATAAACCCACCCGTGACCCCAGGTCACTTTAATACATACACTCCGATGAGTTAATCTCACAAAAACAAACTAACTAACCAATCCTCCTCTCTATATATGAGAACAGGGCAGCTGTGCTCAAAGTTAAATCATGTCACCCAGGGGTAGCAGAGAGGTATAGAGAAAGGATTCAGGCCTTGAGGCAGAGCTCTGCCACTTAAACTGAGGGACAGTGGCCACTGAGCCAGCCTCACTGAACCTGTTGCCACACAGGTGGTGAGCACAGGGTGAAAGATAAGCTTGCAGTCCCCAGTCACAGTGTGATCTCAGACCAGTGCAGGCCATGGCCTCTGCCTCTTGGAAGTCCGTTGACCTCCATGGACTTCCAACTCCAAATTTAGTGCTAGAAGGTGAGCTCAGGTGCCAGGTAAGGTCTTAGATCGTTTCTGGCCTATTTTCAAACTCCAGTTCCCCCACATAGCATAATGCTTCGGCTGGGTGGGGAGCAGGAGTCTAAACCCTAAACAAACAACATGTGAACTGACACAACTTGTCTTGCCGCCCATTTAAAGGACGTTAAAAGCACTTAAAGTGCTTGTCACTAAGTGGTCGGCCATCCTCTGGGACTCCTGGTCCTCTGCTGCCACTGCCTGGGGGTAAGGGGTACTGCAGGCACACAGACCCACAGAAATGAGAACAGCAAGGGCTCAGCCAGGGAGACCAGGGCCAGCTCAGGAGAGGTCAGTGTTCCCCGTCTTGAAGAGGCAGGTGGAGTAACATGAAAAGCTGTTTTGCAGGTGCCTTTCAGTGTCTGGAAAAGATCAGGAACACAGGAGGGGACTTTTACAGAAGTAGCTCCAGCTGCCCCTGCAGAAGATCTTCCAAGACTGAGCCACATCCTAAGATAAAGTCAGGATCTGAACCCAGAGCACTGAGGCCTGGTGCTGTGTTCCAGACCTAGCGTAATCCTTGCAGCAGCCTTCTTGGGGGCACCTGGGAGCTTGTTAGAAATGCAGGGTCTCAGCCTCCCCTCACAAACCTACTGACTCTGTCTTGGCACTATAACCCAGGTGATCGATGTGTGTGTTGGATCATGTGAAGGACTCATTGTTAACATGCTGCCTGCCTGCTCTGCCAGGGGGGCATCTGAAGATGGCTTTAGCTTTAGCTGAGCATAGTGGCATACACCTGTGGTGCCAGCTACTCAGGTGGCTGAGGCAGGAGGATCATTTGAGTTCAGGAGTTCAAGACCAGCCTGGGTAACATAGCAAGGCCTCAACCACAAAAAAAAAGAACGTCCCCCCCCAAAAAAAAATCCCACAATATGTATTACCTCACAGAGTTTCTGAGGGTTGGCACCTCCCGGGGAGCAGCTCAGGTGGGTGGCTGGGTCTCCCCGGATGGCGTGATCAGGCCATTGAATGGACTGTGGTCTCAGAAGGCTGAGAACTCATTCTAAATCACTCCTGGCTGTTAGCTGGAGGCCTCCATTCTTTTTCAGAAGCTGCCCAAGTGTCCTCGTGACAAGGCTGGCTGCCCCCAGTGCAAGTGATTCAAGACAGAGAGAGGCCAGAGCCTTTCTAACCTTCCCATAGTGACACGCAGTCATTATCGCCGTACTCCCTTGGCTCACAGACCAATCCTATGTGGGAGGGGTGGGAGGGGACTCCTTAAGGGTGACCGGGTGGCGAGCATCCCTGGCACCCTCTTAGTGGCTACATCCATGGGAGATGGCTCTGAAAGGAACATGGGACTCAGAGGGGAATCAATGATCAAACAATTGTTCAATGATCACACAATCACTGTATTAACTTCTCCCAGGGACACACAAATCACACCTCACCAATTGAGCAGGGTCCTCCCACTTCATTTTGGCTAAGATGAAAAAGCTTTACAGGACCTACAAGGCCTGCACATTCCGACCCCTCCTCCAAGACCTCTATGAGCCCTCCAGGCTCTGCTCATGGCCCATCCCTCACACCCACTCAACTGCAGCCCCTCGGGCCACTCGGGCACCCTCAGGACTTCTACCCCTCTTTTTCGGCTGCCTCCCTCCATCCTACCATCCACCTTTAGGCTCAGCCCAACATATCAGCCCCCAGGAGACCTTCCCTGACTGCATCCTAGGATAGGTCTCCTTGGTGTTTATTTCCCTAGTACCCCATATTTTTTCCTTTGGTAATCTTAATCATAAATGCTTGAGTTCTTATTAAGATAAGCATTTGTTTATGTCATCTCATCCACCAGACTCAATGTTGCACCAAAGTAGGATGTGTGTATCCTTGGATTGGGTACTTCTTTAAGCCTAGCACTGAGTACAGGGCCCAGCACATAATAGATGCTTCAATAAATGCTTATTGACAGAATGGAATGAGCAGGTTTATTGTGTGTGTCAAATTCTGATTCAGAGATGCTGGAGTGTTGAAGGTCTCTCTGGGGCATCATATCTCTGCAATGCCATAGTGCTGGGGGTTTCCTGGTCAGGGTGCCAGGAGGAGCTTATCCCAGAGCCTGGCACACAATAATCATTCCACTATGGCAGCTGCCAGTTGGTGACATGGCTGAACTGAGGATTCTCTTGCCTGCTCCATCTTCTAACACCTCCACGTGTTGTCATTTCTTTCCAAATACCAGCAGAGACATGGTGTATAGAGTGATTTAGTCATTTACTTAACATGGACTGAGAACCAGCAATATGCTTCTCAAACTTACAACCTGCAAAACTGAATTCCATTCCCACCCCATAGAAAACCTGTCCCCCTGGCCCTGCTCAAGCTTTGCCCTGGACTCCAGGGTCACCAAGTCTCTTATAAGTTACTTCCTACTTGACAGTGCCACCCCCTACTTCGCATCATTGCCATCTCTCAGCTGACCTCATAGGATGGCCATTGGTATGTAGGATCAAGACTCTCTGCGTTGATTCTTACCCATCTCAGCCACTCCCTATTTACCAACCCAAAAAGCTTTCCAAAAGGCAAATCCTGTTTAAAATCCAACCACACAGGATGCCATGACACATGCCTATAATCCCAGCGGCTCCAGAGGCTGAGGCAGGAGGATCGCAAGTTCAGAGCCAGCCTTAGCAATTCCGTGGGGCCTTAAGTTACTCAGCAAGACCCTGTCTCTAAATAAAAATATTTTTAAAAGGCTGGGGATGTGGCTCGGTGATTAAACACCTCTGGGTCCGATCCCTGCTGCCAAAAAGAAAACAAAAATAAAAAAAAGAAAGAAAACAAAGTCCAACCATGGGTTCCTGTGGCTTTCGGAATAAAGTCCTGGCAAAAAGGCCTAGGAGGCCTGGAGTGGTCTGACAGCTGCTGATGTCTTCACTCTCACCTCCTGGCCTTGTGCCCTTGCTCTCTGTGGCCCAGCTATGCCAAGCATTCTCTCAGGCTTTCCATATACCAAGCTCTGTGCCACCTGGCTCCTCACAGACCCTGCCCGGAGCCTTCCCACATGCTCCTGTGAGTGCCCTTGTGCACATTCGAGACTTCTTTTTTTGGGGGAGGGGGAATTGGGAATTAAACTCAGGGGCACTCAACCTCTGAGCCACATCCCCAGCCCTATTTTGTATTTTATTTAGAGACAAGGTCTCACTGAGTTGCTTAGCGCCTCACTAAGTTGCTGAGGCTGGCTTTGAACTCTCAATCCTCCTGCCTCAGCCTCCAGAGCCACTGGTATTACAGGCGTGTACACCGTGCCCAGTTGAGACTTCTTAATCAAATCCTACACCAACCTTCGGTTCCATTCCCCAGCCCCCCAAGAAAGGTATCCCTGCCACTCTTCACTGATGCTCTCTTTTACTGACAGCCAATCTTTCCTCTAGATTGTGGTTTGGCTTTAACATTATTATATCTTTAACTTTCAGAGGTTTTCCATTTTGATATATTCAACTCACTTAATCTTTCTTTTGGGGTCTCTCTGTGTCTTTATGCATGGAAAATTCCAGAAGTTTTATAAGAGCAGGGGACTGAGCAAGGGCCCCGGTCTGCGGAATTTGGATGAGAAGAAAGGGTAAGCAGATGCCTCAGAAACTGGCAACTGACCGGGGGAGCCAGGTAGGTGGTGGGCCAGGCGCAGGGAGCCATGGGGCAAGCATGTGGGGTGTGGTGCTCTTGGCCCGCCCTGGTCCCCCTGGTGCTCCAGTGGGTCAAGAAAGTATTAACACTCAGGACATGTGACGGACAAGCTGGCAGAGCCTACCTTTTTCCAGGTTCTGAAAGAATCCTTAGAAAGATGCTTTATTAGGCTCTGCACATGGAAGGGGCATCCAGACAGAAGGCACATATCTGTGAAGAGACCCCAAAGGAGGCTCAGTTGCCATCAAGGACAGGACCAGGCAGCCCCTAAACCATGGCCACCATGCCCCTTCACACACCTGCACACCCTGAGAGCAACACAGCAGCTGTTTCAGGTGAAGCGGGCTGTCCACGGGCCACCCCTCGGGAGGCCGGCTGTTCCATCTTGCTGTGGGCAGGGGCTGCCCTTTGACGTGCTCAAAATAGCTGTGAACTGCAGCTGCTGGGGCAGCAGCGCATTAACCTCAGGGAGGGGACAGCTGGGACCTGCGCAGTCCTTAGCTCAGCAGGGGACTTAGGAGAGGAGTCCCTCACTGCCCCCTGGGGACCACTCAGAGTATAGGGACTAGACTATAGCTTCCAGTTGATGGCATTGAAGCAGGAGCCAGGCTTTGTGCAGAGCCAGCGTTTCCCTTCTATGCAGCCGGAGGTGCCAGGTGTGACTCTGATACCCACTTTCCAGGGAGACCAGGAGGCCCAGAGAGATTGCCCAGATCACTAGGCTATAACTGCAAGGATCTAGGAATCGTACCCAGGTGGCCTGCCTCTGCAGCCCACGACACAGCCCCTGATGCTCAGTGGTCCTGTGTGGGATCTGAGGGCTTGAAGTGGGCACATGGGAGGCAGGGTCAGGGCCTCAATGTTTGGCATCTCTGGGGACAAAGCACATGACAGTTGAGCCTTTTTGACTCCAAACAGGAAGAGCCTCGTGGGGAGGCAGGGATGCCACTGTTCCTAAGGCCACTCTCTCCTCTACCCCGTTCGTTGCAGGGTTGGGAGAGACTCTTCTAGTAGCAGCAGAACTGTGTGGGCCGAGGATGACTAGCAGGGAGCTGGCTAGCCACATATGGACGGTGTGGGGGAAACACCGAAATGGTGGCTGTTAAGAACAAAATGTTACATGCAAACAGGGCTCTGTGGCAGCTGGCAGCATGAGGCTGTCCCTAAGGAGGGTACAGGGCAAGTTGCCAATCCAGGCTGCAAGAGGCATAGACATTCACCTAAAAAAAAAAAAAAAATGGAAAAGGAAGAGAGGCTACCTCCCCTTGCAGGAGGACCCTGCTGTCTGTCTGGAGGAAGGGGCCCTGGAACATGGACTGGAGACAAATAGCAAAGGGACAGTGGGGAGCATCTCAGACTCATTAAGTGATGAGCTGTATATTTTCAGGAAGCCTCCGTGTGTGTCTGTGCCTGTGTATTTATAAACTTCTCTTCCAAGTTGGAATGAAGACTTATTTGGCAAAGAATTCTGTCCTCGGGGGAGGAGGGTGCCCAGAGATGGGAAACCTGAAGGTGACTTCGTCTCTCAGAGCTCTCCATGTAGCTTATTTATCCAAGGCTCTGGTATTTTTCTAAGATGAATAATTGAATGGTTGAAACTGTTAAAATGAGAACAATGCAAACTTTGCAAGATTCTTAGTGAGTCCGGGGATCTGGGTCAGTGACAATTTGTGTATCTACAGCTGATCTGAAGCATGACCAGACCGCGTCACTTTTTTCTGTGTGTTGAGTGGTTTTCTTTGCAGAAAATACACTCGTAGTTGTGCACTATAATTTTTAATTAAAAGAGAATAGAAATACAATTTTTTAAAAAAATATTTTTAGTTTCAGACGGACACAATATCTTTATTTTATTTCTTTATTTTTATGTGGTGCTGAGGATCGAACCCAGTGCCTTACACATGCTAGGCAAGTGCCCTACCACTGAGCTACAGCCCCAGCCCTAGAAATACAATCTTCCATTATTTTGGGGGGGGTTGATTTAATCAATTAATAGGCTTTGTTTTTTAGAGTGGATTTTAGATCTATAAAAACATTGTGGCAAGTCCAATGAGTCCCCCATACCTCCTCACCTGCCGCATATGTGGGTTTCCCCTAATAACTGCCCACCTTAGCATGGAATATTTGTTATAATAGAGTTAATATTGATGCATTATTATTAACTAACACCAGTAGTTTACATTAGGGTTCGTTCTCTTTGTATACCCTGTGGGTTTTGACAAATGTATAATGACGTGTATCCACCGTTACACTATAATAGAACGGTTCACTGCCCTAAAAATCTCCTGTGTTCCACCTATTAATAGATTTTTAAAAGGAAGATTTTTAGATTTAAGTGACTTCTCTCATAAAATAGAAGTCTATCCCCCTACCACAGGTCCACCCCAGGCACATACACATTCTAGAAAGCCAGTCAAATTGTTCCAAACTGACAACCTCAAAAGAGGAGGCCAGGAAATGCCCATCTCCTCCTTTTGAGGTGGCCGGCCCTTGGGGAATCGAGGAGAGGTTTGTCCAGATGTTGGCTGGGAAGTCATCTCCCACAGCCTCAGCTCAGGGGTCCTGGACGGGTTGCATTCACCTCATCCACATACAGGTGTCGCTCTTGGTGGAAGCATCTAAAGAAAGCCCAACTCAAACCAACCTAAGCAGCAGAGGAGATTTAAATAGCATAACAAGGACAGGACTCAGAACTGGCCCTGCACAAGGCTACCTCTTGTGGAGTCTGGGCCTCTTGTGGTGTGTCTGTCGGAGCTGCCTTAGCATCAGTCTCCAAAGGGCTCCTTGATCTTGATGAGATGGCAATGCCTTTTATCTGTCATTGTCTGAAGGTTCCCCCTTAATCTAGGAGGGCTGCGTCTCTCTACAGGTTTCCACCCCACCTCTTTCCTTTCATACCTTTTCCTATCAAAGGCACGGTTCCCTTATCTACTCTCTCTTAAATGGCACAGTGGGGTGGTGGAGTTGTCTTGTGGGGAGGGTCTGCTGAAGCGGGGACAGTTTGTTGTCACCAAGGGGAGGTTTTGACCCAAGGGCCTTTGCCACAAAGACACAGTTAACTGCCCCTCCATTCTGCCAGCTCACTTCTTCCCCCAACAACTGAAAACCCAGGTAAGCCCCCCGACCACTCATCCTTTCTCCATCTCTTCAAGTCACAAAACAGTGCCAAGTTAGTAATAAAGAACTCTAACTCTGAAAAAGAATGGAAACGTCAATCCTTTTAGGGGGGTGTAGGAGGCTAGAGTATGCCTCCCCCCGATGTGCTTCTTTGGCATGAGAGCAATTGAGCCAAAGACTATTGAGAAGAAGCAGACACGGGGCTGAGGATGTAGCTCAGTGGTAGAGCACTTGCCCAGCATGTGTGACTTCCTGGGGTGAAAAAAAAAATGCTGATACAGACATAACCTGGGAGATATTGTGGTTTGGTTCTAGAAACAAAGCAAACATGCAATAAATTAAGCCACACGATTTTTTTTATTTCCTGGTGCGTATAACATTCATATTTATGGCTATACTATCATCTATGAAGTGTGCAGTAGCATTAATGTCTAAGAAAACAACATACATACCTAATTTTAAAATGTTTTATTGCTTTGCAAAATGCTAATGATCATCTGAGCCTTTAGTGAATTGTAATCTTTCTGCTGGTGGAGAGAGTCTTCCCTTGACGTCCATGTTGCTGACGGACCATGTTGTTGGTTGGGGTGGCTGTAGCAGATTCTTAAAATGAGACAGCAATGCAGTTCATCTCATCCGTTGGCTCTTCCTTTCACCAAAGGTTTCTCTGCAGCAAGCCATGCTGTTGGATAGGATCTTACCCACAGCAGAGTGTCTTTGCAAAGTGGAGTCCATCCTCTCCAACGGCTGCTTCTTTCTCCACTGAGTTTCTGGAATATTCTAAGCCTTTTGTGGTTTCAACAGTGTCCACAGTATCTTCACCAGTCGTAGATTCCATTTCAAGAAGCCACTGTCTTCGCTCGGCCATAAGAAGTCTAGGAAGTCTTGAACCTCCCAGAGTCATCCAGAAGGGTTAGAACCAACTTCTTCCAACATCTGTTAATGTTGATATTTTGGCCTCCTCCAAGAATCATGAATGTCCTTATGGCTTCTAGAATGATGAATGTAAATATATTTCTATTTCTTTTTTGTTTTTGTTTTTGTTTTTTTGTACTGTGGATTGAACCCAAAGACACCTAACCACCCAGCTACAATCCCCAACCCTCTTTTGATTTTTTTTTATTTTGAGACAGGGTCTGACTAAATTGTCCAGGCTGGCCTTCAACTTGCAATCCCCTTGCCTTGGCCTCCTGAGTTTCTGAGATTATAAGTGTGCACCACCACACCTGAGTCAAAATGGACTTCTTAAGTAATAATACTTGAAGGTTGAAATTTACTCTTCATCCATATGGGCTGCTGAATGGATGTCGTGTTAGCATGTTAGCAGGCTTGAAAGCAATGGCGATCTCATTGCACATCTCTATCCGAGCTCTTGGGTGACCAGGTATATTGTCAATGAGCAGCCATATTTTGAAAAGGCTATTTCTGAGCAACAGGCCTCAACAGTGACTTTAAAATAGTTAGTGAATTTAAAATGGACGTGCTGTCACCCTGGCTTTGTTGTTCCATTTCTAGAGACCAGGAGGCAGAAGAGATTTTATATATATATATATATATATATATATATATATATATATATATATATACATACATAGAGAGAGAGAGAGAGAGAGAGAGAGAGAGAGAGAGAGAAAGTTTTATTGCTTTGCTAGCAAAGGAGAAACACAGGGACTCCTGTCCTAGAGGCTGTGATTCTGCCCATCAGGGGAAACGGTGTTTTTTAAGAGGTGATTCAAAGGCTACATTCCATGTATTCTCTGTCCAGAGTTGTAATTCACTTGTTGACTTGGGAGATGGTCATTTTTAGATCTTCTGCTGCCATGAGATTTAGTGTAACTCTTAAGGGCCCTAGGATTTTCAGAATGGCCAAGGAACATGGTCTTCATCTTTAAGTCACCACCTGCATTAGTCCCTATCAAGAGCCTGCCCTTTGAAGCTTTGAAGCCAGAAATTGACTCTCCTCTCGACTGTGAAAGTCCTAGACGGCAGTTTCTTCCAGTATAAGGCTGTCTAGTCTACGCTGAAAAATCCATTGTCGATACAAGGGAATGATTTGTCCAGATTATATTGCTATATTGCGCTCATGTACGGATATGTAACGATGAATCCCATCATTATGCACAACTATAATGCACCAATAAAAATATGAAAAAAGAATCGGGCATGGTGGCACACGCCTGTAATCCCAGAGGATCCAGAGGCTGAGGCAGGAGGATCGTGGGTTCAAAGCCAGCAACTCAGCGAGACCCTGTCTCTAAATAAAATATTTTTTTAAAGGGCTGGGGATGTGGCTCAGTGGTTAAGCACCTCTGGATTCAATCCTTGATACAAAAAAGAAAGAAAGAAAGAAAGAAAGAAAGAAAGAAAGAAAGAAAGAAAGAAAGAAAGAAAGAAAGAAAGAAAGAAAGAGATCTATTGAGTGCATCCATCCTTCATCAGGGACCTGAGCTAGGTTTTGTGGGTAAGTTGCTGCAGTTCCTCCATCAGTATTTGCCTTTTTGCTCTGTATGTTTGCCACAGGGACAAATCTTTTCCTTAAACCTCATGACCAACCTCTGCCAGCTTCAAACTTTTCCCCTGCTGCTTCCTCACCTCAGTCTTCACAGAACTAAAGCGAGTTAGGGCCTTGCTCTGGATTAGGCTGAGGGAATGCCATGCATGGCTGGTTTGATCTTCCATCCGGACCATTAAAACTTTCTCCATATCAGCAACAAAACTGTTCCACATGTTTATCATTTGTATTTATTGGAGTAGCCCTTTTAATTTCCTTCAAAATTTCTTGGCAGGGCTGGGGCTGTAGCTCACTGGCAGAGCGCTTGCTTAGCATGCATGAGGCACTGGGTTTGATCCTCAGCACCATATAAAAATAAATAAATAAAATAAAGGCATGCTGTCCATCTACAACTACAAAAGAAAAAAATTTAAAAATAATAAAAACACTTCTCTTCCTCCATGATTTGGCTAGCTGGCACAAGAGGCCTCCGACGGGCCTGCCTTGACTCTCGAGCTGCCTTTCTCAATCAGTTTAGTCACTTTTAGCCGTCCCTTTAAAGTGAGAGACTTCAACCCTTCCTTTCACTTGAGCACTTAGAGGCCACTGTAGGGTTATTTGCTGACCTCATTTCAGGACTGTTGTGTCTGCCTCCAGCCCAGAGGGAGAGAGAAGGTGGGGCAGCTCGGAGGTGGAGCAGTCACAACATAACAACCTATACACGATAGCTCTGCTGTCCCATGTGGGCACAGGTTGTGGCAGTCCAAAGTAATTACGATCATATCAAAGGTCACTGATCACAGATCTGTGTGACAAATACGGCAATAAAAAATAGCAATAAAAAAAACAACCTGAACATTGTGAGAATCCAAAAATGTGACACAGAGACATGAAGCAAGCACATGCTGTTGGGAAAATGGCACCCATACTCTTGTTCACAGACAGCCACCAACCTTCAATATGTAAAAACCACAATAGCTACAAAGCACAATAAAAAGGTATGCTTGCACAAGGAGAGCTGTCTTCCTTCCCCAACGTACCGAAAAGTAGGTCATACATTTATTTACTAAGGGACCCTCCTCTCCTCTCTACCAGGAAGGACAGAAGTTGATCACCAGAGACAACTTTAGACCCTTTATCAGCACCAGAGGAATCTCACATCGCAAGCTTCACTAAATATCCTTTACCTGCCATTTATTGCCAGCCATAGTGGCATAGTCCTGTAACCCCAGCCACTCAGGAGGCTGAAGCAGGAGGATCCCAAGTTCAAGGCCAGCCTCAGCAACTTAGTGAGACCCTGTCCCTGTCTCAAAATAAAATAAAAAAAAAAAACACCAACAACAACAACAATAAAAAAGGCTGGTAGAGCTCAGTGGTAGAGCTCCCCTGAGTTCAGTCCCTAGTAAAGGGGGAGGGGGAGGATGGGAAACACGCACACACACACACACACACACGCACACACACACACACACACACACACACGAATGCCCTATATTTGCCTTCCCACATTTTGCCATTCCTAGGGACTCCTAGGGTTTTTCCTTTGTCTTGTCCCTTTTCTAAAAATGGTGGCAGCATGGTGGCACACGCTTATAATTCCAGCAACTTGGAGGCTGAGCCAGAAGAATTGCAAGTTTGAGGCCAGCCTGGCCAAAGATTGTCTCAAAATTAAAAAAAAGAAAGAAAGAAAGAAAAATGGAAAAGGGCTGAGGACTTGGCTCAGTGGTAGAGTGTCCCTGGGTTGGATCTCCTAAATAAATAAACATTACTCTGTGCTAAAGACACTTGCTTTCTGCTCAGTGGTGAGACTAGATGTGCTATCCAGAAACCCTTCTAGCAAGGATTTGTGCAAACTGCAGGCCGTGCTATCATCCCTCTCAGGGAGCTGCCTCACCCCTGAGCTCACCTGACACTTCATGCCCCACCCCCCTGCATCCAGGGACTGATTAGTTGTGGGGTTTGAAGGAGGGACCTTTTCAGCTGTTAAAATAATTAATTGGAACCAGATGTGGTAGCCCAAGCCTGTGATCCCAGAGACTCAGGGTACTTAGGAAGGAGGATCACAAGTTTGAGGCCAGCCTGGGCAAGTTAGTAAGACCCTATCTCAAAATAAAAATAAAAAGGGCTGGTGGGCGGCTCAGTGGTTAAGTACCCCTTTTGTTCAATCTCCAGTACTTAAAAAAAAAATTAATTGGGAGAGAGGATGAGACGGCTCTACTGCCTTGGGTTTCCATGGAAGCAAACCCAAACCCAACTCAACATAAATATAAACTTAGCTAATCAGGAACTACCAACTAACTTTGAATTAGGGACTTTCCACGTTGAGGGATCAAATATTTTCTTTGTCTTTCTTCCACTAATACTTTATAAAAACTTCCTGCATCTGCCTGCTCCATGAGGCACTGGGCCACTTTCTGTCTGATGTGGCCTGGTTTGTGAACCCTGGAATGCTCACATAAACTCATGGACATTTTGACTTGCCTAAGTTAATCCTTTAACAAAGCCCATAGGGAGACCTGACACCTCACCTTGCCCCTGCCCCCCCTGCTGCTGCCTGTCCCTTACTTGGGTGTCCCCAATAAACCTCCTCAGACCAACTCCATCCCTGCCTCTGCTCCCAGGAAGCAGTTCCTGACACCCAGCCATATTCTTATTGTCCAGGGCTAAAGCTCAAGGAAGAAGATGAAGGACAGAAAATCACTGACTTCACGGGCTCTGCCCTGCAGACCCAGCCTCCATGCCCTGGGGGACAAATCTGACATCTCAGTGTCAAAAGCTGGCTTTATTAGCAATAAAATCTACTGAAAAGATAAGCTTGGCTGTGGCTTCCCTGGATCCTCATCTTGCACAGGTTGGCAGTGTCACAGAGGAGCAGGATAAGGTCAGGGTGGTGAAGAATTGAAAGTTTGCTTTAAAGCAGGTTCTGTGGGGAGGGGAAGGGCTGGTTTGCTAAAGAATGAGCGAGAGTCACAATACAATAGCCCAGGATTGGTGGAAGGAATAAGCCTAGGACTTGAGAATCCTAGGGCACAGACTGTCAATACTTTTCTTTGAAAAGGTGACAGAACTTTCTGGAAGTTCCTATAATGAACAGTGAAAACCATTTGCTTGGTTAGGACAGTCCCAGAGGAGTAGAGAAACACATGCTCGTATGTCTTAGCCAAGTCATGCTACTGCAGACAGTGAGGTGTGGTGTCCCTTCTCAGTGGGCATCGGGGCCACTGAGTGAGGAGACGCTCTGGGTTCTGAGCAGCTTTGGTTCAGGAGACAGCCACGTCCCAGGCCAGAGCACCGGAGTACTGCTGGGATCCTCAGAGCAAGCCTCCTGCTTTTCAGTGGAACTTGAACTATCTATAGAGTCTGGTTGCCACCGAGAGCTGCCCCAAGGGGAGAGCCTGCCTCAGAATATGGCCAGCAAAGCGAGGTCAGCCAGGCCAGTCCCCTGAGCCTGTGTTCACCTCCACCTAGGCTGAGATGCTGGGTCCGCACATGGCTTCTTCTACCCAAACCCAACCACGGGGAGTTTTCTCTCATCAAATTGGCGAATCTCCTCACACTAACCACCTGCGCCTAATCCAGATCCCCACTGGGTATGTTTGCCTGCACTGGCCTGAGGCAGAGAGGAAGGTGACCATTGGGGTCAAAGGTCCCAGTGAATTATACTTAGGACTGTCTCCCCCAGTTCTGAACCAGATAAGAGGCTGGCAAAGAAGTCAGGCAGGGGAGGGTCTAAACGTGAGCTTTCTTGCCATCTCCACTGGAAGACATGATTTGGCCAAACAATGATGACCTATTTCTAATGCAGTACCCCAGAACCAGGCTGAGAGACCCCCAGCCACAGGAAGCCCTGGACAACAGCTCTCCTCGGCCAGGGCAGAGCCTGGCACTTCAGACCCAGGGCCCAGAGGCGCGAAGCTGAATGTGGGCATCCTGTGGGCACCTGGCTCCCAAGAACAGGGGCTGGGGGGGTGCGCCTGGCTTCTCCCTGGAAGCTCAGACAATTCACACCTCCTGCCATGGGGGGGAGGGAGGGAGAGGTCTGGGGCTGGGGCTAACAAAGCCCCTTTCACAATGAGCAAGACCCAGGGAGGTCTCCCACTCGCTCCCTTGGAACAAATAAAAGGCCAACTAAGGATTAAGTAAGTCTAAAGTCCAAAGTGATATTATGTTGACTGAGAGTTTCACAACCTCATGGGACCGGCCTTGCTTGGCCAGGCTGGAGGAAACTGACCAGAGCTGCTTCCCTGGCCTCTATCCACTAGCTGCCTGGAGCCACTGCCACACCACCACTAATCATGACAACCAAAAATGTCCCCAGACTGTCTCTGGGAAGTCCCATCACCCCTGCTCAAGAACCACCACGTAGACTGATTAGAAAGGAAAAAGAGCTCTCTCCTGGCTGCTGTGGCTTCCTGTGCTCCAGAAGCACCCGGCGAATGGGAGAGAGGGGATCACAGGGGAGGAAGTGGGGGTGGCAGGGTCGGGGGGGTTGTCCCTGAGATGGAGGTGTGGGAGCTGGTGTCAGGGGGTGGGTAACAAGGGGTATAAAAGCAAAGCTGGGCCAGGGGAGGTGGTGCAAGTCTGTAATCCCAGCAGCTCAGGAGACTGAGGCAAGAGGATCATGAGTTCAAAGCCAGCCTCAGTAAAAATGAGGCGCTAAGCAACTCAGTGAGACCCTGTCTCTAAATAAAATACAAAATAGGGCTGGGGATGTGGCTCAGTGGTCAAGAGCCTCTGAGTTCAATCCCTGGTACACCCCCACCCCTGGCAAAAAAAAAAAAAAGTAAACCAGGGAGGAAGGAAGTCCTCCAGCTGTGGCCAGCCTGTCCAGGAGGGGGAAAGAATGTGAGTGGGAGCTGCCCAGGGGTGCCCAGTCTCTGGTCCAGAGGGACACAATCCCAGATGGGGAAGGAACCACACCAGGGGTCTCTCAGAGCCTTCTTCACATTTTTATGAAAGTGAGAGACACATCAAGAGATTGTACAAGGGCAAGTATTGTCCTCATTTCCTAAAATGATTCCAGAATTTTAAGGCCACCAAGCTTGACACCTTTGATTTTGGAATGAATTCAAGTCCAAAGGACCCAAATCGAGCCCCGACTTTGTATCCAGCCAGGCGTGAATCATCCACCAGATGGTGGGGGCACATTTAGAAACCAGCACAGTGAGCCCTGGAAGGCAGAAAGGCCCCGAAGATGGCCCTGGCAAGCCGCGCTGCTGAGAGTGGGCTGAGCCACCAGGGAATTTGTGGGTTCCGCTCTTCCTGGCTTCAGGGAGCAGCTGTGACTCCGCAAATTCAAGTAATTGAGAGGGAGGCAGCAACTGTAGGAACAGGAAAACAGATGCTAGGATCCAGCTCAGCCTGAGTCACAAGTCCTCCCTGTAGCAGAAGCTGGGAGGGCCCTGTGATTGACAGCACTCCCCCAGGACTGCGGGAGTGGGAGTGGGCACCCTTGCTCCAAAAGTATGCAAAGCAAGGAGTTCCCTAGCCCTACAGGGGCCCCCTGGACACTGACCCATTGAAGAACTGAGGTCCTTGCCACTTGGACAGGCAGGACCTGCCCCAGTTCCCACAAGGAAACTCCTGCTTCATCTGCTCAACTTGATTCTGTAGTTTCATTTTGACTTCAAGTACTTGTCTGAGCAAGCCTGCTCTTCCACGGATGGCTGAAAATACTTTATGAACTGGTACACTTCACAGGAGTTAATAACAAAAAGCCGAAGACATAAATATAATTAAAATCACATTATATTTCCTGTCGGTGGCTGAAGCAGGCATTAAGCAAGTCTTATCTTCGATGTTACATTTAGAATTCCATGTCACAGAAAATTATCTTTAAATGATAGGTCAGAAAAGAAATAGAAAAAGCTCTTGTGCTATTTATTTTTAATGTGATTTATGTTACATCTCTCAGCGGAAAGCTGAAAATATGCCAATAAATTAGTTCAAGAAATGATATAAAATTAAATATTAATGAAGTGCTCAAACAAGCACCAATTATCCTGCAGTATAAGCTGGTAAATATTTTCATGAGTGATTCCTGCTCCATATTCTAGTAGCACCATAGACCAAGAAAACAATCATTAATTTGCACAGAGACCTTTTTACCGATACATTTTCCAATTTACAATTTGAATCTTCTTTTCAAAAAGCAATAAAACCATTAATCTGTGTACTTAGATTCATGGATAGTCTTTATGTTGAAAATGATAAAGTCCAACACAGAGGACTTAAACAAGGAGGAAAATTCACCTGCTTACTTAAAAGTCTAATTGAAATGTGGCTGCAGGCAAGGTTTCATCCAGCAGCTGAAAGGATCTCACCAAGGACCCCATATCTTTCTGCCCTTCCGCTCTGCCTTCTGCTGAGTCAAGCTCATCTTCAGGGCAGTGGATACTAGTATGTGCTAACTCCCTCTCTCTCTTGGGACCACAGCACCCGGCTATGGGGAGACCTGGCTGTTGATGGCTCACAGCGCAGTCCTCCCAGCACCTTTCATGTTTGTCAATGTTTGGTTTCATTACTATCATCCTTATACTATCCTCTGCTTGGCCCAAAGTTACGTGGCCTCCCAAAGATTGCCCAGTTTATGGAGTCAAAGGCCTAGTCCTATGGCCTGAATCTGAGATAACTCTGAAGGGCCACTTCCGCTCCAAATCTCCCTGCCGGATCTTGTAAGTCTCCTGGAGTAACTGCATTGCGGGTCCGCGGGTCTGCCTGCTCAGTCCTGCTTCGTACCCTCACTTAGGGATATTATTTCTGCATATAAACATACTGCATATAAGTCTCCATCACAGAATCTGTTCCCAGGGACCCAGACTTAGGTAGTTTGGGCCAGAAGCTAGAAGGCAGGACACCAATAGCCAATGGTATGCCAAAGTGGGACCACGTTCAGACACTGGGGATGGACTGGAATGGGAAATGAATGGAAGAGAGGCACAGTGGAGGCAGATCCCCAGAAGTCAGAGGGGCTTGAGGGCTCTGTCTTTTCCAAACTCAAGAAAAGAGAGAGAGAGCGTTTTTCTTTCCTCCACCTTTGCTTTCTTTTGGGCTCTCAACAAACTGGAGGATGCCCACCCACCCTGGAGAGGCTGATCTTCTTTACGCAGTCTACTGCTTCAATCTAATCCTTCCAGAAACACCTTCACAGACATACTCCAAAATCATGTTTACCAGCTCTCCGGGCATCCCTTAGCCAAGTCCAGTTGCCACATAAAATTAACCATCTCAGCATCTGACCACGGGACATTGAGTGACCAGGTAGCCAGGGCTGTCCCTGTGAGCTAGCTGCGTCAGAGGCACGAAGCCATAATGCCAGGCAGGCCCAACAGCAGTGCAGGACCCAGGTATAGTTGTATCTCCAAGACTGGACCAAGCAGGGCCAGCAGGTTAAAAACAGCTGTGCAAGCTGGTGTCCAAGCTCCTCCACCAATGTCAAATCATGCCTCCCACTTAGGTCACAGCTATCTATAACCGCCTTAGGATAAGTTTGGCTCCTGGATGAGTTGGCTGGGTGCATGGATGAGAGCTTCTGCTGCTCTAAGCTACACTCGGCATGGCTCTGGCAGAACAGGGAGGAGAAATCCACCATGGGCACAGCTTCACGTGACACAGCAGCCATCCACCTCATGTGAAGAAAGTGGTTGGAGGGAAGAATGTTCATGGACCGGGGGAGTTGTTGCTGATGGCTTGGCTGTTCGGTCAGGAGCCTAGAAACACCTTAGAAAGTTAGGGGGAAAAGTCTGGGGCAAGATGTATGGCTGGACCCATAAGAGTGGGCCCAGATGGGACAATTTGGAATCTCATGTTAATGTGATTAAGAAGGACCACCCAGGGGCTGGAGAAAAACTAATCCCACCCAGACCAGAGAGTAATAGAGAAAGTTTTGACAGATGGGATAAAGCGTGCCAGGAGACGGAAACCGCAGATGTCCAGGACAATAACAAATTCAATGACTAGTAGCCAAGAAAAATGTCCTTAGGTCCTTATTGCTAGATGGAGTTGAGAGATCATTTGGTTTATTCTCTCACCGAAAAAGTAACTCAAACTAACCAGCCTCCATGGGAACACTTGCAGAAGAGGATGCTCATTACCTCCAAGGCAAGCGTTGTCCTCCAGGACTCCACTAAGCAGGATTTCTCCCCACCTTGCAGGGAAGTGCTCCTGCTTGTGTGTTGAAAATTTATCCCACTGCCTGGGGAGCTCTGGGATTCACGAGAAGATGATGCCGGTAACCGCAGTCTCCACCTGTGCTTCCAAACCTAACTACGTAAACTACCCGACTCATGCCAGAATGAATGAGGCCCTCAGCTGGAAATTTTTAAATATTCCTCAGCAACCCCACAGGACCTCTGCTGGGTGTTTTCACGGCTCACATGTCAATCAGAGAGCTCAGCTATAAGTGTAGCACCAACCTCAGCCCAGCCAGGGACTCTCCTCCGTGCTCCCTGAGGTCGGCAGCTGCAGTCAGCTGAAATTATGAAACCAAAGCACACAAGGGAAATCTCCTTTCCCAGAAGGAGAGATTTATTTTGTTGTCTAATAATTAAGTGGTTTGATATGCCTCCCAATAAGTTGTCTGGTTCAGAAAAGAGCCTGTAACAAATACATGCAATAAATCCCTCATTTTTAATGGTGGGGAACATACAGACAGTTTTTATTAACAGAACATCTGTTTCTCTCCATTTCCTCTTAATAAGTGTTTAAAGAAGGTTGGTTGGAAGAGGCGCTTACAGCTCCCAGTCACACTGGCCCCGGCCTCAACAGCCTGTGGGTCAAAACTAAGCTGTATCATCATCAGTGCCCAAACCACAAAGCCCACAGCCCCTCAGCACTTCGCCACCCGCCCCTGTCTCTGTACAGGGTCTCCCAGTGCCCACGGCCAACCTCCCTGCCTGAGCCTCCTTCCCAGGAAGCCCCTGTCCACCTGCCCCTCAGGGAGAGGCCTAGCACCGCTATTGATTCTGCAACTGGTCATGCCAAGTCTTTTCTTGATGCCATGGCAGGGAGTCAGCTTGTCCCTGTTGGTCGCACCAGAGCCCTGAGGCCATGAACACTGCTGTGGAGACCTGGAGAAGGAGGAGCAGAGGAACAAGTGTCATTCCACAGCTCTACCCGACCCCATCACCTGGACTGGGAGAGGCAGGTGTGTCCCGAGTCTCCAGTATCCTTCAATTTCAGGCGCCATGTATGTCCCTGAAGGTTCTACATCGTGTGTGTGTGTATGTGTGTGTGTGTACATGTGCACATGCGTGCACACACAGGCTCACGCATATGCATACACATGCACATACTAATGTAGGCTCCATGAAGTCAGGGGATTTTTCTTTTTTTTTTTTCTTTTTGAGGTGCTGGGGATGGAACCCAGGCCTTAGGCACGGTAAGCAAGTGCTTTATCACTGAGCTACATCCCAGCCCATCATTATATCCTTTGTGCCCACCATAGTGCCTAGCACATAATAGTTTTGTAGCATAATTTTAAAAAAAAAGTTAAGGAGCTGGGGTTGGGGCTCAGCGGTAGAGCACTCGCCTAGCACATGCGAGGCTCTGGGTTCGATCCTCAGCACCACATAAAAACAAACAAAATAAAGGTTGGTGTCCAACTACAACTAAAAAATTTTTTTTAAAAATTAAATAAAAGAAACCTCATGCCTTATCATTCACCACAAAAGCTCTAGGCCTTGGATGAACCATTTCAGATCTAAAATCCACAAGGTCCCCACTCCAGTTCTACAGTCTGGGCTCAGCCGGGAGACCCAGCTACATGAGGACACTATCTCTAGCCACACCCTGGCTCTAGTGTGAGTTCCACTCATTCACAGAAAGTCCAAACTTTCCAAGTGCTCCTGAGACTCGGGGGATGATGACATGTCCCCTCATGACAGTCTTGTGCCCCTTGCTGCCTCACCCAGCCTTCTGCTCCTACCACTGCTTGGCTCTCCCTGTCCACCCGCTGCCCACTCTGTCACCCCCTTTCCACCACCTGCAGGTGACTATCTTATCCCTGGCACTGGCTCAGACCCTTCCTGCAGTTTACCATGACAGTAGACCAGGTCCCAACTTCTGGAGATGACTGAAGGTTTGAGGAGAGAGAAAGAAAGAGGAAGACAGATGCTTCCACTGACTCTCCACAAACTCTGGCCCATCCTTAGGGCTGCCAATGCCCCCGACCCTGGGTGTGCACACATGGGGGGCAGCTCCTCCTCACGGCGCCTGCTCATCCACCCACAGCCCCTCTGGCCCCGCTGCCTTCCCCCGCAGGACCTGTGCTTGTCCTGGGACAACTGCCTGCCAGGACCTCTGTTCTGCTGGCGTCTCTGGTTCTTCCTTCCTGTCACAGCACCGCTCCAGGAGGCCTTCTCTGACACACTACCTAAAAGAGCCTTGGAGCCCGTCTGCCACCTCAGCGAGCCCATCTCTGCCACCTCAGCCTGCCTCTCTATCCTCATGGCTCCTGCCACTATCGGAATGGCTGGTGTGATTTTTGTTGGTCATCTCAGTCACACTGGCCCCTCTTGCTCTTCATTCAATTCTGTACTATTCACTGCTGTATCCTGACACTTACAATGGCATCCTGCACACGGTGTGTACGCAGTTAAAATCCACTGACTGCATGTTGAACATCCTCCCCACCTGAGGACATTCCAGCCCTGGTCCAACAACTACCAAACCAGAGAGGAGTTTTACCCTCTTCCCAGCTTTGGACCCTCCTCCCAGGCTCTGGTGTTTCCTGATGAGATCCAGATCCTCCCAGCGTGCATGTTGGTGGAACTGTTGGCACATTCAAGGGTCAATAGGGATGTGGCCCTTGCCCCAGTCTACCCAGCCAGAATTCCCTGAACTCGGTTAAGCCCTTCCAAACCTAGGAGGATTTCGTTTTAGTCAAAGTGAAAACAGGGTCAGGCCGGTGTGCCTACTCAGCCATATTGATCTGTGAGTGTGCCAGCAAAAGACACACACGCACGTGGCCATAGCCACAGCCACCCACTATAGACAGACAATGGAATTCCCTTTGGAAAACTACAAAGCCTATACACCGAGATCCAGTTCTGCACAAACTTGACCTCCTCAACGTTTGGAAGCAGACAATGTACTTCATCTGGGGACACAGGCTGCTCAGTGACTCAAGGGTCTTCCCCAGGAAAGATGAGGTGGGCTCCCTTTCTCCTGGGGTTTTGCTCAGAATAAGAATCCCCTGAGCACAAAGGAGAATTCAAGAGTGCACCGCAACTGTATTCACTTTTCCAAAGGCCCTTTGTCCAGCTCTAGCCCTCCAGGTCTCCAACCCCTTCCCCCCACAACTCTTCCTCCAGACACGGGTCCAGCCCCTGGCACTGTCTCTTCAGCACACAAACCTAGTTTGGTGAACTGGGAAGGGCTTTAGTGTTGCAGACTGTGTTTCATGACCAGAAATCAAAGTTTTAAAATCATAACACACCAAGAGCAGAACGCATGCTCAATACGGGGACTCTCTGAAGGAGACAGGCAGAGCACAGGTAGTGCAGGGGGCACACATGGTCAGCTCAGCCTGAGGGAGGACAGGGCCCAGGAGGAGGGGACCTTGAGCTATATTTGGAAGATGGGGCCGGTGTACCCAGGGCCACAGGCAGCAGGAGCTTCGGGGGTCTTATTTGGAGGTCTTGTAAGCCGCTCTAACAACAGCACTGTTTTCTTGAAGAAGTTGCTGCCCTCAGGGCCTGAATTCAGCAGGAGTCACAATAATCAGAGAACAAGGATCCAAAAGCATAGAACATGGATTAAGAATAGGAAATCGTTGAGTTTTCTTGCTTTCTGAAGTTCAAGTACACATAATAATGGCAAATAAGCGAGAAACATGTGTCTGGGGATACCTGGTCCATGGGTAGCAAAGACTGGGCTTATTCTCCGTCTCTGGCCCCACTATCTGTTCCAACAAAACCCTCCTGAAATGGCCACCAGTAAAAAGGGAAGACTTAGGGGCTGGGCTTGTGGCTCAGTGGTAGTGTGTTTGCCTCACGTGTGTGAGGCACTGGGTTCGATTCTCAGTACCGCATATAAATAAATGAATACAATAAAGGTTCATCGACATCTAAAAACAATTAAAAAAAAAAAGGAAGACTTACACAACAACCTTGGCAACTAGCTAGGCACCAAGAAAACGAGGAACGGCCAGACTGTCCCTGTGGAGCAAGCAGAAGGCACCGTGAGGAGAAGGCAAGCCACCTCCAAGGGGCAGTGCTGTGTGTTCAGGACACAGCAGAAGATGCCCATCACGGGGGAGGGGCCTCTCACTCACTCTGCTGGCAGGGGCTGGAGGCCAGTCTGGCCCACGGGATGATGAGGCCAGGATGCACCCCTGACCTTCCCCTGTCTCAGCATCACTGAAGTTTACAGACCATCCCAAGAAGCTCCAAGAAGTGGCTGATGGCTCAGAAAGACATGTCACCAGCTTATCAGGAAGTCCCCCCAAATTTTTATTAACTCACTGGCACTTGTAATGCTTTCTTGAGAATTTAAAAATAATGATTCCATTTTTTTTCCTTTTCTAAAAATTAATCTGTGGAGGTGGTTCTCAAACTCCCAGAAGTGGCTACTCTCTCTTGCTTTCTCCCGCTCCTGCCAGGCTGTGTGCCATCTGAGAGGCTCACGCTTGCTGCCAATCTTCCTGCCAATCTTCTGTGATTCCTTCCCTCTGCATCTGAGAAAGCTTTGGGCAAGTATTCTGACCACCATCCTGCTGAACCTAGCTAAGTTCCTTCTTGACTTGAAGTTAGACAGGCAACAAATGGTATCTCTCTGGCCCTCCTGGAGGCAGGGTCAGGTGAGAAACAGGTCACTTGAACTAGGCAGCTGGAGATCAAACTGTCAGGTTTGTCACTGATGCAGGGAATCAGAGCATGTGGCTTTTGCGCCTTAATGGAATGGGCTCCCCAGTGGTTCACACCTGAATTAGACAGACTTTAAATCAGCCCTGACACACGGCCTCCTGCAGAGCCAAGGCAGGCAAAGAGCAGCCCAATACATACTCTGAGAAGGGGCTGAGCCATGTCCACCATCACATCAGACAGTCCTCTGAGGAGTGGGCCTTGACAGTTTCTGTGGCTTAAGTTGACACCCCTACACCTATTCTCACCCCACCCCACACACACACAGGGAGAAAGGATGCTACCCCAGAAGCTCTCTGGCAGGCTCAGGCCTTCCCTGTGATGGGGAGGCCAAGCAAAGCTCACACCTGGGAACAGACTCTGCCTCCAAAAGTAAATGTCCCGAAGGTTTTGAGGAAGCTGCCTCTCTGGGGAGTGGGGGGAAATATAGTTTTTCTGAAGCACAAATTTTTTTTAAAAGTATTTAAAAATATTTTAAAGTATTCATATTTTATTCAAGTTATCAACAAGATTCTGCGGGCTTTGGAAAAGACCTAGAAATGAAAAAAAATCACAAAAAAGAGGGAGACATCTGAGAACAGGAAGTAGAGCAAGAAGTCAGAATCACAATAGCCAGGTTACAAAACCAGGATGTAGGCTAGAAATAGCAGACAAGACACCGGAGAAGGGAAGATTAACCTGGGCAAGGGTAAAATGAGAAAAAGATGAAAAGAAGGGAGGCAGACGCTCAGACACAGGAGATGTGGCAGGAACAATAGGAATTTCAGAGAGGGCAAAATAGATGTGGGGAAAGCAGTGACCAAAGAAATGGAAGGAGAAGACTTTGGGGGTATAAAGAAAGAACTCAGTGGGAAATTGAGATATGTCCTGACGTCCAAGCAAGGTTAATGAAAAAGGTGGGGTGGGTCACACTTAGACGTGCTGGGATGGAATTCTCAAAGTTAAAAAGTTAAGAAAGGAGCCAGACACGGTGGCGCACGCCTGTCATCCCAGCAGCTCAGGAGGCTGAGGCAGGAGGATCACGAGTTCAAAGCCAGCCTCAGAAAAAAGCGAGGCACTAAGCAACTCAGTGAGACCCTGTCTCTAAATAAAATACAAAATAGGGCTGGGGATGTGGCTCAGTGGTAGAGTGCCCCTGAGTTCAATCCCTAGTACCAAAAAAAAAAAAAAGTTAAGAAAGGGCTGAGATGGAGCTCAGTTGTAAGTAGAATGTTTGCTGGCATGTGGAAGGCCCTAGGCTTGATCCCTAGCACTGCAAAAAAAAAAAAAAAAAAGTTAAGAAAAATTTGGAAAACGCACACACGCACACAACCCTTGGGAAGAGGAAATTGAGGTAGAAAAAGAGTTTTTTACCTCTTTGTATCTTTTGTTCTTTGGGTATGTGTTTGGGTGTGTGGTGCCGAGGACCGAACCCAGGGCTTTACACATGCCAGGCAAATGCTCTACAACCAAGCTTTCCCGCAGCCTTTTTAAATTTTTTGAGACAGAGTTGCCCAGGCTGACCTTAAATTTACAATCCTTCTCCTTCATCTTCCCTAGTACTTGGGGTTTTGACTTGTGTGCCACTATGCCCGGCTTGGGTGTTTGTTTTGATATAAGGTATTGAGTCGAGAAAGCTCAACCACTGAGCCTCATCACCAGCTATACATTTTTATATTTTATTTAGAAAGAGGGTCTCACTGAGTTGCTTAGGGCCTTGCTATATTGCTGAGACTGGCTTTGAATCTTCCTGCCTCAGCCTCCTGAGCTGCTGGGATTATAGGCATGTGCCACCACATCCAGCTTTTCTCTCTCTCTTTTTAAAATATCATTTATAAATATTTATTTCGTCATTTTGAAAACAGTCTAAATCAGGGGGAGGAATAATAAATAAGGATCTCACAGACTAATGGGAAAAAAATAACAAAAATCCTAAATTAAAATGATCCCAGAATTTTTGCAACATCCAAAGAAGAATCAATCTATTTTTATCTCATCACTAGAAATACACTTTACTTTGTAACATATTTATATTTTTTCTTAAACAGAATAAAAGATATAAAAAGAAAATTAAACCTCCCTCTAACTTGGAGCTTTAGGCATTCATAAAATAGTCATTATCCTTACTGCATCCAATGTACTTTATTTTCTATTCTTATCTATGCCACTCGATGTCTTTAAAATGCAGTCACAATCCATTAAATTGGGTGGGCTATAAAATACACCAATCTAAAAAAACCTAAGGAAAAACCATATTGTCATTCACATATGGAGGCAACCAGAAAACTCCAGGTATCGAAGTTATTTAAAAATTAATCCCACTGAGGACTCTTCTGAGGACTTTCCTCGCATAAATCACTTGAGGATGTGTGCTAGGACATGGGAGGCAGGGAGAATCAGGCACGAAAACTCAAGAACAAGAAAAAAATCCAACTTGAAGTACCTGCTTAGAGGTTTAATAGCAGGAAAGTCTTCATGTAGTCTCTAAAGAATATAAATTGCTAGCACTTTTTTGTAATCTTCTGGGAATATCTTTGAAAATTGAAATGTACATACCTGTCTCACTCTTGGAAATCCATCCTACCAGAAAAAAAAAAAAAGACACCAGTAGTTCAGGCTACACAAACTAAAACGCCTCTTACAGTAATAAGTGCAGTGATATAAATGTGCAATACTAACAAAGTCTAGCAATGACATAAATGTACAATAAACAGGTTCATGTTTTAATAAATTATGGTGTAGCTACATACTAAAGTAATAAATCTCATCTAGCTATATTTTTAGGATATCATCTATGTACGTATTAACTTAGAGGGACGTCCCTGATAAAATGGTGATATGTAGCTGGAGAATTTCTTTTCTTTTTCTTTTTTCTTTTCTTTTCTTTCCTTTTTTTTTTTTTTTGTACCAGGAATTGAACACAGGGCCACATCCCCAGTCCTTTTTTTTTAATATATTTTTTTAGTTGATGATGGACCTTTATTTTTTATTTATTCATTTATATGTGCTGCTGAGAATTGAACCCAGTGCCTCACACATGCTGGACAAGCACTCTACCACTGAGTTGCAACCTTAGCCCTCCCCAGCCCCTTTTTATATTTTATTTAGAGATAAGGTCTCACTGACTTGCTTAGGACCTCGCTAAGTTGCTGAAATTGGCTTTGAACCCATAATCCTCTTGCCTAGGCCTCCAGAGCCTCTGGGATTACAAGCATGCACAACCAGCTATAAACTGGAGAATTTCTACATGATCCTGTTCCTTTAAAACCTAGGCAGGGGCCCTATTAAAGGGTTTACATATTTACATGAGCAGAGAGAAAAATGTGGAAGGAACAAAGTAAACTGTCAAGGCAGGTTATTCTAAGTGGGGGAGCAGAGGGAAAGTTAGGGGAGATCACTTGCTATTCTGAAACATTTTGAACTGAATTGTTGCCTTATATATACATTTTTTTGGGGGGTACTGGGGATTGAACTCAGAGGCACTCGACCACTGAGCCACATCCCCAGCCCTATTTTGTATTTTATTTAGAGACAGGGTCTCACTGAGTTGCTTAGCACCTCGCTTTTGCTGAGGCTGGCTTTGAACTCGAGATCCTCCTGCCTCAGCCTTCAGAGTTACTGGGATGACAGGCATATGCCACCACTCTCGGATCTTATATATACAATTTTTAATCCAATTTTTAAACTTACTTGGTAAAGGGTATTAAACATATTAATATACATGTATCACTCTAAACAACTGTATTCTTAAAATTGTTTCAAAATTGATGACCCAAAATAGTATCTGTTCATTTAAAAGAGATTAGCTATGTTATAAAGAAAAACAATGAAGTTTATAGTCCCAAATGAAATTTGAAAAAGTAGGAATGATCCAGGTACAGTGGAGCACGCCTGTAATCCCAGTGGCAGGAGAGGCTGAGGCAGGATGATCACAAGCTCAAGGCTAACCTTAGCAACTTAGCAAGGACTTAAGCAACTTATTGAGACTCTGTGTCAAAATAAAAAATAAAAAAGGACTGGGGATGTGACTCAATGATAAAGTGCCCCTTTTTAATCCCTGATGAGAGAGAGAAAGAGAATGAGAATGAATGGGGAAAAATTTTTCCACAGCAGGTATAAAATTATAGTTCTATATGGACTGTGATTACTGAATTTCATATCACAAATATCTGAAAAGCCTTAAGATAAACACAGTAGAATTAGAAAAAAAAATCTAATTCTTGCCTTCTAAATTATTGTTGTTGTTAGTATTATTATTTGGTATTGGGGATTAAACCCAGGGACACTTTACCACTTAGCTTTATCTCCAGCCCTTTTTTATTTTTTATTTTGAGGCAGAGTCTCACTGAGTTTCTTAGGGCCTTGCTAAATTGTTGAGGCTGGCCTCAAACTTGTGATCCTCTTACCTTAGCCTCCAGAATTGCTGGGATTAGAGGTATGGGCCACCGTGCCTGGCAATTTGTCTTTTAAATTGTTGAGGAAGATTATAGCAAAAACAGTCAATTTAGCACTAAAAAGAAAACAGCACAATGTGTGGGAGGCTTAAAACTCAAGCCCAATATGAAATGCTACCATGACTTATGTGAAACTCAGAGGGCCTCAGAGGGCCTAACCCTAAGTCCTCCTCCCCAATCTACCCTCTCAGGAAAGGTCCCCTAGCAAACCACCTCCTTACTAAGGAAAACAGGTGCAGTTCCTGCTTATTCCTGAACCAGTTTCAGTTCCCTGCTAGCCTGGAGCCTGCTGAAGTTCAAATAAGCCATGCACATCCTTCTGCAGAAGCCAGGGGGCACTCCACCTCTTGATATTTCAAAGCCTGTCTCCCACAGACCCATTTGAGAAAATATAGAATAATAGTTTTTAAAAAAGAAAGTTTGAATGCATCTTCAATATCAATAAAAGTAAATTAATTAAACACACTTAATAAAATACAGAGCATCAGATTGGGTTTAAAAAAAATCAATTGTATGTTACTAATGTTTCCCTTCAATTCTAGAATATTTTCCACTATCATGTCTTCAATATTATTTGCCATTTTCTTTATTTTCTTCTTCTGAAAAAATTATGAAATATATTGGAGTATTTTAATTTATTCTCCTACTCTTGAAAATGTTCTCTTACTTCTCTTTATCTCTCTGCACTGCATACTATGTAGATCTATTTAGAATTATTTTCCAGTTCACTAATTTTATCTTCAACTATTTCCAGTATAAAATTCATTCCATCTTTTAGATTTTTTTAATTTTTATTTTTTTGGGTGGGTACCAGGGGATTGAACTCAAGAACACTCCATCACTGAGTCACATCCCAGTCCTGTTTTGTATTTTATTTAGGGTCTCACTGAGTTGCTTAGTACCTCGCTTTTGCTGAGGCTGGCTTTGAAATCTTGATCCTTCTGCCTCAGATTTCCGAGCTGCTGGGATTACAGGGGTGCACCACCATGCCTGCCTGGCCTTTTAGGGTTTTTTTATGATTATATTTAATGTCTGAGATTCATGATTTTATTTTCATGTCTATGTTCTTATCTTATTTTTAATCTGCATTTGTTTCACAATCTCTTAACCATGTGCAGTGGCTCATGCCTGTAATGCCACCCAGGCTCAGAAGACTGAGGAGGGAAGATCACAAGCTGAAGCCCATTCTCAGCAACTTAATCAGACCTGTCTCAAGAAAAAAAATTAGAAAGGAATGGGGATGTAGCTCGGTGGTAGAGCACCACTGAATTCAATCTCCAGTACTACCAAAAAAAAAAAATCAAATTAAATTTTGAAAAATTTCCTCTTTGTAAAATGATTTCTTCATTTATCTCTGGGTATGTTTTTTACCATATGAATCCAAAAATGACTGTAGTGGGCTCATATTTCAGTTGTTGAATTGGTTGGCGGCTATTTTTAGCATTTGGTTTCTTGAAGTGCTTTGGAATTTTGGTTTATAGGCTCATTATGGCTGGGAGTTTTTGTTTTTCTTTGTGGGTTTTTTTTTTTTTTCTCTCTCTCTCCTTTTACATCTGGGGGATTTAGTTTGGTGGCTGCATCCAGTGTATCCTGGTCCAGAACTTGTCCTCTGAGGGCCTTGGAATTGGTGCTCTTCCCTCACACTGGGGGACTTGCAGACTCAATCACAGAGTTAGAGGACGGCTTGACCCTGCTCTCCAGCTTCCCTGGGCCCATGCTTTTGTTTTGGCCACAGCCCCTGAGATCTGCTCAGCTGCTTTTTTTTGTTCTTTTTTCCCAGGCTCCTTTCAAAAGTGTGGTGGCCTCGCTCCAGTCCTTGGCTGGGCAGAGTCTGGTTCTGTCCTCCATTCTCTGACAATGTTTCAGCCCCCTTCCCCCACAAGCCCTCGGCTTTGGCTCCTCTTGCTACTTTGCTTTACCAGTTCTCTTTCTTGTCCCTGAGATGTTTATCCAGATTTTTAACTTGTCTTTGTCATATGAATGCCTATTTTTTAGGTATTTGTTAGATATTTGGAGGATGTGTCAAAGCATACACGTGTGACCTCCTTCTTATTAATGTTTAAATCGCACGGTGAGGGAGTGTCTGCTTCTCACAGTGGGAACATGCTAGCTGACAGAGTCTAGGGTGAGGACCCAGGCACAGACTGCAACCGTGGGAGTCCAAGTCATGGGCATCTTGTCTGGGGTTGGGGGGCTGCTCAGAGCTGTGGGCCATTAAGGACCAGCTTCCTGTAATGGCCCTATGAGGCAGGAAGGGGACTTGCTGAGAAGAACACTCCATCCCAGAGCTCTTCTGTTTACACCCCTTATATGTGCCTGTCATAGGCATTTTAGACAGCTTGGAGAAACAGAGGCAGGCAGACAAGCGACTCAGAGGACCAAAAAGAAAGCTGACACACGTGGATTCTCAGCTGGCCTAAATGGAAAGATGAAAGAGATGTGACCCTTTCATTTTGGGGGACAATTCATACTGTTGGCACACATTACAAGTGAAATAACTGCAGAGGAAAAATAAGAGAAATCGAGTGTTTAAATTTTTCTCCAGAAAAACATTCATAAATTACACTGTTGAGCCAAAACAGAAACACAAAATTCCAAATAGGCCAATAACCAGGAGAGAAAAAAAAGAAATAGAAATTACAAGAGAATGAGCTCCCCAAGGAGCTCCTGGGGTAGATGCTTTTGCTGACAAGCCTTTTCAAATGCTTGAGAACAGCAGTGTCTGTTTCAAAAACAGGGGCTGGCCGCACAGCTCCGTGGGAACGTGTACTTAGCATTCGAGAGGCCGTGGGCTCAGCACTAAAAAAGGAAAAAGAAAAAGAATAAAGAAGTGTGGTGAACGAGTGTCACTTGGGTATCCAAATCTACCACAGATTCTTTTTAAATGAGCAAAGAAAGCCACATAGTAGGGGTTGCAAAGTCAAGTGTTTGTAAGGACCAGAGAGTGACACGAATGGGTACAGGTGATTGGGTGTGCAATGCCAAGGAGGTGGGAGCTGCAGACAACGGAGACTATGTTCCTGAGTACAGGAACTCGGAATCAAATCCTCCCAAACCCTGCCAAATATTATCAGTCCCAAGTCACCAGTCTGCAGTCTCTGGTATATCTCCTTTAAAAACATAGATGTAAAAAACTAAGTAAAATACTAGTAAATCCAATACAATCACAAGAATCAGGAGGAGAGGGGTGAAATTCAGTGGTAGGGCACTGCTCAGCATACACTAGGCCCTGGGTTCAATTCCAGAACCAAATAAATAAATAAAATTTTAAAATCTACTGTGAGCAAATCATATTTACTATAAAGATGCAAAAGTTGTTCTAATATGTGGAAAAACATTTTTTAAATAATTCGCCCTCTCAAAAGGTCACATTGGAACAACCCATATGATGATTTCGAGAGATGTCAGAACTTTCTGACAAGCAGGGATCCATAGAACCAGAGATGGGTTCTGGGTGAGCTGGCAGAATGTGACCAAAAGGAACTAGGTGAACTTCATCCTAGGGTGAAGCCAGTCTCGGGGCTATGGACAGCCTCGTGATGTGTCAATCCAAGGGAACTGGACAGATGAGCAGAAAGTCAGAGCCTGGAGCCTTTCCTGCAGGGGGGCCCTGTGCCCTCTGGTGCTGAGCCAAGTTTGAATTCTGGCCGTGGAAAACACACCTGAAAACATTC
Organism: Marmota monax; assembly: GCF_021218885.2. Lineage (NCBI taxonomy): Eukaryota > Metazoa > Chordata > Mammalia > Rodentia > Sciuridae > Marmota > Marmota monax. The sequence continues at coordinate 7,138,797 of NW_026694542.1, read as the reverse complement.
AGCACCCATGCCTCCTCAAATAGCTCTGCCAACGAGGACAGCAGGGACAACTCCCTCACATGGGAAAGGGGACCTCACACCAGCAACCTGCTTACGACTACAGGATGCCTTCCCATTCTGCTGTTCCCAGAAACCTTTTGGTATTTTCAAGACTTTCCACCATAAAAGAATAAAGCACAGTGAAATTTATTGGGAGAACTAAAGAGAAAAGGGAACCGAGGGGACAATCAACCTTTCATTTTATACGGTCCAATCTAGATCAATCTATGAAGGCTATATCTCACTAATGAATTTGTTTTAAAAATAGTAGAATCTAAACAGATAACCAGGTGCCGTGGCTCACACTTGGAATTCCAGCCATTGGGGCCAAGTTTAAGGCCAACCTGGGCAATTTAGCAAGAGAGACCCTGTCTCAAAATAAAAAATGAAAGGGACTGAGGATGTAGCTCAGTGGTAGACCACCCTTGGATTCACTTCCCAGTAACCCCCCCCAAAAAAAACACCCTAAGTAGAGACTGATGTTTTATTGAAGTGCATATGCTAAAAAAGTCCCTGGCACACCTATTTTGTATCATATTTTTTAAAAGTCCAGATTAAAGACTTAAATGCAAAAAAAAAGATAAAAGAAAGAAAGAAAAATAATAGGAGAACATATAAGACCGTAAGCATCATCAAAGACTAAAGAGATCTAGTAAACCAAAGTGGAAAATGAGAAGCCCTAAAAGAAAAGAAGAACTCCCCCCACCCCCAATACTGAGAATTTGAATCCAGGGGGTGCTCTGCCACCGAGCTACATCCCCAGCCCTTTTTATTTTTTACTTTGAGACAGGATCTCAGCTAACTTGCCCAGGCTGTCCTTGAACTTGCAATCATCCTACCTCAGTAGCTGGGATTTTGGTATTTTCAAATACTAAAATTGGTGTTTGCTGTGCCCAGCTAGAAACATATTTGATTACAAAAAAAAAAAAAAAAGCTTTAAATTGTGTTTAAAAAGCCAAAGTGCAATGGTAAATTGAGGGTAACTTTGCATGTTAAGTGGACAAAAACTCTAAAAATTCATAAGAAAAAGACAAACAATAAATAGCAATAAATTTGGGGAGAACATGAAGAGGCATAACTAGAAAAACAGCAAATGCAAACAGTACACAAAGCAATTTAATGGCCAGTGCCCAGCAGAGAAGTGCAAATTAAAAAAAAATGAGGTCACTTCTCACCTATCAGATTAGCAAAAATTAAAAACAGAGTAACACCTGCTGCTGGAAGGATGCAAGAAAACAATACTCTCATATCCTCGTTGTTGCTGGAAATGTGACTCTCCACAGGAACAAATTTTTCAGGAACAAATTTGGCAATATCTGTTAAAATTTAAAATTTCCTTTTCCCCAGTAACAGTATTCCTGGGAAATTCTGCCATAGAAATAAAAGCCTCAGTCATAGGCTTAAGCCTAGAAGTATATTTATTGCAGTTTTGTGGCAAGACCCTGGAAACCTAGTGAATGCCGATCCAAGGAAGGAATAGAATATTATGCAGTCATTAAAAAGAATGAGTTAACCAGGCACGAGTCACCTGGGCATGGTGGCCTACACATACAATACCAGCTACTCGGGAGGGAGGCTAAGACAGAAGGATTGCAAATTTGAGGCCAGCTTCAGCAGTTTAGCCAAGATCCTGTCTCAAAATAAATATTAATTAATTAATCAATAAAAAGGGCTGGGAATGTAGCTCAGTGGTAGAGTGCCCTGAACTAAACACCATGAGTGATGAGATCCCAGCCATTCAAAATTATGTACAAGCCGGGCATCCTGGCTCAGGCCTGTAATCCCAGCAGCTCAGGAGGATTACAAGTTCAAAGCCAGCCTCAGCAAAAGCAAGGCCCTAAGCAACTCAGTGAGACCCTGTCTCTAGGTAAAATACAAAACAGGGCTGGGGATGTGGCTCAGAGGTCAAGTGCCCCGGAGTTCAATTCCTGGTACCCCCACCCAAATTATGTACACATAAAAAAATGGAGAGAGGATAGTCCCCATTATGTTAAAGACAATTATCTTGCAGGTGGACTTCAAGTAACTTTAACTTTTTTTCCTTTTTTATTTTGTTTTTGTTTAAATGTTATGTGAGTATATAGTATTTATATAATCAGAGGGAAAGAAAGCTATTTCCATGGGCGGGGGTGGGGAGTACTGGCAGGTAGAGGTCCTTAGGGGACCTGATTTAATGAGCAAGGAAGATCGATATTTAATTAACATATCAATTGTTGGCATGTCAACTGATGTTTCCCCAAATCCTTGAAGTGGAGGTTCTCTTAAGTAGCCAAACTGTCATCTGAAACATTGTTTATAATTCTTCCATTTAACTAACGCTGAAGAATGGACCGAATTCCAATATCAAAGCAGGAGAGGATTAAAGAAAGTCTTATTGAAGTGCCTCAAATGACTGCCTGTCCTGTGCTCATCCCAGTTTAGAATTCTTTCTCCAAGGTATCTCCTGGCACCTTCCTAACACCACTACCATCAACTTCAAACTTTTTAGACTTGAATTTTTTTGTTTGTTTGTTTCCTCTCTCCACCCCTCTCTGTAGTGGTTCTTAAAGCTTCATTTTAAATTTTCTTTCTTGGTTTTGCCATCTCTGTTCACCTTACTTTGGGGGACACTGTTTTACCTCTCCTCCTCTTCCCTCTCTCCGCCATCCTGCCAGGCTCAGGAGAGACTTTATATGTTCAGTCCCTGCAAATGCCATGTTTGAACAGACTCCGGAGAAATGTTGAGGTCATGGGGCTGGGGATGTGGCTCAAGCGGTAGCGCGCTCGCCTGGCATGCGTGCGGCCCGGGTTCCATCCTCAGCACCACATACAAACAAAGATGTTTGTCCGCCGAAAACTAAAACAATAAATAAAAAAAAAAAAATGTTGAGGTCAGCTAGGTAGCTAGGGTTCCTCTGCTTTTTTCCCCAACTTTTTTTTCCCTCTCAGTACAGAATTGAACGCAGGGGGTGCTGTACCACTGAGCTACATCCCAGCCCTTTTTGTAATTTAAATTCTCACTAAGTTACTGAGGGCAGCCTCAGACTGTTGATCCTCCTGTCTCAGTCTTCTGAGTAGTTGGGACCTCAGGAGTGGGCCATCACTCCCGGCATCCCAGCATTTCTTGAGCGTTGCTGGGTGTCCTGTGGTGGTAAGGATTCGAAGGTGAATAAGGCATGATCCCAGAGAAAAGGCGACCAGATGTGATAGTGCTCCACTGGACAGTGAGCACAAGCAAAGACGCCATTGACGGGGGCGGGGGAACAGCTGGTAGGACTTGGCAGAGAGAACAGCATATGCCAAGGTCTGGTGGTTCTCCAAGTGTGGTCCCAGACCAGCCACATCAGCATCGCCTGGAACCTGTTGAAAATTCTAATTCTCAGGCTCCATCCGTGATTTACCAAAGCAGAAACTCCGGGGGTGAGGACCAGTGATAGTATCTGTTTTATCAAGTCCTACAGGTGACTCTGATGCAAGCTAAGATCTGAGAATCAGAACTCCAGAAGAGGTCTGAAATGCTTAGGATGAAAGAGGAGGAAAACAGTTCAGGGTGCTTAGGATGAGGTAGGGGAGAAAGGCCAGAAGCTGCTTAGGATAAGGGAGAAGAGAGTAAAGGATGTTTTCTTGAAGGGCCTCGGAGCCAGTCAACGGGTTAGACTTTGTCCTAGGTTACGGCCTGAAGGTTTGAAGAGGGGCCTTGTGGCACTCACACCACCACTCCCAACTGGCTCTTCTGGGAGATGTAGCATTTACTGGGACCCTGGGGTGGAGAGCTTACCGCCGGCAGAGCGGAGCTCCCCCACGCCCCGCAACACCAGGCAGGCGAGCGGTCCGGCCGCAGACCCTCCGTACCCCAGTACAATAGGTCTGCTGTCCGGGAAGAGGTGAGCACTGGCTGGGGCACACACCGAGGAAGGCACGCCGGATGCAGACCCGACGTGGGAGGCCGGGCGACAGCCAGCTCGCAGCCCCAAGCCCGCCGCGGTCCGGGAGGGAGGCTCTGCGGCCCAGGCCCCGCCCCAGCCTGCGAGGCGCGGCCCTCCGGGCCCCGCCCTTGGTCCCGCCCAGACTCGCGCCCGGCCCACCTCCCTAGGCCAGCAGGAGGGCTCGGCCCCGCGTCCGTGCGCGCGCCCGCGGCGGGGTTGCAGGGCTGGGCACGCGCCCCGCGTCCCGGGCAGGAAGATGGTGGCGAGCGCGCGGGTGCAGAAGCTGGTGCGGCGCTACAAGCTGGCGATCGCCACCGCGCTGGCCATCCTGCTGCTGCAGGGCCTGGTAGTGTGGAGCTTCAGCGGCCTGGAGGAGGACGAGCCAAGCGAGGTGCTCCAGCGGCCAGGCGGGCGGGCAGGCCGGGCGCGGGGGCGCGCGGGGTCCTAGCGGGCTGCGGGCCGCCCGGGCCAGCAAGTGGGGCGCCGGCAGCGTGCGTGTGGGCAGCTGGAGGCCTCCAGGAGCCCGACGTCCGGCTCCTGACTCCCCTTTCCCAGGCGGGCCTGACGGGCTGTGCTTCGGCGTGGTGGGTGACCCAGAGGCCCGGGCCGCGGGCGGACTGGGGGCTGGGGCGGGAGGAGCGGGTCATGGTGGGGTGGTCTCCTGCCGCGGGAGCGGTGAAGGTCAGGCGCGGGGAGCGGGGCTGGGAGGCGGGGCGAGGCTGGAGCCTGCTCCGAGGTGGGGAGCCCCAGGCCAAACTTTCTGAAGTTGGGAGGGGGCGGGGGTGTGCACGCCGTGGGTGGAGGAGTGGGGCGGAGGGACCCCGGGCATCTTTGCCCAGCTGCGCTTGAGAGGCAGCGACAGATAGGAAAGTGGAGCTTTGGAGTGGAATTACGGCCTGTGACGAAGTGTGTACCTCCACGAACTGAGAGAACAGGGAGTGACCCTGAGGGGAAAAGCTGGAGTGTCCCCAGTTGTGGCTTCTCAGCCAGGGGTTTGGGAGGGAAAAGTTGAGCTGGCTTCAGGACATTAAAGAATCCGGGAGAGACCCCCTGTGGCTCTAAGGGGATAGGGACGACAGCAGCTTGTTCAGCAGCGCTCAGGTTCCCTGATCCAAGAGTCTTCCTCATTCTTGTTTGATGTGTTTTCAGCCGAGGGCCAAGTCGCATCCTCCCCAGTGTGGTTCAGAAGGGTCCAGTGAGATTGGAACTGAAAGGGCATAGAGGGTGAGCCATACTCTTAAGCTGTGGCTACAAGTTAGGAGTTCCCTGCCCCTGCCTCCACTTCTGGTCTCTCCAGGGCTCTGGTCAGAGGCTGTGCTTGCCTGCCCTCTTGGGCTTCTCTACCTGGGAATTGAAGGCCAAGGGAACCCCCCTGTCCACTCTGACTTCCTGCACCTCGGCAGTCTGGAAGGCCTGGTGTGGAGATTGGAGAAGAGCTGATCTCTCTTGTTTTGGGGGGAGAACCAAGAAGCTGGAATGGGGAGGGGAGCAGGAACAGTTACATGAGACCATTACTCCATAAGGAGTTGAGGGTGGGGACTGGGGAGGCTGGCTCTGTGACTTCTGAGGGAATGAGCTTGTTTTGTGTGGACCAGGGTGCAGGAGGAAGAGAAGAGAGTTTCAGGCCTAGTATAAGAAGTCTTTTGGGACAGATAAGACTTTAAGATGGACTAGCTACCAACAGAGTTAGAGAGCCCCTGACCCTGAAATATGTGAGCAGAAACTGGTGACCACTCTGGGGAGGGAGATGTCAAAGCACCTGAGCCTTCTCAGAAGCAAATGGCCCTGTGCTGCATTCGCTTGTGAGTCTATGAATGATCTGAGGACCTTGCTCCCCTGTTTATAGCTTGGCATGGAGAATTGGCTCACCCCTTTCTCCAGCTTGGAAATTGGAGGAAACTGACAGAGGAATCCTGGGCTGAATGGAAAAAGATCCTCAGTGAGCTAATGTTGAGCATCAGGCAGCCACTGATGCTTGAACCCCTCAGCAGCTACCTCACCAGACTTGGGGGTTGCCAGGCAGCATAGCACAGTGCTCGGGAAGGCGGCTGCTGAAGTGGGACTGCCCTCTTCACCATGCTGTTCCAGCTCTGCTGCTGAGCACACCACCAGTGAATCACCGCTCCTCTTTCCATATCCTCCTCAGTACCCCCTCAAGACTGGGTAATAGTAGCACCGCTCTTGTTGGGTTTATACAGACAAAGTGAAACGATGCCTGTGAGCATTTGTAGGAGTTCCTGGCACATGATAAGCTGTCAGTAATGTAACACTTATTATCTCAGCACTGCACCTAGGGGACAGGAGTTCAGTCATTCAGTCAACAAACATTTATTATGTTCTATTCACACCAGGCACTGTGTCAATATGGAGAGATAGAAATAAAGACTAGGTGAGCCCTGGCTCTCATGGGCAGAGTCTACAGAGAAAGACAGACAGTGAAAAGGTTAGTCACCAGACTAACAAGGAGGCTGGTTTAGATCGGGAGGTTGGAAAGGCTTTCAGCAGGAAGAGGTGGGCAGGAGAGTTGGGGCAGAAGGCCCTGGGAGTGGGCTGAGCTGGGTGCTCTTGAGGAATGGACAGGAGGGTGTGGCACTTTCCCTGAAAATGAATCCATACTGCATGGCTAAAGGGGCCACAGGAAGGGCCTGGGGTTTTGTTCTAAGTGCAGCAGGAGAGCGCCACCCGGGATCCAATGTGCTTTTAAGATGTGCACTCTGCTGTCTGTGGGAGGGCTGGAGTGGCTACCTGGGATGATCACCAGACTCCAAAGAGCCACTTGATAGTTTTCAAAGCCTTCACAAACATTCTCACCACTTGTTTTATCACCACTTACTTTAAATGCAGTCTGAGAAGTCCAGGGAGGTGGGGTATGGGGTGAGCATTTCTATGTTCACTGTCTCCATGGCTCAGAGAAGGATTCCGGGGATTCTCAGAGCCAGGAACTGGCCAAGGACTTTAAGTGCTTCTTCAGTGGGGAACAGGGGGCCTTTGAAGCCAATATGCATCCAGGCTTGAGGACCAGTCCCCATCCTTAGTAATCAGAGGGGGCCTTGCAAGGCCTCACAACCTGAGGCTCTGCTGATGCTCACATGGACTTACCTGGGAGAGGACAGGGCAGGGGCTATCGACTAAGGCTTCTCTCATTCTTCACCGCTGCCTCCTGGTCCCCTAGCCTCCTCTGGGATTGTCCTTCTCAGGGTCAGCCAGCTCCCTGCTGCAGTGCAGGGCACCAACATGCCTGCCTGCTCTCATATCCTGTCTCCCACCACAGCCAGCCTGGCCCTGTGCCCTGCCCTCCTGACCAGCTTCCTGACTTGTTGATACTGGCTTCCACCCGGGGAACCCACACCTCTCTGCCATATCCACCCACCGAAGCTTGGGAATGTCTTTCTCTGCTTGCTGTGTGGCCAGGCTCACCTTTCTAGAAGGCTGCCCAGCCCAGGGTGCCCTTCCCGATGGGGGTACTGAACAGGATCAGCTGCCTCCACTCAGGTTTCTCTTAGATGGGGAGCCTCCCCAGCTCTCATTGGGAACCTCTTAAGTCATCAGAGGGCTGGCTCAGTGCTAGGCACAGAGGGTCTGGGTGCCAGGGTATAGGAGAGGGGCTCTGGCCTGAAGGTGGCTGTTACGTTCTTGCTGTGCTCAGATAGGGGAGAGAATGAAGATCCTAGGGAAGTGAGGGGCAGGGAGAGGCCAGCCAACTGCTGTCTAAGATGTCTGAGGGTCTTGGGCCTCTCTTGACTTCACATTTAACTGTTTCCTTCTCCCCTTCCAATAACTAAAATGAAAAGAATGGCACATTTATAAATGCACCTAAGCCAAGACTAAAACCAAGACCATTGACATCCATTCATTCAGCTGGTGCTTACTGAATGCCTGTGATCACCAGACACTCTTGGGCTCTAGGAACAAATTAGCAAATAGCCCTAAAACACACAATATAAATAAATGGCAGGATGATGAAGGGTATCAAGTGCTGTGGAGAAAATAAAGCAGAGGATGGGAGGGCCAGTATTTTGAATACAATGGTGGGGGGCTCCCTGAGAGGAGGCTACTCATGCACAGTTGAAGGAGGTAAGGAGCAAGCTGTGGGAGGGGCTGAGGTCCTGGGTGCAGTGAGTGGGAAGGTGGGATGAAGGGATGTGAGGAGGCCCTTGTGACAGGATGAGAGTGAAGCAGAAGGGGTCATAGGAGAAGAGGTCAGAGGGCAGGGCTGCCAGATCCCACCAGGGGAGGCCACTGGCTGTTTCCAGCAGCAGGATGGTGAGATGGAACTGAAGTTCTAACCGGAGCCCTAGAGACTTGAGGCAGAACAAGAGCAGGTCCAGGAGACCGGGGAATCCAGGCAGAGGGTGATGGAGAAAGTCCTAAGAAAGAGTCAGATTCTGCATGTATCTTCAAGACAGCTCCAACAGGACTTGCTGATAGATTGGGTGTGAGGGAGAGAGGAATCAAAGTTGACTCCAGTGTGTTTGGCCTGAGCCACTTAAGGATGGGGTTGTCATTAACTGAGGTGGAGAGGAAGCTGAAGGAGGAGCAGGTTGGGAGGAAGAGCAGGTGCTCCCACTCGGACCTGTGGGTCAGAGGTCTTTATGCTCCCAAGAGAGATGACAGGGAAGCTGCTATTTAAATGCCTCAGAGAGAGGGAGAGAATTCTGGGAGTGTGGATGAAGTTTAGACACTGAGACTGAGTGAGATCACTGAGAAATGAAGGTGCTAGGCTGAGGACAGGCCCCAGGGTTCCCTTTGGGAGCTGAGAGACTGATGAGGTCTGGGAAGGCCCAGGAGGGTCTCCTGGAAGCCAAGGGAAGAGGTTGCCCCACTGAGGTGTGCTGCCCACAGGCCACGTGAGAAAAGGACTGAGCTCTTGCAGGGCTGGAGGAGAGGGGCCATGAGAGAGGGCTCACATGGGGTGCAGGAGGGGAATGGGACAGTGGTAGAGACACCCTCTCAAGCTGCCTTCTCCATGCTTTCTCTCTCTTGCCCGTCACTCATGGCTGAGGGCATTGCTCAGGGAGACTGAGCGGCTGTTGGTGAGAGGGCAGAGCTGAACTCAGAGCTCTGGGGACTCGGGACCTCTCTTTCCTCTGTCACTTCCATGTCTCAAGACACCAGCCAGATGCCTCCATGTGTCAGCTACTCCACTGGACTCTGGGGAAATGGGGCTGCCATGGCTCCCCTCAAGGGGTCCACTGTCTGCTACAGGGACATCCAGGGCTTCAGAGCTCAGTGTATCCCACTCTAGGGCAAGTGTGATGGCTGCCAGCCAGGCAAGGGGGGGAGACAGGACTGGAGAGGAGGGTGGTTCAAGCTGACCAGGCCATGGGGGAAGTGTCTGGGTTGGAGTCAAGGAAGCAGGCACTTAGAGGAAGCACTTAGAGCCAGGAAGCAGGGGTGCAGCAGGCTCGTGGAGGGCTTGTTTCCTTCGGGAGAACCTGCTGCGAGTTCAGGTTGGACAGCCTCCAGCTGTGGGCCCAGCTCAGCCTCACCTTTCCAGCCAGGGACCAAGTGTGGTGGTGGCTCAGGGGCTTACCGCCTACAGGCAGACCTTGTGCCAAGTTCAGGAGCGCAGGACTTCTCTAGGGAAAGGGTGGGCAGGAGCTCCTAAGTCTGAGGGTGCCCCCTGCCAAGGTAGAGCTCGAGGAGGCAGAGTAGGCGAGTGACTGTCCTAGTGACCTCTGTCTGCATATCTTTTACAGAAAGGAAGGCAGAGGAAGCCACGACCACTGGACCCTGGCGAGGGCTCCAAGGATACAGACAGCTCAGCGGGGCGGCGGGGCAGCACGGGCAGAAGGCATGGGCGCTGGCGGGGCCGTGCTGAGAGCCCAGGCTTGCCCGTGGCCAAGGTGGTACGGGCAGTAACCAGCAGGCACAGAGCCAGTCGCCGGGTCCCCCCTGCCCCACCCCCAGAGGCCCCAGGGCGCCAGAACCTGAGCGGGGCAGCAGCTGGGGAGGCGCTGGTAGGGGCTGCCGGCTTCCCACCACATGGAGACACAGGGAGTGTGGAGGGTGCCCCCCAGCCCACAGACAACGGCTTTACCCCTAAGTGCGAGATCGTGGGCAAGGATGCGCTGTCTGCACTGGCCCGGGCCAGCACCAAGCAGTGCCAGCAGGAGATCGCCAACGTGGTGTGCCTGCACCAGGCCGGGAGCCTCATGCCCAAGGCTGTGCCGCGGCATTGCCAGCTGGCTGGTAAGGGACAGGGCACTCTGATCCTTCCTAGGCATGGATGGGGACGTAGCTTGGCTCAGATCTTCACCCTTATTTCCCAGAGGGCCCATCTCCTTGCCCAAGCTTTTGTTTAATGTATTAAGTGGCAGAAAGGGAGCTGGGACCCAGGGCTCCAAATGTGGGCTTCTTCCATTGAAAGGTGTTTTACCCGTACCCTTTGACCTTGTGTGGACCTCAAAGATGTGTCTGTTTTCTACTCTCAGGGAAGATGAGTCCTGGCATCCAGTGGGAAGAGATTCGGGCCCAGCCTGTGGATGGCCCCCCGGTACGCATCGCCTACATGTTGGTGGTTCATGGCCGCGCCATCCGCCAGCTGAAGCGTCTCCTCAAGGCCGTCTACCATGAGCAGCACTTCTTTTATATCCATGTGGACAAGGTACTGGGGGCAGGAAAGACCAAGGGTGTCTGGAGTGAGCAGAGCAGAAACTACAAAGATTACAAATAGACAGGGTCTCTGACTTGGCTTAGGCAGCCGAGAGACAGGAAGACTGAAGCTCAGAATGGGACGTGTCCAGCAGCAGGTGGCGCAACCCTTTAGGAACTAGAGCCCTGCCCTTTGCTTTCTCTACTCCATGTTATTTGTGCTCTCCCCTGGGGTGGAGTTGGGGAATTGTAACCCTAGGGCCCAGCTGAGTAGCCCCCAGCTGAGTACCCCCTCTTCCCCAGCGTTCCAACTACCTGCACCGGGAGGTGGTGGAGCTGGCCCAGCGGTATGAAAATGTACGGGTGACACCCTGGCGCATGGTCACCATCTGGGGTGGGGCCAGCCTTCTGAGGATGTACCTGCGGAGCATGCGGGATCTGCTAGAGGTACCTGGTTGGGCCTGGGACTTCTTCATCAACCTCAGCGCCACTGACTACCCAACCAGGTGTGGGGATGGGGCTCTGAACCTCTGGGTGGGAGGGGGCCCCAGCTGGGCAGTCAGGGTTGGAGGGCCCTGATGGGCTCCTCCTCCTTTGAGCCTCATTCTGGGATCCATACATGACCCTCTTGGCCCCCTTGGTCCTAGCCATGTATTAGAGGAGGAGCTGGTAAAGGTGATCTGAGGATTGGGAATGATAAGGGGAAAAGGAGGAGCCAGAGGTCTGTACCTGGATACATCTAGCAAGGGAGGGAGGATGATGTGATCTTTCTTGGGACCTCACGTGCCTACCACCATAGAGAATTAGCCAGGGAGGGATAAGGCTCATGGCCAGAGAGCTCTCAGCAAGAGAGAAAGGTCCAAGGGAAAGTGCTGGAGGAAGTCTGCTCGGGCCAGTGGTTGAGCAACCGCCCCTCACACCCCATTCTCTCACCAGGACCAATGAGGAGCTGGTAGCATTCCTATCCAAGAACCGGGACAAGAATTTCCTCAAGTCACATGGCCGGGACAACTCCAGGTGAGGGAGGTGTGGAAGGAGGCTCTAGTGTCTTCTCACAACCCTTCCCACACAGGGGGACTTAGTGATCCCAGCCTTGGGTTCCAGAATCTCCAGACCAATCACAGATGGAGGAGTGCTGTTTGCTGGGTAGATGAGAAGGCCTGGCCCCACTCTGTGGATCCCTCGCCATGGTCCTTTTGCCACCCCCAGGTTCATCAAGAAACAGGGTCTGGACCGGCTCTTCCACGAGTGTGACTCGCACATGTGGCGCCTGGGTGAGCGGCAGATCCCTTCAGGCATCGTGGTGGATGGTGGCTCCGACTGGTTTGTGCTGACACGCAGCTTCGTGGAGTATGTGGTGTACACGGATGACCCACTTGTGGCCCAGCTACGCCAGTTCTACACATACACGCTGCTCCCAGCTGAGGTGGGTGCCTGGGCCGGCCAGAGAGGGTGCGGGTTGGGCTACTCACAGCTCATCTTCCACACCCCTGCCACCTGCAGTCCTTCTTCCACACCGTGCTGGAGAACAGCCCAGCCTGTGAGAGCCTCGTGGACAACAACCTGCGGGTTACCAACTGGAACCGCAAGCTGGGCTGCAAGTGCCAGTACAAGCACATCGTGGACTGGTGCGGCTGCTCCCCCAACGACTTCAAGCCACAGGACTTCCTACGGCTGCAGGTGCTTGCTATGGCCTGAGAGGCCGCCTTGCTAGGCCTTCACCCACCTTTTCCCCAGGAGCCTTCCAGGTCAGAAAGGCAGGATGGGCCTCCACTGGGAGCAGCCCTGGGGTCTGGGCCCACAGCAGCAGCAGAAAAAGCCCAGGGAGGCTGATTGCTAGGCAGTGCTGAGAGGGGCCGGCTTCTGCCCTACTGTGGGGTCCCAGAGCCCTTCACTCTCCTTGTGTCTCCCTCTCCAGCAAGTCTCCAGACCCACTTTCTTCGCCCGGAAGTTTGAGTCGACTGTGAACCAGGAGGTCCTGGAAATCTTGGACTTCCACCTGTATGGCAGCTACCCCGCTGGCACGCCAGCCCTCAAAGCCTACTGGGAGAACACCTATGACGTGGCCGATGGCCCTGGCGGGCTCAGCGATGTCATGCTCACCGCTTACACCGCCTTCTCCCGCCTCAGCCTGCGCCATGCTGCCACTGCCGCACCTCTACCGGCCACCTCACTGTGCAGGTGAGACCCCCTTCTGACATACTGCAGGCCCTCAGGGTGTGGTGCCCTCTGGGAGACAAATCGAAAAGATAGTCCCTGCCCACAGCAAGTCCCCAGTCTAAGGCAAGGAAAAATGCAAGAAAAAGTAATGATAAAGAAGGCAAGAGCCAGGCACATAGGTGCTATGGGTTGTGAGATTTGGGGCAAAGGAAGTGCCTGGGGATGGGACTCCCCAGTGCCCCCTCCTTGGGACTCCAGGCTGAGTCAGGTGTGCTGATGGCATCTCCCTTTCTCCCTGCTGGAACCTTAGGTTTGAGCCCAGGGGTTTGCCGTCCAGCGTGCACCTGTATTTCTATGACGACCATTTCCAGGGCTACCTGGTGACGCAGACGGTGCAGCCCTCAGTCCAAGGGCCAGCAGAGACGCTTGAGATGTGGCTGATGCCCCAGGGGTCGCTGAAGCTGTTGGGGCGCAGTGACCAGGCCAGCCGGCTCCAGAGTTTGGAGGTGGGACAGGTCCTCCCCCTTGGTTTCTCTTGACCCCTAGCAAAACATAGGGAGTGGGGAGAGAGGGACAGATTCTCTATCGGGTCTTCATGAGCTGAGTTCACTGGAATCTTCTTTCCCAGTAATGGCAGCCTTGGTGATGTCCCACACAGACATGCCTGTGTCACCCTGCATGTACACTCTGAGGATCTCTCCCAGATGGGGACATAGGACATGCAGTGAGTAGGGAGGGATTGTCATTCCATCGTAACACAAGCCCAGTCCTTCTACACTACAAGGATCCTTCTAGGGGTATGAGGATATTCTGGTTGAGCTTTTGGGTGCCGCCTCATTCTCTTTCCTAGTTACCTTCTGTGGGATGGTCTGCCTATGGCCCCACTACTGTAGAGCAGTTCAGAATGAAAGCCTAGAATGAATCTCAGAGCTGAAGAGATTAAGATTCTCCTAGGGGCTGGGGATATAGCTCAGTTGGTAGAATGCTTGCTTCGCATGTACAAGGCCCTGGATTCAATCCCAGCACCACAAAAAAAAAAAAAAAATTCTCCCAGTCTGACCCTTTTATTTTTCATACGGGGAAACTAAGGCCCAGAAACAGTGACTGGCCTGAGGTTACACAGTAAGAGCAGCATCAGAAGAGAGAAGGACATTTCCTCCAGGCTCCTACCCACCTCCTCCCTCCCTACAGGTTGGCACTGAGTGGGACCCCAAAGAGCGTCTTTTCCGGAATTTTGGGGGGTTGCTGGGACCACTGGATGAGCCTGTGGCCATGCAGCGCTGGGCCCGGGGCCCCAACCTCACAGCCACTGTGGTCTGGATTGACCCAACCTACGTAGTGGCCACATCATATGACATCACGGTAGATGCGGAGACTGAGGTCACACAGTACAAGCCTCCACTGAGCCGGCCCCTGCGGCCAGGAGCCTGGACCGTTAGACTGCTTCAGTTCTGGGAACCTCTGGGTGAGACCCACTTCCTCGTGCTGCCCTTGACCTTCAACCGCAAACTACCTCTCAGGAAAGGTAAGGATCTAGTGCCTAAATGATGACCCAAAGACAGAATAGGATTTGCCAGGGAGATGACTTCAAGAAGGTGACCATCAGAGCTGACCCCATCCTTAAGATAAGGGAAGGGAGGAGGTTGGGACCTTGATCTTCTATCCCTTAGCATGGAGGGCCCTACAGTGTGGTATAGGGGAAAGAGGAGCTTTAAGGTAAATCAGACTTAGGTTGGGAACAGGCCTCTGCTGCTTTCATTGGGCCTTAGAAATTACTTGGCCTTCCTGAACCTCAGTCTGTTCACATGTGAAGAAGGGTAGTGTAACTATCAGACCTCCTGGGTGCCTGTGGCACATATTATTAAACTCGCTCAAGTTTAAAAAGGGGAATCATTGGAAGAATACAGGATGCTTCCTCTATCCTTTGGGGGTAGCTTGTCCCCTGTCCTAGTTTCTCTGAGATCAGCTTCTTCACACATGGCCTTGCAGAGCAGCAGAGCCTGATCAGGGCCTTTGGGTCCCCAAGTTCCATGATTTGGGGACAGCAATTCTGACTGGTCATCTCAGTCTACTGTGTGACAGAGTGAGCAGAGTCACATGGCTCTCCCCTGACTTGGCTGAGGCTAAGGAAGCAGGTGAACAGCAGCAGAGGCTGGGCAGCTTCCTGCAAGGAGCTGGAGATACAGGGACGAGTACTGGGTAACAGCTGGGGGTATGCAGTGGTGCTCACGCTAGATATTTCCTTCCCCCTCCATATCTTCTCACAAGATAGGTTAACCCAGGTTGAGGGTGGCGGGGGACACTGGGGGTTGGGGAGATCTAGGGCAAGTGAGCCACATCTGCAGCCCTCCTGGAACTCAGTCTGGTGAAGGAAACAGAAGAAGGAATAGAGGCAGCTCTGCTGGTGGGGACTGGGGCTGGGTCTCCAGAACAAAGGCAGAGCCTGCTGTATGTAAATGGGAGGAACAAAGCTGGCAGGTATCTGATGAGGGGACAGAGAGTTCAGGGAAAGTAGGAGATGGGAAGGCCAGCTGGCCAGGCAACTGGGCCCTCAGGGAGGATCTAATAGGTTGCCAAGGGCTCCAGGAGCCACTGACAATGATCAAGAAGGGATGTGAGCGACACAAACCAGGTTGTTACCTTATTTTCTAAAGTGCCTTGAATCCTCTGTTTGACTTAATGAAACAGTTGAGAATTCAGGGAGTACATCCTTGGTTTCATATAACTTACAATTTTATAGACACAGAAAGTTCCTTGGATTAGTCCAATGTCACTCCACCAGATGAGATTTAATGGCAGGGCTGGGATGGGAACTGGGCTACTCAGATCTGACTCCTGGGGTCTGACCTCGTACTTATTGCCTGCCCTGCACCTCCAGATGATGCCCTCTGGCTGCACGCGGGACCACCCCACAATGAATACTTGGAGCAGAGTTTCCAGGGCCTGAGCGGCATCCTGAATCTGCCTCAGCCAGAGCCTGTGGAGGAGGCCGCCCGGCGGCGCGCAGAGCTTACAGGTCCTGCTCTGGAGGCCTGGACAGATGGGGAACTGAGCCGCTTCTGGTCTGTGGCAGGACTGTGTGCCATAGGCCCCTCTGCCTGCCCCTCCCTGGATCGCTGCAGACTGACCAGCTGGAGCTCTCTGTCCCCAGACCCCAAATCAGAGCTGGGGCCTGTCAAATCAGATGGGCGACTCAGGTAGCAGGGCCCCAGCCAGCACACCCGGAGAACCCGGGAATTGCACCTTACAGACAATGGAGGGCTATCCCCTCCCACAGGCAGGAACCAGAGGCCCCCCGGGGGTACACCACATCAGCCATCCAGAGCCCGCACAGAGGGCAGCCAAGGTGGGCTAATGTCTCTGCTAGGGACCAGAGGGTTGACAGGAAGGGAGAAGGGCTCCAGCAGCATTCCGAACCCAACTCTTCCTCCCCCTCCTCTCTAGTTTGTTTGTTATTTTTATTTAAAATGGGTGTGTGGGGGAGGAACTAGAAATAAAAGATGTGCAATAGGGCTCAGAGAAGCCCCAGGAAGTGGGCCATGGCTGGGCGGAGCGGGGCCTTTTGAGCCCATCTGCTACTGCTCTGGAGAGGCTGGGTCTGCTTCGCTCTCCAGGGCTGGGTCCCCCAGCCTGGGCTGTGGTGCTCATGGCTGAGGCCCTGCAAGGGTACAGGTACCCTGCCAGCTCTGAGGCCCAGAGAACAGGTGTTCAGGAGCCACCGTGGAGCTGGGCTCTAGAGGGACAGCCCCTCCCCTGGTAGCCAGGGGACCCTAGAGCAGTGAGGGAGTCTGGCTCTAGGACTTTCTAGCACACCCTGCCCCTTGATGGGAAAGGCAGGGCATCAGGGCCTGCTGAGACCATTACAGTTTCCCAGGTACTCCCAGGTGTGCCCTGGGGCAGTGAGCCTCATTAGCAGTGTGGGAAGCCTGTCAGGGGCTCAGAAGAACCCAGAGTCGCATTGTGCCTGAAGCTCGGTGTGAAGTCTGAAATATGCAACAGAAGAAATATATCTCTATCTCTCTAAGCAGGCTCGTGTTTTTCCTCCTGCATGTCGGGGATTCATCGCTGTTCCCAGGGCCACCTTCTTTTAGGAGTCTTAGCTGCTATTTTGATGGCCCTGAGAAGGCAGAAATCTCAGCCCCCCAGAGCAGGAACAGCTTCAAATCCATCCCAGCCAGAAGGGATGCAAAAACTCCTCCAGTGCAACCCTTTCTTTTTCTGAGAGGTCAACGGCCCTGGGAGGCTCAGAGACTTCCTCATTGCCACTCAGCAGGCCAGCATGAGGGGAGCTTCGTTCTTGAGAGCCCTGATCCAGCACTTCCACCTCGCCAGGCTGTAGCAGATGTTGGCTTTTCTGCCTTCAGTGTCACCTGGGCCCATCCTGGAAGCCCTCATTGTTCTGTTTCGTGGGGCACCCTCAGGAACAGAGGCAATCCCAGCCATGGCTTGATGGTCATGCTGGAGTTTGTCCCTTAAAGCTGGGAGTAAGACTTGGGTTTCCTGGCCTCTGACCTGGGACCTGAAAGGATCCTAGAAAGGTTTGTCTAGCTGCATGCGGTGGAAGGCTGAGGCAGGAGGACTGCGAGTTCAAAGCCAGCCTTGGCAACAGCGAGGTGCTAAGCAACTCAGTGAAACTGTGTCTCTAAACTAAATACAAAATAGGGCTGGGGATGTGGCTCAGTGGTCTAGTGCCTCTGAGTTCAAACCCCTGTACCCCACCTCAAAAAAAAGGTTTGTCTATTCCTTTCCCTTTCTTAAGCCCCTTCCCCACCTCTGACTCCCCTCCTGTCGTTAGCAAGGGCTCAGAGTTCTTCACACCTTCTGTAATGTGGGGAGCAAGAGTGAGGTTTCTAGACCCAAAATCACCACTGCTGATCACACTGGTCTCAGCTCAGCTTGGTATATTAAAGGGCTCAATTCCGCCCAGGCTGCCCCATGTCATTTTCCTAGTTGCCATGAGAGGGCGCTCCTGACCACTAATAACAGCACCAGAGTGGGTTGTTCAGCCACTGGGCTGACTGCATGCAGTTCTCATTTAATCCTCCCAACCCCTAAAATCAGGCACTTTTATTACCTTCCTGGGGCCTATCAGGAAACTGAGATTCAGAACTGTGAAATGACAAGCCCAAAGCTTGTCATCCAGTGGTAGCAGCAGACTTCAGAAGGAGGTAGAAAGCCTTAGCCACTGAAATAACTATGCTCTCTCTTGAGGGCTTGACTAGACAGGTAACCAGAAGGGGCAAACAGCAAGAGCATATAGTTCATGATGTTCAGGTTCAAAGTGAATATAATTGTGTTTTACTCCTATTTTAGTGAATATCTGAAGCTGTACTCTAGTCCTCCAGATCACTGGGGGTTTTGTTTCTCAACATCAACTCTGAAGGGTTTTTTGGCTCTGGGGTTGGTACGCAGGACCTTGTGCATTCGAGGCAAGTGCTCTATTTTTCAGCTACATCTCCAGCCCAACTCTTAGGCCATTAAACAGAAAAATTACTATCTGGGTTCAGCATATTAAACACAGGCCAAACCAAAACAGTTGAACTGCTGGCCCAGAGCACACAAAGCAGCCCACATTAACCAGGGCTGCCTAGCACAACAGTTCTCAAACCATTGTTGTCTTAGTTTGGGTGGCTCATGCACTGTGTGCCAGCCCCTGCCACTCCCACCATGTCACACCAGGTCTTAGTTCCACATTGCTCTCATCTGCTGCAAACATTCTGTATTTGCATTCTTGTTTAGCCCAACAGATCATGAACCTGGTTTAACTGGTCTGACAGTCCAACAATGGTTGTCACTGCTCGCCAGTGATGCTCATTTGCAGGCAGGCAGAAGAACGAGGAAAGTCTGGTCCCAGCCCTGTTGCTCTGGCTGCCTTGTCTTGGCTTTAGTGAAGTAGAAGCTCTGTAGGACCCAGGACCAGAGTCTAGGACTCTTCCCAACAGGCTTAGAAGGTAGGCTTGAAAGTGGAGGCCGTCTTGGCCTCCCCTCCTTTGTTCACATCACTGAGGCAAGTTTGAGAGCAGCTTCTCTGCCAGAATCCCTAGTCTTTTAGTAGGGAGAGTTAGCTCAGCCTGGAAGCTCAGTCAGGCCAAGTCCCCAGAGCTCACAATATTTGCTCTGGAAGGAGGAAGAACCCCAGCAGAGAGGCCTTTGTGTATTGTGGTACAAGCCCAGTTTCCAGGGTAACCATGGAATCCACAGTTCCATTAGAGGTGGGAGCCCAGACCAGAAGACAGCCAATTGGCATCCAGAACCCAGTTATGTAGGCCAATAAGAAGTAGAGATAGGCAGAGTCAGACTGAAAGGAGATCTGAGACCAAGTGCAGAACCTTGGCAAACTGGAGCTCCCCTGCCTGGCTGTCAGGTTCAGCAGAAGCCGAGTCCTTTCCCACCAACCCATTCTCCTGAAGTGATAGAGATGCCCTCATGGCTTCAAGGCATACAGAGGGGAATGCCATCTACAGGACACCAGGTCATGGCCTAGTACTCCTAAAAGAAGGCAGAAGGAGTGGAAAACCTGGAGAGGTCCTCACAGGTACCAGGGCTCTGAAGGGCTCGATCCTCTTGACCCTCTAGTTCGGGGGAGGACCAGTGGTCCTGGTGGCCACCCTCAGGGCTGAAGCCCTTTCCTGGCACTCCATGCCACTGCTTCTGTGTCCACACCATGGACAACAGCTTCCTAGCCATAGTCATGGCCATGATCAGTACCTACTGCCATTCCAAGTCATAGGGTTGGAGCAGATGCACTCTGAGCCCCTAACTATAGACCAGAAGCCCAGCCCCATCAATAGGTCCCCTGTAATAACAACATTCCTCCCAAAACCACCTGGAAGAATGCTGTATGGAGGCACTATGAGTCACTGTCTCTCCCCATTAGTGTCAAGTTCTACAGTGCCACAGTCTGATAGGAGAGGGCTGAGTACCAAGGGTTGAGTTCAGGCTCTTGGGTTCTCTCCTGCCTCCTCAGACCCACTGTTTCTAAGGTTATCTGCTCCTCCTCCCTAAATGTGTTCCTCTGTAAAGTCTCCCTTACACATGGCACTGCTTCCCTGGGCTGAAGGGAGACATAGGACAAAGCCATTGTGCTCTCCTGCCCAGAGAGTTGATGCAGCAGCAGAAAGGAAGCTGCCTGCACACAAGTCTGCCCTGTGTGTGAAGCGGGTCATTCCCACATCAGCTTCTGGAGTGGGACTCTAACCCAGGGAGGAAATGGGCCACAGTCAGTCCCAGGCTGTCCCTGATTGAGCCTCTGGGAGGGTAGTTTTGTCGTTGGTATTCCTCCTGCCATCCTGCTGTTGTACCAGCGACACCCCCAGTGCTGCCAGGTCCTCTGCTCCTTTCTCTTCTTTTATTGTCCTAGCCAATATGTAAGCACTCTTCCCCAACAAGCCCTTGCCTCCCAAATTCTGGCAAGAGGGCCCCTGCTCAGGGGAAGCAGTTATTCAGTAGCAGGGGGCCTTTGGGCTCTCTTCTCTGAATGCATCCTCCTCCAGCTTAGGCTCCCGGTGGGTCAGGGCAATAGTATGGAAAGGGTTAATGACATACTGGCCATTGTTAAACTCTGCAGGGAAACTCAGTGTCTTCACCCAGCTCCCCAGTTTCCAGGGAAAGCCCAGAGGCCCAAGGGGCAAGTGGCAACATCAGCAGTCAGGGACAAGGGCACCATATGGCATCTATACAGAAAGCAAAGGCAATCTTGAGCTTCAGCCCCCACCTCTGCATCAGGTCCAGGATGAAGAGCTGGGGACAGGAGGATGAGGTCTTTTCTAACTCCCTCCAAAGCTCACCAGAGGTGGTTGTCAGGTTGTGAGAATAAGCCAGTGGCCCGAAAGAAGTGGAATCTCTCTATACCCTTATGCATCTCAGAAATGCTGAGAGTCTGAGTTGTGGCCTGGGACTTGGCAGAGAGGACTAAAGGATGGGAGCAAAGGGAACTGGGGACAAGACAGTGCATTTGGACTCTACTCTCTTGCACAATGATCCTAAATCTTGATTTTTCACCTTGAGTTATCCTTTGTGACTCAAGTTTTACTGCCTCCATCCCTACCTCAGCACCATGGCACGCCCCTGTGAAGGAACAGGAGTCCTGAGGTATGCAGGGGAGATAGGAACTTTGGGGTTACCATCTGGGAGTGGTGGAAGATGTGTGTGCTGGCTCTTGAAGCCAGCAAGGAGCCTGGTTTGGTTAAGGAGACTATGAAGAATGCAAGGGAAGGAAAGAATGAGATGAAGCCTAGAGGTTTCTTGGGGAGGAGGGAATGTGGGACCTAGTCTTAGGAGGATCCAAGCAGAAGCTGGATAATGGTGGCATGTCTTTCTGGCTCTGTCGGTTTTTCTTGGTCACGGTGTTATCCCCAAGGAGATGAGGTATGCTGTGTGAGGTTCCCCAGGAGCCACTGTGGACCCTGTGGCAGCTGGTTCACTTGTCCAAGTAGAATGTTCGATAGGACTGGCAGCAGCAGACTCACCAGCTGATGGCACACTTTGGGCTCTAGGCCTGCAGAGGTGGACATTCAGTCCTCCTAGCCTAGTGCCACAAGAACTGATTTTCCCGGATCACTCTTTCATACACAATGCCTCGTTAGAGACCCTTGGGTTAGAACAAAGAAAGGGCCACTAGTGGAGGAGCTAGAATTTGGTTGGAGGCTCCACTTCCCTTTCTATATAGGGATCCAACTTATTTCCAGGAAAGACCTGTTGCTGCGGGAGAGAACGCAAAGCAGCACTCCAAAAAAAAAAAAAGGTAAGTATACAGCCAATACCTTTGTTCTTCCATCACTCAACTGCCACCAAGTTATGAGGAGGCTCTGCCACTGTCTGCACTACCACCCAAATGTGGTTCTGCTGACCCATCCCAAGAGGCAGCCACCTGCCTTGCTCAGGGAAACATCACTGTAGAAGGGAGTGACCCCATCTTGCCCCTTCCTATTTCTTTAGGGGCCTTGAAGATACAGCATTGTGCCTACGGAGACAGTCCCCACCAACCTCCTTTGCTAAGGACTAGCTCTACTGGGCCTTTCTGGTACTTCACGTGGAAAAATGCCAAAGTGGACCCCCACAAACCCCAGGTCACATTTGCCTAGGATCTACAGGAAGTGGGGAATCCAGGGTCATGTCTTGAGAGAACAAGGCAACAACTTCAAGGTGAAACTTCAGAAAAGGAAGACTTCTCTGCCCCCAAATAATTGGAGCCCATGCCTATAGGCAGAGGAGAGTCCTCAGAAAAAAGCCACTGGACTCAAAGCTCCTCTCTGGGACTGCAGCCAACCCCACCTACCGCCCAACGCCAGGAATGGCTACCCTCCCTGGCTGCAATCTCCCTGCTAGGCCTTTTAAGTGTTTGGTTGGGTTGACAGTGAATGCCTGCCCCTAGCCTGCTCTGGGTCCTCAGTAAGTATTCCCAAAGCCAGATTGTTTGCTGCTATGTGGTTTGAGATAAATTAAGAACCAGAGAAGAATGTGGGCTTACTATGTCTAGCTATTGTGGTAAGCGGGAAGAAGTCACTCGTCACCTACCTGCCTCACCACTGGAAGGACGTTGGTATTCCAGGTCAGATGGGGCCTGACTGAACCTCCTGCCATCCCACATGCTCCCTCTGCTCTGGATTCAAAGAGGCAGGGGCCTACTGTGTAGCCATCTCTGGGGCTAAAGCCTGCTCCTTTGCATGTGGCTTTAAGAGAGAATACAACTGTGTTGCTTCCTCTATTGCCCTCTCTCCCTCCCAGGACGCAGCCCCTGGACTTTTAGGGGATACACAGGGAAAGCAGTTGGGATACCAAGCTCACCTCTTTCTTTTCCTCTGGGAAATGGTGCCAATATAACCCTCTCCTCAAAACAAAGCCTCCCTTTTCATTTCCTCACTCTGACAGGATTCCTTCCTGCTTTCTCCCTTTAGTGTACACAAGAGAACATGGGTAAGAACCAACAAAGCAGTAAGCAGCTACATCTAAGTTTGTCCCCAAACAGCACAGATTCGTGATTCCAGCAGGCTTTATTTAGGCCCAGGACAGGTCTCCCAAAAGGCATCCCAGCAGTCATCCGAGTCTCCTGCAGAGTCAACTTCCAACAGACCTCTTCCTCAGAGGCCCTGTTGTGACCCTAATACTTGACTTCTGGTATCACCTTCTCCTGTCACCTGGGCTCCAGTCTCTGTTCCAAGCCCTCAACCAGGACTTCAAAGCATGGCTACAAGTTTGAAGGTGCCCTCAGGCTTGGCAGGAACAACGTGGACAAAAGTCTTGTAGAGCACAGCACCTTTGGGCAGTCTGGTAACCAGATCTACTGCCTCCAAGTTATTGGGATTGGGTACGTAGACTTCTTTAGTGTAGTGGACTATCCCCTCCTCCAGGGCATACAGGTACTTCCTCTTCCCCAGCCCCACCTGCAACACACAGTCTTGGTTAGTTGGATGGGGAGCCAGGTGGTACATCCTAGAGCCTCCACATAGACCTCCCCCCAAGATTCAGGTCCTGGGGCTGAATGGTGAGGTTTAGAGAACTCCATGTTTCCCTTCCCACTGCTTAGTACTTTTTTGCCTTCTGCTCCATAACAGAGAGGAAAAAGAAAATTCCAACAGCCAAATCTGTTGGCTGCTGGGTCAGAATGCTGGTTGGAAGCCACACTGAATGGATCCCAAAACCAGACCCAGGGAAAATGTCTCAAATCATTGTCCCTACGAACATGCTTTATTTAGACTTTAAAATACTTTAAAAGAATTGTCATATTAAACACCAGTCTAATGTACATTTTCATTTATAGACAGTCCAGGCTCCATGGAAAATATAGATCAGTATTTTATAGATAATGTATGTTAATAAAGCAATAATAATGACATCAGCGAGTACAGTGCTTACTATGTTTAAGCACTACAGTAGCTAATGTCTTTATTACACGTTTTATTTTGTTTTGGTACCAGGGATTGAACTGAGGGGCACTCGACCACTGAGCCACATCCCCAGCCCTATTTCATATTTTATTTAGAGACAGGGTCTCATTGAGTTGCTCAGCACCTCACTTTTGCCAAGGCTGGCTTTAAACCTATAATCCTGCCTCAGCCTCCCGAGTCGCTGGGATTACAGGTGTGTAGCACCATGCCTGGCAATCTATATTTATGATAGAGCCTGAACTTTATATAAATGAAAATGTACATCAAACTGGTGTTTAATGACATACACAAATATATGTATACATACACATACAAACACACAGATATGTATATATATATATATCAACTCATTTAATCCTGACCTTGTGAATTACGTACTATTCTCAGTCCCATTTTTCAGATGACAACTACTAAGCACTAAGATCCCACTTTACTGTGTCTCAGTATAATACTAACTACTTTATAGGTCATCTTAAGGACTAAATGAGTTCATGGTCACAAAGAGCTTAGAATGCTATGAACTCAAAAAATGTTAGCTCTTATCACTGTTATTTTAGCAAGTTCCAAGAGTTCTCTAGCCACACATCCAAAGTCTTTTAAATTCTAAAAACTAAAGCTACTGCATATGAAATCAATTCACATTCAAATTAGCATCTCTGAAATAATTACAGATTACTATCAGCCTTTCTGTGTCTATTAAAATTAGCAATAAATGAGCTGGGGGTATGGCTGAATGTGGAACATTTGGCTATCATCTGCTCCCCAGCACTAGAAAACAAACAAACAAAAACCTCCTACCCACAACAAAGAGGTGGGAAGCTTAATTACAAAGGAAACTAAACTGAGGAAGGGTAGATGATTTTAAAAAAGGGGGAGGGGACTAAATTATTACTTAAAATAACATGAAGGGTACAGTATAGTTCTGTTTTAACAAAGAATTCTTCTATCTCATGAACTAAGCCCAACCTGCTGAAATTGGAATCCCTGCCTGGTATGGATCGAATTTCTGACACACACAGTGAATTGTTTTTACTAAATTCAAGCTACCTTTCAACCACATAGCAGGTTTATGCAAAGAAAAATCTTAGAAATCATGAAAAATGAATAAATGAACTTAATTTCCTAAGACTCAAAAAAAAAATTGAAGAAAATATCTGAACTCACAAGGCATCTCACCCTCTTGAACTGAGGACTGGAAAGGAGAACCAAAACGTTAGGCTAACGTAACACCAAGGCAAACACAGCTAGGCAGACTCCCTATTCACTACACTGCTTATTGTTGTTTTACTCAAGTTTTTTTCTTTTAATATTTTTTTGGTTGTCAACGGACCTTTATTTTATCTATTTATATACGGTGCTGAGAATCCAGCCCGGTGCCTCACAGATGCTCTGCCACTGAGCCACAACCTTATTCAAAAAAAATTTTTTTAATATTTATTCTGAAATTTTAGGTAGACATAATATCTTTATTTTACACTTATGTGGTGCTGAGGCTCGAACCTGGTACCTCGTTCATGCTAGGTGAGCACTCTACTACTGAGCCATAACCCTAGCCACCATCATTAGTTTTTAACAGAAGAAGAAAAAATAATTTACTGAATTTGATTTTAAATCTGAATTTAATTCTAAAAGCTCCTTTCAGTCATAATATGTGCATTATTATTAGAAAATATTATTTTTGCTACTGGGGATTGAACCCAGGGGTATTTATCACTGAGCTAAATCTCTAGCCCTTTTTCTTTTTTAATTTTGAGACAGGGTCTCCCCTAAGTTGCCCCAGCTACCCTCATACTTGTGACCTCCCTGCTGAGCCTCCTGAGTAGCTGAGATTATAGATGAGTACCACCATGCCTGGTTTAGAATTGTACATTATTAAGAACTTTTAAAAACACGTACCTTTTAAAAACATTTAAAACTGCCACCTTTGCATTACTATAGCTTAAGCATATTGCTTCTCAGTGCTCAGGTAGCTGCAGTTGCCCCATATATTAAATTATATAACCCACTCCTATTTCTCACTGAAAAGAAAATGAAGCATAGGATGTGCAATCATCTAATGTTAGACAACCCTGTTACTTGGGCCCTGCCACTCTCTTAGGTTTTTGGCATTTCACCTGTGAATCCCACTTCACGGGGATTTGGTAAGGAAAAATGAGATAGTAAGGGCAGGAATAAGCACAATGCTTAGCATATGGTAAGCACCCAATAAATGCAACTGTTTTCATTACTGTATTTAGGGACAGAAAGGTGGTCCTAGAAAAAAGGGGAGGGGAGGGCCCCCAAGCAACTCACGTGGGCACCTGGGTGCCAGCGAAATTGGCGCTGAGTCCCAAGGATGTTGCCAGCATGAACATAGTGACCTAGAAGAGAAGTCCACAAGTGTGCTCTCAGCCCCAGCGATATGACAGCACAGCAAACTTCTAGGAAAACATGTTGGCTGGCCCAAGTGCTGCATACCAACCTCTAAGCATGTCCCTCAACAGAAACAACTGCCAAATGGTCCAAACAGTGCCCAATCCCCTACCCAGCAGCCTCTTCACTCTAGTTTCATTGCTAAAGTTCACACTTACTCGTCTTCAAGATACTTCAGCCCTAAACTGAAGTATGGAAGCTAAAACACATTCTCACCTTCCATTTTCTTGATGCCATAATGTTTGCCTCGTGACTTTCCACCAAGGTTTTTGGAGCTACCACCGGTCTTCTTAGATGCATTTCTGACAGCAAGAGTTATAGCTGGAGGAGGGCTCAACAGGGCTGTAACTGCAGAGAAAACAGAAACACTGTTAGATCTTTCTCTGCCTCCATGGCCCATTTGCTAAGCTAAAAGGTGACAGGGGAAATAAGAAAGATGTGTGAGGGGAACAGAAATGCTAAGTGTTAGATTTCAAGGAATTCCTGGAAGTCCTTTGGTCTTCTCCCATAACAGGGGACCATTCATTTCTTGTACTGTCTGGAGATTAAGTGCTGCCTGAGGTAGGGGCATAGGAGTGTATGTGTGTGCATGTACGCACTGGGAAGTGGGGTGTACAGATGTGGGGAGAATAGGAAAATATAAATGGGGGGAAAAAAATCACATGTTCTGAATCCTGGCCATTCAGTCCTACTGAAAAAAACAAAGAAGCCGGCAAGAGGACACCACAGCACTGCCTGTTTCAGAGCCTCACTCACCCTCACACCCCATGGAGAGGCACAGCCAACCCAGACAGGCCAACAACAGGACACCCAGAGCGGCCTCAGCTGCAGCTCCCCCACCCTTTTGAAGCTATCCATTCACCCACTGCAACCAGATACCTGCATACAAAAAGCGCAACTGGTGGAGCATGGCTTCCACAGGCTTCTGGACATTTTAGCAAGTTGTTCCCTTTCTTTCCAAAGTACATCAAACAGAAGTCCAACCAAATTCAATACAATGTAAGAAGTTAATCTGACCTCATCCTAAAGTGCTCAAAGGCATTTATTTTAAATTAATAAGAACAAATGCAAGGCCAAGAAGGTAGGGCATTTATTTTTAAAAAGACAATGAATTCAAACTCATACTAACATGGAAGCCTCTTGCTGTAAGACAAACCTAGGAACAGCAATCCTAGCTTTCAGATCTCCAGACTCAGTCGTGGTTTGAGTACTACGCAAACATCTGTAGGGAAGTTTTTTGAGTGTCTGCAGCCTCTTTATTCAGCATTTTGGAAGCCTAGCTTTCTGAAGTTTTCATGAGAACAGAAACTAGCTCGAACAAAGGAGCACGAATAAGAATTAACAGAAAAGCCAGGGAGAGTTGTGCAGGCCTGTGATCCCAGCAACTGAAGGGACTGAGACAGGAGAATCCCAAGTTTGATTTGGTAAGGAGAAATGAGATAGTAAAGGCCAGCCCTTTTTATTTATAGATAGGGTCTTAGTAAGTTGCTAAGGCTGACCTGGAAACGACTGGTCAGCCTCAGCCTCCCTAGGATTACAGGCGTGTGCAACCTTGCCCCGCCTCCTTTTGTTCTTTAGGTCTAAACCTCAGAGGTTTCCTTAGAGGACTTTCCTGACAATTCAATCTAAAAGAGGATGCACATATTCTCTTTCTTCATGGCACTTGTAAAAATCAACTATTTTACTGATATATGCTTACTGATCCATCTACTAGCAAGAACTGCCCAGCGGCTAGAGACCATGTCTTCATATTTTCTTCTGATATTCTTAACACTCACCAGTGTCTGGCACAGAGAACGACCTAAATCTGTTGAACAAATGGATTAACTTTGTTTGAACTCAGTCCTTTCCATGGATAAAAGGATCCACACAAACCAAGAGAGGGGAAGCGGTGTGCCTGCGTCACCAACCGCCAAGGAAGTCCTCTCTCGGTGTTCCAGATAGAGGAAGGACACGTGCTTCCCCAACCTTCCCCGCCCCGCGCAGGAGCGCCCAAGACCTGTCACGTGATCAATGGCAGCAACCCCCTCAACCCTCGCACGACCCCAACGCATCCAAGGCCACCCTCGGGGGCAGTTTCCAAATCCCGGCCTCCCTCCCGGTTCGACTACAGCACCCCACTTACCAGTTGCCCGCGTCCTCAGCGCCAGAAGCGCCGACGCCATGATTGCCTCACAATCGCTTCCGGTCTTGGAAATCTGCTTCCGCTACCGGGAGATTTATTTCCGGGTTATACGTGCCAGTTGAAAGAGTGGCGCGGGAAGTTGCAGGTGAGCTCTGCGGGATATGGACCTTCCGCGGTGAAGGCTGCGGGCCTGGGCACGACTGCAGAGGGGTTGGTGGCCAGGGCGTGCGGGAAGTTCTGCAGCGGACCGCCGGCCTCCGCGGTGCGGAGCTTGACCCACAGGGGTCCGCCTGTCCCACTCCGTCATTTGGCAGGAGAACTGAGACCCAGGACCCCTCCCTAGTAATATTAAACTTACTTAGTAAAAAAAAAAATGCTAGATGGTGCTAAGCGTGGTAAATACATTATTTCATTTAATTATTTCAAGCCATATTATACTGAAAAAGAAAAATGAGACCCAGGAAGATTACAGGGGTTATTTAGGTCCATACACAGTATTTGTTCTAAGAATGATTCTTGCCTATGACCCAGCAGTTCCAGTCCTAAGTATATACACAAGAGAATTGTGAAAATAAACCCACACAAACTTTGTATGTGAATGTTCACAATAACATTATTCATGATAGTAAATAAAAGGAAAGGAATTAAATGTACATCGAGGGATGAATGGATAAACAAAAGGTGGCATAGTCATACAGTGGAATATTACATGAAGCTAAGTGAAAGAAGCAAGTCATAAAAGGCCACATATTGTACAATTCCATTTGTAGGAAATATCCAGAATAGGCAAATTTATAGAAGCATTTTTGGTTGTCAAGGCAGTGACTTTTTTTTGCTTTACTAGAGATTGAACCAGGGGTGTGCACATGTAGACTAGTGCTGTACCCAGCTTTTTTATTTAATTTTGAGGTGAGGTCTCTCTGAGCTGGCCTCAACTTGGGATCCTCTAGTTTCATCCTCCCAAAGTTGCTGGAGATATAGTATTCACACCACACTTGGCTAAGGTGATGACTTCTTAATGGTTATAAAATTTCTTTTTGCGGTGATAAAAATGTTCTGGAATTAGATAGTGGTGATGGTTACATAACATTGAATGTATGAAAACCACTAAAGTGTGCATTTTATTTATTTTTGCAATACTGGGGATGAAAACCAGGGCCTTGTGCATACTAAGCAAGCACCCTACGACTGAGCTACTCCCCCTAAACTGAAATTTTTTCTTTTTTTTGATGGTACTTGGAATTGAATTCAGGGTGGACTCTATCACTGACCTACAAGCTTGACCTTTTTTTTCTTTTGAGACAGGGTCTTGCTAAATTGCCATGACTGGCCTCCAACTTGTAATCCTCCTGCCTCAGCCTCTTGAGTTGCTGGTATTACAGGCGTGCACCACCATACCTGGCTCATTTATTTTCATGAAGCTTGGTGATAAGAACATGTCTAGTGAACTGAATTGACACTACCATTTATGTCTTTTCCTTTTAGGCAATTAATTTGAAAGCACATATTGGTGGCTGTAATGAAGTCATTAGAATCCAGTGAGAGTGATTCCGAGGAGTTGCCAACTTTTTCCTTTCTGAAGAAGGAACCATCTTCAACAGAGAGGAGGCAGCCTCAAAGGGCAGAGAAGATTGTAGTGATTGACTCCTCAGATTCTGAGGCCTCCTGTCCTTTATCACCAGGATTGAAAGATCCACCACCTGTCTCAGACACTGATGAAACTCTCACACAAACAAAACCAGTCGGAGTACTAAGTAGTGGAAGTGAGAGCGAAGAGGAATTTGTTCCCCTAGCTGAGAGGCTTAAGTGTAAGTTTTTGACCTACAAGCAGTTGAACTCTGAACACTCTAGTTCCCCAGTTAAAAGTGTTTTGAATCATCAAAATAATGAAGAAGCATCAAGTGACTGGAAAAAACAGCCCTTTTCAAAGATCCCTGACGTTTCCCTCCATGTTACCTTAAAGAGGAGTGTACTAGGTAACCAGGACCCTGTCTTAGACAATCCATGCATTCAGCCTCCAGCCTACCAGTTTACCCACCTTGTTCAGAACAATAGCCTGGAAGTAACCAAAACAAATTCTGATGTCCCCCAGCCCCAGAAGAGAACCAAGCACAGGAAGAATGTTCCAAGAAGAGACTTGCAGAGATGCCAGCTGCAGGAAAAAGCAGGCCAGAAGGAAAGCACCCCAAGACAACAGGAAAAAAAGAAGGCAACGCTGGTCAACAGGCTGAAAGCCCAGAGGCCAGAGGAATGCTTAAAGCACATCGTTGTGGTGCTGGATCCAGGTTCTCCTAGCATCTGTCTTCACCCTGAGCTGAACTGTCTGCTTTCAGGACCACCCACTGATAGGCTCTTTCCCATCTGTTGCAGTGCTTTTACAGATGGAAGGTGGGGGCCAGCTCCTGGGAGCTCTGCAGTCCATGGAGTGCTGCTGTGCAATTGAAGCACAGGCTGTGCCTTGCAGTATCACTTGGAGGAGACGGGCAGGATTGGCTGAGGTAGGGGTCTTCTGGCTAATGGCTCTTCTCCCCTTCTACCTTTTAGGATTACAGGGTAAATAATGCTTTTATTTTAAAGGGTATACATCATTTAGGGCTGCTTCAGGAAAGCAGATGGCATACTCAGTTTAGGATAATTTGAGGAGGATTTAATAAAGAGATCGCTTCCCAAGGCGTGGGCAGGGAACAAGGAAACTACAAGGGACAGCACAGCAGCTCAGGGTCTTGCTAGCATAATTCCTGGCTTCTCCACCTCAGTAAGGTTGACATTTTGGATCTGATAATTCTCTGTAGGATGGGGGCTGTACACTGAAGAATTTTTAGCAGCATCCTTGGCCTCCACCCACTAGATGCCAATAACACCCCTCCCAGTTGTAACAATTAGAAAATGTCCTTTGTGGGAAAAATCGTTCTGGTTTAGAGGCATTGGCATAGCAGTTACAATCCCTGAGCCTGAGGGATGAGAGGAGAAAGTGGTTAGCAGAATTTTGAAGACATAAAGCCAGGTGAGGTGGTGCATGCCTGTTATCCCAGCAACTAGGGAGTCTGAGACAAGAGGATCACAAGTTCAAGGCCAGCCTCAGCAACTTAGCAAGGGCTTATGCAACTTAGACTCTATTGTGGGGGGGGAAAAAGTGACTGGAGATGTAGCTCAGTCATAAAGTGCCCCTAAGTTCAATCCCCAATACCTACCCCAAGAAAACCCTCAAGAGAAATAGAGAGAAGGCCACCTTCAGAGAAACTATGTCCTCTCCTGAAGAAGTGTAGCAAATGCCAAAGGACTCCACTGGGAGGGAACCAGGGAAAGAAATACCCTGAGTTCACACTCTTCTTCCTTTCCAGTCCCCTATTTGGGTTCCCACCTGGGAGCCTGTGAACACGAGGACCTTGTGGTGTCTGTAGAGATCACCTCCTTAGGCAGAGTGGGGCAAGGGAAGATAATCCACATAGGATTCTTAATTCTCTAACTGGGCTTTGGGAAAGGGGCCTGTCTTTGAATCCCAACTTCCTGGTTTTATTGCTGCTACTCTGGGTAAGTTATTTGGGTTACGCATATTTTTGTGCCTCGGTGACCTCATGTGTAAAATGAGGACACTGTTACATCACTTTAGTCCTCCTGTTGTGGGAATTCGGATTACCCAGCACCAGCATTTTGTAGACTTCAGTGTATGTCCCTCCCCACTGAGGATCCCTAGGTTACTATACTTTACCTGTCATGCCTCATGTCTGAGTATGTGCATCCCAGTCCTCCACCCATCATTTTCAAGAGTTTAGAGACGAAACAAGATTTTTTTCCCCCCTCTCTTTCTGGATCTCGTAACTTTCTCAGTAATTGAGAACAATAACCCATGCTTTTTATTTGAAGGTATTAGCAAACCCTTGTATTTGTCTAGCACTTTATCCTTTCTAGGCATTCCCGTATCCTCTCTTTGTCTCAGTCTCAGTTATCCTATAAAGTAGGAATTTTCTGCACACCACAGGTTGGGAAACAGGCTCAGAGAATTTAAAAGCCTAGTTCAGAACCACAGCCAGAACTAGAACCCAGAGCTACTGCCATCTACACTTTGCCATCTGAGGGGTCTTGCTTTTGCTTTTAGGGACCCAATCAGAAACCTTTCTGCAAAATTCCTGCTCTGCAGTCTCGCAGTCTCTCCGTTATACTGTTTTGCTGTTGGATTGTTGGCCCTGAAGCAGCCTCAGCTTTGACTGCGTCCTTGCTATTATGAAGAGGAGTTATTCTCACAGAGGTTCCTCTTGTGATTTTTTTCACCCACAACCTGTGTTTATAAGGGCCATTCAACTCTTAGCCTCTACCTTCAAAGTGCAGTCGTGTATTTGTTTCCTCTATTCCCCTATTCAGAATGCACACAAAAAATTGGCAGTTGCTTCTCAGCCCCTTTAAATGTGCCAATTTTCCCGTTTCTTCCTCCTCCTCCTCCTTCTCCTCCTCCTCCTTTCCCTCCTCCTCCTCCTCCTCCTCTTCTACTTCTTTTTTGGGGTTTGCTTTCTTTTTTCTTTTTGTAGGGCAGGTTATGATCCACTGAGCTGCACCCCAGTGCTTCCTTTCTTATTCAGTGTTTCAGAAGTGCAGTGCACCAAGGTTAAAGAATTGAGGGCTAGGGAGGAACAGGATCACTAGTGTTGTTCCTTGCCACCTTGACTTCAGTCAAGAAGAAAAAGTTTGGGTGTGGTAGCACATGGTTGTAATACCAACTACTTAGAGGGTGAGGCAGGAGGATTGCAAGTGTGATCCTCCTGCCTTGACAACTTAGCAAAACCCTGCCTCAAAATAAAAAAATAAAATAAGCTGGGTGTGGAGTGTTCATACCTGTAATCTCAGCAATATGAAAGGCTAAGGTAGAAGGATGGCTTCAGCAACTTAGCAAGGCCCTAAGCAACTTAGTCAGACCCTATCCTCAAAGTAAAAAATAAAGAGGGTAGGAATGTGGCTCAGCAGTAAAGCGACCCTGTGGAGGATATAACTCAGTGGCAGAGCACTTGCTAGCATGTCTGAAGCCCTGAGTTTGATACCCAGCACTGAAAAAAAGGTGGGGGCATGCCTAGGGTTTAATCCCCAGTACCCAAAACTAAAACTAAAATAAATTAATAGAGGGCTGGGGATGTGGCTCATAATAAAGCCTTCTGAATTTAATCCTCAGTACTCGGTTGGTGGGGGGGGTTTGAAAAGGAAGCTGGGCACAGTGGCACATACTTGTAATCTCAGCTTCTTGCAAGGTTGAGAGGCTAAGGCAGGAGTATCACAAGTTCTAGTCCACCCTGGGTAACTTAGTGAGACCTTGTCTCAAAATAAAATAATAAAAGAACTGGGAATGTAGCTCAGTGGTAGAGCGCTTTCCTAGCATGGGTTTAATCCCAAGAACCACAAAAAAAGGGGGAGTGAGGGGAGAAGGAAACAGCACAAGGGGCAGGGAATTCATTCACCTGGAAGACCTGGGTCACTCATGGGGCCCCACACCTGCTGATCTCCCTCTCTGTCTTGTGTTCTGGGCCCTTTGGCAGGATGAAGAGGACTGGGTGGAGGAGCAGACAGTCCTTGTGTTACTCCTGGCAGAAGCTTTTATGTCCATGATCTGCAACTTTAAGCAGGTGGGTAGGGCCAGAGGAGTGGGACTGAGGCATGGAACAGAGCAGCCCTCTTACCAGGTGGGAATGTTAATGCACCTGGTAACGCCCCTGCCCCTTCACACAGGGAAGTCCAGGCAGTGCCAGAAAAGGGAAGGACACACTTCAAGGCTTTGTAACTGATGTCACAGCAAAGACAGCAGGGAAAGCTGTATCGTTGGTGATTGTGGATCATGAGAAATGCTTCAGGTTTGGATTTTCCCTGGAGACTTAGTGTTAAATAAGGCAGCTCTTGGGCCAACAAGGGTGAGTTTCTTCACTCCATCTATAAATCACTGCAAGATGATGTCCCTGGAAGCCCTGTGGGATGTCCTGGTCCACTTTTCTTACACTCCTCTGCCTGCGTGCAGTCTGGAGGTGCTGTCCTTTACTTTGCTCCCCTGCTCCAGGGCTCAGAATCCTCCAAGGAGAAGGAAACAGGGAGCGTCAAGTAAACAGGCCAAGGAGAAGCAGCAGAGACGAGAGCCCAGCACAGGGCCTGTGGTGTCCAGGGTAGAAGTGGAAGAGGTAAGAACTTCCTGTTCATATGGATGCTCACTATTCACGTAATCCAGTTTGCTAGAGAATAAACTACCCACTAGACACTGCTTTCTATACTGGCCTGAGTAGGAGAGAAGGGATCAAATAAGGAGCTAAGAGGCTGGGGTGCAGTTTCTGTGAACAGTGGGAGAACCACTTCCAACTAGTCTCTCTCTGCCCTTCCAGTCCATCATTTTTTTGGGGTTTCTAGGCATTGGTGGATCTGCAGCTACATACCGAAGCCCAGGTTCAGATTGTGCAGAGCTGGAAAGAACTGGCTGACTTCGCCTGCACATTCACAAAGGCCGTGGCTGAGGCACCCTTCAAGTGAGTGTCCCCAGAATAGCCTGCTGCCTCCATGTAGGAACTTGCCTTTGAGGATAATTCTTGCAGCCATGCTAGTTTTTCCTAGCAAAAACTCAGGAGCCTGAGGCAGGAGGATTACAAGTTTGAGGCAGCCTCAGCAGCAAGACCCTATCTCAAAAAATAAAGAGAGGGGCTAGGGATATAGCTCAGTTGGTAGAGTGCTTGCCTCACATGCACAAGGCTCTGGGTTCAATCCCCAACACCATCAAAAATTTAAAAAATAAATAAATAGGGCTGGGAATGTGGCTCAGTGATAAAGTGCCCCTGGGTTCAGTCCCCAGGACCAATAAATAAAATACTCTCCTTTAGCTTACAAGCAGAAGAATCTGGTACCTTCTATAGTAATGAAAGGGACTAGTTATAGTTTTTTAAGGGAAACCACAACTAACACTGTGCTTGGAAATGAAGTAATTGCTCAAATCATTGAAGGCTCAAACTGGCCAGATATGACACTGTATCCACCTCCAGGTCACTGGACTTTTCAGTCCTTATTTGAAGGGACAAGTGTAGGACTAATGAGCAGCTCAGCTTCCCAGCTGTTATCTGCAGGACACTCCGAGATGAAAACAGCTTCTCCTTCTGCCTGGAGAGCGACTGGGCTGGAGGGGTGAAGGTAGACCGCACTGGCAGGGGACTGGCACTAGTCTGGAGAAGACAGATTCAGCAGCTGAACCGAGTCAGCCTGGAAATAGCCAGCGCTATTGTGGATACCTATCCCTCCCCAAGGCTCCTGGTAGAGGTATGCTGCTCTAGGGTCACCTAACCTGCTTTGGCCTCAGAGGGCCCCCCAGATGACTTCCATGAACAGCCCTGTTGAGGACCCAAAGATGCCGTTTGTCAGCAGTGTGGGTTGGCTTAGTTCATGCTGACCCAGAGGGACCCTGGGTTCTCATTCCCCAGACCAAGCCTGCCACCCTTTTGTTCATGGATGGAGGACAGCTGGGGATGGTACAGCATTAAGAGATCATTTACTGCTTTCAGGCTTATCAGCGGTGTTTTTCGGAGCAAGAACGCCAGAATTTGCTGGCAGACATACAGGTGCGCCGAGGGGAAGGAGTGACGTCCACCTCCCGCCGTATTGGGCCAGAGGTGTCTAGGCGTGTCTACCTTCAGATGACCAGTTTGCAGCCAGATCTCACTTTAGATAGTGCTGACTGATGCTAGTCCACAGGGACAAGGATAAAATGCTGATTTCTACCTCCTCAACCTTAGAACCTAACTGGAAGCACCTCCTGAGGCCTAGCCAGGGGGTGGCCCAGTCTCTCCTTACTTGTCGTATTCCCTGTGAACTCAGGGCAGAAGGCCAAGACATTTGGTTCTGCTCTTCTCCCAGCAAAAACAGCTGTTACCCCTGCCCCAGCCAGCCCTCAAAACACAAAAGAACAAAGACAGACCACTCAGACATGGATTTAATAATTGTAGAAATCCAAAAGAATCAGCATCAAATCTCGAAGTCGGAGTGAACTCTTGCCTGCAGGTTGGCTCAGCCACTGAGCTGCCTCAACCGGCCAAAGGAACTATGATAACTAGGCTGACTTCTGTATTTTCGTAATCTCATTGTTATGTATTATGTGTTAAGTTTCAATAAAGCATTTTATACCAATGGCTCTGGAGCTTGGAGGAAGACTAAGGAATGTGTAGTGATTCTGAGTAAGGTGTGGACCTGCGTGGCACAGCTACCTTGGGGGAGGAGAGAGCAAAGTCCTTTCTTCCAGTACCAAGACAGTCATGAGTGATAGAACTACCCTGGAAGGGGCACTAGGGCTAAAAAGCTGGACTCTGCCCTCTGTCTCTAAACTATAGCAGGTTCTTGCTCCCTATGGGAAGAGGCAAGGAGCTTGCGATTGGGTTTTCAGTGAATGAGCACCGAGACATGGTCCTTCTGATCCCTTCATCCAGCTGTTGTGAAAAGATGAAGCATAGGCAAGAAAATGTTTAATTTAGCAGCCAAGAGAATGGATGGTACTGCCCTAGTTTGTGCTAGTCTTTAGTTTTATGCACCACTTTTCAGCTCCGTTGTTGCTACTTATTTCCCTTCATTTCCTACAGTTTGCATTCATTCCTTCCCTTCTGTTATAGGTCTAGAATCAAACAATTCTGAACCTCAGTGTCTATGAAGCTGAGTGTTCAGGTTGCCTCTGAGGTATTTAATCACACCTAGTGCTAATGGAGCTGTCACAGACAATGCAGCCTTGCAGAGATCCACCTCCTCATTTCCTGGCAATCAGGGAGTTAATGCTCTGAACCTGAGGCAAGGAGCAGGCCTGCTGCCATTTTGTGGAAGCTATTTAAGTTAGGGCAGGACTCCACAGGAGCTGCCCAAGACCCTGATGGCGTGAATAGAGTCATGACTCTGTCTACTGTGAAGTATCTACACCTTGCCTGAGACAGAATTCTGGTGTGGGTTCTGTTCTCTCTGAACTTTACAAAGGAAGCCAAATGATGTCAAGGAAAGAAAGAATACCAGAGTGGGAGTCTAGTTCTACCTTACACTATCTGGGAGACTGGGCGAGTTATGGAAGGCCTCAGTTCCTCTGCCTACAAGTGTTACATGGGGCTGAGGGTTGTGAAGTCCCTTTCACAGCCAGAGGTTTTGATGGTCAATAAAATGTTGAATGTCTCAAGAGTTTTTTTTTTAGGAAATAGGTAACCCCCTCCCCAATTTTGACTGGATTTACTGAATGTGGTGGTCCCCTAGTCCCCAGTAACACACTGCCTCCTGATCTGCCTGGGCTACCCAGGGAGGAATGAAAGAAAGGGTTTGTGACATACAAAAGTATAAATGTAGTGACAGCTGACCATTTAGTAGAAACAAGCCTTGCCTTTACACAGCTTAGTACAATAACTAGAAAAGGCTGTTTTCTCTCTCCCCACCCCCAAGCCTATTCCTTTAGGCATGCAGGTAACTATCCCTCCCCACCTCCCATTTCTTCTCATTCCACCAGGGAACCCTGACTAAGGAACAACAAGAAGTCCTACAAAGGGGAGGTCTCAAGTACCAACTGGAAGCCATTTGATGATGGCAGGTAGGTCTGACGCTAAAAAGGTTGTGTCCAGCAGAAGCCAATTCCACAGGAATCCGAGCTCCAAGGCCGGGAGGCAGCAGGTGCGGAGGACAAGCTCACTGCTGGGAGTCGGTCTGCAGGACCCACTGGAGGATCTCGTGGCGGCGCAGACCCTGCACAGCATTGTCGTAGATGGTGTTCACACTGGTGCACAGGGGTTGCTGCTGCAGTGCTGTCACCCGACACGCAACCAGCCCACCGGCCACACACAGCAGCAGCAGCGGCAGCAGCAGCTTCAGCACAGCCCAGGACCGAGTGTGTTTCCGGGGTGGTGGCTTGCGGGGACGGGAGCCAGACTTAGATTCTGGAGAGATAATGTCACAAGAGACAAAATGAAGTTCTGTTAGTTTGAGGAGACCCACTGTCTTATAGTCTATGCAAGTCTCCCTGCAGATAGATCCACTCAGCCACTCCTCGAGACCTGAGGAGAAAGATGTCTTATAGATATTAGAGCTCTTCAAGACTCTGCTACACAGAGACCATAACATAAATGTCTCATCCCTGGGATCTCAAGGGACTACCCTGGAAACTGGAACTCATTCTGCGTGACTCCTGTAGCTCAGACCCCAGGTTCCTACTCTCCTTAGTAACATGAAGATGGTCCAAGCCCCTTGGGAGCAGGAAGGGCTTATCAGAGGGTGTTCAGCAGGGATAGACTACTGCCCGTTTGGGAACAGAGTCCAGATTTACTAATACTGTGAATGTCATCATTATATAATACACGTATGAAAAACCTAAAAGGTAATACAATATATCACTTGTAAATAGCAATTACTACTGGGAATGTATTATAGGTGACTGCTGTTTTCTGAGATTATATCATTTCTAAATCTCTGCAATGAACACATATTATTTATAATCAGAAAAAATAAAAAATAGGCTTTAGGATGTCAGCCCTAGAGAAAGTGAGACTCCCTGCTCCACGGTGCTCTAGGACACAACTGACACACCCATATGTGGCACTGGGAAACGAGCCAGCCAGCACCAGCTCCCCCAGAGAGTCCTCCATTCCCCGTGGCCACACTCTTCAGACACCCACACTACTCCCAGGTATGAATGCAGTTTATGTAACTGGTCTGTGAGCTTGCTCACTCATTCATGCCTGAAAACATGCACATGTCTGCCCTGGGCTGCCACTTTGCCCAGACAGCAAACTTACTGGGGGCTTGATTTGCTTCCTTTTTGGGCTTCTTCTCCTGCTCCCGCTTGGAAGCTTTGAGAGCATCATACTCCTTTCGCCGACGCTCCTTCTCTTCTGCCTTTTCGCGCTTCCGCAGTTCCCGCTCCTGAGCTTCCTTAGCTCGCTGTTTGGCCTCCCGCTTCTTCTCTGCCTCTACAACAAAATATACCCAAACATGACTCCTCTCCCACCAACCCTCCAGCAGCCTGCTGTCCTCAATAATTAAAAGCTAGAATTCAGCTGCCTTTTGCTTTATGCCATGGGTCACATAAGAAATAGAAAAAGGAGGACTGGGGATGTAGCTCGGTGGTAAAGCACTTGCTTATTAGCACTCGTGAAGCTCTGGGCTCCGTCACCGCACTGCAGCAAAAACAAAGAAACAAAACCCTCCAGAAATAGAAAAAGGAACCAGCCATCATTCTACTCTCTAGGAAGTAAGCTCTTGCTAAAAATCTCTCTCAGGGCTTGCTGAAGGGATTATTAAGGGATACCCTGTCCACAGGCAGGAGAGATTGGAGTGAAATAACAAAGGGAACTAAGACAAGCACAGGTGACAGGTCTGCATTTCTCTAGAATTAGGTACTACTTCAGAAGGCAGAGCAAGCCAGGCCTGGTGGTGCACCCTGTGATCTCAGCACATAGGAGGCTGAGGCAGAAGGGTCACTTGAGCCCAGCCTCAAAAAAAAAAAAAGCAAATGGCAGAGCAGTCAACAACCTCCTAGAACTTAGCCATGAAGAGAAGGAACAATGAAAGGGTTGCTCCTATAGGACTGCTATCTTCCCACACTTTAGAAATCAATGTAGCATGGGGAGGAGGGCAAGTAAGAAGACCATGATCACTCACATTTAGAGTTACAGCTAACAGCAATGTTTTTCTAAAGTGACAAATGATTTGTCAGTTATCTACCAACTTGGGAATCTATGTTCCATTTGCTTAACAGCTCAAGTATGCTTACATGTGGCACTCAACTTCCAAATTACTGGGTTCTAAGACTGCATTTCCAAATCAGTTATTTGGAAGCCTAAAATACATTTTTTCCAAAGCCCGAATGCCACAAAATGGTAGTTAAATGTCCTTTTAGGACTTTAAAGCCTATCTGAATCATAATGTAGCTGAACAGCAGTACTGTAAGTACGAGAACTTTCCACTGCTTCTCTACAGCCACACCAGCTCCACATTCTGGCTGAGCACCAAGAATGCCAAGAACCCACTACAGCTAGCTTCAAGAGAATATGCACCATCGAGAAGCGAACCAGAGGGGGTCAGAGTGAACATGGGCTTGTCTGCCATGGTGGCTGGGCATGGAGAAGGGACACTATTACTTGGGCATTGTGAGTTCAGGGACTGCCCGTAGTCAGT
Source organism: Marmota monax (assembly GCF_021218885.2). Classification (NCBI taxonomy): domain Eukaryota; kingdom Metazoa; phylum Chordata; class Mammalia; order Rodentia; family Sciuridae; genus Marmota; species Marmota monax. The sequence continues at coordinate 7,098,544 of NW_026694542.1, read as the reverse complement.
ACTGCAGGCACCCCTTCTGTAACCATGTAGTCCTTGGTAAGGGGACCAAAAGTCAGCCAGTCAGCAGAACATACTACATGCCAGGCACCGTTCTGAGTCCTTGAGGTGCATCAGTGGAAAAGGCAGGGCAGGTTCTAGCACCTGCACAGACAGAAACACACGATCCATAAGTGAACGCAGTAAAAACAGATAGATGTGCCACCAGGTCAACAGAAGAGGTGGGGGAAGGGTGGCAAGTAGGATGGCTACTTGAGTTTGGGTGCTCTGGCAAGGGTTGAGGGTGACCTTACAGCAACACTGGATCAGACATGAGGGATCACAGGAAGCAAACCAGGAGCCAGCTGAAGGAAAGGAACCAAGCAAAGCCTCTAAGGCAAGGCCACAGTTAGTGTATCCAAGCAACAGAAGAGGCCCCAGTGGCTAAGTTGATGGCACTGCGTGGCAGGCAACATTAGGCCAAGGTGGCCTGTGGGTCACAACACCTGAATTTGGACTTCATTCTAAATTCAATGGAATGTCATTAGAGGGTACAGTAGCACTGCTTATTTAAAAAGATCCCCCCAAGAGCTGGAGGTATAGCTCTAGGTTAGAGCACTGCCTAGTATGCACAAGGCCCTGGGTTCAATCCCCAGCACCACACAAAATAAATAAGAACAAAAATAAAAAGATATCCCAGGCTGCCATGTGAGGATGAGTTTAATGGATATGGCACATTCAAGTCTTTTTCAGAGGTAGTGCTGAAGGTAGAGAAAGTGTCACAAGAGGACTTGCTGACAGACTAGATTTGATAACAAAAGAAAGGGACCCATCTTTCCTATTTCAGGTTTGAATAACTACAAAGATAGTGACTTCTTGTTTAGGGGGAAGACTGGGAAAGGGCTGAAGGGAAACGGGTCTGCTTCAGCCATATCTGAGATACCTTTCCTCAAATTATTTTTTCTGAGATGCCTTTTAACCCTCTAAGAATAAGGATGGAGCTCAGTGGAGAAGTCAGGACTAGAGAGAGTCATCAGATAAAGATAACACCATCTACCACCACACTGTCCATCAGCACTCGCTCTTTAGCACAGCACCTGAAGCATAAGACTCAACTGGCTGGGATAAGGACTAGAAGATGACCAGATGGGGGACAGCCACCTACCTCGTTCCACTTCCAGCCGCCGCTGCCTCTCTCGCTCCTGATCCGCCTGCACAGCCTTCATGTGCTGTAGCACCTGTCAGAGGAAAGGAGGGCTCTGAACTACTCCAAGTAGTAACGTTCAAAGTGCATGTTTGCTCAGGAAGTCTCAAAAAAGACTGCTTTTTTCAGGATCCCAGATCACCAGGGGCCCTGGCAGCAATGCAGAACTAGATGACTTAATCCCATTTCTGCATCCTAAGTCATTACACCAACCTCAGTAGCAGAAGAGTCATATAAATCCAGTTCACTAAAGCTGCCAGGAAAAATTTTTGGAACACAATATTGACTATTATCTATAGACAGTCCTGCCATCTACAATCACTCAAGTGCATGATTTCATATGATCCTCTCAGAAACTCCCTGACCAGCAGGAACAGCATTCCCTCCAATACACTTTCCTGACCCTCCCCTGTTTTTAACTACTTCGGGAACCCTTCTCCCTGTAATTCCTTGCAACCTGCCTCAGTCGTAAGATTGCAACTATCCTGTCCATAGGTATCCCATGTGGCTAGCACAGAGTGTACGTAACTGGAGGCATTTGATACGTGACACCTCTCCCAAGACAGCTGAGTTGATAAAAATGGCTGCTCAGCAAAGAGGTGCAGGTCTGGAGAAGGGCAAGCACGATGGTAAGGGCATCAAAGCTTCTGTCTGAATACAAAATCTGAATACTAAACAAATGCACGATTACCCAGTTGATCTGGCTAAGAGATGTCCCTTTTTATCTTTTTACAAGTACTGCCATCAGGAGTTAATTATCTGAAAACACAGGTAGTTCAGAAATGGGAGAGACTGCTCCAATGGAGATTATGAGCTCCCAGAGGACAGATTTTGTCCTAGAGACCAGCAACATCATTCTGACTGGCCCAACCCACTCCTCTACAATGCCTACAGGTGTGCTGCAGCTCTGGAGCCAAAGTGCCAGAGACTGTGGCTTCAGTGACCATATCCACAATGCATGGTGCTTCCTGGTCATGTCTGAAAGGGATGTGTGAGCAGAAAAGACCTTTGCACTCAATAAAAACTACTTTTGTAAGCCACAAACTGTGAAATAGCAATTTAATATGATCCAACATATCTGCTGAATGAAGAGCTAAATTATAGTGTATGCACAGAAATGGAAGCAATACCTACTTCCTAGAGTTAGGAGGACTATGAAATGACATACACAAAGCATCTAGGACCAAGGAAAAATCAGTGGTAGCTGCTGTCAGTTTTTAGAATTTACATCACTTCTAAAGCACCATGTTCTCTTTATTTCTTCATAGTACTAGGGACTGAACCCATGGGCACTTTACCACTGAGCTACATCACCAGTTCTTTTATTTTTTGAGACACGGTATTGTTAAATTGCTGAGGCTGGCCTCAATCTTGCAGTCCTCCTGCCTGAGCATCCGGAGTTGTTGGGGTTATAGGTATGTGATTGTGCTCCACAAAATACTGTTCTTAATGAGCAGGGAGGGCAGCACATTGTCATGGTTACTGGCCAAGGGCAAAGTTTGCCTAGTGAGAAGCCTGTAGTTCTTCACTCCTCTATCAGATGACCCCAATTATAGTCAAATGCCATGTCTGCACTGGACTTGTCTGTTTATAGGTATAGATTTATAAATCCCCTCCCCAACTGCTGGGGATTGAAAGGTCCTTGAGCATGCTAGGCAAGCACTCTACCACTCAGTTGTATCCACAGACCTAAATTTATAAATCTGAATACCTTTATTAAAACTCACACAATAACTGTTCCTCCAAAGGGTTATATAGCCCCTATCCCTATTTTCCCATTAAAACCAATATCAACATAGTGTTCTAATGCAGATTTTTGGTTTGTTTTCCTCATTTACTCATTTGATTTACTGGGTTTTTTATTTGTTTTTTGCTGGGATGACCCCCAGGGCCTTGCACATGCTAAGCAAGCACTCTACCACTGAGCTACACCCCCAGCCCAGGCCCTGGTTTCTTAGAAAAGGAAGTACTGCATAAAGTAGAAGATGGTGGTATTCTAGTACTTGTAAGGTAAACATAGAAACAAATCTCCCCAGGGTTTAACAGACTAATTCCACTGAGACCTTAGCACTTTAGTCAACAGCTATCAGTGCCCTGGAAGAAAAAAAAACAAGAGGGCGAGGAAGGTCCTAGGGGAACATGGGAAGGAGACACCCAGGAGCCCCGTGCTCACCTTGTTTGCACACTGCTTACACTGCTTCTCATCCAAGCAGTCACCGGCCACTTTGGCCAGGACAGGGTCCAAGGGGTTGTCCTTCAGGTCCAGCCACTTCAGGTTCTAAAGAGATGGGTAAAGAGGCAGACTAAGCCTGAGTTCACACACTGTCCCTCTAGGTAGAAGAGTGGGCAAGAAGGAAGCTCCTCTGTGTTCCACCCCCAGGGATGCCATCTCAGGCCAGCAAGGTAATATTTTTGACTACCTTTCTCAGGGTCATGCACAATCAGTCCCTGGGCCTGGCCATGCCTGGCTGTGAAACCATGGTGTATGGCTTCTTACCTTGAGCTGAGCAAAGCTGACAGGCAGGGTGACCAGCCTGTTGTTGAGGAGATCCAGGTGCTGGAGGTTGACCAGACGGCCAAAATCAGCTGGCAGCTGCTGCAGCTTGTTCTTACTGAGGTCCAGCTTCACCAGGTGTGTGAGGCCACAGAAATCCGACTAGGACCCAGAGAGAGACCACTTAAGCCTGGGGCTCACACCCTTTGGTTTAATTGCCAGGGAGTCCCGAAGTTAGAGGCACCTAGGCATAAATCCCAGCTCTACCTCTTACCAGCTATTTCCTCCCAGCATGAACATGGAGAGAAAACCTGCCATTGCTAGTGGTCGTGACTGAAGCAGGCGCGTAAGACAGCATAGTACCATCTAGCAAAAAAAAGTGTACATCCCTTCCTCCTCTGTTCTCCTTCCTGCTCATCTTCCACACTGCTACTAGAGTGACAAGGAACCTTTCTGTCCTCCCACAGCACCCTATCTTCATCTTTCATAGGATCTCTCAAAACACAGTGTTTAAGCCTTGAGTACTCAATCTCAGTCTTGTTACTTGCAGCGCCTAGTACTTTGCACAGGTGCTCAATGAGTGTTCCTGGAATAGCCGGCTGACTGGCTAGGGCCCACCCAGCCTATAACCCAGCTCTTCTTCAGCAAATGCCAAAACATCCCCACATTCAACCTTTGCCCAGAACCCATCTGAAAGTGATGGCACTAGCTGGCTAATGAGGCACTACTCATGCTCTCTGGGGACTTGTAAATGCCAGGGGATCTGCACTGCCAAGCAAAATGGAAATTGTTGGGACAGACAACAAAACAGTCAGACTGAAAAGTGCACTTGGGGGCGCCGAATAATTCTGGCAACGTGTAGAGCAGGTGTGAAGCTGCAAGGAATTGCTACCCTTCTTTAATTAGAAACAATACTTCCTGGAAGAAGTGGGACCTCAGATGCTTCCTGAACTGTTAGAAATAGTTTTGATGAACTGTGAAAAGATGCTATAGACAGTAAGAGGCTCAGGAGAATGCCAAGAGAGAACTGGACTAATGATCCAAAGAAGAAACTGCCAACTTCTGAATTTGATCCCTAAGCCAAACCCAGTGGGAATCTACCCTGGGAGAAAACAAGGAGTGGCATGGCCAGAGAGAAGGGTGGAAGAGGCAGCAGTGACAGCAACACAGGCCCGACTGCAGGAGCAGTGCTATGGAGGAGGGAGTCATTACCCAGCAGAGGCTGAGGGGGCTGAAGGAATCTAGCACCTGCCCAGGAGCAAGGGAGCAAAGGGAGAACTGGGAAAAGTGATGCAAGCAAAATCAAAAGGTTTTGACACAGAATGGATGTGCCCAACAACAACAACAACAAAAAGCAAATATGAAGTAATTCAAGTCTTTGGGAGGATAATGATAAGGTAGTCTTATAAAATCACATTCTGCTTTGTGTCTCATCACAAGATGCATGGAGGGACTGGTAAACTATTCGTACTTTCTCTCTGCAATGCAGAGCAACTAACAAAATGGTCTCTAGCCTCCTCTGTGCAATAGGGAGGTAAATTACTTTTCAAAGGAATAAAGCAAGAAAGAAGATGAGCCCTGTAAGTGACCAGCCAGCATCCTGTCGATGTTGTTTTCTGTGGCCTGACTTCCCCACTGCTAGAATGGGCCTGTACCTCAATTCCCTTCCCTCTGAGACAAGCCACTCCATCCATCTCCTCCCCAACATACCCAGATTAGCTGGAGCCTGCCTGGAGGCCAATCCTGAAATTATATCTTATGACCCTCCCACCCCCAGCAACAGGAAGGCAATGCATCCAGGCTCCAGAAGTCATGGTTGCTTGCCAATCTTACCGGTAGACTACTCAGTTTATTGCAGGACAGATCCAGTATGGTGGCCTTTGGAAGTGCAGCCTAGAAGAGATAAGAAAAACATGTCAAACCAACACCTGGAACGATTCAGTAACATCTGCTCATTTTCCAAAGAAAGTTCCCACGATTAAGAAAGGCCTTAAAAAAAAAAAAAATCACTAAAGTACCATGTTCCTGGGGATAAAAGAAAAAAAATGAGCCAGTCAACCACGATCTAGGGAAGAATTCAAAGAGGAGGGATTTAGCTGTGGAACTTCCGAGAAAGGAAAACTTCAATTCTTAGAAATTCTCCATAGCACTTTAAAATTCTTCTCTATCACTCCCCTTACTAGGTTTTGGGGGAGGGACTATGTCTTATAAATCTCTGCAATTTACATATTCCCCAATTCAGGGCCTTCCTCAAAGAAGGCACTGAATATCCCATATGTGATGGCCAACTCGTGGCTGAAGGAACAGGTATGCCAGAGTGAATGCCAGAGTGAAAGGAGGCCCTCACAGCCCACCTCAATTTTTCCACAGTGTCCAGATTTTTCCCCCCTGGAGATAATGTGCACTGACCATTGGACTAAACTGTTTCAGAGAGCAGCCTAAGGCCAGACTAAAACAATGTTGACCATCTTCTTGGGTGGGAAACGAAGTGAACATTTAATTAAAGACCTTGGGCCAACCTTGACTTTTCTGTCAAAAGTCCTCAAAATGAAGTATGACCACCCAAAAAAGTTTTGGATACTACAGGGAGAAAAACACCTCAATAACAATTCCATCTATCAGCACATGCTACCTTCCATGCATTTTACATTACAATTTAATCCTCATAAAAAGTATATGAGATGGAAACTATTAGTACCATTTTATAAATGAGGAAATTTAGACATAAAGGTTAACCAACTTGCCAAGGGCACTCAGCTATTAGGCAATGGAGCTGGGTTATGAACTGAGAATCCCATTCTAGTCACCACATTAAAAGCCACAATAAAGGGAAGACTGGGCCAAGGGTCAAGGGCAAATGTAATTTGTAAAGGAAGAAAGGAAGGAGAGTGTAGGCCATCCCAAGTGAGGCAGGCCAGAGGGGTAGTGGTGGGGATGGGGATCTGGTGGTTTAGAAAAGCAGGGGACGTCGGACCCAGCTCTACAATGGCAACTAGATGTGTGATCTCCTTGGGGGCCCAGGCCTTAGCTTAGGGTGGGGTGGATAGTCGGCAGGGATTCCTGCCAGGTTCAGGGCAGGTGGGATGAAACCTTGAGAGTCAAGCATGGAGACTTCACCTCTTCAAGGAAGGCTGCCTCGAGGCTGGAGTAGCCAGCTGGGATGGCCAGCTTCCTAGAAAAGCTGGGTTCTGGGCCACACCCAGGTCTATCAGGAGGCCTGCTTTCCCGGACCGACTCATTCATTCATTCATTCTGAAATACATCCAGCAACCCCGTGGCCGCTCCTACCGGGGGTCCTGCACGTAACTGGGCGCTGTGAAAGCCCCCAAGAGGGAGACAGATTCACTCTTGGCCCTGAAAATGCCCAGGGTCGGACAGGCAAATCCTCCCTATCTTCTGGAACAGCGCCAAAGTGACACGTGTACATCCCAGAAACGCTGGGGCCGGACGCAGCAACCCACCGAGCACTTAGCATTCCTCCACCACTTCGTTTTAAAGATGGGAAACTGAGGCTTGAGAAAGGAGGCGGCCCACGCAGTGGCCAGTGCCAAGCATAGTAGGCTCCTGGGCCTTGTGGGGCTATACTGACCAGCTCCTTCACCGGGACCTCATTCAGATCGCTGAGGCTCAGGTCCAGCTCGTTGCCGTCCAGCTTGTCGCGAAGGTTCCCGCCCTTGCTACCGGCCTTGGTCATGATGACGCCGGCTGAGCGGGCCCCGACTGCGGGACTTCGACGGGCAGGAGAGAGGCTGAAAGGTCGCTCGTCGTTCAGCAGAGGCGCACCCAATGGACCACGCCTGCGCCCTCCGCCGCTGCGGCCGCTGCGAGACCGCCGCCGCCCGTCCGCTCGCCGGACGCACTCCGATCCCCGCGCCCCGCTCCCACCGGTGCAGCTGCGACGACGACCACTTCCGTGTCCACGTCACCTTCCGCGGCCACTGAGACGAGTTGGGCCAGAGCGGCCCGAGCGGGTGCGGGCGCGCCCCCTGGCGCCTAGGACAGTGCATGGCGCCGCCTCGGCCAGAGCATTTCGGTAGCCAGACGTGGCCTGCAGCCAGGCAGGGAAAGTCCATGTTCCTGGAAGTAGCAAGACCTGAGTTCGCAGCCCAAACTGACCTCATCAGAGCACCCCCACCCGCTGATTAGGAGCAGAAACTGGGTGTTCTCCAAAATTGCTCACTGTTTTCTTAACCCCAAATAACCATGGACTTCCTGGATTTTTCTTCCCCCCGCCCACCCTGCCTCTGCCCTTGTCTCTGTGGCTTCCATCCACCCTCACCCAGCTCCTGGGATGGTTTTTATGGAAATCTGACCAAGTCTCTTCTTTGCTTAAAACACTCCAGACCTCCAGCTGCCTCTGGGATATGAACCACTGTCGTTTCTAAGCTGGGTCTGGCCTGCCCTGTGCCTCCTCGCAAACTCCTGTCCCTGCCTGGACTGGATGCTGTGCACATTTCCTCCTAAGTGGCTTCCAGGCTTTTCCTTCTCCAGCAATAGCTAACTCTTAGTCCTTCAGGAAACCTCCCCTGACCATTGTCTCTCCTTAGGGCTCTGGTACTGCCAAAGGTGTGCAACCTTATTATCAGAGTAATATTAGAGCTTCATATTGAAGTGGCACCCTCTTTCTCCACAGAAAAGCCCTCTTCACTATGGCTGATTTTAGGACTGTCAGCAAGAATCCATTGCAGATAAACGTCCTATTTTCATGTCACCCTGTTTACTTGGCCACTTGTTGAAAAGATACTAGCACTCCAGGTGCTAGACACCCCCTTATTAGTTTTCACAAACGTATCTTGTATATACTTTGAAGAAATGTGCAAACAAGGCCTCTGGCCTTGAGCTGGGCTTCACAGACAGATGTCTACATTTTTAAGATAAGTTACAAATGGGCTCCATGGTAACAGCTGGCAGGGGAAAGAAAGAAGGGGAGAAGAGGCTCTCCCCTTCTCAGGTGTTGTCCTTGAAGAGTTAACTTGCCCAGAACAGTGAACGAAAAAGCTGCTTTTATGTGAACTTCTGCAGACTGTGAACTTCTGAGCCCCTCCCCTTACATGCTAGGTATAAAACTCTAAAACTCCCTGAACTCGGGGGTCAAGGGGGATTGATTGATTACAGCAAAGGCTGTACCCTCTGAACCTGGCTGCAGCCAAATAAAACTGTTTCCAGCTATCTTCGGTGCCTTGCCTCGTTTGTCCCTACAACAATATGGCTAAGTGGAACCTCTGGCACTAAACCAACTGAGTATGAATCCTGGCTCTGCCACCTGCTATTTATGAAACCTTATATAATCGTTGTATTCTGTCTTATCTGTGAATCTATGGGAAATGTGAGCGTCGCGGGCGCACAGGTCGGACAGGGTGGCAGAGAGCAAGAGAGGCCCGGAGTCCCGCTAGCACCCCTTGCTAGATCCGAGAGCAGAGACCCAGGGTCGTGCTTTTCCTCGAAAGCTGCCGCCCTGCCCATGACTTCAGAGGACCAAGAGCAGTGAGGACCAGGCACGCTGGGGGCGCTGGGGCCGGCCATGGTCATGGAGGTGGGCACCCTGGACACCGGAGGCCTGTGGGCGCTGCTGTGGGAGCGCGGCGCAGTGCCTGCTGCTGGACTGCAGCTCCTATCTCGCGTTCAATGCCGGCCACAACTCGGGCTCTGTCAACGTCCGCTTTAGCACCGTCGTTCGGCTGTGCCAAGGGTGCCATGGGCCTGGAGCACATCGTGCCCAACACCGAGCTTCGCGGCCGCCTGCTGGCTGGCGCCTACCACGCCGTGGTTCTGCTGGACAAACGCAGCATCGCCCTGGACGGCGCCTAGCGCGACAGCACCCTGGCCCTGGGCGCGGGCTGTGCAAGTTTTCTTCCTCAAAGGAAGATATGAAGGTTTTCCAGCTTCCTGTCCGGAGCTCTGTAACAAACAGTCGACCCCCATGGGGCTCAGCCTTCCCCTGAGTACTAGTGTCCCTGACAGCGCAGAATCTGGATGCAGTTCCTGCAGCACCCCACTTTACGACCAAGGTGGCCCAGTGGAGATTCTGCCCTTCTTGTACCTGGTCAGTGCCTACCATGCTTCCCGAAAGGACATGCCTCGGGCATCACTGCCCTGATCAATGTTTCGGCCAATTGCCCCAACCACTTTGAGGGCCACTACCAGTACAAGAGCATTCCTGTGGAGGACAATCACAAGGAGGAATCAGCTCCTGGTTCAATGAGGCCACTGACTTAATAGATTCCATCAAGAATGCAGGGGGAAGGGTGTTCGTCCACTGCCAGGCCGGCATTTCCTGGTCAGCCACCATCTGCCTCGCTTAACTCATGAGGACTAACCAGGTGAAGCTGGATGAGGCCTTTGAGTTTGTGAAGCAGAGGCGAAGCATCATTTCCCCCAATTTCGGCTTCATGGGGCAGCTGCTGCAGTTCAAGTCCCAGGTGCTGGCCCTGCACTGCTCGGCAGAGGTCGGGATCCCTGCCATGGCTGTGCTGGACCGAGGCACTTCCACCACCACCATCTTCAACTTCCCTGTCTCCATCTCCGTCCACTCCACGAACAGTGCTCAGCTACCTTCAGAGCCCCATCACCACCTCCCCCAGCTGCTGAAAGGCCCTGGAGGTGAGGAGCTTCCATCCCACCAGGACTGCAGACTCTTCCTCCAGAAGAGAGACAGTAACTCCAGAGTTGGGCTTGTGGGTGCTGGTCCTTATTTATTTAATTTCACCCAAGTTCTCCTGGGTTTTGAGCAGTTGCCATGGTGAATTCAGCACTTTGCGGACCAATATACAGTGGGTACATCAAGTCCCTCTGACAAAACGGGGCAGAAGATAAAGGACTCGTGGGTGAGCTGCTTTCTTTTTGCTTGCCTCCATTTTTTCTAGAAACTTGATGCTTGACATACCTACCAGTATTACCATTCCCGATGACATATATGTAAGAGAATATACCTTATTTATTTTCCCGTAGGCGGTCTGCCTTCACAAATGTCAGTGTCTAGTCCTAGAAGAACCAAATACCTCAATTTTTGTGTTCAGTACTGTACTATCTTGTAAATAGATCTGAGCAGGTCTGTTCTCACTGGTGGAAAACACAAGTTTTGGTTTATTTAGTTGCCAACAGGTGTTTGCTGGTTATTTATGACCTGAAATAATATATTCCTTCTTCTAAGAAGACATTTTGTTACATAAGGATGACTTTTTTTATACAACAGAATAAATTATGTGATTTCTATGAAAAAAAAAGTATCTAGATGATACACTTTGAGGAGGATTGAATGAGTAAAGCTCGTGACAATTAACTGTTTCTTCAAAAATACCAATGAGTATTAGCTATAATTCTCCATCTACTTTAGTACACTTTGTGTCTGTCCATAGTGGGCTGTGAGGGCAGAGACTGTCTTAATCATCTTTGTATCCTTGGAGTCTGAGCCACCTATGTATGCATAGGAATTACTCCTTCAGATGTCTGTTGAATGAATGAATGAGATGCTTTTCCCACTCTAAACCTCAGTTTGTGTTAAATCACAATTGCAAAGAAAAGACCATTGACTCCAATTTTAAATCAAATTAAAGCAAGCTTGAAATTCCTGCCAGGACTGTCTCTCCTGAAATCCTTGGATTAAAGAACAGTACCCCAGTTCTCTAGGAGCACAGTTTTATAGCACAAAAAGTTGCAAAGGGGGGGGGTGTGTGTTGAGAACTCTCAGATAACAGGATTTTGACAAGCATAATACAAAGGCAGGTAGTAGGTTAATGATCTAAATGGTTTGACATTTCAAGTTAGGGAGTAAATTTAGATCCCAATACCAGAATTTATGAGGTGCTGCTGATAACTATTATTATTTATCTTTAAATGCCAGGAGTGGCTATGTTTTGGTTTAAACTGTTTTTTTTTCCCCTTAGGTGTTTAAGATGAAGCAAGTCAAACTGACTTTTGTTTCTATCTATTATTAAGAGTCAGCTAAGTTTCCATGACAGTCACTCTTGGGGGAACTTGAGAGCAGTTTCTTAGTTCTGCTAATGCCATTTGCACTAGTATGGGTCCAGGTCTTGCTGACCATGTGGCTTCCCTTGGAAGCACCAGGGATGTCTCCCTTCTCCAATAACCCCCCTCTTCATGGTAAGTGCCTCCATTGGCTTTCTGTTCTCCAGTGGTCTCATGAATCTCCCTGATTGGGAGGTTATGTGGCCCAGAGTTGCAAAACTCTTTAGAGAAGTTCCCTGTTCCCTGGGTTTTAGACTGACTCAGAAGGCAAGAGCCAAATATTGGTTCTTGGTCCCTTTTAATTTAACTTTAATTTTGTCTTGATCTTAAATATCTAGCAAGTCAATCTCACCAGTCTTAAATTAAGAATACTGGGCTTTAATTTTAATGTCTATAACCTTACAGTCATTTATCCCTTTTTATTAATTGGAGTCTGTACTATCCTATCTGTCCTTTAAGTGATGGCTTATTATCTTAAAGTAACCCAGGTTGTGTGTTCTTGAATCAATACCTCTGTAAAACATTAACAGCAACATTTAGACAGTTTATAAGGAAAATACAAAATAAAATTAACAAGAGTAAAACATATTTATTTTGTTACTAACTACCTTGAACTTTGACTGAGTTATATTAAACCCTGCTGCGCCCCTCCCCTGACTCAGGCAATGGCAAGGCCCTACTGAGGTGGATGGCGCAAGGCGTCCATCCTCTGGAGGAGCGCAGTATGTTTCTGGGAATGGGCTGGTTTGTTTTTGTATTCCTTTAATAAGTATAGTTGCGATTTCTCATATGACCATTAAGTATGAAGGAAAAAACATGACTTTCCCAATTAATGCAACTACTTCTAAGAATAGATCTTTTTGCTCTAAATGCAATGATTCAGTTGTGGAGCGTAAATTGTTAATGTCTAATGAAAAACTCCCTGTATTCCTGTCAAGGAAGTTTTTGAGAAATTAAATTAAAATCTAGAGAAGAAGAATTAATGTTAAGAAGACAGATTAGTGCTTAGTACTGGGCAACTTGTTCTTGTTCCTGTGCACAATGGTTTGTGCTCTTACTCTTGTTTGATTAAAATTAATAACAAGTTAACCACTTGCCATAACCATGGCACCGGTTCCAGTCAGTAAGTCAAGAAAGAATAGTCAAGGTATAGGCCAATAGTTGGGACATTTCTAACTATTATTAAAAGTTAACTAAACAGAAACAGCTCAAAGCAAAACGCGAACTGAAAGGAAAAATGCTTGCTTATGCATAAGCCAAGATACATTATTCTATTCTAATTGTAGCTACGTAATATTTTGTTTCTTTGAATAATGATTCCTGTTTTGTAACCACAAAGTACTGTGAGCCTGCCAAAATGAAAAGTATGTATGATCAACTTCACAAGTAAAGATTGGGATCAGCACCTTCACTTTGGTGTCTGTGTTGTTTCTCCACCCCCCTTTTGCCAACTCCTCACCATCTCCTGAGACCCCCTGTTGGAGCTGGACTCTGACAAAACCCCTGTTTGAGATCCTAGTAATCTTAACAACAAAAATTAATCTTTTGAATATAACTTTAAATGAACTGAAGTCTGGCCTGCTGTGGAGTCATTTTGACATGTAGTAAGATGGGAGGCAGAGACTTATCTCAGGTAAGGCAGGGCTCTTTATAAATCTTAAGTAAGGTGTTCTAGTTCTGAAGCTGATTTTTGTTTCTTAAATATCATTTATAAAGTTTACATATATATTTTTCAAGGTAATATGAATATTAGCTAACACAATATGATATTACATTTAAAACATGAATTACAGAAAGGCTGGCAACTTTTAAACTTTTATGGAAAAGTTGCAAAATGTTTGGGTTTTATAATATTAACCTTTACATACATTAGGCTCTCATTAAATTAAAAATACATTTAAATTTTACCCCAGTGTAAAAAGTAACATAAAAACTTTATATCTTATTGATAACAGGTCCAGTTATAGAACAGTAAATGGTATAAATAAATCTCCAAAAAAGTTTATTATACTTATAAGCCCAAAATTACTATACAACTTTAGTTTGGAGAACACCAGCTTGATATAATGTTATTTTAAAGCTTCTACCTTAAAGATTTGTACACCTGGAAGATATGAACATATTTAGTACACAAATAATAGTAATAGCACCATAATTACATTGATATTTTTATATTTAGTTTAGCTCTTGAGGAAATAACATTATAATATTTTAAAGTAACAGTTGTTGTTTAATCATAATTGTATAATCCTTAATTCATTTAAGATTACTTGCTCAAAAAAATAAGACTTAATAAACACAATGTTATGGATAAATCAATGTTTTAAGAAATCCTTGTCTTTTTAACATATAAATTAAACTTTGGTTTATATCAGTATATTAACATTTGACCTTAAGGAAAAACTTTAAATAGCCTTGACTGATTGTTTTACATATATATATATATATATATATATATATATATATATATATAAAATCAACTCATATAGAACTTTTAATCTCTCTTTTCTGTCATCCCTCGTTTTGCTCACAATATGAAACAATCCTTGTAAATTTTTGAATTTAGACAAATTATTTCGTTTTAATAAAAAGAAATACTTTATGTTGTTTATATTACTCTTAATTGGAACAGTTGAAACTTTTGGACCTTTGCATATAGAAATCGTCAATAAACCTTTGTATACAGAATTACATCTGCTTACCATTTCATGAAAACACAATGTTTAAGTATATAGAATTATGCCTTTTGGGGCTTTAAATTTTTAGTAAAACCATTTTTAGTGATGACAAAGCAACTTTAACCACCCCCCCTCTTTTTTTTTCATTTACAAATTTATAAAAACATCAATAATGTTACCCAATGGAATTTAAGGAATTAAGAGTACTTGATGGTATATTTAACAGTTAGCATTTTAACCTTGTAAATTAATCAGATGTCTAACAAACAAAATTATTGATAAATATGAGTAATCCCATGTCAAATCTACTTAACTTATTTACCAAAATACCAGACAAGTATATTGAACAGCATCAGCCATTTCTTCCTTATTGAAGAAAATTTCTAGAACCAAGGGATATTAGACACTTTAGAGACATCAACTTTTTATTAATTTTTTGACCACCTAGAGAAACTTGTGAGTTAAGTTTGATTTTAAAGACATATTTATTTTCATCTGTTTATCTAATTTAAGTTGAACTCTTTTAAATCATGTGAATTAAAGGTATTTGAACCCATTTTTAATTTTATGAGTGCTCCTTATATATCGACCAATTTTCATATCATGTACATGATATATGGACATATGCACATACAACATATAACACAAGTGTGCACACATAACACAATAGTAAAGGCCTTATAGCTTTTCGCAGGTGAAATCTCTATTGCAATGTTTAAAAACTCCATAGTTGAATAAAAAATAGGGCTGATTGGAAAAACATTAACTTAGGTCTGTAGGATCAAAATCATGAGCTCAAAAAATACAGAATCTAAGAAAAAGCAAGAGTCCTAGAAAAAAATGACCAGCCAGTAATTAGTAAAGTATCATACAATTTCCTTTTTGGTTTAGTCTCATATAAGTTCAGGTAAAGGGCACTTTTTTATAAATATAACTTTATTTTATTTATTTATATGTGGTGCTTAGGATGGAACCCAGGGCCTTGCTCATGGGAGTCATGCACTCTACCTCTGAGCCATAACCCCAGCCCTTTTACTCCCCCCCCCCCCCAGGGTTTTAGACAGTCTCCTACTGAGCTTCTATTTGCATTTCAATGTAAATCCTGGCTGAGGTCCAGAAGGAGCTAAGGAAAACTGCTGTTCTGAGCAGAAACCTCATGCCTAAGGCGTTTTAACCATTTTTTCCCCCTAGTTTGTAATTGGACAGGTTTGGATGTCTAAAATTATGATACCTTACTTTCTATTACCTTTGAGAACAAAGCTATGATGTTAAGTTCCTTATTAAAATAAGCCTTTTGCTGTTGAGCAGGTCTACTACCTTGTGTGGCCATTCCTAGGTTTTGTCTTCCTCTCTCAGTGACTAACAGGATAAATCTTGCTCCAAACCCTGATCAAAACTCAAGGGGAGTAAATCTTTGGTAATAGGCTGTTCAGATATTTTTAAGAGGTCTAAGGTAAGAGGTGAGAACAGAAAACCTGGCACTTGTATTCAATTGACTTCTAGATCTCTACAGAGAAGCAGGAGAAGCATACCTGGGGCATTTGAGGCTAAAGTTACCTCCACACATCTAAGGCAGATCAGAACTTGGGACACTGTATACTTACATCAATTGCTCTCTGGGGCTGGATAGAAAAGTAGGAAACAGCTTTGGCAGGCAGAGCCCAACATGCCTGCTCTGTATTGAATGGTGATTGAGAGCTGCCTAGGCCGGGAAACCTTTCTCCCAAGTTTTGAAGAGTTGCATTAAATGCATTAGCTCCATTTAAGTAGCTGTGGGTGCTCATATCATCCTCCAGAAGGAAAGAGGAGCTGAAGTATGGGGGGGCGGGGTGCAGGAATCCTCCTGAGAATCCTGCTGTGTTCATGCATTAGAGGCAGCACCTTTTGCATCCAACTCAGTTTTTGACTATTAAGACTCCTTATTAATTATTTTATCTCTGACAGATCAACTTTTAACTGCAAGATTGTACAAAGTTTCAAAAACCCATTTACATACCAGATTGTTACAGTAAAACATCATCTTAGACACATATACATCTGCTGCAGTCCGGCTGCAGCAAAATAACCGGGGGTGACGAACAACTTGTGTAGATTGATACAGCAGGAGTAGGAGCCGTTTATTGTAGGACAGGAGCGGCATTTATACATTCCACACAGCTTATCTAATTAACATAAACTCGATACAGCAGTCAACCAATAAGGAATCTCCACACTTAATGGCTCGCTGGCGTGACTTCACAAACCACTCCCTCTGGCAAAATGCCAGGCGCCATCCAGACTTGTTAACAGACTCTAACATACATCCATAGGTAGCCCATTCAGCCAAGATCATTCCCAAGAAATAATCTATAATATCAACACATTATTGCCCATATCTTAAAGGGCCAGAAACAGATACAAAGACACAATGACAGAGAGGAGCTCCAAACTATGGCCGACAGACAGGAATCTTTAAAACAGACCAGATAAGGGGAAAATCTCCCCAAGTTTCCAACTCCCATTTAACTATGACACCTACACCAGTGGCACCATGTCCCCACGAGTGGACCTGATGTTCCCACAAAGAGGAAACCAGACGTGTAAAATCAAGGGTCTCAGTGTGTCAACTTTACTGTATTCATTTTCTTTTCTTTCTTTCTTTTTGTAGTTGTTTTTTGTTTGTTTGTCTTAAGTAGACAGAGATGGAGCAATCCTTATAGTGTAGGGAAGGAAGGCAGGAGTTCCCCAAAGCAAAAGGGACTTTGGCAGCTACTGGGAGTCCCTCAGTCCCTCCCTTTACTTACAAGAATAGCTTCTCTGGTTTGGTCCAACCCCAGGCACACTTGCACATCTCCTAACTTTCCGGTCGTCAGCTCTCAAAAAGTTCACCTTACATCCTTGGCATGGAAGTAGTTACTTGGAGTGCTAGGCTTCCCAAAGAAAGCAGGTTGGGGGGACACCTTTGGAGTCCCACCCAGGGTGTCAAAATTTGTATCTGAAAGTTCAGTTCCTGTCCTCAACCTATTAATGAGAATTTAATGAGGACAGGGTTTGAGAAAAAATGAAAAAGAAGGTTTATTGTTTTGCTAACAAAGGAGAAACACAGGGGATTTCTGTCCCAAAGGCTGTGACTCTCTTGATCTGGAGGGATAAGGGGTTTTAAAGAAATTTTTCTAAGAGTTACATTTTGATAGGGGTTCCCAGGGTGCCCTGATGGCAGGCTATGATTCACCTGTTTATTTGGAAGATATTCATTTCCTAGATCTCCAGCAGGCATTTCCCTCCTGCAGTGAGTGTGCTCAAGGCAGGCAACTAGGGGAAGAAAAGAAAACATTGCTTCCCTAATCCTGCTCAACAAAGTGGGGTAAAGTTTATCAAAATTTTTTAAAACACAGTTCAAAGGTTTCAGGCTTACTTGCCTTATTACCCATTTTGATGTTCAATTGTCTTAAGTTTCTACTAGAGAAAAACAATGAAAAGGAAAAAAAACAAACAAACATATAGAACACAGAAAAAGACACAAGAAAACAAGAACCAGGTACCAAAACCGAGGGAGCAGAGCAATGTCTTGTAATGCTCCAAACAGGAGCGCGTATGTTCCTTCATCAGACATCTCTCTGTCCTTCCAGAGGAATTCCTTACTGAACCAGTAACAGAGGACAAAGCGATATTTCATTACTGTCCTAGACAGGAGTGTATGTGCCTCATCAGGCACCTCTCTCTTAACCCAATACCAGATGTTATAAGGGCGCCACTTACCTATGGAGGCCTCCTCCCCTGAATGCTTGCTAATTGTTTTAGTGCAGCAGTTCACTCCAGCAATCCAATGAACCAAAGGCACACCTGGGGCCTTGGAACATCTCAAGTTGTGCACCCCCTGGAACGGCATTCCAGCCCCGAGTCCCAGAGCAAAGCTCCAGCTTCAGAATTTTTGGTGGTCTGATTTCGCTGGGGCCTTCAGATGTTGAACTGCAATGCAAAGAAAATTCCACCAAATCCAATTTTAAATCAAATTAAAGCAAGCTTGTAATTCCAGCCAGGACTGTCTCTCTCGAAATCCTTGGGTTAGAGAACAGTACCCCAGCTCTCTAGGAGCACAAAAAGTTGTGTGTGTGTGTGTGGGGGGTAAATTGAGAACTTACAGATAACAGGATTTTGACAAGCATAACACAAAGGCAGGTAGTAGGTTAATGATCTGAATGGTTCAACATTTCAAGTTAGGGAATAAATTTAGATCCCAACACCAAAATTTATGAGGTGCTGCTGAGGTTTCAGAGAGAGTTGTTATCTGGTCAGGGAAAGCCAGGCATGGGTGATTTCAAGGCATGGGCAGGCATTTCAGGCAAGTTTAGAAATCGCAGTAATTTATAGTAAAACAGAAATTAACTTTTCATGACTTTGTGATGAGATGGCTCCCAAACTTAAAATGGAATCAGGATGGGTTCATCATTTGCTCATCTCAAAATGGGAATTTAAAGCTTATCTCGGGGGGGACTGAAGACCAAATGTCAGTGAAATCACCTATTATTTAATAAATAATTGGGCACAAACCTCCCACCCCAAGCAAGACACTGTACCAGGCTGCTAGGAGGAAGACAAGTGCAATTAGAGAATAATACATTAGCATTTGGCAGCCCAAATCCTCAAGCATCCATTATCTTACCTTGATAATGTACGGGAGGCCCATTTTATTGTGATTCTGATCCTACAGAGGAAGAAACCAAAGCTTAGAGAAAAAAAGTGACTGTTCTGGTTCTCAGCCATCTTACTGGTTGAGGGATAGACCAAATCTTGTGATTTCAAATACTGTTTCTTTTATATATATTTAATATTTATTTTTTTTAGTTGTAGTTGGACACAATACCTTAATTCCATTCACTTATTTTCATGTGGTGCTGAGGATCGAACCCAGGGCCCCTCTACCGCTGAGCCAAAATCCCAGCCCTCAAATCCTGTTTCTTTTCACTGCACTCTATTTTTCCTGCCTCAAGGAAATCTACAGTGCACAAAGTAATTATCATACGAAGTAGTGGAGTCAGTGCCCTGATATATACATATGAAATCGGTGTGTGAATGTGTAGGACTGTGTGTGTGTGCGCTTGCGTGTGCTTACATGCAAGAGCATCCTTTGTGCCCTGAACAGTGATTAACACATACCGTTTCTTTCTTTTTCCTTATATTTCTTTTCATTTTTTTGAAGTGCTAAAAATTAAAGCCAGGGCCTCGGGACCTTGTGCATGAGTGCCCTGAACTACTGTCCATAGTCCCCTTTTGTTTCCTTTTTTCTTTTTGCACTAGGGATTGAACCCAGGGGTACTCTACCACTGATGTCCATTCCCAGCCCTTTTTATTTTTGGTTTTGAGACAAGGCTCCCTAACTTGCCCAGGCTGGCCTCAAACTGGAATCTGCCCTGCCTCAGCCTCCGGAGCTGTTGAAATTACAGTCACTATTCTTTCTTTCTTTCTTTTTTTGTATTTTTTTAGTTGTTGATGGACTTCAATTTCTTTACTTTTATGTGGTGCTGAGGATCGAACCCAGTGCCTCATGCATGCCAGGCGAGCACTCTACCACCGAGCCCCAGCCCCAGCCCCACTATTATTTCTTTTAACTCAGTCCTCCCACAGCTTTATAGGCAGTTTTCCAGGTGGAGGAATTAAAGCTCTGAGAGGTCAACTATTCAAGGACAATTACAACAAGGAAGTGAATCTGTTCCCAGTATGGTAGGAGGAGGAGCCTTCGAGAAAGAAAGAAATCAGAAGAGGCTCCAAAGAGGAGGTGCAGTTGAAGTTAGGCTTTGAAGAATGGGTCAAGCCTGGTTTGTCTGGTGCACATCTGTAGTAGCAGCTACTCAGGAGACTGAGGTGGGAGGATCATTTGAAACCAGAAGTCGGAGATCAGCCTGAGCAATACAGCAAGATGGATGGAGGGAAGGAAGAGTAGGAGGTAGGAGGGAAGGAGGCATCAGGGCTGGAAACCAGCAGCTTTGTGAGGAAGTCAAGTCTGTCATTCATGCAGGCTTTTCCTTGGGAACAGCTACTGGCCCTGTGCTGCAGCACCTCCTGCACAAAACCAAGTGCCACCTTGTGCCTGTGTGTCCAAGGTTGTTGGGAGCCTTCTGAGAGAACACCAGTACCAGCAGCCCTGGAGAAGCCAAAGATCAAGACCAGGACCGGAGGCAGATTGGCACTGTGAATTCTCTGACCTTGGATGTCAGACCAGCATTGCCACTATTAGCTCTAGGGAAATCTTAACAAGTCCCTGCATCTCTCCAAGTTTTTGCTTATTCTTCTGTAAAATGAGTGCCACAGTATGGGGAAGTGTCAAGGACGCACAGACAGACACATACAAAAAGAGTCAGTAGCACCGTGCCTCCAGAGGTTTGTCTTTACAACAAGAAGCAGGTTTTTTTGTTGTTGTTGTTGTTGTTTTGTTTTAATTTAACCCAGAGACTCTTTACCACTGAGCTACATCCCCAGCCTTTTTTATTTTTATTTTTATTTTTGAAACAGGATCTCCTGGAAATTGCTTAGGGCCTTGCTAAATTGCTGAGGTTGGTCTTGAACTTGCAATCCTCCTGCCTCAGCCTCCTGAGTCTCTAGGATTACACATATGCATCACTACACCACTATGACTGGCAGAAGCACCATGTTTTAAAAAGGCAGATTGAAAGCCCTGAATTAGAGACCTTAAAGGTTTTTTGTTGTTGTTGTTGTTTTTGTTGTTGTTTGTTTGTTTGTTTTGGTACCAGAAATTGACCCCAGGGGCACTTTTCCACTGAGCCTCATCCCCAGCCTTTTTTCTTTTTTCTTTTGAGATAGGGCCTAGCTAAATTGCTGAGATTGGCTTTGAATTGCAATCCTCCTGCCTCAGCCTCCGAAGTCACTGGGATTACAGGCAGGGACCCTCACACCAGCTCCCATAGTATTTTTTAACACAAATGATCTCTGTTTAGATAGTTTATGTATACAGACTTGCTTCAAATAAATATGCCTATGCGCAGTGATGCCAAGACCCTTCCCAAGATAACCTTCAAATATGAGGCAATTGCAATTAGAAATCCCTGTAACAAACTAGGCATTCTAGATCAGCTTGGCAACAGAGTAGAACTTGTCTTACAAAAAGAAAAAAAGAATCTTTATAACAAATTATATGTTTGTTTTGTTTTTGAAACAATGTAAAAATTATCTTAAAATGCATCTGGAGGAGGAGCTGGGGTGGTGGCTCAGTGGTAGAGGGCTTGTCTGGCATGTGTGAGGCACTGGGTTGGATTCTCAGCACCACGTATAAATAAATGAATAAAATAAAGGTCCATCAACAACCAAAAAAAAAAAGAAAGAAAGAAAAGAAAGAAAGAAAAAAGAAAAACATCTGGAGGAATATGAATAACAATTGTATTTTTATTTTTTATTTTTTGCAGTATAGGAATTAGAACTCAGGGCCTTACACATGCTAGGCAAGTGCTCTGCCACTGAGCTACACATCCCCATCCCAATAAGTATTTTTAACACAAAGATGCAGATGAAGGGAAAAATAGAGTTCATATGAAAATATGAATATGCAAAAATCACCATGAATACTTTATGAAAAAAATAGCAATGGAACAGGGTGTGGCGTGTGCACCTGAAGTCCCAGCTGCACCATAGGCTGAGCAGGGTGATCACTAGAGAGCCGGAGTTCCAGGCAACCTGGGCAACAGGGTGACTCTTCATCTAAAAAAAGAAATAAGAGAAAGAAAAGAAGGAAGGAGGGAAGAAAGAAAGGAAAGAAAAGAAGAAAGAAGGAAAGAGCAACCAGCCTTCTGTCCTACTAGCTATTAGACCTTAGAAGAAAAGTCCAGGGTGCCAGGTGTGGTGGCACATGACTGTAATCCCAGCTACTCAGGCGACTAAGGCAGGAAGATGATAAATTTGAAACCAACTTGAGCAACTTAGCAAGATTTTGCTTAAAAAATTTTTAAACATTCTCCCTCCCTCCCTTCCTTCCTTCCTTCTTTCCTTTTTGGTACAGGGATTAAGCCACTGAGCCACATCTCCAGCGCGCCCCTCCCCAGGCCTTTTTTTTAAGACTGGGTTTCACTAAGTTATATAGGACCTCACTAAGTTGCTGAGGTTGGCTTTGAACTTGCGATCCTTCTGCCTCAGCCTCCTGAGCCACTGGGATCACAGACATGTACCACTGAACCTGGCAAATTTACAAAAAAATGTTTTAAAGGGCTGGGGATGTGACTTAATGATAGAGTGCTTTGAGGCCCTGGGTTTGATCCAGCCCTGCAATACTAATACCACTACTACTACTAATAATAATAATAGTCAGCACAGCACAACATCATCCAAAGGCATGTATCTCAATGAAACAAAACAGAGTGGCTAAAAATATACAAATGTACATCTTTAGTATATAATTAAGATTACATTTATAATTAAGTCCATTAAAAGGGGAATGGCTGAATAAATTAGAATGTATTTATAAATGGAACATTACTGTGGAACATTATTTGTCATTAGAGAGAATAAGTAGGAACTGTATGTATTGGCCTGGAAAAAAGTGTTTGCTGTGTATGATCAAGTAAAAAAATACAAGTCACAGATGGACAGGTGTGGTGGTGCACACCTGTAATCTCAGTGGTTGAAGAGCCTAAGGCAGGAGGATCACAAGTTCAAGGCCAGCCTCAGCAATTTAGCAAGGCCCTAAGCAACTTAGCAAGACCCTGTTCAAAATAAAAAATTGTAAAAAGCGCTCCCTGGCTTTAATACCTAATACAAAAAAAAAAAAAGTCACTGAGTGAGGTGCATAGTGTGATGTGATTTGCATAAGAGTTGCTCGCTCTTTCTTTCTCTTTCTTTCTTTCTGGTACTGGGGATTGAACTCACGGGCATTCAACCACTGAGCCACATCCCCAACCCTATTTTGTCTTTTATTTAGAGACAGGGTCTCACTGAGTTGCTTAGCTTCTTGTCATTGCTGAGGCTGGCTTTGAACTTGAGAACCTCCTGTCTCAGCCTCCTGGGATTACCCGGTGTGCACCACTGCGCCCAACTGGGAATTGCTTTCTTTCTGTTCCTCTCTGTCTCTGTTTCTCTCTATATGTATGCGCACACTCTCTATATAGACACATACCTACATGCACACATTTCTGAAACAAATTTAAGAGTACAGAACAACTCCCAACTCCCAATGGTTCAACTTAAAATTTTTTTTTATTTTACAAGGGTGTGAAAGTGCTATGCATTTAGTAGAAACTGTACTTTGAATTTTGGATTTGGATCTTTTCCTGAGCTAGGGATAGGCAGTACAATACTCTGTGGTGATGCTAGGTAGGAGCAGGGAGCGCACCTCCTGGGTCAGCTACATAATCATGAGGGGAAGCAGCCAATGCTCTATAGTGTACTAGTTGCTAAGCTGTAATGTTCTGTTACACTACCATCTAATATATGGACTTCATTTGATTTCACCAATTGTCTGGCATGATTGTATATATACATATGAATCAATCATCACATATATTTTTGTAAAAATATATAAAGGATATAAACACTCAAATATGTGTCTACATGTTCATACGAACCTAGGAAAAGATACAGAAGAATGTGCACACTTTTAAACTTTTTACCTTGAAGATTTTTTACAATGAGCTTTATTTCTTTTGTGATGAATTATAATATAGAAAAGGTCAATATAAATAAATAAGCAATTAAAGAATGAATGGATGGAATAATATGTTGAGACAGATCTAAGATCAAATCTAGTTTTACCAACTTTGGACACATTACCTAGTCTCTCCAAGCCTGTATTTTTCTCACTCATAAGTATCCATCTATAAAGCAAGATATATATATATATATATATATATATATATATATATATATATATATATATATATATATATAAAATATATATATATATTTTCTTTTTGGTAGCAGAGATTGAACCCAGGGGCATTTAACCACTGAGCCACATCCCCAGCCCTTTTTCATATTTTATTTAGAGACAGGGTCTTGCTGAGTTGCTTAGGGCCTCACTCAGTTGCTGAGGCTGGCTTTGAACTCGACATCCTTCTGCCTCAGCCTCCCAAGCCACTGGGATTACAGGCATGTGCCACCATGCCCGGTTGGGCAAGCTACACTTTAAATAAGGATTGAATGGAAAAAAGTTACATGAAGTTCACAGTCCCTAGAAAGTGCTTAAAAAATAATTCCTGTGAAACTTTTCAACTCACCTCCTCTTCCACATCCACATCTTTTCCCCTTTGCTCACGCCGTTTGACGTGGAATGCCCACTCCTCTCTTGCCACCTCCCCAGGAAAACTTGCCTAGTCACCCCGACCACAAGTGAGCTATTTCTGCTGATGCCTCACAGTGCTTTTGGCCACAGCAGGGCTCACAGCACTATGTCCTGTTTGCACTGGAGTTTGGGGCATGGATCACTACAATGACAAGGAAATCCAAGGCAAGTCCATCAGGAGAGAAATGCTTTCCTCGCTAATCAAACAGTGCCGAGCCTCTTCGCTGGTTGCATTTGTTTGTGACGCCTGGAACTGCCACCTTGAGACTATGAGGAAAGACACTGGCTTTACATGGCAAATGGCAGAGTGGCAGGATGGATTGGCTTGGGTTTTGATAGTAGCATCTGGAAGCCACCTGACACCCAATCCCAGGCCTGAAAACCTCACCTCTTGGTTTGAACCTCCAAATGGAAAATTCTCTTTAGTCTCTGACAACTATATGGTAGGCGTTCTATGAATATTCTTCGTTAGTCATTTGTCCTACTCAAGTCATCCAAAGTATATTGAATACCAACCACAGGCCACACACCACACAGGGGCTTGCTGGGAATAAAATCCATAATCATTACAACAGAGGCGCTGCCTGTCTCATTCATAAGGCTCGGCCTTATTTCTTACTACTCTCTAATAAGTGCTCTTTACTCTCCTAGCAAAATTGTGAGAAATTTCCAGAATGTACATGCCTTTGTCTTTGGATATGCTTTCCTTTTATAATCACAACATCTCATCAGCTGTCCACAGATTCTCCTGCAAATCCTATAAATGGTGGGCTGCATAATGGCTCCCAGAGATCCATGTCCTGATCCATTGAATCTGAATGCTACCTTAAATAATAAAGGGGCTTTTCAGATGTGATTAAATTAAGAAACTTGAGATAGAAACATTATCCTGGTTCATTTGTGTGGGGCCTATATGTATTCACGAGTATAGGGACACTCTAACACTAAGCTACATCCACAGCTTTTTATTTTTTTATTTTTTAATTTTGAGATAAGTTCTCACTAATTTGCCAAGGCTGGCCTTGAGCTTGCAATCCTCCTGCTTCAGCCTCTCAAATATCTGGGACTGCAGGTGTGTGCTTATAAAAAAGAAAGGGGAAAGGGCACATAGAAGAGGTGGCAATGTGACCATGGGGGCAGAGATTAGGGTGATGGGACTACAAACCAAAGAATATCTGGACCCATCACAAACTGGATACAAGGGATGGATTATTTCCTGGACCATCAAGAAGAAACCAGCCCAGCAAACACCTTGAGTTTAGTCCCATAAGACGTACTTTGGATTTCTGGCCTTCAGAACTATAGGAGTACAGATATCTGTCATTTAATCCACTAAATGTATGTAATTTGTCCAGCAACAATAGTAGAATAACACACAGCTCATTTCTTAGGACTCAGCTCAGACCTCCAATAGACCTTCTGCAACGTGGCTAGGGTGGGTGATTGGCTCTCCCTGTTCCCACAGCACTGGTCACATCATGTGACATTGTCAGCCCTAGGGCTGGGGTCCTCTGCTAATAGTGAATTCCTTGAGGATGCTTGCCGGGTTTCTGTTCGCGATTAAAAGGCTCAGGAGTCACTCCAGGAAAACTGGGCTGACTGGGCTGTGCAAAATAACCACACAAGAGACACTAATACCTTTTTCTTTGAGGTCACTGTGATGGCTCCTCTGACCTTAAGGGTTCACAGGAAGAGAGAGAGAGAGCACGCGAGAGCACGCGCTGACCCATTTTATTGAGGAGAAGCTATTCAATGAGGCAAGGGGCCAGGTTTCAGGGGTCTGAGTCTATCTTCATGATGTCCACTGTCAGCAGGTTGACACACCCAAGGGCACAGTAAGAGAAGGGGACACACATAAGGCACTTCCATGGAACATTCTATTCTAAACAGGGAAAGGGGTAATATTACAAAGGAACAGGTGAGCGTAGCTCCACCCATGGGGCTGTAGCAAGACATGCCCAGGCGATGACACTGTCCCTCCAACCCAAGAAGGGTTGGGAAAGCTCTGCCACATTTCTTGACTGAGCGCTTCAGCACCCAGCGGAGGAGTGTGACTCAGTCACGTTCAAGGTTGGTCTCCCACAGATATTCTTATTCGTCTTTCCAGACCTAAACTGAGGATCATGCCTGCTATTAAGTGGGCACTTAATGAATGTCTGTTGAACCAATAAATAGGAGAAAGAAGAGAAATTAAATTTGGTCTTATAACATGGGGTCTTTACCCATGACTTCACATTTGACTTTAGCTCTTGATTTTAACCCAAGAAAAGAAAAATTACAAGCAAGGCAGGGGGTGGTGTGCTCCTGTAATCCCAGCAGCATGGGAGGCTGAGGCAGGAGAATCCTGAGTTCAAAGCCAACCTCAGAAATTTAGCAAGGTCCTAAGCAACTCTGTGAGATCCCTGTCTCTAAATAAAATTAAAAAAAGGTTGGAGATGTGGCTCAGTGGTTAAGCGCCCCTGAGTTCAACCCCTGGTACCAAATAAATAATAAAAAATAAAAGATAAATTACATCTTCCAAAGAAAGATGTTTGTTTTCTTCTCTTTCCAAAAGTAAGGCTTTGGGGGCTGGAGTTGTGGCTCAGTGGTAGAGTGCTTGCCTGGCATGTGTAAGGCACTGGGTTCAAGTCTTAGCACCACACATAAATAAATAATATAAAGGTCTGCAACTAAAAAAAATTTTTTTTTAAAGTAAAGGCTTTCACAACCTTTGGCAGATGCTGGGATTGTGACTTATTTAGCTTTTCAATTTGGAAATGTCAGCAAGAAAATACTGATAATTTAAGCTCACAGGCCTTGGGGGTGAAGCTCAGGTGGTAGAGTTTTTCATAGCATGCAGGAGGCCCTGGGTTCAATCCCCAGCCCTTGGGGGAAAAAAAAGTTGTAAGATCATATGTGCCTACATCTACCATCGATCATTAGTTGTGCTCAAACTAGTTTTACTCTACAAAGTAGTTTAGAGCAAGTTCCTTATTTTCACTTTCAGTTTGAAAATCAGAAACATCTGTTTTTAGAATAATTTTTCTCTGTCCTGTTTTTTGTTTTCGGTTTGTGTGTGTGTGTGTGTGTGTGTGTGTGTGTGTTTTGGTACTGGCTTCTGAAGCAGTTTGGCTGGATTGACAGAAAATAAGCATTATAGTCCAAGTCACTGAAATCTCTTTGAAAATTAAAATTCCCTCATCTTTCTCTCCCCCCACTTTTCCATGTGAATGATAGCAGTCCCTTCTGCTTTTCTCTCTCTCTCTCTCTCTCTCATTTATTTATCTTGTTAGTGCCAGTGATGGAACTCAGGGCCCTTCACATGCTCCAGAATCTCCATTTTACCACCACTCCTTCCTGATCACTGCATTTCTTGTTAAACAGCTTCTTTCTTAGATAAAAAGTGAGGAATTTCTTTAAAATGGACACTTTTTCACATGCTGCTTGGAAGCAGTCAATTACAATAGAGAGCTATGAAAAAAAATTACACCAGAGAAAAGTAATTTATTCAAGGCCATTGACATCAGTCACCTGGATCCTTTCAAGACCTGACTTCAAGTTTAAGGAATCCCTTTGCTCAAATTAGTTTTAGCAGTGGGAACCTCATCAAACATCAGTCCCTGCCAGGCATGGTTGGCACACACCTGTAATCCCAGTGACTCAGGAGGCTGGGGTAGGAGAACTGAAATTTTGAGGCCAGCTTTCACAACTTAATAAGACCTTCAATTACTTAGCGAGACCCTGTCTCAAAGTAAAAAATAAAAAGAGCTGGTTATGTGGCTTAGTGGTGAAGCGCCTCTGGGTTCAATCCCTAGTACTTGGGAAAAAAAAAATCAGTCCCTATAACCCACTGATGCCCCTAGCAAGAGACCTTGCTTCGGCCTCTTAATAATACATTTTTAGGGCTGGGTCTGGGGCTCAGTGGCAGAGCGCTTGCTTCGCATGCATGAGGCATTGGATTCGATCCTCAGCACCACATAAAAAATAAACAAATAAAACAGAGGCATTGTGTCCATCTACAACTACAAATTTTTTAAAAAATACATTTTAAGTTAAAACATGTAGGGCTGAGGGTGTAGCTCAATGGTAGAGCATTTGCCAAGCATGTGTATGACCCTGGGTTCAATCCCCAGGACCTTGGGAGGTAAGGGGGCGGGGAGATAAAAATGTTTACCCTCTTAGAAAATAAAAATAAGAAAAAAAAATTTTTTAAATCAAAAGCAGCAGATCTCTGGCTCCAACTGTCCTGGGAGAACTTCGACTCTCTAGGTTCCTCCTGCAGGTAGAATCATACAGATAGAATCATACTCTTTTCGCCTGTCTTATTTCACTTAGCATTTCTTCAGGGTCCATCTGTATTATAGCATGTGTCAGAATTCCTTCCTTTTTAAGGCTGAGTGTAGTCTGTTGTATGGATACACCACATCTGGGCTATTTCTGCCTTTCTGCTCTTGTGAGTAATTCTGTTATGAACACACAGTCTTGAGTCCCCATTTTCAATTATTTGGGGGATATATATATATATATATATATATATATATATATATATATATTCAGGAGTGGAACTGAAGGATCATACTGTTACTCTATTTTTTATATTTGGGAGCCCCTCCCCCCAATACTATTTTCCATAGTGGCTGTACTGTGGGGATTGAACCCAGGATCTTGAGCATGAACTCTACCACTGAGCTACACCTGAAGGCCCAATGCTTTTTACCATTTTTTTTTTTTTTGCAGGACTGGGAATTGAACCCTGGGGTGTTCTATCACTGAGCTACATCCCCAGCCCTTTATTTTAATTTTTATTTTGAGAGATGGTCTCACTAATTTGTCCAGGCTGGCCTCAACTTGCAATACTCCTGCCTCAGACTCTCCAGTTGCTGGAATGACAGGCATGTGCCACTTTGCCTAGATGTGTTTTTACTTTTAAAATGTCCCTGAGTCCATAATCAGTATATTGTATCATTTTCTCTGTACATTTTACATTTGTTCAGAATTAGCCAGTGTAATCCCAATGGCTCAGAGGCTGAGGCAAGAGGATTGCAAGTTCAAAGCCAGCCTCAGCAACTTAGCAAGGCACTGAGCAACTTAGCAAGCTCTTGTCTCAAAATAAAAAATAAAAAGATCATTAGTTAAGCACCTCAGGATTCATTCCCCAGTACCAATAAAATGACTAAAAAAAAAAAAAGGAAAAGCACTTATAATCATGCCATGTGAGTAATAAGTGCTTTTAGTCTAGGTTTTGTATTCATAAACAATGCATATTATGCTTTTATGATTACATTCTATGAAGCACAAGGATTCCAATTTCTCCGCATCCTCACTAACACTCGTTGTTGTTGTTTTTGCAGTGCTGGGGCTAAGCCCAGGGCCTTTAATGTGCCGGGCAAGTGCTCTACTGTGTTAAAACCCCAGTCCTTTATTTTATTTTATTTTGGTACCAGGGATTGAATCCAGGGGTGCTTAACCACTGAAAAACACCCCCAACCCTCTTATTTTTTATTTATTATTTTGATACAGGGTCTCACTAAGTTGCTGAGGCTGGCCTCAAACTGTTTTTTTTTTTTTTGCGGGGGGGGGCAAGGTTACTGGGGATTGAACTCAGGGCACTCAACCACTGAGCCACATCCTCAGCCCTATCTTGTTTTTTTTTGTTTTTGTTTTTTTTAAGAGACAGGGTCTCACTGAGTTGTTTAGTGTCTTGCTTTTGCTAAGGCTGGCTTTGAACTCGCAATCCTCCTGCCTCAGCTTCCTGAATAGCCTGGATTACAGGCATGCACCACCATTCTTGGCTTGTTAATTTTGTAAAAATATTTATTTTTTAGTTGTAGTTGGACACAACACCTTTATTTCACTTATTTATTTTTTTTATGTGGTGCTGAGGGTCGAACCCAGGGTCTCGCACGTGGGAGGTGAGTGTTCTACCACTGAGCCACAACCTCAGCCCCATGGCTTGTTATTTTTTAATAGTAGTTATCCTTATGGATATAATGTGGTATCTTGTGGTTTTGATTTGTTTCCTTAACAATTAGTGATATTGAGTATCTTCAGGTACTTATTGGCCCTTTGTGTATCTTCTTTGGAAAAATAGGTCAAATGAACAGTTTCAAGTTCATTTGACCTATTCTAACTTATTTAATCTTCTTGTTGCTTACTTTCTCTTGTTATTTACCTCTAAACATTTTCTTATTCTGCCATTTCTTGATTTTCTGTTTGAGAAAAGACTTTTGTCTGATAATGCCTCATAACATAGTTTTGTTGTTGTTATTATTATTATTATTACTATTATTTTGGCACTGGTGATTGATCCCAGGGGTACTTCATCACTGACCTACATCTCCAGTCCTTTTTTTTTTAATATTTATTTTTTAGGTGTAGGTGGACACAACATAATGTCTTTATTTTTATGTGGTGCTGAGGATTGAACCTGGGTCTAGCCCATGCTAGGCGAGCGCTCTACCGCTGAGCCACGATCCCAGCCCCCCAGTCCTTTTTATTTTTTATTTTGAGGCAAGGTCTCAATAAGTTGCTGAGAGTCTAAGTTGCTGAGGCTGGACTCAAACTTGTGATCCTCCTGCTTCAGCCTTCTGAGTTGCTGGGATTACAGGCATGGGTCACTGTGTCCAGCTATTGTGTTTATCTGATGAGTCAGTTTTTGAAGCAGAAAAGGGAAGGATATTGGCAAATGGGAGGAAATCAGGGTTTTCTTGGGGATAACCAATGGCATGAACAAAATCCCAGGGAACATAAACTGTGAGAGTCCTGTGCAGCATCCAGCAGACATGCTCAGCTCAGGCACAAAGTCTCCCAGGGAGCAAGAGGGTCTGAGCTGGTATAGAAAGTTGGATGGCCTGGATGGGCATGTGCCCTGCTCCCCACTTCCAGGACAGCCCAGTGTCTGGGAAACCCAGGATGGAGGTCAGGTCAGGATGGAGCTCCTCCCTCATCCCAGCACAGACCCTTGAACTAGTAAGGGAGAACAAGGGCCTGTGGGACCAGCACTAGCCCTTACTTCATAGAGAAAATGATTTACTTGGAGCAGGGCAATGATTTACCCAGGGTTACCCAGCAAGCCAGTGGCAAAGGCTACCAGGCAGGACTAGGAGCCTGGATGAGGGATACTTGCCAGTGCTCCAAGTTGCCTGCGGTTAGGAAGACATGCCCTTGCAAGTCCAGCTCCTCATCATCTCTCTGCTCCTTTGATTAGTTGCCGCAATCCCATAAAATGTGAAAGGTAGGGACCATCCTCACAACCCAGTATTTTGAAATCACTCTGAATATCATAAAGAGGAGCAGTGGAGTGACCTCAGTTGAGCCAAAGCTCAAAGGTTCCTCAGGCCAGGCTCCACCCTCAGCGATGGCTTCCACCTGGCTTGGCTTTCCTCAGGGCCTCCAAGTCAGGAGAGGGCAGGCCACTTGCCATGACCTCTTGCCCTTTACTCTCCCCTTCCTCCTCTGAAAGAAGAGTCAAAGAGAGAGGGAGGAGGCTTGAGCTGAGTGCTTTCCATTCAGCCTCAGGGAGACTCAGAGAATTGTGTTTTAGGTCTTAAGTTGGCACAGGAAGATGGCAGATAGGATACACAGGTCCCAGTCCATGAGGCCACCAGACGGTGGACAGCCCTGTAACCATGCTTGGTGGCGGGGGCGGCATCAAGGCAGAGACATAGGGGGAGGGTGTGAGGTGGGGATACCGCCTGAAGCGGATGCCTGGCCTCTCTGGGGACTTGACCCCGCGCCTGCGGGCACAGAGGGATTCTTTCGCAGCACTCTTTGTCCCCGAGCCTCCCGCCTGTTTCAGGCTCCCGGTTCCAGCTGGCAGCCCTCGGGGCCTGGATGCTGGTTCCTTTAATCTCTGGCTCACCACCCCGTGGGTTCCCACGTTGCCCTCGCGCTAAACGGGTGCAGGGGCCTGCGCAGCCTTGACCTTGCCATCTGGCTCAGCACTGAGGCTCCGCCGTCTTCCCCTTTAGGAAATTAACAAACTCCTCGGTTGCTACACCCAGGCCGTGTCTTGGGCTGCAGCCAGGCCTTCGGATTCAGAGGGAAACCAGGGCAATTCTTGGAGGGTGGGCTGGGAGGGACGCGGTCCCATGCGAAGGTGGCCCAGGGCGCAGAGTCGCCCCCTCCCGCCTCGTCTGGCTCCGCCCCGGCGGGACCGAGTCCTCCGCACCCCATAGGCAGAGGCGACCCTCCCGCCTCCCCGCCTGTTCCGCGCTCGCCCCGCCTCGGCTCACTTTAAAAGTTTATTCGGGCCGGACTTGCGGTGGAGCGAGCTGTCTCTGCCGGCATGCTGCGCCTCCGGAGGCTGTGTGCCATGAGCCTGGCGGTGCAGGGGCCCCGGCCTGTCCTCTCTCCGGGATGGCAGGAAGCGAATTCGCAGCACGTCCGTCCGCTCAGGTACCCGCCCCGGGGCGGAGAGGGGGCTGGGCAGTCCCCCGGAAAGGAGCTGGGGGGATCCTGCAGAGCTTCCCTGGGGACCCATCCCACTTGCTGGGAAGCCCGTCTCTGGGCCTCCTTGGGATGGTTCTCACTGGTACCCCCATCTAGTACTCTAGTACCTAGGCAACAGGAAAAACTGGCCTGGCTTGGGACAAGGGCCGCTGCTGGCCACAGTGGTCCTGTCTTGAGTCTGATCTAGTCCAGGACTGTAGATTCTTCCCTTTATGGCCCAGGAGTGTGGGTCTGTAGCGATCTATCCTGAGGGGCAGGGGCCAGGGCCAAGATCTGTGCTCTGTCCCTAGAACCCAGCCTCTGAGCTGCAACTCCTTCAGGGATAAACTTGGGGATCTGCCTGGATGTCTCCCCTCCCCCCACTCAGGCCACTGAACTCAGCAGTCTCCTCAGTCCTCATCAGCTGCTGACAAATAGGTTCCTTGCCACCTACTCCTGGGCCTTAGTTTTTGTCCATCCTTAGTGCAAAGGGATGGGGGCTGGCAGTGGAGGATGTAGGTAAAGCTGATGTTGCAAGCCTTTGGGAGGACCCCTGAGACTGCAAGGGAAAGGCCTTGGTTAGGTGGATTGGCTCTCCCAGGAGATTAGAGGTGGTATTACCTTCAGCACCCAGCACTGGCAAGCCCAGTGTGCAGACTGCCCTGCCACCCATCTAGGCAGGGTGCTAAATCTGCGGTCAGGGCACCATTTTTCCACACCATATGGGCTGTGGGCCTGGACAGGGAAGAAACCTAACAGGAAACCATAAAGAGTGTGATTAGTGCTTTTTGCATAAAGAAGGACCATGAAATCATCTGGCTTCTCTCTTTGTGTAGCTTCTGACAGCAATATCTAGCAACCTATCCTGTGTTATCATGTCAGCCATTTCAAGGGGAGAAAAAAAGTTGGGGAGGCACGATTGAGGATCATTTTTCACAATTTAGCAATATGTAAGCAACAGCCTTTCAACTATTAAAAAAAAAAAGGAAGAATGAATTCCACAGTTAAAATAAAGAAAGAGGACTTTAGCTGGGTGCGGTAGTGCAAGTCTGATTTCAACTACTCAGAAAGCTGAGGTAGCAGGATCAAAAGTTTGAGGCCAGTTTCAGCAACTTAGTGAGACCCTGACCCACAATAAAATAAAAAGGACTGGGGATGTAGCCCATTGGCAGCGTACCCCTGAGTTCAAAAAAAAAGAAAGAAAGAAAGAAAAAGAAAAAGAAAAGAAACCTAACAGGACTGGGTCTTCAACAACTAGATTTGGTATTTAAAAAAAAAAAAAAATGGCTAGAGGAGTTCAAGGGAGTTGCACATTCCTTTTAGGCTAGTAGGCCAGAACTCTTAGGATCACATTTATTTATTTTTTTTAAACTCTTAGAATCACGTTTATTTATTAGCAATGTTCCTAAAATCCAGAAAACACCATACTTTAACATCATTCTGTTTCATTTTGTGAGAAAACCCAGGGGGATCCAGTTCTGTCAACAGATGGGGTCTGGAAGAAGAGAACTGGGTTCTCTTCCATCCCCCTCCTTCCCTCCCTCCCAGTGCCCTCCTAGGCTAGCTCAGCGCCCCGCCCCAGCCTCCAAGCCTTGCTTTTGAACTCCTGTGTGCCCTCTTAGGCCATGAGGACTCTGAAAGTTACTCCTCAAAATGTATAAATTTTATGATGCTAAATCAGGCTCATAGGGCCACACAGCAATATTCCTGACCTTTGACATTTTCTTGTGTTAAACAAAGCCGGTCACTTTCCTGCCCCAGGCCTCTGACCTCTGAGAGAGGGGGACATCAGGACTCAGAGAAATTGTCTCTGTGTCAGGAAAAGGCCTGTTTATGTAGGGAGTTAAGATTTCCTGAGTGTTTGGCCTAACTTTTTTCCAATCCTTCCATTCCCTCTCTCTTGTGCTCTTACCCATGGTCTGATTCCTTCCCTACTTTTCTGTTCAGAAGCCTCAGCTGTCTCAAACATTCAGCAAGCACACCTAAGAACACATGCTGTGTCCAGCCCTAATAGGTGCTGTGGGTGTAGAAGCCTCAGAACTCAGTCCTGAGCCTTCTAGGAACTTGGCAGAGAGAGAGAAATCAAGATGATTACTGGTAGTGTTCCAGGTACCACGGTATGGAAGCTTCTGGACTTCTGTCTTCCACTTGTTCTGATTTGGTCACATGTAGTTTCTTTCCTACTGCCCAGCACCCCAGGCCTCTTATTTCAGGTCACTGGGGTTGCTTGTCAGGAAGGAGCAATAACTTCGTAGCCAGTCCGTCTTAAGTGACATCTTGGATCCTTCACTTCTGGGTCATGTTTCCTAACCTCTGAACCTGGCTTAGTTTGTTGCTAATGAATACCCACTTGCTGGTTTGTTGAGTAAATGGACAAAAGCTTGCTCTTGTGTTTTGCCTTTCCTTTGACGCAGGGCTAGTTCCAGAAAGCTAAGATCTAGAACTTGTATGTACCTTAGCAATTTCATCACGAGACAATGTCTTGAATCAGTCTCTAGCTATGAGTGACTCCCGGGCTCTTTCCCCTGGGGCTCTATAACAGTGTCTCAAGGGGAAACCTGAAGCATAGATGCCTCCTGAATCCAAGTGTTTCTGGCCTTCAGAAATGTCCCCTGTATTTTTGTTGTTGTTTGTTTGTTTTTGTTTTTGGTGCTGGGGATCAAACCCTGGGCTTCACACATGCTAGGCAGATACTCCATGACTGAGCTACACCCTAGCCCGATCCCCTTTCTGTTTGAGGGAGTTTACTGGACCCAAATAACAACTTCCTTTGTACTTTTTCTCCATACCCACAAAGACACACATACCAGTGATTCCTTTTAATATGGTGAGAATGGAAGCCACCACCAATAGACTAGCTTGTTCAAGAACTTTACTGTGACCCTTATTATGCAAGAAGTCTTTGTAGTCTGTTTCTTTCATAGGCTGTATATTCATTCCCTCAGGGTATGTTGGGTGGTGATCATAGGGCTTTATGATATAATTACATACAGTAAATTTCACTAAAGTTCACTAAATTTTAATTGCCTTTTTTTTCTATTGGCTATAACCGAATACCAGACTGAGCAATGTACAAGGAATAGAGGTTCACTTGGCTCAAGTTCTGGAAGCTGGGAAGTACGAGAGCATGAAGTCCTATTTGCTCAGCATTTGGTGAGGGCCTTCCCCACTGGTCGTAATGTGGCAGAGAGCATCACATGGTGAGATGGAGAAGATCGGCCAGGGAGAGTTTGTTTGTAGTACTGGGGATCAAATCTAGGTCCTCAAACATGCTAGGCAAGTCAAGTGCTTTACCACTAAGCTATACCCATGCCCATTTTATTTTTGAGACAGTGTCTCACTAATTGCCCAGACTAGCCTTGAGCTTGTGATCCTCCAGCCTCTGAACATGCACCATTACACCTGGCTTTGAGACATTAATTGATGATAGAACTTCTTTTTAAAATTTAATTAAGTTAATTAATTAATTTTTTTTTTTAGTTGTCAGTGGACCTTTATTTTTATTTGCTTATATGCGGTGCTGAGAGTCAAACCCAGTGCTTCACACATGCTAAGCAAGCACTCTATGACTGAGCCACAACCCCAGCCCAGATGATATTGCTTCTTTAACTTAGTATAGCTAAAATGTCATCTCAATGTGTAATCAATCTTTGAAAAAAAAATTGCCAGTGAGATACTTTCTTTTGTTTTCTCATAATGTGTTCTAAATGGGGTGCGCGTCTAATATCTATGGCATGTCTTCATTCCAACTAGCCACATCTTAAGGGTTCCATAGCTATATGTAACTAAGACACCATAGAGACCAGACAGATCTAGAAATTTCTCTCATGCCCCTTTCACGTTAATTTTTTTCTCTAAAAAAATTTGATCACAAGTTTGATCACAAGTTCAAGGCCAGTCTCAGCAACTTAGTGAGATCCTGTATCAAAATAAAAAATAAAAATGGGGTGAGAGGAGAGGAGGGAGGCGGAAGTGCTAGGGAGTGATATTGGCCCATTTATGTTATATTGTATGCATGTATGAATATGTGACAACAAATCCCACTATTATATACAACTATAATGAACCAATAAAAAATGTGGAGGGGAAAAAAAAAAAGGACTGGGGATGTAGCTCAGTGGTAAAGCGCCCCTGGGTTAAATTCCTAGTAGCAATTTAAAATAAAAATAAAATATTTCCATCATGTATATTGTTTTCTTTATACACTTACCTGTTGATGGACACCTAGGGTGGTTCCATAACTTGGCCATTGTGAATTATGTTGCTACAAACATGGGTATGCATGTATCTCTAGCACATGCTGACCTTAGTTCTTTTGGGTAAATACCCAGGATTGGTATAGCTGGATCATATGGTGGTTCCATTCCTAGTCTTATGAGGAAACTCCATGCCAATTTCTATAAAGGCTGCACTACTTTACAATCCCTCCAATTGTGTGTAAGATCCGCCCCACCCCCAACCCCTGTATCGTTGCCAGCATTTATTGTTATTTGTATTCTTGATGATTGTCATTCTAACTAGAGTGAGATGAAATCTCAGTGTAGTTTTAATTTTGCATTCCCCTGCTGCCCAAAGACATTTAACAGTCAAATTACTTTTGGCCATTTGTATTTCTTTTGAGAAGTGTCTGGTTAGTTCATTTGTCCATTTATTGAATGGGTTATTATTTTTTTGGTGTTGAATTTTTAAAAGATTCTTTATATATTCTAGATATTAATCTTCTGTTGGAAGAGGAGCTGGCAAAGATTTTCTCCCATTCTAGTATGATGCCATCCCTTTGATTTATTGATTCCCAGTGTTATTTCCTGAGCTATAGGAATCCTATGGAGGATGTTGCTGCCTATGTCTTTTTTTTTTTTTTTTTTTGTACTATGGATTGAACCCAGGGGTGCTTAACCACTGAGCCACATCCCCAGCCCATTTTATTATTTTTTTAAATATATATATATATATAGTTGTAGTTGGACACAATACTTAATTGTATTTATTTATTTTTATGTGGTGCTGAGGATCAAACCCAGGGCCTGGCACATGCTAGGCGAGAGCTCTACCGCTGAGCCACAACTGCAGTCCCCTTTTTTAAAATTTTTTAAAATATTTTTTAGTTGTAGTTAGACACATAGCTTTATTTTATTTATTTATTTTTATGTGGTGCTGAGGATCGAACCCAGGGCCTCCCACGTGCTAGGCGAGCACTCTACCGCTGAGACACAACCCCAGCCCCTTATTTCTTATTTTGAAACAAGAAAACATCATTTCCCATCCTCTCACTTTTTTTTAATCTGTAGATGTTTTTGCCCTTGATGTGTGTTTCTTGCAGTCAATGTATCATTGGGCTTTGGGCATTTTTTAAATGTACCTTCATTTTATTTATTCTTTTATTAATCTGATAGTGAATATCAAACCCAGTGCCTTGTACTTGCCAGGTGAGCACTCTACTGCTGAGCCACTGGGCCTTGTTTTTTAATCCGATCTGCTAGTCTATGTCTTTTACTTAGAGAAATGAGTATATTTACATTCAGTGTTACTATAGAGATTTGTAATATTTCCTGTAATTTTGATTTATTTCTAAGATTTGTTTTGATCCTAATTCTCATTTACTTATCTAGTCTTCTAATGAGACTTATTCTCTTCCAAGCTCTATTAGCTGATTTTATCTGAATGCTCATCTCATTGCCAAAGTTTGGGAAATTCTCTGCTATTATTTTACTGAATAAGCTATCAATGTCATTAGCCAGTATCTCTGCTCCTTCCTCAATGTCTATTAGCCTTAAGTTTGGTCTCTTAATTTTGTGCCAGAGTTCTTGCATATTTGGATCATAGTTTCTTATTTTTCTTTAATATGATTTGAATGTTCAAGGCTGGCCACCTTTTCTTCAAGCTCCAAGATTTTTGTCTCCTACTTGATCTGATCTAGTTGAGAGACTTTCAACTGAATTTTTCATTTGATTTATTGAACTTTTCATTGCCAAGATTCTTTTCTTTTGAGAATCTCTCTTTACTAAAGTACTCTTTGATATTCTTTATCTTCTCCTTTAGTTAATTCCTTAGATTTTTTTAAAATTCATTGATCCTTTTAACAATCAACTTTTAAAATTCTTTGGGATTTCATCCACTTTGATATTTGTGGGTTCAATTATTAAGGAACTACAAAATTTTCAGAGGTTCTATGTTGTTTAACTCTTTGTGTTTTTGCGGGGGGTACTGGGGATTGAGCTCAGGGACACTCAACCATTGAGCCACATCCCCAGCCCTATTTTGTATTTTATTTAAAAACAGGGTCTCACTGATTTGATTAGCACCTCGCTATTGCTGAGGCTGGTTTTGAACTGGCGATCCTCCTGCCTCAGCTTCCTGAGCCACTGGGATCACAGGCCTGTGTACCACTGTGCCTGGTTTGAACAATACTTTTGAATGATGAGTGGATGACTGAAGAAAGCAGAGGAGATATTTAAACAACAACATAAAAAAATTCAGTTTTCTCCTGGTGAGATTTTAAAAGTAGACACATTTCTTTACAGGGTTTCAATTTTATAATCCCCCCAGCTATGAGAATGTTTGCAGTATTCTAGTAGTATTTGTTCATTCATAGCTTTGACTTAAACTAGCCAAACTTGTTAGGGGAGTCTGTATACTGAGCTCCACCCCTTCCTGGCCTGCCAGCATGTTTTGGTGGAGCATTATCCTTTTGGAGAAGAATTCACCCTCGATTAGCTTGATGATATTTTTGTTTCTGGGGGTAGGAGCAGGGGCTTCTTGCCCACCCTCTCACCTGGGGAGCCTGTGAATCAACCTGGATTACCCAGGACTTCTGGTACTGAGAGCCTCAGTCCATGTGCTGGGGGGTGGGTGGGGGCTGTGTGGAAAGTGCCCAGGCCACTTCAGCAGATTCTCCAACTACTTCTCGGTGTTGGGGAGATGGCAAGGTCCACAGTATGATGCTGTGGGTGCAGCTTTCCACCCAATCCTGACCCAACCCAGTTCTACCTTATGTCAGTCCTTGCTTCTTAGCCCATAGATCGGGCTACCAATTCAAATGACAGTGCCCTTTGCTAGTCTCTGCTGTGCTGATCCCTGGACTGGAAGCTGCTGCTTTGGGTCAATACCTAAAGCTTCCCCTAAGTGTATGTTACAGTTTCACACCTGTGCTCAGATTGACACAGGTTGGGTGCCCACCAATCCAGTGAAAAATAAAACATTATTGGATGCTAAGTCTTGGTACCCCAAAAGAAAACAAACCAAGAACAAGACCAATAAAAATAAATAGAGGGAGATAAAAGAAAAGTGAAGGATGCCTGCAGGGATTTCTAATCTAGTGCTGCTCCCCCACTTCCACCAAATCCGCTAGGAAGTGCCGGGACTCTGTCCACGCCTGCCCCTGCTCACTTTGCTATATCTCAACTTTTCCTGCTCAGATTGTAAATTTGCTGGACAGTGGGTCCTGCTTTTCTTTCTTCTTTCTTTTTTCTTTTTTTTTTTTTTTTTTGTGCTGGGCATTGAACCCAGGGCCTGTGTATGCGAGACAAGCACTCTACTAACTGAGCTATATCCCCAGCCCAGGATCCTGTTTTTCTTACACTCACTGGAAAACTTTCTTTCAGGTCATTGGGGGGGAGTATCCCCTTCCCCACTGAGTCACCACATGCCAGGTGCTGCTGCAATCTAGTCCTTTTATTAATTCTCTTTCTTCCCAAACCCAGCATTTCTGGTTTTCACCAGATTGCTGGTCTCTGAGCTGGTTTCCGGTGTTCTCCCACAGCCTTCCTACCTCATCACGCTGCAGAACGGTCATTTCAATTCGGTCTTTGAGAGCAGTTACCATATGGTGGGGTCCTCTAGTCCTCCATTTTCAGAACCCTCCAGAGCCTGTCTTTCAATGGCTCTGAGTTCAGAGATGCACTGGATCATTTTGTTGGAACACATAGAGTGGTGGATGGGCATGTGAGGCTTCCTACCAGTATGGCCCAGGAACTTCACAGACAGATTGGGGCTCTTCTCTGCATTAAATGTAGGTCTCCTGTCCATGCCAAGAGGTGGCTCAGTCTTTCTGATGTTTCAGATACCCTCCTTAGGATGCCATGAAGCCCCTAGGTTTGTTTATTTATTTTAAAGAGAGCCTTATTATGTTGCCAAGGCTGGCCTCAAACTCCTGAATTCAAGCAATCCCTATCTTAGCCTCTCCAGTAGCTGTGACCATAAGCATGCGTCACCATGCTCAGAAATCCCTTTGTATTTTTCTTAAGCATTTCATATAAGATGCATACTTACAACGGTGACGCATGAGGCTGAGGCAAGAGGATTGAAAGTTTGTGGCCAGTCTGGGCAACTTAATGAGTTAAGCACCTCAGGGTTCACTCCCCAGTACCAACAAAATGACTGAAAAAAAAAGAATGTAGGGCTGGGGATGTGGCTCAAGCGGTAGCGCGCTTGCCTGGCATGCGTGCGGCCCGGGTTCGATCCTCAGCACCACATACAAACAAAGATGTTGTGTCCGCCGAGAACTAAAAAAAAAAAATATTAAAAAATTCTCAATCTCTCTCTCTCCCCCACTCTCTCTTAAAAAAAAAAAAAAAGAATGTAAAAGCACTTATAATCATACGATGTGAGTAATAAGTGCTTTTAGTCTAGGTTTTGTATTCATAAACAATGCATATTATGCTTTTATGATTATAGCAAAAAAAATTTGCATGCTAGTTCCTTGTGTTTTCACTTCGTAGTATGTGCTTTTGAGATCTGTTCACATTGACACATGTAGATCTAGGTTATTCATTTTATCTGTGACATATTCATCCATTGCGTGACTATATCTCTAGCAGTGGAATTGCTGTGCTGAAGAATTGACATTTTCAGCTATTCTAGATATTGCTATGGATGGAGAAGCTGTGCTACTGTGACCACTAGCAGCAAACACGTTTTGCTGTTTTCCTATATGGCTGCAGATACTTAGTATTGCTGACCTCCGGAGTGCTTGTGGTGCCTTCTGGCGGAGGTGAAAGGGTATCTCATTGTGGTTTTGATTTACAT
This sequence comes from Marmota monax, assembly GCF_021218885.2. NCBI lineage: Eukaryota > Metazoa > Chordata > Mammalia > Rodentia > Sciuridae > Marmota > Marmota monax. The sequence continues at coordinate 7,056,533 of NW_026694542.1, read as the reverse complement.
TTCCCTGATTGCCAGGGAGATTAGACATCTTTTGAAATGTTTATTATTTATGTCTTCTGTGACTATTCTCTTCATTGTCTTTGCCCATTTATTGTGTCTGATTATTTGCCCTTATTGATTTATGTTTTTTTTTTAAATGCAGGCTAAGTATCAATCCTTTGTTTCATATTTAAAATGAAATTCATAAACATAGGCATTTGCTTGTCTTTAAGCCTTTTTTTAATCTTTGTAAATGTTTAAAAATTTTCTTTTTTTTTTTGTAGTTGTAGATGAATAGCATGTTTTTATTTTATTTGTTTATTTTATGTGGTGGTTGAACCCAGTGCCTTCCACGTGCTAGGCAAGTGCTCTGCCACTGAGCTATAGCCCCAGCCCTCTTTTAGCATTTTTGATGGTGTATGTTTTTCTTAGGACCTGGGGACCAACTTGCATCAGATACAAGTGAGAGGAAGGGACAGAGGTCAGTGTTAGTCCACGATTGGAACCAAACAGGATATTACTTTCAATATAATTTCAAAAGCTTTTCTGTGACCTGGTGTGACACTGTTTCCAGGAAAGCGGTGGTTGACCTCAGTTTGGGAGATGTTCCTGCAGCTCCTTGGGCCCCATACCAGTCCTGCCCATCCTTCCTCCCCAGTTGTTCCTGAAAGATTATGAGGCCTTGCCCAGGGTCCGAGGCAGCTCAAGCCTCCTGCAAGGGCAAGGTCCACCTACCAACCTCTGCTCCAAGTTCCAAACACCTTCATCAGTAGGCAATATGTACAGGAGGCAAAGCAAACACTGTCCTCTTAGATCTGTTTGTTTAGGTATTTGCAATCATCCCTACCTCGGGTGGCTACTTCAGGAATCAGATGCCACAAATAAGGGAAAGAGTTTGGATATGCTTGAGGACATCAAGAGATGATGCCTACAGGAACAGGTGCTGAAGGAATCCTCCCTGGAGAGGATCTCCATGGACCTTGGCCTTCACTGGGGTCTCAGAGGAGGCTGGGAATGGGCCGCAGTAGAAAGAGCAATGGGCATAGGAGAGGGTCTGTATTTGCCACCCATCAGTGTCAGACCTCTTGCTTTTTCCTTTGCAAAAATATGTGGTCCAGGACTAATAGGAGAATCATAGGAAGCACGTGTGGAAGTCCTTTTTAAGGCATAAGGCTCTACCAAAACTCATTTTGTGTTGTATCAAGGCCTTGGAAGCCAGACAGTCCTGGGGTTGGGTCCCAGCTTGGCCGTTTACAGTCTCCGGGGCTTGGGGTGAGGCATATTATTTATCTGAGCCTCATTCCTCCATCTGCAAAATTTAGTGCAAATTTCATGTGAATTGAATAATCACTTGGAATTAACAAAATAATTTGCTACAAATTGCGGGGAACTCGAAGGCTCTCTTTTGAGATCTCTTTAGGCAACTTTCTGGAATCATTAACATATAAGTGCTTCTTGATTTGCAATCAGCCTCTCTCCAATTCCTAGGAACCAGAGAGGAGGCCAGGCTGGTGAGGGCTGCTAAAGCCTCTTTCATAGGCTTCGTGGCCCCTGTGCTCATCGTCCTCTAAAAGTCTTTTACCAATTTACACTCTGGTCCATTTCTCCACATCCTTGCCAACATTCTTTATTATCAATCATTCTTGTTTTTATGTTGAGATGAATAACCATTTTATTAATCAGAGAAACTTAAGCTCATTTTTTATTTTCTCCAGTGCTGGGGGTTGAGCCCAGGATCCCTGGCCTGCTAAACAGGGGCTGAGCTACAGTCCCAGCCCCTAGATAGCAGTAGCATCATTATAATCCAGTACTCTGTCGTATTCTGGGGTAAACTGTCTTACTGATGGTATCACGCCAGCAGGAATACAGGCTGCCAGGCTGAGCTCTCATTTAGCCGAAGCTGCTAATACCTTGTCTAGGAGGGCTGTTTGATGAGAATGCTGGTCATGGAATTTTGAAATTAAACATAGACTCCTTTAGAAAGACAGCAATGTGGTTTGGGCAAAGGATTGCTAATTTGTTAATTTTCCCCTATAGTAACTTTATGTTTATTACAGTATCAGACAGGCTAAATAGCTTCTTCTCTATATTACATAGCTACAGATTTATCTACATGTGTTTTTTTTTGGAATAAGAATTTTTGGGGGGCCGGATTGTGGCTCAGTGGAAGAGCATTTGCCTAGCATGTGTGAGGCATGGGTTCGATCCTCAGCACCACATAATAAATAAAATAAAGTTATAAGAAAAATAATTTGGGGGCCCTGTGCAATGTCACGCTGTAATCCCAGCTACTTGGAAGGCTGAGGCAGGAGGATTGCAAGTTCAAGGCCAGCCTGAGCAACTTAGTGAAAGCCTGTCTCAAAATAAAAAATAAAAACATAGAGCTGTCAGTGGTAAAGTGCCCCCTGGGTTCAATTTCCAATGCTAGGGGAAAAAAGCTTTGGGGGGCTCCATATCATAATAATCTAGATGAATGATTGAGGGTTGAGTTTCAAATCTCAATGCTAACAGATCAGTGGGTCTCTCCCCCCTGGCCTGCACCCCCTTTCTCTGCAAACAGAGATACATTTTGGCCATTGTTTGAAGGTTAGTTGCAGATATAACATCAATGGTTTTAATCTTTGCTTATCTCTTGGAGGACAAATGCCTCTTTGAAGTGCTGATTTGATTTGTGACAGACAAATTTTCCTATGTTTAGTGGCCATTTGTCTCTGCTCTTCTGTGAAGTTGCAGCAGATTCAACAGTCATTGTGTCCTGTGCGCATCACTTGGTCGTTTTAGTGGAAAACCGTGATCAGATGATAAAGCTGTTTGTATCAACTTTTTTTTTCAGTATTAATTTCTCTATCATTTTTTTTTCCATTTGTAAAACAGAAGTAAAAGCCTTGGCTCCTTTGACTACTGGGATGATTTGCCTGGGCGGCTTTACAGAGGAAGAGTTCAGTGTTCTTTTCTCTCCTGCTCATGTGCCCTGTAGGCTTGCCCATCTCTGCCTTCCCCTCTGAGAGTGCTTATCTTTTTCATAAAATAGAATCATTACATTCCTGGCTAGCCCTTAAAAGTCTCCACAGACATTCTTGGAAATTTGTACTGTGAAGCAGATGGTCATGGAGTGGATTCTAGTTTCCTACAGGAGCAATATTCCTGAAAGCAGTCTTGAGCTGCCTTCTGGACCAAAGCCTCGAGTCTAGTAAGCTATATTCTAAGTAGCAAGCAATCCTAATCCTGGAGAATGTGCATCCCTGTCTGAGATGGGCTGGAGAACGAATAGTCACAGTGAGCTACGAACTGCAGAGAGCACATAAATTACTTTCTCATTTAATGGAACTCTCCAGAAGGAAAATACTACTACATTCAGGAATAGGATTATTTCTTTTCAAAAACTGGGCACAGTGGTACACACCCATAATCCCAGTAACTCAAGAGGCTGAAGCAGGAAAATGGCAAGTTCTAAGGCCAGTCTTAGCGCCTTAGCCAGAGTGTGTTTCAAAATAAAAAATAAAAAGGGCTGGTGATGTGGCTTAGTGGTAGAGTGCCTCTGGGTTCAATCCCTAGTAACACACACACACACACACACACACACACACACGCCACAGTCTGTCTGGGCACAATTCTCGAGCCACTTATCAAGCAGAAACGAACTTTATTTTTAGAACACACACAGCGCCACATGAGGTCTTCAGGAATTCCCTCAGAGCCCAACTGCCACCACTGGCTTCCCACTAGCCTCTCAACCCCCCACTCCTCCTGCTCTTGAGGCCGATTGGCTGGGTCATGTGGGCGGAGCCAAAAGAGTCCCCCAATGAGCAGCTATGTGGTCTGAAAGGGCGGGGAAACAGCCCAATGAGCATCACCGCAGAGGAGCCAATCAGCTGGCAGCTGGAAGTTTGCTGGGGCCCCTTAGGCTGTGGCTCTCAACACACACACATAGATAGATAGATAGATAGATAGATAGATAGATAGATAGATAGATAGATAGATAGATAATTTAAAAAAATAAAGAAGAAAGAAAAGACATTTTGACATTTTGATGGACTCACAGAGAAACTCCTTATCCTTTAGTTACCACCCCTCTGTCCTCCCATCCTCCCCAGCCATAAGTAACCACTTAATCTACTTTCTTTTCTTTTTCTTTTTGTGGTACTAGAGATGGAACCCAAGGGGATACTATACTCAAATTACAATTACACCCAATTACCTCCAATTACACCCCCATATATTTTTATTTTTTGAGATAGAGACTTGCTAAATTGCTGAGACTGGCCTCAAATATGCAATCCTCCTGCTTCAGTATCCTGAGTGTCTGGAATTATAGGTGTGGTTTTCTGACTATGGGTTTGTCTATTCTGGAATAGACATGGAATTATACTGTTTTCTATGGTTAAATAAGGAGATGATCAGAAAGATTTCATGAATCACCTGGTGTATTGTCACACAAATAGATGCTTGTTTTATATATATATTGTTTTAGTGGCCAACAGATCTTTTGTTTTATTTATTTACTTACATGTGGTACTGAGGATCAAACCCAGAGTCTCATACATGCCAGGCAAGCGCTCTACCACTGAGCCACTACTCCAGCCCCAGATGTTTCTTTTTTAATTCACAAAAGAGGAGGAGAATAACAAGAACAAATCTCACAGGAAATACGCTGATTAGAGGAGGCACCTTAACCACATAGTAAATGAGTTCTAAATTTACTAGGCTCAAGCGTTCCTCCTGCCTCAGCCTCCTAAGTGGCTGAGACTACTGGCGCATGCCACTAGCCTGGCTAGTTTAAACATTGTAGTTGGCTTTATTTTCAGTCCTAGAATCCAGGAACTCTATGTTATATGCGGGGCAAGAGCTTTACTGCTTGTTGTACCTCACAAATACTCGGGGGAGTCAGCTTGGCAGGAAGACAATCTATTCAAAACTGTCTTTGAAGGAAAGTAGAGGAGGCTTTCTATCTCAATCTCCATCTTCAGAGAGTTCAAAGATGAGGCCGGCTTTTAGAATAGAAATGACAGCAAAGTACAACAAAAGACAGGAAATAGACATCAGCAGATTTAGTCAGCCAGGGAACTGGTCATTTTCAGTTTCCTTGGTCTGTTCTCAGCCAGTGGAGGAAGTTCAGAAGTTAAATCAGTTTGGAGCTCTAATTTCAAAAGGGGCTGTTTCCAATCCTGCAAGAAAAAAAGAAAGAAAGAAAGAAAGAAAGAAAGAGAAACAAATAACAACAACAACAACAACAAAACAAGTTATCAGAAAGTTGCCCCTCATTTCAGAGGGAGTCTGCTTCAACTACTTTCTCTAAAATACAGGAAATGTTGTAATGGACTGAGCCAAAGAGGTTGGGCTTATAGACAGAGAAGGGAAAGCAAAAACAAAGAACAAATTTCAAAGTTACTTTCCTTGTATACTGAGGAGAGGGAGATAGAACTGCAGAAAAATAGCTGATGGGTTAAGATTAGATTACTTTAGATTACCATATTTTGAGTGAGGATCATTATCACGCTGATTGAAACTGGCCTGTGGGAAATTAGGCTGTTTTCTCATTTTTTTCCTGGTATCCTGAAAGTTCATATAAATGGCTTCATTTTGTTTGACAATGTGGAACTTCAGCCTGGGTGACTCCATTTTGATTTTCAGTCTGGTCAGTTGGAGCCCAGTGCAGGAGCTGAGTTCAATACAGTAGCCTCAAATCAATGTTTATAGCAACTTAATTCAATAGCTAAGCTATGGAATCAACAAACTAAGTGCCCTTCACCAAATAAATGAATAAAGAAAATGTGGCATATATATATACACAATGGAATGTTACTTGGTCATAAATAAGAATGAAATTATGGCATTTGCTGGTAAATAGATGATCTGGAGACTATCAATCTTAGTGAAATAAGCCAATCCCCCAAAATCAAAGGCCGAATGTTCTGTCATGTGCAGGTGCTAACACACAATGGGGGGGACGGAATAGAAGCCCTTGGATTAGACAAAGGGGAATGAAGGGGGAAGGAGGAGGGTGGGAATAAGAAAGACAGTAGAATGAATTGGACATCACTTTCCTATATCCATATGAATACACGATCAGTGTAACTCCACATTATGTACAACCACAAGAATTGGAAGTTATACTCCATGTATGTATAATAGTCAAAATTATACATACATGGAGTATATTATACATACATGGAGTCTAAAAAGAACAAATTAAAAAAAAAGTTTTAAAAAATGGCCTCTCTGGATGTGGTGGTACATAACTATTATCCCAGCTACTGGGGAGGCTGAGGTAGGAGGATTGAAAGTTTGAGGCTATCCTGGACAACCTGGCAAGACCTTGTCCCAAAATAAGAAATAAGAAAGGACTGGGAGTGTAGCTCAGTGGTAGAGAGCCCCTGGGTTGAATTTCCAGTACCCACCGACTGCTATCCCCAAATTTCCTTGTTCCCAACTTCTCGATTATAAAATAAGATCTGGGCCAACTGTCTTAAGGGCAGCATTGGGTGGGGCTGGGCTTTGTCTTTTTCCTGGCTTCAGTCCCATCTGGCTGTGGAAGGCCTCCCCAATCTAAGCAGCTGATGGCCGCATGAAAGGTTGTTGACTTTAGTTTTGTGAGTTGAGACCAACAAGGTCTGCTGGTTCTCCTCCTCCAACTCCTTAAGCTCCCTCCCTCCACACCCCAAAACAAAACAAAATGACAAAAATGAAAACCACAAAACATTTGTTTGAGAGAGGAACTTCCCCAGCTCTCTTTAAAAACAGAAAAACAAATGGCTGCCTATCTGGCCCCAGGTGATTGAGGTTTGGCCAGGGAAGGAGAATCAGCTTTTGAAATGACTAAATGACAGGGGTGGTTCCTACCTTTATGAGCAAATTGCATTGATAGGAGTTTCTAGAACTCTTTTAACTCTCTGGAGGAGCCACCTGTCTCCCTTCTGCCAGGGTCTACTCTAGTCTATGTGTTGGGATCAGCTAGTAGAAAAAAATAAATATTTTGTGGAATAAATAAAATTTGAGACCAGATAGTCTCTGATGGTCAGACAGGGAATAAATTCAAAGTGGAAAGAGCAGGAATTGCCCCTCCCTATGCCTCCTCCCTGGATCAGGGTGGCAGACCTGGCTGTAGGTGTTGAGGCAGCTGAAGTTCCACTGAATTCCCTGCCTCAGCTCAGTTATTTGCCATCCCTGCAGGCATCTGATTTCTTTGCCCTTCAGCTTCCTTACCAGGAGGAGAAGGGAATTCATAATTCTCACTTATATGTCTTTCAAAAAACATTTCTTTTTTTTAAATAACATTTTCCTTTTTTTAAGTATTTTTTTTATTTGTTGATGGACCTTTGTTTTATCTATTTGTATGCAGTGCCGAGAATCGAACCCAGTGCCTCATGCATGCTAGGCAAGCTCTCTACCACTGAGCCACAACCCCAGCTCCCCAAATACATTTCTGTTGTAATGCCAGATTCCTGGGACTCCAGTAGACCTCCAGGAACCGAATCTTATGCAATCACACAAGAGTCTTTATTGCAAGCTCGAGCCTGGACTCACAACTGTTTCTGACGTAGCGGTCCCAAGGAGTGAGTCCCGGTCCTTTGTTCAGTGAGATTTTATAGGTTTTGGGGGGATACTCTATGCATCACAACATCACACAGCAAATCATTCCATACCGCAGGAAAATCAAACAACAGCTCTTAACGTTGATTAGCACATTCACTGGTGGGAACAAGTTGGGTAGGGGTGATTGTTTAGTACAAGAGGGGGATTCCTTTGAACTGATTGATTTAGGCTATGAGGGGTCTACATGCTAAACTACATGGTTTCCCAACATGTTATCAATCACCATAAACTATTGGGGGCGTCATCTGGCATCCCAGGTATTTTCCCTGTCTCATGTTGATTGGTGGTTGCTAGGGGGTTTCTATGGGTCCTCACCTAGACTGACTGAGTCAGAGCCACCTGGAACCTCTGCAGATCTCTCCTGTTATTTGTAGACAAACAACTTAGCAGGGTGGGTATGTGCTTAGGAGTGCTCTGTGGATTTTTCCAAGGACAAGGGTCATACCCCCTTCCTTAGGACAGGCCTTGAGGTAGAAGCTGCTGTTATTTATTTATTTTCAAAAATGGAATCACATCAGTTTCTCACTGTATATTAAAGCAACCTTAGGCAATAAAGAAACTGTGGCATATATACACAATGGAATATTACTCAGCATTAAAAGAGAATAAAATCATGGCATTTGCAGGTAAATGGATGGAGTTGGAGCATATCAAGTGAAGTAAGCCAATTCCAAAAAACCAAATGTTTTCTCTGATAAGTGGATGCTGATCCATAATGGAGGTGGGTGGGTGGGGGATCATGGGAAGAATCGAGGAACTTTGGATAGGGCAAAGGGGAGGGAGGGGAAGGGAGGAGGCATGAGGATAGGAAAGAGGGTGGAATGAGATGGACGTCATTACCCTAGGTACATGGACAAAAACACAAATGGTGTGACTCTACTTTGTGTACAACCAGAGTAATGAAAAATTGTGCTCTATATGTGTACTACGAATTGAAATGCATTCTGCTGTCATGTGTGACAAACAAACAAATAAATAAAACCCTTAAAAAAACAAAGTAACCTTAGATATTTGACGTAGAGGAGATGAGCGTTTCCTCTTTAGGGACAGTCCATTTGTGCCTGGCACGGGACATCTGCTACTGTGGCACCATCTCCTTCTGTCTTGTTGCCCTGTGGTGCCTGAGATCACCATGTGGTCCAAATACTCCCCCTCTTTTCCTGTCACAATTACCTCTGTTCTGCCGTGTCACCTGAGAGTTGGGAGCCTGAACCCAGGTGCCATTCAGAACACAGGGACTTTTTTCCGAGGGAAGATTCTTGCTGCAACCTGGTCAGTCTGTCAAATAACAGGATCTTTCCAACCACCGTTCCTAGGGCTACCATCTGCCTCCTAAACCCTTTGCCTATTCTGTCTTTGAACTTTAGACCCAGAGGAGAGAAACAAGGGCCCATCAAAGAACCCAAGGTCCTGGATTCCCACTCTGGGTCCAAGCATGGGTTTCACTGGTTCCTAAGAACCCCAGGGACCTTTTTATTTCCTGGCAGGCAGGGATTGGGGGTATAGGTACAGGCATGCTTCATAAGATCTCTGTGTGTGTATAAGTGGTCTCCCACAGGCTTCCTGGGGCACTTTATCCTTCAGGTGAGGCAGGTGAGGGAAGAACCCTTGTCCCCTACTTGAGGTGGCTTTGTCCCCATCCTACTACCTTGGGGTTTTGTTTGAGGTTGGGGAAGCGTCACAGGAAGTGTCCTGGGCTTATAAAAAGATCCAGAGAAAACTCTGCTCCGACACATTGGCAATCTGACCCCAGGCTGGGTGTGCTGGGTGTCCTTGTTGGCAGGGAGGGCCAGCTTGGCACAGTTCAGACCGTGACCCTCTCCCCACAGCTCCCAAGAGCTGGAACGCACCGCCCCTCTGCCCGTTGGGGGCTTCAGCTACCTTCAGGGACACACCAGTTTCCCTCTTATCAACAAGACTGTGGGGCAGTGCCTTGATGCCACAGCACAGAGGTTCCCCGACCGAGAGGCCTTGGTTGTCCTCCATGAAAACGTCAGGCTGAACTTCGCCCAACTCAAGGAAGAGGTGGGTCCTGACCTTGAACCCTCAAAGGGGGCAGGTGCCAGTCCCCAGGCTTCCCTGGGTGGGTGGAGCTGGAGGGTGGGACATGATGATGGGCAGTGTGGTGGCCTGAGGACCTAAGGGACAGCAAGAGAAGCAGACATAACTGAGGCAGAGATGGTCTGTCTCAGCAGCTCCTGGAGCACTGTTAACTGTGTGTACCTCGAGCTCCACCCAGAGCTCCACTGAGGCGAATCTGCCTGTCCCGGTATTCCTTGTGATTCTGATGTGAACCCTTGGGCCAAGGGCTGAGGGTGAGAGTCATGGGCCCCTTCCTGCTTGCTCCCATCTCACCCTCTGTGATCCATCTGTTTGCACCAGGTGGATAAAGCTGCTTCTGGTCTTCTGAGCATTGGCCTCTGCAAGGGTGACCGGTTGGGCATGTGGGGACCCAACTCCTATGCATGGGTGCTCATGCAGTTGGCCACTGCCCAGGCAGGCATCATTCTGGTAAGGAGGTTTGCATGGTGCAGGGGGGTATCTGTGGGGGGAATGCCACTCGAGAGGAACCCACCTGCCTCTTGGCCCCAGAACCAAACCAGTGCCTGGCTGATTTCAGATCAGGTAGTTCTGTCTCTTAAGGCCCACCACGTAGACCGGGTGGTGTGCTACCTCGTGCCTTCTGAGAGTAGAGGGGCATCTGCAGGGTGGAGTGGCTGCCCAGGACAGACATTCCCTCCTTGTTCCCCCCAGGTGTCTGTGAACCCAGCCTACCAGGCTATGGAACTGGAGTATGTCCTCAAAAAGGTAGCTCAGCGCCCCTGCTGGTGCCTGGCTCAGGGGCCAGACCTGGCCAGGCAGCAAGGGTGTCTCTCCCCCAGCTGTTTGTGGTTGGAAGGAGGACCCAAGCCTCTGGTGGTGGGCCAGACACAAGGCTGGCGTGTGTGTTGTTGGGGAGCACATGTGTATCACAGTGGTCATGGGCCAGTGTGGCTCTGCGTGTGTGGCCCATGTCTCAGGGTGTGGTGTCTGGAGCTGGTTGTGTGTTTGCTGTGGAGTCAGGTGCATGCAGGTGCAGCCGGTGTGTGGGTCAGAGGATGGTGCTTGCGTACATCAGGGTAGTGATGCACATGTGTAAAAGAGCAGCTGATTAGTCTGGGGCTTCCTGCTGATCATAAGTGGGGGGGGTGCCCTTCCACAGGTGGGCTGCAAAGCCCTCGTATTCCCCAAGCAATTCAAGACCCAGCAATACTACAACATCTTGAAGCAGATCTGTCCGGAGCTTGAAAAGGCCCAGCCAGGGGCCTTAAAGAGTGAGAGGTAAGTGTATCCTGGATTTGGGGAGCACCACGAAGCATCCCTGACTCCTTTACCCTCCATCAAGCCCCAGGGGTGGGGCTGGCATCCCCTGGAGCAACCCCTAACTTACCCACAGCCCCTGCTTCTCACCATCCTCCCTATCCCCCAGTCTCCCAGATCTGACCACAGTCATCTCGGTGGACGACCCTTTGCCGGGGACCCTGCTGCTGGATGATGTGGTGGCAGCTGGTAGCACAGAGCAGCATCTGGCCCAGCTTCGACACACCCAGCAGTTCCTGTCCTGCCATGACCCCATCAACATCCAGTTCACCTCGGTAGGGCAGAGGTCTCCAGGCCCCAAGCCCAGCTGACACATGCCCCCTCCTTCTGTGACCCTTTCCCAGGGATGGGGAGACCGCAGGAAGTCAGGAGAGCAGGCACTCTCCTGAAACTGGCCTCTACCCTTCTGCTCTGCCTTGGAAAATCGCTGGTGTCCTTGTCACACGACCCTTTCCTGGCCCTCCTGCTCCCCGCTGTGGTACAGATTTACTGAACCACTAGGGCTCAGAGTTTAAAGTGATAGAACTTGTCCCTCCTTTAGTGGAAGCAAATCTGAGGCCCAGAGAGAGAATTTGTCCAAGCCCACACGGCTAGTGGGCCACAGAATTCCCTGAGCTTCCTCACGTGACTCACATGGGAGTGACATGAGCACTGAGTCCTTCTCGTTCGCATTTCTGGATCCCCACATCTGGTCCCATGCTGCGCGTGGTAGACCTTTGGTACATATACCAGAGAAGCAAATGGATCTGGGGCATCGATCCTGGGCAGTGGCCGAGGGTGGGAAGGAGATGGGGGAAAGCAGGCCAAGGTGTCACCTGCTTGTCTTCGTAGGGAACCACAGGCAGCCCCAAGGGGGCCACCCTCTCCCACTACAACATTGTGAACAACTCCAACATGATAGGCCAGCGCCTTAAAATGCATGTGAAGGTGAGATGGGTTTGGACTGGGGCAAGGCTTGGCGGCTGTGGGGAGGTGGGCAGAGCGGGACAGCTTGCTGGGCTCCCCCTGCTGGCTGGAGGAACTGGCTTCTGGGGCTTCTACTCCCATGATAGACTCAGCCTCATGTCTCCATCTTTAGCTGCCAGAGGAGTTGCGGGTGGTCATGCCCTGCCCCCTGTACCACTGCCTGGGCTCCGTGGGGGGCACGATGATGTGTTTGATGCACGGTGCCACTCTCCTTCTGTCCTCTCCGAGCTTCAATGGCAAGAAGGCGCTGGAGGCCATCACCAGAGAGAAGTGGGCACTGGTAGACAGGCTACCCACGGGCTGATGAGATTCTCCTAGTCCTTGCACCTGAGCCCTGACCTTTTCCAAAATGTCTCCTCCTTCTAGTCATGAGACCTGGGATGGGGTCGTGGGGGACTCCCAGGAGAAGACCAATTCCTGCCTTGAGCTTCTGCTTGTTCCCCACGGCTTTGGCTTTGGCCCTTAATGAGGTTCATGGTGGGGTGGGAAGAGGGAGTTCCTTTCCATTTCCAAGCCTAATTTGAAGACCCTCCCCTTACACAGAGGCTCCTTCATATATGGCACCCCAACGATGTTCGTGGACATTATGAACCAGGCCGACTTCTCCAGTTACGACTTATCATCCTTATGTGGAGGTGGGGTAGGGCCAAGGATGGCCAGGCATGGGGACGGGGCTGCTTTCCCCCAGGACTGGCCTGAATGAGCCAGTCTTCTCTTTAGGGGGGGCAGGAAGGGCCCTGTGAAAACATGGGTGAGAGGGAGGCAAATCCCCAGTGTCCCTGGACACCAGGCGCAGGCCAGATGTTAGGTGTGGAAATAGGCCCAGGATAAGGGAAAGAAGGAAAGAAGGTCCAGGATCAACCAGCAGTAGATAAAGGGGGTCCACTGATCTGGGAGAAGGGGGAGCTGTGTCAGCCTCGCTCTCTGATTCAGGTGTGATCGCCGGGTCCCCTGCACCTCCAGAGCTGGTCCGAGCCATCATCCACAAAATGAACATGAAGGAGCTGGTGGTGAGTGGCAGCCAGAGTCACTGGGGGTGAGGGGAGGGTGGGGGGAGGACTGAATGACAGGTCTGGGGATGAACCGAGGCCAGATCTCCAAAGGTGACCCCTAGGCCAGCCCTCTCTCCAGAAAGCAGAAATGAGAAAACACAGTCTGACCTCTTCAGCACCTGACGAGGCATGGAGATAGGTGACCAGGGAGTAAATACTATACATCCATAAATTTATACTTATAGAAATCTGGGGTAGAAACGCAGCAGGGGAGGATGTGCAGCCAAGCACTGGTGTCCTGTGAGAGCGTCCTGGCAGGTGGGGCTGGCAGAGTTGGAGGAAGGGCTTGAGATCGTTTCTGGAAGCAGGGAGTGGGCTAAGGGTCTGATATTTGTTTCCAAATGGCAGGGAGAGAGGGAACAGAAGAAGGATGGTTCTGAGAGGGTGACCATCCTGATGATCACCCTGCTCTGGTTCTGCTGGACTCGGGGGTGTTGACACCAGCTTCTCTGAGAGGAGCCACAACAGGGCCAGCCGTGATGGTTGAGAGGGGCTTTGGGTCCTCCCCTGTACCCTGTCAGGTGGAGCTGGGTTGGTGGTACAGTGCCCAGGGCCCTCTGCCAGGACGTGTGTCGCTGTGGGCAGCTCTGTGCATCAGCAGAGGCTGAGGGGAGGAGCGGGTGGTGGTGGGAAGGTCAGTAGTCTCTCCGGCAGAAGGCAGAGGCCAGTCACCAGGACTGGCTGGGTCAGGACCTGTGGTGAGGTGAGGATGTGTGTTAGGACTCCAACATCATAAACAATGTAAGAGAGGACAGTGGGAGTCCTGGGCACTATCTTTTCCTCCCAGAGGGGAACACCAGTTCTCCCCTCCTGCAGAGGTGGGGGAATCATGAGTGATACCAGCTCACTTGCTAGAATCTCCAAAGAGGAAAAAGGGGGACCTGCCTGCCCAGCCCCCACCTGTTTAATGGCGGCCTGCTTTCTTGGACCTCTTGGTGGGGAACTTGCAGCTGCGGAAGGCGTCTGTGTCACGGATGTGCTGGCCCTTGAACTTGGCGGGTGAGGCACAGGTGGCATCTGGGCGAGAAGCCTTGGCTTCCAGCCATCTGGAGAAACAGAAAGTTGCTGGGGTTGGGGAAAGGTGTGGGAATACTGAGGGGAAGGGACAGTGAACTATAGGGCCAGGATGGACTTGACCTCAGGATAGACTGGAGCTGTCATCCTCATTTTACAAATGAGGAAATTGAGGCTCCCAGGGTCCTGTGCTTACTAGCAGATCTGGAATGTGTACCCAGGATAGCTAAATGTGGGGCCAAATGAGGGGAGATTCTGCGGGTGACATGGGAATATTCTCACCGCCGAAGACCCCGAAGCTGACAGGTACATTTCCAAGGGTTGTTGGTGAGGGTGAGGGTCTCCAGGTTGTCAAAAGGGAAGTTGGAGGGCAGCTGGTTCAGGCGATTATTTTCCAAATGGACATGTTTCAGCGTGGTCACACCCAGGAAGGCACCATCTGAGAACTAGGGAGGTGAGGTGGGCCGGAATGAGTGCTCTAGCCTGTGTCCAGCCTTTCCCAGTTCTGTCCCCACAGAGGAGCAGGGTCTTCCCCTGGACACAGGCCTTGGTACCTTGAGGAGTTTTCAAAGAAGAGTGATCAAGTTATCTTGATGAGCTAATCCCCATGGCCCTTTTGAGATAGGAGGTGTTGTTTCTAACCAGCAGATGATAAAAAGGAAAAAAAAAGTTCTGTCCCTTTAGCCAGAGTCACACTAGAGAGTAAATAGTAGCCCTAGGACCACACCCCACACCCCTCCCCTGGGCACCACACTCCCTGTGCAAATACTGGGCTGCTAAGGCAGCCAGAATTTGTCCCCAGGAGCTCAGACTGGCACACGGTGAACCTGGTCAGTGTTTGGCAGGGTAGGCAGCAGGCCCAGGCTGCCCACAGCCCAGGGTCCTGGGACTTCCCCCAGCTTTATCCTCACTGCCTGCCAGACACTATTTGTGGAGCCACCTTGGTGAAAACATTGGCCAGTTGGACAGCTCCAGAGGAAATGTTCCATTGGTGCCCACATCTTGGCCCCAGGCGCCACTGTTCCTGTCTGGCTGCCCCTAACCCAAATCAGTCCCTGATATGCTGTTCTGCTGCCCACCAAAAGGCCACTCTGGCACTAGTGGCTCATAGAGGATCCCACCACCAGTGGGGGTGGGGTCTGAGCTACAGAAGGGCAAGCCCTGGCAGGCTCCATCCAACCAGGCAAAGTTTGGCTGCTGCCCAGGTGGATTCTGTCATCTTCTCCATGTCTGTGCCTTCTCCTACAGCCTAGGTTAAGGTGTGACATTCTCTAGTGACCAGACTGTCCTCTACCTTGTCCTGGCCCCCAACCAAACCTCCTGTCTGAAGCCTCTGTCCCAGGGTGATTTTCCAGTCCCAAGGAAGAGATCTGGCCAGACTGGCATCCCAGGGGAAGAAGGACTAAGTGAGAATGCACACAGGAGATGGGTCTGGGGACTAGAATGGGCAAAGGGCAGCCAGCAGTCTGGGGGACAGTGAAGCACACACAGCCCAGGCTTTCCTGTGGGTTGTCTAGTGCAAAGGGCTGACAATGGAGTGCTTGCCTTTGCTCTTTCATATGGCTCTGCAGCCTAGGGAGTCTTTGGTCCCCATGCCTTGACTTCCCTACTTAGGTAGAATGAACCTGAAAATATCATGGCGTGAGTGAGTAAGTGTGCGTGTGTGTGTGTGTGTGTGTATTGGTGGGGGTGGGGGCAGCACATCCACCAGGACCTCTGAGGGGTGTAGAGGTCTTCCTCAGGTATTTGCTCCCCCCTCACTCCCCAGTCCACCTTAGCACACAGGCCTTCCCCCACCAGGAACAGGGTCTCTTTGTGGGCCTGATTTGCCCAGAAACTCTGGAAGCCTTCTCAATAAACAAACCTTTCTTTATGGGATGGTAGGTTTACTGGAGACTGGGAAAAACAGCAGAGGAGGGGAGGAAGGCCCAACCGGAAGAGGTGGGCACTGCTCACAGTGGGGGTTTGGGAGCACTACAGAGGCCTCCTAAGAGGCCATTTTTGGGGCCAGGGTAGCCCCTCTCCTCTTAGATGCAGGAGTCCTGGGAGGGCAGCCAGATAAGGATTAGGGTGGGGATGTGACAAGAAGAGGGAGAGGTGGCAGAGCTCCTTGCCTTGAGATAGCCAGAGGGACAGGGAATTTGAGGAGAGGGGATGGTGCCCGGCTGTGGTCCTAGCTCCCAGCCTTCAGGGGGAGAAGAAGGAGCCGGGCAGAGCTCTGCAGTCAAGCACTCACCTTCTCCAAATTGGTGTTGTCCAGCCAGAGGGTCTCCAGGTACCTGCCGAAAGACTGGAAGGCGTTTTCTGGGATGCTCTTCAGGGGATTGTGGGACAGCTTCAGCTCCTCCACCACCCGCAGCTTGCTCAGGGCAGCGGAGGGGTAGCTGGATAGCTGGTTCTTGTCCAGATGGAACTTGGCGAGGTTCTCTACATCGTCCAGAGCTCCGGGCTGCAGAGAACTGAGCGCATTTTCTGACAGGTAGAGCCAGCGCAGGTCCTTGGCGCCCTGAAAGGCGCCTGCGCGCAGCTCACGGATCTTATTATTGTTGAGCTGCAAAATAAAGAGGTTGACTAGAGGGGACAGCAGCCCGCGGGGCAGCTCGGTCACCTTGTTGTGGTCCAGGTAGAGGTAGGTGAGCTCAGTCAGGTCGTCGAAGGCG
Organism: Marmota monax; assembly: GCF_021218885.2. NCBI lineage: Eukaryota > Metazoa > Chordata > Mammalia > Rodentia > Sciuridae > Marmota > Marmota monax. The sequence goes on along the minus strand of NW_026694542.1, from coordinate 7,039,909 downwards.
CCCGCACGCAGCACGCGGATGTCGTTGTGGGACAGGTACAGGTAGATGAGCTGCTTGAGGCCGCGGAAGGCGCCCGCGGCTACCTCGCGGATCTGGCAGTGCTGCAGGTGCAGCGACACGAGGTTCGGCATGGCCCGAAACGAGTTAGCAGCCAACACCGGGAAGTTGTTGCGCTGTAGGTTGAGCAGCTTGGTCTTCTCTGACACCTTGGGGATCTTCTGCAACCCCACTTTGTCACAGATGACATGCTGCAGGTCTCCGTGGCAGTGGCAGTTCTGGGGGCAGGCGTCCAGCGCCGGCAGAAGGCTGGCCAGAATGCCGAGGCTAAGTAAGAGCATCGCGCGGGCCATGGCCAGGATGCCTGGAGCCGGGGCTAGGGTCAGCGACGGCCAGGTGCGGGCAGCGGCAAGTTCTGGGCGCTCGGGTCTCCCGCCCTATTTATATGGTGGCCCTGACCGCAGCCGGGGGCCTGAGCCAGCTACTACGTGGAGCATCGAGGCCACTGGACTTAACTCCCTCGCGCCCAGAGATGCTCCCCCGCCCTCCATGGCGACAGGGCCAGGGGCCCTTCCCCCACCTGGCGACCATGCATGGGGGGCCAAGACCGTACCCCTCAGTCTGAGACCTTTGCTGCCTGCTCTCAGATGAGATGCCCTTTCTCCCCCTACCTCCTTTCCCTGGGCTTTTTTTTTTTTGGGGGGGGGGGCGATCATGGGTGTGTCTAGAGCCCCAAGTTTACACCGGAGAGGAGGCGTTCCCCGAACTTATTTGTTTGCTCAAATTTGAGCCTCCATGTCTCCCCCACCCAATGCACACTCGGCGGGGTGCCCTGAACCCAGGGAGAGAGGAAGCGGGGCCGGACAGCGGGATGCGTCTCGCCGTGGTCGGCAAGCCGGCGGCGCTTTAATGGGACTCTTGTGCTGCGCCAGCCGAGCGTGAGAGCCCTTCTGGCGTCGGGCTCCCCCTTCTGGCTAGACACTCCAGAGCCGACCCTAAGGAGCGCCTTCATCCTTGGGCTCCTCCCTGACTCTTCTCTTCTAGTCCTAGGCTTGCGATTCTGTCCCGCGCACCCCACCCTCTTTTCTAGGGCTGAAGGCTAAGCAGAGAAGTGGGAACTTGGGGGCGGAGGCGTGGGAAGTGACCCACAGAACTGGCAAAACATTCGGAGACCACAGGCCACGGGACACAGTCGTACCATCCCCCTCCTAGATCTCCCCCCAAATATCCCCATCTCCCAGTGGTCAGGATCCACCCCTGAGGGGTCTTAGGGTGGCAGCCGAGTGGCGCCGAGGTGTACTTGGCAGAGGCCATGCCTGGGCAGTGGCCCCAGGACTGTGAGGATGGATGAGGCGGGGTCAGGATCAGCCCTGGCCAGTTCAGGCTGCCAGATGCACAAGGTTGTGGGCAGCCCTCCCCAGCTGGGTCAGGTCTCTGAGTGCCCACTTGCCAGCCACCGTGTCCGGATTCCTGTGGACAGGGGAGGGTGAGCAGGAAGGTCATAGCTCTGGTCCCAGGTAAGCTCTGGGCTGCCTGGCAAGAGGTATTGTCCATTTTGGGGGATAGGGGAGGAACTAGACCCCAGCTTTGCCAGAGCCACACCAGCTGATACAGGGGGATCGGGGGCCACAGACAAAGATCTAGTAGAATACAGGGTGATCTGTAACATTCTCTGATGGTATTTAGGCTGGCTTCTGATTTTTCTGATGCTCAGGATGTTCCAACCACTGAAAGAGGAGGGGTGGGGCTGGGGGTTGTGAGTGCCACAGGCGTTTTAAATCCCTGCTCTGGTTGTATTTTATTTTGATGAAAGTAAATTTACAGGAAATTCTGCAGAGCTCTGGGGCACCCACCCCAAGGTCAGGCACTTGTCCCAGGTTTTGGGGGTGGGTTGCATCTGTGCCACTCCTAGCTGGCCAAGGTGGACTGGCTTTCTCATCAAGTTTATGGGGCCTTCGGTTTGGAAGGAAGGGAGAGAGGATGTTGTGGCCTGAAATCAGGAAGGTGGGGCTAAGGCAGCATGTGGATGGGGGAAAGAAGTCTAGGATGTTGGTAATGCCAGGAGCCACAGACAGACATGTGACTGCTCTAAGGAAGCAGGACTGAGAGCCCTGGCTAGGACAGAATGGCTTCCCAGGTCTCAGTTTTATTTCATATCTGGGACCCCTGCAGAGATCAATGTCTCTGCCCCCTTCCCGGGCCCCTATCAACCAATGATGTCTCAGTTCCTACTATTCAACTGCCCTGAGTAGCTCACCCATCCCTCTGTAATTGCTGAGCTCCCGTCAAACCCCCTTTCTGGACCCTCTAGGTTGTTTATGGAACTACAGAGAATAGTCCTGTGACCTTCATGAACTTCCCTGAGGACACTCTGGAGCAGAAGGCAGAGAGTGTGGGCAGAGTTATGCCTCACACGGAGGTGAGCCCCCGACCAAGACCCTCAGACCTCAACTTCCACCACTCGGAGACATTTATTGCTTTCCATTAGAGGTCCCAACAGTTCACAGAAGATGCTGAAAGCCCCTAGAAGCAGGATCTTTGCTGGGCCTGGCCAAGGCTCTCTGTGGGCTGAAAGGGGAAGAGCTGGGAGAGAGGCCCTGAGCAGCTGCCAGCTGCCTCCCTTCCTGTCTGAGGTGTGTTTTTGCCAAGCCCACTGTCTGCTTCAGGGCAGCCAGGGAAGCCTCAAAGAGGGGCCAGAGCACAGAGATATTTCCTACCTAGCTCTTTCTCCCCCGTTGACTCTTGCCTCTCGCTTTGGTGGAGTTGCTCTTCTGACTGGGTGTAGATGGTTTCCCAAGCAGCCTATCCCTCTGGGGGTCCCTTGCACCTCAGACACTGTCCGGAGCTCATCTCAATTTCAAATTCCCAGCCATGACTCCTTTGCCATACCAGTTTCTCTGTCCCTGTGGGGTTACTGCCAGGGGTTCCATGCAGCTGCTTCCCTTGGGACTCACCTCTCCTCAGGTGCATCTCCTCTCTCCTACCCTCCCAACTGGAGCAGTCCCATGGGAAGTGAGTATGCAGGAATATGAGCCCCTCCCATATCTGACAGCCTCACTGCCACCCCCACTGGGATACCCAACTGGAAGGTAGTCTGGAACTGACATATTTATGCCCATATTTGGATGCACAAACCGAGACACACTGGCTGTGGCTCCTTTTTCTTTCTTTTTTTTTTTTTTTTCGGTACAGGGGATTGAACCCAGGAACTCTTAACCACTGAACCACATCCCCAGCCCTTTTTATTTTTTGAGACAAGGTCTTGCTAATTTACTTAGGGCCTCACTAAGGTGCTGAGGCTAGTCTTGGGTTTTCCATCCTCCTGCCTCAGTCTCCTGAGTTGCTGGGATTGTAGACATGTGCCACTGCGCCTGGCTGTGTGTGGTTCCTTTTGTAGTAGGCTTTCAGACTGCCTCTCCTGATCACATGGCACTGCCACACCACCCTCCTTGGCTTCTTTATTTGGTGCTTAACAGGAAGTCAGAGGAGACTCCCTTCCCTTCTGCAGTTTATAATTCTTCAGCTGGCCTGGCCCTCCACAAGCTTCCTTCCCTGCCTCCTCTTCCCTCAGCACCCCTGGCCTTGGCCTTGACTGATCTTTCATGCCAGCTCAGGTCTCTGACTGGTGATGAGTCTACTCTGGCCTCTCTCCTTTCCCTGGGCTGTGATGGGCAGAGCCAGGGGACTTCATTATTGGGTGAAGGGAAGGCAAAGCTTTCCCCATCCCTAAGAGCTGCCAGTCCTGGAACGAGTGGGCAGGTGGCCCCAGCCTGAAGTTGACCTGTCCCAGGCCCGGATCGTGAACGTGAATACAGGGGAGCTGGCCGAGCTGAACACGCCCGGGGAGCTGTGCATCCGAGGGTACTGCGTCATGCAGGGATACTGGGGAGAGCCTCAGAAGACCTTTGAAGCAGTTGGGCAGGACAAGTGGTATCGAACAGGGTGAGAAGGCAGGGTGGGGGAGAGATTCCGGCTACTGAGGGGAGACTGTGGGTTCTGAGACTGAGCTGGAAACATTAGCACAAGGAGGATGTGGGTGTCCAGAGGGCCCCTCTCATCCTGGAGACTTGACTTCCAAAATGTGTACAACGTGGGTAACCACACCTAGCATGGAGACAAGACACCAGAACAGTGTGCTGTAGCCATATTCCCAAAATTGGAGCCAAGATTGATTCAGTCACTCATTTGTTAGCTCAGCACATTCTTAGTACTCACCTCCTAGGGGCCAGCATTGTTCTTGTTGCTGTTGCCCCAGTGGAGAGCAAGATAAAAAGGACCCTGCTTTTACTTCCCACTTGTCTGGAAGAGGATGACAGATTATTTTGGACATCAAAAAATTAAATGGGATTCTATGCTGTGTGCACTATAGGAGAAAAGGTGGCTGTAATGGGGAGGGGAGCTTTCCTCAGAGCCGGTGGTCAGAGAAGGCCTTTGGAAACTTTTGATCTAAGACATGAATGATGAAACAGAAACCAGCCTTGAAAAGCAAGTGCACAGATAGGGAAAGAGAAAGAGAAAATATGTGATAGGTATTGTACTGGTTTATTGTTCTCTGCCTTCCTACCTAGACTATAAGTTGCAGAGAATGTGTCTTATTCCTGCTGGGTCTTCTAGAACAATGGGGGACATATAGCAGGTGCTCAATAAATGTTTGATGAATGAGTGAGCAAGGGAGCCAGTTAAAGCAGAGAATAGAGGGCATTCCTCGGCTTCACCTACAGAGACATCGCCTCCATAGACGAGCAGGGCTTCTGCAAGATCGTGGGTCGCTCTAAGGACATGATCATCCGGGGCGGTGAGAACATCTACCCAGCAGAACTTGAGGATTTCTTCCACACACACCCACAGGTGCAGGAAGTGCAGGTGAGGCACCCAGGCCAGGTGAGCCCAGGTGTGATCCACGAAACAAGCAGGAAAATCATGATGTCTGATATTTGTCTCTGACCTTGGAAGGTGGTGGGAGTGAAGGACCACAGGATGGGGGAGGAGATTTGTGCCTGCATCCGGCTAAAGAGTGGGGAGACCACCACTGAGGAAGAGATCAAAGCTTTCTGCAAAGGGAAGGTGGGAGCCTCAGCGTCCTCCATCTCCCCGACCCCTGAGTGTTCCCTCACACACCTGTTCCTGCCAACCATCCAGGATTGGGGAATGCCCCACCCTTACAGACATGACTCTCCAGTCAAGTGAGCCCTCTTGCCCCAACCCTAGCCCTGTGACTTTGCCCAGCGTCTTGCTTTATCTTTCTGTTCTGCAGATCTCCCACTTCAAGATCCCCCGCTACATCGTCTTTGTCAGGGACTACCCCCTCACGGTCTCAGGAAAGGTGTGTGAAGTGGAGGTGGCCAGGGAGGGGCAGGGTGTCATGGGACTCCAGGTGGCCCAACCCATGCCTCTCTCCGTGGTGAGCAGGAGAGGCAGCATAGGGGGACTAACCTGTCATCTCATCTTGATTTGTCCCAGGCTTTCTCAATCTTAACACTAAAAACTGAAAAAACCCTCAGTCCCAAGCAAACGGTTGTGGTTGCTCACCCTAACAGGCGGGGACTCCACCTGACTCTCGCTCCTTTGTTTTTCCTCTAGATCCAGAAATACAAACTCCGAGAGCAGATGGAAAGACATCTGAAACTGTGAATCCAGGGGAGGAGGGGTCCAACCCGGCCTGCCTCCCGCCCCTCCCCCCAAGCCCCAGTCTTCTTTGTCATTTGGCATAAAGAGCTCTATGTTTCCTGGTCTCTGGCTGGAGTACTCTCTCTGGAACGACAGTGGATGGAGAAAGGAGGAGTCTCAAGAGAAACCAGCACTTTCAGACTGATTCCTCTGAATACTACTTTTTAAGTAGATGATCTGTTTAATCTAACCCTCACCCCATCCCTTTGAGGTTGCAAACCCATTTTTTCTGTTTCTTCTTCTTCTTTTTGGTACTGGGGATTGAACCCAGGGATACTTTACAACCATCCTCAGCCCTTTTTATTTTGAGACAGGGTCTTCCTAAATTACTAAGTCAGGCTTGAACTTGTAATCCTCCTGCCTCAGCCTCCCAAATTGCTAGGATTATGGTGTGCACCACCATACCCGGCTTCCATTTTTTCTTTTGTAAGCTTTACCTGATCCATCATTTTTCACATTGTTGCCAGAGAAGTCCAACAATAAATATTCTTTTAAAAAAAAATAAGAGCATATGATATGTCAAGAGCTTTGTAATGTTTTGAACAACTAATAAAAAAAGATAAAAAAATAAGAGCTTTATTGATATAATTCACATACTATCCAAAACATCCATTTAAAATATAGTTTTTCCAGTGGTTTTTTTTTTTTCCTTTGGCAAGGTGGTATTGGGGATTTAACTCAGGGGCACTGGACCACTGAGACACATCCTCAGCCCTATTTTGCATTTTATTTAGAGACAGGGTCTCACTGAACTGCTTAGTGCCTTTGCTTAGGCTGGCTTTGAATTCTTGATCCTCCTGTCTCAGCCCCCCAAGCCGCTGGGATTACAGGCATGCACCACCATGCCTGGCACCAGTGGATTTCAATATAGTCACAGATATGTGTAACCATCACCACCAAAGTCAATTTTGAATGTTGTTGTTACCTCAAAAAGAAACCCCATACCCTTTAACTATCACTCCTCCCATCCTTCCCAATCAACCCAGTAAAAATAAAGGAGGCTGTCATTTGACCCAAGAAATAAAAAAACAGTTGGCTTCTACAAGGCACATAGGTACTGTTACTTAACCAGCCTGTTTTGCCTGCTGTGCAGTTTGCCAATCACTAACACCATGAGTTTTGCAAAAGAAAGTTTATTCATGAAGCAGCAAAGCATGAGGAGATGGGAGAACCAAGTCTCAGACCTACCTCCCACAGGGCAGGGCTTGGGGATATTTATGGGATAAAGAAGCAGGGCAATTGATAAAGAGCAGTGTGACTGGAGGTGATCAGTGGTTGGCACATCCCAAGTGTGCTCACCTCCCCCATGCTGACGATTAAACTCAGAGGTGTTCTACCACTGAGCTACATCCCTACCCCTTTTCTTTTTCTATTTGGAGACAGGCTCTTGCTAAGTTGCTGAGGCTAGTCTCAAACTTGTGATCCTTCTGCTTCAGACTCCCGTGTCGGTGGGATTACTAGTGTGTGCCACCACACCTGACAATGTAACCAGTCTTCATAGCTCTTCATAGGACACATTTTTAGAAAATGGGGTCCCTTTAGCACCATCTGAGGGTGGAGTTTTTGGCCCCTTGATGTCAAAATGTCACCAATTGGATACTTGCATAGGCCCAAGTGATGAATCATTGTTTTTCAATCAATAGCCTTCGGGTCCCTGAAAAGTAACCTGGGCAACTGTTTATAATCATGACCCCCATGTCAGGGGTGTTATCTAGTGCAGAACTGGTGGGAGACTAATAATATATCACTCCACTGCAACCTCCAAAATTAGTGATTTGAAAAGTCAACTAAAATCGTGTAATGAAAAGCAAGTGAAGCTATAGAATTTATTGTTTTCCCTCCATTTCAGTTCCCAGTTCAGAGACAAACTTTTCTCCCGCCTGCAGCCCTCACCTCCTGGGATGTCTGTCTCCAGCAGCAGCAATTGCAGCTGTCTTACTTTTTAAGAAATGATTATATATTTAGGATCCTCTGAGTGCCAGGCACTACACTAGATGTTTTCATGTACATTTTCTTTTGAAATCTTGCCAATGACTTTATCACATAGGCATTGGCCCAATTCACAAACACTGTCACTGAAACTCAAAGAGGTTCAGTGTCTTGCTCAGGGCCACACAGCTGGGATTAGGAGCCAGCTATCTTTTTGGGGGAGGTACCAGGGGTTGAACTCAGGGTACTTGGCCACTGAGACACATCCCCAGCACACCCCCCCCTTTTTTTTTTTGTATTTTCTTTAGAGACAGAGTCTCACTGTGTTGCTTAATGCCTCGCTTTTGGTATAGGATTTGAACTCTTGATCCTTAGCCTCCTGAGCCACTGGGATTACAGGTGTGTGCCACAGCACCCTGCTAGAACCCAGAAGCAGATTCACTGTGCACTGGCCACTAACTTGTCCAAGTTCCATGAGACAAAACACACACACACACACACACACACACACTACATGAAGTGGGTGTATTACTTATAGATAGGCAACAAGGGTCAACAGAAGCCTTGGATTCATTTCAAGCCAGTTGCCCCAAGGCTCAGAAAAGTTTCCTGGTGTGAGTAGAGTCTCATCTGTGTGTGCCCTGCTTGCACTGGACTTGAAGGGCCCTGGAAACCAGCCTCCCCTTGGTGACCATGTGCCATATTGGACTAAAGCATTGAAAGAAGTCTTGGGCTGGGGATGTGGCTCAAGCGGTAGCGCGCTCGCCTGGCATGCGTGTGGCCCAGGTTCGATCCTCAGCACCACATACAAACAAAGATGTTGTGTCTGCCAAAAAATAAAAAAATATTAAAAAAAAGAAAAAAGAAAAAGAAAGAAGTCTTCTTTAGGGTGAGGGGAAGAGGACAAGAGGTACTAGAACAGAGCCTGAGCTGTTCTGACCAGTTCCTCCTTATCTCAGTAGTTGTACCTCCAGCACATTCCACAGTTATTCTTGAGAATTGCAAGCTATCACCTGTTCACTCTCTCCTGCACACACCATCTCTGACTGTCCTGGGTTGGCCTGACCTAGAGATTACAGTATACTCTCATGGCAAGCCAATCCCTCCGGGACTTTCTGCTCCTTCAAGATCCAGCCCAAGTGTCCTCTCCTCCCTCAGAGACTCCATGGCTCTTATAACAGAGGCCCTCCCTGCACTGAACACACTGGCCTGGCGTCCAGCAGGCATTGCATTAATTGTGCTGCCTGTCTTCACCTGTTCGTTGACTTCTCCCGATCTTCTGCACCTAGATGTCCTCAGCGCCCAGCTCTGAGACAGGAACATGAAATGTGAAGGAAGTGATGGGACAAACTAAGCTCCTGGATGGGTCAGGGAACTTGCCCTGGTATAGGGTACCAAAAGACGCGCCCCGCGTTCTTGGGAGAGGAAGAACAGGAGGCTGCGATGAGCGCATCGGTGTCCGGCAGGTGGCGCCGCAGATCCAAGGCCTTCCGAGGCAGCGCGAGGTCACGCAGCCTCTCTTCCTTCCGCCTGGGCAGCACATGCGACCCTGCTCTGCGTACACCCGTGCGCCCTGGGCACGATCCCAGTCCCCACTGCGCTGTGCGCCATGGTTCTCCCCGCTGCCCGGGCCCGCGGCTTGGTGGCAGCAGCCAAAGCGGCCCAGAGGCGCCGCCGCGTGGACAGTGGGGGAGGGTCCCCAAGTCCTGAGCCCGCGAGCAGGCGCGCGGCGGTTTACGTGCACGTGAGTGGCCGGCGGGAGGGCAGAGTTCTGGCGTACCAGAACCCAGGTGGCGTTTGTCACGCGGTGGACCTGCCTGCTGTCTTTCCCCGCCCCCAGACGAGGTCTCCGATAGGTCCTGGTGCCCTGGCAGGGAAATGTCAAGGTCAGGGTAGTCACCAGCTCTGTGACCTTCCAAGCCTAAGTTTTCTCATGCTAAAGTGGGGATAATAATCCCAGGGCGACCTGCTTTGGGAGTGGTGGTTTAGATGTCCTAGCCACTGTTGACCGACCTCGGAATGAGGATGGAAATGTTTGCTATGAACCCAGGAAGCGCCCAGGGTGCCCAGAGTCACGCCTCACCCTGCACATACACCCTCTGCCCGCAGTGGCCATATTGTGAGAAGCGATGCAGTTACTGTAACTTCAATAAATACATCCCTCGCGGTGTGGAGGAGGCTGCCATGCGGAACTGTCTGGTCACTGAGGTGCAGACGCTGCTGCGGCTCAGCGGGGTGCAACGGTCTGTACTGGGGACTGTAGCCGGGGTCTTGGAGAGGAAGACGGGTGCAGAGCATGCCACAGGCCTCTCCCGGTGTCATCTTCTCCATCATCTTTCCCCAGGGTAGAGTCTGTGTTCTTTGGTGGGGGAACCCCCAGTCTAGCCAGTCCCCATACTGTGGCTGCTGTTCTGGAGGCTGTGGCACAGATAGCTCACCTGCCTGCAGACTCGGAAGTCACGCTGGAGGCTAATCCCACTTCGTCCCCAGCCTCCAGGCTGGCAGAATTTGGAGCAGCAGGAGTCAACAGGTTGTCCATTGGCCTCCAGGTAACCCATCTCACCCACCCCCTCCCAATGCATCCAGACCTTCAGGGCTGTCTCCCCTTTGATGACACTTTTTCATTGGGCAAACATTTCTGGGTGTGAGAGCTCAATAACAGTAGAGCCCATGATGACACTTTTCCCCCCAGTGCTGGAATTGGACCCAGAGCTTTGAATATGCTAGGCAAGTGCTCTACTCTGAGCAACATTCCCAGCCCTTGTGATGACACTTAGTCATCTGCTGCTCTACTGGGATGTAAGCTTCATGAGGTAGGCCTCTGGCATGCCTTTTTGTACACTAAGCACCACCATAGGGCCTGGAACATAGTAGGTACTCAGAAATGAGGTATTACATGATTGGAGATGTGGGGAAGCAGACACATGGTCAGATCACTGCAGCATGGAAATATGTCTATAAAGGGGGCTCTCAGAGTACCACTTGGAGGGCACCTTAGTCTAACGAAATCACAGAAGGCTTCCTGAAGGAGATAATGTTTGAGAAAAGGGAGGAGTTCACCAGGTAAGAGGGTGTGGGAGGAAGAGACATAGGATATGGAGGAGACCTGCATGTTTTGGGGGAGCTGTGAATCATTCCTTGTGACCAGAGGCTATAGAGACAGGACTGCACATATAGTCTGAAAGCTCTCAGCACTTCTGAAGGAGTTTGGGTTTCTTCCTAGTGGTGATCGGGGAGCCACCGAAGGTTCTCAAGTAGGGAGAAGCCTGTTCTAGGTTCACCTGCTAATATTTCCATAGCCAGTCTTGCCCACCTTCAACACTACCACTAACACTACCACTTCCATTGAACCACTTCTCCTAGGGTCATGGGCTTTGTCTTGATTGGATAAACTGAAAGAGACTCACAATTCTGAGACATTCCTGCCCCAAATGTATATCTTGAAACTAATTTTGAGGAAACATCAGGTAAATTAAGACTGGGGATGCTTCTCAGTGCTAAAGGATTTGCTTAGCATACTTGAAACCCTGGGTTTCATCCTCAACACAGAGGTGGCCGGGCAGAGAGAATGAATTAATGTAAGAAGCCAGATTGGTGGCAGGGCACACCTGGAATCCCAAGGACCTGGGAAGCTGAGGCAAGAGGATCGCAAGTTCAAGGTCAGCCTCAGCAACTTAGTAAGGTCCTTAAGCAACTTAGTGAGACCCTGTCTCAAAACAAAACATCAAAAGGGCAGAGATGTGACTTAGTGGTTAAGCACCCCTGGATTCAACTCCTTGTGAAAAAAAAATTAATGTAAGAACAGGCAGTGTGAGATCTGCCCTCCTAAACAATTTTGGGTGCCAGTATAGTATTATTAACTGTAAGCACACTGTTGTACAGCTGATCTCCAGCATTCACACATTAAGAGACAGTTTTTTAAAAAATTTTTTAGGGGCTGGGGTTGTGGCTCAGCAGTAGAGTGCTCGCCTAGCATGTGCAAGACCCTGGGTTCGATCCTCAGCATCACATAAACATAAATAAGTAAAACAAAGATATTGTGTCCAATTACAACTGGGAAATGAATATTAAAAAAATTTTTTTTAGTTGTCAATGGACCTTTATTTTATTTATTTATATATGGTGCTGAGAATTGAACCCAGTGCTTCACACATGCTAGCTAGGCAAGCACTGTACACCGAGCCACAGCCCCAGCCCAAGAGACATTTTCAAAAGCAACTGGCTTGTACTCTTTGAAAATGTCAATGTCATGAAAGGCTGAGAATCTGGACTAGATTAAAGGAGGCTAAAGAGACAATGATAGCCGAATGCCAGGGGTGACCCCTGGTTGTAAAGGAGGAAATTATTATAGTAGACATTACTGGGACAGTTGGCCAAATTTGAATATGACTACTTATTAGGTAATGGTGTTGTATCTGTGTTACACTTCCTGAATTCCATAATTGGATTGTGGTTATGTAAGAGAGTGTCCTTGTCCTTAGGAAATACACATTTCAGGATTTAAAAATTAAGAGATATAATACCTGTAACTCTACTGTCCAGCACACCAGCCACAAGCCACATGCTAGTGGAGAACTTGAAATGTGACTATTTAAATTAACATATGTGTCTGGTGTCTACTGTATTGAACAGTGCAGATACAAAAAATTTCCATCATCACAGAAAGTTCTGGGCAGTGCTTATCTATGATTTGCTCTCAAAATAATAACAATAATTTGTCTGCACATTTAGAGAGAGACAAAGTAACTGGTCAGATGTTGCTGGTGAGTCTAGATGAAAGTGTTTATTGTACCTTTCAACTTTCCTATAAGTTATTTCAAAATAAAAAGTAAAGGAAGAAAAGATTCTTGATTTTGGAGCCAGTCCTGACTTTGCAGTTATATGTCCTCAAGATAAGTTACTTAACATTTCTGAACCTCAACTTTCTCATCTGGAAAATGGAGCTAATTTTGGAGGATTATAAGGATTACATTGCCTTTCAGTGTGTAGTAGCTCTAGGTACTGACTTGACTGTTCCCCACCTTCCCCATCTTCCCACTGCCTGCTAGGTATTGCATTTCCCCCATATTTGTTTCTACAATGCTGTGTCTGTGGCATTGCTGTCTCTCTCTGAGCTGGCCAGCACACTAACAGCTGACTATCTCTTCCCAGTCTCTAGATGACACTGAGCTGCAGCTGCTGGGGAGGACACACTCGACCAGCAGTGCTCTGCGGACGCTGGCAGAAGCCCGGCGCCTCTTCCCTGGCCGCGTGTCCGTGGACTTGATGCTGGGGCTGCCAGCACAACAGGTGGGGCCATGGCTCAGGCAGCTGCAGGAACTGCTGCACCACTGTGACGACCATCTCTCCCTCTACCAGCTGTCCCTGGAGCGGGGCACTGCACTCTTCGCCCAGGTGCAGCGGGGTGTTCTTCCTGCCCCTGACCCAGAGCTCGCCGCTGAGATGTACCAGGAGGGTCGGGCGCTGCTCCGGGAGGCTGGCTTCCGCCAGTATGAGGTCTCCAACTTTGCCAGGAACGTGAGTCCTGGGGCTGTTGGCTGGAGGTGTGGAATGGCAGGCTGAGTATAACTAGGTAACTCGGGCTTCTGAGGAGAAGGGCCCTGCTGGGTGCTCTCAGACCCCAGACAGTGGGACAATGTAACCTGGTGCCCCGTCCCTGAACACAAACAGGAAAACCTCCTCCCTCTGCGCTGACTATTCCCTTCTTCCCCACAGGGGGCGCTCAGTACCCACAATTGGACTTACTGGCAGTGCGGTCAATACCTTGGCATTGGGCCCGGTAAGTCCCCTGTGAGCAACAGAAGGGATGACTTAGCAGAGGAATGTCATGGCTGTGTGAACTTGGGCCACTTACTTAACCTCTCCAAGCCTGAATTTCCTCACATGTAAAGTACAGCTAACGATAATATCTACTGTGTAGAACTGTTGAGGATGTATTGTAAGGTGTTTGATTGACTGCTGTTTCTGGGTCTTCAGTGTGTGTTAGAGTCCTCTGCAGGGCTTGTTAAAGTCCAGAATGCTGGGCCACTCCTCCAGAAATTCTGATTGATCTGGGCTGGTTTAGGCCTGAGGGTTTATATTTCTAGCATATTAGAAGCTCTTGGTCCAGGGACCAGACTTGAGAACCACTGATGTAAATCTGATAAGAACCCATTGTTAGCTCATTAATGTGGGGTTCATTGTTGATGTTGTTAGGGGCCCATGGGCGATTTACGCTTCAGGGGGCTGGAGGCCATGCCTGGGAGGCTCGGATCCAGACACTGGAACCAGACAACTGGATGAAGGAAGTGATGCTGTTTGGTCATGGCACCCGGAAGCGTGTCCCCTTGGGCAAACTGGAGCTGTGAGCATCTAAGGGCAGAGGGCTCCTCACCCAAAGTTCCCCACACCCCAGAAGCATCTCCACATGTACTTCTTTATGTCCTGCCTTGCCCTCCCCATAGTCCCCAACATATCCCAGCATCAGTGGTAGAGTGGGAGAGGAAAGGCCCCCTCTCCAAGGTTCCTCAATGACTTCTCTTTCAGGCTGGAGGAGGTTTTGGCCATGGGGCTACGCACTGACGTGGGGCTCACCCACCAGGTAAGGAATAAGGTTTTTGTGTACTGTTTTCTCTTCCTAAGCCTTGCAGAGTCAGCCTCTTTCTCCTCCTGTTCCCCGCTGTACATACACACACACAGAGAGAGAAAACACCACAAAACACACCCCTCCTATACCTCTGGGGTTGACAGCCAGAGGTTGGGCCGTGGTCCAGCTGAGGCCTGATGAGCAGATGCTATAGGTAGTGCGGTACAGCGGTAAGAACCCGGGACTTGGGCTGGAAAGATCCAGTGTTGGCCCCTATTCTACTGAAATCTAGGGCACATTGCCTTTCCACTCTCTGAACCTTGATTTTCTCAGCTGTGTGAGGGAATAGATGAGATAAAGGGTTTCCGTGTGTTTTTAAGCAGAGCTGAAACCTCAGATAGGAAGCACAATAGATAATGATCGATTAAACTCAGAACTGCTTTAGATGTCGTCAAGTCCATAAAACCTGAGGCTGCTGTACCCTGGCAGGCAGAGGAGAGAGAGGAGGAGCAGATGGAGACCTGGCTTGGCTGGGATCTGGGTTTCCACCTGAACGAGCCACAGAGGTGATAGTGCCCACCTCTGCACCTACCCATTGACCTGTCCTGGTGTTTATGAGTATCAGCTGCTGAGACCCCCATGCTGGACTGGATCCTCCCTCACCTCTCATCCCTGCCATGAGACCCAGAGTAGTTCAGCTGGCTCATCACTTCTAACCTCTGGTTTCCCAGCACTGGCAGCAATTTGAGCCCCCGTTGACCCTGTGGGACATTTTTGGAGCAAACAAGGAAGTAAAGGAATTACTGGAGCAGGACCTATTGCTGCTGGACCACAGGTGTGTTGGGGCAGTGGGCAGAGGGGACATAGGTGTCCCCAAGATCCCTGACTGCAGACCCAGAGACCAGGAAATGAGAGATACTGGTGAGGATGGGCCTGTGGGTGCTGGGGCCTTGGCACAGGTGGGGATAGCATTGAAACTGGTAAGATGAAGCCGTCACATCCAGGCTTCTTGGTTTTCCAGGGGTCTCCGGTGTTCCTGGCAGGGTCTGGCTGTGTTGGATTCTCTACTGCTGACCCTCCTGCCTCGACTCCAAGAGGCTTGGCACCAGACAACCCCATCACCTGCACCAGGAGGATGAGAAGATGTTCCTGTATCCCAGGGCAATGCCAGGTGGACTTGGGGGTCTGGACCAGCACTACAGGCATCTCTGCTGGCAGGTGCTAATCTCTGCTCCAAGTAGTCATTGCCTGGCCCTGGGATCCCCAGGGGTGTGGCTACAATGAGGTGGGTGGGAGGATATTTGGCTGGGAACTGGCATCCCACCCAGCTTTTCAGACTCACCAGTGTATGTTCCATGACTGGGAATTGTTCATCACCCATAACAGCTTTTTTTTCTTTTTTTTTGGTACTGGGGATTGAACCCAGGGGTGCTTAACAACTGAGCCACATCCCCAGGCCTTTTTATTTATTTTGAGTCAAGGTCTCACTAAGTTGCTAAGACTTGAACTTGTGATTCTCCTGCCTCAGCCTCCCAAGCTGCTGGGATTTCAGGCATGCACCAGTGCACCTGGCTGTTTACATTTTTGGTACCAAATAATGACCAGTGTTTGGAAATCTTTATGTAGGCAGTTGCCTCCCTGAGAGGCCTTCCCCTGTTGTGAGGTCCTGGACAGCTGTATGAATCAGATCCTTTCCAGGTATCTTAAATAGGAAGGGATTTAATATGGATATGTGACATTTAGAAAACCATTGGGTTTTTTAGAGTCAAGGCCACTTGTCCCATAGAATGTCCCACATTCTGGGTATGTCTGATTGTTTCCTAAGGATTGAATTCAGGTTGAATATTTTTAGCAATACTGATACTCGGTGTTGTGTAACTCAGGGTCCCTAATGCTAGGCCAACCCACTATCAGTAATGCTAATTTTGACCACTTAATTAAGGGGATGGATGTTCTGTTTCTTCATGGATAGATATAGTTTTCCTTGAAATTAAATAACACAACAGATGATGTGTGATATCTTGAGACCAATTGAATATCCTGTTCTCCAATAATCACTTGCTCAGTGATTTTGGCATCTACTGATGATCCTTGCCCAAATCAGTTCTTAATTTGGAAGTTGCAAAATGTTAATTTCTGACTGTCATTCTTTCTACATTCTTTATCCATTAAAAAAAAAAAAAAAAACAAACCTTTCCATTTTAGTCAAAGGGCTAATCCTCCTTGTGACCTGGAAATTGGTACCAGATGTGAGTGTGTGTGCCTATGTTTGGTGGGGTTGGAGGTACATTTTCCTGGCAAGAAGCCACATAACTTTTGGGGGGATTGGGGGGAGACTAGGGATTTAATCCAGGGATAATTTACTACTTAGCTATATCACTAGCCCTTTTATGTTTTGAGACAGGATCTCACCAAATTGCTTAGGGCCTGACAAAATTGCTGAGGCTGGCCTTGAACCTGTGATCATCCTGTCTCAGCCTCCTGAGCCACTGGGATTATAGGCATGCACCACCATGCCCAGTTAGGAAGCTCTGTAACTTTAACTCATTACCATGTCAGAGGATACCATGATGCTAAAGGTAATTTAGTTCCACTGCAGATTGAGGCATATAGACTTGGCCTTTAGGAGGTGATGGGGGATTGGGTTCCCCGTCTCTCAGAGGTGAGCACATGCCTTTCCCTGTACTCAGTGGGTGTGAATGTCAGGTCTTCTCTGACCCTGTGGTAACATGGTAAGCATCACTCCCTCTCTTTTTCATCATGAAATATTCAGCTGGCACTAGTTGTGTGCCAAGCCTTGTACCAGGCTCACAGAGAAGAAGAAGACCTGCCTCAGCCCTTAGGGAGATGTTGACAGATGTGGAAGAGGTTCTTCCCAGGTTGTCAGTCAAGGCACCATGGCAGGCTGTGGGAGCCTGAGGCATCACTTGGTTCTGAAGGGCTGGGAGCAAGAAAAGGTGTTTTTTTCTTACCACCTCCTGTGCCCCTACTGCCCTGGAAAGCCTGGCCTTGGGACAGCTTGTAGGGTGACCTGTGCTGCCCAGAGACACCTCTTCCTGAGCCTTCCCCTGATCTTGATATTCAAGAAGTGAGCATGGGTGTGCCATCAGATAACCTGGGCCCACTCAGGTTTCTCCCAGCTGCCAGGGCTCGTGCCACCTGAGATGTCTGGGCACTGCATGCTGGGCACCTCACGAGACCTGTTCCGAGGGCTGGGCACAAGCCAGGAACAGGTAGGGGTGGCACAGATCACCTTCTGTGACTCAGCCTGGTCCCACCCTCTCCTTATGAATCAGAATCTCCTGAGAGCAGCGCCCAGGAATCTAGTTGTTAAATGCTTCCTAAGTGGCTCCAGTGACCAGTTGGGTTGGGGAAGCCCTGATGAGTGACGTTTCCCACCTTCCATCATGGGAGGCTGGGGTTGGGACGAAAGAGGTACTCCGAGACATGCATGGGAGTGGGGTCCTTCTCTCCACATCCTGGTTCTTCCATGGCTCATCCATCAAAGGGTCCTGCTCCTCCCTTATTGGGACTCTGATTGTCATCTTCTCACCCTCCTTATGTGGGCAGAAGTAAAAGGGGTAGGGCTGGGGATGTGGCTCAAGTGGTAGCGCGCTCGCCTGGTGTGCGTGCGGCCCGGGTTCGATCCTCAGCACCACATACAAACAAAGATGTTGTGTCCGCCAAATACTAAAAAATAAATATTAAAAAATTCTCTCTCTCTACCTCTATCTCTCTCACTCTCTAAAAAAAAAAAAAAGAAGTAAAAGGGGTAAACCGCCTGCTTTGGTAATAAGGTGATGAGAGAAGTTGGAGACAAGCGGTACATGTAGTCACATGTACTGTGGGTACAGCTTGAAGGACCAAGCGTTCCACCTGCAAAGGAGAGCACTGACAATTTTAAAGCCTCCACGTGAGCCCCACCCCCTCCCCCAGGGAGTGTGATGTAGGCAGGACAGCTGTTTCAATTTCCATTTTACAGGCAGGAACATTCAAAGAAGTTTTCTAACTTGACTCAAGTCTGGAAAATGCAGTCATGTGTCACTTACCCATGGGGATGTGTTCTGAGAAGGGCACTGTTCGATGGTTCATTGTTTTGTGAACACTGAGAATCTACTTTCACAAACTAAGAAAACTAGGATGTGGCCTAGGGACTACCACTATATACGAAGTCCATCATTGACCAAAACATTATTCTGGAGTAAGTTGCAGACCTGGTTTAATACTTCTGGACATCCAGAACTTTCTGTTAAATTCAGAACTTTCTGCTTCACCATCATTTTATACTTACTATGGGTCCAGGTCAATTCGGCCATCCATCCATTTAATTAATCCTAAAAACTCTTTTTTTCCTTCCTTCTTTCCTGTTCTGGGGATTAAACCCAGGGGCTTGCACATGCTAGGCAAGCATTCTGGTAATTCCGTGTGCCTGAAGTTGCCCAGATTGGCCTTGAACTTGCAATCCTCCTGCCTTAGCCTCCCAAGCAGTTGGGATTACAGGTGTACACCACCACACCTGGCTGGCATGCCTTTTAAATTAGGCCAAATCCTAACCTCTTTCTGGTTTCTTTGTCTCATGTTTGAAGCTGCCATCTCTGCCTGGTACTGGTAGCTTGGGCTCAATGTCCAAACAGTTATGCCTTGGTATCTGTAGGGGCATTGGTTCTAGGACCCTCTCAGATGCCAAAATCTGAGAATGCTCAAGTCCCTTATGTCAAATGGAGTGGTATTTGCATATAACCTATGCATATCCTCCTGTATATTTTTAATCATCTCTAAATTATTTATAATACTTAATACAGTAGAAATGCCATATAAATGGTTGTTCGTATTGGTCAGGGAATAATAAGAAACGAAAGTCTGCACATTTGGTCAGATTCGAAAAAAATATTTCCCCCAATATTTTGCATTGTCAGTTGGTCAGAGCTGAGATGCAGAACCCGTGGATACAGTAGCCACTGTACTCCCCCTCCTCGAGCAGCTCTAACAATAAGACCCCACACTACCCAGGCCCTACCTCTGTGACTAGACCTGCATTCTCTCCCTACCTAATTCTGCAGAGAAAAGAAGGTCAAGTAATCAGATGAAATAACTTAGGTGGTAGATTGCATTATTGTTCAAAATGTTTGCTACCCTCCTCAGAGTGCCCTTCCTGAGGCCTATGGGAGGATCATAAAATTCCTGCACCATCATCATCATCATCATCATTATCATTATTTTGGAAACAGAAATTGAACCTAGGGGCACTTAATCACTGAGCCACATCTCCAGTCCTTTTTAAACAAACAACAACAACAACAACAACAAAAATACACATTTTTTTTCTGAAAAAAAATATTTTCCCTGAGGCAGAGAAACCAGAAAGGGTTTAGGATTTGGCCTAATTTAAGGAAGAGGAGTTGCTGAGGCTGGCTTTGAATTCCTCATCCTCCTGCCTCAGCCTCTGGAACTACTGGGATCACAGGCATGTGCCACTGTGACCTGCACCTGCCTTTTTGAACCCAGAAAGGGCCATGAGACTAGCTCAGCCCTGGTTGTCAAAGCTGGTGGGTGGTCCACCATCTATCTTATGCTTCTGTCACAGTGACCTGCAGTGTTCAGTTTTATCAGAGACAGTTTTATCAACCTGGGTTCCAGAGTGAAGAAAATGGGCAGAGGAGCAACCAGCCACAATAGACATGAGATGGAGAGGGAAATGAACATTTGTTAATTTATTAGATAACGCAAGAAGGCTCCAAAGCAAGACATATATAGTATCCCATTTTTGTAAACTCGTATACCTAAGTATGTTCATTTCTGCAAAGATACACAACCAGAATTCTAACATTTGTTAATTTACATGTGTTAGTTTCTACATTCTTCTGTTGTAAACCAGTAGATTTTTCAGTTTATTAGCGCAGCATAACTAAAACTAAATTGATACAGTGACAGGATTCCATCATTCAAAGATTAACTACTGTTAAAATTCTAGTGTGTAGCTCTGCAGAAATTCTTCTATGCAAATGAACATACTTAGATATTCAATCCTACAAAATTAAGATATATATATATATATATAGATATACACACACACACACACACACACACGTCTTGCTTTGGGGCCTTCTTGTAGGCATCTTTCTATGTCAGGTTTTTTTTTTTTTTTTATAATGGTCCTGGGGATTGAACCCAGGGCCTTGTGCATGTGGCAAGCGCTCTACCAACTGAGCTGTATCCCCAGCCTCTTTCTACTTCAGTTTTATTTCTGTGTCCTATTTTTAGTATGGATCCATAGTGTACCTACTGCATGGTGATGCCAAAAAAATCTAGTTTTACAATTCCTTTTCTAAGATATGGGGTCTCATTTTTTATTATTATAAACTGTGCAGTGATCATCTTAAATAAATAGTTTGATGTATTTGTTGGATCATTTCCTTAGGTTCAGGATAAATCCAAGAGGCAGAAGTGCTGACTCTAAGGGTGTGCGCATCCTTTGTTTGGGTCCACCTTGCCACACCGTCCCCCAGAAGGCCTGCTTGTGCTCTCGCCAGCTCACTGCTGCTCATTTCTTTACAGCCTCATCGATAGCAATCACGATCAGTTTTGCCAAAAGATCCACAATCTGATATATACATATTTTTTATGATGGTGGAGATTAAACTCACATGCAAAGCAAGTGCTCTATCTCTGAGTTGTATTCCCAGTGCCTGAAGAGCATTCTTGATTTTTTTGCTGTGGGGTGGGGGGTGGTGAGGTGAAGGTACTGGGGATTGAACTCAGGGGCACTCAACCACTGAGCCACATCCCCACCCCTATTTTGTATTTTATTTAGAGACAGGGTCTCACTGACTTGCTTAGAGCCTCACTTTTGCTGAGGCTGGCTTTGAACTCACAATCCTCCTCCCTCAGCCTCCCCAGCCACTGGGATGGCAGGTGTGTGCCATTGCACCTGGCCTGAAGAGCATTCTTAAACGTGGCTTCAGTGTCCGCTAACACACTGCCTCCCTAACTTTGGCAACTATTTTGGTCCATTTGCTTACCGTAAAGTCAGAGAGCAAAGGGGATGCAGCCTTTGGAACCTTCCAGGTAGAAGGCTGAGCTGGTGCCACTTGCCCAGTGTTATAAATGACCTCTGAATTTTTCTTAGCCAGAAACCCTTTCAGAGAGTCCCAGAGCTCCCTTCTATCTTCCTCTCCCTGCCTTCTCTTCTTTTCCCTGAGGGAAATATTAAAACTAACTTTTAAATTTATTCTTAGGCAAACAGCACGAAAGAAACAGCATTGTAGATGAAAAAGGAAAAAAAAAAAAAAAAAAAACCTCACCCACGATAAGCGGCCCCAGCCGTTGCGGTTTTTATCTGCCTGTTTCCTTCTGTCCTTGTCCAGAAGCACACCATGTTTTGCTGAGCACCCAGGCACAGGTCTAGTTTTACATTTTGCCCCTTTCACTTCTCATTTTTCGTAAGCAGTTTTCCACATTGCTCCGTGGTCATCTTCTTTCCCATTTTAATTGGTGCACAACGTTCCGATGAGTGAATAATTTAATAATCATTACCCTAATGGAAGTCACTTACATGGTTACTCGATTTTGCCTATTATGAATAATGCTGCACTGCATGTTTTTATGGATATCGCTTCTTCCTTTATTTGGATTATTTCCTCAGGTCAGTGCCCCAGAGAGAGATCGCTGGGTTAAAGTGTCTGAGTGCTTTAATGATTCCTAGCATGAATTGTTATATTCTTTTCCAAAGGGTTTTCTCTTATTTATTTTCCTGCCCAACCCCCGCCCCCCAAATAAGGGGAAAAAAAATGCATGCTTTCTCCGTCAACCATATAGAAGAAAGCAAAAATTATACTAGGAAAATAACCACTACAACATTTGGACAACCATCCCTCCAGATATCTCTTGATGCATAGATATAGATGGAGAAATAAAAATAATTCTTCACAAGAGGGATCATACTCAGGTGCCAATTTTGCAATCTGTTTTTTTTACTCAACAACATGTCCTAGGTTTTTCTAATTGGTTCTGCCACCACCCACGCCTAGGTAGTAGCATAGTATGTAGTTCAATAACAGCTGTAAACCAGGCACTGTGTCAAGAATTTTATCTGCATTAGCTCATTTAAGTTCCACCAGAACCCAATGAAAGACGTTCTATTTTTATCATGCCCATTTTACAGATGAAGAAATAGGCTTAAAGAACTGTCTGCCCAAGGTCACATGGTTAGGAAGTGATGGGGCTGGCACTCAAGAACTCAAGGGGGTTTTCTGGGTCTCCAAACCGGGCTTATACAAAATAATACATGTGAATGTATCATCTTATAAAAAAATAAAGTGTGAAAGTCCCCTTTACATTTCCACAGGGGTTTGATGTATCAGTTGAGGTTCAACTGCATATAATGGAAAACCAAACTAGCAGGCTTTAACAAGATAGGGATTTATTTTTCCTCACAAGATAGGGATTTATTTTTCCATTAGATATAAAAGAGGTTAGTATGGTGCGCCCAAGGTCGTTGTCTTGAGAAAAAACAGCGTTTAACTTTTTGCTCTGCATTCTCAGTTTGTGGCTTCCATACCTAAGGTCTCCATATGGTCTGCTATGGTCCCTGAAGTTCCAGCCATCATGTCTGCATTCCAGGTAACAAGAAAGAGAAAGCCTGGAGGGGCAACAGTATGTTTGCTCTCAGATGAATCAGCTCCTTGATTCATCTGATTTAGCTTTCCCTAAAGTCTGTCTCCTCCATGACATCAGCTTGCTTCTAATTGGCCACCTTTAGCCACAAGGGCCTCTGGGAAATGTAGTTTTAAAATTGATAGAATTGCTGCTTTACTACCCACACTGCTCCATTACATAGGAGCTTGGTTAATCAAAAAGCGGGTGGAGCTAGGGATGTGACTGAGTGGTAGAATGCTTGCCTAGCATTCAGGAAACCCTGAGTTTGATCATTGCAAAAATAAAATAATATTTAAAAAGCAGGGGGAGGGAGAATGGATATTCACAGGCAATTAGATAACTCTGCCATCATATAAATCCTTCTTAATCCTTTTCTATAAATTTAAATATTTAAATTATCTATACATATATAAAAATGGTCTAACATGTTAAAGGTACCTTGTTTTAATTTACATTTTAAAGGTTTATCAACCAGCTTACATACCCTCTGGAGATGGAACCTAGAGGTGCTTTATCACTGAGCTACATCCCCAACCCTTTTAATTTATTTTATTTTTATTTTTCATTTTGAGACAGGGTCTTGCTAAATTGCTGAGGCTGGCTTTGAAGTAGTGATCTTCTTGCCTCTCCGCCTCCTAAATTGCCGGAATTTCAGGCCTGTGCCACTGTGATTGGCTTCCATTAGATATTTGTTTAGTAATTATTGTGTTGTGTACACATTTAAGCTCTTTGTTTATTTAGCCAGTTAGAGCCTGCTTTCTTTTTTTCTTTTCTTTTCTTTCTTCTTCTTTTTTTTTTTTTTTTAGTATGAGGGATTGAGCCCGGGGACACTTAACCACTGACCCACATCCCTGGTCCTTTTATTTTTGATACAAGTTGCTAAGTCTGGCTTTGAATTTGCGATCCTCCTGCTTCAGCCTCCAGAGCCTCTAGATACAGGCGTGTGCCACCGCACTGCCCGCTTGATGATTTCCTGATCAAGTCAAATGGACTGTCTAGATAGATTCATTAATTGATAGGTAGATGTTACAAATATATTAACTCCTTGTCTTCCTTGCTGCATATAGTGCTTCTGATAAGCTTCTCTTTTATCTTTCATGGATTGTTCCTTTTCGGAAGTGAGTTTTCTACAATGTTAACCATATTTATATAGTTGAGTGTTATCTGTTGTCTGTGACTTTTTCTATCAGTCCTAGTCTCAGGCATATTTGTTCCACCTCCAGGGATATGGTCATTGTTTAAGTTTCCATTCTCCTCCCAAGAGCGTCAGGATAAGGTTGACAGTAGGTTCACCTAGATCCAAATCTCCACTCTGTCACTTCCCATCTGCATGATTAGCTGGGATACTCCCTTCTTCTGAGTTCCGAGTTTCCTGACTAGTGAAGGGGTGGGACGAGCCTTGGATCCTCAAACTTGTCTATGCATCAGAACCACTCAGGCTCCATAAAATGCCCATTCCTGCCTGCCCCCTGCCCTGCATCTGTAGAATCCAAATCCCTAGACCCAGGAATCTGTATTTTTCAAAGGTCTCTAGTGAGTCCACTGCTCAGGCCTGTTTCAGAATCACAGGACCAGCCTGGCTACCTGCACCCTGCTGAGTAGTCACTGAGGGAGCTGGGGGCAGCAGTCCTAGGCCACTGTGTCCCCCAGAGCCAGGTGGCCCTGCCTCTTCCTCTTGGTGGGGGCTCCCATTTCACATCCAGCCTGCACAGCAGCTTCTGCTCCCTGCTTCCTCAGGGCAGTAGAGAGGGGTGTTTAGGATCCCGGAGAGCTGCCATAGCCATGCCTCTGGGAGGGGCCAGGGCCACCTACTAGTTGGGTGACCCAAGCTACTCACCCTGTGAGTCTCAATTTCCTCCCTGTTGAAAGCAGAGACAGTTCCCTTCCTTCAAGGCTGTTGTAAGGTTGGCGATGATGGATGGCTGGGCGATGATGGATGGCTGGGCGGGAAGAGCCTAGAGCAGTTCCTGGCTCAAAATGTGCTTGTGACACTTGTCGTGAGGATTACTGTTGGTGTTGTCATTGTGATTTACAGCTGCAGGGGAGGAAAAAAGTGCACCTCGACTCTCATGGGGTTTGTGGGTTGGGCCTGAGAATTAAACTGAAGTACGACAGATTGACAGGAGAAAACACAAAGGAACACAAGTTTAACTTGCACCAGGAAATGGAGGCCAAAGGCCGAGAGCTGAACGCTGCCTGAACTGGACGAAGAGTAGTAAATGATGAATGGGGCAAGGCAGAGGGGCTTGGGCAGTTAGTTGGGTGGAGAAGTGACTAGAAAGATGAAGGTTTGTATCCTTCTCCCTTGACCTCAACTTTCTATCCTTGATGACAATGATTTCTAGAATAAAGAGGACCTCTTCCACATGGGAGTGTCACTTACTGCCTTTTTTTTTGGGGGGGGGGGTTCTGGGGCTTGAGCCCTAGGCCTGCTAGAAGGCACCCTACCACTGAGCCACACCCCCCACCCCAGCTTGTCATCCTCTACTTTTAAGAAGAACAAGGAAGGTCAGGTCAGAGTGATCTTCTTGCACCTGCAGTTTCTCAAGTGCCTTCACCTGAAAACAGTCAATATGCCAGAGAGGGATATTTTGGGGTGGCGTGTTCTTAACTGCTTCTCAGTGTCCTGGGCATGTTTGCTCTAGGGAATGAGCATCCCCAACAGGAATTTCCTGGTGCCTGACAAGACAGACAGAGACCTATAATTTCCCTGTGATGTTGAAACTTGTCAGAAGGAAGCCCTGGGCTTCTGGAAATTTTTCTCCCTGGCTCAGAGTAGAACTTGCAGCCTTCTGGGAGGCTGGGAGGGTGTTTGCCACGGTGCCAGCTAGCCACCTCCAGGCGACTGGCACCCACACTGTGTGACTCCTCATACCAGTGCTCCTTGCCTTCCCTCAACAGGTCTGACAGGAATGGCCCCTTTCCTCAGGTGGTTGATCAATCCAGGTAGGGACATCCCCACTTGCCACCCAGACCCCTGATCCCTGGGATGCCCATGAGTGTGCCTTGCTCTGCTTCTGGATTAGGTCTCTCCTGGTGCCCTTCCTAGAACCTAGGGCCTTCTTACCTGCATTCCTGCCATTTTGACTCTGCCTGGGGCAACTGCCTGCCCTTGAACTTGACCAACTTACACAGGCCTCACATCCTCTGCGGAGCTTTCTTACTGTAATTAAGACCCCAGCGAGAGGCCAGAGCCCTTTATTGAGGGTCTTAGCAGCATCAATGTGGTCTCAGCCACTTTAGAGCGTTGAGGAAGTTGTCATGGAAACGCCCCTGCTCCTAGCCCCACCAAACATGGACCCTTTAATCTTCATGAACAGCAAAAGAGCTATGCAAAATGTTGAACTGACAATCCTAATCTTGAGCAAGGTTGGGAGGTCCTGGGACAATGTGGGGGTCCCACTCGTGCACCCCAGCTTGAGTGGTTGGACTGAGGCCGAATTGAGATCCCAGTTTTGCTGCCCATTTGCTGCTAATCCTCTTAGACTTAGCCTTTCTGTGCCTCAATTTTTTATCCTGAAAAATGGGGATGTTAATAATATTCCCTATGTGATTGCTGTGAACATTTAAGAAGTTAGTACTTTCCAGGATCAGTGACGCATGCCTCTAATCCCAGCTATTCAGGGAGTTGAGGCAAGAAGAACACAGGTTCAAGGCCAGCTGGGCAATTTAGTGAGACCCTCTCTCAAAATAAAAAGGGCTAAGGCTATAGCTCAGAGGTAAAACTCTTCTGAGCTCAATCCTGAGTACCACAAAAAAGGGAAAAAAGGAGGAAAAAGGTATAACTCATTATTAAAACAAAGAAAAATAGGTTAAGTTGGATTTTGCCAAAATTTTTAAATTTTACATGTTAAAGGACGCTGTCAAGAAAGTAAAAGAAGTCAGGCACGATGGCACATGCTTATAATTCCAGTTGTTTGGGAGGTTGAGGCAGAAGGATCAAAAGCCTGAGGCCGGCCAGGGCAATTTAGTGATACCCGGTCGCAAAATAAAGGAAAGGTCTGGGGATATAGCTCAGTGTTAGAGCACTTAACTAGCATGTGCAAGGGCCTGGGTTAGAAAAGAGAAGATAAATTTACAGAAGATATTGCAAATCACATTTCTGATAAGGGTTTACTATCCACTATAAATAAAGAACTTCAGCTCTACAATAAAGACAGTCCCATTAAGAAACAAGCAAAGGTGTCAGGTGTTGTAGTACACCCCTGTAATCCCAAAGACTCGGAGGCTGAGGCAAAAAGATCACAAGTTTGAGGCCAGTCTCAGCAACTGAACGAGACCCTGTCTCAAAATTTAAAAAATAAAAAGGCTGGGGATGTAGCTCAGTGGTAAAGTGCCCCTGGGTTCAATTCCTGGTACCAAAATAAATAGATGAGCAAAGGCTTTGAATAGACATTTCTAATAATAAACACAAATGGCCAACAAACACATGAAAAGAAGCTGAACATCATTAGCCATGAAGGAAATGTAACTCCAGACCAGATATTACTACACACTTAGGATGGGCACAGTATGGGTTTTTGTTTTGTTTCTTTTCTTTTCTTTTTTTGGTACCAGGGATTGAACTCGGGGGCACTCAGCCCCTGAACCACATCCCCAGCCCTTTTTTGTATTTTATTTAGAGACAGAATCTCATTGAGTTGCTTAGGGCCTTACTAAGTTGTTGAGGCTGGCTTTGAACTCATGATCCTCTTGTCTCAGCCTCCTGAGCCGCTGGGATTATGGGTGTGTGCATCACCGTGCCCAGCTACAGTATATTTTTAAAGAAAAAGAAGTGCTGGCGAGTATGTGGAGAAGTTGGAACCTGTGGATGCTGCTGATGGCAATGTAAATGGTGCCACCTGTGTGGAAGTCAGCCTTGTAGTTCCTCAAAAAATTAAACCTAGAGTTACCATGTAACCCGGCAACTCTAGTCCTGCACCCAAGAGAATGAAAAACATATGGTCACACAAAGCCTTGTACACCAATGTTCATAGCAGTGTTCTTCGTAATAGCCACAAAATGGCAACAATCCAGTGCCCACTGACTGATGAGCGGGTAAAGAAAATGTGGTCTATCCATGCTATGGAATATTATTCAGCAATAAAAAGAAATGATGTCCATACAATGTGGATGAACCTTGAAAACATTATGCTAAGTAAAACCAGGCACAGAAGGCTACTTATTGTATGATTTCATAGACACGAAATGTCCAGAAAGAGACAGAAAGTAGATTAGTGGTTTTCAGAGACTAGGAAGGAAGAAGGAATTGGAATGACTAATGGGTATAGGGTTTCTTTGAGGGTGAGGGAAGTGTTCTGGAATTGGATAGTGGTGATGATTGCACAACCTTGTGAATACTCTAAAAAAAAAAAAAAAACCTGAATTGTACACTTTAAAGTGGTGGAGTCTGTGTTATATAAAATTTTATGCTATGTGAATTGTCTCATTTGTTTATATATTCAGCACTGGGGATTGAACCCAGGGATATTTTACCACTGAGCTATATTCCCAGCCCTTTTTTAAAAAAAATTTATTTATTTAGAGACAAAAATCTCACTAAGTTGCTAAGGCTGGCCTCGAATTTGTGGTCCTCCTGCCTCAGCCTCCTGAGTTGTTGCCACTAAGCCCAGCTATCTTAACTTTTTTAAAAAAAAATTGAATCAGTACAATAAAATGTTCAGAAGGCTGCTCAGTTCACGTAAACCCTCAGTAGTTAGTTGCCAATTTGAGGGTTGGTCCAGGTAACACAGAAAGGAAAAACAATTCTAAATGGAGCATTGCCTTTAGAGATTGAATTCACATATTTAATATTGGTTGAAGAATTAGCATATGAGGGGAGTGGGGATAGTAGCGGATAGGAAAGGTAGCAGAATATAACAGTCACTAATATGGCATCATGTAAAAATTTGGATGTGTAACCGATGTGATTCTGCAATCTGTATTTGGGGTAAAAATGGGAGTTCATAACCTACTTGAATCTAATGTGTGAAATATGATATGTCAAGAGCTTTGTAATGTTTTGAACAACCAATAAAAAAAAGAATAAGCATATAATTTCTTCCTTCATTCATATGCATACTTGTTGATTTTACATGCCTTTTATGGGTATATGTGTACATACAAGCATTTATTTGTATTTTAATTTTATTTTCTTTTTTTAAAAATATCTTTAAAGTATGAAACGGGTTTCTAAAGCTTAGATTATTATTTAAGCCTCCACTGGTTAAGTCCAGCTGTCATGTGGCTCAGGGACTCTACTTAAGGTCAGGTCTGTGGTAGAGCAGGATGCTCACCGACCTTGGGGTTGGAAGACCTAAGAGAGCCTTAGCTCTGTTCCCGAAAGCTTCCTGAGCTGGGATGGGACTAAGGTTCTCAAGTTTAAAACAGCAGACACCCAATTACATTTAAATTGCAGATAAACAATGAGTACGTTTTTGGTGTAAGTATATGTTCCAAATATTGCATGGGACATACTTACATTAGAAATTGTTTATTTAGTGCCAGGAGTGGTGGCGTATGCCTGTCATCCCAGTAGCTCAGGATACTGACACAGGAGGATCGTGAGTTCAAAGCCAGCCTCAGCAAGGGCAAGGTGCTAAGCAACTCAGTGAGAGCCTGTCTCTAAACAAAATACAAAAAATAGGCCTGGGGATGTGGCTCAGTGGTTGAGTGCCCCTGAGTTCAATCCCCAGCACTCCCAGCCCCCGCCAAAGTTATTTATTTAAAATTAAAATTTAATTCAGTATTTTGTCTGTAACCCAGACATGACTCAATTTCTGTAAAAAGACTTTTTGGAGGAAATCACATTTAATTCTCATAGCAACCCCAGCCCCCTGCCATTTTGCCATGGAAGAGACTGACTCAGAGGGATCAAGTGACCTAGCCCAAGGTCATTCAGCTAGAAAATCCCAGAGCTGGGATTTGAACTTGGGTGTGTCGAGTAGGGCATGATCTGCTAAAATGAAACTCAAGACAGATATTCAGTGACCTATTTAATGACGGCATAGAAACCTTGAGGTAACTTGGGAAGAACAGAAGCTTTCATTGACTGGGAAGGAAAAAAAAAAAAGTTGGAGAATCACATTTGAAACAGTGCTTCTGTCACTATGTCGTTATTACTTCTCATTGCTGCCACAACAAATGACCTTAAATTTAGTGGCTTAAAACAACACAGATGTATTCTCTGACGTCTAGAGATCAGAGGTCTGAAGTGGCTAAAATTAGGGTGACGGCTGAGCTGTGCATCTCCTGTGCCAGCCCCGGAGTGCCGCTGCATTTTCTGGCTCCTGGCCACCATGGCTCAAGTCACATGCCCCTTTCAGACTCAGACCCTTCCACCTCCCTCTTTTAAGGACCCTTGTGATGACCGAGGGCCCACCAGATAATCCAGGATAATCTCCAAATCCTTAATCACATCTGCAAAGTCCTCTTTGCCATGTAAGCTAACAGATTCATGGCCCCCAGCAATTAGGATGTGGACGTCTGTGGGGAGTGATTATGCTGCCTCCATGCTGTCTAGAGAGAAATTAGTAGATCCGAGTGTTCTGGGTCTTAACTGTAATCCCTTTCATCTGTACGGCTTTCCAAGTACTTGCAGATACACCCTTTTTTCTTTTTTTCCTTCTTGAATTGATCCTGGGAGCTCCATTAAGGCTGTGCTGACTCTGCTGTAAAGAAATCAGTTGAAACCCAGGAGGCATCAGCCCTGTCACACAGCTAAGGACTCAGGCCCACTCCTTGTCATTAAGGACGCACTCCCTCACAGTTCCCAGCCACGTACCACTAGAACAGTCTTCTCCCTGATGGGGTGGATAGCTCCTCAGGTCCTTGCAGTCTAGAGGAAGAGGCCCAGCTCTCTTGCAAGATTCTGCCCTCCGTGGGCAACCTCTCTGAACCAGGACAAGGAAAGAGAGGTGCCAGAGGAGAAACTTCTTTTTGTGGAGAGGCTTGGCACAGAGCCCCAGAACCCAATGTCCATCCATTTGGCTCATGTCCTCGACAGCAGCCCAGACTGGAACTTCTACATGCCCCGAAGGGAGCTTGGATTCTTAGAAAAGTCATCTTAGTGCATCTTAGCGCAAACCTCTCCAGAACATGTCACTGTGGTTTGTGGTTTTTGCCCTTGGGTGCTGCTGTGTGGGAAGAAGCAGCTCTCTCCTGCCCACGGACACTTCTCCAGGCTGCCCCCACAACTTGTCCCATCCGCCATGATGGCCTGCGTGTGCCAGGCTGTTCCCAGAACTGGGGTACACCTTGGATCTGAGAGGGGAGGCTCTGCTCCCTGAGTGTACGCTTCAGCAGGGGACAGGGACACTGCAGAAGTACATGTGATACTTCCGAGGATAACAAAACTGGAGGACAACAGAGGGTGACAGCAATCCCATGAGTGTGACACTGTTGCCACTCTAAAGAGGACAGCCCAGGCAGGAGCAAAGGTGACATGCAAGCCCATGTTTTACTCCAGAGCCCTGGTGCTCCTAACACCTAGTCCCGTGGCCTCTAAAATACCTGTGTTCTCAAGAAGAGAAGAAGAGGAATTTGAGCCCCGGGATGGTGTCTGGTCTGTGTGTCATCCTTGAGACTAAAGTCAGTCCATCCTGGGAACAGTGTCACCTGAGCAAGTGACGTGATGTGTCCTGTAAAGGGGGATGGCAAACAGAGGTGAGGATAGCGAGGCCAGAGGTGGGGATGAGCCAGCTGTGTGTGGGGGAGGGGCATTGGGGGGCATGGAGATGACAGGGCAGTGGGCCAGAGCAACTGGAGGGGACTGAACCTGAACGGTGGTGTGAACTGGGGAGGGGAAGCTAGAGGTGAGGGGTTTGAGAAGATACTCCCTTCAGCCTTGGGCTTTGGGCTGGTGGCTGTCCCCAGGACAGGAATGGTGCAGTCTAGACTAGCCTCTAGAAAGAGTAGTTGATGACATGCTCAGCACCTGGCTGGGTGAAATAAACAGACATTAAGCAATAATTGATGTCATGCCTTCTGTCAACCCAGTTACCTCCTTCACCCTGAGATCAAGGAACAGCTCAGAGTTGCCACCTGGGAGGAGACTGCTTGGCTTTGCTGCTCTGAATATTATTCAGTCACAAAAAGGGCTGAAGTCCATGCTAAGAAAAAGAAGACCCAATAGCATATGGTTCCATTTGCATGAAATGCTCAGAATAGGCAAAAATAAAATAAAGACAGAACAGAGTTTGTGGTTTCCAGGGGCTGGGAGAAAGGGGCGGGGGCTGACTGCTTAATGCATACAGGATTTCCTTTGGGGGTGATAAAAAAAACTTTCTGGAACTAGATAATAGTGACAGTTGCACAACACTAAATGTATTAAGTGCCACTAAATTTTATATGTTAAAATGGTGAATTTGGGGGCTGGGATATAGCTCAGTTGGTAGAGTGCTTGCCTCACATGCACAAGGCCCTGGGTTTAATCCCCAGCACCATCACCATAAAAAAAAAAAAAAGATGAATTTTGCTCGGCTTGGTGGCCCATGCCTATAATACCAGTAGCTTGGGGGTGCTGAGGCAGAAGGATCACGAGTTCAAAGCCAGCCTCAGCAAAAACGAGGCCCTAAGTAACTCAGTGAGACTCTGTCTCTAAATAAAATACAAAATAAGACTAGGGATGTGGCTCAGTGGTTAAGTGTCCCTGAGTTCAATCCCTGGTACCCCACTTCAAAAAAAAAAGGTGAATTTTATGTTACCTGCATTTTACCACCTTAAAAAAAATCAAATGCACATTTCTGGGGAAAGATTCTTAACTTTGATCAGATTCTCAAAAGGTTAAGCAGCTCTGATCTGGTTCAGACACTTTCATGAGGCACAGAGGAAATGAGACCTGTGTATGGTCACTCAGGGGCTAGTGGCAGAGCCCAGCCGGCGGCATACCTGTCTGACCATGAACCCCCCCTTTTTCCCTTGTCCTTTGATCTCCATTGACAGGCACAAGCTGTGTAACTCCCTGAAGTTAAAAGAACTTCCGGAAGCCGGGCGCACAGATTAGAGTTTCATGGTGTTCATCTTTTCTCTTGGTGGACTCTGAACTCCTAGAGGGCAGGAGGAAGCATGTCTTACTTTCCTCCAGCGGAGCTCCTGTGGCAGCCATGGAGGTGAATTGTTCCTGAGTCCACCTTCAAGATGGAATTTGATGTTCCCCTGTTTAGGCGACAGCCTCTAACAAACATTGTTTGCCCGGAAGACACACTGGTTGACCTAGACTTCATCAGACCTGCAGTTCTCTGAGGCTCTCCCGGTCCAGGCCGGCTTCCTCTCCCTTCATTCATTTTTTTAAGTCTTATTTTATTTTTAAATATGCTGTTTTAATACCCACCCTCTCATCATTCATAAGCCTTACCATGCTTCCCACTCCTCTCTGACATAAACCCCTTGCCCTCCTATCTCCATCTTATTGTCTATTTCCTGAAGGACCCAGGTGATACAGCACCCCCAGGTGTACCATAAGTGCCCAGTAAATATTCATGGAGTGAACTGAAGAGTCACTCTGGAGGGGGCAGGGAGGCTGGTGTCTGGGCCTTAGAAGGAGAGAAGCTGCCCTTGGTGGATGTTTCTGTCTCAAAGGGTGTAAGATCTCGAGGGGCATGGAGAAGGGGCTATGACTTGGGGGAGGGGGACAAGGAGTGGGGAACACTCAGGGCGCAGGGGAACTGACCAGCCCAGCTGACATCCTTCCTAGATTCCTCCTTTGTCTAGGGCAAACTGTGACAGAGCTCATAAATGGCCCAGGAGACAGTGCCTTGGGACTTGGGGAAACCAGGTTCAAGTTATGCTTCTTGCAAGTCTGGTGATTTTTTTTTTTTTTTTTTTTTTTTTTGCCCTTTCCTCTCTGGAGCTCAATTTCTCCATCTGTGAAATGGTTATAGAGTATTCTCTCCTTCGGACACCATCATGGTTTTGAGAATTGACAGAAAAGACATTAGAGTTTGTGGGGGGTGGGCACTGTGTTGGGTATTTTAAATGTTTACTCACTTAATCCTTACAGTGGTTTTGTGAAGGAGGCAATGTAAGTGAAGAAAACAAGTGACTCAGAGAGGTCAAGGGGCTGGCCCATGAACACATAGCTAGCAATCAGGCAAGGTTTGGATAGGAGCCCAGTTCCGTTTGGCTTTAGAGCCTTCATTCATCATTGGACACAGTTACTGAGCAACTGCTCTGTGCTAAATTTGGGGTTTGAGGAAGGGCAAGGGTCAGGCGGTCCTGCTCTTATGGAGCTGACATTCTGGCAGCGAATGTGACCACAGACATCCTCATGAACAAGATAACTCCAAAAAGCATTAGGACTCTGACAAAAGAAAGAACCAGCAGCAGCGACAGCAGATGGGTGTATAAATTTGAGATGACACTGAGGGGCTACTTTTAACTGGGGAATCAAGGACAGCATCTCCAGGGACTTGGACCCCAAGTCGGGGTAAAAGCTTGGCTCACTTGGGAAGGGACAGAAGGCCAAAGGGAAGCCATCCCCGGCTTATCAGCAGGCCCTCAGAAGAACTGTCCCCGCGCGCAAAGGCCCGAGGCTGGCAGGTGACGTCACCGCGCTCGCCCACGCTGCCTTGACGTCACGAGTCGGCCCAGGCCTTCTCGGGTCAGAGCGCCGGAGCTCGCCTATGGCGGACGCGCAGGCGCGGCACGATGAAGAAAGTGGCTAACAAGCAGTCCCCGCCCAAGCTGTACGGTAGGTGCGCGCAGCCGCGCGGGCCGCTGGTTGCTATGGACGCCGCGGCGGCCGCTGGCGGGAGAGGGCGTGGGGAGAGACCTCACAGCCCCGCGGTCTCGGGGCCCCGAGGCACAGGGCCCCGCTGCAGCAGGGGACCGTACCATGAGGAGTTCCAAGAAGGAGTCCCGCACCAAAATACCGAGCAAGTTCGTGGAGCCCCCGGAGAACATGAAAGGTTGGCACTGGCTGCCTTAGGTGCTCAGGAGAACCCGACAGGGACGCTTGAGACCCCGGGGTTCAGGACAGGGAGCCTGGAGGATGGGAGTGAAGACCACTGGGAAATGGAGTCCAGCGCATAGGAATCCTAACCGTGAGGGACACATTGGAGACTTCCCAAGGGAGGAAGCCCCGCACACTGGGCCTTGGGGGTGGGGACACAGCCTCATAGGGAGGCTTCAGGGATCAGTGGTTAGGGACATGTTTTGGACAGGACCCCACCTCTAAACATATCATAGGATGGCACACTGGAGGCAGATCCCTAGACTAGGTGAGGTGCCAGGGAAGAGTTTAAGGCCAAGCGGTCCTTGGGAAGAGGAATTCAGGAGTGCAAGAAACCACCTTGATGGGTGTCTGGGGGTGGGGATTGCACCTCAGAGTCCTGCTGGAAAAACCCAAAGTGCTTAATCCCTCTATTCTGGGACTGCCTTTTTCTACCACATGTCCTTTCCAGCCATATGACACTTGTCCAGCTAGTTTAACCTGGAGTGACTACTTCCTGACTGTAGTTACCCTCTGGTTGCTGGTGAGAGAGCCACAGGTTTCCTGACAACAGACTGACCCCCAGGGACAAGTTCCCCTTTGCAATCCACCCCCCCTCTGCCTTTTGTTGTTTTGTTTTGTGGTGCTGGGGATCAAACCCAGGGTGGATGCTTGCTAGGCAAGTGCTCTACCACTGAGACGCATCCTCAGCACTGTTTTCATTTATCCAGGACCTGCTGTATGTGGACACTGCGCTGGGCAACAAGGGTATTGATAATGTCACTGGCAGGGGTCTGAATAGTTTCCAGAGAGGGGAACCTCAACTCAGGATGAAGGGGTCCTTCATAATTGTCATAGAAAAGAATTTCCAGATGTGTCAGAGGCACAGTAGAGATTTAGATAGGAAAGCAAGAAGTACACATTCAAAGAAGATGTGGGCTATCTTGAGAGTGAGATGGCCTTTTGGGGTATCAGGCCCCTCCACCCGCACCAACTCTGCTCCTGGTACTAGGGATTGAACCCAGAGCTTCACACATATTAAGC
The DNA here is from genome assembly GCF_021218885.2 of Marmota monax. NCBI lineage: Eukaryota > Metazoa > Chordata > Mammalia > Rodentia > Sciuridae > Marmota > Marmota monax. The sequence goes on along the minus strand of NW_026694542.1, from coordinate 7,004,144 downwards.
AAGCACTTTACCACTGAGCTAAGTCCTCAGCCCTTTTTATTTTATTTTGAGAGAGGGTCTTGCTAAGTTGCTTAAGGCCTCATTTAGTTGCTGAGGCTGGCCTTGAACTTGCGATCCTCCTGCCTCAGACTCCTGAGTTGCTGGGATTATAAGTGTGTACCACCATAGACTGCTGGGGCTCTTCTTTTAAAGGGAACTTGAGGGTGAGTGGGCATGGAAAGGTTTGTGAGGATGGTGTTAGCCTGGAAATCACAAGACGATTTGTGGTGGTCTTTCAGTTCTCAGGATTTTCATGTTGATGCTGTCTCCTCTAATTGATTGACAGATAGTGTTTGAAAAGTACCCTATTCTATAGGTTTCTTAAAATATGTCTCCCTTTGTTTAATCTATTCTAAAAGTATGTTGTACAAGGCAATTTTCATAAGCAAGTGAATTTGTAGTAGATTTAAGATTGTGAGAGAAGATTTGTAGACTGACCAGAAATTTGGGAGTGAAAGGCCTGGGGAAAAACTAGACTGGGGAGGGCCAGGCCTAGAGGGATATGGGCCTGGGGAGAGAAGGTATGAGAAACTTTAACCAAAGCTTTCAGACTAAAGCCACAGACTTGTTTTCCTTCCTTTTATCTCTTTTCCACTTGTCTTCTATTTCTTCTATCCTCCCTTAGTATGAAGTGTGTGACCCCAGCCCTCTAGAGAGGACCTGGAGGAGGATTCAGACAATGCAGAAGTATAGAGGCTGGGATATTAGTGCCCAGGAGGATTAAGGGGGCTCAGCCCCTGACCCAGACTTGGGATGGTAGAGTTAAGGGGAAAGATTTTCTGAAGGTGACATTTATGGCAGATCCAAAGAAAAAGAAAGAAGAAAAAAAAATTAAAAAGGAATGGTTTGTTTCTCTAGGTCTAGAGAGAAGCATGAGTTCATAGATTTATGAACATGGGCGCCTGAGGGGGCTGTGCTGGTAGGCAGGGACCAAGCCATAAAAGGCCTTTACAGGCGAGGTCAGAAAGTCTGGGTGTGCTCTTGTAGGCCCCGGGGGAGCCAGCCTCGTGCAAGGAGAGGGGCAGGCCTGCGCGCAGTAGGGTCCCCCAGGAGGCCCAGAAAACTAACAAGAGCCTCGTTGCTTTTCAGTATAGCTTTCTTTTATGCTTCTTCATAGTATAAAAGGCTGATGCTGTTTCATGACATACTTTCTAATAGTTAAGAGAGAGGAAAAAAAATACCTGGTTTGCTTTCCCAAGGGCAGTCAAGGGCTTTCCCAGCCACTGCCTCATGCTCTCCTGTTTCTGCGCCATCTTAATCAGACTTGAAATCCTGCTGTAAACAAAGATTTTTCACTGCATATCTGTTTTTAATAAGGGGAAGGTTTCATTTGTAAAATAGCCCTGAAGCTAAGAACATGCACCAGAGTGAGGAGGGAGAAAAAAACAGAGTGTTTTAACGTGGTTTCCAGAACCATGGTGCATGTCTGTAATCCCAGTAGCTTGGGAGGCTGAGGCAGGAGGATCTCGAGTTCAAACCAGCCTCAGCAACTTAGCAAGGCCCTAAGAAACTCAGTGAGACCCTGTGTCAAAATAAGATATAGAAAGGACTGGGGATGTGGCTCAGTGGCTAAGTACCCTGAGTTCAATCCCTGGTATGGAGAGGGGAGTTATTAACATGCAAGATTTCTTTTTGCCAGAATGTTCTCAGGGAAGTCTCAAATGTAGTAGGATGGTACTTTCTCCCATAAAATGCAGCTGCAGCCAATGAACAAATATAATCTTATAATCTAGTGCTGTTTCTCAAGGTCTCTGAATCACAAGCAAAAAGACAAGCAAATATGGCAACTGGAAACCTGTTTAGGGACCTGAGAGCCCTTTTGAGTCCCAGGTTTCTCCCTGGTCTTGTTCTAAGAAACACGGAAGACTCCTGGTCACACCATGTCCCCCTCCCCCACCCATTATAGCTCTACCCTGGTAGGGACAGCTCCTGCCTTGATTTCCCCCAGTGCAACCCTGAGGTCAGAATTTCCCACAGGCTTTAATCAGCACTTGGAAATAATAACATTTAGATAAAACAAGCCAAGAATGGAGTTCAGGTTAATTCTCCTTCCTTAGTTCCCTCTCCCATCCGTACTCCCAGCCTAAGGGCTTCATTTCCAGCTTCCTTGCTCTAACAGAGGTGTCCCTTGACTGCTATTGACAAGAAGGCAGGTGTCTTTGACCGCTCAGGCTTTCAGGAAGAGCAGAGAAAGGCCAGCTCTGTGTCTTACCAGTGGCCCCGCTCAGCCGACATTTCCAGAAGAAAGAAGAGGAAAGAGCTGGGCCTGCACGGGTTCAGTAGTGACTTACTCCACCACGGGGCATCCTGCAGCAGGCCTCGAAAAGCCCCCTGGAGGCTCATGCTTCCTCCCTGGTCTCCCTGCAGTCCATCTGGCTCCCCTCCATCCCACTCCATGGATCTAAATGCCACTGTCATCAGCTCACTCTCCTGGACCAGAGGGTAGATGCCAGAGCCATGCTTCACAGAGCCGCCTTGCCCTGGCTTCATTCCCAGCGGCACCCCACTTCCCCAGCAGGGCTTTTGTGTTACCGTATCCCACACTTGCCTGTTCATCCCTGCTCCTGCTGAGCTCAGACGGGGCCTTACCTGGAACATCTCCTTTCTGTGTTTGTTTCTTGCAGTACTGGGGATCGAACCTAGGGCCTCACACATGCTAGGCAAGCGCTACGCCTCTTTTTATTGCTCCACATGTGCCCCGTCCATGTTCTCAGGATCATGGGAAGCTGTCTCTGCAACCGTTCCTCCAAACCTTCTTGAGAGCCTTCAGTTCTGTGACCTTCAGGGCTCTGTTCTTCTCTGATGCCTAAGCAGACCTCTTGGCTGGGCTTCTCAGGCAGGCTCTTGTGTTTTGTGATTGTTTTGTGTTACGGTCTGACTCATCTTTCAGTCCCTCAACAGGAGAAGCCATATCGTAATCTTTTATATCATCTCATCCGTCATTTATAACACATTGAAGGTCCTTGGATCCATCTCTAGGATGAATTTAACTTTAATATATATCTCATTTTCATGGCCATTTTATTAACTGAAACACACCCTTTCCTGGCGGTGTACAGTAACAGAGCCCTATTGTACTGCATCAAGATAGCTTTCTCAGAAAAACTTCAGACCCAAGTTTCATTGACTACTTCAATCTCAACCAAACATGAAGAATTAGTTTCTGTATCACTCCAAGGGATGGGGGTTTGGGCCCCCAGAAATCTTCAGCAGCGTTGATAGTTTGTATTTACACGTGGTGATGCTATAGCCACCAGAGAAAAACACCATCTGGAGAATGTAATCCCTTAGGAAGATGTAGACCAACCAAGGTGATGGGCAGAAAAAACAGATGTCCTGAAAAAGATGAATGATACCAACATATTTACAAAAGCAGACCTTCAGCTGGTTCTAATTCTCTTGTGGGCTGCCACCAGCTTTGGTGTGTTTGTGTAGAAGGGAGAGAGAAATAGAAATCAAAACCCCATGCTGCATCTCCACGCACGGAGGCAGATCAGGCCAAAGCTCAGGTTGAGCTGCTCAGGCCTGTCTGTGTGGATGTCGTGAACTCCTGCAGACCCTGCAGCGGAGGACGTGGGCTGCGGCTGATGGACAGAATTCAGAGTTATGTCTGGAATGATTCTGGCTTTTCTTTTTCCCCTCCCCTCACCCCATCAACTATGTAGACATCTCTTTAAAAGGTAGTTTGATTTTGTCAGCCAACACCCCTGCCTTGATATTTTAGTGCTATGGTCTCTTAAAGATTAGGATACTTAGAGAACTGTAGATAAAACCAAATTTTGTTTTAAATGCCCTGAAGTCAGGGCTTAGGTTTTCTTGTGATTGTTTTGTGTAGGGCCTTACTTCAAACAGTTCAGAACCAGAGGGAAAAGGATGGGGTTACCAGCCAGAGAAACAAGCAGTACACTCAACACATTTGTGCCAGGTCTTGGAAGGCAGGCAGCATCCTGGTCAGAGAGTGCCCCTCTTCTGTCCCATGTGATGTCCATGTAGCGTGTCCCAGCAGCCACCAGAGAGATGCACACTTCAGTCTCTCTACTTTGTTCCAGTCCTGTGAGCCCCTGTCCCTGTCAACCACTTCATTATTGCAGTTGGCTTCTAGATAACCTGGCCCATCCCTGCTGCCTTGCCGTGGACCACACCGTAAAGTCCTCTGCCTGGCTCAACTCTTCACGGTGGGCTCCTGCTTCCCTCTCCTGTTCTGCTTCCTGCCTCCCACCTTGCTGCGCTCCAGCTATTTTAAAACACACGATCTGCCTTCCAAAGCAGGGCTCCCTTTCCTCCTGCCCCCAGCCCGCTTCCTGCTGCTCCTTGGAATGTCTCTTCCCAATCTCTATTTCCCTCTTCTGACTGGGCTCCATCTCTCCACTCTCAGTTTAAACATCGCCTCCTTGGGAAGCCTTTCCCGACCATGCCACAGACCCAGTGGACCCCTGGATGCCCCCTAGTGCCCCAGCTTAGGTGGCAGCCTTATCTCTCATGAGCTGTGTGCCCTTTGAAGACACCTTCTGCTGTTTCTCCCCAGAACCCAGCACAGTTCCTGGCACAAAGAAGCTGCTCCACATTTTTACATGAAATAATATGAAACAGATGGTCAGAGGTGTTCTGCTCCCCGTCAGAGCATCTGCATTTTAACCAGTGTCTTGAGAAACCAATGCCTTCATACAGAACAGACCAGTGCCAGCTCTGGAAGAGGCTAAGAAAACAGCTAGCCCAGGTGTCCCAAAGCACTGGGCATCAGAATCCCAGGATTTAATTTATAAAACTCCCTTGAGTTTAAAAAAAAAAAAGGAAAGAAAGAAAAATGATAGCTCTCTAAGGCCAGGCAAGCAGTACGCAGGAAGCTGTAATTGTCAAACTCCCCAGAAGATTCTGAGGCAGACATTTAGGAACCACTGATTTAGTCCATTTTCCTCTTTTCACATATGGAAGATGGAGGGAGGCCCAGAGAGGTCAGGCGATATGCACCAAGGTTGTCCAACTTGTAAGTAACACAAGCAGAAATGGAATATATATATATATATATATTTTAATCTCAGTTCTGGCTACAGAAGTCTCAGCCACTGGACCCAGCTTGGGGGAGTGGGTAGGAGCTCCCCCAGGAGAGAACTCCCACCCCCTCAGCCAAGTGCTATCCAGACCATCTTGGCAGCCTCTGCTATCCTGTCCAGGTGGCCAGCTCTGCCTTTACCATGCAGTCTAATATGGATTTATTGATTTGTTTACTTTATTTTTTGCAGTGTTGGAATTGAATCCAGGGCCTAGCTGCCTCGCACACATTGGGCAAGCACCCTACCACTAAGCTGCATTCCTAGCCCAGGATTTGTAATTTTATTTATATAGTTATATGTACAGAAAGATCTTTGAGCACTTCCAATTTTTTGCTTCTCTTCAGAAAAGAAGCGAGCCAAGGCACCCGAACAGCCCACACCCCCCATCCAGGAGGAGCCTGAGCCCGTGAGCAATATCCTACAAGGAGATGACATTCTTGCCTTAGCCATCAAGAAGGAAGACTTGAAGAAGGTAAGGATAAAGTGCATGGGTCCCTTGCTGCTGACACTTTGCTACCAGCCTGTGTAACCTAAAACATCAGCCATGCCAAGGTCTCTCCAGCAGCCCGCTACTCACAGGGGCATTTCGTGGTATGGGAAAAAGCCATTGAACACAAATTCTATTCACTTTACCATCTAAAGGATTTTACTGTGCTGTTTGTTTTAACATTTCTTTTCTATTTTCTTTTCTTTTTGTCTTTTGTAGTACCAGGGATTAAATCCAGGGATGCTTAACCACTGAGCCACATCCCCAGCCCTGTTTTGTATATTTTTTTAAATTTAGAGACAGGGCCTCACTAAATTGCTGAGGCTGGCTTTGAATCCGCGATCTTCCTGCCTCAGCCTCTTGAGTTGAGCCTGCGACCGCGCCCAGCTGTTTTCACATTTCTGAGATTCATGTAGAACCACAGGAGACAAGATGATGCCATACTTTGCTTCCCAGAGGGGACGTGACACTATCCCCATCTCACAGATGGGAAAATGGGATGACTCAGAAAAGAGAGAGATCTAGATGAAGCTGCTGATCCCCAACCCCAGGCCTTTCCTGAAAGAGGCAGCCACTTCTCACCTGAACTGTCTGGAGTCATCAAGATATTTTTTCCTTCCAGACATTTCTGCCTCTTGTCTGTTACATCGGCGATTCCTGGACAGAGCTGGGGAACACACTGGTCAGCCCTCAGGAATTCCACCAAGAACCAGGGCAGAGAAGATGGTACTGCTCTTCTACTGCCTCCTCTCAGGTGGAATTCTCTCTTTGGTTTCTTTTTAGCAACACAGTCCTCGCCTTCCTGAAACAGAGGACAAGCCTTTCATTTCCCAGAAATTTATCATCCGCAAACCCAAACCCAAGGATACTAGGAGGAAGATCTGCCACTTAGTAGCACATCCTGCTAATCCAGAAGTAGCCACAAAGCCCCTCGACTACTCTGGTATGATCAGTCTTGACCCTGGAACCCCCGGGCTTTGAATTCATGGGTCAACTTTGAAAGAAAGCTGGATCCCCATTAGAAAGGCAGCCCCTTGGGTAGGTCACACCAGCTACCTATAGTTTGTCTTTTTCCACCCCTCTTTTCCCCCCAGGTCCAGGTGACCACTTCGATGGCAGTGATCAGATCCTGCCTCACCACATCTTGGGGAGTCTCCAGGACTTTAAGAGAATTGCGATTGCTAGAGGGAACACCCAGGTTCGTTTGTGTTGAGCTGCCTGGCTCAGAGAAGTCGCCAAAGCCACTTTAGTCTCCCTGCTGGAGACTCAAGCAGGACCTGGACTAAGAGTCAAACCTCTCTGGGCCTCAAGTCTGAGATAATCATTGACCCTCCCCCGAGGGTAGTTTAGATGCTTTGGTTACAAGTCCCAGAAGCCAATTGAAGCTGGTTCAGCTGAAGTCAGGGATTTGCTCTCAGGCTACAGATGTTGCCTCACGTACCTGAAGGGGGAGAGGACATGGTGTATGTAGGCCAAGCCACCAAGGCACTCGGATGCAGGGCCCAGCTCATTGCTCTCTGCTATTCTGTGCCTGCTCTCCCCAGTTCTGTGGTGGAGGAAGGTGGCTTACCACTGCTCCCTGGGTGACCTCCTCATCATGCAGTGCTTCTCTGTCCCTTAGATACTTCGCTTTCATTGGGCAGGTGCTAAGGGGCATGGGAACATGTAAAAACAGCTCCATCTCCCTGGGCAAAAGTGCCAGTTAGCATCAGTTATGAGGAAGAGGCCATGCTGAAAGATGACTACAACCTCAGAACCAAGGTTCCTTTTGGAGGAAAGAAGGGAGGGGCTGACGTCTGATCCCAAAGCCTCCAGGTTCTGATTTGTTTTCTGTCACTTGCCACCCTGCAGTCCTAAAGAGGAATTCTCAGCAGAACAGGACAATGGCAGAACCTAGGTGTCTGGAAACTTCAGCTTGGGCCGACTCACCGCTTTCCATGTGCTCACTTTGTCCTTTCAGCTGGCTGAGCTGATCCACATCCCGCCCAGTCTGATGACCCTCATCTCAGCTAAGGAAGAACCGCAGCAGAAAGACCTGAAGGAAGAGAAGCGACATCCCTGGGTCCCACCTCCTCAGCAGAACTTTCTGAAAAACTGGCAGCGTCACATCACTCTGCGAAAGAAGCAGCAGGAAGCCCTTAGTGGTGAGCAGAGTGGACAGGGCTCCTGCCTAGTCTCCATTTGGCTCGAAGGCTCTGGTGTGTGTGTGTGCGTGTGTGTGTTTTCTTTCCCCCCACCTGTCCAGATCCTGGATGATGACCACATTTGTGCTGTTCATTCCCAAAAGCTTGCTGCTCCTAAACCGTAGTTTATTGGTTCTATAATCAGGCTGGCCAACCTGGCTGCCCTGTGTAGTTCCAGGGCCCATTTGTTCTGATTTGGTGCATTCTAATAGCTGCATTCTTGCCTCCTACTCTTAAGAGCATCTGAAGAAGCCTGTCAGTGAGCTGCTGATGCACTCCGGGGACACCTACAGACAGATCCAGGAGGAGCGGGAGCTCATTGACCGGATACTTCCAACACAACATGATGGGAAAGTAAGGGCGGCCATTCCCAAGTGCCCAGTGCTGGGCCATGGGGGGCAGGGGTTGGGACGCAGAAATGACTTGTTTCAGGTTGCATACTTGGGGAGAAAATAATCTATGCATTGCAAAGCATTGCAAAGCCCTTGGGACCTTTACTAAATTTTGTTAGTGGATGTTTGTGGACTGTTCAATTAATTAAGCCTGTGGTGGTCGCCAGGAGTCAGTTTGTCACTGAGTTACTATGAGTTTTAGTATTTGTCTCCTAGAGGCTTAGTCTCCTGCCTCTGGACTCCCCATCAGTGAGTACCAGCATCTGGACCAGCTTACATTATCTTTCTAGGGTCAGTAGAGGCTACCACAGGGCATCCTACAAACAAGAAAGTAGGTACTTTTGCCGTCAGGGCAGCAACAGGTTCCTCAGAGAAAAGTCTATGGTGCCGTTGTCTTCCCAGGCCACCACCAGCTGCCAGCTGAGGCACTGACTTGACCTCACTGTGCTCTCTTTCCTTACCAGAGCTATAAGGACACCAGTGTGTTCTGGAGTCCACTGGAATACTTGGGAGATGAGATGACAGGTCTGGTCATAACCAAAACAAAAACTCAGCATGGCTTCGTGGAACCCATTGCTCGCATCAGGAAGCCCCGGTCCATCCGGGTGGAAACAGGTGAGCAGCAGGGCTGTGAACCACCTGGCTTCTGGTAACTGGTGTGGGAAGCAGGGCAGTGTGGTGCGACAGCATGGCCGCACTCTGAGGTAGACCTGGGACCAAAGCCTGGTTCAGTGTGATCTTGGGCAAGACCCCACCCTTCATGAGGTTTAGTTCTGCCTTCAACACCTGATAGAAATCACAGAAAGGGCAAGGTGGGAGTGAGGGCCATAGAGCTGTGCTGTCTAGTGCGGCGGCCTCCAGGCACCGGCAGCCGCGAGCACCTGGAATGTGGCTGGTCTATGGGGTGAAGGCACCCTGTCGGTGTAACTGCACCCAGCTTGCTTGCTTGCTTTCATAGTTTTTAAAAAATATTTATTTGTTTATTTATTTATTTATTTTGGGTCTGGGAATTGAAGCCAGGGATACTCTACCACTAAACTACATCCCTGCCCTTTTTATTTTTTTGAGACAAGAGTCCTGCTGTATTGCCCAGCCTAGCCTTGACCTTGGGATTTTTCTTGCCTTAACCTCCCAGGTCAACTGGGATTACAGGCCTGCCACAACTACACCCAACCTATACCCCGGGTTTTGAAGACTCGTTTGAAAAAGTATATTTTATTAATAAGTTTCATATTGATTACATGGTGGATTGATAATAGTTTTGATAGTCCATGTGCCGGGTGGGCTTGGGGCTACCGGGTTGAGGAGGAGCAGAGAGCAGCCTGAGTAAGGATGGGCTCTCACACCTCCTGGAGCCCGCTCCCTCCAGGACATTTCCATGAGGAAAGGACGATGACAGCCCTAGTGACCCATGGGACACGGCTGGATCCACTTTCCAGCCTGATCTCTGGGCCAGAAGGCGATTAAAAAGATACTTCTCAACACAGCTGCACTGCCATTCGAAAGGGCCTCCCTCTAGATTTTTCCTGACCTGATGGATTTGCGGTGATGTTCAGTCTCCTGGGGAATTAGGCTGGTGGAAGCTCGCCCTGGAATCACACACACCCAGCACGTTTCAGGATGGTGCAAGAGATTTCAAGGAAGATCCTGGCTGAGTGCCTGGTTGTGGTGGGGGTTCTTCCAGCCTAGATGCCCTCAGGGGAACAGCTGCCAGCTCCCTGGGCTCCCTCTGAAGGGAATCTTCCCCCAACTCTTGCTCTGTCATTATGCAAAAGGGAAAAAAGTATTGAAGATGCAGAATATGAATCCATTTGTGAGGAAATAGTGGATAAACTCAAACAGAGGGACTGCTTTACAACACCCAGAAGTGTCAAGGTCAAGAGAGTTAAAGGAAGACCGAGGAATGTTCCAGACAGAAGATTGAAGTGACATGACTGCTGGATGTATGGAGTCTGAATGTTGTTGAAACTTGAATGGGGAGGGAGAGAGTAAGATGTGAGTTATCTATTAAGGTCAGCTCCCTGATTTCACTGTGGAGTGTGATCCCAAGGGGGAATGCCCTTGCTTTAGGAAATGCACACAGAAATATTTTGAGGCAGTTGGGCACAGTGGCAAATGCTTGTAATCCCAGCAACTCAGAAGGCTGAGGCAGGAGGATTGCAAGTTGGAGGCCAACCTCAGCAATTTAACAAGATTCTATCACAAAAAAAGAAATAAAAATAAAAAGTGCTAGTATTGTAGCTCAGTGGTAGAGTACCCTGGGTTTAATCCTTACTACCTGTACCCCACCACACACTAAATAAAAGTATTCTGGGGTAAGAGGTGTTTGGTCAGTTACTTTCTCCCCCCATGGTGTAGGAATGAGGATTTGCCTGTACTCCCTGCTTTTCTGTAAGTCTGTGAGTATTTCATAAATAAAGCAGTAACAATAATCAAAATTCAGCTAATCAAAATAATAATAATAGTTTTGACATATTGAATTAAATAGACTGAATTACTAGGATGAAGCTTATCTCTTTACCTCTGCAGTATGGCATCAAGGACATTTGATCTGACCCATGGCTTGCTTGTGTGGTTTGTGGTGTTTTGTTTGCAGCCCTGTTTGAGAGCTTGCCTGCCTGCCTGGGTTCAGATCCTAGCTGGGTTGGGTTTCTGAACTCCCTTGAGGAATTTGACCCTCTAGCCCTCAGGTCCCTATTTGCAGAATACTCATGATAGCATTGTGAGAGGGTTAAAGAGGAGACGTGAGTTATGCACATTAAGAAATTCTGGCTCATTGTCAGTAAAAGGTAGCTGCTCTTGTTCTTCTTATTGTAAACCAAAGATTTGGCTCTTTGGAAACTAATCTCCTAGGGTCTCCAGGGCTTCTGGGAAGCTCTGGGGCATGAGTCTGGCTGCCCCAGGAAAACTGTAGTTTTTCACCTTTTTCAGAAATGGTGTCAAATGGGTGTTCTCATGGGCCTTGAGTAGTGGATAGGGAAGGGGGTGTGACAGCAGCCCTGCTGAGTGTCCTTGGACCCCACTTTAGGACTGCCAGGCCAGAAGGATGCTTGGTACCGCTATACCTGGGATCGGAGTCTGTTTCTAATCTACAGACGCAAGGAGCTACAGAGCATCCTGGCTGAGCTGGATTTTAGCCAGCAGGTTGGGAGAGCCTCCAAGCCCAGTGTGAGGTCTCTTGGGGTGGTACCTTTCTTCAGTCAGCTAATGTGTCCTTTCTCTGTCCCTCTGAGGATATTGATGGCCTGGAGGTGGTGGGCCGAGGGCAGCCATTCTCATCTGTCACTGTGGAAGACCGTACAGTGTTTGAAAGGCTCCTGGAAAGCCCCCCTGAAGACAAAATGCGCTTGTGAGTGGGGCCTGCACCCCAGGGAGGAGGCTGAAGAGTGTGGCTTCCCTGGGTGGCCACAAGTACTGAATGGCAGGTTTCCCTCCCTGCAATCAGGGTGTCTCTGTGCCTGCCTCGCTAGTGGCTCCACCCACTCCTCTAGCCATAGGCTTCACAACACCTGTGCTAGCTTTTCTGTTGCCATCTGCTCTTTTCTAACAACCTGGGTGGGGGCTTCCAGGTTAAAAGGGCCCTCCAGCCCCTCCCATTGCTGTTCAAAGAGAAGGACTCTGGCAGGAGGACCTGGGAAGAAGGTAGGCTGGAGCAGGACTGATCACACTGTACTGCAGGGCACAGCCAGTTATGTCCCCAGACTGCTTGGCAATCATCTCCATGGGTTCCATGTGGCCTGAGTGTGCAGCCTACAGGTGAATAAGTCCTTGGGTTTTACAGAGACTTACTGGACAACTGCCCTGATTCGGTCTCTATGCCTGTTCTCGGCCCTTCACTGCTATTCTGTGGGAAGCCAGCTTGCTGGATCAGAGGCAGCAACCCGCAGGACAAGGTAAAACTGCCTCACCCTCACTCACCTGCTGGAAGGGACTCTCATGGGTGCAGGCCCAAGGTGACTGTGACATTCACAAGGAGCCTTCATGGTCTCCTATTTTGGGTTTTTTATCTGGTCATACTCAGCATGTCTGAAAATGTTAACAGCAACACTTACTTGAGCAAGAATAAAATTACAAGCTACCTACTTTGTACCCTGACCCACCAGGTAAATAAACAAACTCTCTCACAGAGATGGGACTTCCAGAAAGTTACAAAATATTATTCTAATGTTAAGGAGCAGAAATGTTCATGGGGTAGAAATTCTCTTTGTATTATTGATAGTGACCTCAGAGACAGCCACTCTTGGGGTATGACACTACTTTGAGGCTATGGGCCCTGGAGGCCTGAAACATGAGACTTTGGTTGTTAAGCCAAGAGAAGTCACAGGCAAACTGGGAGGAAATGGTCACCCTAAGCCAGGGTCTCCAGCCTAGACCACCCTTGTGTCTCCTCCTTCCCCAGAGGCAAGTAGGAATTGGTGTTCGATTGACTTTCGAAACCCTTGAAGGGGAGAAAACATCTTCAGAACTGACTGTAGTCAATAATGGCACTGTGGCCATTTGGTACGATTGGCGACGGCTGCCCCAGCTGGACTCTTTCCAACACTTGAAGAGAGACAGGATGCAGCAGTTTTACTTTAACAACCGGGAAGGTACCTAGAAACTTCTCTCCTCACTGGCTCCGTGTCTGGGAGACGCCAACATCTAGATAGTACCCAGCTACCGCAAGCTGGAGCCCCAACTCCCAAGCTTGTCCCTCCTGTTTCTTCTGTGACCAGTGTGGTCTAACTATTTCTATCTGTTGAGAGTGATGGGTCTCTTGAGAACACAGGAAGGTGAGCCACTTGGGAGCAGGAATATTCTAGGGGCTCAGTTATCTAGATGCATAGGCCTGGGGCTAGGATCACCAAGTATCCCTGCTTGCATAGAACATTCCAAGATTTCAAGCTCAAAGTCACATATTTCAAGAATCCTCTCAAGGGGCTGGGGATGTGGCTCAAGCGGTAGCGCGCTCTCCTGGCATGCGTGCGGCCCGGGTTCGATCCTCAGCACCACATACAAAACAAAGATGTTGTGTCCGCCGAGAACTAAAAAATAAATATTAAAAATTCTCTCTCTCTCTCTCTCTCTCTCCCTCCCTCTCTCACTCTATCTTAAAAAAAAAAAAAAAAAAAAAGAATCCTCTCAGTCCTGGGCCAACCAGGATGGTTGGTCACCAGACCTGGACCTTAGTTAACCGTGTGTGTTTAGCTTAGGGCTTAGTTAAACTTCTACCTGTGAACTTAGGGCTCAACTAGTGCCTCCTCCTTGGAAACCCGTCTCTGCCTCTCAGGTGTGATTCTGCCTGGGGAAACGAAAAACTTCACCTTCTTCTTTAAGTCTTCGAGTGCTGGCATCTTCAGGGAATGTTGGGAGTTCAAAACTCATCCCACCCTACTGGGAGGGGCGCTCCTGCAGGTCAATCTCCACGCAGTCTCCCTGGCCCAGGACATTTTTAAGGATGAGAGGAAGTTGCTGGAGGTAAGGGACCTGGAACGTTGGCCCCTGGGAACATCAGATAGGTTACTCTGGTGTTCTTTCTGGCTGTGCCTGGAAGGATCTTATTTCTCCTAGCCCAAGAAGTTAATTTTTCACAAACGGGTACCTACTCTTGCTTAAATACTTTCCAGAGTTTTGTGTATAGAAGATGAGGCAGGCAGGCTGGGGGAGGGGCTGCTCGCAGCAGCCACGCAGGGCACCAACTGAGTGAGAGATGAAACGGTGCTTTAAGACGCAGACTGCGCAGGATATTCCCTGGAGTGCAAAGAGATCATGTGACCCTCTATGCCAATGCTGTCTTTTGTTCACTGCTGTCTGGTACTGTGCAGTGGAGTGGCATTTAACAGACAAGACTTCCAAACCAGAGATGACAATTTAAATAGCTTACCTCAACACCCCACCCCATAAGCTGACATCCTAGTAAGTGTGAGATGGGAACTGGGAACCTGCCACCCCCAGTTCTCAGAAGTGCCCCTTCTGCTTCAACTGGGGGAAATCCAGATACCATTCAGGAGCAGCTGTCCCCCAGGAGTGGCCTCCTCTGGACCCTTTGTATCCTCTGTTAGGGAACAAGGAGGTGTGGGAAGACCAAAAGAGTTTTGAGGCAGGTACGTGTGTAAGCAGGAATTTCGACCCGAGGAAGCCACAGTCCCAGGGATCTGGCTTCCTTCAAGTTTACATGGGTGCTGGGAGCCTGGGCTGCCACCTTATGCCACTTTCCCTTCCTCAGAGCAAGCTGGCCACTCATGATGCAGTCTCCATAGCAAAGGATGTGCTGCAGGAGCTGCTGAGGGGGATCCTAACCCCGGAGCGCATGCCTTCGCCCGTGGATGCCTATCTCACTGAGGAGGAGTTGTTCTGCCATAGGAATCCTCACGTACGGGGTGGCACCACGTGTGCTCTGGGCAGTTGTGGGACCAAACCCATCTGTGTGCCAGGACACAAGTAACTCACTTTCTCCTTACACCAGTCCTATGATAAGATGTGGGTACTGTTATATCCTCATTTTACACTGAGGAAACTGAGACCCAGACAGATTAGGGAATGTGCCCGAGATAGTTAGTAAGTGGGTGCTTGGTAGGGACAGGGCCTCATAGACTCCTTCATCCAAACCCAGACTTTCTTGGAAGCCCAAATACAAAAAAAAAAAAAAAGTTTTAAATTGGAGGCTGGAGGGGGAGTGGGAGGGGGAGTCCCCCTGGCTTCAGCCACTCACTCTCTGCTGTCATCCGGCTTCTCTCCTGCAGCTGTATTACCAGCACCGTGTGGTACAAAACCTGCATCAACTGTGGAACCAGTGCAGGATCCTGTCTGCCAAGTCTGAGGAGGCCCGGCCAGGTGAGGAAGAGCACCTGAGCCCCAGGGTGCCAGTGACCCCATCTGCCCATCTGGAGAAGGCGTCGTCGAATGTGGACAACATGACAAACTTCAGGAACCCAGTCAGGGAGCCTCAACTATCCCGGCATGAGAATGAGGCCCAGGGCAACTTTCAAGATTACTCCACGTTCCAGAAGACTAGAGTGGGGACCAAGATTTCACAGAGGAAGAGCATCATGGAGGAGATCCTGGTGGAGATCCCAGAGGTGGATAGCACCAGGAGCCCTTGTGAGCTGCCAGGTGTCCCCCTGACTGAGTGGAACCTCTGCCTGAAGGAATTCAGAAAGGTGTGTCTGAGACCTGGAAAGGATTAGGGGAGAATGGCCCTGGACAGCTGGGCACACTGCTCCTTGCCCCAAACCAGTTAGCTCCATCACCTCATGGGCAGTGAGTGAACCTTCCCGAGGGCCCAGAAAAAGTGATCTTTTGACTCAGCTTTTTTCCCTGGGATCCTCAGGAAGCTTTGGTGTAGGAAGGGCTCCTTCGGTGACCTGGCAAACCTCAGAGAAGGGGTTCATGACAGATTTCTGGGGGAGGTTCCAGGTGCCACAAAAGGCACCTTAGAGTTCACGGCTCCTGATTCTTCAGCCACCTGTCTCATCACTAGATGACACAGGGACCCCCATTGTGCCAGGGCAGAACAGTTGCCCATGGTGCTTATGCCCCTCACCAGGCAGTGATGAAGCTCCCAGAAGACCACCAGAAAGAGGATGCCCTGATCAGCCTCAACAAGGCAGCCTTGGAGCTGTGCCAGGAGCAGAAGCCATTGCAGTCCAACCTCCTGCACCAGCTGTGGTAGCCCCCCCTCCCCATGTCCCTTTTCTCCTTCCCTTGGTGACATTTGTCAGGGAGTTCCTGGACTGAAGGGGCTGAACATCCCTTGAATTCAGATTGCTGAAGGATGTTCTAGGACCTGCCACAGCAGCTCCACAGCTGCCTCTGCTCCCTGGGGAGCAGGTGCTGCAGGGTGCATACCTTGCCTTGTCCTCCTCCTCCTTCTCTTGTTCCTTCTCAATGAGTAGAAGAATGAAAAAAGGAGATCCCAGTAAAAGCTTCACTTCTCTCTTGCCTGGCAGCTGCTTGGGTGGGCTTGGGGGCCTTTTGTAAGGCTCTCAGAATACAGCCCCAGGAGTCTCATGCTAAAAAACTCTTGCAAGGCTCAGCCCCTCCAGTGGGATGGACCCAAGCCTAACTGTAGCCCCAAACTGTAGTTTAGATGCTAAAGTAGGACGGGATTCAGGGAGGCCTCCAACCCCAGTCCTGGGCCATCTTTTCTTGGCTGCTGCCCCAGGGAAGCCAGACTCCCATCTGAGCACTGGCACAATCTTGGTGAGGATGCCATCTGCTTGGTGGCATGGCATTTCCATGGTAGTTCTTGGCACTAAGGTCTTTGAAGGGAGTCACCTAAGCCTCTGCAGATTCAAGGACAAGTGGGGAGTGGTGGTTTTTCTCCAACACATCTTGCCCTCTAGTTTGCAGCTGTGGCGAGATGTAATTGACAGCCTGGTGAACCACTCCCTGTGGCTAAGGGTTCTGCTAGGCCTGCCTGAGAAGGAGACTATCTATTTGGATGTTCCAGAAGAGCAAGGTCAGACACTGAGCAGCACCAAGTGGTCTTCCCCAGCACTCTACCCAGACAGCAGTTGTACCTTGGCTATTTGTACCCCTGTGGTGGGCACTCTGCTAGGTTGGGCCATGGAGTGGGCATATGGTATCCTCTGTCTGCTGCCAGGATTTGGGGCTTAGAAGCTACCTTAATGATCACCTTCATTCAAGTCCCCCAAGTTTGCAGGAAAAGTCCCCAAAATTTAAATGACCTGTCTGTGGCCATACATGGAGCATAGTGGAGCTGGGGCTAGAATCTAGGCCTTCTGCCCCTGCCCCACAATCTTGTACCACAAGGTCACATGCCTGAATAAAGGAGCTCAGGGAAGTGGTGCCCGCCTCTGCTCTCAACCTGTGGGAATTCTCTCCAAGCCTCTGAGAAGAGGGTTCAAAGCCTCACCCTTTGCTTTTCCATCTCATTCCCAGCCCCCTCACAGGCCTGTGGTGCCAGCTAGACCGCAGGGGGCCTGCTACATGCTCTTCCACTCACTCCCCTTAGATCGAAAATCACCTCCCATCACGGAAGTGAAGACGACAGCTGGAAAAATTGGGAAGCAGACAGAAGGCCGGAAAGGAGCAATACAGGAAAAGAAGCAACTTGGAATCAGAGACAAAGAGGACAAAAAAGGAGCCAGGATGGCAGGGAAAGAGGCATGTGGGACATGGTCTGGGGTCTGGGGAGGGCGTTCAAGGGGCAGCAGGAACCTGGAGGTCTCTCCAGCAAAAGGCCCAGCTCCCAGGGAGCTGCTGTGGAAAAGGTATCTGTCCTGCCTTGGGAGCTCCTGAAGGCTGTGTGTGTGTGTGTGTGTGTGTCCATTTCTCCAAGCAGGACCGCATCAACAGCAAGAAGCAGAAGGCAAAGGATGACAAGAAAATACTGAAATCTTCAAGTCGGGACAGGCTTTCCTCCGACGACCCTGCCCCTGACAGCACCGTTCCTTCCCACGAACCCATAGATCCCCTGGTCAAGGAGAAATATATGCTGAGGATGCACACAGAGGTGAAGGGAGGAGCCCAGTAGCCAGCCTCCCCTCCCCCACACCTCCCTCCCCCTGCGTCATTCATTCCATTCATTCCCCAAATGAGCTCCTGCTCCATCAGTGATGGAGGCAGAGCTGCCTCATGAGGGGCATCCTAGAGTGTAAGGCTGCCCTCATGCATGCATGTCAGGAGATGAGCACTGTGACAAAGACCACGAATCGGGGTCGGCCAGGGGCAGGGGCCTCCCTGAGAAGGTGACACCATAGAAAGGCTTGAAGAAGGGTGAAGGGTAGCTAGAAATGTGTCCTAGGCAGAGGAAGCAACTCTTGCATTGGAGGGAGCAGGCCAGCGGAGTAGGCCACTGGCAGGCACATGGGGTGGCCACATGGGACTTTGTTGCCTATTGGGAGGACTCAGGATTTTCTCTGAGAGACTGAGAAATCACACAGTATCTTGAATGGAGGAGCAACATGGTATGGCTTAGGCTTTAGAAGGTCCTTCTGGCTGCTGTCAGGAAACAGACTCCAAGGGAACGGAGAACAAGGAAGCACTTCTCTTTCTGCCACTTCTACCGCTGCCTTTATGTGCACCCTGGCAGACAGGTTCCTTGGGAGAAAACTACACAGGATCATCTTTGTCTCTCTATTGCTATAACAAAGTGCCACAGACTGGGTGACTTACAAAGAAAAAGGTTCATTTTTGATTCACAGTCTGAAGACTGGGCAGTCTAAGAACCTGGTGCCAGCAAGGGCCTTGCTGCTTCAACTCATGGTGGAAAGCCAAAGGGCAAGAGGGCAAAACACAGGTGTCTCATTTATAACTAATCCAGTCCCAAGAGAGCTCACCCACCCCCCAGTACTGGGAATTAAACCCAGGGCTTTTGCTCACACTAGGCAAGCATTCTACCACTGAGCTGCATCCATAGCCCCTTTTATTAAAAAAAAAAAAAAAAAAATTGAGACAGGGTCTTCCTAAGTTGCTGAGGCTGGCCTCCAACTTGTGATCCTCCTGCCTCAGTCTTCTAGGCAGTTGGGATCACAGGCACCGCCATATTGGGCTTAGAACTCTCATGCTCCTGAAGACATTATGCTTCTCGAGGGTGGAGTCTAGTGACTTAAGTCCCACCAATCTCAACACCTTTACACTGGGAATCAAATTTCAGAGGGGACAGGTCACATTCACACTGTAGCAAGGGTACATCCACAGGAAAGCCTTCATCGTGATCTGTTTTTAAGCAGTGGGTCCTAGGTTCTAGGTTGTTTTCTTTTTTGTTATTGTTGCTTGGAAGGGACGGCCACAAAGCCAGCTGGCTGTGTCAGCGAGTCTGTAGTGGTGCTTTCTCTTCCTCTGATGTGGACAGTTGGGAGTGAGGCTTACATCACTGTGCACTGTAGTAACACTCCGGATCTCATTTGATCAGAATTGCTGCTGGTGACGTTACTGAGATTTCTGATGATCGATGGGGTCTAGAAAGGAATTAAAGGGCTCTGAGAACTCATGGGGCAAACTCTTCCTTAGCTCTTTGATATTAAAAATCAAATTGCTTAGGCTTGTGTGGTCCAGCCTAGTAGGGGACAGTCTTGGACGCCTTTCAGTATCGGCATCTATGATCTTACAGGAAGACAAATTGGCCTCCGGGGAGGTAGGAGTGGAATTGAGACTGAGCCCAACCCCACCCTTGAGGGGCTAATGGGTGCTGCTCCCTGGGCTCTCTGGAGTTGCCCTTTTAACATCTGTAGGCTCCCAGAGCCCCCAGGGCAGGATTACCTCCCAGAGTAGGTCTGAAAAATAAAATTGTTTGCAAAAAACAGAAATTCTATAGAAACTCTTGAACTTGGTCCTCCTCTCTCCATCTCTTCTAGCATCTCTTGACTAATAGCTACCTTTCTGTCAGGTCTCCACAGAGCAAGCCCTTGCCTGTGACATCTGTCCTGGTCCTGTTCTTCCAGGTCTTTGAACTGCTGAATGTCCTAGTGACTGACCTGATGATCTTGGCTGACGAGCTCAGCCCCATAAAGAACGTTGAGGAATCTTTGCATCTCTGCAGCTGACTCTCGGGCCCATGTATCCTCCTGGGAAACTGGCTGATAAGTTAATAAAGAACCCTTTCAGATTCTACCACTTCCCCTGTGCATCTGTGTCTTGGTGTTGGATCTCAGTGAGGTCAGCTCATGGCCCAGGTGTTCCCATGGCCCACCTGCCCCCGGATTCCCCTCTGCCCTGCTCCTGGAGCCATCCCCACCCGGGAGGTGATATAGAGAGCATGAACAGAAGCGCAAGTTGGTAGCAGGACAAGGAATGAAATCAGGTGACAGGACAGATAGCGTCACTTTCGTAGTTCCTGCTCCAGTCTGTCTTGGTTCTAAAAAGGATCATGCTTCTTGGAGCCAGGTCTTCCAAAGTGTCATCACCAAGTTTGACAAAGTGTGAGACTAGGAGAAGCAGAGCCCATGGGACCTGGCTCCTTGAGATCTCCCACTTCAGCTGGCCTCAGAGTCCAGTCCCCAAGAAGACACTACCACACCTTCTAGACCCTGGAGGGCAGACCCCTTTGTCTTCAGCCAGAGATTCTGGAATCTGTTTTCTCCCCGCTTTATGTTAAAGCAGCTGGCCTGACTTCACACTACCTTCCCTGTATAGAGGAATGTGAAGTGAGCTGAGGTCCCTGATCAGACCCAGCACCACAGGGTTTTCTAAGGGTGGCACCCATGTGGGCAGGGCTCCTGTGTGGAGTGGGCCACAGGCTCCTGAGATTGGAGCATCACTCTCTGAACTGTGGCAGAGGGGCTTGTGGTCTGATGTGCTGATGGGGCAAGACAGGTGTGGGTGGGAGGCTCAGGAGTGGCTCAAAGCCCCTCGTATTCACATTTGGTGTTTCTGATAATGACCTCATGGGCCTCCAGCACCCTCCAGTTGAGACCTGAGAGAAGGAGGTTCAGAGAGGGCAGGGTGCTTTCTTCCCAGTTGGAGAGTCCTGAAGCCCCTCAGGGTGGCTGGGGAAGCCGGCTAGAAGCCCACAAGGGGACAGTCCCAGGGAATGGTCCTGCCCTCCGCTTTAATGTCCTCTAGAGGAGGAGAGGTGTGGTGTGGTGGGGGTGTTGGGAAGCCCCCACCCCTGTTTCCTGTTGAGGAGGTAAGGGAAGGGTTAACTCACTGTGGGATGGGTTGGGTCCCAGGCTCCAGATCCGCACCCTGGGGGATCACCAGCAGGCAGGACTGTCTCCGAATGCCCCGCCCTCCTGGAGGCAGCAGGAAGGGGTTAACACACCGCCTGCCCTGCGTCCTCCTGTGTCCTGTTACTGCTGAGGCAGACCTGCCCGGCCAGCCGAGCAACTTTCCTCCTGAGTGCTGCGCGCTGGCCAGAGTCTAGGAGGCAAACGGGCAAGAGGCAGAGCCGCAGCCTATTGGGGGACCCTGCCATCACCCTTCTGAGGGGTCTGTGCCTCCTGGGAGAGGGTGGGTCTTGGGGTCGAGGGTCCATGGTGGATGGCTCTGGAGCCACTCCCAAGGCTGTGCCATCCCCCTGCCTTGCTGGTCAGAGGGTCACTGCAGAGGCTGCTCGGGCTGGGGCTGAGGGAGCCCGCACTGGAGGTAAGCTCCCTCCCTGGCAGCAGAAGAGCCCTCCATGACAGGTGGGGCAGAGTGGGCTTGGGGCTTGGTCTCTTTCCCAGGTGCTAGAAAGGACAGGGCTGGGCTGTAGTGGACTTGAAGGCTTCTTACCTGTGTCCTCTGCCCCTCCGAGTCACCCCCGGGAAAGACTCAGGGTCTCCCTCTCCATCCCGGGATTAATGTCTTTGGTGGCATCTAGCATCTTTGGTGGCACTCCTCACAAATTCTGGCACATCTCTGCTGGTCCTTCTTCCTCGGTTCCTGCTGCACGTCTAGCCCCAGGGTGACCCTCAGCCCACTCCAGTGCCCCCAGCACACAGCTGCCCCAGAGCTGACAGAACCAACAGAAGCTTAGGGCTAGCATCACTCTCCTGTCCCTCCAGCAAAAGAAAGGTCCTGCCACTCCTCCCGTGTTCACGATGGACCGAGGGGAGTAGAGGATGGGGAGGGGCTGCTGGCTGGAGGGGCACATGCGGACTTGAGCAAACTTGTGCATGTGACTGGACAGATCTAGGTTCTGCCCATCTCTCTGAACCCCACTCTGGGGATGCCATCTGCTTACACAGTGCTGACTTTTGGGACTCTCTCCAGGTCTCTCCCCATTCCCATCCTGCAGACCCTGAGAAGAGAAGCCCCAGCCCCCTAATTCTCCTGAGTCGTGTATAGACCCCTACCCTCCCTGCCGTCCCAGCCCAGCCTACTCGCCCCCTCTACCTGTCCCCTCCTGCCTCCTGCCCCATCTGAATTGGCCTCCCAAGTCCTGGCTTCTCAGTGTCCTTCCCTCCACCTGACAGGGTCTGGCTCAAGGTCACTGCAGTAATTCCATACAAGCTGCCTGGGGCTGCCGCTGCCTTATCGGCAGCGGGGTTTCTGTTTCACTCCCTTTTATTCCTGGGCATATTGTGTTCGATAAAACCCTTTGCTTGTAACTCGGCTGGCAGGGCTCCCAGCTGCTCCTCCTGACTGCCTTTCCTCCCCCCTCCGGACTCCCTTGCCTTCACTCTGCCCTCTCTTCTTCCCTACCTTGTCCCCTCAAACTCTAGGGGGAGGAGGTCAAGGCACCTCCCTTTGTTTCTGGCCCCTCTCCCACCCCAGTTCCTGCAGAGGTGTGCAGAGATGCCCACCTTCCTCCTAGAAGAAAAGTCCAGGCAGGGTTGCCCGGCCACACCAGGAGGTCCCCCTCCCACTAAGACCGGAAGAAAGGCTGGAGCAGCCAGGCCCAGGTAGGGCTCTGGTGGAATCAGGATACCAGACTGGTTCTGCTAGTTCCATTGGCCAGCAGGGAGGGGCATGCACTGGGGCCAGCTTCTGTGCACAATTATTTCCCATCTTGACTCTGCCACTGCTGGCCTGCCCCGCCCTTTGGGGAGGTAAAGACAGGTCTGAGTCACTAGCAAGGGGGAGGGCAGGAGTTAAACAAGTTGAGGCCATAGCATCCCCACAGAAGGCCTACTACCAGCTGGACAGAAAGACAGACAGAAGGTAGGCAGCACTTTGGGCCAGCCACACTTCTTCTTTCCTGACTCCCACAGGATCAGATCCTCGGGGCCATGCCCTCTGAGGCACCTGGGCCCTGACAGGACTTGCCAAGGCCTGTGGGGTGTTTTGGACTGAGCTCAGCACTGGGATGGAAGGAGAGTGGCTTTGAGGGCCCTGGGAGCAGGACAGCCTTCTGAGTCCTGTCTTTGGCAATCTGGGGACCAGTTGACACACAGCCAGGCTGGGGTGGAGGGTGATGTTGGGAGGTGTGATCTCCATGGCTATCAGGATGTCATGGGGGAAGCGGAGGTTCTACAAGCTCAGCCAGTGCATGTGCCTTGTCCCTGTACCAGTGCCAGAGGAAGGGAGGTGGCAGAGAGGTTCCTCTTTGGTTTCTGATAGAGCCTTGAGAGAATTTTTCTGTCTTGGGCCTGGCCCTGAGGCTGGGGCAAGAGAGGAAGGCTAGCCCTGTTCCTCCCTGTGCTTTGCTATTAGAGGTCTTCTATGTACCCAGGGCCTTGGGAGTTTGAAAGCCTGAATTGTCCCTGCCTTCAGGGAACTTCTATTTTGGCTGAGAAAATGGAACTGAGATAGTAAAATATTCAGATTCATTAATTACCAATTTAGTAACAGTGACAATAAGTACCAGATTAATCTTATGGAAATGTAGATGTCAGCCCCAAGCCCTCCAACCACACACCATGTGATGTGAGCAGGTCACATCCCCTCTCTGGCCTCTGGGGGTGGCAGGGGGTAGTGGTGGCTAGGTCTCTGAGAGACACAGCTACCCCTACAAGCTCCTTTCCTTTGCCTTCTCTCTGGTTCCCCCTTCAGCTTCTTCTCCTCCTTCCCTTTGGGTCCCGGATCTTGGCTCAGCCACCACCTCCTCCAAGAAGTCTCCTCAGATTTTCCTTGCATGCATCTTCTGTGCTTCTGTGCATGCCTGCACTGGACTGTGATCATCTATACCCTTACAACCAAATGTGGGTGAACCAACACACTGAGTTTGGTGTAGGGCCTGACCCAGGGAAGGTCCCAGGAACCAGGTGCTGAATGAATCAAACTATAAAAATCAGCATAGGAGGAAAAGAGGAGAGTGAACAAAGAAGGCAGGAAAGCTGTGAGCAAGATCCTCCTCAGAGGGAGCCAATCAGGAGCGAGGCAAGGGAGTGGGCATCACAGCAGTCATGTTAAGGTCCTCGCTGAGGCCACTCTGGGTCCTCCTGGCCCCCCACTTAGCAGCTCTGTGATTTTGGACAAGCCATGGAATTCCTCTCTGAGTCTCACTATCCCCATGCATGAGTGGAGATAGTTATCATGGCATCTCTGGTGTGGTTGTGTAGATGGGTATGCCAAGCTACAAATACCTGCTGAATAATAAGTAAAATAAGAAAAATAAAAGTGAGTGTCCACTGACGGCTGTTCCCACCAGCTGGAACACTCTGGCTAGGCCTTTGTCAGTGCTGAGTGACCCTTGGGAGGGGAGCACTGATCCTGAATTCCAGACCTTCTCTTCCTCAGCCCCATGTGGGACCCAAGGACACAGCCGCCCTGCTGAGAGCACGGCGGCTCGCCCTTCAAGACCGTGACCTCACGACGGTGGACCTCGGCCCTCCACCTCCAACGGGGGCGGGGGCCGCCCACCTCCAAGTCTCCAGCCATGACGACCTCTGCGCTCCGCCGCCAAGTGAAGAACATCGTGCACAATTACTCCGAGGCGGAGATCAAAGTGCGCGAGGCTACTAGCAATGACCCCTGGGGTCCACCCAGCTCCCTTATGTCGGAGATCGCCGACCTGACCTTCAACACGGTGGCCTTCGCCGAGGTCATGGGCATGCTGTGGCGTCGGCTCAACGACAGTGGCAAGAACTGGCGGCACGTGTACAAGGCGCTGACGCTGCTGGACTATCTGCTCAAGACTGGCTCCGAGCGCGTGGCGCACCAGTGCCGCGAGAACCTCTACACCATCCAGACGCTCAAAGACTTCCAGTACATCGACCGCGATGGCAAGGACCAGGGCGTCAACGTGCGCGAGAAGGTCAAGCAGGTGATGGCCCTGCTCAAGGACGAGGAGCGCCTGCGGCAGGAGCGAACTCATGCCCTTAAGACCAAGGAGCGCATGGCCCTGGAGGGCGCAGGCATCGGCAGCGGGCAGCTGGGCTTCAGCCGCCGCGGTGAGCGGGGTTCTCCATCCTCCTACACCTGTGAGTGAGCCCCGAGAGTGTGGCTGGGACAGGGAGGTGGCCAGAGTCCAACCTTGGCTTTGCAACCGTGAACCATGGTGAATAGTATTTATCTTGGAGGGATGTTATGAGGACCAGCAAGATAAGGAGTGTAATGTGCAAGATATAATGCCCCCACATAGCAAGCACTGCTCAAGTTAGCTCAAATATAATGTTATTATACATTTGCCATTCAATTTATTAATTAACCATCGCTAGGATGGCATGGTGGTTGCACAGACTGGGGTCAGATACCATCTATTGTGCCCCTTCCAAGCTGTGTGACCTGGATAACCAACTCTTTGAACTTCAGTTTCCTTATCTGTAAGATGGGGATAACTTCTGTTGTTTGATCTGTTTAAAAACAAAGCAAAACAAAACAAGAACAAGACAAAACAAAACAAAAAAAGGCCCTCAACCAGACATGTGGCATTCCTCTTAACTCTCTCTCTTGAGGGCACTGCCCTTAAAAATAGGGGCAGTTGCTGTGCAGTTCCTGAATGCTTCCCCCAGCAGTGAAGGCTGATCTGAGGAACTCTGGAATAGCCCTCCTTTTTTTGGAGGCTGGGGATGGGGGACTGAACCTAGGTAAGCTCCACCTCTGAGCTGCATCCCCAGCCCTTTTTATTTTGAGACAGAGTTTCACTAAATTGCAAGGCTGTCCTCAAACTTGCAATTCTCTTGCCTTGGCCTCCTGAGTAGCTGGGATTATAGGTATGCACTACCTGATGTGGCTTAGAATGGCCCTGCTTTCATTGCTGAGAGCTTTGGCTGTGACTTTGTTATATTGGAAGTTCCTGCCTTCCCACTCTTCTTGGCTCCAAGCACAGTGGGGTCCAGCTGGAAGAGTCCAAGAGCAGGAGTCAGGGGACCTGAGCTCAAGTCCTGCTTCAGGATCCTGGCCAGACACCCTCTGAGGTGTCTGCCCATCTGCTCAGGTGGCACTGGCATCTGCACTTCCTGGGTGGAATGGGGAATCTACAGGAAGTGCCCAGTAAAACACCTGGCTCACTGGAGCCCTTGAGAGTTGTTTTTTTGCCTCAATTTCCCTATCTGATCCTCAGCTTCTCAGCAGGCAGAGGAGTGTGGGTACTGTGGCCCTGTGGGTACTAGTGTGGTCATAGAGGCCATGATGGTTGTTGCAGCTGCCTCTTCGTCCCCCCGCTATGCCTCGGACCTGGAGCAAGCGCGGCCCCAGACGTCAGGAGAAGAGGAGCTGCAGCTGCAGCTAGCACTGGCCATGAGCCGAGAGGAGGCTGAGAAGGTGAGACCTCAGTTGTCCGGGGCCAGCCGCAGAGGGAGGAGAGAGGCCTGGTGCTCCATGACTCGGGTTTCCCACCCTGGGCCTCAAGCCCTACTCCTCTCTCAAGGACAGTGCAGGGCCTGTGTCCCTGGGTTTGTTTCAGGCAGGACTCCTCTTGGACTTCAGTCCTCTCTGGTTGGACCTGGGAGTGTGACGTGTGGTTGGGGTATACAGTATGCATGAAGGGCCTTGTGATGGGGGAGGGGAGCGTGCTGACAGACATCCTTGAAAACACTGGGATTGCTGCTCCCCCATCAGCTGTCCTTTAGGGAGGACAGTGATAGTACCTTTGATATCAACTCTGCCATAACCTCTGCGGATGCAGGCAGACCAGGTAAGAAGCAGCTGGGCACACATGGTGGTGCTAGGGGAGCACTCAGGCCACCAGAAGAGAAAGACCCAGCTTCCTGATCCTTAAGCCACATCCTCACTGCCTGCCCCATTTATGGTGGCCATTTCTGTCTCCATCCCTGCTTCCTGGGCAAAGCTATGCTGGCCCTCTGGCCAAGGGTGGGGAGTGCTGAGTCAAGTTCACCCATCTTCTTCCCTGCAGCCAGTACCCCCAGCCTCCCACAGGGACGAGGACCTACAGCTGCAGCTGGCTCTGCGCCTGAGCCAGCAAGAGCACCAGAAGGTAGTGAGTGGGCTGAGCCGCCTGGGCCTGGGCTGCAGGTGCCCCAGTGCGGTGCTGGTGGAGGTGCTATGGGCACTAACCGGCTTCTCTGCTGCTCTAACTTGGTGCCTCCCACCCCGCTCTCTCCTTGACCCCAGGCTGGGCGCACAGGTCCCCTCAAGTTCAGCTTGAACTGCTCATGTTCCTCCTGCCTCTGTACCTTCTGCAGGAGGTTAGGTCCTGGCGGGGAGATGACTCCCCCGTGGCCAATGGTGTAGGGGCTGTGGTTCACCATCGCCATCGGGGGGACACAGAACCAGGAAGAGAAGAGAAAAAGGAGGAAGAGAAGCTGAAAACCAGTCAGGTAGGGAGCAAGTGGAGTGCGTAGGCCAGCAGGCCTGGAGGTAATTGAGTTGGTATTTGTAGAGCGTAGAACAGTGCTTGGTGTATAGTAAGTACTACTTAAATATTTATTAAAGGAAAATGGGGGTGGCAGCATGTAACAGCCCCTGGTCCCATACGTGTGGTCTAGACTTGAGCTGATAGCAAAATGGGATGTGACAAGATCCTGACCAAGATTCTTGGATTTGCTGCCACTTACTTTATGACTTGGAGAATATCACTGTCTAGGCCTTGGTTTCCCCTTCTACACAGCAAGTTCTTTGATCCTGATATTGTAGAATCACGGGATACTGTGGATCACGACTAGGGGCTGGTTCTGGCACATGGTGCTGAAGACATCTTGGGCAGCCTGGCAGGGGTGGGTGGGGGAGTACATGGTTTCTGAGAGCAAGACCACCCTCCAAAGCTATTCAGGCTGCCCGTGGGGTGTCTCTGTCCCCTTTCTGCCCACATTCATTGTGGTCAGTTTCTCTTGGACACTGACCTATGGAGGTAGGTTTGTTTAAAAAAAAAAATCATCTCTGCTCTTATGGCCTCTTTCTGCTGGCCTGAATTCTATCCCAGCGCTGCCTCTCCCTGGCTGTGTAACTTCAGGCAAACCATTTCCTCTCTTTGGGCTTGAACTGGCTCATCTGTAAAGTGGGTACATCACCTGCTTTACCTTCCTCACAGGGTTGTTATGAAAGTGGGCAGTCAATGGATGAGGAAACATTTTATAAACTGGAAGCTGTACAGAGGTGAGGGATCATTAAGAGATGTTTGTGGAATGAATAAAGGAGGGAATGAGTTCGAGTTAGGCTGGCAGGTCAGGGCCTGCCCTCCCTCTGGGCCCTGCCTACGTCCAAGCTGCCTCTCCCCTCCACAGTCCTCCATCCTGGACTTGGCTGACATCTTTGCACCTGCCACAGCCCCACCCTCCACACACTGCTCTGCTGACCCATGGGACATCCCAGGTGGGTATGCAGGCCTGCAAGAGGCTCCTAGGCTGGTCCCAGAAAGCCCCTTCCTTCCCAGCCACTATGGTCAACCACTTCCCCACATTAGCTGGGGCAAATCACTCACCTCCCCCAGTCACAGCTGCCTCTGTGACCTGGCTTTTATGGTGAAAGAACCCCCAGTGATGTGAATCTCAGTAGAGGTTCTCTTGCTGCCCTCTCGCCATTCCAGCCCTGAATGGGAAGGTGGCCAACATTGCCCATGCCTGGGGGTCCAGAGGCCTGGGATAACTAACCTGGACTCCAGCTTCTGGCTGCTCCTGAGGCAGCCTTCCACCTGTCAAGTGGCTCCCATACCTCCCACTTGGGCTGTGTAACTGGGAGAGGCCCTGCACGAGGGATTCTGGGAGCTGGGGGTCTGGGCTTACACCTGTGCTATTCCCATTCTAGGTCTCAGGCCGAACACAGAACCCAGTGGCTCTTCCTGGGGACCTTCTGCAGACCTCTGGTCTCCAGTCCCCTCAGGAAATCCTCTGTCCCGAAGCCAGCCTTGGGACTTGCTTCCTACCCTCTCCTCCTCTGAGCCCTGGGGCAGGACCCCAGTGCTGCCTGCCGGACTCCCCACCACAGACCCCTGGGCACCAAAGTCTCCCCACCACAAACTCCCCAGCACTGGAGCTGATCCTTGGGGGGCCTCCATGGAGTCTTCTGACACACCTGGTAAGCGGAGGGCAGAGGGTCTTCTGGGTCCCCCTCCCTCTGGTGCCAGCAGGTACTGTGCTAAGAGGGCCACTTCCCAGGAAAGGGGTCAGACCAGTGCCTGCCCTTTATGCCAACTCATCTCCCTCTTTCTCCTTGTCTAGTTCTAGGTGGTACCTCGAACTTCGACCTATTTGCCAAACCTCCAGAATCCACAAAAACCAAGGAGGGTCTGGAGGGGCAGGCCTTGCCCTCAGGGAAGCCCAGCAGTCCTGTGGGTGAGCAGGAGGCCAAGAGATACGGAGGCTTTGGGAATGAGTGGCCCAGCAGATGGGGTTCCTGCCCTCTTCCCTTCACCTCAGTGGCCAATCTGTCTCCCACCAACAAGCTCTATCATGTACCTTTCAGAGTTGGACCTGTTTGGAGACCCTAGTCCCACTTCCAAGCAAAATAGCACCAAGGAGCCAGATGCCTTTGACTTGGATGTACTAGGAGAAGCATTAACCCAGCCTGGACAGGAGACCCGCACCTGCCGTACCCCAGAGTCCTTCCTGGGCCCCTCGGCCTCTTCCTTGGTCAACCTTGACTCATTGGTCAAGGTGCCACAGGCTGCGAAGACCCGGAATCCCTTCCTGACAGGTAGGGCACCCCCGAGTCCCTCAATACCAGGAGCCTTGCTCTCTCCTGCCCTCCTAGCAGAGCCCAGCTGCTGCCCAGCTGCTGTCTTCCTCTTCCCTGGCTCTAAGACCCCGATCTCGCCGCCCATTCCTGCGCCCTCTCTTGTTCGCAGGACTCAGCGCTCCGTCCCCCACTAACCCGTTCGGTGAGCAGGGCAGGCCGACCCTGAACCAGCTGCGCACCGGGTCACCTGCACTGGGCCTGCCGGTCGGCGGGCCTACCGGGGCGCCCCTGGGCTCCATGACCTACAGTGCCTCCCTGCCCCTCCCGCTCAGCAGCGTGCCGGTCGGCATGACCCTTCCCGCCTCCGTCAGCGTCTTCCCACAGGCTGGAGCCTTCGCCCCACCGCCTGCCAGCCTGCCGCAGCCGCTGCTGCCCACCTCCGCCTCGGCTGGGCCGCTGCACCCGGGCCCGCAGACTGGCACCAACCCCTTCCTCTGAGCGACGCCCCAGCCTGAGCGCGAGGCCACGCCCCCTCGTGACCTTGGGCCGGGCGGCAGTGCTGGTCAAGCACCGATCCCAGCCTCGCGGGGCAAGGCGGAAGGTGCACTCCTGAAGTTGGAGACTGAGGACGTTTTTGGGGGCGGAGGTGGCTAGACCACACCCCAACAATAAAGACTGGAACCCACGGGCTCAGCTCTTACTACCAAGGGGACTTCTTGTGGGGTGTGGCACTGGGGTCTGGACTACAGGAGGGATCATCACTGGCTGTGGAGGAAACTACTGCTCTACAATCTAGGGCACGAAACGGTCCCATTTCCCTTACAACTAACTCCTCTCAAACCTCCATCCACAGCCTCATCTCCTGTTGGCCTGGCACCTTTGCTTCCAGATGTTCCCAGGCTGTCACTCATTCGGTCATGGTCATTTCATTTATTCATCGCATATCAGCAAGCACTGGGGATGATCTAATAGGGGACGGTAGGCGTTTGTTCCCATTTACTGGGCACTTGTTAATGTGCTAAGCACTTTAGGCAGAACATTTCTTTTAATCATTGCAACTCTGGGAGACAGGGAATATTGTCACTCCCATTCAGGACAGCTACAGAATCTGCAGGGTCCACTGCAAAATGAAAATGCTGCCAGATGTGGTGGCACACGCCTATAATCCCAGCAATTCTGGAGGCTCAGGCAGGCAGATTCCAAGTTCATGTATAGCCTGGGCAAATTCAGTGGGCCCTCAGCAACTTAGACCTAGCCTCAAAGTAAAAAAAAATTTAAAAAGGACTTGGGCTATAGCTCAATGGTAAAGTGCCCTGGATTCCATCCCCACTACTTCCCACTCCCACAAAAGAAAGAAAATGCAGGGTACCCTCTTCAAAATTGGGTTAAGAATTTCAATACAGGAACAGCAGAGCATCAAACCAAGTGCATGGTCCTCCCAAGTGCAGTTGCACAGGTCTCTCTTGCAGCAGCTCCCATTTTATAGGTGAGAAAATTGAGAATCAGAGAGGTTAAGTGGCATGTTCAAAGTCACAAATCAAGGGCTGTGAGGAGATGAGATTCAAAGTCATCAGACAGTCTGGCTCCTCATCCAGGAGCTCCCAGACTGGGCCCCAGATTTAATTCAGCAAATATTGACTGACTGTTGTGGACAAAGTGTTGGGCTGTCCTGGGAGGAATCCAAGAATTGCTGAGCTCACAACCTGCAGGAGCTCAGAGTACAGCAGAGCAGACAAAAGGTGTGTGTGGGGTGGGAGGGATGTGACGCAGCTGCAGCAAAGCCAGGTCAGGAGCACTCATGTTCCTATGTTTACTGGGTCATCTTAAATCCAGCTCTGAGCCTGCCCCCACCACCAAGGCTGACAAGAAACTTCCCTTTATCAGTGGGAGTCGGCTCCTACTGCAGGTTCGTGAAGGGTTTTAGAAACCAAGAGTGGGACAAGGCCTGGTACTCATCCTGGGAGCCATCACGGCCACTTTTACTTTCACTCAATGCTTCGTGATCACTGGATCACTGGACACTGGTGTGTCCTCAGTGCTTAGGGGTGGCCCTGCAAGCCAGCCTGCTGTTAGCCCCTTCCCCTTTTAAGGTACTGAGAGCAAACAGCCTTCCATAGCCCTCCCAAGAAATATCCAAGTTGTTGATGGTGGGGGTGTGTGATGCCACTGTCCTCCTGGGGTGGGTTGCTTTGTTTGTGTGGAGGGAGGGAGTCCCACTGTTGCAGACCAGATGGACAAGAGCACTTACTTAGAAGTCAGACAGACAGGGTTTAAAACTCTGCTCCCAAGTTTGAACTTAATGATAATAATCTCTTAATAGGTGGTTATGCTGTCTGACCTTGAGTAAAATTACTTCACCTCTCTTTGCCTGTGCCTCGATTTCCCTACTTGTCAAATGGGGTCAAGAGTTCCTTCTTTGGGCTGGGAGGGAGGGGTGCAGCTCAGGGGGAGAGCACTTGCCAAACATGCTTGGGGTCCCAGCTTCAATCCACAGTTCTGCCAACAAACAGAACTGTGGACTGAACTTCTTGCAATCCCCAGTCCTTTTGTTTCTGAGACGCCCCTCTGTGAGCTTGCACTCTGGCCATTTCATATCTATGACTTTTTCAACAAACAAATAAACAAGAGCCAGGGGTCCATCCTCTTCACGCACTGACCATGACAATGATCCCTGCCCCTCGTCCCTGGCTTTTCCAGGCAGCACACACAGCCCAGCCCCCATCTATCTTCTGCTGCACCCAAACTGGGAAGGTTCTATCTTCCTTGGTCCCAGATCCATCTCTGTGCCTCTCCCACCTAAATTAACTCTCCCCTGGAGACTCCAAGAGGGGCTATTATGTCTCCAGGGAAAAATAGTTCAGTTGCCTTGCTTCCGGTAACTACTTCTGGGACATCTTCCTCCTTGTGAGACCCTCCTCCTGGAGACTGGCACTGTGGTGCTGCCCTGCCTCCTTCCTGCCTGTGGCTGCCACTCCTCCTCATTCTCAGGATGCTTCCCTCTTGGCTCACTTGACCCCACCCAGATCCAACCTCAACACCTTATCCAGGAGGATGACCTCACAGCCTCTTGACCTCTCAGCTTCCCTGACCCATTAGCACCCTTAGGGACTTGTCACCGTCCCAGTTTCCTCCAGGCTTCCTGATCTCACTCCTCCCAGCTGGAGGATGTCCTCTGGAGCATCTCCACCTGCCAGTCCCCCACTCTCAGAACTGCTCAGTATTAAGGATCTCTTCTCTCCTCCATAGCTTCAATGGCTTTCTCTCAACCAAATTCTTCCCATCAATATGTGTTCTTATTAGCTTCATCCCCAAAGTATCTTTCTTCTCACGTTGAGTGTCCAGGGTATCCCTCCATTTCTCCTCTCTGCCCTCCCTCAATGCTCTCCAGTTGCTGCCTGCTCTCAGCCTGGTATCATTGGATGATGGTCACCACACCAACCCAGGGATTTTTCTGGTCTATCCTGGATGGATTCCCAATTCCTGTACCTTCCTTCTTGTAATCCCCAGTCCTTTTGCTTCTGAGACTCCCCTCTGTGAGCTTGCACTCTGGCCATTTCATGTCTGTGACTTTTTCAGGCTTATGGAGTCAAGAACTGAGCCTTCTTTCTGCTTCTAATGCAGTCTCCGCTGGGGGACTTCTCCCTGGAGAAACCCTCATTCCTCTCTCCCAACAGCTTCCCCTCTGTGCTCCAAGCCTTGTCACCTCCATCTCCTTGTGTTCATCTCAAAGGCACCTCAAACAACAGATCCAAAGTGCCAATCATGCTTGACACCTTCTTCTTCCACTGGGCCAGTCCTGATAATCGTGCCTAGGCCCCCAGCCCTGCCTTTTCTCTGCAGCTACACCCCCGCCTTGTGACAACCCTTCCATCTCCCTGTCTTGCTGCTTTGGCCTCCCAATCACTGCTGCTTCCTCTCTTGCCTCTTTCTGATCCATTCTCCACTGAGCAGCCAGCAAGATCTTCCCCAAATGCAAACCCAACTGGGTCATTCTCCTGACTGAAGCCCTCCAACAGCTACCTCCTGCTCTCATCAAAACTCCTCTTCTCACAAGTTCCTCCAAGACCTGGTCCCTGCCCTCCTCCCCAACCTCCAAGCCTCATTTATGACCTATCTTCCCCTTGCTTTCTGACCTGCAGTTCCTTATCCCTGACTCACTGTGACATGTGGGGGCCTTTGCCTATGCTGTTCCTTCGGCCTACTTCTCCAGCGCCCTGCCCCCAGGCCTGTACGCCCTTAAATTTCTTTCCTCTTGTTCTCTATGGCTACTGCACAAATGTAATTTCCTCAGGGAAACCTTCCCTTCTTATCCCTTCCACCAGATCAAGTACCTTGTTATATTATGCACACAGTGGGTGGTTGAATATTCATTTGTGTGGCTGTCTGACTGGCCTCTGTCTCTCAACTGTCTGTGAGTAAAACCAAGGGAACAGGCTTGTCTCTGTCCACCCTCTATTCGGTATCTGGCAGAGTGGCAGGAACTGGACACTTGGACACTTACTGCATACTGGCTCAATGCATGTGTATAAAGCATACTATACAACATAAAATTGGCTCAGTGTTATTATTCAGGAAAATGTTCCTGGAGTGGGTAGGATTTGAGCAGGACCTGAAGTTGGAGAGACTGAACCAGACTTGCTAGCTGGATAGAGCTGGACAAGACATGCCTTCAGCTAGAGTCTCATTTCTCAAAAAAAGGTCAAATTAGCTGAGGCTCTGAGATCCCATGGCCCTGGCACCCCATATCCGTGAGAGTCGTCTTCTGGCTGGCAGGGTTACTCAAGCCAAAGCAGTTTTTAGGGATGGACCCCAGGCTCTAAAGCCCGGGCTGCACCGGTTTGCAATCCTCCTCTCGGCCACATGGCGACGCTCAGAGACCAGACACTCAGCTCCGAGTCCGGGCGAAGACCCGCCCGCGGCTCTGAGGGCGTCAGGCCCGCCCCTCGCAGCCTGCCGCTGGGTTTCTCTCGGAGCAGCCATGCTGGGGGCGCGGGCCTGGATGGGCCGCAGCCTCCGGCTGCCCCGCGCCAGGCTGGGTCTCACCGCGAGCCGCAGGTACGAGCGGGCCGCTGGGGTGCGCCCTGCACCTGCGGCGCCGGTGGCCGGTCTCCCTGGCTCTGGGTCCATAGTGCCTGCTCGGGCCAGCCCCGCATGCCTGGTGCTCCCCGCACCCCACCTGCCTCTGATCTGACTTGGACACCTGGCCCTGCAGAAGGGTCCTGAGACCTGCACTGGCAGAAAGGGCCTCCGTCTCTCCCCAACCCCCTCCACTTATGGGGCTGGCTCCTGGGGGGACTAATCTGAGGCTACCACCAAGAAGCCCTCCTTGAGCCCAGTGCTGGACTAGGGCCCTTCTTCAGTAACATATTGTGACCCGTCACTGCCCTATACTGATGTGGGGCCTGTCCATTATTAGGTCTGCCCCCAGCATCACTCTCCTAGGCTGAACTCCTTCAGATGGGGTGTTTCTGATTCCCTGGGTGTCCTCCGGGTCTGACACAGGACCTGGCCCATTGGGCTGCCCAGTGGTGGATTTTGAGTAAGGAGTCCTCTGGACTGTTTTCCTCTGGTTTCCCATCACCTGGCTCAGTCCCTGACCCTGTTTATGTGTGGTCCAGCCACTCCTAGAGCAGCCACCAGCAGCTGTACCTTTCTACCCAGTTCATGCCCCCATGTATGCCAGAGGACCCCTCCCCCGCCCAGTGTAAACCACCCTTGGGAGGGGCCCTGTTAGGGGGACAGAATGGTGTTGGAAGGACCATTCTGCCCGTTGTGACTCGCCCTGACCTCACAGTCATCCTTCCCACCACCAGGTCTTGAGAGGTTGGGGGAGACTAACCTGGCAGGGAGCGCCCAATGAGCCACCTCTCCTCACCCCCCAAAAAACTTAAGGGGGAGCACAAAGGCCACCGTCTCCCCCGTGGTTCAGAAAGGTGTGTGGGGCTGGGAGTTGGGGTTCTTTGGGGTTCGAAGGAAAGCTGGGTGGGATATGGGGGGAGGTGGGCATGGGCACAAGTGGGGCAGGCCTTGACCTGTGTGACCCATCTGCCCATACCAGGGGTAGCTCCTCCCGGGACAAGGACCGTAGTGCTACAGTCAATAGTTCAGTGCCCATGCCTGCCGGAGGGAAGGGAAGTCGTCCCAGCTGCCCCCCAGCCACACCCCAGAAAGCCCCCAACCGCCTGATCAATGAGAAGTCACCATACCTTCTACAACATGCCTACAATCCTGTGGACTGGTAAGTACCTTTCCAGTGCTCTCCTTGAAGCAGCTGGGGCCCCAGACCCCCCCCCCAACCCCCAGGGCTGCTGATTGATGCCACACCCTGCTGGACCTAGGTACCCCTGGGGACAGGAAGCCTTTGACAAGGCCAGGAAAGAAAACAAGCCAATCTTCCTCTCAGGTAATGTGCCCACCTTCTCTGAAATGGGGAGGGCTGTGTGGGGGGAAGGGTTGGTCAGTAGGGGAAAGGTCCTGTGGGCCTTACGGGCTCCCAGGGGTCTAGAGATCAGCTTCTGGTCTAGGTGGGGCCCCTGGGCTGCTCTGTCCCATCTTTGCTGCCCCATTTGCATTCCAGTGGGGTACTCTACCTGCCACTGGTGCCACATGATGGAGGAGGAGTCCTTCCAGAACGAGGAGATTGGCCGCCTGCTCAGTGAGGACTTCATCAGTGTGAAGGTAGACCGGGAAGAGCGGCCCGACGTGGACAAGGTGTTCATGACGTTTGTGCAGGTGAGCTGTTTTCCAGTGGGAAAAATCCTGTCACTTGTTCACAGCAGTTCCCCTGACCCTGATGCTCTCTCCACAGGCCACCAGCAGTGGTGGGGGCTGGCCCATGAATGTGTGGCTGACTCCCAACCTCCAGCCCTTTGTGGGGGGCACCTATTTCCCCCCTGAGGATGGCCTGACCCGAGTTGGCTTCCGCACAGTGTTGATGAGAATACGGGATCAGGTAGGTGTGCATCCAGGAGGGAGGTACTCCAGCCCAGGTCAAGGAACCCCGAGCTCCATGCTGACCTCCAGGTGTGCCCTCTCCTCCCACAGTGGAAGCAGAATAAGAACACCCTGCTAGAAAATAGCCAACGTGTTACAACAGCCCTGCTGGCCCGTTCGGAGATCAGCATGGGTGACCGCCAGCTGCCACCCTCTGCCGCCACCATGAATACCCGCTGCTTCCAGCAGCTGGATGAGGGCTATGATGAGGAGTACGGTGGTTTTGCTGAGGCCCCCAAGTTTCCCACTCCAGGTCAGCATTCCTCAAGCCCTCCTTACCCCAGACCTGGTCTTGTGCTTCCTGTCCTGGTCAATGGTCTTCTGCTTCCTGGCATAGTCATTAGCCTTCTGTCCTCCCAACTGGCCAGGAGACTTGATACCTGCTCTTAATGATGACATTCTGACCCTGACCTACATAACGATCTTCCAACCTGGTCAATGACCCTGGGCAATGTTACTGGTCTGGTCTGTAACTTCCCTGGTCCACTATGGCCAATGATATTCTATTCTCCAGCTCAGGTGATGACCTTGTGTCCTTTGGGTTGCCCATTGACCTCCTGACTCTCAGGCTTTCCAGAGATGGCCTGCCTGTCAAGTGAACTCTTCTGGGTTGACTGTTGACCTCCTGACCTCAGCCTGGCCAGAGGCCTCTTGACTATCCACACTCCATCATTCTCTCACTCACCTGTTCTTGCCACCCCCACAGTGATCCTGAACTTCCTGTTCTCCTACTGGCTCACTCACCGTCTAACCCAGGATGGCTCTCGGCCCCAGCAGATGGCCTTGCACACCCTGAAAATGATGGCCAATGGGGGCATCCGGGACCATGTGGGCCAGGTGAGGGGCAGCAGGGCATTCCCTGGAGGAGCAGTGGGAGGCGGTGGCTGGGATCAGCCTCCAGCCCTGCATCTCTCACCTGGTACAGGGCTTCCACCGCTACTCCACGGACCGCCAGTGGCACGTCCCTCACTTTGAGAAGATGCTGTATGACCAGGCACAGCTCGCCGTGGCCTATTCACAGGCCTTCCAGGTGACCCCCTTGCCTAGTCCTAACCCTGGCTGCCTCTCCCAAGGCCTTCCTAGTACTGTGGCTCTTCTTTCATTTTTTTCTGTTTTTCTTTTTCTTTCTTCCTTTCTCCCTTCCTTTCTTTCTTTTCTCGCAGTACTAGAAATTGAACTCAGAGGCACCGTACCTCTGAGCTGTATCCTCAGCCATTTTAATTTTTTAAGTTTTGAGACAGGGTCTCACTAAGTGGCTGAGGCTGGCCTCGATCTTCAGGTCCTCTTGCCTCAGGCTTCTAAGTAGCTGGGATTACAGGCGTGGTCCATCACTCTTAGTTTCAACTCTTAATTCCTACTACCCGGCTCCCCTCTCCCAATTTCCCGGGAGAATATCACCCCTATGTACCTGGGCCACCCCAATGGCCTCTACTGACAGCCTCCTCCCTCCCCAGATTTCTGGTGATGAATTCTATTCTGAGGTTGCTAAAGGCATCCTGCAGTATGTATCCCGGAGTCTGAACCACCGGGTATGTATCCAGAGGAAGGTGGGCCTGGCTGTAGGAGAGGTTTGGGGCCTCCATTGCCCTTCAGGCTGTGGGACCCAGCCAACTCTTCTCTTTTCACAGTCTGGAGGCTTCTACAGCGCAGAGGATGCAGATTCACCCCCAGAGCGGGGCTCGCAGCCCAAAGAGGGTGCCTTCTATGTGTGGACAGTGAAAGAGATCCAGCAGCTCCTCCCAGACCCTGTACAGGGTGCCACTGAGCCTCTGACCTCAGGCCAGCTTCTCATGAAACACTATGGACTCACAGAGGCTGGCAATATCAGCCCCAGTCAGGTGAAGACTTCTTGGGAACACAGGAGCGGGCCTAAGACCTGCTGGGTATGTGGGCTCCCTCTGATAAGGCCATTTTCCTCAGGACCCCAACGGGGAGCTGCAGGGCCAGAACGTGTTGACTGTTAGGTATTCTCTGGAGCTGACTGCTGCCCGCTTTGGCTTGGATGTGGAAGCTGTGCGGACCTTGCTCACCACGGGGCTGGAGAAGCTCTTCCAGGCCCGGAAACACCGGCCAAAGCCACACCTGGACAGCAAGATGCTGGCTGCCTGGAATGGTGGGGCAGTCCTGTCTGAGGCCCAATCCTGTTTGTAGAATTCCCCTCACCAAGTTCCCCTGTCTGTCAGGCACCCTTAAAACTGCGGATTCTTCTTTTATTAGATTTATTATCCTTAATTTGCAAATGTGTTCATTCGAGGCTTAGAGAGTGGAAGTGACCTGCCCAGGGTCACCTTACAGGGGCCAGGAGGCCAGCTCTAACTGGTGTTGGGTCAGAGCCTGGGGTGTGGTGGGGACCTCCCTGGAGAGCTCTGGCCTCATCTTTTACACCCTTTCTTCTCCCACCAGGCCTGATGGTGTCTGGCTTCGCTGTGACTGGGGCTGTCTTGGGCATAGACAAGCTGATCAACTATGCCACCAACTGTGCCAAGTTCCTTAAGCGGCACATGTTTGATGTGGCCAGTGGCCGCCTGAAGCGCACCTGCTATGCTGGCAATGGGGGGACTGTGGAGCACAGGTGGGGGACCAGGCAGGCTGGGAGGGCTCATCTTCCTTATGTATTCCTAGCCCCTCTCTGCCCTTCCTCTGGATGAGGCCTCACTATGAGCTCCTAACTTCCCTGGGTCCATTTACTCCTCTGGGAAATGGGCTAGTGGCAGACACCAGATAGCTGGATTTTGAGGATTAAATGAAGGAACACATGAGAAATGTCCCCTCTGTGAAAGCCCCCGGCCTTCACTAGCCTCTCCCCTGTTGCCTGTGTCCCCAGCAACCCGCCCTGCTGGGGCTTCCTGGAGGACTACACCTTCGTGGTACGGGGCCTGCTGGACCTGTATGAAGCCTCACAGGAGAGCTCATGGCTTGAGTGGGCTCTACGGCTACAGGACACACAAGACAGGCTCTTCTGGGACTCCAGGGGAGGCGGCTACTTCTGCAGCGAGGCTGAGCTGGGGTCTGGCCTGCCCCTACGTCTGAAAGATGGTCAGTGTGGGTGTGGGTTGGCCTGGGGTCCTGCACCCAGCTGGGTTTGGCTTTCCCTGCACAAAGCATAGTTCAGGGTGGTGGTGAGGAGCTGGTATGGGCTGGCCTCACATCTCTGTTCTCTGCTCCTTACAATCGTGGGAACCTGTTTCTTTCTTTATTTTTTTATTTTTTATTTTTTGGTACTGGGGATTGAACCCAGGGGCACTTTACATCCCTAGCCCTTTTATTTATTTTTATTTTGAGAACAGGATCTTGCTAAATTGCTTAGGGCTTGACTAAGTTGCTGAGGCTGGCCTTGAACTTGCCATCCTTCTGTCTCAGCCTCCCAAGTCACTGAGATTATAGGCATGTGCCACCATGCTGCCCCCCCTTCTCTAATTTTTAGTTGTAGGTGGACACAATACCTTTTTTGTTTATTTTTATGTGGTGCTAGGGATCAAATTCAGTACCTCACACATGTTAGGCAAGCACTCTACCACTGAGCTACAACCCCAATCCCTGGCCTCTCTTTATATGTAAAAGGATATTAATGCTGGTACTGACTCACAGGGTTGATGGAAAGATTTATCTAGGTGCTCAATGGTCACTGGCATCCAGGGATTCATACCTGGAATGAGGCTGACGTGGTCCCTACTTTCAGGAAGCTTACAGTGTAGTAGAAGACAGCTAATAAACAGAAATAAGGCAATAATGCACTCGCCACATGTAGTTAAAGTTGTGATGAGGGCTGCAAAGAAGTAGGAGCCCTATACCATGTGGCTGCCCCCATGTCTTGTCTGTTGTTAATGGTCTCTCAAAGAGCAGGACTTATCCCCAGGGTCCAGTGCAATCCTGGCAAGTTGTAGTAGGTGCTCAGTAAATGTTTACTGAATAAATGAAATGGCCTCAGGAGAGAACCAAGAGGAGGAGATCCAGCTCAGCCTGAGGGGAGATCAGATTGAACCAGGCCTGGGAGGCAGGAGTAGGGACTATGGGGTCACAGAAGAACTGTGGAGATTGTTCAGACAGAGGGAAGAGTCTGAGAGACCCCAAGGGGGAAGCCCGGGCCCTGGAGGACAGAGGACAGGGCCTGCATGAAAGGAGGGCACTGGGGCCTGCAGGAAAAGGAGGGAAAGGCTCAGGAGACCTGCTTAAGGAAGTCACTCTGATGGTGAAGAAGGGATGGAGGTAGGGGAAACAAGTGACCAGTTAGGAGACCATTCATGGTGTTCAGTGCATGCAGGCATTGGCGAAGGCTCAACTAAGGGTTGAGCTTGGGATGGAGAGAAGTGGCAAAGTGGCATGTATTGTGGCTGCAGCCCTGGCAGGACTCAGATTAGAAGTGGGGGGTGAGAGACAGGAAGGGTGTGGCCACTCTGGCTTGAGCAGCTGGGTGGTGGACAGAGGTATCAGCAGTGAGACGGGGCCTGGAGACTGGCCGGCCAGCAAGAGGAGTTGAAGGTGCCATGAGAGAGCCATGTACCAACCACTGCTAGAGCAGGGAGGAGATGTCTTCCTCCATCCCCTCCCCCGTGGCCCCGGAATTAGTCTGGGGCAGGATCCTGAGACCCAGTGACCCTTTCTTGCCTCCAACCCCTGCCTCCCTCTGCCCTGCAGACCAGGATGGTGCGGAGCCCAGTGCCAACTCTGTGTCGGCTCACAACCTGCTCCGGCTGCACGGCTTCACCGGCCACAAGGACTGGATGGACAAGTGTGTGTGTCTATTGACCGCCTTCTCAGAGCGTATGCGCCGGGTCCCCGTGGCATTGCCTGAGATGGTCCGAGCCCTCTCAGCTCACCAGCAGACCCTCAAGCAGGTGGGGGTGCTGTTCCTCTGGCTGGGACCTGGGTAGGAGGGGAGCCGGGTTGCAACAGGGAAGAAAGTATGGGATAGGGATCCTGGGACTGTCCCCGGCAAGTGCCCTTGAGGCAGGTCCCTGCTCTGCAGTGGAGGTGCCTGTAGGCGGGTGTGCATCTGAGGAGATGGCCTGTGGCCTGGGCACATGCCCATGTGAGTGCCTGTCTCTGGCCTTCAGAGTATGGGTGCAGGAGGCAGGGACTAAATATGGGTCCCTGGTTGCTGGTGAAGTGTTCTCTGTAAGGCTCTGACCCCATGTGTGGTGTTGCCATGTGTGTGCAACCCTGGGGAGCGTGTCTGTGTGTGCATGTGCCTGCCTTTCTGGGCGTGGGCACGCTTGTGAGTGTTGGCAGTGTGCATTTGCCTATCTGCATGTGTACCCCCGTCTTCAGGTGTGCCTGCTTGTGTTACATGTTTGCTCTGTTGTGTGTGTGTGTGTGCGTGAGAGAGAGAGAGAGAGAGAGAGAGAGAGAGAGAGAGAGAGAGAGGTGGGGTTTGTACGTATGGCATCTTCCCCTGTATGGGTATCTGCTATGTATATACGTGAGTACCATCTCCCTGTGGATGTGTCTCTGTGATACGTGTCTCCCACTGTATCGAGTCTTTTGGGTATGTGTCCCCATGTTTGTGTCTCTACCATTGTGCATGGCATTGTCACTGTATTCTCCTGGGGTCTGTGTCTCCACTTGCAAAGCATTAAATCCAGTGTGGCCTCCTGGTAGCTGAGTCTCCATTCCTCTTAGAGAGAAAGGGTGGTGCGAAGGGAGGATCTGGAAACCCTGGTAGGTCTGGGGTTCAGCTCCTCCCTCATCTAACACTGGAATGACCTTTTTATTCTGGCCAGATTGTGATCTGTGGAGACCCCCAGGCCAAGGACACAAAGGCTCTGCTGCAGTGTGTCCACTCCACCTTTGTGCCTAACAAGGTGTGTATCCCTATGAGCCCAGCCCCACCCCTGCCTCCCTTGAGTTGCCCTTGCTGCCTCTCCTTAGTTCCCCAATATCTGCCTTGAAGGATTGAGGAGAGGTCATCTCCACCATGGGCTCTGTAGTGTCCCAGCATTTTCCTCCAGGTGACCCTCTCTGCTCTGCCACTGCTCCAGGTGCTGATTCTGGCTGATGGGGACCCCTCAAGCTTCCTGTCCCGCCAGCTGCCCTTCCTGAGTACCCTGCGACGGCTAGAAGACCGGGCCACTGCATATGTGTGTGAGAATCAAGCCTGCTCAATGCCCATCACTGAGCCCTGTGAATTACGAAAACTGCTACGTCAGTGACTGACTCCGCAGGGCCAGGGCAAAAGGTGGCGCTTCCCAAGTGACCAGAAACTTAGGCCCATCAAGGCTGTGTACAACCTGCAGCCACCCTGGGCACCCTGCCACCAGGTGACCTTGGCCATCCTCACTGCTCCCCCATGGGCACCCACTTACCCTGGAATAAACCGAACACCGTCCCGCAGTGACCTCGGGGCCTCAGCCTCACTTGTGAGGGAGGGGATCAGCTCTGGCCTGGGAACTAGCAGCCTAGGACCCCTTCCTCTGCAAGTCCTCAGCTGACCTCTTTGTCTTCTTCCATCCCCCCTTTACCTTCCAGAGTGACCCTGCCCCCATCCATAGTCATTGAGCCTGAATGAAACTGAGGTCAGTGGGCTAAAACTAAGTACAGTGGACCTGAGTGGAGACAGGGATGTATACCAGCCCAGGAGGGGGAAAGCCAGTCCTTGCCTGTAGAAGGGGTTAGCAAAGAGTCCCGCCCTTCCCTCCCCTTGTTCTGAGCAGGGAAGGGATAAAGGGACACTTTATATTTGACAGGATGGCAATATTGCATATGCCATGGTTCACGATAGCAGCTGCTATCAGAACTAAGACATTTTTTTAGGGGATCCATCCCTCCCTGACCTCATCAGGAAGCGGGGAGGCCTCTGGCAAGAGGTCAGATTGTTCATCCCCTGCTTTTTGCAAGCCAGTTAGGAAAGTTCTCTCTCTCTCTCTCTCTCTTTTTTTTTTTTTTTTTTTTTTTTAGCATCTGTTGTGTTGGAAGTCCTTCCCCAAATTTATCTAAGTTTTTCCTGAGCAGAGTAAGCTGATACCTTCCTGTGACCTTCTCCTGCCTGCTAGATGTTGGGAGATGCTCTTGAGTCCTCTCCTTGGCACACACATCTTTGCAGGCTCCAGAAAACCCATCTAGCCCCCACCAGGGGAGGAGACAGGGAAGTGTGCTTTGGGAAGGGCAGGTGTGGAGTGATGGGGCTGACAGGTGGGGTGGGGGGAGCTTCCCCCCAGGCCTTCAGGGGTCTGCTGAGTCTGGTCATCCTCCTAGGCCCCAAGCCCAGCGATACTGATAGCCAAAAGAAGCTGCTAGAGACAAGGAGGCCTAAATGGGGCCACTTCTGGGGGAGATGTCAACAGTGGGGAGTGGAGCAGGAAAAAGCCAGGAGACTGGACAGTCACTCCCTGGTATATGGTCACATATAGTGACACATGGTACCTGGAACCACAGTCTGCTTCGTCTGGGCAGCTGGTCCTTGGTGCAAGCCACCAGCCCATCTGGAGGGGATTAGAGCCCTGGCCAACAAGGTCAGCTGGCCTCTTTCTCCTTGGAGCCCACTCAGCCATGCCAGGAAATCAGAGGCTGGACATGAAGAGCCTGGCCCAGGGGGTGGCAGGGAAGGAAAGTATAGCATGCTGAGGCACAGGTGGCCTTTTTGGCAGCCCAAGGCCTGGTTTTGGAACGGTCTGAGTAGTTTGCACAGCCTTCTTGCCACCGTGGTCTCACTGACCCTCATGAATGAGGTGGTAAGGCCAGTACCTTCAGCATCTCATATGGATAGTTCTTCAAGACCCAGAGAGGGTAAGAGCCTGGTCTAATAGCCCTCAGCACATCAGCATCTCTCCCTGCTGCTTTCCTTAGGAGGCCCAGCCACAGCTGTGAAGAAGGGTGCAGCCTGGTGTCTTCTATCTCTCCCCGTCCAGTCTAGTTTCTGCATCTCCTTTCCCTCCGATCTGGGATCAGGTCCATACATGACAATGGGATTCTGTAAATGGTTTCAGAGGAAAGAGGGCCTTAAAGGGTTAGTTCTCCCAGGAATCCTTGAATTTGCAAAGAGGGCAAGGCTGGATATAAATCTTGGTAGATGTGAGATTAG
Organism: Marmota monax; assembly: GCF_021218885.2. Lineage (NCBI taxonomy): Eukaryota > Metazoa > Chordata > Mammalia > Rodentia > Sciuridae > Marmota > Marmota monax. The sequence goes on along the minus strand of NW_026694542.1, from coordinate 6,959,661 downwards.
AAAGCCCCCGCAGCATCCCTTTTCCTTTGTGGGCTTCCCTTTATGTGCTCCCTGTTCTGCCAGCATGACTGTTCTGCAGCAGCTGTGGGCCAGGGTCACTGGAGACAAAGCATCATGGTTTGGGTAGTCATTTAAGTGAGCCTCAGCTTGCTTATCTGAGAAGTAGGGAGGGGCCACCCATCTAGCTCCCAGGGCTGTTGAGGTGACCACATAGAATGATGTTTATATCATCCCTGAGTAGAAGGCATTGCAGATGGGAAGATTCTCTCAGCTCCTGAGGAAGCCAGACGGGCTGTGGGAGAGGGGAAAGGTCTGAGGGTTGTAGGGTACCCGAGGGGCTGGCAGGGCAGGGCAAGCTGCATATAGAGAGATCTCTCAGCCTAGAAGAGAGCTTAGACAACATCCAGTTCTAATTTCTTTTTTGGGGAAACCAAGACCCAAAGAAAGGAACTTTTCCCTCCTCTTCCCCCTCCCTGCCTGAGGTTATAAATTCAGCTACAGAAAATTTACTAAGTACCTATTGTGTGCCAAACATTGGACTAGGGCCCAGAGAGCAAAATCGACATTGCCCCTACCTTCAGGTAACAGGGAGCCTGGAAGCAGAGACAACCATTCCACTATTGTAAACATAAACAGAATCCCCGCCTGGACTAAGTACTATGAGCTTGCAGACTATTGTCTGGCTCAGTACTATATCCTCAGTACCTTGGCACTTAATAGCGTTAAACACTTGCCAGAAAGAAAGCCAGTCTAGAAAGGTGACGTCAGAGCTGAGACTTGGAGGGCTGGAGTTAACCACTGTTCCAGGTCTTCCTTTGCCTTCTTCCTCCACTCCCCACTCAGGTAACCGGTGAGCATCTCTGGCCAAATATAAGAATCCTCTAATGCCTACATACTGGGTTAAGGATATTCCAGGTGAGAGGTCTCTCCCAAGACCCCAACCCCAGGAAGTCTATCTCAATTTATCCATATGGTCATGTGTGCCTACCCTTTTTCTGGGCTTATTTTATTTTTTAATAACACTGCAGCCCAAAGATCAGGGTGGCCTTGGGTGATGCATGAGGGTGTGGGGCCTACTGAAAACTAGAGAAACCTGACCACTGGACTGGGTAAGCCTCTGGCCTCATTTCCCCTCTGCAAACACTGGTGGTGAGAATCCCTACCTCCTTGTGTCAGCCCTGGGGCTTCTTGACCCTGGCCAGAAGGGCAGGCCAACAGGCCAGACTGTGGACCCGTAGGAGGGAAGAAAGTGTCAGACGATCAGAGCTTGTCATAAATAGCCCCCCTCTCCCAGAAGTCCTCCCTGGGTTCAAGATCAGCGCCACACACAGAATGAGAGCAGAGACACCAGCTAGGAGAAATAGGCACTTAGGGGATCTGTTTATTAGCATGAAATGCAAATGAGCCCGGCCTCATTTGCACAACTCGGGTGCCCGGATTGGCAAAAGGGCAACCGGGAGGCGACTGGCGAAGAGCAGCTCTGCCCTCCTCACCCGACACAGCAACCGGCTGGCGGGATCTGAGATGTCCCCTACCCCCCCCCCCCCGCCCCATACCGTGGTGGGAGGACAGCAGGGGCTGCGTGGGTGGCACGGCCTTAAGAAAGAGGGAATCCGGGGGTGCCAGAGGTCAACCAGACCACCCTCGGTGTGTCTACAATGGTGTGAACGCCTCGGATCTCCGGGGAGAACTGACTGACCCGGTGGGTTTTGCCACTGGGTTTGTATCTCCCGTAGACGTTGGGGAAATTCTACTTAGCGTCCAATCCTCGATGCCCTTTCCCCTCCCCCACGCGCCTAGCACTCCCGTGGTGCTCTGTTCTTGGGTACCCACAGCTTTCTGAGGTGCGTGGACGGTGGGAGAGAGCTAGAGCTGAGTCCGGAACTCAGAAGGTGAGGCGGGGCGAGTGCCCGTGTCTGCGCGTGCGTATGCACGCGTGAGGAGCACAGACCCGCAAGGACCTACTACCCTAGAGTTGAGGTGAGTGAAAGGAACAGCACCGCGAAGCTTCGGTCCCGTGGACAGCCCTCCCCTAAGCCATATTGGGGCTTGAAGGGGAAAATGTGAGGTACAGAGTTAGGGGACGTTGGTGGGATTTTGCAGAATTAAATGGTGGAACCCAGCTCTGTGTTGCCACTGCCTTCCAGACATCCGAGGCCCCCGCAGGTCCCCACTCAGGGGATCCTCGCTCTGCCCTGCAGCTGCGCCTGGAGATCCAGGCTCTGCTGTCCGGTGCGACCTATCTGGGGCTACGCTTTCAAGTACGAACCCCCTTCGTGAGTCCAAGGGACAAAGGATCCTTAGGGACAAGGGACGAAGCTCGAGCGTCAACGTGAGGTCGGAGCCTAGGGGTTAGGGTTAAGAGGTCAGGGTGAAAGTTCAGAAAAGAGCCTGAGAGAAGGACTTTTAAGCCCAAGACTATTTGACGAAGGCCACGCCCAGACCATGCCCACCTCTGTCTTTCTCAGGCTCCGCCTGTTTCCCCAAGACCTGCCCCCCTAGTCTGACGCTCAACCCCCGGGAAGTCCTGCTCCGCCTTCCCTTTTCCTAGTCCCACTCCTGGCTTCAACTACAAGGTGGGCGATTAACCAGGTGGAGACCCAGGATTTCGCTCTGAGAGAGTGATCACACTCCCACCCCTTGCTTCCCGCATCCCTTCTTCTCCTGTACAGAGCTGAGCTCCGCCCTCTGGCTGCTATCCAATTCGGGGGGTCCCTGAACAAAGAATGCCGGGGGACTGTGGTGCTACCCCAGCACGACCCCACGCCAAATAGTCTGAGTCCCCGGGGCTCCCTTTAGGGGAGTCCCGAAGACCTCAGCGGCCAATTGGAAAGTGGGTTCGGTCTGGGCAGCCGTCTGATTGGCTCCAGCCTTCGGGAGCGGACCCTGGGGCAAGGGGAGGGGAGAGGGGCGGTCCTGGGATTTGGGATGGGAAACGGATTCCAGCTGTGGTTGTTTCCCCGGGCGCCCCCGCCCGCACTGCCACGGCGGCCGACCAATAGGCGCGCGGCTCAGGGCCGGCAGCGCGCGACGATTGGTTTAGAGATTGGCTGGGGAGAGGCGGGGCCGAGGCTTGAAGTTGGAGTGAGGGATCCAGCTGTGGTGTGCGCCGGGCTCCTCGCCGCCGCTTTCGCTTGCTCGCTCCGCGTCTCTGCCGGAGGAGGAGGCAGTGGCGCCGGCGACAGCTACGGCAACGGCAGCCACCGCGGCGGTTGCGGCGGCGGCGGCGGCATCTCCGCCTCCACCCCCGCCCGGGACGGCCCCCCACGGTCTCCCCGCCCCTCCCGGACTGTGAGCCCGCCGTGAGGCGGAGGAAGGAGCCGCCCCCCCACCCGCTCCAAACCCACCCCCAAAGAGATCCCTCCTCCCCTCCCCCAGCCGCCGCTGGCGCGGAGCCGGGACGATGCCGACCCCTTAGATCCTGCTCCAGCTGCGCCGCGGGAAGAGGGGGCGCCTCTCCCCGGACCCTCCGCCCTCCACCGGGCGCCCCCTTTCTTTCTCCCCATCTTCGGGCCGCTTTACCGAAGGTAGCGCCGATTCGGGCGACCGGAGCCTGGGCGCGAAGCGAAGAAGCCGGAACAAAGTGAGGGGGAGCCGGCTGGCTGGCCCTGGGGACCCGGGGATCCAGGGAAAGCGGAACTCTCGCCAGGCGGGGCTTCCCTGCGACCCGGCGCCCCGCGGGCAGCATGCCCCTGAGGGCAGGGGGAGCTGGGCTGAACTGGCCCTCCCGGGGGCTCAGCCTGAGCCTTAGAGCCCCCCAGATGCGCCCCCGCCGGGGCCCCCCGCTTGCGTGAGGACACCTCCTCTGAGGGGCACTACTCGCCCCTCTCCGGACCCCCCGGGGCCCCGGCTGGTCAGAGGATGGATGAGGAAGAGGATGGAGCGGGCACTGAGGAGTCGGGACAGCCCCGGAGCTTCATGCGGTTCAACGACCTGTCAGGGGCCGGGGGCCAGCCGGGGCCGGGGTCGGCGGAAAAGGACCCAGGCAGCGCGGACTCCGAGGCGGAGGGGCTGCCGTACCCGGCTCTGGCCCCGGTGGTTTTCTTCTACTTGAGCCAGGACAGCCGCCCGCGGAGCTGGTGTCTCCGCACGGTCTGTAACCCATATCCTTCGGGCATGACGGGCCGGGTTAGGGGGTCCGCAGGGGGGCGGGTCGCTCCTCCTGAGGGAATCAAAAGCCAGGTGAGCCGGAGAAGTGAGCCCAAAGGGTAGACAGTTGAGAGGGGGGCAGCTGAGGGGAGGGGGCGTCAGAGTGGGTACAGAGACTCAAGCAGGTCCGGTTGATACCCCAGACGAGCCCCACCTCCGTACGCACACCTCAGTTCTCCTTGGGGGTTTGGGATCCAGGCCACGAAAAGAGAGACGTGCCCCGCAGGTTCACTGCTGGATGCTCTCCAGATGTGGGCAGAGGAGGGTCGTCATCCTCCAGATGTGGGAAGCTTTAGGAGCTTGGGCGCTCTACTCCTCCAACCGCGGGTTAGCGAGCAGGGTTTGGTTTCCGAGTTTGGGGGCTGGGGTGGGGAGGAAGCTGCGGGGACGGAGGAGGGGAGACCGCAATCTCCTGGGTTTTCCTCCTGCCCCCGCCCCAAAGTTTGCGGCGGATTCTAGGGTCAAATACTCTCACCTGGTCCTTGAGGCTGAGGATTTTACTGACCCAGAGA